>NC_071087.1:93430997-94888497 GCF_027358695.1 Spea bombifrons
CCCCCAGGTTTGTCACTCTGCCCCATAAATGCCTTAAACCCCCTATATGTCACTGTGCCCCATGATATGCCTTTTAACCCTCTAAATGCCACCGTGCCCCATGATATGTCTTTTAACCCTCTAAATGCCACTGTGCCTCATGATATGCCTTTTAACCCTCTATATGCCACTGTGCCCCATGATATGGCCTTTGACCCCCTATGTGCCACTCTGCCTCCAGAAATGCCTTATACCCCTATATGCCACTTTTAGAGGCATATAGAGGCATTTAGAGGTTAAAAGGCATATTATGGGTCAGAGTGGCATATCGGGAGGTATAAGGCATTTTAGGAGGCAGAGTGGCGCAGACCTTCCCCGGCTGTCAGAGAGAATTCCCCGGTGAGTGGAACTCTGCGGTGGACGCAGACAACCTCCGCTGCTACCTGCACCTCCTTCCGGCTGCACCGGAAGTTGTCTACGCAAATCGCGTAGACATCTACACGCTGCCCTGGCTACACACCGGGGACTCAGAAGCACCGGTAAGTTTGGGGGGGGGCAGGAGGATCCAGGTCCCCTGCAGCGCTGAGGGGGATCTGGATCTTAGTCTCATAGTCAGACCTGTTTGAGGTCTGATTTTAAGATGACCCCGATTATAAGAGGAGGGGTATTTTTTAGAGCATTTGCTCTGAAAAAACCTCGTCTTATAATTGAGCAAATACGGTATATATATATACACACAGTGTATACATGTGTGCGCATATATATTTTTGATGATGGTCCTAACAACAGGGCCCCAGTGCCACGTCCCAACACATGCTCTTCTCAGCGCCCTGCCCCATGCTCCTCCCAATGCCCCATGACACTACACCCTAAAGCTCACAATGGTGCTACTAAGCTATGCTATGAAAGGCTGCTAGGCGCCAATCCCTGGAAAGAGGTAACCAATCATAATATCTAGAATGGTGCCACAAGGCCCTGATCTCTAGAAAGGGACACCCAGGCCCAATACTTGGACCTCAAGGTTTGCAAGGGTTCAGACATGGGTAGCACCCAGGTAGTGGGCCGCAATGGCCAATGAGGGGGCCTGTGACAGATTGAGGAGCCCAGGTAAACAGGTACTGGTTGTACATAGCTACATGTATATATTTATTTATGTATATCTTCCAAATATATACAGTTAAATAGTTACACTTTAGATGGGATAATCCCACTTTTAGTCCAAAACATCCCATCCTTTCCTTCACTGATGTCCCTCTTTTTTATTATCTCAAAATATTTGGTGGGTATGAGTGTATGCCAGTGTACTATAGCCCATTTATAGTATATTTATACTATAAATTGTATAAATAAAATACATCTTCTACTAAATTCTAAATTCAATTATATAAATATATCTAGTGGTCACAAAGTCACTAATAAAAATCTTGGTAAAACCTTGCCCCCTAGCCATACCTTCAATCATACAACCTAAAACAAAGCTGTCTCTCTTTGGCCATTTGAAATGTTGGGACATATATACAGGTAAATAAAATTGTTAAGACATTTATCTTTTTCCAAGTACAACATGATTTATTACAGTAACCATAAAGATGATACAAGCTCATTTCTGAGCACAGATCCTTCATCATATCTTGAATGTGTTTTGATTGGGCCGGCAGACAAGAAAGGTGGCAATACATTGGCATAGCAGGCTTCTAATACAACAGCTATGCCAAAATCTTGCCTCCTCCCTAGTTCTATATAGTATCAACAAAGTTTTTCCATGGTTCAATGTGCAATTATTTTATCAGGACCCTATTTAATCTGAAAAAGACAGAAACATCAGGTTAGTAAATAAGTAAAATAATAAAATAGTGTGCTTAATCAGTGCAGTAGAAAATTAAGAAATTAACAAATATATATATATATATATATATATATATATATATATATATATATATATATATATATATATATATATATATATATATATATATATATATATATATGTGCTATAAAAATCAACATTTTCCATTCAGGTATGTATATTTAAGAGAATTAGGGCTTTCATTTGAAACCATATTTAAAGAAATGTCAGTGTACCAGTTTCAGTAAACCGGAAGTTGGCAAGTAAATTGAATATTCCAGCTCCCTACCATTGACTATTCTGGCTCCCTACCTTTGGTATGTACTGTGAAAAGTCAGTCACAATGAGTTTCTCCATAATGTATAGTTATTTTGGCATTTTTTAACGATCTCATTGATTTAGCCATAGAGTATACAGAACCAGCTTAACTCTTTTTGTAGGAGAAGCTCATATAGGTGAATCTTTATAATACGTAGTCATGTCAATGAGCTGAAATGTTCAGTTCAGCTACTGATTCCCAGTTTAGTAAATACATCACTAAATGTATGTATATTTATTTTACTAGGTGTTTGCAGGTATTTGTTATTCAGCTTACCAGCCTCACATTATGGATTACCCCAGTAAATTCTGCTGCAACACTAATAATCACTGTGGTCATGACAATCAACATACGAAAATACAATTTTAGAATAAAAATATTAAGTATCCAGTGATTTGATGTTAATACGGAAATGTTTATTTTATATTTTTACCTAGCTAAATGCTTTATTACTGAAAACAGTGATCCTTCATGACCTCAAGGAGAGGATAGAACATCCTTTGTTTTATCATTTACTGTTTCTGATATCTGATTCATGAAAGATGCATTGCTATCTCTGAGCTTGGAAAGGCAATGTAAATGCACCCTGTGCGTACATAGGTTCAGGCATTATTCACTTCCTTCAGTATCAGTGCTGACACAACAAGAACCAACGGAGTCTGTACGGAACATGGGGTCTCTGATGGCCCTCTACAGCTGTTCATGAAAGCAGGGCTACAGAGTGAAAAGGCAGAAGAAAGTTAATAAAATGTCTAAAAAAAAAAATACCTCAACATCTTATAGCTCTACCACGTAGACGTATAATTTTTTTTACTGTATCCGCAACCCAAAAATAGTTAAATAAAATAAAATAAAAAAATAGCGTTCTGTGTAAGGGGAATGATTTGGCACTCCAAAACAGTAATTAAAAAAAGGGTGCTTTAGAAGATTTTTTCTTTTTTAACTATTACACTTATGCTGTGGAAGAAATCCTAAGAATAATTAAGAAAAAGGTGGGGTTTTTGTTTTATTTGCACATATTTTATGCATTAGTGCCATCAAAAATTGTTTGTAAGTATCAATATGACATTAACCTGAAAATACAATATATAATTTGTGTAAAATGAGTGAAAGGGAAATCACAGTTAAATAAACACATAGCAAAAGTGCCTAAAGTTATTTGGTCCTTAAGTGTAAAAAAAAAACCATGCAAAGCAAACTTGGTTCTTAAGGAGTTAATTAAGTGCCATATCAGGGTGGAGCAGTGTATAAAGTTCATATATGTTTCATAAGACATTTCACTCTGTGGCACACAAAGAGCTCATTGAAGGGCACAGTTTCAGAGTAATCAAACATAGCTGGGCAGATAGATGTTGTTCTAAATTTACATTGTCCAACACAACCTTAGTATGGGGTGACTACCTGAATAAAAGACAAAATCCAAAGTATAAATAATACATGAAAAAAAATGCCCAGAATGTAACCCAAAACATTAAAATGTCAATATATTTTTCAGATAAGCATTAGATGTATTTTTTAATTAACAGTAAGTAATGGTTAAAGACCACTTGGGCATACAAGAGATACACCCTGTGGCCATGGGGGGGAACTACAAGTTACAATATGCAATATCCCTGGGGTACGACAAAACTAGAATTGACAGACTAAGACAAACCAATATGTTAGGTAAAGAGGGCCATGCTCTTAAGTACTTATGCACAAACTATCATACTTATAAATACATATATGCGTTCACAACCTCACACGTATATACGCACCTACATACATATATACATTACTGTTACTGAGGGGGTAATGCTCAAAACTCAAGAGAACTTAAGAAAATAGTGCAGCCACTGAAAAAACTACTATTATCAATATATGCTAAAAACTATTTTTTAGTGGCTGTACCATTTTCATAATTGCTCAATATTTTGCACACTAGCATTGGAGATTTAGCTCCTGTTAATATTTTGATATCTGGTGGTACTTTTTTTGTGTATTTATACCCATCTTGTGTGTACATAATGGGTACCTTAACTTTCTTTTCTCAAGATTTGCATGATGGTTCCTTCTCTCATTGTGATCATAAGTTATTTTTTTCAGGTAGCCTTTGTAAGAGTGGGTGAGAAGAAGTGAGGGGACTTTAGGAAAGCGAACAGATAATGCGGGCTCTGCGGCAGAGACATTAATATCTTTGTGAACCTGGGCTTCAAGTTTCTTCTAAATCTCTCTGTGTTTTTCTGTAAAGCTCCAAAACAAGGATAGATTTTCCAGAGACGCAAGAGGCAATCGAGGAAGCCACCAATTCAGTGTTATGTGCCTATCATTTTCTTCCAGATACCAAACTGTGCTTTTTTTAACCACACAAAACCAGAAATTCTTCCATCCTGGGGAATCTCGGGATATAAATTTGACCATGCTTGAAAATGTTGGATGGGTAACTTTGTAGTTATCTGTAGTGGATGAGACTATAAAGTATGACCCTATTTACATGCTAGGAATATTGCTCCAGTTTGAGTAATCCAACGTCACCTACTTCCCACAGTACTTCCCCTTCTAATAACGATATGTTCTGTATGCAGGGGCAAACATAGTTCTACGCTCATGAACTGTATAAGTGAGCTGACCTCAAGAAAATATTAACCCTTAAATAAACCATTTATTGGCCACAAAAATATGTAGTGGTGCTAATGGTGGTAACCAAATGGTTATTATAAAAAAGTATATTGCAATAAGTAAATATATTATTTCAAAATAGGGACATGATATAACATTGAAAACAACAACTGAAATGCTCAAATATCACAGAAAGAATCTAGTATGGGATATAGCAAAAGCTGTGTTAGTCCTTGGGGCAGTGGATACACTGGTGATTATACGTAGAAATTAACACTCAAGAAATGGATTTGGGCAGTGTCCAAAAATCATCCCAGGGGACAATTGCCCTCTTGCAAGCCCTCCCCAGGCCACCCTTCATCTCTCATCTAAGAAAATACCACACTTACACGCTGCCTGACAATATCCTTTTTAAAATTACATATGTATGAAGTTTAAGCATGCTTAATTAATTGGTATCATGTTTATATGTTTTTGATCATCTTCGTATTTTGCATTACAGGAAGACAGATACAAGAACACAACTGACACAAGCTAACATATACCCTTCATATGCTACGGAAAGTCATAGGCCGGTAAGGCGTACGTATACTTACAATAAGGCTTTTTGTTAAGATTATGGCACTGACAATCAGACACTTCAACTATCCCATCACTTGATAAGCAAGTGTGACATTACCCAATGGAGCACCAGCTCACTTTCTGGCTTTTGCCATGTATCACCAAAATATATATACTTGGTTCTCTATAGGCACACATGCATGGCCTTTTTTTTCTTTACTCTGTTATGACAAAATATGCAAATTGTAATATAAACAACCAGTTAAAATGCTGGTAGGGCACGGATCCACCAACAAACATATTATATTATGTATTTGATATCTGCAAAATTATCTTTTCTTTTTTTTTCTTTTTGTTTATATGCTGTCTTTACTGTTCTCTTGTTAGGCAGTTGACAGTTACCTATAAAAGTATTATCTGGTCTTTGTTTGATTTAACCCACAATTAATTATCATGTGACAAACGACCATAAATAAAAGGCAGTCACAAATATTGATTGTACCTTATTAATGGGCTCAGTTTTGTCAGACTTTTACCAGTGGATTTTAAAGTCAGCAATCTAAAACACTGTACTGAGTCGGAAATGTAATCAATATTATCTTTGTGTAAACATTTTAAAAAGATAGCAGGAAAAAAACTGTTAAAGTTTAAGCAGCCCTGTCTTTTGTTCACCATTAAAATGCTGGTTTTCCCCATCATCCCTCACAGCTTAATACAGTATTTTTTAAGACATTAATTAGTTAATACTGCAATACTAGACGAGAAATAGGAAGATTTACTTCATAGAAAGTGTATTCTAGTTACATGTTAACGTGTAAATGAATGTAATAGAACAACTTAGAAATGGAAATTAAAATTTCTACCAAAATGTTAATAGGATTTCCAAGTATAGATTTTTATTATAAAAATAATACCATAAAAGTAGCATGTTTTATTTCCTTATTTTCCCCCCAAAATCCTGTGAATTAATTAGTTTTATTTTCTCAAAAAATATAATGTGTTTAAAATATGATGCATCTTATTTATATTTTGCCAATAAATACATAACATATAATATAAAAGAAACTTATATTTTTGGACATGTTTTGTTTGTTATTTTACTTTAAAAATATGGCAAATCTTGCACATGACAAGATCAACATATGTTAATATATAAATTATCTAAATCTGTAATACAAACACTGAACATTTGAATGTGGTGACTACACATTCCAAGAGAACATTTTGAGTTAAAAGGGACATAACATTTTGGAATCACAAACATCTTTCTAATTTATAGTCACCTAATCCATGAGGCAGGATCTGCCTCCATGTTATCAATTTGATTGAATCAGCATGGCTTTCTAGCAGTGGTCTCATAATAATTCAAATAGTTTTGTCTGCATGTATAATTTAGTAATAATAATGATCATCATCATTGTCATTGCAGTTTTGATTCTGCTAGGTAATAGTTTTGCTGCCTTCGCAAATACTTTCTTATAATTTATCAGTGATCAGCTGTACCCTAAATGTATACATTGTATTTGTTTTAATGACATTAAAACACAAATAAAGTTAAAGTTTTTTCATCTTTGTATATTTCGTAAAGAGACCATACTCAGCTTGGTTATGACTCACGGTTGTGGGATTGCAGTGTAAGAATTATGGAGATGCTTATTTATTGATATTGTTGAAAACTCACCTCTGCCGTAAGATTTATAGATCTAAAACCTGAGAGTGTCCTGGGAGAGCTTGCAAAGATATTTTAAGAAATTATCCCTTCATACCTTGTTTTTTTTTTTTTATCAGTAACATTCCCAAAAGGCACAATATTACAGAGCATTTTGGGATTTCAAGAATAATACACAACAATCCTTTCTAATTAACATTTCTGTATATGTTGTAAAATTGTTCATTTACTTGTGAAATATCTCTGGTAGGTGTTGTCAGTGGTTGATTTATTTCAGACACAGCTAAAAACAATCAGCAATTATTGTCACATAAAACCAGAATAAATCCCAAACTAAGCTCAATATAAATTATAATTTACAGTGTTATAGTAGTTTATATTGAATTTTTTTTTCTAAAATATTTGTTTATCTTGTTCGGACATTCTAATTTTTGTTAACTGAAAACTTGAAATGTTCATTTACAGCAGCGAGTCAACGTTATAATTATTAATCATCTCCTGTACATCAAAGGGCCAAGTAATGTATTTTACACACAAAGGCTTTAAACCACTAGTTCATATTTCTTCTACAATTTAACCTGTATAGAAACTTTATAAACATCCCTAAGCGAACTCACATGAGTATTCTTGTGACTACATACATGATATGGGTTTCTGAATTCCTACACTGTTTTCACAATTGTATACGCCTTACTGTATATCTTGCATTTTACCAGCTTTGTAATGCTCAGCATGGTAATGCCAAGATTTCTCTCAGTGCCTATGAAAGAATATTACTGTCTTTCCATGAGCACGGTGTCAGACCTCAGCATTCATGGATTATCAGTTATATCACACACACCTTGTTGCACAACACAGCAAGCTATTAACAGAGTTCCACCAATATTGACGGACAGCCCAGAATGAAGTGGCCTAGAACTGGTATTTTTTAAAAGACCGAATCTTAATTCTACATTCTACACTTGTAAGACAAGACTGTAACTTATGAATGTCCTTCTGAACATATTTTTAATATTATCTTTGTAGGTAACTTTGCATTTTTGGTAGAATTATTTGATATATAAGAAAAATGAACTTCTTATTTTTTTCAAAATTATACCAGTTTGCTAAAATACATTTTGTAATTGCCATATGGTACACAATGTTAAACTTTATTGCGTTGCTATCTACAATAATTTATGCCTAGATTTTTTAAAATCAATTCTAAGCTAACGACAGCCATGAATCCTTATAATACTGATCAGTGCTCTGGATTACCTTGCAGGAGAAAAGATGAAGTTTACTGAATCAAACTGAAGAGAAGTACTTACTCCGCAAATCTTTCAAGGAGTTTCACGAGCCACTAATCCAGAGTCTGTGTAACCTTACAAGTGCTGCAGCAGTTATACCTCTCCCAGTATGAATGAGAAGGAGGAGGCTACCTGGGCGGGAGTTGTACTCAGGTGTATAAATTTAAAGAGAAAGTGGGAACACCTTAACCAGGCATAGGGTGCATCGTACACTCTGAAATGCTGGCTTTTTTGACACAAATTTTAATGCTTTGGGAGGGAAACGTACCAGTCAGAATTTTGACTAAAATACATAAAACCAAACTAAAGATTCAGGTGAAGATTTTTGTTGCATTTTTACCTTCTAAAGGGACACTCTAGTGTCCCAGGTAATCCCCTTAATAAGTATTTTCATATGCATTCATTAGCCCAACAAAAAAAAAAAAACAAGAAATAACACTCACTTTAGGAAAAATATGCCCCCTCCATTGTCTGAGGTTTCAGTCCACTGATTGACTTCTTGAAATAGCAAACCAGTGACAGGAAAGCGCTCCCATTAAAATCAATAGGATCACCTACTGCACAGGCATAGGGGAGTCTTGTTAGACTTTCAGCTGGAAAATTTCCCAACCCAACTCAGGAGCTGACCGGAAGGTAAAATGTGTCAGCAAACGTATTTGGCCAAGCACATCTCCTGCACATCAAACATATGGAGGTGGGGTAAATGCATATAAGGGATTCTGCAGAATCCTACATGAATTTACAGTACAAGAAAATTTTGAGGGACTATTATCTGCTTTAATGTGCGCAGATTGGCTTGAAAGTCCTTCACTAACTAGCGGGTTATCTCTAGCTAGTCACTCATATACCTTTAAAATCTATAGTTAAATATTTCCACTTATTAAAGGGGCTATTCCAAATACTAAATGTATTACTTTTTTAACTAAATGCCCCATGGTTCCTTATGTCACTACTGAATCAGGTGTCTCCTTCTTACTCTGCAGCTGGTATGTCCATATATATTACATTACATGTATTTATTAAGCGCCAGCAGATTCTGTAGTGCTGTTACAATCAGTGAAATAATTAAATTCACACACAATAACAAACTGGTCTTGCTCTTGAGAGCTTACAATCTTGTTGGTGGTTAAGGGGAAAGTGAAACAATAGAAGAGGATTGCTTGGATGGGGATGAGTTGATAGAGTCTGGATGATCAGTAGTGGTAATTGGTCGTTGAGGTGAGCTTTCAGAGAAATTTTGAAAGATGCCTACGAGGGAGAAAGTCTGATGGAACATGGAAGTGAAGTCCACAGAAAGAGCGACATATGTCAACATATAAATTATGTAAATCTGTAAAAACCTTCAAATACAAACACAGAACATTTGAATGTGGTGACTACACATTACAAGAGAGCATTTTGAGTTAAAAGGAACATAACATTTTGGAATCACAAACATCTAATTTATAGTCGCCTAATCCATGAGGCAGGATCTGCCTCCATGTCATTAATCTGAAATGAGTGAAATTCTAAATACTGGGGTGAGAAGACATAATGATGCAAGTCATGAGAAGAACAAAAAGAGTGTTTAGGGGTGTATTTGGATAGGAAAGTATAGATATAGGCGGTGCAGAGTTGTTAAGGGCTCTGAAGGTCAGGGTCAAAAATTGGAATTTTATTCTGGACGGTATGGGGAGCCAATGGAGAGATTGGTATAGCAGAGTGGCAGATGAGGAACTGTGACAAAGAAAGATTAATATAGCTGCAGTTTTGAGGATGCACTGGAGGAGTGAAAGGCGAGAGAGGAGCAGACCAGTTAGCAGGGCGTTGCAATAATCCAGGTGAGATATCACAAGGGAGTGGATTATTATTTTTGTTGTTTCTTGTGTCAGGAATGGGTGAATTTCTGAAGATGTTTTTCAGGTGAAGGTAGCAGGATTTGGTGTCTAGGAATATTATTTATTTATCTACTTTCCGATCATCCCTCTTGCTCTCAGATTAGTACATAGGACAAGCCGTTTGTTAAGACCGTTTACAACCCGTCGCTGATGCGCGGGTTGATGTTTGGTAACAGATTAGATAGATCATATCTGAGCTTTTTGGGTTATCTATATATATATATATATATTGTTCTGCTTTGGAAAATATATTAGATACATTTTGTTATTGCAGCCTGGGTAACTGGGAGTATCTAGTGTGCTTTATTTTTTTTTTTTTTTTAATCTTTGAGTGTCCTATGGCAATTTAGCCTTGTGCATTTAGCCACATGCACATTATCTGTGTTTAGTGCCATTTAAGACACGGAGGGATCACTTACTATCTAATTTTTTGTTTTATGGATTAAAAGTTATGTTTTATATACTTCAGGGTTCTTTTCCATTTTTTCTCTTTTTTTGGTTTTGGTATACCTATAATATACCTATAACTTATGCAATGCCTTTAGAACTGGGCAGGTTTGACAGGCGATCCAGAAGCTTTGATGAATTGGGGCCATTATGTATGCATAACTGTTTGCTGTTGACTGCCATTCTGTTTCTTTACTCTTTAGGGTTACTGTGTTACTGGTACATTTTTGATAATATTTAAAACTGCTGCCAGTATTTTTGGTCTCATTTTCTCTAGGGGGTTAATTTGACACACACTGATTGTTAGCCTGTCATGAATGTCATGCCTAATTTAAAACGTATTGACTAACAAAAGCTAAGTTTGATGATTATGATAAGAATCTGTATAATACAAATCTGTATAGTGCATAAGCAATAAAAATAATTACTTTAGGTAAATATGAAATTATTATTATTATATTTACAGAATACTGTATATACTTTTTCCATATACTTAGAAAGTACTACAAAGATTTTTCTTCTAAATTTTCTTCTTGCATTCTACCCATGCTGGAAGGAACTAGTTGAATCAGGTAACAGCTCAGGTTTTATTATACCCAGACAGAAGAGCTTAGCATTTTTTTTTTATTATTTAAAAAAATGTGTCATTTTCACATAAATTACATAAAATTGGCAAGAATGCACACAATATTTACAAAGTGTTTATATATATGAACCAGAGACAAACACCAACAGAAGGTTATAATGTAATAGGCAGTGGTAAAAGTAATCCTGAGGAATTAATTATTATTCTATGACTTTGTGGTGAGGACAGAGTTAAATTCCATGAAATATATGTAAAAAGAATGATTGGCAGATACACTGCCATTAAAAAAGTTAGTTGATCTCTGCTTCCCTGAAAGCTAATGCTGAACAGATTTTTTAAGAGATTTGTATCAGATTATGCAGAAAACAGGTTTTATTACTTGGAAGGGAAATTGATTATTGTTATCTTATATCACATGACACCATCTTAAACTGAAATTTTACTTTATTCTGAGCTGCGAAACAATGAAACATATTTTCTGGGTGACTACAACACATGTGGCTCTCCAATTTGTGAGTAAACAGCTCCTGACAACTCAGACAACAAGAAGGTTTCACTAAGGGGCACCAGAAATTGTGAGCAACCGTAATTTACCACAAGAACCTCAAGACATATACCTACTGACCAACCAAAGGTACCAACCCAATGGCCCATGGGTTGGTACCTTTCCTTTCATCTCAGAGACTTTTTTTACCTTGTTATCCAAGTGAGAGAGAGTTAAAATGATAATTTAGTGACTGTGAGGAGCAAAGTCCGGACATAGCGCTAACTCAGCTACATGACCCAGAGGTAAAGTGAGCTATGGTGGTGGTAGACTAAACAAGAGGACAACTACAAAGTTGCATAAAAGTGGATTTTTATGAATGAGAATATCGCCTGCAAATATCATGAAATGTACTGTGCTTTATATATATATACACACACACACACACATACATATGTTAAATTAAGTATGGCATGCCTGTATACAATAATCTGGAATTATCAGCTCTGTATCTCTTCTATTAAACAAAAGTAAAACACAATTTTGTGATACCTCATTAGAAATACCAACAGATCGTATTTTTAATATATTTAAAGCAGTAAATAGTGTTAACATTTTTTCTATTCCATCCCTTCGCCTGAGACAGAATGTGGTCTATGTTAGACCACATTCAAGTATAAGCCTACTGTCAAAGACAGAGCTCATAGCATTCATTCTACTTTGCTCTAAACAATACAGTAACAGAAATCTACATTGCCAATTTAATGGCAGTGGTTTGTTCTTTTAGTTACATAAATTAAGAGAAAGGTTATTTATTCTACCTGAGGCTTGAAATTAAGGGAGTTTCTCTGCGTCTATATACACTCAAGCTTTTGATGTGTTAGTGTATACATGAAGCTGCAGGGTTGGGTGGTGCAAACCTGCATGATGTTAAATAGTTAAAGGGTGAGGATTTAACTATCCAAAAAAGTACCAATTTGCATATACATGTAATATATATATATATATATATATATGAGATATAGGGGTTTAATTGGAAGGAACAGTCAGAAAATCTGGAGGTTGGGCATGGAAAAACAGGTTTGTTAGTGGTTGTAGACCACTACCCACCAATTGGTCTTAGCCAACACACTAGGCCTTTATATGAGGCATGAGGTTAGAGCATTCAAACCATATTTTTTACCAATAAGCAGTAGAGGGCTCTAAAAATTATTAATTTAAATATCAATGCTCTGTTATTTTATATAAAGTGTTGTATTACTCTGTGGACCCTTATTGTGTGTCTAGGCTCAGAGCAGGAAACGTCCCACTGTACTTCCAGCATATGACAAATCTTTATTTTGGTGCATTCAGGGAAAGAAAACAGCAGTTTTGTCAACCTTTCTGGCCCTGACAACTTTTCCAAAGTTGCCAGACTTTACTACATAAGATGCTCAAGGGGCTTGCACATCCTCTACAAGGTGAAGAAGAGCACAGTACTTCTCCATGAGCTTGGAACACAAGCATTTAAAAGTTAAAATCATAGGTAGATTCTACTGTTCATCTAAAACTCTAGTTTGTTGGTTTTTTTTTCAGGAGGATTATGCACAGTTTTCTGTAGTAACCCTACAGATGCAGGCCTGTTGGCGACATAGCAATCTTGAAAGAGGACATTAACAATCAAGGAGAGCTGAAGACATACACGATATAAGATAGAGCACAAATCTGCATAACAAAGTCCAGTAAAATTTAAATCTTTATGCACTGATGTGCTTTTGGATATGTTACGTATATTAAACGCCCTTTTTAACATTAGAAAACTGTCATTTCAGCATAAGCAAATGCTGTATAATATGAAATGGCAGCTCAGGTGACTCACATCCTGGGTTAGTCACCAGCCACCTTTCCTATACGCATTCCACAACACAGAGATAACATGATATACTCATGGAATAATATATTGTTTGATATAACCTTAAAAAGTAGCATTGGAAATACCTCTGTAATTTGTACTAAATATCATGTTATACAGAATTTTATAGTTAGTTTCAAACGTTTTACAATGTTGATGAAAATCAGTATACACACTACTGTATAACACTAGTATAATACCAAGGAATTATCAATAAATACAATCTTGAAAAATAGAAATAATTCATGCGCAATGCTTTCCACTGCTACCAGTGTTTTTGATAACTGAACCACGCAAACAAATATTTTTAATTGGAGAAGTTAAGTCAAGCAGCATTACTATATTCCACCTCACTTAGTGAAACTAATGCTATTTATTTATTATATAGGGCAGATGTACTATGTCCATTGTATCTTTGAACAACTGCATAAAATGTCATAGCTAATTAAAGGAACTGATAAATTACATATTTTAGGGCCCTTGTTGATGTCTAAATACTTAATTAAGAATTAAAATATTTATACCAGCAAAAACATCACAGGATGAAACCATTTGGTTTAATCAGGGGATAAGAATTTGAAATAATTTTCCAACCAAACTGTAATGTAGTATATAAAAGTATATGAAATTGCTTTTCTTTTATATTCCCATAATGTAATGACTCGCATGCCACAATAACACCTTGAACTGATATATTTTTTACACGTATTCATGCCATTTTGTAAAAAATGTTGCACAGCATTAAAAGAAGTAGCTTCTTACTGTAATGGCCATCCCAGCTAAATATAATAATCATAAAAGCTGTAAAAAAAAATACAGTACAGAGATGTCAGATCCCTAATAACCTGAATAAGTTTGCATTGTGGCTGTACTTAGTTAATTGTTTTTTTTTTTTATTAAATGAGTTTTAACCTGTTTTGGTCTCTTTTGTCTGTCATATATTTTACTACAATAAATAGAATTGGGAAATTTATCTTCAAACCTTACTGCATAAAAGACTTTGCTGCATAATTTAACAGTTAAAAATTAGGGTCTTCTCCATCAGCAGCTTAAAGGAGCTGTTCCAGAGGTTTTATTTTCTGGTCCTAGACTCGAGTACATCCTTTCAGAAATGTTGTTATAATTTTTTTGTTTTGTTTTTTAAAAAAGGCTGTTTATTTGGACCAGTATTGTTGCTACACTGTACAGTACATCAATGACACAGTCTGGAATAGAGGACATTTTTGATAGCCGGTAGCTTATAGGATAGCAAAGTGCAAAGATAAGTAGACTCATAGCTTACAATCTATGAATATTTTCTGAGATATATTGCATTAGACTGTAAATTCCTAGGAGCATGTCCCTCTTTTCCTTCTGTACCAGTACTTCATAACATGTGTTCATATTAATGTTAATTTTGTAAAATGTTATATTATTAGTAATTTTGTATTCTCCAATTGAAAAGCCCAATACAATCTGTTGGTACTCTATAAATAAAATGTAAATTAGCGCGCACTTGTCACAGTGTTGCTTTTGAAATGTTAAGTAATAAAATGCTTTGCACACTCTGGAAGCTAAGTTAAAGAAACATTTGGGATCATCTACAAGAACAATATTGAATCATACAATCAACCGAATGCTCCTGACAATTTCTCTTGGTTTACCAATGTG
Source organism: Spea bombifrons (assembly GCF_027358695.1). Classification (NCBI taxonomy): domain Eukaryota; kingdom Metazoa; phylum Chordata; class Amphibia; order Anura; family Pelobatidae; genus Spea; species Spea bombifrons. The sequence goes on from NC_071087.1 coordinate 93,446,194, forward strand.
CACCAGAATTTCTTTTTGTCTTTTCTTCACTATGTCATGAAGCTATAAAGTAACACATTTGTAAATGTGGGAAAACCTTGATGACTGCCTAACATTTAATTCTTTCAGCAAGCAAGGAAAAAAATCACTTAATCTGATTTCCCAGACTTGTATTACTTAGGCAGTTTATCTGAGGGAGTGATCTCTAAGAGTTTGGAAGCTTGTGTGAATCTACATTTTGGTCTAAAAATGTGATTGTTCATTTAAAGATATCATGAACATCTAAGGAACTTAAAGAGGAACACACATTGAAAAAATCTCATAGAGCATAAAATGCTGTACTGCATTTAGTAATGTAGGGTAGCATTGTCAAAAACTGGTATTATCTAATGTTGTGCCAATAAACCTCCTTTATCTACATTCCGGGGGCTGCTATTGCTGTCATTATGATATTTTGGGTGGCTTTCCTGGCCTCAATGCCACACTAAGCTGATTCTTTAAGACAATGCTAGTGTCATTCCACTATAGGCTCATTCCATTAGCCCTTTAATTACCACGGGCAATATGATAAGGAATCAGTCAAATATGCAGCTGTCAGAAAAGATTTTGGTAAGCAAAAACCAGAATGGTCTAAAAAACAAACAAAAACCGCACAATATTTCGAAAACATATTCTTTTGCTGCTATTTTTGGAACTATGAATTATATTATACATTATTATGAAGATAAAAGCAGTAAAAAATCACTGATTTGATTATTCAGATTGAGAATGGATTTGCCTGTAAGGGCAGGGAGGGTAAGATAACTTCCTAAATTCCGGTCTTTTAGTTGCAGCACAGTAGATTAGGCAGAAGTGATTGTTTGTATAGACTGGTAAATCAGCTGTAAATATCTTTAGTTCTCCTGTCTTGTGTAATAAACCCATGGTGTGATAAGTTGTCTCTCTGCTGTCACATCATTACACTCATCTAATGTATTTTACCTTTTTTAGTTAACTGTTTGAATGCCATAGTAATGAAATACATTAACCTACAGCATGTAAAGGGTCCAATTTATCACTTAAAACAATTACTTCACTGCCCCTATTTACACATATTATTACTTGATGAGCTGGCATTGGCCAACATGGATCAACCCAGGTTATTGTGAATGCATAACTTGTGAAAATGTACTAAAATTTTACATGTCATAAAATTTACTAATTTCCTTCTGAGATTGTAAATCTGTTATCTCAAATCTTTACAAAATTTAACAGGTATGTTAAATATTATAATAATGGAACTGAATGGAACTGAATGGAATAAGTGATCAAATAATCAGTGACCAAAGAAAGGATGCAAAAAGGAAAAATAAGAATATTTAAAGGTGTTGTTCCAACTACTCTAAATGTAAGATTTACATACTGTTGAATGGACACACTCTACCTAGAATTGTTGTCTTTAGTCAAGTAAAGTTTTGACTCAATCAAAGTTTTGTATGGGCCAAATTGTTCTTATCTGCTGTCAGATGTGATAATTCTATGTAAATGTAAAATATTCTTAAATGTTTCTGTTTTGTTTTTATAAGTTGAAACCTGAAAAAAAGAAAACAAATGACAATCTGCTCATGTTTTTTTAAAATGTTATGGAGTAAATATGCATATTTTTATGAATGACCTCAGTTTAAATATTTATTTGAAATGCAGTAGAGCTGGGTTTGGAAAACAAATGAAAGTGGTAGTAAAGTATCGGACACATAACTACAACAGAGAGGATGTATCTATTATATCTCTAAAGCTGATTCCTTTTAATGCTTACATTTTTTTTACTTTCGACATTACATTTTTCTATATCTCACATGTATCTTTACATACATATTTAATCACTCCAACATTCTATTCTACAGGTATGTTTGGTATTAGTGCCCTTTTAATAAGACAGCGAAATGGTGAGGGGCCCTCTGACTATACCGTTACATTTTACAAAGAGAAATTAAAAGGTATTGCCTGAAAATGTGAGAGTCCATAAATTTTTTTTAAATTATCAGGGCCAATTGACAATAAAGTGCAAGACCTGACAGGAGAAAAAGGTGATGGTAAGACTCAATTCAAGTGTTACACCAGATCCATACTTTTCACTATTCAAATCCTGTGTACCAACCTATTTTAAGTTTAGGGAAGGTAGCACGCAGGATGAATTCATATTTGTTACCCATGGATATGCCATGGTGATAACTTGCAGAGCGCCTGAAATATTTCCTCCCAGCTAGGCGTGACTTGTGGACATTACCACCAAATGCGTAAGCTCGTTTAAGCAGGGCCCTCCTCACCTGTTGTCTCTGTTAGTCAAATTGTTATGATACATACTACATGTTTTGTCCTGTCCACCCATTGTATAGTGCTACAGAATTTGATGGCACTATATAAAACAATAAATAATAATAATAATTACAAAGTCCCAAGCTGGCCTCAGTTCTTGAAACTTAATCTAGAGGCACAAATAAGTATTTTCTTCTTAGTACGATGAGGGCTTTTTCAGCAACATTACATGGGGTAGATTGTAAACCAAATCAAGAAAGGGAGAGATGTTGACACCAACACAGCTATTGTGGGAAATGTGAACATGCAAGACCCTGTTGGGTATGCCAAAGCCAATGGTTAAACCTAAACTGTTTACTGAATTCAACTTTACTATTTGTTTTGTGGATGTATTCATGAAACTCCTTATCTTAACCCCTTCAATCCCAGGGGTTTTTGGTACCTCAAAGCCCAGAGAAATTTTGCCATTTTTGGGGCATGTCGGTTTAGCGATGATTCTATTTTCCTGTGAATAGTGTACCCATGTAAACTATATATTGTTTTTTCAAGGAGAGATAGAGCTTTCGTTTGATACCATAGTTGGATGATTAGCTGAAAATTTAGAATGAGAAATTTAGTAAAAACTAGCGAAGATTAGAAAAATAAACTAATTTTTTTTTACATTTTCCCTCTGAATCCTCACAAAATTAGGTAAAGTGATGGGAAATCCCCTCCAAGTTTATTAATTCAGATGTCCTGATTTCAGAAATACCTAATTTATATAGATTTTCCAGAATTTGCCAGCTCCAGGGAGCATACTATTAGGTGTACAATTTTGTATAATTTTTATGCCTATGGCTTAACGGGTTTGGGGGTTGTGAACGGGGGCAGGAGGGTTATACTGGCTAGATGTTATGCTAGGGCAATGGGAAGTAAGGTTTTTTAATAATTTTTTTATTATCTCTTTTTATATATTTTTTTTTAATTTTTTTTTTATTTTAATTTTTTTACATTTTTTTTTATTTTTTATATATTATTTTTACACAGAAATGGTTAGAGGTCCTCCTAGGGACCTCCTGAACATGCCAGTGATGTCACAATGACATCACAGCTCACGTTATAATTTTTTTTTGTATTATTTATATTAATATTTTAATGATTTATTTAATATTATTTTTAAATCACTAACCGTTTTTTTTTTTTTTTTTCTGCTTTTCACTTACAGGACGGGAGGGGGAGTGAGAGAGATGGTCTCTCACTCCCCTCCCCGCGATCCCCCTGCACCGATCACACTGTGATCTCCATGCAGGTCCTCACAGACCTGCATAGAGATCGTAGCGTCTCTGTGCCTCATCGGAGGGCAGGATATCCCCGCAGGGGATATCCTGTCCTCCGATGACCTTCCGGGTTACGTCAGCAGTGACGTAACCCGGAAGGGAATGCCCGATCGCGCGTTTGCAACTGCGCGATCGCGCGATCGGGCAGTTTACCGGTAACAGCTTACCGGCTTTCATGCCGGAAGCTGTTACGGGCGATCGGACAGCAGAAAGCCGGCAAAGCCGGCTTCTGCTGTCAGTGGGGAGTCCAGGCTGTCAAACGACAGCCTGGTCTCCCGTGCAGCGGCAGGGATGTGTCCCTGACGCTGCACGAAGGGCTGGACGTACCGGGACGTCCATAGGGGTTTCTTTGTGGGCGTTTTTTGGACGTCCCGGTACGTCTATAGGGGATTGAAGGGGTTAATAAGAAACACATTGCTCGCATGAAAGAAACGAGGACAAATCAACAATGAAGTTTCACGGTAAAAGTTTGAGAATTTTTGTAAGACCTCCATTTTCTAGTACTGAAATATTACTATGACTAAGCAAATCCAATGGTCAGAATGTCCAAAAGAGTTTCATTCTATAATAAGGATTGTCTAACTTTTGATTGCGTAAAAAGTTGTTGCTCTAGACCAGAATAAAACAAGGACTACATTTTTAAATTAATTTTTACTACTTATATTATCTGTATTTTCTACATTTATCTTCTAATTAACAATATCAATTTTACCAAAACATAGAAAATACATTAATAATTATTGTATAAAGTGGGTAACGATGGATACCACCTACCATTAATGTTAAAATCTGTGAGGGTGTAAGGGATAATCTCTACACATATATTTGTAGTTTGACCTCCTGACTATTGCAATAATCTCATCATGCTACATTTTACATAAAATGTATTTATATAGTGTCAGCAGATTCCGTAGTGCTGTTACAAATGAGTCAGTAAAATAAACTGAATTAAAATCACAAACAATAACAAACTGGTAAAAAAGGAGAAGAGGGCCCTGCTCTTGTGAGCAGTTAACTATTTGAAAAAGAGTTAGCTCTTTCAACACCCAAATCTTACGCATACTTAAGTGAATCGGCTGGGAAAAAAACGCCTAACAATGGGCTATAATGTATTTATTAATCTAGCACTGTTAGTGGACCATAAAACCATGCCTGTGTTTTCCAGCTGTTTTTTTAAAAAACAATCAAAACTGAAGGAAAAGCTTATTTTGAAAGCAAATATGAGCTAGTAATCAGTCTTATCAGGATTTACAAAACAATAACGGGGTCAAGTGTATACAGAGAGGATGCAAGAGTGAAAGCTGAATGTTAGACCTCTGTATTATCTACTTAAGGTTGCTAAGAAATATACAATCCAAAGGTAAATTACATGTTTTACACAAGGGGTGCACTTTAATTTGTGGTTAAAGAAAATAACATGCATTTAGCACAAAAAAAAACATAAAATGTTTCAAGATGAATATTATTATTGCCATCCTACTAACACAGCATTTTATCATAGACTACATCGGGACAGAAAATTGTTCTGCCAACCATAAAACTATATATATTATATATATATATATATATATATATATATATATATATATATAGTTACAGACATATACATATACAGACATATACAGATTAGGCTATTATTTAGGGTCCTATTGAAAACAGCAATTTCTTACCTTAACAGCATCTTGATGACATATAGATTTGGTTATTTTACCTCTAGCAAGATAGCAGGATGCTAGAGCAAAATAGAGTTAATTTAAGGTAAATACACAGTACATGGGATTGGTTAATGTGCGTAGGTGCAGTAGCAGATGGGTGTGGGCATTAAGAGGACCCGTGCAGAGGGTGATAAGGCTGCCAACTGATTTTAAGAATAGTTAAGCCTGTAACTGCAATTTGGATGAGAAAATGTTAGTAAATAAACATTCATTCATTATACTTTCTCTATAAGACCGTGTTATTTGAACACATATTGCCTTCACATTAATTAGATTTTTTTTAAAATACATTTTATTCATACATATGGGTTTCAAACATCATTTTTGTGCACATGCAGTTAAATAAATTAAAAGGTCAGAGTGATTCATGTACTTTTGCCCATCCCTACATAATAAATTAAATTATTGTACAGCTTTGATTATTGCTAGGGTACTGATGTAGACAGGTAGGCACTCCTATGCTATCCACATCAGCATATTTCAGCTTCCTCCCAATTTGAAATGTCAGGCTTTGCATTTTGCCTTTACTCTTTGATGAGTCACTATCAGGGAACTCTACACTGTTACGAGCTTGTCAAAACCTGGTAAGTTTGGGTCTTGTTAGCAGAGGGATGTTACAACATACGTGATTCATGATTCACAGAATCGTGCACATTGACATGCCAACCTCTTTCTAATAAAGGTTTTAACCCTTTGCATGCCGGTGGTTGTGACACAATTTTCTTCCAGAGGGTCAGTGCCAATTTTCAAAGCTTTGCTATGGTTATGTTTAGGGACTGAATTAATTATACTTTACTTAAGAAAACCTATATTTTCAGGATAAGGTAAGCTATTCATAGATACCTAGTTTTGGTCAGACCACACATTACATGATTTAATAGCAAAAATACAAAATATTATATATTGTATCACTATTATTTCCCCACATATGTAAAATCAAATAGTAATGAAAAAAGTAATGATAACAAAAAAATGCTATACAGATATATATTGCGGCACAGAAAGATTCACGTAGCAAGAGAGGTACAGAAACGCTTCCCTTTCTCCATAAATCCCTCCTTTTGTTGAAGTGCTCAATAAGCTCAAGAAGATATAAAAACAATAAGTGGTTAGGGAAGAAGCAGCGCTGCAGGAACAGGAACGTGTAACTGGTCGGTGGAGAAGCTAGAGATGCTTCGCGCTGTGCTCCCCACCCGATGCGTACCTGCTATTCAGTGCACCCGCTTAGGCATGGCACTGATTGCAGGTATGGTTACAGCTGCAGATCTCATGCATTTGGCCCCCATGCTGCTTGTTGGATACCCCTGTCCTAGGGAATAGGTAGCCCCATTGCTCCCCTCCCTGGTAAAAGCAAGGGAGGGATGGATTTTCTTGGACCCTCTCTGCAAGTAGAGGGATCACTAAAGTCTTTAACGATATGTGGGAGCCAAAAGGTCAACCCATCCCACTGAGACCCATACTTTTTTTTTTTATTAGTAATATAAGAAAAGGTCATAATGGTAATGTCTTTTTGAATATGATAAAACAATCTGCAACAGGGTAGACATTCCAGATGGCTAATGAGTTAAGTAAGCTACAAGAATGGTCAAGAGTGTGGTAGCTGCACTTTTAATCCAACAATGGAGGGGAACTTGGGAGCAATTCTTTTTGAAAGACTTAATACAGGCAATGGAATAAAGCAGAAAATGTAAGCATGATGCTGTGTTGTATAGCTAGAGGCATTCTGGAAGAGTTCAGAGAAAGGCTACTAAAAAGGTGAATGGTTTGAAGGATTAAAAATCTGAGAAGACTAAAGGATCTCAATAAATATAGCTTGGTGGAAAAGAGAGAGGGGGGTGTAATAGAAACATTTAAATACATAAAGGGTTCATAATCTAAGTATTCAGGGTTAGATGAAAGGAAGTTGTGCTACACAGAGTTTAGCAAACAACATCTCAATAGAAATGATAGAGGCTAACACAGTGAGAGAATTTAAGGATGCATTGTATAGGTAAATGGCTATCCTGATTTTAAGGTGAGGCCAAGGACTAATTTAATTTAGAGTCTTTACATGAGAAATTTGGATTGACTATAGGGGCCAAATGGTTCTTAACTGCTGTTAGAAAATGTCATTGGTTATTTAATAAATACATGAATTTCATTGTTTGTTATTAATGTACTATAAGATTATTTATCCACATTTTCTAAACTCGATCACTCAAGATTAAGCCAGTGGAATAAAGGAAATTGCTTAGTGATTTTTAATAGATGCAGGCTTTGACTAGTAATAAATCTAAATCCTCTGCCTCCATTTAGGTTAATCTTGTGGCCTTGACATTTCAAATTATAACGTCCACTGTATTTAAGCAAAAAGTCCATGGAAGTGAGATTAGCAGAAAAACGCGTGTAAACACGCAGATCCATGACACATTATAGGATGAATTAGTGTATTCTGTTTAGGATCTGTTTAGGATTGTAAAATAATACGATCTGATACCTTAACATAAACGTTTATTTAATTTATGGAATTTGTTGCCATTTGCTAAAATAAATAATAATGCAATCAATATGAATACGTAGAGAGCAAATCAATTGCAGAATGCTGCACTAGCATGTGACTGCCTTTCAAGTATGATAAGGTTTTTCTTTATGGAACATAAAACAATCACGTAATGGCTAATGATTTATGTAAATTAGAAGAATATTTAAAAACACAGCAGCTGCAGTTTAGTGTTAAGAAATGTAAAATAATGCACCTGGGATGTAGAAATCCAAAGGCAAAATACAGCAGTGTGGGTACTGTGCTGTCAGTGACAACAGAATCATTTTACTTGAGAGTAATTATTAGACTTGGGCGCCAGTGGAAAATTTGTGTTCTTTTTCGTGTTGTTTTTTGTATGTTTTTTAAAAAATTTTTTTTATATATAAATGTTCTTGGAACTGGATGGTTCCCCTTATGATGCCATGGTGACATCACTAGAGAATTGATTTTAAATGTTAGAACATTTTCATTTATTTTTGAAATATGTTTAAATTTTACCTTTATATATGTTATTTTTATATATTTGTGGCATCATTGAAGGATATACCAATTTTTCAGCGAGGAGTTTTCTTTTTTTCCTACATGCTTCGAAACTTCCTCCATTATAGAAGATACCTGCATATTTGTCTTTGAGGTGCCTAATAATCCCTTGTGCATTTGATGCATTTTAGTAATCAAGGTTTCATACTATATTTCACTATTTTGTACTTTCTCTGTTTCTCTTGCTCCTATGTATTTGTGAGCATTTGTTGGAGGTCTCAAATGTCTCCCTTATACAGGGAAGCCAAATACAAGCTCTTTTGAAGTGCCTGCTTTTTTGGATTATATGTGAGTGCAATGGATGCATATTAACAACCATAAGGATATTTAGATTACTTCTATATTCTCTTTTTTAGAGCCGTTTCAGATAAAGGAGTTATTATGGGGGACTTTAACTATCCCGACATAAACTGGGAAACCGAGACCTGTGAATCTCATAAAGGAAACCGCTTTCTGACTATAAGTAAAGATAATTATCTGTCCCAAATGGTACAGGACCCAACCAGAGGGAGCGCTCTACTGGACTTAATATTAACCAACAGACCTGACAGAGTAACTAATGTGCAGGTCAGAGGGCACCTAAGAAATAGTGATCACAATATAATACATTATAACTTGTCGTTCAATAAGGGAACTCTTAGAGGAGCCACAAGAACTATGAACTTTAGGAAGGCAAAGTTTGATCAACTAAGAGAAGCCCTTAACACTGTAAATTGGGAAAATGTCCTCAAAAACAAAAGCACAGATACTAAATGGGAGATTTTTAAAAATATCTTAAATTCTCACTGTGAAAAGTACATACCATATGGGAATAAAAGTGTCAGGAGCAAGAGAAAAACAATGTGGATAAATAAAAATGTAAAGGTGGCAATAAATGGCAAAAGAAGGCATTTAAGCTACTAAAACAGGAAGGCAGTGAGGAAGCACTAAGAAGCTATCAGGAAAAAAATAAAATATGTAAAAATCAGATAAAAGCAGCAAAAGTGGCGACAGAAAGACTCATTGCCAAAGAGAGTAAAACAAACCCCAAAATGTTCTTTAACTATATAAATAGTAAAAAGGTTAAAAATGAAAGCGTCGGCCCCTTAAAAAGTAATGAGGGAGACGTTATAGACGGGGATCAGGAAAAAGCGAATCTATTAAATATATTCTTCTCTGCTGTATTCACAGAGGAAAATGAAATGCCAGGTAATATACAGCAGGATGAGATAAATGCCCCAGTACATGTCGCCTGTCTAACCCAGGAAGAAGTGCAGTGCCGCCTAAAAAAAATCAAAACAGACAAATCACCAGGTCCAGATGGCATTCACCCCCGCGTTCTAAGGGAGTTAAGTAATGTAATAGACAGACCCCTATTTCTAATATTCAAGGACTCTATAGTGACAGGGTCTGTTCCCCAGGACTGGCGCATAGCAAATGTTGTGCCAATATTCAAAAAGGGGACAAAAAGTGACCCGGGGAATTATAGGCCTGTTAGTTTAACTTCTGTTGTATGTAAACTGTTCGAGGGTTTCCTAAGAGATGCTATTTTGGAGAATCTCAATGAAAATAAATGTATGACTCCATATCAGCATGGGTTTACAAGGGATCGGTCCTGTCAAACTAACCTGATCAGCTTTTATGAGGAGGTGAGCTCAAGACTGGATCGGGGTGAATCGCTGGATGTCATATATCTTGATTTTTCCAAAGCATTTGATACGGTGCCACATAAAAGGCTGGTACATAAAATGAGAATGCTTGGGCTGGGGGAGAATGTGTGTATGTGGGTAAGTAACTGGCTCAGTGATAGGAAACAGAGGGTGGTTATTAATGGTACATACTCTGAGTGGGTGACTGTTACTAGTGGGGTTCCACAGGGGTCAGTTTTGGGTCCTATTCTTTTTAATATATTTATTAATGACCTTGTAGAGGGATTGTATAGTAAAGTATCAATCTTTGCAGACGATACTAAGCTCTGTAACGTGGTTAACACAATAGAGGACAGTGCACGATTACAAATGGATCTGCATAGGTTGGAGGCTTGGGCTGGGATGTGGCAGATGAGGTTCAACACAGATAAATGTAAGGTTATGCACATGGGGAAGAAAAATCCAGGCTGGGAATATGTATTAAATGGGAAAACACTGGGGACGACTGACATGGAAAAGGACTTAGGAGTCTTGGTTAACACTAAATTTACCTGTAGCGACCAGTGTCGGGCAGCTGCTGCTAAGGCAAATAAAATCATGGGGTGCATCAAAAGGGGCATGGATGCCCACGACAAGGAAATAATTCTACCATTGTACAAGTCACTAGTCAGACCACACATGGAATACTGTGTACAGTACTGGGCACCAGTGTACAAGAAAGATATAGTGGAGCTGGAGAGGGTTCAAAGACGGGCAACCAGAGTAATAAAGGGAATGGAAGGACTACAGTACCCAGAAAGATTATCAGAATTAGGGTTATTTAGTTTGGAAAAAAGACGGCTTAGGGGGGACTTAATAACTATGTATAAATATATAAGGGGGCAGTACAGAGATCACTCCCAGGACCTATTTATACCCAGGACTGTATCTATAACAAGGGGACATCCTCTACGGCTGGAGGAAAGGAGGTTTCTACACCAGCACAGACGGGGGTTCTTTACAGTAAGAGCGGTGAGACTATGGAACTCTCTGCCAGAGGAAGTGGTAATGGTAAACTCAATAAAAGAGTTTAAAAGGAGCCTGGGTGTGTTTCTTGAAAGCAATAATATTACAAGTTATGGATAGTAGATTAATAGGGACAGAACGTTGATCCAGGGATTTATTCTGATTGCCATATTTGGAGTCGGGAAGGAATTTCCCCCCTGGTATGGGGCAATTGGCATCTGCTTCATAAGGGTTTTTTGCCTTCCTCTGGATCAACACGGTAGGGACACAATATGTATATAGGTTGAACTTGATGGACTTTGGTCTTTTTTCAACCTTATGAACTATGTTACTATGTTACTATGATGCAGTTTTCTATGGTTACTACTTTAATTATTGTTTTTTTCACAATAGCGCATGAACTACTATTTTGTTCTAAATAATTTTATTGGACAAATGTATTCCTGCAAATTATCCCTTAACAAACTTTTGAATAATCTCCCCTATTTTATCCATTGTTATAAGTTTGTTAATCAACGATTGCCTTTTTGTGTTCAGCGTACCCAAAGTAATTACTGTATTTGCTTGATTATAAGACAAGGTTTTTTCAGAGCAAATGCTCAGAAAAATAACCATTGTCTTATATTCAAGGTCTTCTTCTAATCAGACCTCAAATAGCGCTGCAGGGGATCCTCCTCTCCAGCAGCCGACCTCCACTGCTGTCGGCACTTCCTCTGGGGCTTCTATGACCAAGGGTCAGCATCACATGACCTTCCGTACTCATTCATAGAAGCCCCGGCGGAAGTGCCGGCAGCAGCAGTGGGGGTTGCCTGCGTGCATCGCACAGACCCCCCCTGGCTGCCCTACTAGACACCAAGGAATCTGAAGCACGGGGATAAAGGCTTTCTGGAGGCAGAGTGGCATATAAGGGGGTATAAGCAGGGCTTCATTAGAAGCGCGACTGAGGCTCTCGGTCACTTGATGGGAGGCAGACAGCCGCGGCCACTATGGGGAGGAGTGGGAAAGGAGGAGGGGCTCATGGGGGTGGAGCCAGAGGACAAAGTTATGTTTTGTCTAGGGTGGCAAAAATCCTTGCACCAGCCCGGGGTATAAGGCATATCTGGGGGGGGCAGATGTGCATAACCGGAGGCAGGTTGGCAAATAAAAGGAAATAGAAACAAAAATGCATTTTTTTCAATCATAGTTTTTTATTAAATATGAAAAAATAGTTTACATGTGAATTAATAATTACTCGTAAAACTTTTTTCTTATCATGTAGTCTTATAGTCAGGTTTTTTCTTTTTTTCCTAAATTAATATTTACATTTTGGGGGGTCATCTTATAATCAGTGTCATCTTATAATTGAGCTAATACGGTATATAAAATTTTAATTTCAAGTCCAAGATAAACAAAACACCTTTTTTGCAAATTGTTTCTTCTATATTAGAAGAAACTTAAGATACCCAAATGTTCAGCAAAATCCTGTGTACAGCACTAACTTGCATGCATTTGTAAGTTTAATGTTTCTCACCAACACATACAAGTTTTAGCAATTAGACATTGCGGAAATATTAAAAATAAAGAAAATATAAGAATCTGTGTCACCTGGATGGTCTTTTTTGGGGGGGCATCACCAAAGAACAAATGTTTTAATGACATAAATTATACTGTATGCTCATATTGTATTATCAGATCTCTTTGCATGTCTTTCGTATGTTTGCAGACAATATGTATATATTGTACTTACAATTAAAAACACTTGCCTGCCTTTATTGTAGATGATCCAAATTTTGTTATTCAGACAGTGTTTCCTCTAAGGTGAGCAGACCACAACTGATTTCTGATTCAACTGAATAGATTTCTGTATAGAAAAAAACAGACTGCAGGGTGGGTAGTTTTTTAGGCTTCTCATTTCCCGGCAAACTTTAGAAGAAACTCCTCAATAGTTAACATGGGGAGTTTCCAGTGTGACCTGCAGGTTTCTTTAACATTTTGTACAGCTGTGAGCTTCATGACAATTCTCTATATATTGATTCCTGTGTGATTCATTGCATTGGTACTTACATTAGTCATTGACTTAGTCATTGCATTAGTCATTACGGTGTTTGCTGTATTAGTCAGAGTATTGTAATGGAGTTATTAAAATATTTCATACAGCAATTTAAAGGGTTTATTAGCACCAGACAATTACATCCAAGCAGACTCTTTTGGTGCAATTTCATCTACACATATACCCTCTTACATGCTAAAGCAAGTTATGTCAGGTTTTTGTGTGAATTAGTCTGACTAGCAGGCTAATGTGCCAATGGCAAAGATGTAACTAACACGCACGCACACACTTCAATGCACACACTTACAAATATACTCTAATACACATGTACTTACATTGGGGTTACATAACCCCAATACGCTCTTGCCTCGTTGAGCAGGCAAGCCAGTTTAGTCTTTTTTAAATAATTTGAACCAAATCAGGGGGGCATGGGCATCTGGAGGCAGGGTTGGGGCAAGAGATGGCACTTGCTCTCCACACCAGGAAATTTAAAGAAGCTCACTGGAGCAGCAGCAGGGGAGGGAGAAACACTAGGCTGTTTAGAGCAAGTTAAAAGACATAGAGGCAGAAACTACACCTTGTAGTGGGTAACAAAGCTTTTATTTAAAACTGTACACCCCTCTACTGTCAGGAGTGATTTGGTCTGCTTTCTTCTTGTAGCTGTCTTTTACTCTGGTAGCTGCTTCTCATAGACAGGAAGTCCCTGCCTGGGCAGAGACACAGTTTGCTAGCTGCAGACAGAAGGTAGTTTTATTTCAAACATGTGTTGCAACTAGGCTTGGTTAATACTCCAGCTCCTGTGACTCTCAGCCAGTCTGGTATGTTAAGCATCATTGGAAAAAGAGTACAACTGGAGTGTCAAAGGTTAGTTTTTATCATAACGGATTGGCACTGCAGCTGCTGTGGAATGTACAATTCATGAGTCTCAGACACCCATTTAGTTGGCTGAACATCATGCCAAAATAATTTAAAATCACACATAACAACAAGCTAGTTAAAGCCCTGCTTTACATTGGGGATAATTGTGGCTAATCTTCACCACCCAGCTACTGTAAAGTGAAGTTCTCATGTTGCGCAAGTTCATGCTGGTCTGATATTGCTACCATGGTCATAGTGTTTTTCATATCAATTGTCCCCTGCCCTCAGGGTCAGCCCACACTTAGTTTGGTTCAATAATGAACCCAATCACCGAGAGAGGACGTTTGAAATCAATGTCCTAATAAACACATGCCAGTGTACACACACACATGCACAAAGACTCATCACTGGCAACTGTGTGTTTCTTACTAAAATGCTGATTGGTTTAATTGAAACCACAATCGCAGAACTGCGGAAGTAATACGTAATATGTCCCAGGAATAACTTCAATTAACTACCTGGGACACACTTTTACGTGCTCTGCTATTAGTGCTATTGCTGGCTGATCAGAGACCTGGGAAGAAGAGCAAAATCAAAACAATGTTATTTCTGAGAAATTGTTCTGTGATTCTGTGATTGTTGGTGAAGTGAATCACGTGAATATTGACAAGGGGCTTGTTAGTAAACTACAGTCTAGTGTTCCACAGCTTACGCTGATCATGAGGCAGTGAAACAAAGTGGTTATTAGTTTTTCAGTCAGTATCAAAATGCAAATAAAAAGTTATTTCGTTTTTTAACAAATTATGTTGTAATGTCTTGATATTGAGGCAATCAGCAACACCAAAAACTGCAGCAGGGGGCCCGTATACCTTAAGTACAATTTGTACAGGGAACAAAAAACCCACAAAATATAGTACTACCACAAATTTGACAAAGGCTGATGGTATAATAAGTGCATGGAAAGAGTGCAAATACCAGCATTTGAAATACCTTGGGGTGTCTAGTTTTCAAAAATATATGGTTTGATGGGGGTAAATTGAACTGGCCAGCTTTAAGCATGTCCCAAATAGGTCATGGAGACAGAATTACCAGATTTTTAAAACATGGTTTTCAAATAGCACTTTTACAGTGTCCTTCCTCGTCTTCTGTTTCCCATCAAACCTCCCCACACACAATTGCTATGCATATACTCTGTACAGTCCTGGCTGTGGGATAAACATACTTGTCTTCTGTGCTGTAATAACCCTCCAGTACTAGTTATTGACCTTCTTTATCTAGTGTTTGTGTAGTTGCTTTCTTGGATTACAACTACATTTAAATATTGGTTTACTCCACTCCATTTTTTCTGAAGCAAGTACAATATTTGTATCACTAGAGCAGAAGCTGATATTAGTGCCCCTTAGTGCAGGTCATACAAACGCTAAATTCTAAGAAGTAAACTCCCTAGATAGGGAGGGAGAAGGGGTAGATAGGGAGGGAGGGAGAGGGGGTAGATAGGGAGGGAGGGAGAGGGGGTAGATAGGGAGGGAAAGGTGGGGAGGGAGGGAAAGGTGGGGAGGGAGGGAAAGATGGGGAGGGAGGGAGGGAAAGATGGGGAGGGAGGGAGGGAGGGAGGGAAAGATGGGGAGGGAGGGAGGGAAAGGTGGGGAGGGAGGGAGGGAAAGGGGAGGGAGAGGGGATAGATAGGGAGAAAGGAGGGTGGCAAGAATATTGAAATAAAGAGTCAGAGAGAGAGAGAGAGAGAGAGAGAGAGAGAGAGAGAGAGAGAGAGAGAGAGAGAGAGAGAGAGAATGGATTAATGTGTGGATGCATTAATGAATATGTGTAAATAATTTGTGTGAAAGAATAAATGATTGAATGAAAGTGAATTAGTGAGTGACTGTAAAAGTGTTTGTGTGAATCATAGGTGTATTATTGATTTGTCAAAAAAGCAAAGATGGTATAAGCAGGGTGTTTAAGCACTGGGGACAAAGATGGCACAGGTAGTGTGTTTATGGGACAAACATAGCGTACATTCAGCTGTTTTTGGACAATGTTGACTCATGCTGGGCTGTTTGGCGACAAAGATGGCACGTCCTATGTATGTGTAATTTGGGTGCTGGTCAGGTTCTATGTGGGCAATGTGGACGCCAGGGTTGGCTTTGGGGTGTGCAACCAGTGATCTATGCCTGTAATTTATGGGGGTTGATACCTTTTAATGCAGAGTTTATATGTAATTTCCAATTGATATATACCTGCAAATCTGGGTTTTGTGTTATTCTTTTGATCTGTATCAGCTATGTTTCCATACATTTTTTGATGTTTGCCTGCAATTATAGGATTTGTATGTCATATTCAGTTGATCAATACCTGGAGTGCTGTTTCCATGTGTTGTTTATTTGATCTATACCTTCAGTGCTGAGTGTACATGTGATTTCCAGTTGATATATACCTGCAATGCTGGGTTTGTGTGTTCTGTTGGTTTATACCTGCAATGCTATGTTTCCATACATTATTTATGTATACCTGCAAATACAAGATTTTTTTTCTTATTCAGTTGCATGTGCTGTTTCCATGTGTTGTTTATTTGATCTATACCTGAACTACAGGGTGTAAGTAAAAGAGCGGTATGGTTTAGTGAATGAGGGGACAAAGGGAATCTGGGGATGATTACAGAGGAGAGGACCTCTCAGTGCAGGACTGACTCTCACTGTCTTCCCCTGATCCACAGTCAGTGTGGCAAGCTACATTTACTTTAAACTTTAAACCCATTACCCCCTGCAATGCTGCGATCACATCAAAGCTACGTTATGCAGCTTGTATGATGTGATCACAGGTACCTTAGGTCCCCACAGACTTCTAGAAACAAAGTGGCAGTCAATACTTCTGGACAAAGCCTGTACGTGTACGGGGTCACGATGCAATGCATTGGTGACAAGGCCCATATATGTACAGGCTGCTGCTAAATACCTGCATCGCCGCGATCATGGCTTATTAGCCTCGATCTGCGGCTTTGCAGCATCCACGAAGCCTCACAAGTGAGGCTGGCCATGGATCATGGGAGGAAAGCCATTCCCCCGAAAAATGGCCACCGCCAAACCGATCATCAAAGACGGGGGGACGGCCAAAACAGAGCTTAGGAAGGGATCAGCAATCGCTTCCAAAGCATAATCGGTGTTGCTGACATGCCTGGATATCAAAGCATGTCAGTAACATAACCCACGATGGTCTTGTGATTACGCCGAAGAGCAACCACAAGAGCCAGTCACGAGATGGCAGCGCCAACTGTCAAATGTCAGAGTTCACAGAGGGTCTATCCAGATTGCATTCAACCATGCAGGTCAATGGAGCCCAGGTCACTAAAATAAAAATAATAAATAATAAAAAATAATAACAATTTGGTAAACATTGTAAAAATAATCCTCCACTGTCACAAAAAGTCCATTTATATATATATACACAAAAAAAAATTATAAGCAAATCCTACAATTAGAGCTACATTTTGACAAAAATGGAAAGAGTTAATATATTGGTATTTTAAATGCCCATGGGATGCCTACTTTTAAAAAATGTATGTTTTGATGGGGTAAATTGAATTTGCTGGCTTCAAAGATGTCCCAAATATGGGACATGGGCACACACTGACCAGATGTCCAAATGCCAAAAATGCACACATCACAAAGTTGGCCTTTTACCTCCCAAATAACCCAACAAACCCATGCATGGGGGTATCACTGTACACGGGAGATGTTACTGAACACATATTGATGTGTTTGACAGGGACCGGGTCCATACAGACTACTGTAATGACCCAGAGCGCCCAAAGATGGAATGTCAGGAGTCACTGTGCAAGAGCGGAGATGGACAGGACATGGTTCAGGACGACTGCACTCTCCAGGGTGTTGAGCACCTAGGGCTCTGACATAGCAGTAGATGTCCAGTTCAAAACAAAGAGATATCCTGCCCTGGAGCAGGCATGAGACATAGCTCTACAGACGAATGTGCAGGATGCTGCAGGCTGGGAGAAGCTAAACAGAGTAACAGCAGAACATAGCAATCAAGTGGGAAATAGCGAGCAAGGGGGACAGAGTAAGGAACGGGAGACCAAGCAAGAAACATAGCCAGACAAGACATACATGATACAGGACACAACAAAGGACAGGGAACAAGGAACACAAGGGATGGAGTGAGGAGCCGGATCCTCAGACGCTTCTCCTTTAAGCAACGATAGGATATCTTAACTGGGACATGGGGAGAGAAAAGAGGAACCGAAATCCTCAGATGATTCAGGGAAAAAAGGGCAAAAGCACATAAAAGACAGACACACAAAAATACAGGACTAGCCTAGGACTATATGATAACAATTGGAGATTTAGTCACATCTTATGGCCATAGTATTTTTAGCCCACAACTATGCCAATGTACTCCAATAGTCGGTGGATCCTAGCGCTAAACCTTGCCTACTGAATCACTAATATGCTGAAACTAAACATTAAATCTATACACAGAGCAGAGAAGGACATACCTTTATACTGCAGACAAATGGGTGGGGCACACCTTATAAAGGAAACAGGAGCTGACGCTAAGAGCAGGACTGGAATCAAAGAATCAGAAGTACAGGGCAGAGCATAAGGAAATCCAGGAATGGATTACAGCAAAGGGGGGACTGTAGCGAGACAGAGGAAATGTAGCGAGACAGGGGAACTAAAGAGAAGCTGCTCCGCAGCTTGAATGGGGCCGGAAAGTGTTGTTTGACAGGGACATATACCAGGAGCGGTAAATTCATACCTGAAGTAAAACGCAAAATGTACATCTCCCAAATGTGGCCTTTTACTCCTCGAACAACCATACCTGGGAACTTCTGGGCTCTGGCTTCCCTTGCGGGACGTGGTCAGGACTGCCCACTGACGTCAGCAGGTGGTCCCGTGACGTCGAGGGTGTTCCTGCTGACGTCGGGGGCATTCCTGCTGACATCGGGGGTATTCCACATCCCCAACTGGAGCAGGTTTCTTTTTTTATTTCCAAAAAAGACAGAGACCATCTATTGATTAACTTGGACACAATCACAATAACATTAAGAACAAATACCCACTATACTTCATACCTGAATTGTTTGATCGCCTAAGTAGTTCTAAAATTTTCACTAAGCTGGAGCTCAGAGGGGCATTTAATTTGAATCGCATCACATGAGAGAAAATGGCCTTTAATATAGGCATAGGCCACGATGAATGCACAGTGATGCCCTTTGGCCTGTGCAAAACACTTGCCGTGTTTCAATTTATCAATGACATATTAAGTAGAATTTGAAACATAGAATTTGATGGCAGATAAGATACCACTCGGTCTGCCCATTTTTCCTGATGTAAGGGGTTAAAACCCCAATCAATCTTTGATCAGGTCCTAAAGTGGGGAAAGCTTTATGTCTATCCCATGCCTATTTAAATTGACTCACTGTATTAGCCTCCACCACTTCTGCTTGGAGACTGTTCCATTTACCTACTACCCTCTGAGTAAGGTAAAATTTCCTTACGTTACATCAAAAAAAAATCTTCCTGGGACATTGCCCTCCAATTTCTTATTGTTTATCTGGACGATAACCTGATACATTCACCTGACCTGGGTAAACACCAGAAACATGTTTGCGTTGTCTTCCAACTTCTCTTTGCCAGTACCATCTCTATGCTAAGCTGGAGAAGTGTCAGTCTAAAGTTTCCCAAATCTCCTTCCTGGGAAATATAATTTCTGCATCTGGATTTGAAATAGATCTGTTGAAGTTATCAGTCAATTAATAGTTGCCTCGACCTCTTGCTCTTAACCCTATCCTACAGTTCCTGAGTTTCGCAAATTATAACAGAGAGTCCATAAAGAACTTGTCCAGTTGTTGCAATGAATAGAAAGGGTTTGGACTATAAGCAATGGTCAGAAAAAGCCTCTGCTCCAGTTTTATTACATCCTGATGTCTCTAAACCCTTCATAGTCAAGGGCGACATGCCATCTACTCACTGGCCCGCCACTGTGGTAGGCCTCCCACCGATGCCATGTGGCAGAATCCTATGCCCTGCCATTGGGGCTGGCCAATGTCCCATACTGCTGGAAGGGATAATCCAGCAGCCGCTTTCTCCAACGGGCTCCGCTCTTCTCCTGTCTCTGCTTCCTCCTACTACAGTGGCCGACTGCAGCCTTGCGCACAGCCGCTCCACACTCAAGATGCGGCTAGATGTCACTCCCTTTTCATCTCTTTTAAATGTATTTAAGGCTCAAAAGCTTATTATACCTGGCCCTCTGATATTTGTTATAGTGTATTCTGTTCTATTGCAATTATTACTATTAAAAATTAACTACTACAATTAACTATTGTTTTTGATCTGGCTTGACCTCCTTTATTCTGTTTCTGGCCCCTGACCTTGCCTCTGATATCTCTATTACCCTGAACTCCAGCTTCCTGACCTTGGCTGATATATTGATTACCCTGAACCCCGACTGCCTGACTATGGCTTGTCTTGACTATTCTGCGTGTGCCCAATTAGGGTTTGCCCCAGTCTTAGAGGATCATCAGAAAGTCCCAGAGCTGCTCAAACCCAAAAG
The DNA here is from genome assembly GCF_027358695.1 of Spea bombifrons. Lineage (NCBI taxonomy): Eukaryota > Metazoa > Chordata > Amphibia > Anura > Pelobatidae > Spea > Spea bombifrons. The sequence continues at coordinate 93,466,644 of NC_071087.1, forward strand.
GCTCTACCAGAGGGGTAACCATTTGGAGGGTGAAGGACTATTCTGAGACTGACGGGCTTTCACTTGTTGGGACCCAGTTAGGGTGACCACATTTTATTTATGTGTTAGGTCCCCACCGCGGTACTCACCTTGGTCCCACGCCGCGTCCTCCTTCTGACCCACGCCGCCGATATGGCGACACACGAAGAGGGGTCCAACGTGGCAGACCCGCTCACTCCCCGGTGTTGACTGTGCCGTGATCTTCTTCCCGGCACTGTGATCTTCAGGACGGCCGGAACACAACTGCAGGGCCATCCCAACAGTGACGGAGAACACGTTCTGTCTCTCGCACGCCCTCTAGTGGGGCGCGCGCATACAAATCCTCTTCTTAAAGGCACAGACGGCAACATTCCCAGGTGTATGGAATCAGGTTACTCTTGACATCAGATGGAGTATCCCTCCCTCCTTCCTATAAATCTGTGTCCTTCAGTTCACTCAGTGCTCAGATATACTGTGCTCGCTACGTATATACATCAGTGCTTCCTTATCATTGTTTCATTGGATATTGACCCTTCGCTTGCCTTATCGTGTCTGAACCTTCGCTGCCTGAACTGACCTCTGCTTATCCTGACTTCGTCTACGTCTCATCCCTATCGGTACCTCGCTTTTGATTCACCCACGTCTCCAGTCTTGCATTTTGGGCTCCGACTACTAAACCCGACAGAATATCTGAGCCATACCATGGAGCTCGCTGAGCTGGCTGACGTACTGGATAACATGACACGACAGGTATCCACCCTCACCCAAGCCGTCCATGACCTGCAGGCCCAAGATGCGGCCCCTACACCTGGATTCCCACAACCACCACCGGTTGTACGGGTTGTAACCCCACTCGAGGAACTGACAACCAACCCAGAACCACAGGTGCCTCTGCCAGAACGTTTCACGGGTGAAAGAATCAAATACCGGACTTTTATCATGGCATGTGAAGTACTGTTTGAACTGAAACCTCGCACATACCATTCTGATGCCATAAAAGTCCACACTGTGATTGCAATCCTATCTGGACCGCCACAAGAATGGGCCCATGACCTCCTACGCAGCAATGATCCCTGTGTCTCGACCTGGCATTCCTTTGTTACGGTCATGTCCTCCATGTATGATGACCCGCATCGACAAGAAACCTCTGCTATCAGGGCATTACGCCAGGGTCGTCGACCCGTGGAAGACTACATCACCGACTTCAAACTGTATGGTGTTGACACATGCTGGAATGAACATGGATTGATCAACCAGTTTCATTTAGGGTTGTCTGAACCCTTGAAAGACGACTTCGCTCATTTTGTAATTCCAGAATCATTGGAGTCTTTTATCCAACAAGCGATCCAGCTAGACCGACGTCTTAGGGAACGACGCCAAGAAAAAGCCGCAACTGCTTACTCTCCTTCTGCTTCTAGTTCTCCAGTCCAGACTGAAAAAACCAATGGAAATCGGTCTGGTTCAAGGAAGGAAGGAAGAACTGTGAATGTCAAGCTATGATCGACTCCGGGTCCAGCGTCTGTTTTCTCGATGTCCACATGGCAAATGCCTTGTCCATCTCTATGCATGATAAAATAAATCCTACAATACAAATACAAGTCGTAGATGGGTCTTTTTTGCAAATGGGTCCCCTCACTAAACAAACCGCACCTATCCAAGTCTCCATAGGGAGGCATACTGAACTGCTCACGTTTGATCTGGTTCCCTCACCTCTATTCCCCGTTATCCTTGGGATACCCTGGTTACGCCTCCATGACCCTACCATTACCTGGTCAACAGGCACCTTAACCTTCTCCTCATCCGTCTGCAACCATCATAGAGGACAACCACCGGCTGGTTTCATACACTCCATATTAGAAATTAATATGAAAAAAGGACAAGAGATCAAGCTACCCAAAGCGTATGAACAATATAAAGCTGTGTTCGACAAAAAAGGGGTAGAGACCCTGCCACCACATAGACCATACGATTGTCCTATAGATCTCCTGCCTGGGGCACCCATACCATATGGCAAAATATACCCGCTGGCCGAAAAAGAATTACACATTCTAAAGGAATACATCCATGAAAATCTACAGAAAGGTTTGATCAGACCCTCTACAGCGGGAGCCGGCATCTTTTTTGTGGGACAAAAGGATGGCAGCATACGTCCATGTGTGGATTACAAAGAGATGAATCATCACCATCAAAAATAAATATCCTCTGCCACTCATTCTTGAACTCCTGGAACGCCTCCAAACAGCAACCGTCTACACCAAACTAGACCTTCACCAAACTAGAGATTTCGGGTCTCCTGTGCACTTAGGTGCACTCAGGTGTGAACTATGTGAACTGGAAGTTTTTTATTCAAGTGCTGGATCGACCCCTTCTTTTTATTTTTGCTCAGAGGAGCCTACAATCTGCTTCGAATGTGCCAAGACGATGAATAGAAGACTGCGTTCGGATCCCGATATGAACACTACGAATATCTGGTCATGCCTTATGGACTGTGCAATGCCCCTGCTTCCTTCCAGCATTTCTTTAACAACATCTTCAGGGACCTCCTCGATCAGTACGTAGTGGTGTATTTGGACGACATTCTCATTTTTCCCCTGACCTTCATACCCACCGTCTTCATATGACAGAGGTCTTGAAAAGGTTACAACAGCAACACTTATACGCAAAGATCGAAAAGTGCATTTTTGAAACGGATTGTGTGGAGTTTTTGGGTTTCATAATCAGACCAGGCAAGGTCGAAATGGATCCTCGTAAGGTAGAGGCAATCCTCTCATGGTTCACATCGGCTCCCATTCTCCATTTGCCAGATCCCAAGAGACCCTTCTTCCTCGAAGTGGATGCATCCAACATAGCAACCGGGGCCGTGCTATCACAAAGAGACTGCGACACATGACTCCTATATTCAGTGGTCTTTTATTCACGCAGATTAACTGATGCCGAATCCAACTACGACGTAGGGGATAAGGAGCTACTGGCCATCAAAAGAGCCTTCGAAGAATGGAGGCATCTTCTCGAAGGTGCCAACCACCCCGTCATGGTGTATACAGACCACAAAAACCTAGAGTACCTCAGAACCGCCAAACGTCTCAATCCCCGACAAGCACGATGGGCTCTGTTTTTCTCCCGTTTCGCGTTTCATGTCACATATCGTCCTGGTTCAAAGAATCAAAAAGCAGATGCCCTCTCCAGAATGCATGCCCCAGAAGAGGCAAAAACCATATTGCAAACACACCACTTCATGGGTGTCACGACCCACTTCTTACAGGACATCCAAAAAGCTGCTTCCTCTCTTGATCCCCCGACCTCACCAGAAGGATATCCCCTGTCACACGGAAAAATCTACGTTCCTGAAACCATACGTCCTCTAGTGCAGCAACATTGTCATGATGCCCTCACAGCAGGGCACGGCGGACAGAGAAAAACCCTCTATAACATCAAACGCCATTTCTGGTGGCCCTCATTTATCAACGATGGCAGGGCCTATGTAAATTCCTGTGCCGTTTGCAACTGTGCCATGACCCCTACCTCCAGAATGGCAGGTTTGTTACAACCCTTGCCTATTCCATCCAAACTGTGGAGCCATCTCACGGTCGATTTAATCTTGGACCTCCCAGACTCACAAGGATACAACACGATCATGGTCTTGGTCGGTTGACAAAAATGGCCCACTTCATCCCAACCAAAGGGCTCCCTACTGCCAAACGAACAGCCACCCTCTTCCTTGATTCCGTATTCCGACTCCATGGCATACCTGAATCCATACTCTCCAATCGAGGCACGCAATTCACCCCCCGTTTCTGGAAAGCATTCTGTCACTCATTGAACATCTCCGTAGACCGCTCCACTGCTTTCCATCCCCAGTCGAATGGTCAAACAGAGCGAACAAACCAGACCGTGGAAACATACCTTCGTTGCTACTGTACGTACCTCCAATCCGATTGGAAAGAACTACTCACCACGACAGAATTTCCTTACAATACTATCTACGCCTCTACCCCCTTTCTCACTATCTACCCCTCTCCTCCTCTTCTGACTATCTACCCTCTGCCCCTTTAAAGTTCACTTACCTTGAAGGAGTCCTGCAGTGCCTCCCACATCTGCCGCGGTGCGTGCTGTTTCACTGGTCAGCATGAAATGCCGGCACCGTGACCGAGCTAGACATATGTGGACATGTGGTCACCCTAGACCCAGTTTCCTACTCTTCAGCAGCATCTCCTCTGGAACGCTGAGCATGACATGATGCCTATGAAATTGGCATGGGGCAGTCCTGTCCCAGCAGAAATAATTTCGTAGCAGACTCTTTCTCCTTCAGAATCGAATTAAGACCTCGACAATCTTGAACATGGGTATCATTCTGACATCTCAAAAGAGGTAGCATTTGGAGTACCTCAGCAAGTTTAAAAGGTTAAATTGTAAACAAGCCCGATGGTCCTTGTTACTTTCCAGAATTAATTTCATTATTTCATATTGCACCTGGTTCTAAGAATCTAAAAGCCGATGCCTTATTTAGATAATTCATCACTGACACCAGTGATTCACCATGAATCACTGCAATCGGGGGGGTAAAACGACTAGGGCTGCAACTAACGATTATTTTAATAATCGATTAGTTGGCCGATTATTTTTTCGATTCATTGATTAATCGGATAAAAAAATGCAATTTTTCTTCAATTTAAAATAATGTAATAAAAAACGTACAATTTACACTTTCATCTGTTTATTGCAATGGCCTCTCGCTATTCACCTTCTTATTTTACTGACATAATAATAAAAGCTACAAGAACCCAAACACAGTGTTTCTCAAACTAGGTTTTAATACAAAGTTATTAGTAAATATTAATTCATATGTTAACTATTTTTCATATTTAATAAAAACTATGAGAAAAAAGCCTTGTTTACATTTTTTTTTTTTTTTACCAAACTGCCCCAGGTTATGCGCATCTGACATGCGCATGCGCATCCCAGCTTGCCACTCTGCCCCCATATATGCCTTATACCTCTTATATGCCAGATTCCACTGTGCTCCCTGATATGCCTTATACTCCTTATATGCCAGTGATATGCAACTGAGCCCCCTGATATACCTTTTACCCCCAGATATGTTTTATGCCCCCCCTGATATGCCTAATATCGATATGCCTTATACCCCCTATATGCCCTGAAATTCATAATACCCCCCATACACCACTATAACTCACCCATACACCACTCTGGCTCCTCCCCCTCCCATACACCACTCTGGCTCCTCCCCCTCCAATACTCCACTCTGCCTCCTCCCCCCTCCATACACCACTCTGCCTCCTCCCCCTCCCATACATCACTTTGGCTCCTCCCCTCCCATACTCCACTCTGCCTCCTCCCATACACCACTCTGGCTCCTCCCCCCTCCCATACTCCACTCTGCCTCCTCCCCCCTCCCATACATCACTTTGGCTCCTCCCCCTCCCATACATCACTTTTGCTCCTCCCCCCTCCCATACTTCACTCTGCCTCCTTCCCCCTCCCATACTCCACTCTGCCTCCTCCCCCCTCCCATACTCCACTCTGCCTCCTGTCAACAACGGAGGTTCGCAAGACACCAGGGAGCCGGGTAGAGAGGCAGAGTGGCGTATGGGAGGGGGAGGAGCCAGAGTGGTGTATGGGAGGGTGGCTCCCATACACCCCTCTGACTCCTCCTCCCTCCCATACACCGCTCTGCCTCTCTACCCGGCTCCGTTACTGACAGGCACTTTCACTGCAGCTTCATAGAAGCCTCAGTGTAAGTGAAGGGCAGTAACGGAGGCTGTCTGTGCGATGCAGACCCTCACCGGCTGACAGAGAGGATGATTCTCTGTCAGCCGGTGGGGATCTGTGCGATGCACACAGACTCCGTTACTGCACTTCACTTACGCTGAGGCTTCTATGAAGCTGCAGTGAAAGTGCCTGTCAGTAATGGAGTCGGGAGAGAGGCAGAGTGATGTATGGGAGGGGGAGGAGTCAGAGGGGTGTATGGGAGGGGGGAGAGAGACGAAAGTGAGAGACCGGCCGACAGTGAGGGGAATCCAGGTCCCCTGCAGCGTTGCAGGAGATCTGGATTCTGGTGTTTGGGGTCGGATTATATAAGGAGAGGAGTTATTCAGAGCATTTGCTCTGAAAAAAACCTCTTTTTATAATTGATAAAAATCGATTCGATTAATCGATAATGAAAATCATTGACAACGATTTTCATTATCGATTATTATCGATTTTATCGATTAGTTGTTTCAGCCCTAAAAACGACAAAAACGACAAACCAGTGGTTTGGATCACTGGTCTGAAAAACACGCCCCCTGAGCCAGATGCGAATCTGGTGAGGGGTGATCCAGGATGTCTCTTCAGAGAGTCCAAAAGGGGGCTGTGATTACATGGAGTTGGGGTTGATGGGGTGGGTTGATCCTGGTTGCCTTGGTAGTTTAGGCAGACCAGGGTCATCCAATATTTTTTGAAAACGTTATGTAAAAACCATAGTGGTCACATCCTAACAAAATGACACACTCAGTGACCCAACTAAGCCCAAGCTCTTCTTAACTGTCACTTTGATCTTGTATCAGAGAGAGAGAGAGAGAGAGAGGAGGCTTTGTATTTTGCCGAGCGATTATTCTTAGTTATCGCTTTATTTCATTGCTTTTTGCATTTATTTTCTTAGATTTTTTTGTTTAATCTCCAATAAAATAAAATGTTCAAATGTTAGTGGTAGTTTAGGTACCCTTTCCACAAATATCTAGTTAGAACATGTTTGCGTTAGTTGATTTTAGTTTTTTTGATAATGAAGAAGCAGTATACTGCTGAAGAGGCTTATGCCATGTTGGCATCTGCTTCTGATTGTAGTGTGACTGACACTGCGATGTCAGTGTCACAGTTTCTCTTGCTGCTGAGCCAGCAGCAAAGAGGAGACGTACCTCTCGCCCTTCACCTGCCCCAGCTGCTGGTGATGGTATTTCAAACCAAACCTCACCAGTCATCCCACCTTTTACTACCACGCCTGGCATAAAGGTGGATGTGGCAGGTTTTACCCCGGTTCATTATCTTCCTTGGGGAGGATATTCTGACTGTGATAGTCTTCTAGACTAATATTTATCCAGCGCAATATATTGCTGCCAAGCCAATTTGCAGCTTCTCCAAGCAGCAAAACTGGGATCCAACGGATGCCATGGAGCTCCGCTGATTTTGGGCCCTTACCCTTTGAATGGCATAATTAAAAATCCCACTATACGCTCCTACTAGAGAAAAGACATTGTTATGTCTACCCCTATATTCCCCATACAATGTCCAGTTTACATTACAAAATGCTGTTACGTTATCTACATTTCAGTGATAGTAGCCAGTGCCCCCCAAAAGAAGACCCCAGAATATATAAGGTACAGTCCCTGCTCACCCATTTTCAGGCCAGATTTTAGCAGAATTTGGCCAATAAGTGAAGTTCTACAAACTCTGTGAGAGTGAAAGTGGTATGTTAACGCATTCCGAGTCTATAAGGGAAAGGACTGCCACCTTGATCCTCCTGGTTTCCCAGAACATCTGGGAACCAGTGCTACAATTGTGTGGGACTGTATACTCCCCCTGGTTAAAAATTGGCACAAAATTTCACCTGCCTTATAGTCTTAGGGGTCTATTATTGCAAATAGACTGCCAAGGTGGGGTAAATTGAACTTGGGGACTGCCAAGGGGCCCATAAACAGACATGGGCTAATAAAATCAAATGGTCAAAATTCCCTATAACTACAGAAAAGTCTGGTACATGTATTTCCTGGGGGCACAGCTGTACTGGTGGGATACGACAGAATGCAAAATGGGGGGTTTTGCGGCAGCATTTTTCAAAGCATGAAATGGTTAAAAAATGACCACTTGGTGCGTAGCCTTGGGGGTCTACTATTGTAAACTGACTGCCAAGATGGGGTAAATAGAATTTGGGGACTGCCAGGGGGGTCCAAAAACAGACATGAGCCCATCACATAAAATTGTCAAAATATGACCCATAACTACCAGACATGTGGGGTATTTCCAATATCAGGACAAATATATGAATGTATTTTGAGGCAGCTTTCTTTAGCTGCACTAGTTTTCTATAAATTATGTTTAACAAAACTGAATAAAAAATTTTTTTTTGCTTTATCCATTTTAAGAGTAAACAAAGGGTTAATTCTCTAAAAACGTTTTCAAAAGCTACTTGTTCTAAACAAACATTTAAGAAAAGAAACCCATTGTGCTTAAGGGGTTAACATACTTTGTACTGCAATCAAACAAATGAGAACATGCATTCCAGACATCATTTAATAAGCCTGACTCTTTAATTTTAAGTGAGGCACAGTTTTAGCTGTCTTTCAAGACAAGGTAGATAATTAAGCACTTCCTTGCACCCTTGTTTTGTAGCATACATATCAAACCTGTCTATTTTAGTTATGTTGGAATACGGAAAGTCGCCAAAACACTACTCTACTGCATCATTGCCCTTTCATTAATCTGTATAATATACAATGTACAAAATAACCGTATTCCTTTTTAAGTTCTCATCCCATTCACAAGATCCACATTATGATGTCTAGACAATATTACCCTGTCTTTAAATAGCATAGATGAAAGTAAGGCATTAAACACAAGAGTAAATTGCACCAACTTCCCTTGCAAATGTATATGCAATGCTATTCCCTAATGTATCATTTTAACACACCATTATTTCCTAGCTGTTATTTGTTTTGACCTGTGATAACAGTTAACAGCATTACAGTAATATGGAAGTTTCTGTGTTGGTAAGGTGTAGGATGCCCAGTGCAGTGCATAGGGCAATTATATTATAGATCAACCAATTGCAATGCCTAGGTGATAATAATGCATATAGCTGAATTTGACACACATATTTTGCATTAAAGGTGGTCAAATAAAAAAAAAATATTTACCTCTAAAACTTTATTTTAATACATTGGTATACATGGATAAAAAAAGCACCAGCACTGGGAGAGATGGAGAGTGGGGGATATTTATTACTATTACTATTTATTACTAATATTTATAACACATGAATGCAAAACATTTGTAACATAAATATGATGAAAAATGTGTACATGTATAGATGAAGGTTGTATTTGTGCATAATATTTAGTTTGTATAAAGGAGATCTGGACGCGATCGGCTGTCCCAAGACTTGCTTTGGCCTGTTCAGATGAGTGATTTTTAATTGAAAACAGCAACCTCTGAAAAGATTCATAGGTAAGTTCAATAAATCTGTGCATGGGTTTGTTAACCTGTTAACAGTTAACCTACCTATATGCATGGAATTTGGCTTACTGGTGAGTAACAATTTAGGGTGAAAACTTTGAAATGTTAATAAACTGTATTACATATAAACGGCCAGTAGATGGTGCACGTGTAAAATGTACATTTTCAATGTGAAACAAATGCCTTAAAAGAGACAATCTTGCCTTTATATATTGCAGGAATCAAGTTGCTATGTGGGTGCCACTACATAATTAGAGATTAATCTAGCCTTGGTGTAGAATTAATCAAAATTTTATAGCAAGATAGGAGGCTTCATATTTTGCACTATTAACACCCTCCAAGCAGTGCAAAGGAAGTGTGCAGATGAGGACAAAAATTAAACATTTGAACACGCCGAAAAGAAATCCTTCCCGGGAAGGTATTCTGCCCGAATGGACAGATGGTTGTCCAAACAATACTGGTAGAGGTCCTTGGTGAGCTCCGTGAGGAGCCCCCCAGGCTGTTTATGTAGCAAACGGCAGACACATTGTCCATGCGAAGCACTAGAGAGCAGCGAGCGAGGTCTTTTGTGAAGCTGCGGATCAATTAAACAATTGCTGTGTAAATCGCGTTCCTCGTGGGTCCACAGACCCCCTGTAGCAATCTCGCCACAGGCCGCCCGCCAGCCACACAGGCTTGCGTTCGAGTCCAGGACAAAATCCGTAACTGACCCGAAGATGGCTTGGTCGTTCTATGCTGCCATGTAAATGAGCCACCAGCGAAGTTCCATCCGCTCCTTGTCCCAAAAAGAGATCAGATGGTCGTATGAGCCAGACGCGCAAAGATGACAGGTCTTCAGCACTTGAGCCATGCCGGCACGGAATCCACTGTGAAAGCCAACTTTGCCTTGTTGATGATGACACCAAGGTCCTGGAGAAGCCGTATCGTGAGAGAAGTATTTCGGCTCTATGTCGTGCGCCATCAGAAAGACAACATCAAGGTAGAAAATGGAACTCCATGAGCGGCTTCAAGAGCTTTGTGGAACACGGAATGGAATGGATGGCAAGTGAACTGAGACGGAATGGAAGGCAAGTGAACTGCCAGAAGTAGTCCCGCCAACGGAAACTGTAGACATCTTCTGTCGTCCTGATGGACTGGAGCGGTGAGATAGGCGTCCTTCAAATCGAGCCGCATGAACCAGTCTTTCGCAAAGGAGATGGATACATTCTATCTTGAAACGTCTGTATTGTCACGTTCTACCCAAGCTGTGGAGCTGCATATCTCTTTCTTGCTTCAGTTTCTCTGTTTTGCTTCAATCCATTCCTGGATTTCCTTATGCTCTGTTCTGATCTTCCATTCCTTGCTTCTAGTTCTGCTCTTTGCTTCAGCTCTGTTTCTTTTATAAGGTGTGCCCCGTGTGTTCTGTTTGTCTCAGTCAGCAGTCTAAAGGTATGTCCTTCTTGGTTTTGTGTATAGATTCAATGTTTAGTTTATTAGTAATTCAGTAAGCAGGGTTTAGCGTTAGGACCCACCGTATATTGGAGTACTTTGGCATAGCGGTGGGCTAAGCATACTATGGCCATAAGATGTGACGGAATCTCTAATAGTTATCATATAGTCCTAGGCTAGTTCCTGTATTTATGTGTGTCCTGTCTTTAATCCCTGGTAGAGGGGTGTCCTGTGCTATATCCCCGGTAGAGGGGTGTCCTGTCCTATATCCCCGGTAGAGGGGTGTCCTGTCCTGAATCCCCGGTAGAGGGGTGTCCTGTCCTGAATCCCCGGTAGAGGGGTGTCCTGTCCTGAATCCCCGGTAGAGGGGTGTCCTGTCCTGAATCCCCGGTAGAGGAGTGTCCTGTCCTGAATTCCCAGTAGAGGGGTGTCCTGTGCTGTTTATGTCAGATCTTGAGTATTTGTTGTCTTGTTCCCTGTTGTGCCCTGTATTATGTATATCTTGTCTGGTTATGTTTCTTGTTTGGTCTCTCTGTCCCTTGCTTGTTCTGTTTCTGCTATATACTCTGCTAAGCTTCCCTACTCCCAGCCTGCAGCATCCTGCACATGATTCCAGTGCTATGTCTCATGCCTGCTCCAGGGTGCCTGCAGGATATCTCCAAGTTCTGCTCTGTTCTGTCATCATCCGCTTCTATGTCAGGGTGCTGGTATGTGGCTGCACAACCCTAGATGCCCACCGGGAGAGTGCTGTCATAACTTCTTTGGGCACGATCTTTGGGCGCTCTAGGTCTTTACAGTCGTCTGTATGCACCCGGTTTGTGACATATATACAACGTGAGACTTCTGAGCCCATAGGTTGATAACAGGGCGAAACTCCTGACTTATTGTGCACCAAAAAGATGTTGCTCAAGAAACAGGGAGGGCCCGAGGAAAGTTCCGAATGCACATGGGCTGCGGAATTGTGCTCTAGCCGGGGAAGATAAGGAGGGAAAAATTGACGGGGAACAGACAGGAACTCTATACGGGGCATGCCAACAATCTGAAGAACCCGGGATCTGAGGTTATGATGGACCACATACGAGAAAAATGGGCTAGTCTGCCCGCGACAGGAATAAGAGGAAAAATGGCAATGACCCTTACCTGAGGACGTCTTCCCTCTGAAGGGTCCCAATGTTGTTGAATAGATTAGGGAGTGGATGAGTGACAGACAACAGAGGGTTGTAGTCATTGGCATATATTCAGAGCAAGGTCTTGTTACCAGTGGGATACCTCAGGGATCTGTACTTCGACCCATTCTCTTTAACATTATTATTAGTGATATTACAGATGGTCTTGATGGAAAGGTATGTCTATTTGCTCCCTGGAGGGAGAAGCCAAATGGCAAATGATTTAGATAAACTGGAAAAAATGGTCAGAGCTGTGGCAACTGGCATTTAATGTGGAAAAATGCAAAGTAATGCATCTAGGGCATAAAAACTCAAGGGCAGAGTACAGAATATTTGATACTATCCTAACCTCAACGTGTGAGGAAAGGGATTTAGGAGTAATTATTTCCGAGGATTTAAAGGTAGGTAGACAATGCAGTAGATCAGCAGGTAATGCTAGCAGAAGACAAATTAAAAGAGGTTAAAAAAGGCTGCACTAAAATAACTCAAATATGATAACCAATCATTTTAAATAAGCTGCTATAGTGAAAAACTCTTCAAAAGTGCATTTAAAAACTCCCCCACAAATAAATATGCAATAGTGTAAATGTCAAGCAATAGAAAATGAAGAGTTCCTCTAACTTAGCGCTTTATATAATATAGAATCCACAAGATAAAATAAATAAAAAATACTTAAATTTCAGCGTGTATGGGTTGTTCAGCGGTCTCAATTGATGTCTCTCAAATGCAAATACCACAGAGTATAAAAAGCAAAGAGAGACATCATAATGCAAAAAACATCACTGCATCCAATAAAACTGTAAAATCCATACACAGCCTGCTCACCATATTCAGAGCCAAATTAAAAATTTAGGCTCATAAAGCATACGTTGGACACACAAGGCCATGTCCCAAGACCCTTTTTGTAGAATAATCACTCAAGATAGCGTATATAATTAAAAGTTTTAAACAATTTATTAAATACTTTAAATGAGTTTTTATTAAACGAAACACTTAATCATTAAGAAAATATATTATAATAAAGTGCTCAAATAAGCTCACTGGGACGTGTTTCGTCAGTCCATGACTTCCTCAGCCAGTGCAATCCTAGCAGAATGCTTGGTTGTATAGCGAGAGGTATTAGCAGTAGAAAGAGGGAAGTGCTCATGCCGTTGTACAGAGTGCTGGTGAGACCTCACTTGGAGTATTGTGTACAGCACTGGAGACCGTATCTCCAGAATGATATAGATATGTTGGAGAAAGTTCAGAGAAGGGCTACTAAAATGATTCATGGATTACAGGATAAACCTTACCAGGACAGCTTAAAGGATCTTAACATACAAAGCCTGGAAGAAAGACGTGACGGGGGGATATGATAGAAACTTTTAAATACTTAAAGGGAATCAACAAGATGAAAGAAGTGAGTTTATTTAAAAGGAGAACTACTACCACAACAAGAAGACATTGTCATAAGCTAGAGGGGCAAAGGTTTAATGGTAACATCAGGAAATATTTCCTTACGGAAAGGGTAGTGGACACATGGAATAGCCTTCCAGCAGAAGTGGTAGATGTTAATACAGTAAAGACATTTAAGCAAGCATGGGATAGGCATTAGGCCAAGCTAGATATAGGATAAGGACAGGTACTAAGAAAAGTACTCAGAGGTTGGGCAGACTGGGTGGGCCTAATGGTTCTTATCTGCCGTCACTTTCTATGTTTAGGGTGAATATCCTCAGCCAGGGTCTCGTCAGCCATCAGTGGACCCGACATGTCTTAAGAGTTTATCCTGGGAAGAGCGCAAACCCTGCTCGATACCCTTCCTGGGATCCTTCCTGTTATTGGTTAGAAAATGTCACAAAGGATTGATCCAATTCAGGGGTGTTGGATACCTTAGCTGGGAGAAGTCATCAAATAATGATACCAGTAGAAACATATATAGCCAAAAGAAAATAGTCCAAAAAAGTACACCAGGTTAGAAAAATAATATAGATAATAATAATAATATCCACAAAAGTCATCAATCATAAACTGGAAGGTTCTCACCTGGAGGCTAAGTAGCAAAGAAAGAAGAGGAGTGGCTGGGCTCTTGGACTGATATAGGGTGTTTTGTTTCATCCTGATGGTGTCTACTTTTTGCGCAGTGCATTCCCTCCCACGGCTGTGTTCAGTAACCTAGCAGTACTCTGTCCATGCCATAGGCATGAACACTTGCAGCAGGAAAAACAGGAAGGAAAGGAAAAAGGTAGGATAAATAAAACCAGGGGGAAATATATTTCACCATATAGGCCCCAATGATCTGGTAAAGATCTTCCTATGAGAGTAATGGTGAGCCAAAAAGTTGGCCAAATTATGATCCCCAACCTGGCTAGTGGAGCTTGCTTGGGAAAAAGCAATATACATGTTTTGGAGGTCTCTGTGTCACACCCACCCACTGGTACTGTCCCGCTTGCCGGAGTACTAGCAGAAGGTATTCAGAGGGAATACAGTATGGAACACTCCACAGTCAAATGGACTGGCAGGGGCAGACTCATGCAGCGATGAAGCCAAATCAGGGTCACACCAACAAACACAGGCCAGTAATCGAAAGCCAAGGGTCAGGGTCAGAGAGATCAGCGTAGTCCGAATATCAATAGGCAGGGGTAAGCAATGGGAATCAATAAATCAATAGGGATGCCCAGAAAAGCTCTCAATAGGCACAATAACTGAGCACTGAGTGAAACTCAGTGCTGGTTTTTAAATCTGCCGCCAGAGGGCGCCCCGCCTCCATGTTCCCCACCATCTCCGCTCAGGAAAGGCGTGACATTGTTCGTGACATGGGACGAAGTGCTGAGGCACGGCCATTGGGCGGCGCAGTGCGTGCACGCCAGCCCCTTTAATTTCATGAACGCTGGCCTCCACCCGCTGCCCCCACCAGACACCAGGGGTCAGAAGCAGTGGTAAGTTGGGGCGGGGTGTTAAATGGGGGGCATAAGGCTTTTCCGGAGGCAGAGTGTCCCATGATATGCCTTTTAACCCCCTTTATGCCATTCTGGCTCCAGAAATGCCTTTTAACCCCCTATATGCCACTCTGCCTCCAGAAATGCCTTATGTCCCCTATATGCCACTCTGCCTCCAGAAATGCCTTATACCCCCCCTATATGCCACTCTGTCCCATGATATGCTTTTTAACCCCCTATATGCCAGAGTGGCATATAGGGTATAAGGCATTTCTGAAAGCAGAGTGGCATATAGGGGACATAAGGCATTTCTGGATGCAGAGTGGCATATAGGGGTTAAAAGGCACATCCTGGGGCAGAGTGGCATATAGGAGGGTATAAGGCATATCAGGGAGGCAGAGTGGCATATAGGAGGTATAGGGCATTTCTGGGGGCAGAGTGGCAAGCCTGGGGGCAGATGTGCATAACTGGGAGGGCAAGTTGGCAAATAAAAGGAAAGAAAAACAAAAACATGTCAAAATGAATCAAATCCAAAATACAGTATATTATCGATGTGTTATCAAATATGAATTATTACTTTATGAGTCTAACACATACAAAATGCAACAGGTGAAAAAGCACATGGCATAAACATTTTAGCTCGATCAATTATCACCTTATATAAACAGCATTTGTTAATATCAAGTCAATTAATTTCCACTCCACTCCGCAACCAAAATAATAATAATCAGGGTGGTAACAAAAAGATCACTCTCTCTATATATATTAGTCTTACTAATATGGCAATTAAAATAATTGAATGTCTAAAGAGTATTAGTGAAAATTTTAAAAGATGCAAATAATGTCAAACTTCATCTACAAGTAAAAATACCTTTTTACATAATTGTCATTATTACCGGTTATAAGCTGCAGTCGCACAAGTCATCATATAAAATAATGTCATATACTATTTCTCAGAAGGTAATTCTATATTGAAGTAGACAAAATTCACCTCTATTCAGAATAATAAAACCATTATATTTACCACCACTTGTTGCTGTGGTCCAAGTGGTCCTTGTAGCTATCAATCCAGGTTCAGTGGAAAAACTAAGTGGAAAGAAGAATAACTTTCTTAAAGTTATATATGTTAGAAACTCAAAGTAATTCTAAGAGTAGAAATATGGTGCCAAGATCTTGTGATGTTCCAAGATTCCAATTGTCTGCCCGGTCTGGGGGTCAAATTTGTATCGGTGACTCAAATTTGTATACGTGAGTCTTCCAATTGTTTAAAAACATAAGCTTTTAAAGAAAGGGCTTATTATCATATTCTCCACCTATTGATTGGAATTCTCCAATCATAATGGTGGGTATTACCCATTATAATTAGGACTTCTTAGCATATTTGCACCGTTGTATTTCCTTCATCTAACTCTAAGAGACGCTCTGGTCTAAGAAATAACTTTAAGACAATTACACATAAGTTTGGAATTTATACTTGGTCACTCATATCTCTAGATGTTACCTCCTAGGTAGTAAATCAGTTTTGGTGGTCTTACAATGTATCCCCCATTCCAATTTACATTATATATGCAGCTTCTACTCCTTAACTTTCTCATGGAAGATAAGACTAATTAGGTAATATTTGCTGAAACAGCTATATTCATACAAGATCCTTTGTTCTCAATTATAAAGAGAACAAGGACAGAAAATCATTATATGATTAAGGAAAACAAAATGGTTCTGACAACATGTATGCGCGTGTGTAAGGGCAGTGTCCGTGTATATGTGTGTGCAAGGGCAGTGTATGTGTATATGTGTGTTTATGGGCAGGTGTGTGTAAGGGCAGTGTATGTGTATATAAAGGCAGTGTATGTATATATGTGTGTTTATGGGCAGGTGTGTGTAAAGACAGTGTGTGGGGGTCCTGGGAGGGAGGCTAACGTTAGCCTTTTTTAATTAAAAAACAATATCTGCTGCTGTGGACTACTCTTCCAATGATGCTCAGCCAGCATTATGGTGGACACCTGGCTGGCTGAGAATCATAGGAATTTTAGCTCACAGCTACCATCTGCAGCTTTATTGTTGCTGCACTTCCCATGACTCTCAGGCAGCATCATGGAAGTAGTATGTCTGGCTGAGCCTTATGGGAATTCAATTTAATGTGTTAGTTATTTTTAATATGCATGACTGTGCTGACAAAAATAATGCATGTTCAATTGCTTGTATTGGTGAGTTCCGTGAGATTTTTTTAAAAAAAGTGTCCCTTTTTTTCACATTTTGAAATGTTGGGAGGTATGCATAAGTAGCAGGCAAAGTGGACCTCCTCAGTCCCATCAGTAGCTTTTAGTCGCTGGAAATGCTGTCCTGCGGGAAAGGAAGATCTTTCCTCACATACACAATGGACATTTCAATTTGCCCAAAGGTGTTTAATAGGGTTAAGGTCAAAGCTCTGTGCAGGTCACAGGAGTTTCTCCAAACCAAACTCGTCAAACCATGAATTTATGGACCTTGCTTTGTGCAAAGAGGCACAGTTATACTGAAACTGGAAAGAGCTTTACCCAAACTGGTAACACAAAGTTGGGAGCATACAAACATGTATTTGTATGCTGTAGCATTAACATTACCCTTCATTGGAACTAATGGGCCTAGCCCAAACCCTGTCAACAACAGACATTATCCCTCCTACACCAAACTTTACAGTGGGCATTATGCATTCCGGTAGGTATTATTCTGCTGACAATCATGAAACCCAGATTTATCCATCAGACTTCCAGATAGTGAAACATGATTGATTACCCCAGAGTTTCTACCCAACATGTTTCTAATGCTCCAGAGTCCAGTAATGACGTGCTTTTCACCACTCCAGCTGACCCTTGGTATTGGACATAGTGATCTTCAGCTTGTGTGCTTGTGCTGATGTTGCCTCAAGAGGCAGTTTGAAACTCTGTAATGAATGAATCTACAGGAATTTTTTACGTGCCACAATCAGCAGCCCCACTAAGTGACAATTGTACTTCATAATAATAGCACTTACAATGGACTGAGACAGACCTACACAAAGCTGGAATGGGCTACAAGACCATCACCAAGCAGCTTGGTGAGAAGGTGACATTAGATTATTCACAAATGAAAGAAACATAAAATAACTGTCAATCTCCCTCAGTCTGAGGCTCCATGCAAGATCTCATCTCTTGAAGTTTCAATGATCACGAGAACGGTGAGGAATCAGCCCAGAACTACACAGGAGGATCTTGTCAATGATCTCAACGCAGGTGGGACCATAGTCACCAAGAAAACAATTAGCAACACACTACGCTGTGAGGACAAAAACCCTGCAGCTCCCGCAAGGTCCCCCTGCTCACGAAAGCACATATACAGGCCCGTCTGAAGTTTGCCAATGAAAATCTGAATGATTCAGAGAACTGGGTGTTGTGGTCAGATGAGACCAAAATTTAGCTATTTGGCGTGTTTGGAGGAGGAGGAATGCTGACTATGACACCAAGAACACCATCTCCACCATCAAACATGGAGGTGGAAACATTATGCTATAGGGGTGTTTTTCTGCTAAGGGGAAAGGACAACTTCACCACATCAAAAGGAAGATGGATGGGGCCATGTACCATCAAATCGTGGGTGAGAACCTCTTTCCCTCAGCCAGGGCATTGAAAATGGGTCATGGATGGGTATTCCAGCATGACAATGACGCATGGCCAAGGCAACAAAGGAGTGGCTCAAGAAGAAGCACATTAAGGTCCTGGAGTGACCTAGCTAGTCTCAAGACCTTAATCCTATAGAAAATTTGTGGAGGGAGCTGAAGGTTCGAGTTGCCAAACTTGATTTGTTAATTGTTTGTGTGCTAGTTTGTTTTTAGACAATAAAAAAAAGATTTAAAATGTTAGCCCCCAAACCCATGGAGGAAGAGACACAAAAAACATTTTTTTTAAAAAAAATGCCCTAGCACCAGAGAAGATAAGGCACCAAAAAAGACATTTCTCCCAAAACCAGGAAAGGAACTCCAGCAATAACACTGTGTACACAAGAAAAAAGGAAGAACTCATGCTGGTACATAGGATGAGGCACAGGAGAAGCGTAGCCTTGGCGGATAACTAGCTAAAAGGCAGGCAGTCGTTATCCGGCCATGCTTCCACAAAACTAAGGACCCGAGATAGCGAGCAGGCGGAGGACGTGCAGACCAGATGCCACGCAGAAGACGACAAACCGAAGGATCTTTCCCGACTCCCAGTCCCTACACGGGAACATGAGCTGCCGAGATAGCCGAACAGAACAAGTGAATGGTCCGATAGGACGGCTACAATAGGAGACGTAAAGGGTTCAAAACTGTATTCCAAACACCAGCGGCGCCAAACACCCCAAGCCTGGAGATTTTCGAGTGCCAGCATCCACAGAGTGACTGTAGCCGATAGTCCTGAAACAGTCCAGGCCACCAGTGACAGCTGATCCTGGAGAATGAGGGGATGAGGATTCCCCTCCGGATACGGAAGCAGATCCCGAGACAACAGGAGGACCAAAGGATCCTCGCATGACATCTCTAGAAGTGGGAACCGTAACACCCTGTCTGCCGAGACAATGGAGTCTCCACAGATTCATGGAAAAAGGAGGGAAGGCGTAGGCACCCCTGGGCAGCCACGTCTGCAGGAAAGGGGCCACCAGACAGCTGAAGAAGGCGTTGGTCTGGCAATTTGACCTGGACGCGAAGAGGTCCAGATGAAGAGGACCCCGATGGCGGTCCAAACCACCCAAAATGCTCGGAAAGAGGCGCCTATCGCTTGCGTCCCTCCAGTGGCAGGAGAACCAGTCCGCCACCAGATTGTCTTTCCCGTGAAGGTATTCCGCCCGAATGGACAGATGATTGTCCAGGCAGTACTGGTAAAGATCTTTGGTAAGTACCGCAGAGAAAGAGACATGCAAAAGCCCTTTCGCCACAGATCCTTACATTTATTTCTTATGCATTTAAGGCTTCATATCTTGTCTCACAATGCACAATTTCCCTTGTATGTGGAATTTTAGGAAATATTTACTTTTATTTATTTATGTTGACACTTTTTACTAGTTTGGCCATAGAATTCATGACTTGTACCTTTTTTATAAAAAAAAAAAAAAAAAAAAGACAATTTTGTGTCATTACCAATTTTCAGTACGTATTTACATAAAATATACTTAAGTCTACACTTATTAATAAAAATATATTCAGGGGATGTTGCTGTTTTAAAAAAAAATATTTATTTGGACCAATTGCATGTATTTTGACAGTTCTATAAGATAAAATTGTACTCCTCACCCCACTCCATCAAAATTGTAAGCTTGCGAGCAGGGCAATCTAAACCTAATGTATCGGTTTGTCTTGTCATACCCCTTGAATATACCGTATTTGCCCGAATATAGACCGCACTTTTCCCCCCCACTTTAACCCCTTAGTTCCCCTATAGACGTACCGGGACGTCCAAAAAACGCCCACAAAGAAACCCCTATGGACGTCCCGGTACGTCCAGCCTTTCGTGCAGCGTCAGGGACACATCCCTGCCGCTGCACGGGAGACCAGGCTGTCGTTTGACAGCCTGGACTCCCCCCTGGCAGCAGAAGCCGGCATTGCCAGCTTTCTGCTGTCCGATCGCCCGTAACAGCTTCGGGCATGAAAGCCGGTAAGATGTTACGGTTGAAAGTGCCCGATCGCGCAATCGCGCAGTTGCAAACGCGCGATCGGGCATTCCCTTCCGGGTTACGTCACTGCTGACGTAACCCGGAAGGTCATCGGAGGACAGGAAATCCCCTGCGGGGATATCCTGCCCTCCGATGAGGCACAGAAACACTGCGATCTCTATGCAGGTCTGTGAGGACCTGCATAGAGATCACAGTGTGATCGGTGCAGGGGGATCGCGGGGAGGGGAGTGAGAAACCATCTCTCTTACTCCCCCTCCCGTCCTGTAACAGAAGAGCAGAAAAAAAAAAACGGTTAGTCATTTAAAAATAATATTAAATAAATCATTAAAATATTAATATAAATAATACAAAAAAAAATTATAATGTGGGCTGTGATGTCATTGTGACATCACTGGCATGTTTAGGAGGTCCCTAGGAGGACCTCTAACCATTACTGTGTAAAAATAATATATAAAAAATAAAAAAAAATGTAAAAAAAATTAAAATTAAAAAAAATTTAAAAAAAATATATAAAAAAAAGATAATAAAAAAATTATTAAAAAACCTTACTTCCCATTGCCCTAGCATAACATCTAGCCAGTATAACCCTCCTGCCCCCGTTCACAACCCCCAAACCCGTTAAGCCATAGGCATAAAAATTATACAAAATTGTACACCTAATAGAACGCTCCCTGGTGCTGGGAAAGTCTGGAAAATCTATATAAATTAGGTATTTCTGAAATCAGGACACCTGAATTAATAAACTTGGAGGGGATTTTCCATCACTTTACCTAATTTTGTGAGGATTCAGAGGGAAAATGTAAAAAAAAAATTAGTTTAATTTTCTAATCTTCGCTAGTTTTTACTAAATTTCTCATTCTAAATTTCCAGCTAATCATCCAACTATGGTATCAAACGAAAGCTCTATCTCTCCTTGAAAAAACGATATATAGTTTATATGGGTACACTATTCACAGGAAAAGAGAATCATCGCTAAACCGACATACCCCAAAAATGGCAAAATTGCTCTGGGCTTTGAGGTACCAAAAACCCCTGGGATTGAAGGGGTTAAGTCTTTAAAGTGGGGGTGCGGCCTATATTCGGGGTCTAGCGCCCGACGCCCGGGACATGCAGTTCTGGGTGCAGGGCAGGCAGCAGGGTTAGGATACAGATCCCCCGCAGCGGTGCAGGGGACCTGCATCCTTCTCTCTGATATGCTGAGACCCCTCCCCTGCCGGCACTTTCCACGGGCGGAGTGCCGGCACTGGAGGTTGTCTGAGCGCATCGCGCAGACGTTCACCAGTAGCGGCGATGAGCGTAAACAACCTCCGCTGCCGGCACGTCTGTACTTTAACCCCTTCGCGACCTTTGCCGGTTCAGGACCGTCATGACAAGAAGGTCACTAAATGACCTTTGACGGTCCTGAACCGTCAAAAAGTTAAATAAGCTTAGAAAGTGATCAAGGATCACTTTCTTCGCTTAAACGGCCTTGCTGCAATGCCTCGATGTCGAGGCATTCAGCAAGGCCGAGATCGGCATCGGGGGCCATGTCTGGCCCCTCCCCGGGGCGTCAACAGCCGCCATACATTGTATGGCGGCGGACGCCCGTTTTAAAAGCGTTTAGGAGGCGATCAACGATCGCCTCCTAAACTTAAATGGTGTCGCTGGAATGCCTCGATCAGGAGGCATCCAGCGACACCAAACACTTACCTTTAGGTGGACTGTGACCGCTCCGGAGAGCGGTCACAGCCGCAGCTGCCGGTGATCTTCGCCATCAAGTAAGATGGCCGCCGCTCTGTAAAAAAAAACAAACAAGAAAAAGTTTGCTAGATGGTCTCCAGACCCTCTAGAGAACTGGCTCCACTTGCTGGTTGAATACAGGTACTGCATTCAACCATGCAAGTCAATGGAGCCCAGCTTTCTAATCACTATGTGATTAGTAAAATATTCAAAAAAAAATGAAAAAAAAAAAAAAATGTGCTAACATTTAAAAATAATTATGCAGTGATGTCACTAGATGAACCATCCAGTACCAGCAAAATGTGTAAAAAAAATATTAAAAAAGTATTAAAAAAATAAAAAAAATAAAAAAATAAAGTTTATTATTTTGAGCAAGTGCTAAAATTTCTCAAAAATCTCAAAGAGTTAAAATAAAAGCACTTCAAATACCCAAGGGGTGTCTAATATATAAAAAAATGGCTGATGGGGTAAATTGGAGTGGCCTAGCTCGCAGATAGGGCATAGGTACAGACTGACCAAAATGGAGAAAAAAAAGCGCACTTCCCAAATGTGGCATTTTAAATCTGAAACAACCCGACAAACCCATGCATGTCGGGTATCACTGCACTCAGGAGATGTTCCTGAACACATATTGGGGGGTTGTTTGACAGTGACATATACCAGAACCTGTATATCTACAACTAAAGTACAATTTGTGTGAAAAAAATTACTATTACAAAGTTTGACAAAGTGTAGTTCTATAATTGGTGCATGGAAAGGGTTAAAATAACAGCATTTGGAATACCCTGGGGTGTCTAGTTTTCAAAAATATATGGTTTGAATGGGTTAAATTGAGTTAACCGGCTTCAAAGATGTTCCAAAGAGGAGATGTAGGCAGACTGACCAGATTTGTTAAAAAAGATTTGGAAATCATAAAACGCTGCTTGTACTTATTGCCCTATAACGTACAAAAAACAGCAAAAAAACATAAAAACATTGGGTATCTCTAAACTCAGGACAAGTAGTAGAATCTATTTAGGTAGTTTTTTTACTTGCTTTTTTAGGTGAGTAAAATATTTTTCAAATAAAAGTCATAAAATGTCTTTTTTTTCAATTTTTCACCATGTTTTTTTTATTTTTTTTATAGTAAATAAGATGATACGATCAAAATAATGGTATCTGAAGAAAGCCCATCTTGTCCTGAAAAAAACAATATATAACTTATGTGGGTACACTAAATGGGTGAGGAGAAAATTACACCTGAACACAAGCACCACAAAAGTGTCAAAACAGCCTCGGTCCCACAGGGTAGAAAACGAAAAATGAGCCCGGTCCTTAAGGGGTTAACAATCTCCCTTGCCGGGAATTCCCACGGGGGGAGTCCCGGCAAGGGAGATTGTTAAAGCACATCGTGCAGACGTGCCGGCAGCGGAGGTTGTTTATGCTCGCATCGCCGCAGTCGGTGAACGTCTGCAAGATGCGCTTTAACAATCTCCTTTGCCGGCACTTCCCACGGCGGAAGTGCCGGCACCGGAAGTTGTCTACGCGTATTGCGTAGATGTCCCCGGCCGGCCCCGCAAGGCACCCGGGAGTCTGCTTCGGTAAGTCGGGGGGCAGAGTGGCAGCATTTCCCAGGTGGGGGGAACGGACAGAGTGGCAGTATATATCAGGGGGAGGGCAGAGTGGCAGTATATCTATTCTATGTTTTTTTTTTACCAAGAAATGTTTTTCTTTAGAAAAGCACCTAACTTTTAGGGTGCGGCCTATATTCGGGTGCGGCCTATAAGCAAGCCAAAAGGTATGTATTATTTGAAGTGCTGTGTAAATTGTTGGCGCAATAAACAAAACATAGTAATTATTATAACAGAAATAATAATAATAGCATGTCATTTTGTGATTTTTTTATGGTTTCATATCTTGTCCCATGATGCTCCTCAAGTAAGCTACCAATGAAAACGTGAGCTTCTGCTGGAAAATAAACAAAAGTTGTCTATGGGTAAACCGAACACTTTTGCCAGAAATCATGGTTAAAAGAAAGGATATGAAAATTGTTGAAAAATTGTCCAGACCTCCAGGACTCACATTTAGATTTGCAACCTTAACATGCTGCTATTGGCTGAAATCACTATTTACAAGGAGAAGCATTATGCAGTACTTTCTGACTTATCTCACCTGGAGATGCAATTTCTATTCAATGCGGATGATGGAAATAGAATGGTCCGACTTAACGGTTCATTTTCGATATTTATCTACTGAATGTAACCAAGTCATTTTACAGCTAAAGAATTGACACACCACAAATTATCACTCTTTCTTTTCCAAAATTCCTACTAGTTTACATACCGAATTAGTGGGGGTTTGGGTAGCTTCCACTTAATATTCGTCACATCATTAATACGTTCTTGTCAAAGAACGCCTGGGACTATGAAGTGGACAGAGACTGTACTGTGTATCTATACACCTGCTACATAGTACCTGCTACATCTATACACCAGTACAGAGACTGTACTGTGTATCTATACACCTGCTACCTTATTTTAAGGCATTGTAAAGCCTCCGAGAAAATCTTGAAGCCGTGCTTCCCCTGCTCGATCTATACTAGCACTTAGCTCCCTCACTTCGGTTTATGGCGCGCAATGTAATGGATAAAGCGCGGTCACGTAACTGTCAACACGCACGCGCCACAGAATACCGAGAAAACTTCAAACTAAGTACGGTGGCCTAGTAGGTCCATGTTGCTATGGCTGAGACGTCCGCGGTGAAGGTGAGCCTGGCTGTCCATTTTTTTCTTCTTCTGCTTTATTCCTAATTGTGTTTTCGATGGCGGCGACACACTAAATAAGTAAAGGCCTTGCAGATATCATCTATACTGAATTTGTTAAATTAAAAGTGGTTGCGCATTTTAGCAGCCACGTGTGTGTAAGAGGCTGTGTTCGAAGCATGGTCATCTAACGTACGGGTGCCTGTCTGGGATCAAAGGGGATCCGCTGCACCCACTGTGTCTTTGGTGGCTCGAGAATGACGCGGGTCCCTGTTCCGCCCTGCTCTGGGTGTAGGACAGCAACTGGTCTGGCCTTCTCGTATCCATGCGTTACAGGATGTGGTGGCGCCGTGACTACGGGATGCAGACTCTCCTCTGTTCTTTAGCCTGTATGAAATAAAACCTGCAGTTATAGAAGCGATAGCGAAAGGCCGCATATAAGAAGCGGCTGCTCTTAACAGGATTGTTTCGCCCTGCTTGGAGCGCCACACTCATGGGTGGGGATTGGGAATTATGTGGTAGGTTAGATGTGGATTAATTTAGAGATAACAGTATATTACTGCGGTCACTGTAGTTTTGTGCTCTTATCTTCACTGCAGCATTTTTATTTTCTAATGTCTATATCTGTGGTGTTTAGGTTGGTTTAATAGGTTATAAAAGAAAAAAGAGAGAGGAAAAGGTCAGATATCTAACTATAATGCTAAAAACATAATCAAATATAATTTTTTGTGTGTTCATTATAAATGGGGTGTCTTTTTCCAGACAAAATTTGTTCAAAATCTTTGTAAAGGGCTTTAAATGAATTTTGGTTTGAGTTTTACATTCAATTATAACATTAAATGGAGATGCTCTTTTGATCGGGAATCTTTACATTCGTCATATAAACAGAGGAGCATAACTGTGGCATTTGGTTCGATCTGTGCTGACCTGGATCTGACTTGGGTGGAACCGGGTGGTTATTTATATTTAAACACATAGTTTCACTTTTAAAACCCTAGCCATGCTTGCTACATGCCTGATACATACATAGTCTATAAAAACATGGCAAGTAATTCACTTTTCTTTTCTATTAGGTTGGAATAATTGGTGGGTCGGGTCTCGATGACCCTGATATATTGGAAGGAAGAACAGAAAAATATGTTGACACACCCTTTGGCAAGGTTGGTATTTATTTTTTTTCTTTACCAAGTTGTCTTTCAATGAATTTGTTTTATTTAGTGGGTTCACCAAACTTCCTAACCTAATTACAATATTCTGAGATACAGAAAATGTAGACACCTAGGTAAAAGGTCCATTATGACCTCCATGTGAAAATTGGTGGTGCTCTTGTGGCTTTTAATATTTAGTTTTCTTTAATGCTTTTTTTTTTTTACATAATTGTGTAATAACCTTTTATAATAAAATTGTGGTGTCCCTCATCATAGCATGTAGGTTGAACTAATGTACATGACAGATTAGAATGTTTCATCCCCCTTTCGGATACTCATAATATACACATAGCTGCTATAATCTCCATTGTGATGCTTTAGTTTAGTTTTTCTTTTAAGTATAATATAGGTATGTGTGTTAATCAGCCATTTAATTTAAACTAAATAGGTACAGTTTTGCTGGTTGTATTTTAACCTATCAATTTATCCATTTTAGCCTTCCGATGCCTTGGTTCTTGGAAAAATTAAAAATGTTGACTGCGTGTTGCTGGCAAGGTAATCTTATAAAATTTAGTGGAAAAACTAGTTGTTGCTTTTTGTGTGAAATCTGTTAACAAAATGTTCTCCCTGATGACTCTCATTGAAAGTCTTTGATGAAATCTTATAACCCGCTTGTGGCATTTGGTCAAGTAATAATATACTTGTGTGAGAGCTTCAGTGATAAAAGAGAGAAGAGTAATAAAAATACATAAGACTTAAAAATTTAATGCATGCTTCATACATGACAAAAACATAAACAAATAAATGTATTGATAAAATAATAAATTATCATGTCAGGATTATTGTCCAGTGACGAATGTTGTTGTGCACCTGATCACGGAGCTTCTTCAGAGGTCGCTGGTATCAGGGAGGCTTATAAAACTGCTGAAAAAGAACTTCCTCCGGTACTAAGAGAGCATTATACTTGAGCAGAGGCAGCAGATGTCTCTGTGGAGCAGACATGCCATGCTGCAGTGTGGAAGAATATGCGCACATTTGCTAGTCACAAACTAGATGCAACTTTGGCAGAGGAGTCCAAATTTTGCGGAAGAGTGGTTCAGGTTGTGGTTTCATGATACCACCTGTTTGAGCTTTGTTATATTGCCTCCGTTTTCTACAGCAATGACACGGAAACAGAAACATCCTACCTGAACATTTCCTTTCCTTGTCGTCTCCTAGTAGCACAGTCCCCACCCTAATGAGTTTTTGCCTTTGTTAGTCACTGAGGGTAAGGCAGAGGTTCTGGGGGGTTTGTAATTTCCTGCCTTAGCTGGATAGAAAATACATTCTCAGATTAGAATTTTCTGCTTTGTAATTTATATTGCTAAAATGACTGCTTTTGTAGAATAGATCAGTCAGTTTCTTCTATCCTGGTACTAAAAATGGATCATTGATCTATATTCCTGCCACCAAAATACTTTAAACATATCTTTTTGGATGAGGGAGGGACAGGCTTGTCAGTGTGTGTGTGTGTAGGGGGGGGAGTGCACACATTTAAAAAAGACCTGTGCTTTGAAAGAAAAAGTGCAGTGATTCACAACTCCCATCCTCAAGGGTACCTAAAGGAGATACCCACAACAAAAAATGTATTAAAATTATGTTTTCCTTTCCTCTGCTCTGGCCCATCTTCCCACCCTCTCCAGCTGGGGCAAATCTGGGGCAAGGTTCCTAATGATTAACCTAAGGAGCAGAAGGTTGAAGTGAAGAAAATTAAAATAAAATTAAACTGTAGGTAAGGAAATTTTTAGACAAGTTGAGGAGGGATGGAGAGAGTGTATATGAAGGAATGGAGATGGGGAAGGGAAGGAGGGCAAGCAAGAGTAGGAAGGTATGGGGAAGGGAGAGAGAACAGGGAAAACAGAAAAGACAGGAAGGGATAGATCTGGTGAGAGAGAAGGGGCAAAGGGGGAGAGAGAGGAAGAGGGTAAGAGATTTTTGGCCACCTCTTTTCGATGGCTGGCATAGTAAAGAGCTACATAGTACAGAACTACATAGTAAGAATTCCTAAATCCTTTTCAATTTTCCAGTGTTTTCAAGTTTTTCACTCGGAGTAAAGGTGTTACTCCGGGGGAAAGTTCTCCAAACAAATTGTACCACCAGTCACAACATGAACCTCCATTCAAGATGCAAGAGAATGCACTTTATTGGGGTTGGACCTGGTTTAAATAGCCCCTTTAGCAGGGGAAATGGGGTTGGTTTAAAACAGGGAAGAAATAACATAATTAACACATAACACAATGCCATGGGATTATACAGACATCGGCACTGGACTAATCTCGCACGTTTAACAGTGTTTATATCCGTCAGATGTTATTTTTCCCAGCTAAATTCATCAATGAATCCAAGCTATTCCCCCTATGTAACAACCACAAAAAATAACAAATCGATTCCTGTGTCAGTGGAAACCCACTAGGAATAATATCTTCCTAATGTATAGCTGCAGCCCAAAATATGGCACCCTCCTATGCTCAATTTAAATCCAACAAATACGCAATGGGGCGCTTGTCCAAAAAGAAAAAAAACGAAACAATATAGTGCAGATTATCCAATCCCATTAGGGAGAGGAGATGACTTTTCACTCATAAAAATGTTGCTGAGCTCAAGCTCATCTTAAAATGAATTTACTCCCATGTTCCTTAAAAACAAGAGGAGATACACCAATGGCACAAAATCACAAATTCCATAGTTGTGTGGAAGAAATCCAAATTACATCATAATACAATAGAATTTGCACATAAATCCAAACTGATAGGCGACAATTTACAAATAATTAAACAAATATAACTAAATATAAAATAAATAGAATAAAATAAATGTCCACCGGGTTATGTCCGCTTTCCTCAACGCGTTTTGCCAAGTATAGTGTACATACAAATTATTTATATATGTTTACACATCAGCTTTCCTTAAAAGGTATTCACTATATAATTAGGAATGCAATATACCATAGTAAGCTGCAGTGCATGCAACCACATACTGTGCAAGTTCTTAATTGTATGCAGTGTTCCATGAGACCTAGTCTATACTTGGCATACTCTATGCACTGAGCACCTAAATTGCACAAAATAAAAGTGAAAGACGTACATACAGATGTTTGATGCTGGAGAAATCAGTTCCATAGAGATGTATCAGGGAGCTTGTGTTGTTATAACAGAATATTAGGTAGTCAATTTGGGCTGCTTCAATGGCATAGAAGAACTTGTGTTTTAAGATAATGAAAAATATGTTTTCTGTAGAAATGTTACCTTAGGACAGGGGTAGGCAACCTTCGGCTCTCCTGATGTTGTGGACTACATCTCCCATAATGCTCTTACAGTCATAATGCTGGCAAAGCATCAAGGGAAATGTAGTTCACAACATCTAGAGAGCCAAAGGTTGCCTAACCCTGCCTTAGGATGTAATTGGCTGTAAAACAAAAACTATAAACCTGACTTAAAGATAATTGAGCTGATCTGTCATCTTAGTTCCTCTGAACATTTATTCACAAAAACCAACACAAAAACAGTTTCTGTTGTAACATAATATGCTTTGGTGTCAAATGACACCAAAACATTCCCCCAATGTTCATTTACAAAAGTGTTCCAGAAGTTCAGAAGGGTAAATGGAACGGCAACTTTAACGCACATGGAAAGTCCCTTGATGTGAAAGACAGTAAGAATTAAGGCAAGTCCCTCTGATTCTATCCAGGGTGAATCATCACTTCGTAATTTTAAAATTGTTCTCTCTAGGGGAAATAATGGAAATCATTCGATTTTCCTGGTTTACACGCTCATTATAAATTAAACGCTTTTTAAGCATAAATTTCAGTAAGAATTAACGTAGTAAGTGCAACTGCAGTACAAGCAGAAAAGCAGAGTTACTTTTTCTGGCTGTGTTTTAGAATTATTCTTGACGTGTTTGGGATCTGTCTTCTAAGTTGAAACTGCAACCTAATTACATTAGAAATCATGAAGCCTACATGTATGGCATTGTGATATTTTCATTAAAGCCAAACCAGAAAACTTTCAACCATTCCTATGCTGCAGATAATGCTTTGGTAAACAATAAACCATCTGACATGTGGTTTAGTGAGCTTCATGTAGGGGTTTATCCACTTAGGTATTCCGTTTGAAGGGCAAACACTGGCAGGTTTCTCCCGCAAGAAGAATTGAGCTGAGTATAATGCATAATTTAGTGTTTTAAGGGGGAATTGGAGAAATATCTTTTGATACAAGGGCAGCCAAGCTCTTCCCACATCGCTGAAGTTGAACCTTCTTAATGTATAGTGATATAAAGCAGCTGAAACATAACTCATATCAACTCTCCCTTTAGTGAATGAACCCCATAATATTTTTCAATATTAGAATTAGAATGTTATATTACCTAGCTTAAATGTCTAAATTAGAAAGGTTTTAATGAAACATATTATGGGGTTTATTCACTAAAGGGAGAAATATAAATTTAACATATACATAATATATGTTTGCAGAAATGTACAGATTATTTTTTTTTAATTGCTGCTCTTCATTCAGGCAGGTTCTTCCCTGCCTGACAGCAGAGTTCGGGAGTGAACCTTTTTGTCGCAGTGTCCTCCCAGCCTGCTGAACGGAATATAGTGCCATTGATAGTAAATGAGAGAGGCAAAATGCTTGTTGATTATATTCTTCATGGTCTATTTTATGATTGCTTGCGTTCTTTGTAGGCATGGCAAGCAGCATACAATAGCTCCAACAAATGTTAACTTCCGTGCCAATATCTGGGCTCTAAAGATGGAAGGGTGTACACATATTCTGGTGACTACAGCTTGTGGCTCCCTGAAAGAAGAGATTCAGCCTGGAGATATTGTTGTCATTGATCAATTTATTGACCGGTAAGAACCATTTACATTATTTAAAAATTGAATTGTATACGTGAATTAAAAAAAATCCTTGCCCACCCAGTAACTTTTCTTTTGTTATAATAGTATTATTTCCTCTTCCAGGTGGACAAATCTATGTATGGCTTCCAAGATCCTACAATATTATTGTAGTAAAATAAATATAGTGTAACATGTTTGTTATTCCTCATGTGCTACTTTGTATTTGAACAAAAACACAGGGGATGGGGAAACATCAGTAAATATGGTTAGTTAAATACTTATTTACTTGGTTTAAGACCTAGCCCTTATCATATATTCAAACACAAATCAGCTACCTCTGCAAGAATAGCTTAGGTGGTCCTCTATAATGCATAGTTCAATACTTGATTATACTTGAACACTTACTGATTAACCTGTTTATTATGCATGATCAGGTCAGTTATCTCACAGATATTTTAATTCATAATGGATCAGGGAGTCAAAAAAGGACAACTCTCCTGCCAACTCCATCTTTAGTGACTAAACCACTACATTTTCCAGTTCTACTGTATAGGAATATCTGTTTGCATCAAGAATTCTGTGAATTATTTTACATTGCAGGACCACAAAAAGGCACCAGACGTTCTATGATGGTGGGGCATGTCTACCTGGTGTGTGTCATATACCAATGGCTGATCCTTTCTGTGGCAAAACAAGAGCGGTAATTGCCATATTAATAACCATTCATAAGTGGTTAATGCACTTTTTTTTCTCTCTATGCCGAATATAATACAAAACTGTTTTTTAATACTTTTCTATGTAGCAATTATACAGTGAATAGTGAGAGACTAGAAGAAGAGGTTGAGGAACTAAAAACAACAAGATCTTTCTCCCGAAATAGTCAGAAAATTTACTTTTGAATGTAGTGAATATTTCCAGTGTAGAATTGTTCCCCCAAGTAATGGAGAGTGTATCCATAGATGTTCTAGAGGAGGGGGTTCTTTTTACAAATTATGCCGACGTGAAGCATTTTGGATTTCTCGATTTCAATCTTTTGTATTATCATTAATTGGTAACGTAAGCTGCCAGAAAAAACGCCCAAACGCAGGTAAATGCAGTGGCAGTTTTCTTGGCGTTTTTCCTGGCGTTTTTCATCAAGAAAAAAACGCAGGAAAAAAACCCAAGTAGAAACCTAGCCTAAAGGAGTTTCTTATTAAAGTGCCAGGGCCATTTAAGCAAAAAAAGTTTGTTGTAACTGAATGCAGAACCAGTTTCAGAATTACCAGGTCATCTAAAAATAACCTTGGCTTCCGTAAAAGAAACAAACATTATTCCTGTAGTTTTGTTCTTCAAAACAGAAACAACTGAGAATATTCTGTAATATCTTGTAATGTCTCATCAACCATACTAGTAACTCTGTTATTATTACATTAACTTTATATAGCGCCAGCAGATTCTGTAGCACTGTTACAATAGGGTACAATGAAAGTAAATTAGACAATTAAATATCATTAACAGACATTAAGCATACCTGTACAATAGACGTGGCCCAGCTCTTGCTAGCCTGCAATCTACGTGTGGAAGAGAGACGATAGAAGAGTACTGCTTGAGTGAGGATGAGTTGACTGTAGCAAGGGTGATATGAAAAACTGTGTATAATTCTCTAGATGGATTTTAGCTGAGTGTTTCAAATAAGAATAGGGTCTGACCGGGATTTCCACGGTACAGCACGTGAAAACGCCTGAATACGAATGGAAAGAGGTAATAAGGGAAAAAGAGAGATGCATTGATGTGAACAAAGAGGGCATATGAGAGCAGAGATATGGGATGGTGCAGAGGGCTCTTTAAGTCCAGGTTCGAGAGTTTTTAGTCAATTCTGGAGTGTTTGGCACAGTAAGACAGCAAATGAAGAACAGTTGGAAGGAAAATGCATCTGGCAGCAGTGTTGAGGATAGATTGTATCGGTAAAAGGTGGGAGTTGGGGGAGACCAGTTGGGGAGTTGCAGTAATCCAGACAGGGCATCAAGGCAGCAAACTTGGTCCGTTGGGTGGATTGTGGTGTTGTCAACAGTGATAGAGATATCAGGATTTGTGGAGAATCTGGTGGCAGAATAGCTATAGCATAAAATTAGCCTAGATGATATTGTGTTTCAGTTTTACTACTGTATGTTCACCCATACTTCACTAATACTGAAATGCCTTGTGCATTTATGCTCATTTCCAGTTCACATAAAGCTTAGACCCTCTTTATTGGAGCTGTCAAAGCTCTATGCCAGTTATATTTAGCTTTCTGAAGTATACTTTTATTTTAGTTTGGAAAAAACCTTACCGTAAGTGACATGACAACGGTGTCATGCTGCTCATTGAGACCTTTAAGCCTACTTCACTTTGTAATACAGGTTCTATTTAATTCATTCATTAGGGCTGGCAGTAATTATGCCTGGGTGTGTGTAGTGTAACTGAACCCAATTATCAATTACATTTTGTTAAATGGTTGATTTAGTAACTAAGTGGGGCAATTACCTTTTCACATATGGTCATGTATGGGTTTTTCCCCTTCTGTACATGAAAACATTTTAAATCTGCATTTTTGTGTTCACTTGTGTTATCTTTTAGTCTAATATTAGAATTAGCTTGATCTGAAAAAATAAAGTATGACAAATATGCAAAGAAGTAATCACAGCACTTTAGAATATGGTTGGGTTTAACAACCATATATATACCCTTTGTCCCGAAGTTGACACCAGCCCACACTAATATCCATTTTTTTAAAACCAGTTAAAGATATAACTTGGGAGGGGAGGTTCCCTGGAATTGAGACTTACTGTCTCACAGGCTCCAACTTCTCTCACAAAATACAGGAGACTTTTAACCTCTTATGTCCCATACTCTTCCACATCCCGATATTCCACAATAATTACTGGATAGCATTTTCAGGAAAAAAGTATCATCTGGAATTTGTTTTTTTTGCTTATAGGTTTTGATTGATGTTGCCAAGAAACTTGGAATTAAATGCCACTCTAAAGGTACCATGATCACCATAGAGGGACCACGCTTTAGTTCCAAAGCAGAAAGCCATATGTTTCGCCTTTGGGGTGCTGATGTCATTAACATGACTACCGTCCCTGAGGTGGTTCTTGCAAAGGAAGCTGAAATTTGTTATGCAAGTATTGCAATGGCAACTGACTACGACTGCTGGAAGGAACACGAGGAAGCAGTGAGTTGAGTTTCCCTCCTTCTGTATAAATGTTTTCTTGTATATCTATTGATCAACACTGCAGTTATGTGACATAGACCTGTATCTGACTCTGTTCCTCTTGACTGAAACAAACATTGCACATCATTGTCTCCCTGTATGTCATTTTAAGGTCTCGGTTGACAGAGTGTTAAAAACACTCAAGGAAAATGCTAACAAAGCAACGAGCATTCTTCTGACTGCTATACCTCAAATAGCCTCAATGGATTGGGCAGATACTCTCAACAACATGAAGGTATTACTGTAAAAACTGTTTGTTTTTTTTTTGTTTTTTTTGTTTAACTAGCAGCATAATGTGCTTTTTCACCCAAGATAGACTCCCATTTGCTAAATCCTACCTTCCACAGGTGTTTCTAACAACGTAATAGCTGACTTAACAGTTTACTTAAGGGTAATGATGGAACTCTTGTACTCAGCATTTTACCTTATTAAGCTAGGATCTTGTGAGGTTGAATATTAACTCTAGAGATGGAATAGAATAGAATTCAGTGAAACTCTGAAATGCAACAGAAATCAAGGACCCCATTCACAGCTTTGGTTTGCCTAAGCTTTAACCTTTTCAGTCCCCTATGGACATAAATGTACGTCCTAAAAAGCATCCAGTAAAGCTCTTTAGGACGTATTGACTTTCTCGCAGCAGCAGAGACATCTCCCTGCCCCTACAGGGGAGATCAGGATGTCTTTTGACAGCCTGGAATCCTCGTCAGCAGAAGGTTTCCTGTTGACCAATCATTTGTAAAGGCTGCCAGCACGAGCATCATAAGCCATTGCGTAAAGAATGCCGATCACAAGAATGGGCATTCCCTTCTGGTTCACCGAAGGACGGGGTATCCCTTGTAGGGTCTGTCTAGACCCTGTTGGGATATCTGACAATCACACAAATTGCAATCACCAATGCAAGCCTATGGAAACTTGTTTGGTGATCAGTGCAGGGGAATCGCAGGTAAGAGAGTGAAAAATAATGTTTCTCCTTCCCACAAGAAAAAAAAGTTATTTTAATTTATTTACAAAATGAAATAAACTACATATAAATATGTTCAAGAAGTCCCTAGAGGGATCTGTATCCATATTGACCCAATAACCATGCAAAAAAACTTACATCCCATTGCCTTAGTTCTACGTGTAAAAAGTATAACCCCCCAACCCACAGGTCACCTAAAGTGTAAAATAAATTCTAAGAAAATTGCAAATATATATACGTATTTGCTAGATAATAAGACAAGTTTTCTTTTCAGCAAATGCTCTGAAAAATAACCATCGTCTTATATTCAAGGTCGTCTATTAATCAGACCTCAAATAGAGGTCTGACTACTAGACTAAGATCCAGATGCCCCGCAGAGCTGCAGGGGACCTGGATCCTCCTCTCTGGCAACCGGTGGAAGTCTGCGGGATGCGTGCAGACATCCTCTGCTGCTGGCACTTCTGCCAGGGCTTCTATAAAGGAGCTCTGGTGCTCATTCATAGAAGCCCTGGCGGGAGTGATGGCAGCAGCAGCGGAGGTTGTCTACACGCATCGCGCAGACCTCCACTGGCTGCCCCACTAGACACCAAGGAATCTGAAGCACTGGGAGAAGTCTAGGAAAGCACTGGTAAGTCGAGGGATGGTAAGAGTGGCATATGGGTATTAGGGCTTTCTGGAGGCAGTGGCATATAGGGGGTTAAAAAAGAATATCATAGAGGCAGAGTGGCATATAGGGGGTTAAATGGAATACCAGGGAGGCAGAGTGGCATATAGGGGGTTAAAGGGAATACCAGAGAGGCAGAGTGGCATATAAGGGGTTTAAAGGGAATATCAGGGAGGCAGAGTGGCATATGGGGGTTAAAAGGAATATCAGGGAGGCAGAGTGGTATATGGGGGGTTAAAAGGAATATCAGGGAGGCAGAGTGGCATATAAGGGGTTTAAAGGAATATCTGGGAGGTAGTGGCATATAGGGGGTTAAAAGGAATATCAGGGAGGCAGTGTGGCATGTGGGGGGTTAAAATGAATATCAGGGAGGATGAGTGGCATATGTGCATAACTGGGGGCAGGTTGGCAAATAAAAGGAAATAACAAAAAAAATGCATTTTTCTCAATCATAGTTTTTATTAAATTTGAAAAAAAAATGTGAATTAATATTTACTGGTAAAACTTTTTTCTTATAGGGTAGTCTTATATTCAGGCTTTTTCTTTTTTTTCCTAAATTAATATTCAAATACTAGGGGTTGTCTTATAATCGAGCAAATACGGTATATATACTAGGTTTTTTTTTTTTACATACCAGCACTCATAATTGTTTTTGCATGTTTTATATGGTTTTAAATGAAAAGAAATGTGTAATA
The DNA here is from genome assembly GCF_027358695.1 of Spea bombifrons. Classification (NCBI taxonomy): domain Eukaryota; kingdom Metazoa; phylum Chordata; class Amphibia; order Anura; family Pelobatidae; genus Spea; species Spea bombifrons. The sequence continues at coordinate 93,503,095 of NC_071087.1, forward strand.
TGGCATATTTTGAAAAGAAATGTGTAATTTGCATCAAACATGGAAAAGGGGAATCTTAATGAAACCCACATATGCTAAAATGGCAAAATAGCTATGTGACATACTGAAAAACCCCTAGGACCGAAGGGGTTAATAAGAGTGTGACTTGTGGCGGCATTGTTTACCATTTTAGCTACCCAACACACTAGACAAACTCTGGGTTTTATGAATACAACCCTGGGATATTTTTGACAATTGACACAATAAAATCTAATTTAATAACCTCTTGCACTTTAATCTTTGGGGCTGGTCAAAAGATACATTGGTAAAGGAAAATTGAGCTGGTATTCATTTTACGTGGGTAGGCTTGTGTATATTGCTTTGGTTTTTTTTTTTTTTTATCAGTTTTGATTAGTGATGCCATATTAATAACTTTTAATATTTTTTCTTTTTCTTTTTTTGTAGAGTACAGTACAACTGTCTGTCATGCTACCAAAACATTAACCTCAATACGTTTCAGAAGGAAAACATTTTAGTCCAGAAGAAACCAGCATAAGAACAGTACTGACATGTCCAAGTTTAGCAAAGCTATATAAATTTACCTGTCCTGTAAAGCATGACCAAATATTTTTTGTTCTTCTATATAACATACAATTAATGTAACAGTTACTTGGTTTTTAGGATACCTCTAGTCTTTAATTTCTATATTGCAGTCAACTTAGCTGTTTATTCTTAAAACACATTGTTACTATATAATAATTTCAAACCTGAAAGAAGTATGCTTGTGCATATGATGGCCTGACCAGCCTTAGATCTTAATAGCATGTTTGTATAATTATGGAATAATGTCACTGTTAATTAAATGTTTTCTAAGAATTTGTGTGTATGTGTGGGGTCATTCAGGGTAATGCAAAGTAATCACTTAAAACGTAGATGCCCAATGCCTACTTGCAGCATGTAACAGGCAAAGTTTCTTCGAAACGCGCTCTGTAAGCCATATGTCAGACTCCTCTTCAGCATTTACACAAATACTGATGACTCACTGGTAAATAGCCGCAAGTAGGCCTAATCACCTCGATTCCAGGAGCCACACACCACCCAAACACCTGGTCTGGACTTTATATAGCAACTCTCTCTGAAAGTGGGATGGAGGCTGGGTCAAACTGCTCTTCTAGATACTTTCACCCCCTAACCCAAAATACACATTTAATAGTGAAAAGGTACAGGAGATTATATATATATATCTCATTAAGGCTGTGTTTTCCCACTGTCACAGTATACACTTCAAAAGTTTGAGGTCACTTAGTTGTTTTTCATGGAAAACATGGAAATTTCTAGCTGTGTAAGGTGAAAGGCTTTTCTAATGATCAAATAGCCTTTTAAACTTGGTATTAGCTAACACAACATGCCATTGGAACACACGAGTGATGGTTGCTGATACAGTGGCCAGGGCTGTATTCACTCTGTTGGCCTTTTTCCTATTTTGATGCATTACAACCTGGAATTAAAATAGATTTTTGTTTGGATTTCATGTAATAGACATACACAAAACAGTCCAAATTGGTGAAGTGAAATGAAGAAAGTAACTTTTTTAAAAAGGGTCGCATGATCTTAGTATATATACACCCGTTTGGAAAGGCCCCGGAGTCTGCAACACCACTGATCAAGGTAAGCAGCACCATGAAGACCAAGGAGCTCTCCAATCAAGTCAGGGACAAAGTTGTGGAGAAGTGCAGATCAGTTGGGTTGTAAAAGAAAAATATCCAAAACTTTGAATGTCCCACGAAGCACCGATTATATCAGCATTACACGGTCACAAGAGACCACCAAATAAGAGTGCAAAGAGGTTTCGACTTCTTTACAGTTGAACCATGAAGGTGCACCTCATGCTTTTGAGAGTAAACTATGCCTAAACACAAAAAAAAACATTCTATATATTGCTTGAAGGCACATCACCTAAAGATTTAAAAGACACCCCACTTACCATGGCTCACCACAAACACAAATCTAATGGGGAAAGCTGTTTTGGGGTTTTTTTTTCTCTATACTTTTTCGCATCTCGGGCACATTTTGGTACGGATGCTGCATGCTGGGATGTCTGTAGTAAGAAATAAAACACAGAAATAATCTCCCTTTTCTCCTGAGCATGTAGATACCACATACGTATGGTATGTGAGTGTTAAACGGTCACAAGGCACCCCCAAATCTTGAGAGTGCAAATAGGTTTCAACTTTTTCTGAAACCTCTGAACCAGGCACATATGCTTTTGGGGATAAAACTACTAAACCACAAAATCCCTGAAAGCACAAAGCCCAAGGATCTCAGTCACCCCTTACCTTTCTATGTGGGCGACCCAACCGCAAATGGGAACAACGGAGTTTGAGGTCTTTTGTCTACGTTTTGTTACATTACTTGCAGATATCAGGATTTCCTTTGTCTTTTACACACGTCTTTTTTGATGAAGTACCCACCCTGGGTTTTGGGGCAATTTTTAATTGCTTTTAGTGTCTCTCCTTTCCCTGGATTTAGGGGCATTTTTTTATTTATTTTTTTGTTTCTCTTCTTTGCTGGGTTTGGGGGCATTTTATAAATGTTTTTGGGATTCTTCCAATGGACATTTGTTTTGCTGTATTTTGGAGCAGACAGTGAGAAAATGGTATACATTGCTGTTGCTGAAATGTGTGATTCTGCGGTGAACAGTTTTAAAACTGAATTAGTTGTGTTTTCAAATATCAAAGCTGGCCGCTACGTAAAAAGATATTTTACAGGTAACATATTTATGGAAGTGGCCATTCTGAAAAATGTAACTATTGTTATGTTATCATGGCCTTTAGTAGCATTATCAGGGGCAAACTAAGCATGTGCCTAGGGCACTGAGCAGGTAGAGGGTGCCACCATGAGAAGTGTTTATAGCATTAGATGTGATGTAGTTTGTCTTCAGCTACAAAAGGTCTAGTTATGCAGGCCAGAAAAAAAAGAGAGATTCTGTTAGTTCAAGGAAATATGGGGGTGGAAAAGAGGAACACAAACACATGATCTTGAGAATCACATGTAGTGTCTACTGATAATCTCAAGTTACCTTTTACCCACATTTATACATGAAATGGCACTTCATGACACATTGACAGACAGCGTGTGAGATTGTGAGAGAGGGTGAGTGATAACAAATTTAGTTTCTGAATTGAAAAAGAAACTTTATCTGAACAGAAAGAGCGGGAAATAAAATCCATAAAAAAATTATTTTTGGTCCATGTGCACAAGTTTAGCATTAATGTATATGGGGGATGTTGCTGGACATACATTGAGATTTTTGTTTCAGCAGTGAAATCTATCTTAAAGTGAAAAGAACAATCCCATGAGGATAATTGAATAAAAAATAATAAAAATGATTGTTATGTTCCCAAAGTACTGCAGCAGCCCAAAAAATACTCCTCTGAGTGATTAAAACAACAATCAACAAAGCATATACATGGGGGAAAAAGAAAATATAATAGGGCAATGTTGTATAAACAAAATATCAAAAATATAAGTTGGAAGTCGCTGTTCTCCACACTGGATTTTGTCGACACCGTATGCCTCTCTGTTTCTCTTTTATTGTTTGTTTTCGTTTATTGATTTTATTATTGTTTTTATTCAGCATCACACACATTTGGAGCGCCCGTACGCCTTTTGCATATTCACTATGCCTTGCTGTTTCCCCCACTTAGGCGCTATACCAGGGGTGTCCAAGTTTTTTCTGCAGTGGGCCACTTCATCAGAATTGTATACGTGCGAGGGTCGCACTCATTTTTCACTGAGAGAAAATATGGCTTTTAATAAAATATGCAGATTAAAATAAAGTAAATGACACAAAACCTTTACTTTTCCTCTCACTGATTTCTGGGATTTCTGGGCCTACAAATTCAGGATTCTGGATAAGTAAAAATAAAATAGTTCGATTTATTTTAGGGATGCACTAAAATGAAAATTCTGGACCAAAACCGAAAATTCAGGGTTTACTTAGCCGAAACTGAAAGTGCCCTCCCACACATACTTTTAATAAAAGTAAGTTACACACCAAAATTGTACAAAAAAATTATATATTATGATTCTTAACAGCAATCTCAGGCATACCCAGATTCCAGCATGTACTGGTTGGCTGGGCATTGTATTTTTTGTCCAATTTTAGTGTGTAACCACACTTTTTTTTAAAAGTAACACACCACAATTGGACAAAAAAAATCAACAGCAACCACACTCTTTTTATACCCAGGCAACCAGTGAATGCTGGAACCTAGGCATGATGGGACTGTGATTGCTGTTAGCTGTTAGCAATCACACTCCTATCATCCCAAGTCAGCAAATAGATGCTGGTACAGGGTGGCTGTAAGTGCAGACCCCATACTGCTGGCAGCATCAATACACAAGGGGGGCAGCTAGCCAGGTTTCAGCATGTACTGGCTGACTTGGCATGATGGGAGTGTGATTGCTAACAGAAAACACACTCTTTTTATACCCAGGCAACCAGTAAATGCTGGAACCTAGGCATGATGGGACTGTGATTGCTGTTAGCAGATTGCTGTTAGCAATCACACTCCTATCATCCCAAGTCAGCCAATACGTGCTGGTACAGGGTGGCTGTAAGTGCAGACCCCATACTGCTGGCAGCCTCAATACACAAGGGGGGCAGCTAGCCAGGTTTCAGCATGTACTGGCTGACTTGGCATGATAGGACTGTGATTGCTAACAGCAATCTTACACATCCATGCTATCACACACAAATTCATTCATTCACAGATTAATTCCCTCAATCAGACATACTCATTCACTCAACCTACCCCACCCCCTTACCTGCTCTACAGCTCTTGATGCCGCTCACAGACTTCAGCAGGGGGCGCGGCCTCCCTCGTTCTCCCCACAGAGGAAGAAGGACTGAAGCAGAGAATAGACCCTCCCACAAGTAAGCAGCAGGGCTCTTGTGATCCTGGCTGCCGATCTCACGCGGGCCACACCTCGAGGCCGCATGTTGGATGCCCCTGCGCTATACCTTATGCGTGGCTTTACATAATTTATGTTTAAAATACCATAAAAAATTTCAGGTCCAGATTGTTTACTGTTCTGTATCTCAGTACACTTCGTCGTCATGATTGCTCCTCACAGGCTATTGTTTCATTGCTCAGAGAAGTTTCTTATATTCTCTTGTACTCCATGTCTGGAGGTGTACCTTATGCTGTTTCACTTTGTGTTTACATCGATTGTTACACTGTCCAATTGTACTACTGTATCATATACTGTTACATGGATCTGAATAAAAACCTTTTAATTAAAAAAAAATATATATATAAGTTAATACCACTCACAAGGTTTGAAGTAAGCTCATCAAGAAGTATGGAGAAAAACTTATTTAATGTCTTCCTTAAAATCTTTAATAATACCAGAACTCCAGTGGTACAGTATCATACTAGTAGCACAATGGAACTATAAGAAAATAAATAATGGCACAACGGATATGTTGTGCAAAAACACTCAGTGGGTGGACTGGGCAGATCTGGCGTTTCAGCTGGGACTGACGAGTGTACCTGAAGGCTGCGTCTTTTGTGTGGGGGGTGGGCAGTTCTGGGTGGTTCTCCTTAACCTTCTGGATGGTGTTTTGATTGTCAAGGTGGAGCCTGGTGGGCTGTCCAGGACTTCATTCATGTTATTGAGTGTTTGTGCATAACATACCCGTTGTGCCGTTATTTCCTGTAAGTGTAAACCTCATATTTCCATTGTGCTAGTAGTGTGATACTGTCCCAGCCTAGACTCCCATCTGACAGCTCAGGCCAGGGCTGTTTTTAATATTGATTGGACCCTGGGTAACCATTTGCTCCCACACACACATCTATGTGCCATGTTTGCCCCAAGCAAACTGCCTGCCTGTGCCATATTTGCTCCCCCAACACTTATACACACATGCTAACACACACATACTCATTTACACATACTCATTCACATATACTCAGTCTTACTCTTGCACTCCCCTACCTTATCTGCAGCTTTCTCTGTGTCATGTAAAGTAATGTGATGCAACATGATCCTACCTGAGAACTTTATGGCACCAGCTACCTAGGGTCCCCCTTGTGGGATGCAAGCATTGCCAATCACATCAAAAGGTGTTCCCATTTAAGTGGGAAATTGGTGGGTAGTAGCACATGTCAAAACGACCCAGAGCTTTCCAGTGACCCAGAGATGTGGCGTTTCTCCCAGAGTCTCCAGGAAAAAAACGCGTGGCCTCTCTGCGTTCCTGTTTCCCCTGGGTAGTAAAAGGGAGGTGACTCTCATATTGCATGAACAACACAGAGTTAACCTAGTCCCAAGTGTGGAAGTGGTCGCAGGGGTCTCCAGGGCTTCCTTGAGTCACCACCATGGTTGTTGTTTCTTGCCTGTGCCATCATCGCTGAGGACGTTGGGGAATCCCCTTGATGCAGCAAGCACTCGCAGGGTCTGCAGAGACCCCGATTGAGTCTCCTACCACAGTATCTCACTGACCGATCCTACAATGTGCCATCAGTCTGTGTGCATGTGGGTATGCTATAGAGCTGACAGAGCTGTCATGGGGCTGCAAACAGCAGTCAGAGGAGTCTCCACAATATTCCCCGAGTTTCTCTACAGGGGAACCCTCTGTTATACAGTGAAACCCTACAGGAGAACTACTTGATTACTGTGCAGGAGATCCCTCCTGATGAAATTTCCAACATTTCTTAGTGATTTATTTTGAATATTGTTCATACAAAATATTGTCTAACAGTTGTTCATATTGCAATCTGGAGATATTAGAGAACACACTTTGGCTGATTTGCCATTTAAGAAACTGTACACAATGCTGCTGCATTATTGGGAGAAAAAGACAATTGTGGACCCTATGGTCAACCCACTGTACATGTATGAGGGGATTTTTGGTTCTTAAACTGTGAGATTAGATGTAATATAACAGATATCCTGCTTTTGATCAATTGCTAGATCTTTGAATGTCCAGGCTTGACAATGTGTTGACTAGACCTGTGAGAGTTAAGCAAAGTCTATTCGCACAAACTTGTTGTTTTGTTTTTGTCACATTGAGTTTTACAAGACAATTTTTTTCAGTTTGGATGTTTTTTTCAGAGCATGTTTTTAGTTTCAAATGAAATTTGTTGCGAAATTATCAGTAACGGTGGTCCCAGCTAACATCTGGACTCATTTCAACATGATTTACTTCGAGCAGCAACCTTTAACTGATCCCTCAATTGCGTAAGGGAACTAATAGAGGGGGTACCAGCAGCAGTAATGTAACAGGCAGGCACTAGCAGAAAGACACACTTTGATTGAACGCTGGTGAGTGGGCATGAAAGCAGCTACTGGGTGAATAAGGAGAGAATGTATAGTGGAACCCTTTTGGGGAACCCTCTGAATACTGTACAGGGGAGCCCTACTGGTGATGTCATCAGTGACATCACAGGGGTTCACATTTACCTGTGCCAATTAAGATCTGTGGGGTCATAATAGACTCCCAAGTGGATTTCTAGACAGTGTGCACTGCAAAGAAATAGAGTGGTAGGATGAAAGGTGGGTGACTGAAAGAAGCAAAGAGGAAATGAAAGAGGGTTAGGAGAAAGATAAGTAAAAAAGGGGAGAGAGAAAGGGAAAAAGACAAGGTAAAAAAGGAGAGAGATAGAAAGAGGAAAGGAGAGATAGAAAAAGAAAGAAAAAAGAGGAGGAAGAGAGTTAAGAAAGAGGGAGAAAAATAAAGAGGGCATCTGGCAGTGAGAAATATGACTCAAACAAATTGTAACAAGAATTAAGTTGACTATTGGATGACATTCAAGAAAATGTAACAGAAGTATATTGACTTTGCTGGATGACATCCAATAAAATCTAGGGCATGTTCCAAATGATTAAATTAAGGAGGGGAATGGTTAGGTTGTAATGGCACCAACACTGACAATCAAATGAATGGATAACAAATATTCAGAGGTTTCTTGTTTATTTCCCTTTGTTTTGTTGGGGGTTCATCCTCATTTTCAGAGATTCATGCGAATGTATGAATTAGGCAAAAACAATTTAAAATGAAGTTCAAACCAATCCAGTGTTCAAGTCTAGTGTTGACAGTAATGAGAGCAAGGCATGAAAATTGATATCCTAGGAAGTATGGGAAATTATGTTATCAACAGAGCAATCAATGGGGCTGTCTTGGGTGATTGATCATTTAATTGGTTGCTATGGTGATAAGACCACTTTTCACACTTTACCCCAGAACATTTTTTTATACATAACTCCCATTCCATTTCTGGTACATGACCCAAATTCACAGTTATTATTCATATGTTATCCAATGAAAACTATTTTTTTAATTTGATAGATTATAATGTATGGGTTTTATAAACTAAGAGAAAGCGCCTTCTCTCATAATCTTATATCTAAGACCGCACCAACAATGACTTGAGTAGAAGAACAACTTCAGTCTTCAGTTCTGAACATGGTTTATGTCCCTTTGATAAAAAAAAAATCTAGCCAAAGACTAAACACCTGCACATTAAAATTCGCAGGGATCAGAAATACATCATCATCAAATGCCTAAAGTTTAGTAACAAAAAAAGCTTTGTAGCGGAACTGGTTGTTTGGGGGTGTTTATGAGTCATTTGGATAAACTGAATCACGTGGATCTTTGTCCTACACATTGTCCATTAGCAGCACTGGATGAATATAAATCATCCAAACTATGTCAGAGAGTCTGCGGTGAGGTTCCAGTAATATCCACAAATGTGCTTTGTGTTTTTTCCAGATTATATTTCTTTATCATATATTGTATGAAGTTGACTGCCAAATACTTTATAGGCTCAGATTTAGGTGGGCAACTCATAAGAGTAGTGTTTAATATGGCTGTACAAATAAACTGAAATAAACTCAATTTCAGCTTGCCCAAACATGCCTAGCTGACAAGATAACTTGTATATCTGACAGGTGAAGTGAATAACACTGATAATCTTTTTATCATGGCATCTGTCAGTGGGTGGAATATATCAGGCAGCAAGTGAACACTTCATCCTCACAGATAATGTGTTAGAAACAGGAAAAATGAGTAACGATCTGAACGTCTTGGGGGCTGTTCCCATTCTGCAGTGGTCAGTACCTATCAAAAGTGGTTCAAGGAAGGAAAAGCGGTGAACCGGCGGAACGGTTATGGGCAGCCAAGGCTCATTGATGCACGTGGGGGGTGAAGGCTGGCCTGTATGGTCAAATCCAACAGATGAGCTATCGTAGCTCAAATTGCTGAAAAAGTTAATGCTGGTTCTGATAGAAAGGTGACAGAACACACAGTGCATTGAAATTTGTTGCGTATGGGGCTTTGTACCTGCCGACCATCAGGGTGCCCATGCTGACCTCTGTCCACTGCCAAAAGTGCCTACATTGGGTACGTGAGCATAAGAACTGGACCACAGAGCAATGGAAAGTGGCCTGATCTAATGGACCACGTTTTCTTTTTACATCAGGTAGATGACTGTGTGCGTGTGAATGCTTACCTGAAGAACACATAGCACCAGGATGCATCCATGGAGGCCCAACTGCTAACGTTTTGGAGCCAGATACCACAGCACATCTTCAGAGGTCTAGTGGAGTTCATGCCTGGATGGGTCAGGGCTGTTTTGGAGGCAAAAGGGTACCTACACAATATTAGGCAGGTGGTCATAATCTTATGGCTGATCTGTATATATATATATATATATATATATATATATATAGCATACCTGTATGTGCTAGAACCTGAGAATGGTAGTCCCATTAAGTTTACATTACATTTTTACATTATGTGCTAACTAGAGATGGGAAGGGCAGTTTGAGCCTGATCCTGTCTTCAACCCACTGAATATGATGGTGTTATAGAAATACTATATAAAAATAAATATTCATGCCATGTATTAGTAATGCTCAGTCCCCCCGGATTGTGTGTGCAAAGAGCACAAGAAGGAAACAGCAAGAAGCTAAAGCCTTCTTAACTCTGTACAACTATTTAAAGTTCCCCAGCCAGGAGTTTATTCTATCGTAGTTAATTTGCATCAGTATATTTTCCTCCTTGCTGAGAAACAGGTTATTGCAAGTTTAATAAATGATTTGACTTTTCATTGTCTTATTATTTCTTTACATATTTATTTAGAGTAAAAAGGCACAAATTATGTTTTGTTTGTTGTGGCTATATAATTGTAAATATACATTATCATGCACTAGGCCGATTAACATATAATGACTTATCCAGGTTTTGCTTTTATAAAATAGTAATTTTTTCTCATGCCTTCTTCTGGGTACAAAGGGCACATCTATCCGATACCAACCACCCTGCACCCAAGAACAGCCACTGGGATTTCCCTAACGCAATGCTATGTTGGCCTAATATAATATGTATCATCTTCCACTAATACAAGAACTGAGGATCTTCCTCCAAAGGTTAGATTATGTTGCCTGCACACATTTCAAATTTGCTACAATACATTTGCTACAATAAAAATATAATAATTATTATTATTTAATTAACAAGATACCTTTTTTGCTACACAATGAAATAAAATGTAAAATTGTATGTAACCTTATATGGTGTTTCCAAATGGTTTCCTGGTGACCAAAGGGGTTAAGGTGCATCTCTGAGAATAGTATCTGATATTCAGAAATTTTAATATATATATATATATATATATATATATATATATATACATTAACATATAGGTGTGAGTGTTTTTCTTACAGTTTTGCCTGAGGTAGGACAGCGGGTGTGTCATGTCGGTGACTCCTCTCTGCTTGTCTGTTGTCACTTTCACAAGGTCCATTGCTGTTTTCTGTGGAGAGGACAGGCCCGGTGCTGGGAGCTGCTTTAATCTTGCGTGTACTAAATACGGTTAACCCTCTGATTCCCAGGAATGTTTCCATTCATTGGTCTTCAGCATCAACTCTACATTCCTGTGGCGATGCAAGGAGAGATCAAGCGTCTGTCAAGTAAGCAGTAATTTAACCCTTTCACTTAGGGCCCAATGAATACGAGAAATGCCTTTCTATGTTGTACGCAGCTTAGTGTCTGTACAGGGCAAGTCAGTTAAAAAATCTTATAGGAGGACAAAGAGAACATCAAGCGTACAGGAGCATATGTGAGAAATAATAGGAATTAATATGAAATAATGGAAAATATTATACAATATTTAATATTATTTGTAGTAACAAATTTTAGGTTAGAACTCACAAATTAGAACAGTAGCTGGCATATTCCTTGAACAGAAGAAAAGGCTGTATGTAATGGGACAAATTTCGTAAGAAATCTCTCTCTCTCTCTCTCTCTCTTTATATATATATATATATATATATATAAATATATATATATATATATATATATTGTATATATATATATAAATACAGATATGGACTGAAACGTCGATTTTCAGATAATAAATTATTAATTTGGAACACCCCTTGAGTTGAAAATTTCTACAAATCTCCTCACATGTATGTCTTAATTTCCGATATATATATATATATATATATATATACATTAACATATAGGTGTGAGTGTTTTTCTTACAGTTTTGCCTGAGGTAGGACAGCGGGTGTGTCATGTCGGTGACTCCTCTCTGCTTGTCTGTTGTCACTTTCACAAGGTCCATTGCTGTTTGTGCCCCATGTTTCATCGGAGAGGACAGGCCCGGTGCTGGGAGCTGCTTTAATCTTGCGTGTACTAAATACGGTTAACCCTCTGATTCCCAGGAATGTTTCCATTCATTGGTCTTCAGCATCAACTCTACATTCCTGTGGCGATGCAAGGAGAGATCAAGCGTCTGTCAAGTAAGCAGTAATTTAACCCTTTCACTTAAGGCCCAAGAAATGCCTTTCTATGTTGTTCGCCATAGACTTTCATCACCCGTCCCGGTGTCTGCGGTGCGCGTCTAATGGGGCGAATAAATACTTTTTCCCTCTGCTCAGTCTCACTGCCTCATTCGTATTTATGTTTCGTGTAAAAGGAAGGTCAGCAGATTGCTGGCGCTGCTCTTCAAAATCAAAGCATGAAGGGGTTTTCCGGGGCTCGCCGGTTACAGTAATATTTTCAGCTTGTAGCTAGTAAGTCCCGGAAAATCCCTTCTGGCCTGCATCCCACGGTCAGGAAGCTTAGCCGCAGCGTCGCTCCATGGTTACAATGTATATCTATCTAACTATCTATCTATCTATATCTATCTATCTATCTATCTATCTATCTATCTATCTATCTATCTATCTATCTATCTATCCATCTATCTATCTATCTATCTATCTATCTATCTATCTATCTATCTATCTATCCATCTATCTATCTATCGATCTATATAGATATACACACCTGTGTGTGTTAAAGTTTGATAAGCCGCAGCTTCGCTCCATGGTTATTTTGATTACACACCTTAATATTCAAATATTCAAGCTAATGACAATCAATGTTAATATAGACATAGTAACTACCATATGGCAGATTTCTTTTTAACTCCCTTGCCCTGTACAGACACCAAGCTACTTTCCATTATACAGACGTTAAAATTAATTCGGATTTATTAGTGCTTTTTTCCCCTTCTGCAACAAAAAAGGACATTTCAAAACCCTACAGACTCACTTACATACATAACACAAATACATTGACAGGCGAACTGTTTTGTTTTTTTAATATTTTCTATTTCGATTATGTTTAACCCTTTAGGCCTTTTCAGTTGTGCATTGATGATATTAATTTACACACTGACATATTATACAGCTATTAACAGTGTGTATAAACATATATATATATATATAATCACTTTTGTTTAAGTAGACAATTATCACTGTCTTAGCTTTTTAAATACGGAAATTAAACGGCTGAAATAGTTCGCACAAGTTGTGTTATTAAAAGGGCAATTAATATACCCAGGAGCGTATATGTAATTTCGAATACATTATATAGTTTATAAAAAATCGAACTATAACAGAAATTTTGTCTCGGTAGTGTGTGTTTGAAGTGTTGATTAGATTGAATTGGGCATAGATAAATATATATAATTTTAAATGTGGCCTTATCGCCATAGCAACCAAAGGAATAGTTCAATCATCACGCATATTCCAGTTGTTGCTACGGAAATTAGGGCATCCTTCCAAGTTTGCGCGTTGCGCTAGACCCACTTTTTATGCGTTGTCCTCATTGTATTTTAAAGTACTGTACTTTGATCCATTGGAACCTGTTTATACACACTGTTAATAGCTGCATAATCTGTCAGTGTGTATATTACACCCTAAAGGGTTAAACATAATCGAAATTGAAAATATTAAAAAAACAAAACAGTTCGCCTGTCAATGTATTTGTGTTATGTATGTAAGTGAGTCTGCAGGCTTTTGAAATGTCCTTTTTTGTTGCAGAAAGGGGGAAAAAAAGCATTAATAAATCCGAATTAATGTTAACGTCTGTATAATGGGAAGTAGCTTGGTTTCTGTGCAGGGCAAGGGAGTTAAAAAAAAATCTTATAGGAGGACAAAGAGATCATCAAGCGTACAGGGGCATATGTGAGAAATAATAGGAAATAATAGGAATGAATGGAAAATACTATACAATATTTAATATTATTTATAATAACACATTTTAGGTTACAGTCACAAATTACAACAGTAGCTGGCATATACCTTGAACAGAAGCAAAAGCTATATGTAATGGGACAAATTCCGTAAGAAACCATATATTTATGGTAAATGTCCTCTGTGAAACGTCGATTTTTTTCTACAAATCTTCTTACATGTATCTCTAAATTTCCGATAGATTTAGATACATAGATCGGAAATTAAGAGAACACCCAAGAGAACATCAGACTCACCATACGTCTAGTGGGATGTACTGGCATATTATGGCCCCCTTCTTTAACACCCGCCTTCCTCATTATATGGAAGCGATTCCATCTCATATGAGAAGCAGATGGCCACTTTTATCCTTTCGAAGAACATGATTTTTTTGGTGTGGCTTTTATCCAGGGGACTTTCCAGAGCATTGACTTGTGATGTCATACACTACAGCATTTCATACAAAACGGTAATATTGTTATTTTGTTTCGTTTCTCAATTCATACTGCTTTTGAAAAAAGCTATGGTTCGTATTTAGACAGACTGACAGCCTGTACAAAAAAAACTAATTTAATTAATTAGTTAAAAAAACTAAATTAATTAGTATTCACCATCGCTCCTTTTCGATGTGTTTAAAATTCGTGTGGGGTGCCCATTCAAGGTGGGCACGAAGTGTAGAAGTTCTTGAATGTATCGGTGAAGACGGCACACCCAGCTGGCATCTCACTGATCTGTATTCTTTTCATTGGGCGTTGCCCATCACAGGGGCGAAGCATACTGAAAATACACACCCTGGCCTTTTGCTGTCCTTCATCGCCTTTCTAGTATCGGTTTTTAAACTACAGAGGAGAAAATCATAAGATTTCCCAAAAAGTTTAGATACTGACTGTTGCAGAATCTAAGAATTCTTATACAGATGTCTGGAAATATATTGTAAAGGGGTTTTTTTAATGCTTTTTCTATAACGTGTTTCTGTAAAATAAAGGTGATAAGAATCTTGCTATTGCTATTGGGCATTCATTTTGCAAAGGAGTTGGCATATAGGGGTATAAGGCATTTCTGGAGGCAGAGTGGCATATAGGGGTATAAGGCATATCATGGGGCAGAGTGGCATATAGGGGGTTAAAAGGCATATCATGGGGCAGATTGGAATATAGGGGGTATAAGGCATTTCTGGGGGCAGAGTGTCAATCTTGGGGGCAGATGTGCATAACTGGGCAGGTTGGCAAATAAAAGGAAATAAAAAACAAAAAATATTTTTCTCAATCATAGCTTTTATTAAATATGAAAAAATTGTTTACATTAATTAATATTTACTAGTAAAACTTTTTTTCCTATAGGGTCATCTTATATTCAGGCTTTTTCTTTTTTCCCCTAAATTAATATTTGGATTTTGGAGGTTCGTCCAGAGTGGCATATAGGGGTATAAGGCAATTCTGGAGGCAGAGTGGCACATAGGGGGTCAAAAGGCATATCATGGGGCACAGTGGCATTTAGAGGGTTAAAAGACATATCATGGGGCACAGTGGCATATAGGGGGTATAAGGCATTTCTGGGGCAGAGTGGCAAGCCAGGGGGCAGGTTGAAAAAAAAGGAAATAAAAACAAAATATTTTTCTCAATCATAGCTTTTATTAAAAAAAAAATTGTTCACATAGTTTACTTGAATTAACATTTACTGGTAAAACTTTTTTCCTATAGGGTCGTCTTATATTCAGGCTTTTTCTTTTTTTCACCTTGATTAATATTCGGATTTTGGGGGTTATTATTGGGCGTCTTATACTCAGGGTCGTCTTATAATCGAGCAAATACGGCATATACCTATAAATACCTATACCATTCAATTGTATGTTCCAGATGCATATATTGGAAAATGATCATCATGTAATAGAAATAAGCCACAATGCATAACTTTCTTTTACTACACACATAGCATACTTTTCCATACTATATATGTAGCTTTTTAATGCCCCCTTTGCATCCTGTTACCAAATCATTGCTTATTAACACCAACAATTGTCAAACTCTTGACATTATATGAGTATTAGTTAAGTACAAAATGTACATAATATACCTAATCATACATGTAATCATAGAATTATATCCAAGTTATTATATCAAGACAGTTGGAAGGAGTGTCAAGAGAAATAAAATATGACAACTTCATGAATCCAGATGTGATCCCAAAAGTACCATTATTATGAGTGACTGAGGTGTATCATAAGTCAACGAACATCAATTAGGCCAGGATAGGTAAAAAAAAAGAGGATCCCATTGACTTAATCCATGATCAGATAATTGGTTAGGAATATATTAATCAATTGTAATTAAAATACTGACAAAAAAGGTTTTTTTTCCTTTTTTAATAATAAAAAATGTCTGTTTATACATCAGTCCCTTCTTGCAGTATAAGTAACTGAGCTTGTTATGATGGCTGTACTGTATTTACTGTAAAGAATACAAGGTTACGTAAGTTTTGCCAGAGCCTCCAGCACCCCTACCTCAGTGGCTGTGCACTATTGGTGTTCTAAAAAATACACTAGGAAGGTGTACACTACCTTTCATTTTTACTTTTACATCAGCCGTATGTATCCAGCAACAGGCCAAATGCTAAAGCATTTCATTTGCCAAGCAGACTTAGTGCAGGTGGGAAGCACTGGCTTTTGTCAGGTGTGATCAATTGCCAGTGCAGGTCTGAGCCATCTTTCATGTTCCCCAAAACTGAGTAGGGTTCTCTCTACCTATTTACAACTATGGCCATTCTTATTCACCTTTGCCCTATTTAGAGGAGGAAAGAGCTAAAAGACATCAGAGCAGAGTTATGTACATTTCAATACCCAGCTTACAAGAGGCCTTTTACATGCTTAGACATTGGACAGCATGTCCATTTCTCTTGCTATTAGCAAAGTCCTTAATCAAGTTTGGACCTCCATCTCTGAACTGGCCAAGTCAATTGGCAGCCTTCCCCAGCAATCTGGTGGTGCATAAAGGCTTGCCCCTCCATCCAGTAGCACAACCAAGGTGTCCAGAAAACCACATTGGACTGCATCATGAGCTGGGGTCATCCCAGTGGCTGGGTCTGGAACGTTGGGGTCAGCAGCATAACTAATGAGTAATTTAGCCATCTCAGGACATCCCATCTTCATCACCTATGTCAAATAAAATAAATAAAATTAATTAATGAAAATTGCAGATCACACCAGATCCTGATTAAAATAAATAAATTAACTTAATAATCATACAATTAAAAATAAAAATGCACAAACTGTAAACCCAGTTACACCATCAAATGCAACTTTTGTGGTTTTTCATAGATTTATTGTATTCCCAGCATTATGGAAAGTGAATGTGGTTTTTGTAGTTGGATTTTTTTTTTTATTGGTCATGTGTTTTCTCTTATATTTTTATAAGCCATTTTTAAAATATTTTTTTTTTTATCTTTGTCAAGTATTTGAGTGACTAAGTATTAATCAGAAATAAATGGAAAATAATTTAATCAAAACTAGACCATCAGCAGGCCAGAACAGGAACTAAACAAAAGGAGGTTTGTTTTGTTACATGCAGCAAACCTCCCTGAAAAATTGTGCAAAATGTTAATGAATTTACAACTTCAGTGTATTTATTATAAAGTTTCTAACCCACATTGTGATTGTCACTTGCACAAACCTGTAGCCCCCAAATAAAATATAGTCTAGGAAAGTCTATGTTCTAAAATATGATATACCACTTTCTGCCAACTAAAAATCCTATCATCTTCAGTTTAAGTTGAAATCTGTAACAGCCTAATGTAATTTATTAACTTTTTTCTACACTCTATATAGCATTCCATTTAAATTAAGCATTTTAAGTCATATTGTACTGCTTTTTTTATTATATTGTAGCTTGTATGTTAATTTCACTATCAATATCTATGATACGTTATATTACTATTTGTTTGTTTTAGTATGTTATAAAATTCAGACAAATTACGAAAATAATTAATTGGGTGAAAAAAAATACTAGTAGTAAATGCACACGGTGTCCCTAGCCGCTTCACAGGAGATTTATAGAACAAAAAAATAGTCTACTATGGATTAGGTTCAAATAATAAAAATTATGAGAAAACAAAAGGGTATTAAAAGCTGCAAATGCATAATTCAGATGAATTCTAATTTGTCTAAGGTCGCATCACTACTTTTTATTCCACATTTTATTGTACTGCATATTTTACGAAAAAAAATAATGATTTAAGAAAAAAATATGCAGAATGCCAAGTGCAAGTTTCCTTTCTCTGTATAAACTTATAAAGCATTCACTTGTTTTTAGATGGCTTTACGGATCAGAAGGCCCACGCCGGTTGCAATAGGAGTAATAATGGTGATATCCATAACTAATAATTTAGGATAAAAGAAATAAGAGTTTAATTAAAGCATTATGGAGAAACGTTACATGAAATCCATGAGTTCAGGGTAAAGTGAGGAACGTTAAGCATGCCCCTATAACATGAAAGGCCCTATCGTTGCCCCTCCCGCTTGCAGTTTTGCATCCATGATTCGGCCAGAACTATGATGGCGTTCTGTAAACCAGATAATAATAATAATTAACGACAAGCTCCATACCTGTATGGGTGTGCGTCCATAAGAGTTCTTGGCATTGGGGTCTATGCCGCTTTGAAGCAGTGCCCTGGCCAGCTCTAAGTCCCCCCTGGCTGCCGCGGTGGATAGGAGGTCTGCAGATTTACCAGCCATGATTTCTAATCGAATGATAACGATCAGAAAAATAAAGGCATAGAATGCACAGAATATTCAGCGTGTTACAGACGCGCCTCCTCGCCATTCAGCAATTCAGCCAATCAAAGCCTGATGATCACATCCTGGGCGGAGATTGGGGAGCACATGACTTCGTTAACTTCAGTAAGTTCAGTGCTGGAATGAGTTATAGTTTTATTCGAAAAGCTAATAGCTACTCTCTAGTAAAGAGTTAACAAACCAGCGTCCTCTTAAGGGATCTCTCTGAATTTCACATATTAAAGTCGCTTCATAAATCTGTTACTGTTCCACTTAGGTCATACATTAATTGTAGTCTCCAGTATGCTTAGCAAGTACACCAAATCCCATATGTTCTTTATTCTTTCATCTGAAGGTTTAATCAGGTAAAACAATAAAGAAACTTTAAGAAGTATTTTCAGATTCTATGGCAACAGTTTATTGGTACATGCTTTTGTGCCACTTGATGTGTTCCTGCAAAAATGTTAAATGAGACAAATGCCAAATTGATGATCTTTTTTTTTCCTGGGAAATAACTCAACGGTACTAGAAATAATAGTAAATTGTCGCATTTAGTTACAAAATGTTATATTCAGCAGAGAAGTGGAACAACAACTTTATTTTTTATATTATTATATGTTTTGCTGTATACATGACAGCATATTCCTATATACACCCCATCCCTAACATCCCTCTAGTTCTGTGAAAGAGCTTTAAGAAGTTTAATACCTTCACCAAGGTAAATGTTGGTGATGCCTGCGATTGCAAGGTTTCATTTATTTACTTTAGTATGTTTAATAACTACAGATTTCTTACTTTAAATATATTGTATAGGGGCAGTTAATTACACATATGCACACCCATGCATATTCTGGGTGCATTACCCGAGCGAGTTCAGCTTTTACTGTTTAACATACAAGGAGAATATATTGAATTGATCTTGAAAATATGTTGTAGTGTAAGAAAAAAAGTTTCTGGTATCATCATCAAATATGTGTGAGGCCAAAGTACAACCTCACCTACACATTTTGCTATGTGATGCCACATTTTACTGGGGAACTATAGAAGCAGAATATACTAACAATCTGGCAAGACATTTCTTGCTATATTAGTGGTAAATTCTTAATCCATAATAAATGTACTAAATCCAATTTTTTAAGAGGCCTAGTAAAAATGAATCAATTTGTAGGTGATTAAAGTGACAGCTATTTAAACGTGAGCTCTTCTGCTGTGTGACAGACCCACATACCAGCTAAGTTAATAGTGCAGGTTTTACACCAATATAACACTTGGGTTTATATAGGAAAACATATTCTAGTGCAAACTTACAAAACTGGTGTAATCACCATAGCATCCAATGAAATGCTCTTACATTGTACATTAAAGGTTTTAATTGAATGACCTTGTATGAGTTATTTCCAGTAATGTAATTGTCATTTGCAGAATAAATCACAAGTACCTCCCAGGCTAAACTGCTACTGGATCTGCAGCACTTCACTTCTCTATACCTGGAATCTCCATGATCAGCTACTGTTTTTTCCTTCCTCTTACTGAAACTGATACCATAGATACTGGAATCAGAAGAGTGTCCATACATACTGGCAGTGCCAACACACAGCACCAGAAGAGTGCCCAAAGCGCCTGGCCGTATCGTGAGTCAGACATATTCAAGAGGCAGAGGAGTTAAAAACGCAGCAGTCCTGAAATTTGTATTATCGCAATATCTACCATTGAAATTCATGCATTAACGCTGTATCCAACCCATCCTACCAAAGTGTACACATTTATGTTATAATCAATTTTAAAACAACATGGATCTACCTATACACACAAGCCCTAAGTAGAAATCCTTACGTTCCACGATGGGTGGTTTACAAATAGATATTCGCCCCAAAAGTCTAATTTCTCATAGTAAATGTGCTCTATGAAGCATGTGGAAGAGATAATTACAGGTGAGAAAGGACCGCCGTGGAAACACCCTGGAATGATTACCAAATATGGATATTGCTATCACTGTGGAATATTCCACCAGAAAAATATCATTTTTTAGTGAACGCAATGACCACTTATTACATATTTAATATATTAATCCAATCCCTATTTCAAAATAGAGTGTTATTTTTTATGGAATCTTATCAGTACCTATGGCGTAATATTGTAGCGATGTACCGTACAAATATGTTACTATTATGTATAAGATAACCATGTATCCTTGTAATAGTTAACTAAAAATATACAGGACTGCGCAAAACCTATAAAAAATATTTCTTCAATTATTTAAGAAGGAGGACAGTCTTTTTTTTTTTTAATTAAGTACCAATTAAAGATTAAGTTTTATTTTATTATCTATATTTTGTTTTACTTTACTTAGAAGGTGGTATGTAAATGTAACAGCCTCCCCCAGAAGTGTTAAAGACTGAGTGAGGAAATTAAAATATGCATGGGATAAGCATATGTCTTTACTAATGGTTTAATATTGTAATTATTATTGTATAATTATTTTTGTAAGGTTTGGTTTTTCTGTGTATGTTTTATTTTTCGTTCTAATCTAGCAGTAATTCTTCCCGATACTGTCTGCTTTGGGTCACAAGATCAGCTGAAAATGAACTTGTCTAATATTGCAATATTGCAATTATGAGTTTCTGTGAATGTATTGCTATAGGGATGGATATTTTAATACTACAGTTTATGCCTGAAAATTATTATTAGTTACAAAAAATAGCATTTCATAAAATGGTGAAAAACAAAAATGTGAATACTAGATGAACCAAGTGATTGTTATCGGTCGTCAGATTTTTTTTATTAATCGAGCTACAAATCCTATCAGACACTGAAAATCAATTCCACAGTAGCTCGACGTTGTTAAATACCTAAATCACTCTGGGTATATATCAGAGCTATATAGAGAAGTCATATAGTTTATTTGAATGCTCAAAAAATCTAACTTAGAATGTTTTAACACTAGTTCTAATTGTGTCTAAAACAAATGCATTCCGTTCAACTTGTAATCGAGAAGCTAAAAACATTCCATAAAATATAATTTGGCCGACAAATAATTTCTTATTAAGGAATAATCTGTTTTCTATCGTGTCGCCTAGACGACATGATAAATCTTGTTGTTGGGAGTTGGTTTCTGGGAATCTACTTTGCCCTTTGTAGATTCCTTTTTAATAGTTTACTGAAACTGATACCATAGATACTGGAATCAGAAGAGTGTCCATACATACTGGCAGTGCCAACACACAGCACCAGAAGAGTGCCCAAAGCGCCTGGCCGTATCGTGAGTCAGACGTATTCAAGAGGCAGAGGAGTTAAAAAATTTGTATTATCGCAATATTTATGTTATAATCAATTTTAAAACAACAGGGATCTACCTATACACACAAACCCTAAGTAGAAATCCTTACTTTCCACGATGGGTGGTTTACAAATAGATCTTCGCCCAGAAAGTCTAATTTCTCATAGTAAATGTGCTCTATGAAGCATGTGGAAGAGATAATTACAGGTGAGAAAGGACCGCCGTGGAAACACCCTGGAATAATTACCAAAAATGGATATTGCTATCACTGTGGAATATTCCACCAGAAAAATATCATTTTTTCGTGAACGCAATAACCACTTATTACATATTAAATATATTAATCCAATCCCTTTAATCGGAGCTCTTGCACACTTACATTTTTTCGGAATAGAGTGTTATTTTTTAAGATTAACCATTTGAACAATTGAAGCTAAAAAAAATCCCATAAAATATAATACATGGCTGACAGATAATTCCTTATTAGGCGACATGATAAATCTTGTTGTTGGGAGTTGGTTTCCGGGAATCTACTTTGCATTTTGCATATTTCTTTTCAATAGTTTCACTGTGCAACCTTATGTAATCGTCCACACAGATTTTACACTGAGACACCCAGTTTAGAAGAACAAGGTATGATACTGTATTCTTCTTCATCATCATCGTCATCATCAACTTTTTAAGGCAGAAATGTCACCGCACGTATGAATCAAAACTGATATGTTTAGGTTAAATTGATACACAAATGAATAACATAAAGATGATTTAGGGAAGTACTATGAATATATGTATTTGACTCTGAGATGCAAACAGCCATTATATATATATATATATGATAGATATCTATCTATCTATCTATCTATCTATCTATCTATCTATCTATCTATATATATATAGAGAGAGAGAGATAGATATCTATCTATCTATCTATCTATCTATCTATCTATCTATCTATATATATATATATATATATATATATATATAGATAGATAGATATCTCTATTCAACGTGTATCCTATACGTCATTTTTGTTATATTTGTGTATATATATATATATATATATATATATATACAAATATATAGGATACACGTTGAATATGATTTTAATAGTTTTTTTTTCAATTATATTTCTAATACAAGCCCTCAAATCCATGGCATTTAAAGTCTATAAATGCTGCTACAGGTTTACCGCATACTGAATCAGGAAGGAATAACGAACTTCACATGCAATAGGTGTTTTGGTTGTCAAATCCCAGCAGCCAGCCATGTTTCATCTTAAGCGGAGGTCTGTCCAGCAGTATTTGTTAAATAACACACACGAAAATTCAAATTCCAGAAATTAGCACAATATTCGTGAAATGCAAAAAATTCAAATACATATGTGAAGCAAAACCCTGCTACCGCCACAGATATTAACTTTTATAAGCACACATAAATATTATCATTTATTATAGTGATTATTTTTCACATTATAGTGCCATTCACCGTGTATTTTTACAAATACGATGATTCCTTCCTATATAACAACCCGTTTTTATAACAGGGTTTATTTTGCTGAAAGATCCATGGAAATGAATGTATTGTCTTTATAAGTCACTGTAAGTGTATGCAAGGTTCTCAGGTATACCTAAAAAAAGTCCATTATTTTAGTCTGCTTTAATCTGTGATCCCCATTTTGATGAGTTGCTCTTTCATCCATGCAGGTGCCAGGTCAATGGGGCGTTTGCCATAATTGTCATAGGGGCCCTGGATACTGGCACCGCCACCCAACAGCACCAGGACAGTGTCCAAAAAGCCTTCCCTGGCCGCATCGTGAGCCGGGCATGTGCCAGTCAAAGGGTCTGGGACAGACGGATTTGCACCATAACGAATTAGCAGCTCTGCCACTTTTGGGCTACCCATCATCATCACCTATCAGATCAAAACAGAAGAAATATAACAATTATTATAATTAATTATAATTATTATGTTTTGCGTATTTATTGTTTTATATTTGAATATTTAAATTATATATTATATTATTTATTTAAGCAATAGACTGCAACGTTGGTTAGCTTTTTATGCCAACGTGGTTTCTAAACAATATTTTATATATTTAAAGTACACATAATAACACACTATAATACTGCACTTATTCTAAAAAATATTCAAAAGCTATAGAAGTCAAAACTAAGTATATATTTTTTTTATTTTCCATCACGTAATTTGGGCTTAAATTGTAAAAAAAAAAAAATGGTGAAGGTAATAATTAGGTGACTTTCGCTTCTTAGAGTGCCACTGGACACAGGGACAGTACAATGCCACATGGTCCATTGGTTTCCCAAGTAGCATAGTTTGTCAACAGTGTATAAAAAGTATCGCCAGACACTTTCCTCTCTTTACCAAATTGCTTTCAATTAAAAAATGGTTACAAAAATAAAAAGGCCACGTGTTACTTATTATTGTCAATGTAGAGATGAACAATTCTAAGATTTTTTAAACACTATTTTATCTATGAATATATATATGGTGTGTTATAATAATAAATAATAATAATAATAATAATATACATTATTAAACGTAACTAGACACATACATGTATACGCACAGGCAATAAAGTAATTTATTTATTATAATGTCAATTGTATTTCTATCTGGGAGTATGGCATGTTATTACCAAATATATTTTAACAAATAGTAAGATTTTTCGAAATACAGATATGTAAAAATGTCACATGTATAAATTCCATAAACGTTCCAAATTGTAAAAAAAAAAAGGTGAAGGTAATAATTAGGTAACTTTCGCTTCTTAGAGTGCCACTGGACACACGTGGCCACAGGGACAGTACAATGCCACATGATCCATTGGTTTCCCAAGTAGCATAGTTTATCAACAGTGTATAAAAAGTATAGCCAGACACTTTCCTCTCTTTACCAAATTGCATTCAATTAAAAAATGGTTACAAAAATAAAAAGGCCACGTGTTACTTATAATTGCCAATGTAGAGATGAACAATTCTAAGATTTTTAAAACACTATTTTATCTATGAATATATATATGGTCTGTTATGATAAATAATATCAATATTATTAATAATAATATACATTATTAAACGTAACTAGACACTTACATATATACGCACAGGCAATAAAGCAATGTATTTATTATGATGTAAATCTGGGAGTATGGCATGTTATTACCCAACATATTTTAACAAATAGTAAGATTTTTCGAAATACAGATATGTATAAATGTCACATGTATAAATTCCATAAACGTTCCAAGTGTACATACATGCATATTCATCCATTTTTATTGTATGGTTTACTCTTGGATAATATTGTATTCTGTTCAGGGGTATTTTGATGAAAAGGCTTGGTTCGCTTCTATTATATACTGGCAACACGTCCCATTACGTAGTGTATATTATTTCTAAATATGCTTCTATCTATATATGATAAGTTTCTAGAGGGATTTAAGTAGTTTTCACCGTGGTACACATATAACATGGGTTATTTAGTTTATTAAATGTTATTTATGAACCTGTACGTGACAAAAGGGGTCTCTCTAGCTGTGAATTATAGGGATTTTAGCACAAAACAATGCAGCATACAAACTAGAAAACAGGGCGTATTAAAAAATCTTCACATTTAACTTCAAAAAAATTATTGTTGGAAAATAAATCCCAAAACATTTTTAGTTCATTATTTACTATGAATTGTTTACAGAAATACAGTAACATATATGATATCAGCATGTAATGGTTGGAGAGACAAAAGTTCTGTAACAAATCCGTTACATGCAACCTTCAATTATTTCCACAATAAAATTAGCCCAAGACACAGGGGCAGATATTTGTAGATATTATATACATTATAGGAAAAAATCCCTTCTGCCGGGTGTATCTCTACTTAAAATTAGGGCGATTCAGGTGAGTGGAATAAATGAAAACGTAGCATGAAGGCATCATATTTATTTTATCTTTCCTTTTTCCAAATCATCCATTTTGTGTTCATCACACATTCTGTTCAAAGCTATGATAAAATATAGAAGGACACGAAAACACCAGCACTGCCACATTCTGTCTAAATCACATATATATATGTATGTGTGTCTAGTGCACAGCTAAATATACCGAATACAACACTCACCTTACTTTCATTTGTTTGTTTTGTTTTTTTAAATTAAAACAGTAGCAATCCTATTCTTTTATAAACTTCGGTGAAATATTTAACATTTATTAGTGCAATAAAAAGGTATCGATGTATATTGCAATACCGATTTTTTTTTAAATTACACTACTGGATTAACACACCTATCCCAAGGATAGATATTGATACCTATGATGATTTTGTAATGAGTAACCACCACAATCTATGTTGTATGCTTCACGATCTATCAATCTATCTATCTATCTATCTATCTATCTATCTATCTATCTATCTATCTATCTATCTATCTATCATCTATCTATCTATCTATCTATCTATCTATCTATCTATCTATCTATCTATCTATCAATCTATCGATCTAAATCAATCTATCTATCTATCTGTCTATCTATCTATCTATCTATCTATCTGTCTATCCAGTGTATACCCTGTTTGCAATTAGAATGATTTATACACTCACCTGGATGGGAGTTCTCCCCTTCGAATTAGGGGCATTGGGGTCAGCTCCATCTTCCAGTATCCTTCTCACCAGGTCAACGTCCCCCCGAGCTGCAGCAGACGCCAGCTGATCAGCGACGCTAGTCATGTCCAATCAATTTACATTGAACATTGTAATATGTGTAATATGTCAGGTACAGCTGACTAGGTGTTCACCCAAGTCCACGTTTTAATTTTGTATCTTCATGTCCTGACGTTTTTGCACAGGGCTCCGGTGCTCACTTCTGGCATGTACTGGACAGCGCAGGCTATTTATTTGAAGGCTGTTTATTGCTGCATTACATAGTGGAAGTGGAACTAATACACTGCTCTTCACACATAACATTGATTTCAGTTTCAATCGTCTTCTTCTGACTTGCTTAGGCGATTAGTCACATTACAAAAAAATGTAGCACGTGACCCTAACACTAGACACAAAACAAAACCATTCCATAAGTGGGTAAAGCTCCCTCTAGTGGCTGTTAAACGTATTCACTTGGAATACTGAAACAATCCGATGTACAAGAAGCACACACGGATAAAAGTTGCTCAATTTAGAATTACATTTTCAGGAAAGGTTTAGTGGTTGTTCTGTACTTGCATGTCTTCAGATAGGAAAATGTAAGTATTAAGTGTTTGAAGTTACAGTGATATTTGCCATTTTCACTTTGGCTTACAAATTAGCCATTTCAGTTGCAATGCAGTACTTTTCTTGATTCTGCATTTAAGTTTTAAAGCATAGAACCAGTGGCGTCACTAGGTTTGTTGTCACCCGGTGCCATGACACATGGTGTCACTGACGTTGGTGGGCGGCCCTGCTGACTTTCGGGGGCGTTCCTATTGACGTCGGTAGGCGGTCTCGCTGGCGTCGGGGAGTTCTCGCTGACGTCAGGGGCGTTCCCGGTGAGGGCAGCGGAAAACACCCCCATTTGAAGTAAAAAATGGGCGGGGAGCAGGGCGTATCAAGATCCCGCTCCCACGACCCGGAGGAAGAGTTCCCTGCCTGGTGTGGTGTCACTCCTTGTAAGGTGTCACCTGGGTGCGGTCCGCACCCCCCGCACTCGGGTTGTGACGCCACTGCATAGAACCATAAAATCTGGCATCAGTCCTTGGTCTTGTGTTAGATTCCAGATACCCATATGCCCATCCCATGAGTGTCTCAATTTCCTTACTGTATTAAACTCTACCACGTCTGCTGGGAGGCTGTTCCACTTGCCTGCCACCGTCTCACTAAAATAAAACGTCCTTACAGAACTGTACACAATACTCTAGGCAAGGTCTGACCAGAGATCTGTAAAGTGACAGAACCACCTTTCTCTTCCTGCTCTCTATTTATACTTCTAGCTATACAAACTGGGACCCTACATTGCAATCAACATGAGATACTTTTCCAGGCATTTTATGTTGTAGCTGCTAACAAATTGAGAAGTATGCATTTGATCTTGAAAATGTTTGACAAGTGTAGACAACCTATAGTGTCCAAGACCAAATGGTGTGTTTTTATTTTAATAGTGAGCTAAGCTATTATAATTAAGCATATGATGATATTGGGTAAAAAGTCTGTACTATTAACAGCAGTTTACAGAGGATAATATCACTGTTTACATGTTTAATATGCATTCTAATTATTATCACAATAAGTGAACAGTTTGCTTTACCCATTACACCTTATTTAATTAAAAGCATTAGTTAGTAGAGTCACCTGACTAACTATGCCCAATTTATGTTTGTCTCTTTAAATTGGTATTCTAATAAGGGGAAAACATTCTGGGTACATTTAACTTTTGAAATTATAATAGCAACTCCTACACAATAAAAATGTGTAAACAAGGTGGTGTCAGGACTGAAATAGTAATTTATCTTTACAGCTTCAAGATACAAACTCTCACTCATCAGCAAAGTTTATGGTGAAATGTTTCTCTAGACTCATCACAAACACAGTGATTCATCAAATATGGCTAACGTCACTTCAGAAACTACAAATTCTTTCCAATATCAAAACTCGACCAAAGAAAGTTCTCACTATATATATATATGTTAAATACGAAGAATATATTTTATAAACATATCACTAGAAATTCTAATTATAATAGATATCACCCAAATGGCCCTGATCAAAAGTTTACATACCCTTGAATGTTTGGCCATGTTACAAACACAAAGTGACACACACAGGTCAAAATGACAATTAAAGCAGTGGTGGGATTCGGCCGGTTCGCACCGGTTCGCGCAAACCGTTTCTTAAAAAATCCAAAGATCGCCGAACCGGTTCTTATTTGGAATTCAAATTGGCAGTTCGTGGGGGATTTGAGCCGTTCCGTGGGCTTTTGACGCGCGCAGCTTTTTTTTTTTTTTTTTACAGTGCGGTTATATATTTTGTTGCGCAGGTGGTTTCCAGCAGACAGTTGGCAGCATCTGTGGAGATAGCATAGCGACCTCCTGAGCCTGTGTTTTGCGTAGCAGCAGCATTAGCATTACTCTACTCTACTCTACCCTACTCTACTGGTAAGAAACAGTGTTGTGATCAATACTAATTACTACTGAATTATGGGCATTTACAGTGCTTAAGTATTCATCTTATTTAGTAACATGATCATAGTTCTAATTATAACAACAAGTACACTGAATAATTAAAGATGTCCCTCTTTCACCGTTCATGTTCAAGGCTAAACCTGTGAGCACCGACTGTGAGATTGCAGATGTAGATGATTTGCCAAATGTGTCTTTGTTGGGCTGTGTGCAAAAGGGAGAGCGGCGCTGGGAGCCATGTCATTTCAGTGGCCTACAAAATGTCACCTATATATCCACAGACATTCTTTTACTCCCATAGGGAGAACCCTACCATTCTCCAGAAAGAAGGGATTTGCCTTGGTCTCCATCTCTATACATATGAAAGGCACTTTATAGTTGTCAGGAGCTTAAAGCCAAGGTCCAGTCATAGTGCACCTGTCGCACAATGGTTGCACACTGTCCTGTCTGATGTGGCTCCATGTGAAAATGTGGAATTGGGTGCAAAAGTGCCCGAGACGTGGTATATCTGAAAAACTACTTACCCCTCTTAGATAGAAATAGTCAATACAACCGCAAATTATTCTGGGCTCTTATTAACCCTACACCAATCGGTACACATTACACAGAATACAGCAGCTGACCAGTCCGAGAAAATGCTACAGATGGGATTGATATGATGTACGGCAGCTATCTAGATAGTGATGCTGGATGGATATCTTACAATGCATATTCATAGCGCACTATTGAGGGGCCATGAGCAGTAAATGTTGCGAGGATTGTGTTCATTGGTAGTGATACGATCCCCTTAAGGGCTTCATCTCAGTTCATTCTGTCTCCTTTAGAGTATATCAAAAAGTGAGTCAAGGGAAGGGCCGGTGTGGGGACATGTCACAGGAGAAGACTAGGTTGATATGTAATGTGTTTGTGGAGAAATGGATGGAGATTTTGTGAATGGAAGAAAGTAAAGTAATGTAATGATGGAACTTTTGTGATGGGTGGAGAGGGGGAGAGAGATGAAAAAGTTAAAATGCTTTTTTAGGCACGTCATTTTATTTCAATACCAGGCATATAAACTTGTTATTAAACATGGCTCTTGTCAGTGCATTTTCCAGTCTTTTAGTTGCAACCCCCGTACACACCATGTGTCCTAGAATTAAATTGTAATTTTTTTTTATAGAAAAACATTACATAAATAGCTATCAATAGTCTGGGTAGAGCCCCACCACCTAGCTATCCCTCTACCCAAGTTCTAACAACGAACAAATAGTAGAAGAAAATTCAGCAGCTCCTCTTCCATTTCCTACGCTTGATCAATGTGAAAGTCTACCAGCAGCAGCATCAACATCTGCTGTATTTTCAATCTGTAATAAAGATTGCAGTAAACCTGTAACGTCAAGAGACGATGATGTATCCACATCTAAGAAGAGACAAAGAGAAGATGAAGACTTTGCAGCTCCATTTTCCATTATTGAAGAATGCAGTGAACCTTTACCACCAAGAGATGATGATGATGAAATATCCACGTCAAATACAGTTGCTCCTCCTGATTGCTGGAATACAGGAAAACAGGTTGTGATCACTGTGCAAGATTTGATTCCATACATATGAAAGGAGCTCATGTATCCAAGGAATGGAAAGGTTTTTGTGATGAAGCATCAGGAAAAAAATAAAGCCGTCCAGCAAGCTTCTCTGTTTCTGTGTGGCTCAACTAAAAGGTCGTACTGATGATGTAATTGCTAAAAGCATAGATACAATTAACCAAAAATATATGAGCTCTACATGTAAAGTCTTCAATACAATTTACAGTATGGCAAAAAGAAATAGGCCATTTTCTGATATTGAAGATGAGATCAAACTTCAAGTGAAAAATGGGTTTGATATGGGAGTGGGGCTGCACTCTCGGAAAGCACATTGCAAGATAAATTAAAAATATATTTTCTAAAACAATCAAAAAGCAACTTAAAATTAGTGTCATTGTTGACGAAGCTTCAACGATAGCTAGTAAACCAGTGCTGATAATTTTCATAAAAGTTGAAGATTCTCAACTTTCACCAACAATTTTTGTGGATTTAATAGAGTTGGAAGGCCAGGATTCTGAGTCTATACACAAAAGTGTGTTAAATGGTCTGTGTGATGTTGGATTTGATAAGTGCTACTTGACAAAACATTTGGTTGCATTTTGCTCTGATGGAGCAAGTGTAATGCTGGGCTGCAAGTCAGGGGTAAGCACCATGCTTAAAAAAGAATTTCCAGACATCATTATTTGACGTTGCTTAACATCACTGTCTGCAACTTGTTTTAGATGATGCCATCACTCAAGTAAAACAAGTGAATCACTTCAAAATTTTCATTGATAAAATATATATATACTATTTTTCACCAACAAAAATCAAATGGAGCTGGTCAAAATTTCAGGAGAACTCGGACTTGAAATTACAAAGATTGGAAGAGTTTTAGGGCCAAGATGGGCTGCTTGTAGTTTTAAGATCAACACTTGCTGTATGGAGGGCTTATTCTGCTTTGTATCAGTATTTTTCTGCACATGAGCAATTTTCAGGAATGGCCTCCATTCTTCGCAACAGATTCTTTCTCGATGATCTTGCATTAATGATAGATATATTCCAAGAAATGTCCTTACTATCTAGTATCCTTGAAAAAAGAGATCTCAATTTTATAAGAGCTGAGAAATTAATAAAAAGAACAATTAAGGCATTTGAATTGCTCCAAGACAGTCGTGGAAACTTTGAAAAGAAAGTTGAACCCACAATACAGTCGGATGCTTTTAAAGATATTAGTTTTGTTGACAATCAACAATATTGCAATCTACCTTGTCAAAAATTACTTGAAGCGGTCGTTGATAACATGAAAGCCAGGCTGATGTATAATGATCACTTAAAATTTGGAAATAAAGCAGAAAATAATGATCTTACAATTCAAGAAATTGTAAACACCATTGACCCAGATACGTGGGATATTGATGAAGTTGTTGTTCCTTGGAAAGCTGCAGAAGAAAAACTATGTGAATTCAACAAGTTGTTTCATTATGAAATTGACACCAATGACTACTGTGACTATGTAGAAAATATACTACAATATCAACATCATAGGATCCCAAGTACCGTACAAAGGGCCAACAATATTGTTAATACCGTTGCTGTTAGTTCTGCAGAGGCAGAAAGAGGAATTTCTATAATGAATATTATATGTTCAGAGAAAAGAAGCCGCCTGACGGTTCATAATATCGCAAATTTAATGACAATTAATATGATTGGCCTCCCATTTCACTCCTGTGATCCCACTCCTTCAATTCAAACATGGCTGCGAAAAAAAACACACAGCTGATGACAACAGGGTAAAAACCCCCCACAAAATACAGTGCATGATGATAATCAATTGGCTATATGGAAATATTTTAAGTAAGGCCATTTAAGTTTACTAATCATGTTTATTTTTCACTATGAAAGGTCTGAACTGGTTACTCTAGTCAATATCCACTGCTAAGAGTCAGCAAACAATAGTTGAAGGTTCAGCAGCTTCTTTTCCCATTCCTACTTTCGATCACTGTGAAAGCCTACCAGCAACAGAGTCAGTATTCACTGCTAAGAGTCAGCAAAGAATAGTTGAAGGTTCAGCAGCTTCTTTTCCCATTCCTACTTTCGATCACTGTGAAAGTCTACCAGCAACAGAGTCAGTATTCACTGCTAAGAGTCAGCAAAGAATAGTTGAAGGTTCAGCAGCTTCTTTTCCCATTCCTACTTTCGATCACTGTGAAAGCCTACCAGCAACAGAGTCAGTATTCACTGCTAAGAGTCAGCAAAGAATAGTTGAAGGTTCAGCAGCTTCTTTTCCCATTCCTACTTTCGATCACTGTGAAAGCCTACCAGCAACAGAGTGAGTATTCACTGTTAAGAGTAAGCAAAGAATAGTTGAAGGTTCAGCAGCTTCTTTTCCCATTCCTACTTTCGATCACTGTGAAAGCCTACCAGCAACAGAGTCAGTATTCACTGCTAAGAGTCAGCAAAGAATAGTTGAAGGTTCAGCAGCTTCTTTTCCCATTCCTACTTTCGATCACTGTGAAAGTCTACCAGCAACAGAGTCAGTATTCACTGCTAAGAGTCAGCAAAGAATAGTTGAAGGTTCAGCAGCTTCTTTTCCCATTCCTACTTTCGATCACTGTGAAAGCCTACCAGCAACAGAGTGAGTATTCACTGTTAAGAGTAAGCAAAGAATAGTTGAAGGTTCAGCAGCTTCTTTTCCCATTCCTACTTTCGATCACTGTGAAAGCCTACCAGCAACAGAGTCAGTATTCACTGCTAAGAGTCAGCAAAGAATAGTTGAAGGTTCAGCAGCTTCTTTTCCCATTCCTACTTTCGATCACTGTGAAAGCCTACCAGCAACAGAGTCAGTATTCACTGCTAAGAGTCAGCAAAGAATAGTTGAAGGTTCAGCAGCTTCTTTTCCCATTCCTACTTTCGATCACTGTGAAAGTCGACCAGCAACAGAGTGAGTATTCACTGTTAAGAGTAAGCAAAGAATAGTTGAAGGTTCAGCAGCTTCTTTTCCCATTCCTACTTTCGATCACTGTGAAAGTCGACCAGCAACAGAGTCAGTATTCACTGTTAAGAGTAAGCAAAGAATAGTTGAAGGTTCAGCAGCTTCTTTTCCCATTCCTACTTTCGATCACTGTGAAAGCCTACCAGCAACAGAGTCAGTATTCACTGCTAAGAGTCAGCAAAGAATAGTTGAAGGTTCAGCAGCTCCTTTTCCCATTCCTAGCCAAGGTTCACAGCTAAAGTTATTGTGAGTATGCCATTTCCCATTTATATTAGTTTTTTATATTTGACAAATAGACTAGTAGTAATAATATTACAATTACAGGCAACAGTAATTATTTGAAAATATAAAATTGTTAGGCTCTGCATCAATAATGATGCAAAAGTCGCATTAATTCCATTATTTAAAGAAATGATTCTTGATGATAGTGATAAATTTGGGATTTATTTATGTAATGACTGGTTGTATTTTTCATACAGTGAGAGCGTATCCAGCCTGGAGGAAGTGAGAATTGCACAGCACTCCAAGGAAAGACACAAGTAAGAGAAAATGTGTTTAAACATTGTGTGTGTGCGCAATCTCATGTTTAGGACTACACTCAGGGCCGGCCCGACAATGGAGCCGAGTGGGGCAACTGCTCCAGGCGGCACTTTTGCCGCCCCAAGCCGGGACCGAGCAGGGAGACTCGCCGCAGGACTGCTGAAAGGTAAGCACAAGGGGGGGTAGATAATAGGGAGGGAGAGGAAGGGTAGATAATGGGGGGGCGGCATTTTAAACTTCACCCCAGGCGGCATTTTGTCTTGGGCCGGCCCTGACTACACTGGCCACTGGCATACGTATATCTTTTAGAAATGGTAAACCAAAATTGATGTTTCATTCATCAATAAAGTGAAGTGAAGTATTGATGTGCAGATGTTCAAGTGACATATTAACTGTCAGTATTACTATGGTTAAATGTTTGATGTTTTGACAGGTTAAGTGGTGCAGATGCAGTATATATAGGAATCACAATTTAGTATGCCATTCCCATTTATATTAGACTAATTTATTTATATTTGATACATATTAATAGCATTAACAGTTCAGTCAATAGTAATTGTTTTAAAATGTAATTTTTTTAGGCTCAGCCTCAATAATGAAGAAACAGCAGCTTCTACAATATTATTTGAAGAAATTCAAACGATTCGCTATTTCGAATGAAGATCCCAACATGTACAACAAGAAATGATGCAAAATCCACTTCTAACAATGAAGAATAGATGAAGATTCAGTGACTTTTTAAGTAAGGTAATTTCCATCTGAGTTTATTTTTTAGTAAGAAAGTTCGGAAGTGGTTATTAAAAAATTTGAATCCCACCACTGAATTAAAGGTTAATTTCCCACACCTGTGGCTTTTTAAATTGCATGTAGCGTCTGTGTATAAATAGTCAATGAATTTGTTAGCTTTCATGTGGATCCACTGAGCAGGCAAGATACAAGCCATGAGGAAGAGAAAAGAACTGTCAGTAGGCCTGTGTAACAAGGCAATGGAACTTTATAAAGATGGAAAAGGATATAAAAAGATATCCAAATCCTTGAAAATGCCTGTCAGTACTGTTTAATCACTGAATAAGAAGTGGAGAATTTGGGGATCTCTTGATACCAAGCCAAGGTCAGGTAGACCAAGAAATATTTCAGAAAGAAGCCTTTACTGTGCTAATGCCACTTAAAAGCCCGGTTACAATATGCCCGACAACACCTTGACATGCCTCACAGCTTCTGGCGCACTGTAATTTGGAGTGACGAGACCAAAATAGAGCTTTATGGTCACAACCATAAGTGCTATGTTTGGAAAGAGGTCAACAAGGCTGTAGCGAAAAGAAAACCATCCCCACTGAAAAGTATGGTGGTGGCTCACTGATGTTTTGGGGTGTGTGTGATCTCTTAAGGCACAGGGAATCTTGTGAAAATTGATGGCAAGATGAATGCAGCATGTTATCAGAAAATACTGGCAGACAATTTGTATTCTTCCACACGAAAGCTGCGCATGGGGCGCACTTGGACTTTCTAGCACAACAATGACCCTAAGCACAGGGGCAAGTTGACCATCCAGTGGTTACAGCAGAAAAAGGTGAAGGTTCTGGAGTGCCCATAGTCTCCTGACCTTAATATCATCAAGCCACTCTGGGGAGATCTCAAAGGTGTGGTTCATGCAAGATGACCAAAGACTTTACATGACGAATGGTCAGCTATACCACCTGCAAGAATTTGGGTCCTCATAGACAACTATTACAAAAGACGACACGCTGTCATTAATGCTAAAGAGGGCAATACACAGTATTAAGAACTAAGGGTGTGCAGACTTTTGAACAGGGGTTTGTTGCCATGTTTTGTTTCATGATTGTGCCATTCTGTTATAATCTACAGTTGAATATGAATCCTATAACAAATAAAAGAAATGTGCTTTGCCTGCTCACTCATGTTTTCTTTGAAAATGGTTCATATAATATCGATTTTCCAAGGGTATGCAAACTTTTGATCACAACTGCATATACAGTCATCAAATATAGTAATGGCTTCCACAGCAGCTAATATGAATCAGTTTTCTGGGAAGACAAAGAACTGGTGAGGTTGTCTAAATTGGCTTACTTCTTACAACGGTATGTACAGATGTGGGTGATGCGTTAACCCAAGTAATGTAAAGGTAGGTAAAAGTTTTAATACTAGAGAATATTTTAGTTACTTGAATTTTGTAGTATATCTCATACAATTCCAGTGTGGGCTAGATTATGTTGGAAAAGTCCTCATGCCCTCGATGAACCCAAGTAATTACTGTAAGCACTGGTGAATGTAAAAGTACTTTCAGAATGACGTTTGTGAAATATCCTATAGCCAGACATGTAGATACTCTATATTTAATTCAAGGGCCTGTCTTAGCAGTGGGCATCTGTCTGGGGGCTTGACTCAGGGGCCCCAGGCAGTGGCGCACGCTTTCTAGGTGAGACAACTGGTGGGAGCTACCAGGCTACTTTACCTAGGCCAGCTCGCTCTACTGAGACCCATATCCCTGTGCTCTTCTTTCCTCCCCTGATGTACATCCTTTCTTTGAATGTTTGCAGGGAGCCACTGGATCACACCCACACAACCAGTGTAATACAGCCTCCAAGATCATAATAATGTTTAGATTAAACAGCAAGGCAAAGAAGGAAATATGTTTATTAGAAATTTAGTAAAAACATAATGCTATCCGAAATGGGACAAAAAGGGTGTTGCCCACTTCACTCTTGCCAATAACTTTGAAATCTTACAGCTTCTGCTAACTTATTTACTTATACATAGAGTATGGTAGAAGATCATACAGATCAGGGAAAGGCAGGCACGATGAGACAAGAACTACAATTAGGGTATTGTTATTATTGATGTCATATCTAATCACTGCCACTCCCAATTTGCTTATTTGCCATTTTTTTATTGTTTTAACCTTTTCAGTGTCAACTACATATCTACATGGTTGACCAAGTGGACCCAGGATGCCAACCACATATCTCACCGCACCGTACCCTCTGTGCACTAAAAAGTGCACTAAAAGTGATCCTGAGCCAATTGACAACCTTACCATTATGTAATGTTTTATTAAAAAGTTCTCAGTGTGGAGTCTGCAGCGCTTTCGACTTGTCAGCCATTTCTGCCTGGACTTTGCTTTTCCGTTATTCTGGTGTTCTGTCAGCTCTTCCTGCCTGTTATGAAGCATACCTGTTTCTGGACCTGAGTCTGCAAGAGTCAGCTTCCTCATCCCTGTTCAGTTCACCTGATTCCACTCTTGGAGGAGGTCAGTCTGCTAAGCAGTTATCCAGTGATCCGGTGGTCTCTTCTTCTGGTCTGCCTGGGTCCCCCAACTATGAGAGTATGTTCATCTGAACCTGAAAATCTGCTAGGTACAGCTTCTTCATTCTCATTCGCATATGCTGATTCCTTGTTGCAGAGGAAAGTTTGCAAGAGGCGGCGTCCTCATTCCCGGTCAGATATGCTTGTATCCTGAATCCTGAATCCTGAGGATGCTGGTTCCTGATATGACTTGTTCACACAGTGCTTCCATCAGAGAGTCATCCTTCATTCTGTGGATGTTTCTGTTCGTGTCCGGAGGCCGCTCATTCAGAGGGGAATACTGTCATGTCCCATCCAGGCTTCCCCTATCTTGCTACAATGCATTCCTGGATTTCCTTATGCTCTGTCCTGAACTTCTGATTCTTATTTTCCAGTCCTGCCCTTAGCTTCAGCTTCTGTTGCCTTTTAAGGTGTGCCCCACCCTTTATGTTTGCCTCAGTCTGCAGGTATGTCTTTCTCTGATATGTGTTAAGATTCAATGTTTAGTTTGTTTATTAGTAATTCAGTAGGCAGGGTGTAGTGTTAGGACCCACTGATATATTGGAGTACTTTAAGGTAGTGGTGGGCTAAGCATGCTATGGCCATAATATGTGTCGGAATCTCCAATCTTATTATCTTAGAAAGGGGTTCTATTCATGTCCTTGTCTAGTCTATTCTGTTTAGTCCTGTTATTTCTGTATAGTCTTGTCATGTGTAACCTGGTCAGTCTTGTCAGCCCTGTACTCTGTTGTTCTGTCTTGAGCTCCGGTAGAGAGGTATCATGTCGTGTCCTTAGCCCCGGAGAGGGGTGTCATGTCCTGAGCCCCAGCAGAGGGGTGTCCTGTCCTATTTTTGTCGGATCTTGTGTGTAGCCTGTCCCTGTAACCTGTATTCCTGATTCTGCAACCTGTTTCTATTCCTTTGGCTCTGCCTTCCTATCCCTAAGTTTTATTGTACACGACAACAGAGGAATGAGAGGTGGGAGTCAGGGGCGTACCTAGAGTATTTGGCACCCGGGGCGGATCCTGTAAGTGGCACCCCCCCCCAAATGTAAAGACATCTACAAAATTATGTTGGCAAGAATATTTATTGCACCAATTTGTAAACTGTATGTCAACTGTAAACAACAAGAAATCTGAAAAAATAAATTAATAACTTATAAGTAAAATAAATATGTTTAAATAACATTTACTGAACATATAATAGTGCTTTCTTTAATAACCCCCCCCAAAAAAACAACAAACACAACAAGTTTCTAAGAAGACCTAACAAATGAGTGACAAACATTACAAATTAAGTACTGGCTAAGCAGCTAAAGACACTATAAACTAAAAAAAATTCTGATATTATAATCAGGATTCACCATAACATTGTTCTCTTTTTATTTAAGCATTTGCATAAATAGTGGTGTTGCCATGTCGACTCATGATTATATATACCATATGAACCAGACACTGACTGTGGTATAGCATGACACATATCACTATATACTGAACCAGGCAGTGACGGTGGTACAGCATAATGCCTATCACTCTATACTGAGACAGACATTGACGGTGGTGCAGCTTAAGTAATTTCATTATATATTGAGGCAAACATTACAATGAAACAGCATAACTCCTATCACTATACACTGAGCCAGATACTACAGTGGAACAGCATAACACCTATCACTATAACTGAGCCAGATATTGATGGTGGTACAGCATAACCGCTATCTTTATATACTGAGCTAGACACTTTAGTAGTACAACATAACTATCATTATACACTGAGGCAGACATTGACAGTTGTGCAGCACAACTGCTACCATTATATACTGAGGCACGCGCTGACGGTGGTACAACATAACTGTTAATATATACTGAGGCCCACATTGCCGGTGATACAGGATAACACCTATCACTTTATACTGAGCACACATTGACGGTGGGGCAGCGTAATCCATATCACTATACATTGAGCCTGACATTTACAATAATGCAGCATAACCCATATCACTATATACAAAGCCATTGATGTGGTGTAGGCCTACCACTTCAGTGTCTGGCTTAGTATATATAGTGGTAGGGGTTATGCTGCATTATTGTAAATGTCTAGATCGATGTATAGTGATAGGGATTATGTTGTACTGCCCTCAACTGCAGATCAGGGGAAGACTGTGAGAGTCAGTACAGCCTTCCCTTCTTCTGACTGCACCGTGACATTGGGAGGTCCTCTCCCCGTAATCATCCCCAAAGTCCATTTGTCCCCTACGTCACTAAACCACAACTCTCTTTTAATTACTCCCTGTAGTTCAGGTATAGATCAGATAATCAACACATGGAAACAGCACGTGCAACTGAATAAGACATAAATATCCTGTATTTACAGGTATACATAAATAATGTATGGAAACATAGCATTGCAGGTATAAATCAACAGAACACACAAACCCAGCATTGCAGGTATAGATCAACTGGAAATCACTCAGCACTGAAGGTATAGATCAAATAAACAACACATGGAAACAGCACCCCAGGTATTGATCAACTGAATAAGACATACAAATCCTGTATTTGCTGGTAAACATAAATAATGTATAGAAACATAGCATAGCAGATATAGACCAACACATTAACACACAAACCCAGCTTTTCAGGTATTGATCAATTGGAATTCACATAAAAACTCAGCATTAAAGTTATAGATAAAACACCCTAAATTACAGGCATAGATCACAGATTGCACACCCCAAAGCCAGCGTCCACATTGCCCACATAGAACCTGACCAGCACCCTGCGGTGGGGGTGCAAGGCCTCTGTCTCCCAGCTCTGCCACTGTACGGAACAGTATAGAGTGATGGGAGTTATGATGTACTTTAGAGCATAATTATAATGAAAAAGACATTGGAAATGGTACAGCATAACACCCATCACTCTCACACATTTACCAATCAACACTTACCAATCCACAGATTCCACACATACCAATCCACAGAATCCACACATACCAATCCACAGATTCCACACATACCACACATACCAATCCACAGATTCCACACATACCAATCCACAGATTCCACACATACCAATCCACAGATTTCCACACATATACCAATCCACACATATACCAATCCACAGATTCCACACATACCATACCACAGATTCCACACATACCATACCACAGATTCCACACATACCAATCCACAGATTCCACACATACCAATCCACAGATTCCACACATACTAATCCACACATATACCAATCCACAGATTCCACACATATACCAATCCACAGATTCCACACATATACCAATCCACACATATACCAATCCACACATTCCACACATACCAATCCACACATTCCACACATACCAATCCACTCTCACTGTCACTCAGTCTTAATGAATGATTTCCTACCTTCTTTTCTACTTCTTTTCTTCTTACAGCAGTCTTTTCTTTTTACAGCAGTCTTCCTCTTCGCTCCTCTTCTACTGTCTTCTTCCGGGTCAGAGGGCACTGTGGGCGCGGCTTCAGTGCCGCCGGGGTTTGTTGTCAGATCCCGGCGGCACTGAAGCCGCGCCCACAGTGCCCTCTGCACAGCAGCAGTTGCCGCGCGGATCGCAAGGGAGCAGAATCGGAGGTCTTTAACAGACCTCCGGCTCCCTTGAGTGATTTTAAGCCGGTTCAAGGGAACTGGCTTAAAATCACTCAAGGGAGCCGGAGGTCTGTTAAAGACCTCCGATACCGCTCTCTTGCGAGCCTGCTCCTCCAGCGGCGGACATTACTGTCCGTCTCTGGAGGGGTGCCGGGTGCCGGCAAGTTGGCACCCCCCTGATGAGCGGCACCCGGTGCGGACCGCCCCCCCGCCCCCCGCTAGGTACGCTACTGGTGGGAGTAATCATTTCCAAACACTCAAAAGTAGGCAGACAATAAGAGTGTCAGTTTCTTTTACTTGCCAACCTGAATATATTACAGAAAAAAAAACTCTAGTTGCCAAATACAACATAGAAAATGGAAGTATAA
The DNA here is from genome assembly GCF_027358695.1 of Spea bombifrons. Taxonomy (NCBI): domain Eukaryota; kingdom Metazoa; phylum Chordata; class Amphibia; order Anura; family Pelobatidae; genus Spea; species Spea bombifrons. The sequence continues at coordinate 93,544,234 of NC_071087.1, forward strand.
ACTGGTAACAGTATCTTGGACTTTGTAGCTTGTTTATGCGCTTCCTTCCCTACTAATATGAAGAAAATAAGCCTAGGAGCACTTATGTGTCCTTCTTAATAAAATCTTATTTTTTTCAAATAGCAGTAAAGTCTATCCACATTTCGGTGTCATTATTCTGGACCTTTATGGATTTAACATGTTTTTCTGTTCTCATCGGATGGTTTCCCCAGTCAAACACCACACTAAGCTGACTCTAATGAAGTCCTGCTTGTACAAGAAACCATTTCCTCCATAGACTTACATTACTCGAAGTGTCTGGCTATGTGATTAAAACGAGTCATCCTATTGATTACCACAGGTAGCATTATGAGGAGTCAGGGTGTTTGTCTAGTAGATTGGGATAAGATAAGTTAACACATACAAGTTGCATAAAAAACAATTTGGAAAATTAGGACTGTTTTAACAACAGCACAATAATTTGTAAAAAGTACTTTTAATCTGATAACAATAATAAAAATAGTGGGAGTAAACAACTTACTGTGGTATTTAAATGCGAATTTATATTCATAACTTAAGTCCCACTGAACCCAGTGGTGTTTTTTTTTATTTGGCATTACCCTAGGCCTAAGGGTGGGAAACGCTACCAACTGCCTCCTTTGCACTGCATCTTTTAAGGCATGCTATAGAGGCTCCATAGTGTTAACAGGCTGGTTGGGGAGATCAGTGATCTCCTTTTAACAGTTTAATTGAGCAGGGTCACTACAGGAAGCCTGATCGCACAATTAGACAGTTGGCTGCCTCCCTGAACCTAGGCCTGAATACACCACTGACTTAACCTCAGAGGCCTATATAAGGTATGGCACCTATGGCTTGTTCCATAGGCGCCATTTGAAAGGGGGCGCCAGTGAGCGGCTTTTAAACGCTTTCTTTTTTTGTGCAGAGGAGAGAGAGGGGTACCTAGCAACTGCTTGGCGCCCCTCATTCTCCTCCACGAGGCCTCTACCTCCGTCGCGGTGCCGGCATTTAATGCTGAGCGCCGGAATATGACGTCATATTTCAGCGCTCAGCAGTGAAGCAGCGGGCACCGCAGCAGAGCAGGAAGCCTTGTGCTCCTGTCGCTGGACCTAAAGGTGAGAGAACTACAAAGGGGGAGGGGGTAGATAGTGAGTAGGGGGAGGGAGAGGGGTTAGAAAGTGATAAGGGAGGGAGAGGGGGTGGAAAGTGATAAGGGAAGGAGAGGGGTAGACAGTGAGAAAGGGGGAGAGAGGGTAGAAAGTGATAAGGGAGGGAGAGGGGTAGATAGTGAGAAAGGGGGTAGATATTGAGGAAGAAGGCAGTAGAGAAAGGGGAGGGAGATGGGTTAAAAAGTGACAAGGGAGGGAGAGGGGGTAGATAGTGAGGAAAAGGGTAGTAAGAATATTAAAATAAGTAAAGAGTGTGAATTAATGTGTGGATGCATTGGGTGAATGAGGGAGAGCATGAGTTAATATGTGGATGTATTGTCTGAATGAGGAAGAGCATGAGTTAATATCTGGATGACTTGTCTGAATGAGGGAGAGCATGAGTTAATATGTGGATGAATTGTCTGAATGAGGGAGAGCGTGAGTTAGTGTGTGGATGAATTGTCTGAATGAGGGAGAGCATGAGTTAATGTGTGGATGGATTGTCTGAATGAAAGTGTGAATTAGTGAGTGACTGTAAAGGTGTTTGTGTGTATCATAGATGTATAATTGTGGAAGGGCAAAGATGGCACTAGCAGGATGTTTGAGCCTTGAGGACCAAGATGGTACAGGCAGGGTGTATATGGGACAAAGATGGCACAGGCTGGGCTGTTTGGGGACAAAGTTGACTTGTGCTGGGTTATTTGGGGACAAAGATGGCAAATCTTATGTGTGTGTAATCTGGGTGCTGGTCAGGTTCTATGTGGGCAGTGTGGACGCCAGGGCTGGCTTTAGGGTGTGCAACCTGTAATCTATGCCTATAATTTAGGGGATTTTAAATATACCTTTAATGCCATGTTTTTATGTGAATTCCAATTGATCTATACCTCCAAAGCTGGGTTTTTGTGTCATTCTGTAGATCCATATCTGCTATGCTATGTTTCCATACATTATTTATGTATACCTGCAAATACAGAGTTTGTATGTCTTATTCAGTTGATTAATACCTGCAATGCTGTTTCCATGTATTTATTTGATCTATACCTGCAATGCTATGTTTCATATATTATTATTGTATACCTGCAAATACAGGATTTGTATGTCTGATTCTGTTTATTTGATATATACCTTCAGTGCTGAGATCACAAGTGAATTTCAATTGATCTATTAACGTGTTGATCTATACCTGCTATCGGCAGCAGGGTCTAATATTTATATATATATGGGCAGCAGGGGCTAATAGATGGGTTTTAGATATTTGGACAGCGGCGCAATTTCAGTGCTTGCCAGAGGTGCTATTTTCAGTAGATACGCCTCTGCTTAACCTACATTAACATTAAAAGCAAAATAAAATGTAAAGAAAAGTTACATCATGGAGGGGAAACACGTCATTGGAAAAAAAAACAAAACAGTATCATTTTATAATACTCGTTTCACTAGGTTTTTTGTCATACCTGTTTAAGACTCTTGGACTTCAACCTGGGAAAATGTTTCTTTATATCTAATAAAAAAAATGATCTGGGTGTGTACCATTCAGTCAGCTGCCGTAAATAGTAAGAGACAGGTGGAGATAAGGAAGTTTCATATAAGTTTCAGCATAACAGCAAAGATCTCTACACAAAGTTTTAAAGTAAATCAGTGGTGTTAACCTACAGGCCTTATCCAGGCCAGATTTTCTGGATAACGCAGCAAGAGCAGTGGCACATCAATAAAAATAGTTTGAACTGATTACATTTCTTATGTTTAAAGCAATCCTGGTCTTAATTGATCTGCAGTTTAACATCCCCAAAATAAACAATTCCGTTTCCCTACAAACCATGAACATGTTTGTATTTTAATAGTGTCATCCACACCCACTGTTAAATGGGGTGGTCTACCTATTACTAAAAAACCGACGTGCTCAAAAGCTTACGTTGAGGTTGCCTTTTCAGGCAGAATGAGCAGCACAAGTTCTCTTATTCATGATTTCCAAAGGCCACTTAAGATTTTCTATTGGCATTTTTACTACCTCCTATTATTGGATATGGTACAATGCATCATCTGAATTAAATACTATAATGTAAAAGAGTGTAACATTAATTCATTTTATCTTCATAGCCTCAGCAGATTTTCTATGGAATCAGAAGAACATTGTTGTTGGTGTCTATTCACAAAGCTTCAAAATGGACTAAGTTGTCAAATTTTGAAAGCTGAGTAGACAGCCAACTAGCAATGAGTTCCTATTAGGGTTTCCACCCGGCCGGTATTTCACCGGCACAGCCGGTATTTAGAGCACCCTGCCAGTATCGGTATATTAAAAATACCGGAAATGCAATGGTGTCATTGGCGGAGGCTGAGCGCTGGGGGTTACGTGATGTTTAATTTCATGACGTCACTTCCCCCAGTGCTCTGGAGTCTGGCACCATCTGCTGACCAGCCGGCCTGTGCAAGTTCTCTGCCAGTGGACTCGGAGGAAAAAGCCTTATGTCCCTACTCCTGCCTGCACTGTTAAAAGTGAACTAAGGTATGTGCACATTATGTTTCTGTGGCAGGAAATATTGGGGGGGGGGGTTTAGGTGCACATTATGTTTCTGTGAAAGGAAATATGTTTTTTGGGGGGGCAGTAGGTGCACATTATGTTTATGTGATGTCACGCATATATAATTAATTATGCAAATTAGCATTTGTATTTTTTGCAAGAAAGGTGACAACCCTAGTTCCTATAGAAGTTATCTATTAATAGAAATCTGAGTTGAGCCAATTTAGTTTTCTTAGCTCACTTTGACAAAACCAGCTTGACCACTCAAAGAGTTGACTTGATTTACTTGAAGTCCTTGACAGCATTATAGACTATACCAACAACTTGCAAGACAGAATTGGCAATAATGCAGTTTATGTGGACATCAGCTGAAAGCAAATCAATAAGGGTTTCACAATGCCTTCTAGACTCAACAAACAACATCTCAAAGTTCTGTTTCAATAAATAAATTGCTGTTCAAGTGCTGTAGAGTTACATCTACATCTTTGGAGATAACTTGAGCTGTGAACTGACCATTATACACCTTGTGAACAGTTTTCTTCACAAGGTATTAGAATGTAAGTATTTTTTATTCATAGATTTCAACCTTTGGGATGTCTCAAGACACTTTTGGCTCCTTACAGTTTGTGCACTAGTTGATAAAATGTGCAGCCATAGGTTTACCAATGTGATGCCACATTATGCCCAGTCCGGGTTAAAGAGAGTCCAGCCCATATTGTACTTGTTTAAGTACATTCTGTTACTTTTTTTCAGCTGCCATTTGGCACATAACATATTGCAATGTTTTCCTTGCAAGCACAGGGTATAAACTATAAATCTCCGCGCACAGACTGCTTCAATGAAAGCATTAATGGAAAATTGTCTGCCAAGGGGTTATCCTTTTAATAACGGCTAAATGAATTTAGCTGATTTCCAGGAAGTGTTGTACTGGTTGATACAAAAAGGAACCTATGTACCTCTATACCATGTGATCTGTTAAAATTTTTTACCTCTCATAGAAAAATCATTTAAGGAGATATACATTTGTTAAAACGTGCTTAACTGTTCTGTACAGCCTGCTTTTTGAGGAATGGAATTGTGCTAGAATTCTTGTTACCCTGTAAGTATTGTTAAAAATGTCTAGGACATGATAACATTGCCTTTTAAAGTTGTATTCAATTTACATGATTCCCCAAAGGATCCCTTCCAAGAGATTGTACAGATTGAAAAATAGCAGTCTTTCATCTGAGAAGGGAAAGCATTCTTTATTACAAGGAATGTGAAAGTGAGAAATTCACAGCTGAGTTTGTAAGAATTACAGCACTTCCAATCTATTGTCATGCTGTAGGTCAAAAGGTCAAGTTCAAAGTCTATTTTTTGGAGAAATTATTTGTCAGAATGCTGTTTACGCTATCCTGCATGTATGTACTGTGATTAAAATCACACAAAAGTATTTTAGGGTCTGGTTCTTTTTCAATTTAATATTTTACTTACCTAAAATCCTTGGAGTCTTTAGTTGAGAGTGATACATTTTATTGGGCCAAAATAGAAACATGTATAAAGTCAGAGAGACCTCTGAGATCCCCAAAACTTATGTAACTCTACATCTATGTTGGCCCAATAAAGTCTACCGATTTAAACTAAAGACTCCCTTTTATCTTGGGCTAACACAGCTATATCCATTTTTTTCTTTTAATCATTGAATTAAATTCTAAAGAAAACTGTTGGATGTGGGCAATCCAAATAAATATTAATGTCAATGTGATTTCATTACAACTGGCTTACACATTTTTGTTTCTGTGGCCAGGAGCGGACTGGTCCATGCCCACCAGGGTTGGGGAGCAAATCTGCCAGTGGTATACCCGGGATGAGGGGGGCAGTCTGCCCCCCCGGTGTGCCCCTTCAGAGGTGGACTATACTGCCCGCTGCTTAAGGAGCAGGTCCAGTTGGGGAGATCATGGAACTCACTCTAACCGGCCCAAAATCAAGGGACACAGTGGTCTGCTCATACAGACCTTTGTATCCATCTCCCTTGCATGTCCCTTGATGTCATATTACAGGTCTCGGCACTGAAGCCTTGTCCACAAACCTGAAGGCAGAAGAAGAAAAAGATGAGAGCAGGAGGCAGAAGAAGAAGAGAATGATACCAGGAGGAAGAAGAAGAAGAAGAGGAGCTGCAGGAAAGATAGAACGACATTGTGAGAGTGTGAGGAGCCATGAGTAAGCATGTGAGTGAGAGTGTGATGGGAGTTATGGTGTACCACTGTCATTGTCTGCCTCAGTATATAGTAATGGGAGTTATGCTGTATCACTGTGTCTGGCTCTGTATATACCGATTGGTGTTATTCTGTAAACAGTGTAAAAATGTAATTTGCAGTTTTCACACAACATCACAAAAATATAATTGTTAAAAATTAAATAATATGGGCAGCAATGGAAAAGTATAGCAATATTGTACACGTAATCTTAAATGCATAAATATAAAAACGCAGAACCTTAATCTGAAATATATAAAAGTAAATATACCTACTATTACTGTAAACAAGAACAAAAACTAGGTAGTGCAGAGGCTCATTAAATCAAAGCTATTTTTATGTTCACTATATACTGAGCCAGGCATTGATAGTGGTAAAGCGTAACTCACATCACTATATATTGAGCCAGCCACTGATTGTGGTACACGATAACGCCCATCACTATATACTGAGCAAGACATTGAGAGTGGTACAGTATAACTCCAATCACTATATATTGAGCCAGATATTGACAGTGATACAGCATAACTCCCATTACTATATACTGAGCAAGACGAGTCTTTTTTTACTAATACAAATACTGAAAACATAGATATATGGGGATGTAACCACAAGGAAGGGGCATAACCTGGAAGAGGTGTGGTAATAGGGCGTTGCTAAGGGAGGCGCATCTCCCAGAGCCCTGGATGGTCTCAGTCCGCCCCTGGCGATGTTAGTATTATAGAGAGTTGGGGAAAATGTCAGATTCACCACATGATACAGTATCTGGCTTGTCTGAACACAGGTCCTTGGGGGTTTAATCACTAAAGGGAGAGTTGGCAGGAGAGTTTGCAAGGGAGTTGTGTTTTCAAATCCTTCACTTCACCGTTTATTCTAAGGTGCCAACACTGATATGTTTCTCCAGCAAGAAGGGCTGAGCAGTCCCCGCATAATGCATAGTTCAAGTGGTGAGAAAACTGTAAAGGAATCTCCCCTATTTCACTATGCACTTTACAGGGGGAGGTTCTCCCTCCAGTAGACACTCACAGGAGTTGGACCTTCATAATGCATAGAGCCATCATGGGAGTTGGTTCACTAAAGGATGAGTTGGCAGGAGAGTTTTGATTTCAACTAATTTCACTATTTATTACAAATGTATTACATTTATTAAAAAAAGATTATTTCTGATTTTCTCCAAGAAGGGCTAAGCTGGCTCTGTATAATGCATAATTTAATAGGCGAGGAGACTTGAGAAAAATCTTAATTATTTAATGTAAATTAAACCAGCTCTTGCTGAATCAGAAGGTCATTAGAGTTGGCCCTTCATAATGTATGGGGAAGTCAGGAATTGAAAACACAACATTTTTTCAGTGAATAAACTCCGTGGAGATGAAACCACAACTCTCATGCAAACTCTCCTGCCACACCTCCCTTTAATGAATAGACTCCCGTGTGAGTATCCCAAAAATAGGGAAAGAGACTTGGGTTTGATTTGTGCTTCTTCCTCACGGTCATGCCATGTGTTAGTCTTTAGGCCACATTAGCTTGCACTATAGTATTTGACAAAAAACATGAGGCGTCAGTTGTCAATGGCCTAAGCCTATATATGTAGGCAGCCCAGATCAGTCGAAAAGTGTGTGTAATTTTTTTCTGTCAGGCACATGTCACGTATTCCTTGACCCGAAAGTGATGAGATGCATTAGTCAGAGTTTTTGTTTATTTATAGATTGTCCCTATAAGACTTAGTTTCCTGGAATGAGGGTTTCCCAGTTCAACAACATGCAGCTGATCAGTTAAAATGAACTTTGTTTCTTGCAAGTCACTTATTAATCCAACATATCACAGCCAATGTTCACTCTAATTTATAGTAGTTGGTGTGTGCAAAAATCATGTAAACAAAATAAAAACCTGAAACTGTTTCAAGATAATTTTGACACAACCTCTCTCATGGCTCTCTCATAAAACTGTATCGCCATGTTTTAATATAATACAAATATAAACACAATCAATGAAGTTATGTATGTTTAAGTGTATGTTGTAAGCATGTGTGTGTATGTATGTATTTATGTATTGGTAACTGTATGGTGTGTGAGTCTGGCAGTCTTCGCAGTTTAATGCGCAGTTAGAGTGGATCTGTGCTTCAGTTGGCAGAAATCGCTTTCTCGGTCGCAGCTACATTGTCTGCTGCAGCCACACCTATACCGTATTGTCCGATTATAGGCCGTAACCCTATAGTTTGGTGCCATTTTAAAGGAAACTTAATTTTAAAAAACAAATAGCAATTTCTCACTCACTCTTTTATGCTCTCTCATGCTTACTCATGCTCACTCAAACTCTCACTCCTAATTTTCTGCTGACCTTCTGCTTCTGTGTCCCCGCCTCCATTTCCACAGCTCTGCTTCAAATATTTATATATATATATATATATATATATATAGATATATATAAACTTTATAACTTTATGGACATATATATATAAAAAATATACAGTATACTGTATATAACGTATTTGCTGGATTATAAAATGACCCTGAATATAAGGCTACCCTATAGGAAAAAAAGTTTTACGAGTAAATATTAATTAATGTAAACTATTTTTTAATATTTAATAAAAACGATGATTGAGAAAAATGAATTTTTTGTTTTCATTTTCTTTTATTTGCCAACCTGCCCCCCAGTTATACACATCTGCCCCCAGTTATGCACATATGCCCCCAGGCTTGCCACTCTATCCCCCTATATGTATCCCGCTATATTTATGCCACTCTGCCTCCCTGATATGCCACTCTGCCCCCAGATATGCCACTCTGCCCCCAGATATGCCTTATCCCCCCTATATGCCATTCTGCCCCCAGATATGCCTTATCCCCCCTATATGCCACTTTGCTCCCCAGAAATGTTTTATACCCCCTACATGTCACTCTGCCCCCAGATATGCCTCATACCCCCTAAATGCCACTCTGCCTCCAGAAATGCCTTATACCCCCCTATATGCCGCTCTGTCCCCTGACTTACCAGTGCATCCCTAGACTTGTCATCCGTGCTTCAGACTCCTTGGTGTCTAGTGGGGGGAGCCGGTGGACGTCAGTGTAGAAAACCTCCGTTGCCCATTATTTCCGCCAGGGCTTCTATGACGGAGCACCGGAAGGTCGTGTCACGCCGGTGGTCCATCATAGAAGCCCCGGCGGATGTGCCGGCAGCAGCGGAGGTTGTCTGCCCCAGGCAGTGGTCTGGGTGCCCTGGTGCTAAGACATGCCTGCATGATGTACCTTGCGTAATGTACCCATAGCAAAGGATAATTTCTTATGTATAATTTATACAGTTCTATGATAAGGTTGTGATTTCCTGATACAGAGTTTACTTACTGTCTGTTAGGTCCAGCACTAGCTCAGAAAACACTGGAGGGGTCTAATGGTGTGTTCCTTTAATGATGGATATTGATAACAAGATATTGAGGCCAACAAAAGAATTGGGCCCACAGTGCACAAAGAGATGGAATCTTTGTCACAAACAACTGGAATGTTCCTACTGACTGGACAATTTCATACATTGCATGGTGATAACGCCACTTTTGAAACTTTGCACAATGATAACATTTTATACATAGCATTTAATATTTTGGAAACTGACCATATATTACCTGGAACCTGTCCATGCTTTCAGTTTCTCTTAACATAAAGCTGTTTGTGGTTTTTACTGGGAATGGTTAAACCCACATACTTAGCTTTAAAATATTGTTTTGGTTTTGTTCTAATGCTTTTCATTAATTTAATACTTCTAAGAATAGATTTTAATGCTCAGTAACATACTTAGAATTCAGGAAGTGTGCCTCACGAGTGATTCACCATTTTTGGATTGTTTTTACCACATTCACATAAATAGTATTTTCTGGGTAACTGGTTCATTTCCATGTAATCCAGTAATCTTGTTTACCTATTTATAATATATATATATATATATATAAAACCATTTATATGTTCATGTGCTTAAAGGGGCAATCTAGTGTGCCCCACAGCCACACCAATGGCAAAAAATAAAGTACTTACTTTTAGGAGAGTCTCTAGCTTCTGCCACCTCTTCTTGGTCCCATTTACATGACCAGGGCCAGACTAGGAGTAAAAAGCAGCCCTGGAAATATTTGGACACCAGCCCCATATACCGTATTTGCCCAAATATAGGCGGCACTCCCCCCCCACACACACTTTAAGTCTTTAAAGTGGGGGTGCGGCCTATAATCGGGGTTTAGCGCAGGAATGCGCAATTCGTATCGCCCGTCACCCGGGACATGCAGTTCCAGGCGCCGGGCAGGCAGCAGGGTTAGGATACAGATCCCCCGCAGTGCTGCAGGGGACCTGGATCTTACTCTCCGATACGCTGTGACAGCCTCCCCTGCCAGCACGGAGATTGTCTAAGCGCATCACGCAGACATTCACCGGCTGCGGCGATGTGTGTAAGCAACCTCTCCTGCTGGCACGGGGGGGACTGCAGGCAAGGGATATTGTTAAAGCACATAGTGCAGACGTGCCGGCAGCGGAGGTTTTTTTAATGCTCGCATCGCCGCAGCCGGTAAACGCCTGCACAATGGGATTTAACAATCTCCCTTGCCGGCACTTCCCACGGTGGCCCCCGAGGAATCTGAAGCATGGGGGACAAGTCTAGGGAAGCACTGGTAAGTTGGGGGAGGGTAAGAGTGGCATATGGGGGGTTAAAAGGAATATCAGGGAGGAAGGGTGGCATTTGGGGGTTAAAAGAAATATCAGGGAGGCAGAGTGGCATATAAGGGGTTAAAAGGAATATCAGGTGGGCAGAGTGGCATACAGGGGGTTAAAAGGAATGTCAGGGAGGCAGAGTAGCATTTAGGGAGTTAAAAGGCATATCTGGGAAGCAGAGTGGCATATAGGGGGTATAAGGTATATCTGGGGGACAGAGTGGCAAATAGAGGGGTATAAGGCATTTCTGGGGGCAGAGTGGCATATAAAGGGGTATAAGGTATATTTGGGGGGTAGATGTGCATAACTGGGGGCAGGTAGGCAAATAAAAGGAAATAAAAACAAAAAATGCATTTTTCTCAAGCATAGTTTTTATTAAATATGAAAAAATAGTTTACATGTGAATTAATATTTAATAGTAAAACTTTTTTCTTATAGGGTAGTCTTAGTAGTAGTAGTAAATCCTAATAAGATCTACTTAGAAATTCTGCACAACATAAAACCAAAAATACATATTTATTACCAAAAGCAATACCACAATACTCAATATCACCATGGAAGCATGCTATAGAAGGATTTCTGTTTCAGCTCCCAATATTTGACAGATGATTGTATATTGGTTGATACGTACACTGATCGGCATATCTGGAAACTTTTGGCCTCCAGCTAACCGGAGCTTTCCCTTTGCGGGACGCGGCCAGGACTGCCCACTGACGTCAGTGGGCGGTCCCATTGACATCGGTGGGCGGTCCCCTGATGTCGGGGGAGGCCCTGCTGACATCAGGGGGAGGTCCCGCTGATGTCAGGGGCCTTCCGCTGATGTCTGCTGAAACACCCCTATTTCACACCCCTGTCAAGACCCCGCTCCTGCGACCAGGAGAATTTGGTTCTTGACCCGGAAAAACGGAGAAGCGGTTTTGGGGGGTCGTCTTATAATCAGGGTCGTCTTATAATCGAGCATTTGTCACATAAACAATTCACAATCAATTATCTAAAAAGCACCAGTGCATACCTTTTCCAGACTTCTCTTGAACACTTTGATTAACTATATATTAATATATATATATTTGCTAAACAGCTTGAAATTGTTTAAAGCCATTGAGAAAACAGGAGAAAAGTATAGTTAAAATGATACCATTTATTGGCTAATTGAGAGTTTAATTGCGAGCTTTCGAGACCAAGTTGTTAGGTCCCTTCCTCAGGCATTAATGAAGCTAACACAGACTTTTCTAATTACAAAAGCCCAATTCACACATTAACAAAGACTTTAGATAAACATAGAGGTATTGGGGAATTTGTTCAGCAGTAAATTAGCTGGACTAGCAGAGATCCAATGGACAGATACGATTCAATCAAAGCATCCTTGGTCAGTTTACTCCATGGTTAGAGGGGCCATAAAACCATTTGACATATGCCAGATCCATGAAGGTGTCAAATGTTCCCAGGAATAAGTTGTTTGTAGTTAATTTGAATTGTGAGAGGATTAATGGTTTGTAATGTTATAATGGGAGATGAATTCTCTGTCTCTGTTAAGGCCAATTAGTAGGGTATTAAAACGGTATATTAGTTTGATCTCCCATATTTTTCTCTCCATCTGGGTGCGGAGCGATTCCATCAGCTTCCTGAATGCTGTGTCCAGGCTGACAGAAGTGTTCTCCAACAGATGTATCTATTTTTTCTGTTTGATGGTATGTCTGTGGGAATTAAACCGTTTGTGTAATGCTTGGCTTGTTTCCCCCATGTACATCGTTTTTGGGCATTTAGCTGTCTGAGTCTCTGTGTGCGAGAGAGACTGCCTGGGTCTCTGTGTGCGAGGGAGACTGCCTGGGTCTCTGTGTGCAAGAGAGACTGCCTGGGTCTCTGTGTGCGAGGGAGACTGCCTGGGTCTCTGTGTGCAAGAGAGACTGCCTGGGTCTCTGTGTGCAAGAGAGACTGCCTGGGTCTCTGTGTGCGAGACAGACTGCATGAATCTTTGAGTGCGTGTGTGTGAGAGAGAAAGACTGCCTGGGTCTCTCTGTGTGAGAGAGACTGCCTGAAACCTCGGAAGTGGTTGCGAAAAAAATTGAATCCCACCACGGGGGGGGCACATAAAATACCACTGTCAAAACTGGGGGGCACTAATAATTTCCACCACTAAATCATATCACTGAAAAAAACTATATATATATATATATATATATATATATATATATATATATATATATATATATACACACAGCATATATATATAAGATGCCAAAATACCAAAGTAATATGACACGCAATGATACCTTTGTTATTAAACTAACATAATACTTAAAAGAAAAGCTTTCAAGAGTTTTCCTCTCTTCCTCGGGTCTGAAGCAATACCCTTGCTTCTTTATGTCGATATACAGTATGTCACAAAAGTGAGTGCACCCCTCACATTTTTGTAAATATTTTATTATATCTTTTCATGTGACAACACTGAAGAAATGACACTCTGCAACAATGTGAAGTAGTGAGTGTACAGCCTGTATAACAGTGTAAGTTTGGTTTTCCCATCAAAATAACTCAACACACAGCCATTAATGTCTAAACCTTGGCAACAAAAGTGAGTACACTTTTGTGAGGTTTTTAACGGTCCTATGCAAAAAAAAATCCATATGCATTTACTCATAGCATGCCAAGAGAACCTACAGTCCCTCACTCCAAATGTACTCTGTTTACTGTGTAAGCTTAGTCACCAAACTTAGTGTACTAATGATTAATTGTTAGGCACAGTCCACAACTCATATTGCCTACAGCTCATTAAAAAAGTACATTGTTTGCACCTGACTTATTGGACAATAACAATTATTAACTAATAGATTATTGGTAAAATTGTGAAGAAGAAGAAGATGAAGAAGAAGACACAAAAGGAAGCCATCACACTCAAAATTAAGGATGAAAATGTCCTTGTTGTTAAAGTGAAAATCTATTACATCATACTGATTACCTGTCTGGCGAACATAAACATGTTTATTAGCAAAACAATCCATTTTGCTTGTATGATGTAAATGAAACAGGAATGTGAAACTGGAACCTATGTAACCCGCATAATTCTTGGGGCAATATTTACTTAAATTAGTTACAGTAAATGCACTGTTTTATCAGGTAGCTGTTTCCTGTATTTGAGTAAATTTCCTGGCAATCAAAATAAGGATGCAACAAATACAATGTTTAGTCTTGTACCGCAGCATATGTGTATTAGTATTAAGCCAATGCAATTTGAGATCATTCTAGCTTTAGTGAAGTAATAATCTAAATTTTATGAAGGACAGGAGGTAAATATTTGCATAACCTTCTTTAGATTAATCTCCAATGGCAAAGACATAGTTAACGAACAATACGATAACATCCAATCAGAATACCGCAGAATATATAAGAGCCTGTGCCGGTCCTTCCTCTTTCTTAGGCGTAGCTAACCGAACCTGAAGAACCTGTTACCCTATTAGTGTCTGCAGCATTATTCATATTCACTTATATATATTTATCTATATAATTTTTTTTATATATATATATATATATATATATATATATAATTTTTTAAAAATAATTATTTAATTATACAAATATTTAGCGCTGGATCACTATTATTATTATCACTAACTGAACCTGAAGCACCACACAAACTAGAAAGCTAAAGAAAACAGATTGCAAAGGTCTAAGTTCCATGGGAAAATATTCACCTCTTGTGCTTAATAACATTTAGATTTTTACTTCACCAAGGCTAGAATAATCCCAAATTTTACAGAAGGCTTCATATTTGCAGTTTTGATGCCTTGCAAAACAGCAGCATGGGGTCTAGGTCTAAAATAGAATGTTCAAAAGGTAAATTCCTTAGACCAGTCAGCCATCGCTGTCCCAGCTGCACCCCGAACCGAATGAGCACCAGAAGAATCCACAACACCTGCAAGGTCCAAAAGCCATATAAACCACAGAGCAAGAGTGGGGGTAGAAACCGGTTTATAGGGATGAACATAAGAAATGACAATGTGGCCAGAGGACAAAACCTGAAATGGTGCAGATGAAGACACACAACGAGCCATGCACAATTAAGACCTATCCGAGAAATACAGATAGTGGATCAAAGAGGAATTACCATATTTGCTCAATTATAAGATGACCCCCCCCCCAAATTTGAATATTAATTTAGGATAAAAAGAAAAGACCTGAATATAAGACTACACTATAGGAAAAAAAGATGTACTGTTAAATATTAATTCACATGTAAACTAGTTTTTTTATATTTAAGAAAAACTATGATTGAAATTTTTTTTTTTTTTTTATTTGCCACTCTGCCACAGTTATGCAATCTGCCCCCCAGATATGCCTTATATGCCACTCTGCCCCCCAAACATGCCTTATACCCCCTATATGCCACTGTGCCTCCCTAAAAAGCCACTCTGCTCCGAGATATGCCTTTTAACCCCCTATATGCCTGTCTGCCTCCCTGATTTACATTTTAACCCCCTATATTCCACTACAGAAAACCACTGAACCCCCCATGCCACTCTAAATGACACAAGGCACAAAAGCATAGCCAGCTTGGCCGAGAGCTGACGTAGAGAAAGGGAACGATTGTCAGGCTAGTCTATAGTAAGGCCAACGAAAGACCATGACACTTCCCAAAAGGACAAGTAACGCAAAAGGGGAGGACGTGCTAAGTGAATATCACGAAGGACGCAAAATACCCACGGATCCTTGCCTGTGGACAAACGTAAGACTGGGACGTGAGCTGCCAATATAGCAGCGAGAGCAATGTTAATGGAGCGATAAGACTTTTCCTTGAGAAAATAGATCTGACAGAAAATTTAACACGGAAACTACAGAGTCCCTAAAGGGATCAAAGTGTTTCTCCAGACACCAGCCACTCCAAGCTCTCCAAGCCTGTAACTAGGATTTCCTAGCATTCCTGGCAGGAGGCCCCTGCTGGCGACCAATAGAGTTGTTCGTACGGACCTTTAAAATCCTGGCGCCAAAGCTGCTGCGTAGTGCGTAACGCGTTAACCCCATATTAACTCCTTCTACATAAAACAGCAAAAAACAAAGAAAAAAAATGAACATTAAGAATTTACAAGGATATTCACCCGAATCGAACACACAAATGAGTGACTATTTGTGGAATAGAATCTTTTGCAGTATCTAGGGATCTGTGGAAATTGCTGATCATTGATGGAAAAAACTTGTTCTTGTGAACAAAAAACACTTTATAATCTTACCTGAAGATGACCTAGATGTCGTGCACAGTCATGCTGGAATAGAAACGGGCCTTCCTCAAACTGTTCCGGCAAAGCTGGAAGCATAGTATTGTCCAAAATGTCTTGGCATGCTGAAGTGTTAAGATTTCCCTTCACTGGGAGTCCAACTCTTGAAACACCTGAAAAACAGCACCAAACCACTATCCCTCCTCCACCAAACTTTACAGTTGGCACAAAACAACCATTAGACTGCCAAACAGAGAAAAGTGATTCGTCACTCCACAGAACACGTTTCTACTGCTACAGAGTGCAGTGTTGGTGTGCTTTACATCACTTGATCCGACACTTTGTACTTGGTGATGTGAGGCTTGCATGCAGCTGCTCGGCCATGGAAACCCATTCTATGAAGCTTTAGCTGCACAGTTTTGTGCTTATATTAACACCGGTGGCAGTTCACCTATGGAATCAGGTGGAGCCTTTTACGCACCATGTGCCTCAGCACTTGGTGACCCTGCTATGTGACTTTACGCAGTCTTCTGCTTTGTGGCTGAGTTGCTGCTGTTCTTAAAAACCTTTTACCTTCCAATAATGTCACTTATAGTTGGGGTGCAATATCTAGCAGCGATAACATTTCACAAACTGACTGATATGCAAAAGTGGCATGCAACCACAGTACCACGCATGAATTAACTGAACTCTTCAAAATGATCAATTTGTTTCACAAATGTTTATAAATGCAGACTGCGTGGCTAGGTCCTTGATTTTTATACATCTGTGGCAATGGGTCTGATTGAAAAACCTGAAATCAATAATTAAGAGGTGTGCCCCAATACTTTTGTTCATTTAGTTTATCTTGGTCCTGCGTGGATCTAAATGATTTCAGTCTGAGATTTTCAGGACTATAGGACTGTCACAATGTCGCCTTTTCTGTTTGGTTTTGCCTGATATATTTCCCTGTTTGACATTGTCCCCTAATGGACGGGGTGTCTGGGAAAATATGGGAGCAATATTCCCTTTTTTCTGAATATCAGAACTTGTTATAACCATAGATATAGATTTAGCAATCATTTCAGACATGGCCGACGTGGCTGAAAAGCTTTAGAGATAGATTTGGATACCGAATTTCCCATAAATGCTTTAAATTGTAGGTCAGAAAAAGTAGGAGAGATAAAACATATAGGCAGAATTGGATCTTGAAGAATCCAGTATAATAAGTATAATGTAAAATGTATAATAATATTTTAATAATAGTAGTTTAGTATTTTAATTACCGTATTTGCTCGATTAAAAGACAAGGTTTTTTCCAGAGCAAATGCTCTGAAAAATCCCCCTCGTCTTATAATCGGGGTCGTCTTATAATCAGACCTCAACTAGGTCTGACAATGAGACTAAGATCCAGATCCCCCCCAGCGTTGCAAGGGGACCTGGATCCTCCTGTCTCCCCCCCCTTACCGGTACTTCTGAGTCCCCGGTGCTTGGTCCGGGCAGCGTGTAGATCTCTACGCAATTCGCGTAGAGCTCTACACACTGCCCGGACTAAGCACCGGGCAGCGTGTAGAGCTCTACGCAATTTGCGTACACAACTTCCGCTGCAGCTGGGAGGAGGTGCGTTTAGCCTAAATCGGGACAGCTGGGGGGCATGCAATAACACTTATCTTTCTGAGAGCATCAAAGGAAGAGGATCTATGGATGTTGGAGGGTGATATATTCTCTGTTATAACCACGGTGGTGATCTACTCATACGTAAGAGGTCCAAGGGCTGGGGCTCCATGCCTCCCCAAGGATTTTTTATATTATTTAACCACCTGCATTCTCATTAGCAGGTTTTAAAAGGACCTTTGCCTTCTCATAAGCTATGTAATTATTTCCCACCCTGCTGCACACCGGATGGGATTACAGGGGGCTAATCGTCATCCCCCTTGGTTAATAAAGTGCTCTGGGGATCCTTGTTTTAATTTTTGTTAAGAAATATTTATATATATATATATATTTATATTTATATATTTCAACTCATATTAGCGACTTTTCAAGTTGTCTGCTTTGTTCAACTCACATTAACTTGCATCTCCTGCATACAGGTTTTTTTTTGTGTGAGTGCTAATGCGAGTTGGCTTTAGTGAATTTTGCGAGTTACACCTTTTTCCAACTTTTACAAGATTGTTGCTGCAAACTTGCATTAATTGACAACTTGCAAGCACTTTAGTGAATAGACCTGTGTATCAACCTCTGTATAATATGATAAGCCCTTCCTTGCCCAGCAACCCAAGGTATTTGAAAGTGCAGTGTGTAAGGGAGCGTTTTGACCTTCCAAAACATAAAAGCGGCATCTATTAAATGGAAATAAATCCTATGCAGACCTATGATTTTTTTAATGAAAGTTTGTTGCAATCTATTTTTTAATATATATATTGTTCCATTCTTCATCTGGCTGTTTCAGCATCATTTGAACTTCTGGCAAGGCAGCTGATTTAGCACGTTGGCTTGCATTAACAAAGGGTGCATGTGTAGGGGTACCAGAGAAAACAGAGGAATTTTTAACTACACCATCCTCTTTTCTTGCAGCTGTGTGATATAATGTCAAAGGAAGTAATTTACAGTACCTTGCAAAAGTATCACCCCCTTGGAATTTTTACTATTCTGGTGCATTACAACTTGGAATTAAAATGGATTTGTTAGGGGTTTGTATTATTTGATCTACACAACATACCTACCACTTTGAAGATGCAAAATATGTTTTATTGTGAAATAAGTACAAAAAAGGAAACCTGAGTGTGCATAAGTATTCACCCCCCAAAGTCAATACTTTGTATTGCCATCTTTTGCAGCAATTACAGCTGCGGGTTCCTTGGGGTACAGCTCTATAAGCATGGCACAACTGCTCCAGCTCCTTCAAGTGGGATGGGTAGTGCTGGTGTACAGCTTGTGTACAACCACAGATTCTCAATTGCATTGAGATGTTTCCCCCTTAAACCACTCCAGTGTCGCTTTAGCAGTATGTGTAGGGTCATTGTCATGGTGGAAAGTGATCATCCATCCCATTCTCAAAACACTGGAAGACTGAAAGGTTTCTTTCAAGAATTTCCCTCTATTTAGCGACATCCATCATTGTTTCAATCTTGACCAGTTTCCTAGTCCCTGCTGATGAAAAACATCCCACAGCATGATTCTGCCATCATAATACTTCACTGTGGGGATAGAGTTCTCGGGGTTGTGAGAGGTGTTGCACCAGACATAGCATTTTCCTTGATGTCCACAAAAGCTCTGTTTAAGTACTTTCTTCCATATGTTTGGGAAGTCTCATGCATGCCTTTTGGCATAGAGCAAATGAGAGGCAATTTTTTGCCTTTATTGGCCTCATCAGTGGGGTAGAGTTGGTATCCCTCTAGGCACAAGAGAGCAAGGAGGTCTACATTTGGACCACGAAGGGTGAAATGCCACACAAAAAGAATATGAGATGCTCACCAAGAACAGACAACCGCTTTATAGCCTGCCTTCTCTGTAATGGCACACAAGAAAAAAATGAGATGCTCCCAAGGGGGGACACACTGTACGGCACTGTTCTTGGTGAGTATCTCATATTCTTTCTGTATGATATTCCTCTGTGGAGTTTACGGCTTAAAGTGGTCCTATGGACAAATATCACAATCTCCTCTGTGGAGCTTTGCAGCTCCTTCAAAGTTATCTTTGGTCTCTTTGTTGCCTCTCTGATTAATGCCCTCCTTGCCTGGTCCATGAGTTTTGGTAGGCGGCCCTGTCTTGGCAGGTTTGTTGTGGGGCCATTTTCTACCTAAAAAAATAGTTTACATGAATTAATATTTTACATGAATTAATATTTACTAGTAAAATATTTTTAGGTATTAAAATCTTTTAAAAAAATTGTGTACATGAATTAATTTTTACTAGTAAAATATTTTTAGGTATTAAAATCTAGCTTGAGAAATATTATGTTTGCTCATTAAATTATTTTAAATAAAAGACAAATTTGCATATTTGTTTTTTGTGTGATTAATTGGAAAAATAATCAGCCAACTAATCGAATATGAAATAGTCGTTAGTTGCAGCCCTACTTTAATTAACTAATTATGTGACTTCTGAAGGTACTTGGTTGCACCAGATCTATGTCCATAACAGGAAATTCAAACAAAAATCTATTTTCATTTCAGGTTTATAATGCAACAACATAGGAAAAATGTCAAGGCACTGTATACACTCATAACTACACAAATCTGGTGTCCATAGATTTGATTTTCTGTTTTCACTAACTGTCCCCTATTAGTTATCGTAAGCGCCCTGCCAGGGGCGTAGGAACCGGGGGGGACGGGGGGGACAGATCCCCCACAGGAAATCATGCGGATAATAGAGAAATCCCCCCCAGGGCTGTGTGAAGTAAGTGCCCTCGGTGCACAGCTGCCCGATCAGCAGCTGCAGCGTGCAGGACTGGTTGGGGAGATCACGGATTTCCCTAACCAGTCCAACATTAAGGGCACACTTACCGGTGTGATCTCTGTCACTGAGCGCCGGGCGATGGGATATGACGTTTATATCCCAGCCCCGGCGCTCAGCATCAAACAGCTGTGCGCAGCCGCTCTGCACTGAGAGTGAGCGGCAAACCAGAAGGAGAGGATGAAGAGAAAGCAGAAAGGAAGAAGAGAAAGGTCAGAGATGTGAAGAACGAGGGGGGGGGTCTGATGTGCAAAACGAGGGGGGGTCTGATGTGCAAAACGAGGGGGGGTCTGATGTGCAAAACGAGGGGGGGTCTGATGTGCAAAACGAGGGGGGGTCTGATATGCAAAACGAGGGGGGGGTCTGATGTGCAAAACGAGGGGGGGTCTGATGTGCAAAACGAGGGGGGGTCTGATGTGCAAAACGGGGGGGGTCTGATGTGCAAAACGGGGGGGTCTGATGTGCAAAACGGGGGGTCTGATGTGCAAAACGGGGGGGTCTGATGTGCAAAACGAGGGGGGGTCTGATGTGCAAAACGAGGGGGGGTCTGATGTGCAAAACGAGGGGGGGGTCTGATGTGCAAAACGAGGGGGGGGTCTGATGTGCAAAACGAGGGGGGGGGTCTGATGTGCAAAACGAGGGGGGTCTGATGTGCAAAACGAGGGGGGTCTGATGTGCAAAACGAGGGGGGGTCTGATGTGCAAAACGAGGGGGGGTCTGATGTGCAAAACGAGGGGGGTCTGATGTGCAAAACGAGGGGGGGTCTGATGTGCAAAACGAGGGGGGGCTGATGTGCAAAACGAGGGGGGGCTGATGTGCAAAACGAGTTGGGGCTGATGTGCAAAACGAGGGGGGGTCTGGTGGTAGATATGTGTGTGTGCGCATATATATATGGTGAGGCATGTATACGGGCAATGTCTATGAATGTGTATGGGCACTTGGGCAGGCATATGTGTGTGTATAGGGCAGGTGTGTATATGTGTGTGTATGGGCACGCGCATATAAGGGCAGTGTATGTGCATACGTGTGTATGGGCAGTGTATGTGCATACGTGTGTATGGGCAGTGTATGTGCATACGTGTGTATGGGCAGTGTATGTGCATACGTGTGTATGGGCAGTGTATATGTGTACGTCTGTATGGGCAGTGTATATGTGTACGTCTGTATGGGCAGTGTATATGTGTACGTCTGTATGGGCAGTGTATATGTGTACGTGTGTATGGGCAGTGTATATATGTACGTGTGTATGGGCAGTGTATATGTGTACATCTGTATAGGCAGTGTACGTGTGTATGGGCAGTGTATATGTGTACGTGTGTATGGGCAATGTATATGTGTATGTGTGTATGGGCAGTGTATATATGTACGTGTGTATGGGCAGTGTATATCTGTACGTGTGTATGGGCAGTGTATATGTGTACGTGTGTATGGGCAGTGTATATGTTAACGTGTGTATGGGCAGTGTATGTGTGTATGGGCAGTGTATATGTGTATGTGTGTATGGGCAGTGTATATGTGTACGTGTGTATGGGCAGTGTATATGTGTACGTGTGTATGGGCAGTGTATATGTTTACGTGTGTATGGGCAGTGTATATGTTTACGTGTGTATGGGCAGTGTATATGTTTACGTGTGTATGGGCAGTGTATATGTGTATGTGTGTATGGGCAGTGTATATGTGTATGTGTGTATGGGCAGTGTATATGTGGATGTGTGTATGGGCAGTGTATATGTGTACGTTTGTATGGGCAGTGTATATGTGTACGTGTGTATGGGCAGTGTATATGTGTACGTCTGTATGGGCAGTGTATATGTGTACGTCTGTATGGGCAGTGTATATGTGTGTATGGGCAGTGTATATGTGTATGTGTGTATGGGCAGTGTATATGTGTGTATATTAGGAGTGTATTTGTCTTATAGTGTATACGTCTGTGTAAGTATGTTCAAGGGCAGTGTATATTTATGGGGAGGCATGTGTGTGTGAGCAGTTTATGTATGTTTGGGCAGGCGTGTATAAGGGTAGTGCATATGTGTGAGTACTGGCAAGTGTGTATGTGCAGGAAACTGCAGCGTATATATGTGTTTTTGTGGGCAGGCGTGCGTAAGAGCATTGCATATGTGTGTATGAGCAGGCATGTCATACTTAAAGGGAAGAGAATGATTCCCTGTAACACATGTTTAACTCAGGGGCGCCTAGGGTTAAATCCAGGCCTATTTCTGGTTAAAATGAGTGTGTGTGTCACTGTATGTAGCATTTGGACACAAGAGAATATTGCGGGGTGCTACTTGGTCTAGGGCAGGCATGTCCAAAGTCCGGCCCGATATGTTCCGGACTGATATGGCCCCCAGGCGAGCCACGGGACTTGGCGTCATCAGCCGGCGCAGGGAGAAGGAAAGCGCGAGATTTGGGCTTTCCTTCTCCCTGCGCCGGCACACACAGCCACAGGGGCATCGGATGAAGAAATTGTGTAAGGGAGGGTTATATTTCAACCCTCGTCTACAGTAACTTTAAACAGGGTTGAAATCTAACCCTCCCCCAGTAGCGTACCTAGCGGGGAGCGGGGGGCGGTCCGCACCGGGTGCCGCTCATCAGAGGGGTGCCAACTTGCCGGCACCCGGCTCCCCTCCAGAGACGGACAGTAATGTCCGCCGCTGGAGGAGCAGGCTCGCAAGGGAGCGGTATCGGAGGTCTTTAACAGACCACCGGCTCCCTTGAGTGATTTTAAGCCGGTTCAAGGATTTCCCTTGAACCTGGCTTAAAATCACTCAAGGGAGCCGGAGGTCTGTTAAAGACCTCCGATACCGCTCCCTTGCGATCCGCGCGGCAACAGCTGTTGTGCGCCGGGGTTTGTTGTCAGATCCCGGCGCACAACACTGAAGCCGCGCCCACCGCTGGCCGTGCCCTCTGAACCCCGTGCCCTCGGAAGAAGAAGGAAGAACTGAAGAAGAAGAGGAGCGAAGAGCAGGAAAAGGAGCTGTAAGGAGAAAAGAGGAAAGGTAGGAAAGCATACAGTGAGAGTGGATTGGTGTATGTGTGTGGATTGGTGTATGTGTGTGGATTGGTGTATGTGTGTGGATTGGTGTATGTGTGTGGATTGGTGTATGTGTGTGGATTGGTGTATGTGTGTGTGGATTGGTGTGTGTGTGTGGATTGGTGTATGTGTGTGGATTGGTATGTGTGTGTGGATTGGTATGTGTGTGTGGATTGGTGTATGTGTGTGTGGATTGGTGTATGTGTGTGTGGATTGGTATGTGTGTGTGGATTAGTATACGTGTGGATTAGTATATGTGTGTGGATTGGTATGTGTGTGTGGATTGGTATGTGTGTGTGGATTGGTATGTGCGTGTGGATTGGTATGTGCGTGTGGATTGGTATGCGTGTGGATTGGTATGCGTGTGGATTGGTATGCGTGTGGATTGGTAAATGTGTGAGAGTGATGGGTGTTATGCTGTACCATTTCCAATGTATTTTTCATTATATAATTATGCTCTAAAGTACATCATAACTCTATACTGTTCCATACAGTGGCAGAGCTGGGAGACCGAGGCCTTGCACCCCCACCGCAGGACTCCTGAAAGGTAAGTGAACTTCAAAGAGGGAGAGGGTAGATAGTTAGGAGGGGTAGATAGGGAGAAGGGAGTGAGAAGGGGTAGATAGGGCAGAAGGGAGCGAGAAGGGGTAGATAAGGCAATCATACTCCTATCATGCCAAGTCTGCGAGTGCCTCCTGGAATCTGGGTATGCCTGGGCATGATAGGAATGTGATTGCTGTTAACAATTTTATATATATATATATATATATATATATATATATTGTTATTTAATTGTTTTGTCCTATTTTGGTGTGTTACTTACTTAATAAAAGTGTTAGATTTTTTTATGGTGTGTGTGGGGGGTCATATTCAGTTTCGGCCAGGTAGTTTTAAAGTGTGTGTGGGGGGGGTGCCACATACAGGATCCGCCCCGGGTGCCAAATACTCTAGGTACGCCCCTGCCCTCCCCTACACAATTTCTTCATCAGATGCCCTTGTGGCTGTGTGTGCCGGCGCAGGGAGAAGGAAAGCCCAAATCTTGCGATCTCGGACGTCGCTAGATTTGGGCTTTCCTTCTCCCTGCGCCGGCACACACAGCCACAAGGGCATCTGATGAAGAAATTGTAGGCAGTGGCGGAACTACCGGGGTCACGACTGCGACCGGGCCCTGGAGTTCTGCCAGTCAGTGGGGCCCAAGGGGTGCCGAGCGGTTGCTGAAAACGACCGCTCGGCACCTCTTGGGCCCCCCTGACTGACAGAAATCCAGGACTCCTCTGCTCGCTGTCGCTGCCACCGCCGCCTGCCTCTGCGCTGCCCAGAGTGCAGTGTTGGAAGCGTGAGGTGTTTGTCTCGAGTGCCGGCGCTTCACGCTGAGCGCCGGCATATGACGTCATATGCCGGCACTCAGCAGTGAAGCGCCGGCCCCCGAGACAAACGCCTCACGCTCCCAACACAGGAGTTGACAGTAAGTGACCTACAAAGGGGAGTAGGGAGGGAGTGGGTAGATCGTGAGAAGGGGGGGTAGGGAGGGAGGGAGAGGGTAGATCGTGAGAAGGGGGGAGGGAGGGAGAGGGTAGATCGTGAGAAGGGGGTAGGGAGGGAGAGGGTAGATCGTTAGAAGGGGGTAGGGAGGGAGAGGGTAGATCGTGAGAAGGATAGGGAGGGAGAGGGGAAATTGTGAGAAGGGGGTAGGGAGGGAGAGGGGTGATTGTGAGAAGGAGGGGTAGGGAGGAAGAGGGGAGATTGTGAGAAGGAGGGGTAGGGAGGAAGAGGGGAGATTGTGAGAAGGAGGGGTAGGGAGAAAGAGGGGAGATTGTGAGAAGGAGGGGTAGGGAGGAAGAGGGGAGATTGTGAGAAGGAGGGGTAGGGAGGAAGAGGGGAGATTGTGAGAAGGAGGGGTAGGGAGGAAGAGGGGAGATTGTGAGAAGAAGGGGTAGGGAGGAAGAGGGGAGATTGTGAGAAGGAGGGGTAGGGAGGGAGAGGGGAGATTGTGAGAAGGGGAGGGAGAGGGGAGATTGTGAGAAGGGGGTAGGGAGGGGAGATAGTGAGAAAGGGATAGAAGTGGTATGCCGTTTTCAATAAACTTTGCATAAAATAGTTAATTTGCATTTAATTTTAATGGTTCAGAAAATGTCAGGCAAAATGGTCGGCCCTCGCACATGTTCACTTCATCAGATCTGGCACTCTTCGAAAAAAGTTTGGACATGCCTGGTCTAGGGCATCACTAATACAAAGCACCACATGTTAAATCTAGGGGTATTATTATTGGGTGTATTATTGTGGGTGTGTGTGTGTTTGTTAGTGTGTGCATGTGTGTGTATGTCATTCAAGTGTTTAAGTGTATGGATATGTTCCTGTGTGCATGACGTGTTAGGAGTCTTAGATGGATCCTTCAATACATCATAGTAGTCTCTGTGGCTGTGTCCAGTGCGGGCCATCTGTGGTTGTAAGATTTTTCTGTTTCTGTGGGAATTTTCTCCCATTCATCTAGTAGAACGTTTTATGAGCTGAAGGTGATAAACCAAGACATTTTTGACAGCACTATGCTTCTAACTTTGTGGGAACAGTTTTGGGGAAGGTCTGTGCCCCAGTGTACAAAACAAGGTCCATAAAGGCATGATTGCAAAAATTCCCCACAGAAACTCTCCAAAATCTTGTGGAAATTATTCCCAGAAGAGTGGAAGCTGTTATAGCGCCAAAGGGGGACCAACTACATATTAATGTCTATGTATTTATAATGCAATGTCATACAAGTCCCTGTTGGTGAAATGGTCAGTTATACCCTACCAGTAAAAATGCTATCCCCCCAGATTTTTAGGGGTTCCTACGCCCATGCGCCCTGCTGAAGTGTATAGGGGTAATCAGCCAAAAGCTGCAAAACTGATAGGGTGGTGTTTCATTATACAGATGGACAATGACTCAAGACATGCTACTTGCTTGGAAATGTAGTTTTCTCACCCTGATCCTCACAATGAACCCCCATTTGTTTTTATTCTTTTTCTTTTCTACTACACATTTCTTCTCCCTCTTCTCTTAACAATCACTCTACATATATAAACTACACATTTCCTTCCATTCTGCCATCACCCCATCTCAACTTGCATGCCTTTCTCTCCTTTCTTCAAACTTTTCCCACCACTGACCTCTCTTTCTTATGGCTGTAATCCTCTGATACTGCCTCTTCTGTCACTTTCCTCTATCATGGCCTACACTTTAGCCGAACACCTAGACCTGAAGACTGACAGGATGGGGATGTTGAATTGTCTTCTCTCTCTGCTCCACATTGAGTGTTTGCTAACAATTTCCTCTCTCTCTTTTTTCAAATTTCACTCCATCCGTCTCTTCTCCTAATGCCATGCATGTTAGTGTGATTTACTGGCCTCCTGGCCCTATTTCTCAATTCTTTGATCTTTTCGGTGTATGGCTTTTTCTCTGCCACAACCCCTACACTAATCCAGAGAAAGTAAAATTTACCTATTGACTATCCATCTTTCCCTGCTGCTGCTAAATTGTTATCCCTCACTACCTCCTTTGGTCTTTTACAATGGACCACTACCCCTATGCACTGTGAAGGACATTAAATTGACCTGATGGTCTCCCACCTTTCTATGATCTCTCAGTACTCCTTCACTCTGTCTGGCAACAACCTCCTAATATTTAACCTCATCAAAGCAGCGGATGTTGTAGAACAAAATGAAGTGATATCCTGCAGGCACCCTGGAGCAGGCATGAGACATAGCTCTCCAGATGAATGTGCAGTATGCTGCAGGCTGGGAGTAGGGAAGCTAAGCAGAGTAACAGCAGAAACATAGCAAGCAAGGGAGACAGAACAAGGAACAGGGAGACGAGCAAGAAACATAGCCCGATAAGACATACATGGTACAGGACACAACAGAGGACAGGGAAACAAGCACACAAGGGATGGAGTGAGAAGCAGGGATCCTCAGACGCTTCTCCTTTAAGCAATAATAGGATATCTTAACTGGGACATGGGGAGAGGAGAGAGGAACTGAAATCCTCAGATGATTCAGGGAAAAGAGGGCAAAGGCACATAAAAGACTAACATACATAAATACAGGACTATCCTTTAGTCTCATATTATGGCCATAGTATGCCTAGCCCACCACTACGCCAAAGTACTCCAATATACGGTGGGCCCTAGCACTAAACCTGCCTACTGAATCACTAATAAGCTGAAACTAAACATTAAATCTATACACAGAAAAGAGAAGGACATACCTTTAGACTGCAGACTGAGAGAAACATAACAAACGGGTGGGGCACACCTTATAAAGGAAACAGGAGCTGAAGCTAAGAGCAGGACTGGAATCAAAGAATCAGAAGTACAGGACAGAGCATAAGGAAATCCAGGAATGGATAACAGCAAAGGGGGAACAGTAGCGAGACAGGGGAACTGTAGCGAGACAGGAAAACTTTAGCGAGACAGGGGAACTGTAGCGAGACAGGGGAACCTAGAGACAAGCAGCTCCGCAGCCTGAATGGGGTGTGACATCTGCTATCCATCTTTCCAAACATATTTTGTCTCAGTAACTTTTCCTTTGGACCAAGTTCACTGCCTTGATGTCATGCTTGACTGCTCTCTTTTTCATCCCTCACATCTATTCACTTAACAATTCCTGACGCCTTCACCAGAGAAACATCTCATAAATCTGTCCTTTGGATGGCAATACCTTCAAATGAGTCGCAATTCAGTCATATCTTAATTGTGAGAGCGAGGAGAGGTTTACAGAACATATGTGTCAAAACATAACCAAAACAAAACATAATACCTTCCACATTCCCCATGCATTGTCATTTCAGAAAAAAAGAGGTAAGATATATTTTGTTGCTTTCATTATGAAAAATGCTTTATTTTTAATTTCTTTCCTTGCCCAGGCATGATATTACATGATTAACCATTTGCCCTGAGTGCCTGATGTTCTTTTCTTTTTCTCACCTGTCGTGTGTGGTTTCCAAGGCTACTTACTGAACAACAGAGGTGGTTTGTCAAGTTGCACAATAGCCTGTATGAAAATTAAACTTTCTTCCTGGAAACTGTAAAGAAATATGATTCAACGCAGACTACAAAATTATTGAGATTCCACAGTATTTTCACAGACTACAGCACTACAAAGACAAGGTCATCCTGTGCAAATGCATACCATATCTTTGTGTTTGCATCACATCTGCAAGTCAGGTAATCACTAGTGATTCAGCAGACATAAGCCGAATATTTGATCAGTGGTTGAAACTCTGTCTGCGAGACAGGCCGACATACTTTAAAGAATGTCTATAAACGTTTTGGCACATACAACACAGAGAACCTCATCAGATAACACCAGCAAGTGTTTTGAAGGCACAGATGGAAAAATCTAGCTGTTTGTTTAACATGTCTAAAATATTACCACATTTTCTAAATGTCTCGCCATTCTTTTAATAGCCAATGCCATTATCTTCATTGTTAGATATAAACACTGCTGATAAACACAAAATGAACTTGAAATATTTTTGACTTATCACCTGTTTGTTCTTCATTAATTAGGTCATCTGTTTTGTAATTCGCATTACATATTTTTCATTGTTTACCTCTTGTTATCTAATCAGTTGCTTGCAATTGGTAGTCAGATCAGACTCAGTGTGTCCAATAATACAATCTGAAGGGTTTGTTGCTATAATACACAACACACTTAGGTAATGGGCTCAAAATATTTTAATCAGATCAATTACCAGGCCTCTCCTGCTTAGCTTCTTTGATTTTAATTTACATATTAATGGCCTAGAAGTAGATAAAAATTCGGATTTAGTATGAATAATATATTAAGAAACAGAGAAAAGTTGAAAAGATTGGACGTCATCAAACGCGCTGTCATTTTGCATTAACTTAAACCCCATGCCACTATATTGCCATTAGTTCAAGTTAGGACAAAATGGCAAGTGCTGCAATTTCGGCAGAAGTTTCCTCCGGGTTATGCCCGCAGACATGTGAATGAAGATAGATTTGTCGAAATTGTTTTTGGCCTGTTTGCACGTCTATTTTTTTTAAATCTCTTTTTATTCTCAGTGTTATCCCCTTTGTAAATGGAATTTCAGGTATACAGCTTTAATGAAATGTAACATAGACTCAGGGATACTGACTCGTGCTAACAGTCTGATCTCTCACTTACTGGTAGGAAAAAGTCCTCTGGTAGGAAAGTGGCACAAAATGCATAGGATGTCTTATATCCGAGGTCGTCTTATAATGAGACTTCAAATAAAGGTCTGACTACAAGACTAAGATCCAGATCCCACGCAGCGCTGTGGGGGACGTGGGTCCTCCTCTCTGGCAGCTGGTGGACGTCTGTGCGATGCGTGCAGACAACCTCCGCTTCTACCTGACACTTCTGCCTGGGCAGCCCAGGCGTGACATGACCTTCCAGTGCTCAGTCATATAAGCCCCAGAGGAAGTCCCAGTTAGCCATGGAGGTTGTCTGCGTGCATTGCGCAGACGTCCACCAGCTGCCCCCACTCGACACCAGGGAGTCTGCAGCATGGGGGACAAGTCTAGGGATTCATCTGTAAATCAGGGGGGCATATAGGGAGATATAAGGCATATCAGGGGGGCAGATTGGCAAATAGGGAGGAGAAGGTATATCTGGGAGGGCAGAGTGGTAAATAGGGGGTATAAGGCATATCTGAAGAGCAGAGTAGCAAGCCGTGGGGCAGATGTGCCTAACTGGGGGGGGGGCAGGTTGGCAAATAAAAGGAAATAAAAACAAAAATGCATTTTTCTCAATCATAGTTTTTATTAAATATGAAAAAAGAGTTTACATGTGAATTAATATTTAATATGTAATACTTGCTGTAACATAATACACTTGTCATATCCAGATTTAGAGCTTCCCCTTTACAAAAACAAGTTCAGAAGAATTTAAGACAATGCTTTTAATAAGTTATTTAGCTCTTGGCTCTAGAGTTGTGTATTTTATGGCTAGCTCTACTTTTGCTACTATGCCAGTATAATCCACCTAAAAGGATCAATCTTGCATTCAAAAGGTTACATTTAGTTCTAACAATCACATCTTTTATTTGAAGATGCTATGGAAATCAGTTATGTGTTATATTGTATTTGTAGCAATATGTTTCAAATGTTTCTTATTTCATCATGCACGCCTGTTATTTATTTGGCAGTGTTGGGAAAACTGTTTTGTACAAAGTGAAATTAGAAGAGGGTTAGAGGACAAAAAAGTAGATTAAAGTTCAAAACAACTATTAAAAAATAGAATGAATACAGACAATGTTATGCTGGAAGTGGCTCTGCTAAAATGTAAATTTTAATAATACAGGCTGAATCTTTCTACCTCTATTTAACAAAGTGCGGAGAATAGACTATAATCAAAGAATGGATTACTTACCCACCAACACTTCAGATGGCCAAAGAGAAGGAGTGTGGTTGCTATAACATGACAACTATTTATGTAATGTATAAACATAGGATGTAATGTATAAACATAGGATGGAATTAACCCCTTAACGGCCAATGACTGTCTGGAATGACGGTCCTGAACCGTCATGGGGTTAAATCAGCTCAGAAAGCAATCAAAGATTGCTTTCTTCACTCAGACTGTGTTGCTGTAATCATTCAGCAACACAGAAAAAAAATGTCGGGGAGCGGTTAGATCACTCCCCGGAGCTCTTTTATTAGTAAAAAAAATGACAGCAGGTCTTCTGAATATGGCAGCGCCATGCTGCCGGAAAAAGCGTTTAGGAAGTGACCGCAATAGCTTCCGTCACTCAGTTGGTTACTGAAATGCCTTGATATCGAGGTATTTCAAGAACACCAACTGAGTGGAAAAAAACGACCTTCTAGCGGCAGGGCGCCACCATGGTTAACTTACCTTCCAAGATGGCGATGCCCTTCTCCTAGCAATTGCCACAGAAATGATTACAAATCACTTTCATCACTCAGGGGGTGTTGCTGGATGCCATCAGGAGAGTGATCTTGATTTGCCCAGTCAAAGGCAATGTTTATAAACATTTGCCTTTGACCGGTAAAGATCTGCCTCCCTTCATCATTTGCTTTGAGTGAGGGAGAGAGACAGATCGTGATAAAGCAGGTATACTTTTATAAAATATTATAAAAGATAAAAAAAAATGTCCCCACTTATAAGAGCCCCGCTTTTTATTTTAACCCCTTCCTTACGGTTGATCACTGCATAGGCAGTGATATTAAACATCGGCACATTTTTTATACCTTATATTTTATATTATTTTTAGGTACCATTAACCCCTCCTTTGCTGTAGATCAGTACTTAGGGATTGATCCTATAGCAGCAGCACCTTTTTGCTTACTGTTTTTGTTTTTTTTTTGTTTTAGCCTTATACCAGCCAAACCCATGTATGTGGGGTATCGCTGTAGTCAGGAGATGTTCAAATTTTCACCATGTTTTTTTTATAGTAAATAAGATGATATGATCAACATAATGGTATCTGAAGAAAGCCCATCTTGTCCTGAAAAAAAACAATATGTAACTTGTGTGGGTACACTAAATGGGTGAGGAGAAAATTACAGCTGGACACAAGCACCGCAAAAGTGTTAAAACAGCCTAGGTCCCAAAGGGTACAAAAAGAAAAAATAAGCCCGGTCCTAAGGGGTTAAGAACAGAGCTTTTTTATTTGTGGTACCCTTCGTGAAAATAGCTGTTTTAACATTTCTGTGGTGCTCATGTTTAGCAGTAGCTTTCTTCTTTCTCATTTACTCTAACCACACAAGTTATGTATTGTTTTTCAGGACAAGAAATGCTTCTTTTTTCTTTTAAATACTATTATTCTGATCATATCATATAATTTACTATAAAAAAATATATAAAATATTGTGGAAAAACGGAAAAAATGACTTGTTTGAAAAACATTTTACAAATGCTCATCTACAAAAGCTAATGAAAAAACTGCTAAATAGATACTAATATTTGTCCTGAGTCTAGAAATACCCAATGTTTTTATGTGTTATAGGGCAATAAGTATGAGGAACATATTGCTATTTCAAATCTGGTCATACTGCCCTATAGCCTATTTGGGACATCTTTGAAGCCTGTCAGTTAAATGTAGCCCATCAAACCATATGTGTTTGAAAACTAGACACCCCAGGGTATTTTAAATGCTGGTATTTTAACTTTTACCATGCAGTAATTCTACTACCAGCCTTTGTCAAAGTTTTCAGTGTTGTCAAACAACACTCCAATATGTGTTCAGCAACATCTCCAAAGTACAGTGATATTACCCATGCGCATGTTTTTTTCGGGTTGTTTGGGGGATTAAAGGCCAGATTTGGGAAGTGCACATTTTTTATATTAGAATTTTGACATGAGGTCATGTATTATTTTGAAGCCGGACAATGTAATGTACCCCATGAAATTATATTTTTTTGAAAAACAGACACCAAAGGGTATTTCAAATGCTAGTATTTTAACCCTTTCCATGCACCAATTTTACCACTAGCCTCAAAGTTTGTGGTAGTATTTTTTTGTGTGGTTTTTTTCAGTGATGCCACCCATGCATAGGTTTAATGGGAGAAAAAAGCGATTATAGATTGCTTTATACACCCATTTAAATGCATAATTTGTCAAGTACGCCAATTGTCGCCAGCAGAATGTTTTCCCATGACATGCTTGGCATGTCAATTGCTGTCAAGAGGTTAATGGTGGAGCACACAGAGCAATTTCTTCAGCACACCTGGAGATGTGAGGGGCCCATACCATACCATCATGCATTCCACAAACCAGGGAACGTTTTGAGTTTCCTTAAAAGCAGCACTGTCATTGCGTGTCGGGAAGTGATGATACAGGCCACAGTACTTATCATATACTGCAAGAACATTCACGTCCCTGCTTGAGCCATCTTTGCCTTTCCC
Organism: Spea bombifrons; assembly: GCF_027358695.1. Taxonomy (NCBI): domain Eukaryota; kingdom Metazoa; phylum Chordata; class Amphibia; order Anura; family Pelobatidae; genus Spea; species Spea bombifrons. The sequence goes on from NC_071087.1 coordinate 93,577,377, forward strand.
TAAATCACATCCATGATACACATATCCATAAATGAATTCTCACAAATAATTCAAGCAATTTATCCACACATGAATTTATTCTTTCACTCATTCACACAATTAATGCATACATTAATTCATTCTCACTCTTTATTTCAATATTTTTACTACCCCCTTTCTTACTTTCTATCCCCCTTCCCACACTATCTACCCCCTCTCCCTCCCCACACTATCTACCCCCTCTCCCCCTTTTCACACTATCTACCCCTCCCCCTTTTCACACTATCTATCCCTCCCCCTTCTCACACTATCTACCCCCATTCTCACACTATCTACCCCCCTTCTCACACTATCTACCCCCTCTCCCCTTCTCATTATCTACCCCTCTCCCCTTCTCATATTATCTAATCCCTCCCCTTTCTCATACTATCTACCCTGTCCTTACCCCCTTCTCACTATGTACCCTCTCCCTACCCCCCTTCTCACTGTCTACCCTCTCCCTACCCCCTTCTCACAAATCTACCCTCTCCCTACCCCCTTCTCACTAATCTACCCTCTCCTTACCCCCTTTCTAACTACCTACCCTCTCCCTACCCCTTCTCACTATCTACCCTCTCCCTACCTCCCTTTGTAGGTCACTTACAGTGCAGTCCTGTGGTGGGAGCGCGAGGCCTCTGTTTCACTGCTTTGCCACAGTGCATGCCGCTTCACTGCTGAGCACCGGCATATGATGTCATATACTGAGCACTGGCATCAAGATAGACGCCTCACGCTCCCACCACTGCCAGGGAAGTGACGAGGCGGGCGCCGGCGACAGGGAGCAGAGGAGACAGAAGGGCGGGGAGCGGTTGCTGAAAATGACCGATCGGCGCCCCTCTCTTTCCTCCTCCTTGGTGCCGTACGGCATTTCCATTGGGAGGGGGTTCCTACGGCCCTGGGGGGGATTTCTTCATTATACCCCCCGCGTCACCGCATGATTTACTGGGGGGGGGATCTGTCCCCCCGATTGCTATGCCCATGTCTGCCGGCCCACGCATAGGCCCAGTCAGTCCAGCCCTGACTGGGCCTATTTTCAGGTAGGGGCCTGGAGTTGCAGCTCCATCATCCCCTGCGTTAATCCGGCCCTGCTCCTTCCACAAAACCAAAGAGAAGATCACCATTTTGGGTGATCAGGCACATTTACAGTCTCCATATACTGCATTAAAAGGTGCCAATCACGTTCAAGATATGGAGCTTCCGGATATGATATAATTCCGGCGCAGTTTGTACAGTGGCCAGGGAGAGGAGGGTGGCTGGGGCAGATGCATGGAATTAAAGGCAAATACATGTAAAACAGAAGGTGGGGGTACTTCTTTAAGTAAAAAAAAGGATGGGTGGTGTTTTTTTTGGAGGGATTAACATGCCAGGCCATGAAAGGTAGGGCCAAAAAAAATCTGATTGCAGCCCGCAGAAGTACATTGGCATATCTACAGCCAATCATAAATAAAACTAGTTAGCTTATTAAGTCAGGGCCGGGCTTAGGGGTGTGCGACCTGTGCGGCTGCACAGGGCGCCATGGCAACAGGGGCGCCTGCCCGGGACTTAAAGTAAAACATTGTTGTTTTGTTTTTTTTTTACTTGATTTAACATCCTCCATGTTAAATAAAGTTTTTTAACTTTATTTAACATGGAGGATGTTAAATAAAGTTAAAACAAAAAAAAAACCCGATTTTTTAATTTAAGTCCCGGGCAGGTGCGCCGAGCGGTCGCTCGTGAAGTTTTCAGTGACCGCTCGGCGCCCCTCACTCTCTGTGACTCCGTCGCAGTGCTGGTGTTTCATGCAGACGCCTCCCGCTCCCACCGCAGGACTCCGGCAGCAAGGTAAGTAAGGATAGGGAGAGGGGGGAGGCAGTGAGAAGGGGCAGGGAGGGCTGTGAGAAGGGGCAGAGTGGGGGGGAGGCAGCAAGAAGGGGCAGAGTGGGGGGGCAGTGAGAAGGGTCAGAGTGGGGGGGCAGTGAGAAGGGGATGGGGGGCCCCAGAGGAGTAGTCCGCACAGGGCGCCAGAACACTTAAGGCCGGCTCTGATTACAGTTTAATAATACTTGAAAAACATGTGATTCATGCATGCAAGTCCTGCCTGCTTCTTCCACTAACATCACAAATAGTACAAGAGAAGATAGTAACCATGATATATAAGTCACTTTAACTTATCAAGTACAAGTAAATACAATACCAAATATGATATGCAGAAAATATGTAAATACTATGTATAGCAAACCACTCACTTCTCGCTAATCTACCCTCTCCCTACCCCCTTCTCACTATCTACCCTCTCCCTACCCCCCTTCTCACTATCTACCCTCTCCCTACCTCCCTTTGTAGGTCACTTACCGTGCAGTCCTGTGGTGGGAGCGTGAGGCCTCTGTCTCGCTAAATCTCCTGCAAGGCAAGTAGCTGGGAAGCAGGAAAATAGTGCAAGTACACAGGGAGTTATGATTAACCCCTCTACTGTATATATTTGCAAGAAGAGGGATGATAATTTAAAGAGGACACTCTATAATCATTTGCAATAAAGTGCATATGATAGCTAAACTGTCCCTTTAATGTTAAACTCATATGTGCAAACAACAGAAGGTTCAGAGAAAGGTTCTGTTTTCAATGCATGGCACTATGTAGACTTAATAGCAGTGTGGACTTAGTCACTTCCTCTTACAGTATGAGGTAAACAAATGAACAGATGAAACCACAGTATATCAAATAAATGCTGTCGATGTCTGGAAAGTTTGGATTGTAAAATATTACCATTAAAAAGACTTGTATTATGAAGTAGGTCTAGCTTATGTTTTAGTGGCAACAGGGCCCTAGTCACCTTCAGTGATGTTTATAAAGATGTTGCAAATAACAAAAATAGAAAAAAGAAAAAAAACAGTTTTTATTGCACCACTCAGAATCAGTCATGCCACAAAGTAAATGGGTGCATGATCACATCATAAAATGTAGCACATCCAATTTATAAAATGAGGCCTAGATTTTGTGCCAAAAACACTTGACAAACTATGTGCTTATTTTATTTGCTTTTTTCTTACTATAGGCTACAAAAATGTTTACTCTGGAAGTGCAATTTTGTAAATCTGGAATAGAGAATTTTACATTGTATTATAATTATCATTGAAATATTCAAATATTTTAGAGGTCACTATAAAGAATGTTTGGCCTTCAACCTTAATTCTTTTTGGCTATAAACTTGAGCCTGGCATGTTTCCTTGGAATAGATTTCATCTCAGAATGACCGAACTTGCAACATTTGCTAGGCAATGAGGAATTTAAGAAAGCTGTACTTTTGCAAATATGTTTTTAATACATATTCTAAAGGCTTAACCATTAAATGCCTATGATAATTTATAATTGTCTGTATATATATATACATATAATATATATATATATATATATATATATATATATAATATATACAAAATGTTTATAAGGTCTTGCAGGAGGAAATATGTGTCCAGGCTTGAGCTTAAAGGGTTAATCTCCCTAATCGGCCCATAAACCACATCTTATCTGCTTCTTGTGGAAGGGGGCTTGCCTTTTGCTCCCACTGCTCATCCACTTCTCTTCACCCATTTTTGAGTAGTGATTATAAATAGAATGGAAAATTGAGAATTAGCTATTAAATGTCTATAATAAAATTAAAAATTATTGTCTGTATATTGTTGCTGCTGTACAAAAACCTCTTCTGTACGTCAAACTTCCTTTTTCTCCCTTCTCTTTGTTGGGCTATTTATCTTGTTCTTGTATTTAATAAGTCTGATCTTACCACACATTGAAAACATAAATGAACAGTGGTTTAGAAACACAAACAAAACATTCATAATCATAACACTTAAAACAGATGTATTACAGAAGGGAGATCCTGCCAATATAATAATCTGTAAAATATATAGTTTTGACTGCAAGACAGAACAAGGTTAACTTTTGTTCTCATGCCAAGTGTGGGACAATGCCTGCATGCTTAGCAGAATTGTATTTGATCTTCTCACCATATAGTTTAGTGATGTTTCCTATCTATAAATGACATATAAACAGTTTTTTTTTCCCCTGTGCTATTTTTGGCAGGCTATAGGTGCTAGACTAGTGCATGGCAAGCAAAATCAATTCAGACTAATTCTTTGTTTTATTAGAAAAAATTGAGTAAGGACTGTGAAAGAAGAACAGCAGCAATAGTAGGGCATCGGGCCTGGGCAGGCACTGGCACATGTAACCCCTCACATACTGTCGCCTCCACCTGGGAAACATCTCCCGAATCCGCCCTTTCCTCACACAAGAAACCACCAAGTTACTAATCCACTCCCTTGTGATATCCCGCCTGGATTATTGCAACTCCCTACTAACCGATCTCCCCCTCTCCCGTCTTTCACCGCTTCAATCCATCCTTAACACTGCAGCCAGATTCATTTTTCTCTGCCGCCGTTCCGCTGCTCCACTATGCCAATCACTTAATTGGCTCCCCATACCCCTCAGAATCAAATTTAAACTTCTGACCCTGACCTAAACTGTCCTCAACAACTCTGCACCCCCTTGCATCTCTACCCTCCTATCCAAATACATCCCTACCCGCCCCCTTCACTCATCTCATGACCTGTGGCCATCTTCTACTGTTACCTCTTCCCACTTCCATATTCAGGATTTCACCCTCTTCGTTCCCCTCCTGTGGAATTCCCTTTCCCTCAGACTTTCTGCCTCGTACACAACTTTCAAAACCTCTCTGAAAATCCACCTGTTCAGGGAAGCGTACAACATTCCTTCCAAGTACTCCCAACCATCATCCTAATCACAGCCATCCGAACAAACTGCTTCAACACATCATCACAACCAGATCAACTCATCCCCCTCCAAGCAGTCCTCTCCTATTGTCTCACTTCCCCCTCAACCACCGACTAGATTGTAAGCTCGCAAGAGCAGGGCCCTCTTCTCCTTTGCACCAGTCTGTTATTGGATGTGTTTCTAAATTGTTCTTCTGACTGTAACAGCGCTTCGGAATCAGCCGGCACTTTATAAATAAATGTCATGTATTATTGTCCCTTCTAATTAAATCAAATGTAATATATATATATCACACATGACAAGGGAAACAATTTCCATGACAGAAAGAATCATAAATCAATTCTACCAACGATTAAATGAAAGTGTATTGTCACGAGGAAGTTAATATGACCTTGATATCATAACCAGTTCCTTTAAGAGGAATTCCTGTGTGTGGGAAAACTAATTTATAAGGAAAAGACTAAAATGCATCCAGTATTTTATTGTCTGCGGAAGATGCTGTAATCGGATATTCATCTTGTGTAACAAACGATTGAGTAGTTCAGTTACCCAACCAACAACTGTGTTATTGATCATACAGCCAGCAAATAAATGTTTTGTTGCTTTTTGTTTTCATATTCAAATAAAACTGACATTAAATGAATCATATAAAACCAGTTGACATGAGGTTAGAATAACCTAGAAATTAATCAGGGGATTTAACAAAGCATTAAATCCCAGCTTATCTCTAGTTAATATAGAACATTGAGTATTACAAAAAAAATACTAAACAGTGCCTCTGGGTTACACATGTGCTAAGGAGATAATTCTATTCCCTTTAGGCCCAAAATATAGACATTTCATATATATGCCTACACACACATTTATACACTGCACTTACACAGGCCTGGTCAGACCTGCCATCAGGGGGCATGCTCATGAAGACAAAGTGTCCCTCCATAAGAAATATAGATTTTGAAATATACACTATATGACCAAAATTATGTGGACACCTGACCATCACACCCATTTGAGCTTGTTGGACATCCCATTCTAAAAGGGGAAGATCAAAGTCAGGTGGGGGACTGGGGCAACACCATTACAAGAGGCCCCTAATATATATTATATATGTGTGTGTGTGTGTGTGTGTGTGTGTGTGTGTGTGTAACGGGTTCAACAAGAGAGCTGTAGTAACTCCCAGAGATCACTCAGATGTATCCTCCTGTTGTCCCCTAAATAACTTCCAGCACCAGTCAGCATGCACACCTTGGAACCCTGGTATGTGTACCCAATAAGTAGACACAACTACCTTGAACTGAGTACAGCAGGAACGAACAGTTTATTGTTGTAAAACATAGACATATATATCCACAGAACTGCATTAACATAAATTAACACATACATGCATATAACCCAACCTTTAATTCCCCTTGCAGCAATCCTATTGATGGGATTAGTTAAACAATGGAGTTCCTACCTGTGCTATCTTTGGCAGCCAGACTGGAGCCATCTCTGAGTCCCTTGGGGCCTTGCATGACAGTTCATTCTGTCACAATATATATATATCTGTCAGCCATAACATTATGACCACTGACAGGTAAAGTGAATAACACTGCTGATCGTATTATTGTGGCACCTGTCAGTGGGTGGGATATATTAGACAGCAAGTGATCATTTCATCCTCTAAAGTGATGATATAGAAGCAGGAAAAATGGGCAACCGCAAGGATTTGAGTGACTTTGACAAGGGCCAGATGGTGATGCCGAGACAACTTAGTCAAAGCATCTTCTGCAGCTCTTATGGGATGTTCCCATTCCACAGTGGTCAGTAGTACCAAAAGTTGTCCAAGGAAGCAAAAGCAGTGGACCGGCAACAGGGTCATAGGCAGGTAAGGCTCACTGGGGGGCGAAGGCTGGCCTGTGTGGTCGACAAGCTACTGTAGCTCATATTGCTGAAAAAATTCATAGAAAGGTGTCAGAACACACAGTGCAGCACAGTTTGTCACATATGGGGCTGCGTAGCTGCAGACCAGTCAGAGTACCCATGCTAACCCCTGTCCACTGCCAAAAATGCCCACAATCGGCAATTGAGCATAAAAACTAGACCATGGAGAAATGGAAGACAGTGGTCTAGTCTGATGAATCATGTTTTCTTTTACATCACGTGAATTGCAGGGTGCATGTGCGTCGCTTATCTGGAGAACACATGGCATCATGATGCACTGTGGAAAGAAGGCAGGCCGACGAAGGTAGTGTGATGCTTTGGGCTGCTGGGAAACCTAGGGTCCTGCCACTCATGTGGATGTTACTTTGACACATGCCACCTATCTAAGCATTGTTGCAGACCATGTACACTCCTTCATGGACACAGTATTCCCTGGCCTCTTTCAGCAGGCTAATGTGCTCTGCCATAAAGCAAAAATGGTTCAGAAATGGTTTGAGGAACTCAACGAGTTGAAGGTGTTGACTTAGCCTTCAAGTTCCCTGAATCTCAATCCAATCAAGCATCTATAGGATGTGCTGGACCAACAAGTCTGATCCATGGAAGCTCCATCTCGCAATTTACAGGACTTAAAGGATCTCCTGCTAACATCTTTGTGCCAGATACCACAGAACACCTTCAGAGGTGTAGTAGAGTCCATGCCTCAATGTGGCTGTTTTGGTGGCAAAAGGGGAACCTACACAATATAAGGCAGGTAGTCATAATGTTATGGCTATAACATAGCTACTATCTGTGCAAATACCAAATCATTAAATATTTTTTGAGTTAGTGTTCAACACAAAACTTAAAATGTAATTATGCTTATGGTGAGTACGGCTGGCCCTAGGGTTTCGAGCATCCTAGGTAAACCTTGCTTTCATTACCCTTCTTCAGAATGGCCTTGCTTGCTCACATGGGGGAGAACCTGGCAGTGTTGCCTTCTGTCCCTTGGGCAGCAGCTTAGTTTTTCTATAAGGCAGACCAAGCCATGAGACAAAAGAAATACTACCTTTTATGGGCATGCTCATATTTACATATGAGGAAGAATAGGCAAGGTATTTGATAAGAATGTTGTAGATACTTTCTCACCATAACAATTCCTTCTACATAATTTGTCATAAACATGAGTATAATGTAAACCCCTGCATCCCATGTTGTGTAAGTTTAATAGTTTTCCTTGCAGTTATACTTATAACCGCTGGGAAATCTAGGCTAACAGTCAAGGAAGCCCTGAAGCTATAAGCACAAGGACAGCACGTCTAGGGATCTAAACAACCTGTGGCCAGGCCATTCAGACAATTCAGAGTATCACCATGTAAGTAGCTGAAACAATCCATATAAAATGAAAGCATAGGGTTAAGAAATGATGAGCAATGTAGGTGGAGCTGCAGGGGTAAATTATGTCAGAGGAAATGTAACAGTTTAGAGTTCCTGCTATAACGCCCACCACCCTTCCTTATTTAAGAATGTTGTCACTTTCTGTAGCTAGGAATTAACAGAAGGTATTTTATAGCATTTGTGAATGCATTTGTTACACATGCTGCTTTAAAGTGGTGAAATCCCAAAACTTTGCATGCTACAAATATAAATAAATAGGGATTTCTCCAGGGTTTGATGAGATTGACTTTGTTATCATAAAGTTATTTCTTATCCTTTCCCAATTGGGCACGAGCCGCGTGGGGGATGCTGTCATCTGGGTCAATACTAACTAATTTCTTTGGTTAAATTTCACCAACCTGATCTTATTTTTTTTCAAACCTGTATAACTATGTTACATTTCATGTACCTATGAATTTAGGTATGAAGTAGGTTTTGGATGTGTGGGCAATAACTTATATTTATATTTTATTTCATGACCATCGGTTTAGAATATGGAAACTTTCACCATTTCTACATGGTGTATTGAAATGCTACTACAGCCCAACGCTAGAGCACAGTATATATATTGCCCTGTTATCACGACCGGCTGACTGGCTGGGATGTGGAGATTATGACAGCCCAAGTTTATGGTTTCATTGGTATAGGAATGTCGCTGTCATCACATGGTGGTACAAATGGCAAAAACATTAATTGGAGAACATCAATGTGCAGTAGTGTATGTCTCACAGATTTCATTTTGATATATGTATGTTGGCAAAGTTATCTTATTTTATTTATTATGAATAAGTGCTGCATTTTGTGTCTTAGTAGTTACGTGCATGGGTGCATCAAGTGAGTTTTGTGGGGAATATGACCTTATGGTGGGACAAAATTGAGGATTCCACTAGTCAAGAATTTTAGGCAGCATTTCCATAGCTACATCTATATTGCTTTACTTTAATTCAGCCCTTTCTGGTGAATGTGTTGGGCAGGACAGGGTGGAGTATTTGGGTTATTAAGATGGAGTTACCTCCATATTCATCAAATATGGCAATAGTACTTTGCTTTATATTAAGTTTCAATATAATGGCATAGGTGTTCCTAGCCTGCTGTAATCAAATGTGTTAGGTGGAAATGCTGAATCAGCACATTCTCTCTTTAACCAGAACACTTAAGAAAATGCAAAATGAAAACGTGAAGATGTGCAAGATATACTCAATAAATAATGTACAACAATAAAAATACATAATGTGGGGGTGTGAATAATCTTAATTGAGGCCTGCAGTATAGACTTGTCCCAGTTAAACTGGTAATATTGTATTGGAAAGACTTGATGATATTACACACATTGTGTAGTGGCAGTGGGATGAAGAGAACTTGTATACTATAATAACACAATAGCTTAACATACCAGTTCATACCAATTAATAAGCCTGAAGAAAAGAAGAAAAAAGGAAAGCATTCTGAATACGTGTGGTAGCTGGTGAAAGGGTGTTTTTAAGTTGTGTGTCTAGTCCCCGTTCTTTAGTTTAATCCTGCTGGCATCTTCCATCTTTCAATACACAGTTTAGCCAGTATTCATGCTCTAATTCTCTCCACAGGTCTTAGAGTCTCCCAAAGTTCTGTGCAACTACCATTGTACAGCACTATATAATGCATGTATATGTACTTGTGCAGCCTAAGAAAGAATTATTTATTTATGGCTGTATTCTATTGCATCACTTAAAAAAAAATATTAACAACACATTACATATTACACCGTGTCATGATTTATTCAAGAAAAAAGGCTATTTATGAAAAACTAAGTACACTTTATGATTCAATAGCTTATAGAACCACCTTTAGCAGCAATAACTTGAAGTTATCATTTTTTTATGTCTTCATCATTCTCTCACATCATTGTGGAATAATTTTTACAATGTTGCTTCTTTACAATGTTGCTTCAGTTCATTGAGGTTTGCAGGCATTTGTTTATTCACCAGTCTTTTAAGGTCCTGCCGCATCATTTCAATTGGATATCTGGACACCCCGCCTAATTGTGGAGTTCAGGTGTTTCAGTCAAACTTGTTGCTAACAGGGGTATAAAATCAAACACATAGGCATATGCTTTCTTCATATACAAACACTGGCAGTAGAATAGGTCTTCAGAGGATGCCCTCTTTGCTCCAAGTCAGGTTGGAAATCATATATATATATATATATATATATATATATATATATATATTAACATTGTTATAGAGTTTTTCTGTCCAATTTTGGTGTGTTTGGTGTTTTAATAAAAGTGTGGTTGGACCAAAATTGGACAAAAAAATCAACAACAAAAAAAATCAACAATAATATATATATATAATTATTATTATTATTGCTAACAGCAATCACACTCCTATCATGCCGAGACAGCCAGTACATGCTGGAACCTGGGCATGATAAGAATGTGATTACAGCCTCCATATGCCATGCTACCCCCACACACACTTACACATCCATGCTATCACACACAAACACACTCATTCACAAACATTAATTCACAAACATTCAGTATAAACTACAGCATAACACTACAGCATATATATATATATATATATATTATATATATATATATTTATTTATTTATTTTCGGGGCCAATACAAACCATTGTGTGTAAATCTATTCATAAACAGGACTATGCATAGGACACGTGGTCACTCATTTAGACTGGAAGAAAGGAGATTTAGTCTAAGGCAAAGGAAAGGGTTTTTTTTTACAATAAGGACACTAAGGATGTGGAATTCTCTGCCTGCAGAGGTAGTTTTATCAGAGTCTGTACAGACATTTAAACAACAATTGGGTGAATACTTGCAAAAACATAATATTCAGGGATATAGTTTTTAAATTATGAGGAAATCGCTTCTTGATCCAAGGAGAGATCTGACTGCCATTTTGGGGTCAAGAAGGACCCCTAGTTTGTGCAAAATTGGAAGGAGCCACTGGGATTTTTTTTGCCTTCTTTTGGATTGACAGCAAGCAATAAACAGATATGGGAAAGTCTGAACTTGATGGATGCGTGTCTTTTTTCAGCCTAACTATGTAACTATATAACATGCAGGGGCCTGGGGAGTTAAAATGTACCTACCAGTGCTACCTCTAAGTACCCGAGACCTGTAGATTGCAAACTTGTGTATAGGACCATCTTTATCTAATGTACTGATTTCTCTTAGTTTGTCAGGTCTAGCACTGCCATACCCTTTGAATGCATGTATTGTAAGAAGCACTATATAATAATAATATTAAGAGTGATGAGATACATCCAAGGCAACCTTTAGGGGACAGGAGGGTGGACCGTGAAGATCATAGAATTTGAAAATGTAATGTGTAGCTAGTTCTTACTGATGATTGGTTACCTTTACAGATAACAATATTTTTGTCATTTTGCTTGAAAAATAGCCTTTTTATGTCAGGGTAGCTAAAATCAGTTGGGGAAGATAGCAAAACTATTATTGCCTAATCAATTTCCTGTCCCTTCTCCTCATTTAACAACCAGCAACCTAAAATCAAAGAAAATATGTAAACTGTATTAAATAGGTTTATTTATCCATCTGTAAGATAGAAAATTGTAGATCTGGAATAACCTACTGGTATTGGTATAATGCCAAAATGCAACAAATAATAAGTATTACATAACATGAATCTATGTGTTCTATACAATATAATCAAAAATAAGAGTATTAAAAAAGTTATGAAATGTCATTTTTGGGAAAAAAAATTATATTAGCACACAGGAAGCATGTATTCTAAATGAAGAAGAAACTTGCACCACAAAGAACTGAGTGTGGGTGGATATCCTTCTAAGTTGTTATTCACTTCATCTGTTATCCGGTGTAACAACAAAAGAAATATATTTTCTGGGACATTAACACCAGAGATTTAAGATAACATCTTACTGTTAAAATGGAATGTTTCCAAAGTCATTATATTATAACCATAGTTAATACCAAAAGGAAATGACACAATTAAATTTACTTGTAGCTAGCATAATAATTTTCAATTTTTTTTTTCCCCAACGTGATTTATACTTATTTTAAAGAGTGTTTGAAGATTTTGACAGGAGTGTCTATGTGGTAAAAAGATTGCAGTCCTTGCTCCACGGATTTGGAGGGATAGGATATAGTGCTCTATATCAGAATATTTTTTCAAATAGAGGACTAAGTAAAAGTGTTCGGAGGAGAAGACAGTAAAAATAATCAGCAGAGTGAGGAGAAATGCTGGAGGAGTTAGTAAAGACAGAAGGCTAGACAAATGAAATAACAAACCATTGTCAGAGATTGTACAGGGCCAAGAAAACAGAAAAAGGGCAAAGGTTGATGTATTGGGGAACAGGCTAGGGTGATGCAAAGTTAGGCAAAATAAAAGCCTGTGAAGAGAGGGATAAATTATATGATGGAAGGTGGGATGGAGTATACTGTAATCAATGGAGATATCAAAATGGATATATTAACATTTATACATGTCACATGACTGGGCATTTGTCTGACAATTTGCACTTTCTCAGTAATATACCACTGGACATGAGAGGATTGCCTTCAAATAGCTGTTCCAGCTAGTGTGTTGAATTTAACACTTTAATTAATTTATCCTGCCTTTTCAGAGATTGTTGCCTAGTTTTTACCTGAAAAACCTAGTGGTCACCTGACACAAAATCAGGCACTGATGGGTTATTGCCATAGAAACTGAAAAATTTGCTTAAACGTTTTTATGTTGTTTTTAAGACCCGCTACTCCCAGAGCTGACTTTAACTGCAGGCAAAAGGGGCAGCACTCCTATGCCCATACCTTAGGAGCCCATAACTGTTATGTCTTGGTCCCTCTTAACCACCATTATAATCCAGAGTTGCCAGTCTCGGTGGCTACTAGCACAGATATCTCCACTAACCCTAGCTTGTGGCTTGAACATCATCTGTACATAGCAGTTATCCAAGAGTTATGAAACTTTGCAGAGGCAGCCCAGCTGGGCTGCCATGGTTTAACAAACACTCACCAACAACTGTACCAGAATTTCTGGAGCAATTGAGGTGTACTGATTGTAATGTGGGGCACATAATAGGTGGTAAAAGGAAAAATCTTGCATTTAAAGTAATTTATATTATCTGCACACATTAAGGTGGCAAAACTATGTATAGATTGACCAAATACTGTTTTTTTTGGTCTTCTCAGCAAGTTCTTTACTTACCCCAAAATGTTTAGATATCTTCCTGAAACGTGTATACAGAATCCATCAACATATGTTATGTTACATAGGTCACAGTTATATATTTATACGGATGTGTTCCAGTTTGTAGTGAATAAACATGTATTGGTTTATTTCTTATTATTAACTGTTAGTGTGATGCTATGCAAGTGTTCCTCGATTTATCTGATGGCTGGCCATCTAATAAACACCGGGCATATACCCAGTGGGTAGGTGGGCAATAGAGCACATACCGACTCTTACTGCCACTTCAGTGGAATTCAGATATTGCAGTGCACCAGCAACAACTGGCCTTAAAGTGCCAACACCACTTTGTCATCCCTGGCCCAGCCTGACAGGAAATCATTAATTTTCTTTTTACATACTGTATATATATACAGATTCTTTGAGTTCTCAATAAAACACAGATGTCATGTAACCCATGCTTGTTATGTTCAGTCAATGTAAAACACTCAGTGCTGTATTATTTGTTTGTGATCAGAGGCTGATACTGAATGTTGCCAAGTCTCTCACAAATATTGAAAAAAAAGATTTGGCTTTGGAGTGTGACAGGAAATTTAAACTAAAAGGCAGCCTGACCTTCCGGGGCTGGTATATTTATAAGTCAATTGACAGTGAGTCATCGGAATCTTGTGGTTTGTATATCCTGAGAGGAGAATGAGCCTTATGTGATTATTTGGCATTTTATGCAACCAGCAGCAAAAAAATCTGTTTGAGACGGAAGTATTTAGTAGGAAGTAAGTGTTGATTGATTCTGTTACTTTGATTATTTTGCTGCCTAGACATCACAATATTTAAATATTAACGAAGTGAATGTTTTCTCAAACATTATACCTGGAAGTACAAGGCGCTCCCTTGTAGTTGTTATTTAAGGCTGGGTTAACCAACTTTTCTAATTGTGATTCAGGGAGTCATGATGCCCCATTGTTACAAAGTACAATATTTTTGTTTCTAATTCAAGGAAAGAACCTGCTAATGCTATAACCAAGTATCAAGAAGAATTTTTTTACTACCCTCCAACTACCCTCTTTTTTTATACCTTATAATATTTGCTGTGGATCACACAGCTACACTACACTACATTAATATTTATTGAGTGCAACTCCCATGATGTTGAGCTGCAGCATAACTGTTCACTGGGCTGGGGGGGAGGCTACACCAAGTCTACGATACAAACACTAACTTTGGCTGACTGCAACTACAACAATATTCAGCAAGCCATATTGCTAGCTGAAGTTCATGGCAATTGTAGTTATAGACTGGGGTTGTGATGGCCTACACTACAAACTCACCTGACTGGAACTCCTATCATATACAGCCATTACTGGCTGAACACCATAGGAATTGTTGACTGGGTTAGTTGTGGCTCAGTTATTACAAACTAAAGTTCTCATGTTCCACAGGTAAATGTTGGTCTGTTAGCGACTACTACCACCATGATCATACCATTTTTCCTATTAAAGGGTAAACAAGATTTGCCTCCCACCAGAAAACACCTCTCCTGAGCCAACAAAGCTAGACAATGGGGAGGAGGTGAGGAGGTATTGGGATGGAAGAGGGGAAAACTGAGGAGGATATTTTGCCACCCCCTTTGAAAAAATCCTGTGGACAACCATGACCAGCATGTGTGTAAGGGGGTTGATCATAGCTCCCATGCCAGCGTTAACATAATAAATAGCACAAACCATAGACGATCTGCCAGCTGCTTGCTCAGCAGGTGGTTCTAACCACTGAAGACACCAATAATCCTAGTGCAGTGGGTGCCATAAACCATCCACTGGTCATGTCTCCTCAAGCTCTATCAACCTCCACTTTCAGGTACACTCCATAAACGCGAAACGCGTCGAAGGATCTAATTGGACTTTATTACATCCTACCTTGTGGTGGACTTTTATACCAAACGCCTGCGTATGCACTTCTGTCCATGAAAAATTGTGAGTGCATCCTTATTGGTACATCTATATTTTACCTTGAGATATTGCACCATTTTTAGTTTGTTTTTTAGATTTTATATGAAGAACTATTAAAGAACTTTACATATTCCATGCTGATGGCTTTGAATCACCTTCTTTATTTGTGAGTGCAACATATCACTTTATCACCATATTGAACATACCATCTACACTATATTGTGTTGTTTCTTTCTTCCCTCTTATATGTACCTGCGCCCCATCCATTTTTGGTTTGTTCATATTTTCACACTTTGAGGAAGAGTGTCGTTTGGGCAGTTGCGGTCACTTTTTGGGAAGTATTATTTTGTATACTGATCTATTTATTACTCTTTCTATTTTTGTTTATTACATTTCACCACAGAAGCACGTATTTTTGGTTTATTCACGGTGTTATTGATTAGATGTTGAAAGATTTCTGGGGCATTACAAAGCCCAAACAGTATTACTAGATATTCATAATGTCTGTTCCTGGTTCTGAAAGCATTTTTCGACTCATTACCTGATCTTATGCATACCAGGTTATAGGCTCCTCGTGAATCAAGTTTTGTAAAAAATTTTGCTGAACGTAGCTGATCCAGAAGTTCAGGAATAAGAGGCAAGTGTTTTTTTAATTATATTTTATTGAGTTTATTAATTTCTCTGTAATCAATGCAAGGCCTTAGACTGACATCATTTTTTACAAATAATAATGGAGCACCAACTGGGGAAGAAGATGGGCGAATAAAAAATTTGGCAAGATTTTCTTGTAGATATTCATGGAGTAGTTTCAATTCAGCCAAATGGGATAGCAGCTCCCGGTAGCGGTTTTATGGAGCTATCACAAGCCTATGAGGTGAAAGTTGATCAGGGTACGTCTTGTCACAAACAAGGTAAAATCTGTAGCAACAATTTCATTAATTGCTGTAGAAACATTAGTGGGCTGACAATTAAGTAAGCAATGTTCTGAAGGTAGTCTTGCAGTCAATCTGTGGGTTATACACAGGGGAGGGCTGGCAGCCTAAGGCCTGGGGGGCAAGTCTGGTCAACTGGCCCATTGCACCATCAAAGCGGCTGCGAGCGACATTGAAAGTGGCCGTCGTGCGGCAGTCACTCCACCAGCGCCTAATGAAATTAAAGTGGCCGGCGTGCACACACCGCATGCCTCAGCTCTTTATCACACCCCTTTTAAGACGTGGGAAGAGGAGCTGAGGCATGGCCGTTGGGTCTGACTGCCGCATGATGCAGGGGCGTACCTAGAGTATTTGGCACCTGTGGCAGACCCTGTATGTGCCCCCCCCACACACTTTAAAACTGCATAGTTTCTATGGTTAGGCAAACATTGACAGGGGTACAGCAAAATTGTTATCATTATATACTTAGGGATTACGCAGCACCACCGTCAATGTGTGCCTATACATTGAGCCAGACACTGACAACCCCTATCACTATATACCGTATTTGCTCGATTATAAGACGACCCCGATTATAAGACGACCCCCCAAAATCAAAATATTAATTTAGGAAAAAAACAAAAAGCCTGAATATAAGACGACCCTATAGGAAAAAAAGTTTTACCAGTAAATATTAATTCATGTAAATATATTTTTTAAATTTCCTTTTATTTGCCAACCTGCCCCCCCCCAGTTATGCCACTCTGCCCCCAGAAATGCTTTATACCCCCCCTATTTGCCACTCTGCCCCATGATATGCCTTATACCCCTATATGCCACTCTGGCATATAGGGGGTTAAAAGGCATATCATGGGGCTGAGTGGCATATAGGGGGTTAAAATGCAATTCTGGAGGTATATATGCATATCATGGGGCTGAGTGGCATATAGGGGGTTAAAATGCATTTCTGGAGGTCCAGAAATGCATTTTAACCCCCTATATGCCACTCAGCCCCATGATATGCCTTTTAACCCAGCATGTACTGGCTGCCTTGGCTTGATAGGAGTGTGATTGCTGCTAACAGCAATCACACTCCTATCAAGCCAAGGCAGCCAGTACATGCTGGAACCTGGGGATGATAGTAGTGGGATTACAGCCTCCCTATGCCATGCTACAACCCCCACCCCCCTTACACATCCATGCTATCACACACAAACACACATTCACAAACATTTAAATACTCATTCATTCCATTAATCACACATACTTCACACATTAATCACACATACTTACCCAAAAACCCTCCCCCACCCCCTTACCTGAACTGCAGATCTCTCACTCGAAGACTTCTGCAGGGGACCGGCTGTACCAGCAACTTCTCTGGCCCCGCCCCCAGAGGAGGGAGGGGGAGATAGAGTTCTGTGAGGAAGCTACAAGCTTCCTGTCCTCCTGCTTCTAACGGAAGAGACGCTGCTCGCGACCGGTAAGCAGCATGGCCCCAGCCATTTTTTTGGGGTCTGATTAGAAGACGACCCCGATTATAAGACGAGGGGTATTTTTCAGAGCATTTGCTCTGGAAAAAACCTCGTCTTATAATCGAGCAAATACGGTACTAAGCCAAACATTGATTTGGTGTAGGCTTAACACTTTAGTGACTGGCATAGTATATAGTAGGGATGCACCGAAATGAAAATTCTGGACTGAAACAAAAAATTCAGCATTCACTTGGCCAAAACTGAAAAAAAAACTTTAAAATACTTTATTAAAAGTAACACCAAAATTAGACAAAAAATCAACAACAATATTAACACACACTATATATATATATATATATATATATATATATATATATATATATATATATATATATGTAAAAGGGTGGAGCCGTATTAGTCCAGTAGACACGATGTCAAAAAATAGAGTATTGCAGAGTATGCGGTGATACCTTTTTTTTTGGACTAACATAATATTAAAAAGACAAGCTTTCGAGAGTTATCCTCCCTTCATCAGGTCTGAAGCAATACTAATCAACATGATAGAGGTTACAACTTAAAACAAGTGATGGTGTAAGAGAAGGGGGGTGGTTGAGTGGGGTGTCGTAAATAATAGGTCTGGAGGTGAGAAATGCAGAGAGGTAGAGAGATAACCCAGGGACAGAACAAATAAACTTAGGGAAACCAATAACCACAGTAAAACATCAAAGATAACAGCAATTAGACATTGGATGACTAGATGAAGTTCATATGAAGTTCTGGTAGTGTGTAAGGAAACCAGAATCCACATTAAGTCCCTCTTTTATGGTGTTGAAATGTGTAATCATTTTCATCTCAAATGTTTTTCTTTCCTGAGAGTCTCTGAAATTTCCTTTGAGTACTTTAATTTTTAGGTTTTGGATGGAGTGATTGTTCTGTGTGAAATGATGTCCTACCGGGGTGCAATATTTTTCTTCCTCATGGTTTTTGATGGAGCTTCGGTGCAGGTTCATTCTAAGGTGCAGCTTAAGCCCAGTTTCTCCAATGTAGCACCCTTTGTCACATGCAGAGCATTGTATCATGTACACCACGTTTGCCGATGTACATGAGTAAGAGTCTTTGATGCTGTATGTTTTGTTGTTGTGACTGGCTGTGTTACTGTCACATATGTTGGCAAAGTTTGCAGCGGGATTTGTTGCATGGTACAGTGCCATTCTGTGTATGCTCCTGTTCTGGGGCCAGTTTGCTGCGCAAACATCCCCCATATATAGCAACATCCCCCATAAAGATGGTATTGAGGCCTGCATCAAATTCCTCTCCTCCAGCAATGCCACACAAAAATATGATAGTGAAACCATCGCCAAGCTCATAGAATTTATACTGACACACAACTATTTCAAGTTCTATGACACTAACTACCTACAAATGACCGGGACAGCCATGGGCACCAAAATGTCACCGCAATATGCCAACCTTTTCATGGCTGACTTGGAACAGAGATTCCTAGCCACTCACCCCCACAAACCGCATAATTATTACCGTTACATCGACGACATCTTCATAATATGGACAGAAGGAGAAGAAAACCTTTTAAAATTCCACGAATCTTTCAATTCATTCCACCCATCTATTAAACTCAAAATGAATTTCTCAAAACACAGTGTGAGCTTCCTGGACTGCGCCATAACTGTCACCTCTGGCTTTCTTCACTCTTCCGTGTATAGAAAATCCACAGACAGGTACAGCTACCTTCACAATTCAAGCTTTCATCCCAAACACACTAAACAAGGTGTCATTTACAGCCAAGCCATAAGATACCACCGTATCTGCTCTGACACTCAGGACAGAGACAAACACCTGGGCGCGCTGGCAGAGTCGTTTCAGAAGAAGGGCTACAAGGAAAAAACTATATCCAAAAAAATTAAATCTGCTGTAAGGACACCACGGGAAAGGCTTCTAGAATACAAAAAAAAGGATAACACAAGCAGGATCCCTCTGGTAGTTACCTACAACCCAACTCTTGAGGAAATCCGCAAAATTATTAAAGACCTACAGCCGATATTCTCAGAAGACCCCATACTGAAAAAAATATTCCCTCAGCCCCCAATACTGGCATTCAAACAACCACCAAACCTGAGGAAAAGATTAGTGCGCAGCAAACTGGCCCCAGAACAGGAGCATACACAGAATGGCACTGTACCATGCAACAAATCCCGCTGCAAACTTTGCCAACATATATGTGACAGTAACACAGCCAGTCACAACAACAAAACATACAGCATCAAAGACTCTTACTCGTGTACATCGGCAAACGTGGTGTACATGATACAATGCTCTGCATGTGACAAAGGGTGCTACATTGGAGAAACTGGGCTTAAGCTGCACCTTAGAATGAACCTGCACCGAAGCTCCATCAAAAACCATGAGGAAGAAAAATATTGCACCCCGGTAGGACATCATTTCACACAGAACAATCACTCCATCCAAAACCTAAAAATTAAAGTACTCAAAGGAAATTTCAGAGACTCTCAGGAAAGAAAAACATTTGAGATGAAAATGATTACACATTTCAACACCATAAAAGAGGGACTTAATGTGGATTCTGGTTTCCTTACACACTACCAGAACTTCATATGAACTTCATCTAGTCATCCAATGTCTAATTGCTGTTATCTTTGATGTTTTACTGTGGTTATTGGTTTCCCTAAGTTTATTTGTTCTGTCCCTGGGTTATCTCTCTACCTCTCTGCATTTCTCACCTCCAGACCTATTATTTACGACACCCCACTCAACCACCCCCCTTCTCTTACACCATCACTTGTTTTAAGTTGTAACCTCTATCATGTTGATTAGTATTGCTTCAGACCTGATGAAGGGAGGATAACTCTCGAAAGCTTGTCTTTTTAATATTATGTTAGTCCAATAAAAAAGGTATCACCGCATACTCTGCAATACTCTATTTTTTGACATCGTATATATATATATATATATACACATATATATAACAACAATCACAATCCTATCATGCCCAGGTTCTAGCATGTGCTGGCTGACTTAGCATGATAGGAGTGTGACTGCTGTTTGCAATTATATATATATTAATACTGTCATTGAATTATTCTGTCCAATAAAAGTGTTAACACACCGAAGTTGGACCAAAAAATAATTTATAACAGCAATCACACTCCTATCATGCCTAGGCAGCCACTACATGCTGGAATCTGGGCATGAAAGGAATGTGATTACAGACTCCCTATGCCAAGCTATCCCCCAACACTTACACATCCATGCTATTGAAACCCTCATTCACAAACATTCAGCATAACACCCATCACTCTCACACACTTACATTCAGCATAACACCCATCACTCTCACACACTTACATTAGGCATAACACCCATCACTCTCACACACTTACATTCAGCATAACACCCATCACTCTCACACACTTACATTCAACATAACACCCATCACTCTCACACACTTACATTCAGCATAACACCCATCACTCTCATACACTTACATTCAGCATAACACCCATCACTCTCACACACTTACATTCAGCATAACACCCATTACTCTCACACACTTACATTCAGCATAACACCCATCACTCTCACACACTTACATTCAGCATAACACCCATCACTCTCACACACTTACATTAGGCATAACACCCATCACTCTCACACACTTACATCCAGCATAACACCCATCACTCTCACACACTTACATTCAGCATAACACCCATCACTCTCACACACTTACATTCAGCATAACACCCATCACTCTCACACACTTACATTCAGCATAACACCCATCACTCTCACACACTTACTAATCCACTCTCTCCTACCTTTTCTTCTTTCACTCTCACTTTTCCTCCTCTTCTTCTTCTTCTTCTTCCTGTCCTGTGCACTGAGCGCGGAAGACGGTGGGCGTGGCTTCAGTGTTGTGCGCCGGGATTTGACATCAAGTCCCGGCACACAGCCACAGTTGCTGCGCGCATCGTTTCTGAAGGCGTGCCGGCATGGTGGCACCCCTCAGATGAGCGGCAGCCGGGGCGGACCGCCCGCCAGATACGCATGACGGCCGCAGTCAATCCTGCTCGCGGCCGCTTAGTTTTTAACTTTGCGGCCGCAGCCACATTTAATGTCGTCCGTCCGGCCCACCGGCCCAGGATTAAGGGCGGCCTGGGGGGCAATTGCCCCCCTGCCCCCCCCGCCCCTGGGAAGTATATTTATTTTATCTGTTCTTTTTTATATGTTTGACCCTTTTTTAAAAAAAACAATTTGTATTGTATATTTATTGTTATAATAGAAAAAATAGATTGGCATTATTTTTTTTGTTATTATAATCTATTCTATTGTTCCAATTTTTATATGAACATCTATTTATTTATTTCTTTATTATTATGGTCTTATGAAATATATATGTCAGCTATATTTTTATATATTTGTAATATGGATGAAGTTAATGTTATACAATTTTAAATAATAAACAATTTTTAGGTAAATGGCATGTTATTGATTTAAGGGAACAAACAGTACATAAACAGAAGGGGATGTCACAAAATAGAGGCACGGCAATGACATGGACCGTACCCACAAGCAGAATAAGGCATAATTCGGCAGTAAAAGGCACAATCCAAATGCATTCCCCCCCACAGATTATGAAAGAAAATGTACAATGAGGAGCAATGTGGAGTTAAAGACAATGGAGGCCAAGATTCAAATTTGGAAGTGCTACAAGTCCATGTCGCCCTAAGAGTACGCTGCGTAAAGGTAGACAGACCGACACACATGAAAAGGAAGGAGGGAGAAGGAAAAGAAAAAAAAAAATACCCGTATCAAAAATCAAAGTACAGGAGACAGACATTTAACAGTGTTGTCTCTAAATGGCAGACTTGGTGACAGTAAACAGATGCAGTAGTGTGCTCCGTAACGTGTAGGGGGCAATGGGAGCGCAGCGAAAAGAAGAGAAAAAAATAAATAAAAAAAACCCCAAGTGAAAACCTTGGCCGCGTATCGGTAGGTGATGCGTTTAAAGCGAGCGCGACCCCAGCAAACGACAAGCATGGGACGAGGCACCTGCGCGTCACAGCCTGTGTAAGGCACAGCTCAGGAAAGAAAACATCAGTATTAGTATGAACAACAAGGTGCAGCTCTAGGATCAATACATCAGTGTAGCATGAACATTAAAGTACAGGAAAGTCATTCAACAGTGACAGCCCATGATGGCAGGCCCGTTGACAGTGATCATGTGCAGTGTTACGCTCCTTAACGTGTAAGTGGCAATCAGAGCGCAGCAGTCTAGCGCATGGTTGACGCACCAGCAATTAGTCTCAAGAACATGCACGCAGCAAAAAAAAAAACCTTATGGTGGTAACGTAGCGGTGTAACAGCCGCCAGGTAACGGGTCAATAAGGGAGCTCCATCACTCCTTGTGCGCGAGTACGGAACAGCTCCTGCAGGTCAGCAGCCGAAGATGTGGTGGTTGCTGGGAAAGGTGAGTGGGGGGCCTCGTCTGAAGTCGCCGTGCTCGCGGGCGAAGGCACCATGTTGGGCGCGTCTGCGTGTCCAGGACTGCGGGGGTCTGGAAGTATGCCCGCAGCGAGTTCCCAGTTGATCTGGATTGGGTTTCAGGGGTGTCGTGGCGCTGGGATGAGCGTTTCTACTTGCCCATCGTGTCCTGTAGCGTCGGATAGATGCAGATTTTAGTGAGTTTGCCGCGGAGCTAAAGGCTTAAGATGCCATCTTCAAGCAAGGCAAGCCACGCCCCCAATAAACTATTTTTAATATTTAGGATTGAGTATAAGCGCTTTTATTTCACTTTTGACGTTTTTTTTTTTTGCTGATTGGCTGTGCCTAGTCAGCTGACTCCAGTAACCAATCAGCAGCTGGCCCTAGCTCACCTCTCTCTGATTGGTCAGCTCTGGTCAGGTGACATCTCCCACCAATCAGGAGGCTAGGGCTCAGGGCCAGCTGCTGATTGGCTGAACCTAGTCAGCTGACTAACGCAACCAATCAGCAGCCAGCCCTGGCTCACCTATCTGATTGGTCAGCCCTGGTCAGGTGGCACCACCCTCCAATCAGGAGGCTAGGGCTCAGGGTCAGCTGCTGATTGGCTGAGCCTAGTCAGCTGACTCCAGCAACCAATCAGCATCCGGCCCAGGTTCACCTCTCTCTGATTGGTCAGCCCTGGTCAGGTGACACCACCCTCCAATCAGGAGGCTAGGGCTCAGGGCCAGCTGCTGATTGGCTGAGCCTAGTCAGCTGACTCCAGCAACCAATCAGCAGCCGGCCCTGGCTCACCTCTCTCTGATTGGTCAGCCCTGGTCAGGTGAAACCACCCTCCAATCAGGAGGCTAGGGCTCAGGGCCAGCTGCTGATTGGCTGAGCCTAGTCAGCTGACTCCAGCAACCAATCAGCATCCAGCCCAGGTTCACCTCTCTCTGATTGGTCAGCCCTGGTCAGGTGACACCACCCACCAATCAGGAGGCTAGGGCTCAGTGGCAGCTGCTGATTGGCTAAGCCTAGTCAGCTGACTCCAGCAACCAATCAGCAGCTGGCACTGGCCCACCTCTCTCTGATTGGCCAGCCCTGGTCAGGTGACACCACCCTCCAATCAGGAGGCTAGGGCTCAGGGCCAGCTGCTGATTGGCTGAGCCTAGTCAGTTGACTCCAGCAACCAATCAGCAGCCGACCCTGGCTCACCTCTCTCTGATTGGTCCGCCCTGGTCAGGTAACACCACCCACCAATCAGGAGGCTAGGGTTTTTGCCCTGCTGCTGATTGGATGAGTCTACTCAGCTGACTCCAGAAACCAATCAGCAGCCAGAAGGCTTCACCAAGCTGGTTCACTAACCAAATTGGCATTTTCTATAGCCTCCCTCTAGGTGCAGACACTAGCACTTCCTACAATCTGCAGTGACAACTACAAAGCAAAGGAATATATAAAAATAAAAAAAAAATACACACTTAAATAATTCATTTTATTTCCATAAAAGATAAAAAATGTGAGATGTTCCTTAATGTGCCACGCCAAGTTGAGTGTCTATTGGCTCAGCAAGACTCCATTCATTTGTGATTGGGTGTAGCATTTTCCATACTTGCGTTACCTCCAAACTGGGATAGCAAATTCCACCAAGCTGTTAATGTGACAAAGTAGACAAGGCAATTCATGCAGGACACACCGCTTGTGATATCCCATAGGTCTGTGCTGTTAGCTGAGCCCTCGGTCCGTGGCAGTGTTTTGTGGCCATCAACTTGGAGCAGAAAAACACCACTTTACTACCAACAAGAACATGCTCCCTGAAAATCAAATCTAGCATTTGTAACATTTTTACTCATGACAGACTGTGGAGGACCAACTTATAACATGCTTTTCTGACAAACGTAACGCAGTTCATAAATGCTTTTCTCATCCAACTCCTCATCAATCTGTGCTTTGCCATCGGATTTCGAGCAGGTTCTCCAGGGCACAACAGTTGTTCCAAATTGACGTAGCAGCTCAACCTGCATTGACCGCGAAAGAGGAAAAAGAAATAAAGGTTAGACCAAAAGGGAAGACACATTCATTCCAGTAAGCTTTGAATACCCCAACCACCCTGAAGGCCTGATTCCAAGGTATGAGGGGTGCATGGTTTCATTGGCTGATGCTGGCATAGTGAACCAAATCCCTTTGACCAAATCATACAATTTTAATGCATGGACTGGCTATTACACCTGTACTACTGAACACTTTTTAATATTGTATAATTATAGATTATAAAGAACATTATAGAGAGGGTTCATACATACCAGGGATTTTACCCGTTTTCAAATGGGCAACCTGTACCTCTGATTTGAGAGTAGTGGATAAGGCATTGGTCTTCCACCGTAAGGCCCGTAAGTTCAAATAGCTTATTCCCACGCCAGCGACGTTCCAGTAAACTAAACAAAGGTGCGCATGACTCCACTGGCTTAAATGCCAAAGGGAGAATAATAGATGGGGTGATCTCTACACTCTGGCATGGCACATAAGTAATGCTGTGTCACAGTGGGGTGGGGGGGTTGCAAAGGTAAGAGAAAGTAAGGCAGGTGAAGTGGGTGGGACCTGAGATTTGCTGACCTAGTAGGGAATAGAGGGTAGAGGGAGAGGAAAAGACACAAGGCTGGGATGACGTGAAAGAAGGGTGGTTTGTAAGGACAGAAGAAGGGGCAGCTCAATAAAAAATAAACCTACATGTACATCCTCACTCATTGGCTGGATCCACATACACAATGGCAGTTTTGCAAATACTATGCGCCAGTCGCGTGGCTGTGTTTGGATGCTGTCCCTAAACGAGCAGGCAGAGTGAGGATTTTGCTACATGCCGTCCACCCTTTGTAAGGTGTTTTCAGGGTCACCCCAGGCAGCTAGCTGTGATGCATCTCTTGAAAGTGGATTGAAAAGCGGAGGCAGCTTATCCATGGTGAATGGTTTGCATGAAACAATTAACTACAAAGACTAAATACATATACCTTATAGGAGAGAGAGAAGGTGTGATAGAAAGATTGAAAGGAGATGTTCTCCCCCCGCCCCCCCAAATGTGGGAACAAGAGGTCATTATCTAAAAAAAAGGGGTCGGAGGTTTAGACGTAATAAAAAAAAAAAAAAGTTTATTTTAAATCAGAGGATGGAAATCAATGTAACACCTGGCCAGTTCTGGCAGAGGCTAAAACAGCAGGGGGAGTTTAACCATGCACGGGCCAGGCACAAAGCCATCCCCCACTCTAAGACGAGATCAAGGACTTGATTAAGGTCTTTACATCAGGAAACATGGGCAGACTAGATGGGCCAGATGGTTCTTATGGAATCAAAGTTGTTAACAAGGGTAAGGGACCTGACAATTTTAGGCTGGTAGTGCATTTAGCTGTAACATGGCCACTGAGATCAGACGTTTAAGGGAAGAAAGAATGGATAGAGGGGAAACATGTTACCTAATTGGGAATGCTATGTTAAATAAGGAGGGGAGAATGGGCAAGGGGCATTCAGTATGGGTTGTTAAAAGTAATGGTTGGCGAAACAAGTGGCAAAGGGGAGTATCTTCCTTATAACTTCCAGGCGGGGAAGTAGTACTGAATGAGATTAGGTGACGGAATTATTGGGGAGAGAGAGAAGCATGCAAAAGGGGAATGAAACAGGGAGGCAAAGGAAGCAGTCAAGGGAACCAGAGGAAGACAAGGGCATATGAGCAGCAGAACTGTTTGATGGGAGCAAGGGACAGAAGGATGACAAGGAGAGAGAGCTGCACAGACTTTGTTGGTACTAAATCAATAAAAATAAACAGACATGTTCACACTCACTGGTTGAAAGGATCTCTCAAAGGCTGGTTCCACGCTCTGTGGCCACACACATTGGCGGTTCTGCAAATGCTTGCACAACTACGGACCATCTTGCCTCTGATCGCAAGTTCATGTTAGTCTTGCCAGCTGCAAGGGATCACAGCATGTCCTAGAATGTCAGATCTTCTCATCATTGCCAGGGTCTCTGTCACATCTATGTGGAATCAACAGGGTCCACCACTGTCACTTCTAAAGCAGAAAAAAAACCAACAAGTTAATGAGCCATCTTAAAAGGCTGCACACTATTAAGGCAAGCAATTTGCCTTACCACCTAGCCCTCTCTTTTACCCCAATAGTGCACTGGCCCAAACAATACCCCAATGCATAGATGACCATGCAGCAGCATCACAGACCTTAATGGCACTCTTGCTTTTTCACTTGGTAAACACAAAAGCAACAGAACCATTTTCAAAATGCTGGAAAGGTACGATTTTCATAATCAAATATTGTCTAAGACAATGACACTAAATGCTTATCTTACAACCTAGTCTTAAGCAAATCCTCATCACCAACACACACCTTGGGACTAATGAGTATATCTAGGGGAAGGATTTTATTTCAATTGCTACCAAAAACAATCAGCTCAGTGTGGTGTCTGTGGGGGAAGGCCATTAGAATACAATGGTAACCTACATGTCAACAAATATTGAAAAACAACACCCACTTGTCTTCACACACAGAGAGGAAGATGTATGCGCTCTCAATCTTTCTTTTTTTTTTAAGCAGAAAGGTCTTACCTTTAACGAAGGGCTAAGTCTTCTCTTTAGCCAGTGTCCGTGAAAGGACGGCAATCATTTCTTGCTCTATTTCAAGAAAGCACGACAGTGTTAAAGACTTTACAGTAATTAAGGTGCCAATATTCTCAAGCGATATTGTGGTGCCACACTCCCTTGGCTATTGTGACCTACCCTGTGAGACACAGACTAGGATGACCACATTGGCCATGTTTTCTTCCAAATCGAACATAGAGAGATTGAATTACAACATGAACCATTGGGCCCATCTATCCAGTGTGTTGTGTTTCTTAACGCTTAAGTCCTTGTCTTTGATTGACCAGAACAGATATGGAAAGACTGAGCATGGACATAGACAGAAGGGAATAAGGGATAGTGGAAATCCCCTGGTAAAGGGAAGTGAGATGAAGACTGTGCACTCACAGCCAGAAATGATCATGGCATGGCAGAAAATGGCACAGCTCCATGGAATCGGCTAGCGCTATATAAATAAATGTACTGACAAGAGGGAAGGCAAAAAGAGTAGGAGAAATAACATTTGGCCAGGGAACTAAAAGCACAGTGGAGACAAGCTGTTTAGGGAGACTTCTCAATGTAATAGAAGCAATCAGGAGAGAGCTGAATGGGACATACAGTACTGAGAGGGGGGAAGTTCATAATAACGTTGTTAAAATGCTAAACGAGACATAGAGAAACTGGCTGTTCCATATGGGAATCTTTGCCTAATTTCAAAAATTACAAGAAAAGTGGGATAAAATGATATAAATATATTCACAATTGCAACATTATTAATTTAAGGTACCCATGCTGTTTTGGACCAACACAAGCTCCATACTCACATGGTTTCATTTCTACATGTTATAATATTGTTTGTTTTGTATGCATGTAATGATTGGAAGAAACCGAAACAGACTGATCCACCTGCTATTGGGGAAGTGTTAGTGACAGTCAAACACATTTATCAGATGGAGAGGATTACCCAGGCTACAAACCATACAATGGTTCAGATTGGATACAACATGGCACTGGTACTTATAGGTTTCAAATCTGTACATTGGTTACATTATGTATGCTATACTAAACAAAACATTGTAAAATTTACGTGACAACATGTTTCAATATCTGGAATATGTGCAATGGATGCTGATGATGAAGCTTCTTGCAACAACAAAAAAAACCCTCAACAAAAAGTTATGAGCAAAAAAAGGGGTAAAGAAGTGAAATGCAAACCAGAGTATAGGGGGACTAGGAGGAATACAATGAGAGTGGATGGGCTAGAAGAGTAAGATACAGACCTCGGGGAAAGGGATGAAAACATTGGGGAAAAGAAAAGAAAAGTGAATAAAAACAAAAAAGCAAGTAAAGAGAAACACTGAAACTGCATTTCAAAACAATAAACTATTAAGTATTTCTACATGTAAAGAAGAAACACAATTCTCTGAGAAAACTATGAGCGCTAGATGAGTTACAGTGAAAGGAAATATTCAATTTACCATTGACGACAAAAATAAATCAAAGGAGGGATGTTTGTTTCAAAAGAGGAGAAATGGTTAAACACGGTCATAACTTGAAACTAGTGAGTCAGAGGCTTAGATGTTATATAAAGAAGTGTTACTCCGAGAGTGGTAGAGAAATGGAACCCAGCAGAAGCGGTAGAGGCTAATAAAGTGAGGGAATGTAAACATGCATGGGATAGGCATAAAAACCAACATGAGGCCTAGGACTGATTTAAGCCTAACCTTATGAATTGAACATTTTGGTGAGCTTTTGTGCAGGAAGAATTTGGCTAACCTGTACAATGGAGAGATCAATCATCTTCAACGTCGCACAAGCCCGTTGACTTGCGTTTATACTTAAGCTCATTGGTCTCCTGGAGAAAGTGGACAGTGTTGGACCTGGCTAACGCTGGCAAAGTAAGGTATTTGAAATGGAAACCCTTCTGCAAATAGTGAATAAACCCCACTATTTATACTGTACCACCTGCCTTCTAATGGGCCTAGTATTCACACATCAAGCCAGTTAGCTACAGAGACACAACACAACAGAATGGCATTGAACAGGACACATTCAAGCAATGGAAAGGAGAACTACTCATGATAAGTGAAGGAAAAGAGACATTAGCATTATTGGAGACAATAGGGTCAGAGAAACCTTGTGCCTTCAGTAAAAGCAAAGGTGGAGGCAGTTAAAACACCAAAACAAAAGAATAGGGCCAATGGCAATATAAAACCAGAGGCAGGAGAAATACTGTAAAAAGATAAGCCCTGGCCTGCACACATCCCACTGCAACCACAGAACCTGGATCTCTGAAAGAAAATGAACATCAAAAGAAACAAGGGTTGAAAGTGAAGCTTAAAAACCCCCTGGTACTCAATCCCAATGCCTGATTGGCTGGTGGAGTCACTTGACCGGGTGCAGCCAATCAGAAGGCAGGAGTAAAGGCCAGCCCCTGATTGGCTGATGGAGTCCTCATTTTCACCTCAATGCAATCTTGTAGCTAGCCTTCCTCCCAAACAAACATACTAAATAAATGGCTATTGCTGACAGAATCACCCAGATCCCTTTGACTAAATCATTCAATTTAAATGCATGAAACTGGTGGCTTGTAAGGGCAGAGACTGAGCAGCTTGGGATTTGGTCCACCTGCTTGCTTACAATGGCTTTTTTTCTCCGTCACCAAACAACAAAATGTAGAAGAGAGCAGAGAGAAGGCCAACATGAAGCCCTAGGGAATTGAACCCAGGACACCACGGTCTATAGTTTAACACCTTAACCATTACGCTACACAGCCAGACAAGAATGAGTGCCAGAAACACTCCCTTTTACCCCAATGCAGGCCTGTATCTATATTGTCTCCCAAACAAACACAATAAATAAACTAAAGAGGGGTAGCATGTAAGGGCAGAGACTGGATGGCTTATGTTTTGGTCTACCTGCTTGTTAACAATTGCTTTTTTCTCTCTCACCAAACGCCAAAAAAAAAAGCAGAGATGAGAGACAGTTCAAAAGGGACCACCATGGAATAGAACCCAGGAACTCAAGTACCTAGGCCTACACCTTAACCATTACACCACAGACAGTAGGAAAACTTTGCTCCAGAAACTATCCATTGGTTTTTCACCTCAATGTGGTCTTGTAGCTAGCCTTCCTCCCAAACACACCAAATAAATGGCTATTGCTGACAGTCACCCAAATCCCTTCGACTAAAACATTCAATTTAAATGCATGAAACAGGTGGCTTGCAAGGGCAGAGACTGGGTTGCTTGTGTTTTGGTCTACCTGCTTGCTAACAATGTTTTTTTTTCTCCCTCACCAAACAACAAAAAGTAGATGAGAGCAAAAAGAACGTCAACATGAAGCCCAAAGGAACTGAACTCAGGACCTCACGGCCACTAGCTTAACACCTTAACCATTACTCTACACAGCCAGACAGGAACAAGCCCCAGAAACAATCCTTCTTACCCCAATGCAGTCCTGAAGCTAGCTTGTCTCCCAAACAAACACACTAAATAAACTAAAGAGGGCTAGCATGTAAGAGCAGAGAGTGGATGGCTTATGTTTTGATCTACCTGCTAACAATCGCTTTTTTCTCTCTCACCAAACGCAAAAAAAAATTGCAAAACAGAGATGGTCAAGAAGGAGCACTATGGAATAGAACCCAGGAACTCAAGTACTCCAGGACTACGCCTTAACCACTACACTACAGACACTAGCAAAGCTTTGCTCCAGAACTATCCATTGGTTTTTTTCACCTCAAAGCAGTCTTGTAGCTAGCCTTCCTCCCAAATAAACACACTAAATAATGGTGGCTTGCAAGGATGGTTTATGTTTTGGTCTATGTCAGGAAAAGGTAAAGCCTTAAGGAATTGAACCCAGAACCTCAGGAACCAAATCCAACATCTTAAACATTGCACCACAGAGAACAGGTATTAAGTGCAGACAGAAACAATCCTTTACCTAGCCTGATTCCCAAACGCACTAAATAAACTAAAAAAGTGGCTTGTAAGGGCAGAGACGAGATGTCTTATGTTTTGGTCTACGTGGTTACTAAGAATCACTTTTTTCTCAAAAATACTCAAAACTGAACAGATCTAGGTAAAGATGAGAATGTAGAGAAGCAAACTCAGAACAACGAGAAAACGATTCTAACGCCTTAACCTCTACACCACAGAGAGCAGGCATACAGGTCTAAAGAAACAATCCTTTGGTTTTTCTCCCTTACCAAATGCAAAAAAGCACACAAAAAAAAACGTCTAGGAAAGATGACATTTAAGCCTCATGATATTGAACCCAGAACCTAAAGAATCTAGGTAAGGACATAGAGAAGCAAACTCAGAACATCAAGAAACCAAGTCCAACGACTTAACCTCTACACCACAGAGACCGGGCATACAAGCCTAAAGAAACAATCCTTTGGTTTTTCTCCCTTACCAAATGCAAAAAATCACACACAAAAAAACATCTAGGAAAGATGACATTTAAGCCTCAGGATATTGAACCCAGAACCTAAAGAATCCAAGATTAACACATAAACAGTTACGCTACAGAGACTATCCCTTAGTTTTCACCCCAAGGCCATCCAGGATCTCTAAGTTGGAGTTGTGGTTAGGGTGTGGGGCTTCCACCCAATTGCCCGTAAGTTCAAACCTAACTACTGCCATCTTGTTCCTACGCCGGCAATGTTGAATTTTGACTGTATTGCAATTATCTTGGTGCACATAAATTCAATAAAAAAATGAAATACTAATTGCTCAAAAAAATAATAAAGTGGCATGCAATATCATACTATGCTGGGTTCACATCTTTTTTGATTGGTCAGCTCAATCCACCCACCAATCATGAGGCTAGGGCTCAGGGCCAGCTGCTGATTGGCTGTGCCTAGTCAGCTGACTCCAGCAACCAATCAGCAGCTGGCACAGGTTCACCTCTCTCTGATTGGTCAGCCCTGGTCACGTGACACCAGCCTCCAATCAGGAGGCTAGGGCTCAGGGCCAGCTGCTGATTGGCTGAGCCTAGTCAGCTGACTCCAGCAACCAATCAGCAGCTGGCCCTAGCTCACCTCTCTCTGATTGGTCAGCTCTGGTCAGGTGACACCACCCTCCAATCAGGAAGCTAGGGCTCAGGGCCAGCTGCTGATTGGCTGTGCCTAGTCAGCTGACTCCAGTAACCAATCAGCTGCCGGCCCTGGCTCACCTCTCTCTGATTGGTCAGCCCTGGTCAGGTGACACCACCCACCAATCATGAGGCTAGGGCTCTGGGCCAGCTGCTGATTGGTTTTAGAAGGCAGCAGAGTCAGATGATAGAGAATCAGCAACAAGAAAGCATAAACAACAGTAGCAGGCTTGATTAGAGGAAGTGGTTTTTATTGGCAACCAACATTTGACCAAACACAGCTCAGAAGAAGTGGCAATCGCATAAAAGTTTGTAGAGTGATAAATTCCGGGAACTGCAGCTAAGCTATGGAAAAAATTAATGGCAAAGTGATAAGGATGGGGGTCACGAACATGGAAATCAGGGTTCAAGTCCAGGTGAAGCCTGTTTCTAATATGATCAATCTAAACTCCCTTCTCTCAGCTATGCTAGAAACAAGACAAACAATTAGCTGTAACATTGTGGACACCTGGTACATGCTTTGCCCTGACCCATATACTGTGGTGTGAAGAACCAAGAGCCAGCAGAGAACTTGATGTTGACTGAGAATTTTATGTTGACTGATTAATTAGAGAACCAAACTCGTGTTATCTGTGTGGAAAATAACCCTGTGGTTAACCAACTCAAGACCTCATAGCTTAGCAACTTCTAGTATGGAAAGAGCTCAAGGAATGCCAAGTTCTGGCATATATCAGAACTCGACTTCTCTGAGTAGCATGCTACTACTATGAGCACACTACTGACCCTTAAAATCAGCTCTCATGCCAACCCGCTCTGATGCGTCCATTAACAATTCCATTGGAACATTTCTTGTGATGCCAGCAAGTCTGCTTATTATACTGCCACATAAAGTCAAGCCACATGTGCAGACACACCTAACACTGTGTAACCCTGATGTAATGCAAAGTGGACCTGACACAGACTTTATACAATATAATGTTCTGCGCAACCCCCCCAAATGTTAAGTATATGTGTGCCACAATTATCAGCACCCTTTCAGTCAGTTCTTTGTGCTACCTCCCTTTGCCAAGATAACAACTCTGTGTCTTCTCCTATAATGCCTGATAAGGTTGGAGAATACATGGCAAGGGATCTTAGACCACTCCTCCATCTCTCCAGATTCTTCAAATTTCTAGGTCCACGCTGGTGGACTTTAGTTCACCCCTCAGGTTTTATATGGGGTTCAAGTCAGGGGACTGAGATGGCCATGGTGGGACCTTGATTTTGTGATCAGTAAACTATTTTTCGTGTTGATCTCGATGTATGTTTTGGATCATTGTCCTACTGGACAATGGCTACGGGACATTTTAAGCTTTCTGGCAGAGGCAGTTAGGTATTCATATCTGTTGATATTTGATAAGAGTCCATGATGCCATGTATCCTAACAAAATGTCCAGGTAGTAAACCCTACAGTATTTTACCATGGACATTAGGTACTTTTTCACATGGCTACCTCTCTGTGTGCGCCAAATCAAACCCTTGAAAACAACTTTTAGTGATTTTGGAGACTTTCTGACCCCAGGACGTAACTAACTTCTGCAATTCTCCAGCTGTGATCCTTGGAGATTTTTTGGCCACTCGAACCATTCTTTTCACGGTACGTTCAGATAATAAAGACACAGGTCCTCTTCCAGGTTGATTCATAAAAAATTCCAGTTGACTGGAACTTCTTAATTATTTCCATGATGATGGAAATGGGCATTTTCAAAGCTTTTCTATTTTCTTATAGCCGCTTCACATTTTGTGAAGCCCAACAACCTTTTGCCGCACATCACAGCTACAGTATATTCTTTGGTCTTATCCGTTGTGATGAATGACTATGCTAATTTGGCCCATGTGTTATCTAATATTTATACCCTTGTGAAGTAGGAAGACATAGTTGCACAATTTGTCGTTCCTAGTCCCCCAGGTGTATTAAAAATTGTAAAATATCAGTGGGAATATATTTCAAATATATTTTTGTCATATGAATTCATAGGGGTGCCAATAATTGTGCCACACATATATTTCGCAATTTTGTTTCCTTTTTTCAAAGGGTAAAAAAAGTATCTTTATTTTTCACAACATTCTTTGTGCCAAAGGTGCCAATATTAGTGGAGGGCACTGTATATAATTGGAATATTTATTCCGTATAAAAGTTTAATGTATTCTGAATCGCTTCCTTGATGTGATGCCATCTTTGAACAATTCTGTGTACATTTGTTTACATAACATGAAATAGTTAATCTG
This sequence comes from Spea bombifrons, assembly GCF_027358695.1. Classification (NCBI taxonomy): domain Eukaryota; kingdom Metazoa; phylum Chordata; class Amphibia; order Anura; family Pelobatidae; genus Spea; species Spea bombifrons. The sequence goes on from NC_071087.1 coordinate 93,612,479, forward strand.
CTAGTAAACTAGTTAACTTGATATACTAGACACCTGCGTCTGGACATAAATGAAACGGAGAAAGCAATTCTCTGCTGTGGAATAAGGCAGGCTCATATGCCTCCATCTGCCTAGTTGTTAGGATCTGCTCTGGTAACTCAAAATCATACCATGTTCAACACAATAACACACTTCTAAACTAACCTAATGAAACATAATTTTTTTTTTATTATGAAGTAGAAGATACAATTTACTTTCATCCTTCTAACATTCAAGATTGGCACTACTCAGAGCACTGGCTTCTCAGAGCCTTCTTCATTCTAAAACATGTAGCAGGCAATAATTTTGGTGATTAACTGGAAATCCCCTTTTCTGACTCTTTATATTTTAGGGCTCTGAATAAAAAGGTTATGTATGAAAAATATCTATTTATCTATCTATCACTTTTATTTCTTTCTCTCACATTCTTTATCTCTGTCTTTCTCTTTCACGTTCTGTTTCCTTCCTTCCCTCCTGTAGAATGTTAATGTACTCACTATAAGTACCAGTTAACAATACAATACAGCTTCCACTCTTCTGGGAAGGCTTTGGAGTGTTTCTATGGAAATTTTTGGACATTGACCCAGTAGAGTATTTCTGAGGTCAGGCAACGATGTTTGACCGGAAGGCCTGGCTCACAATTGGTGTTCCAATTTATCCCAAAGGTGTTCATTGGGGTTCAAGTCAGGGCTCTGTGTAAGCCGTTCAAGTTCAAGTAGTCCCAGACTATTATACCTCTACAAGCTCTAGAGCTCTACACGCTGCCCGGACTAAGCACTGGGGAATCAGATGCAGGGGACCTGGATCCTCCTGTGTTATAACCCCCCCTACAACTTACCGGTACTTCTGAGTCCCTGGTGCTTAGTCCGGGCAGCGTGTAGAGCTCTACGCGAGTCGCGTAGACAACTTCTGCTCAAGTTGTCTGAGGACTCAGATGCAGGGGACCTGGATCCTTCTGTGTTATGCCCCCCACAACTTACCGGTGCTTAGTCCGGGCAGTGTGTAGAGCTCTACGCGATTCACGTAGAGAACTTCCGCTCAAGCGTTCTATGGTTAGCCACCTCTGTGTTTATGCATGTGGTTGTGCCTAATAAGAATATATGTGTATGTGTAAGCATGTATATGCATTATGCCATTGCATGCCTATGTATAGCAGGGTAGCAATAAAAGGACAGAAGCAGGTTCCATGGCAAATGTAACAATTTATTTTTATATTGCCTTATTTGATGGGTAATTGGTAACGTGCGGATATTGAAAAAATGTAGTTATGGAAATATATACCAATATATACCAATTAAAAAATATGACATTCCAGGACCTGAGATAAGCCTTCAAATGCAAATCTTGCAGGGTTGCAGCAGTATAGTGGAAAGACTGACTTTTGTGTGGCAGACTTACAGGTACACCAACTGTAGGATCTCTCAAGATAACCTTAAGGTTAGTAAAAAAGCACTTAGGTTATCAATTCTCAAAAAAGGTATTCAGGATACCTTTTTCCTGGGTGAACTGTTTTATTTAGCTTTTCATACACATACAACAGCATGTGCATATGTAAAAGGACCAGTCAGAGAGTGATCAAATTATAATTGTCTTATTCAAAAGTGAAGCTACAGTGTCTGGTTTAGGATAACCTAACAATGCTGACATTAAATTGGGCAATTTTAGCATCCGTAATTCTACAGATTGACTAGATTAGCACTCCCCCCCCCCCAGACACCTGGCTCAAATCTTCCAGTGAAGGGTGATGTTAATGTGAAGACATTTTAGACAATTGTATGCTTCCAACCTTGTGATATCAGTTTGGGTAAGGTCCTTTCCTGTTTCACAAGACTGTCCCCCTGTGCACAAAGCAAGGTCCACAAAGACATGGTTTGATGACTGACCTCACCAAAATCTTGTGGAAAGCCTTTCCAGAAGTGTGAAACAGACTTAACCCTATATTTGCAGGATTTGCCATTATGTTATTTCTAGTTATTTTGTGAAAGCTGATTTGTTCTGGCTACCTTAGTAAAGGTTGGGTAAGGAGAACAGAAGATACCATTAGTCAATAACTTCAAAACATATCAGATATATTTCACCCTAAGGGAAGTATAGCCTTATAACATAACACAGATCCATGTCATCTTGCAGGTGGCTGAACAAGCTGAACCTTGGGAGTTTTTTACAAGTTCAAATCGGTCACACCTGTCTTGCAGTATGACCACATATAACTAATTTAGCTTTGATTTACAAGAACAGGTGATAGGCTGCTTCCCGAAAAGAGCTTAAAGAAAACTGAAACAGCATATATATATGAAAATGCATTGAATCCAGTTCTCCAACAACTTTCATTTTCATGTTTCTGTCTGGAACTGACAGGGAGGCATCACTGCAGGGAATAGCGAACAAATACAACTAAAAGCAACAAAGGGGCCACAACAGAAGCACAGGTACAAGATAGGAAGATGACTGCACAGGACTTGGGCAGGGAGTGGCAAGGGCCAAATACCTCTCCCAACCTGGAGATTAAACATACTGACCCAGTGTTCCAAGTTTTATCTCATGTTCTGAAAAGGAGGCAAGGTGAATCTAGACCCTATCCTTCCCTTTACACAAATGCAAATAAATAAATGATGTATTGGGGAGTTCTAAACCTGCAAAACATATATAATGGAACTTACCTTTTAATGTCATCTATCTATGTCATTTAAAGCCATTGAGGTTACTTCTTTGCTCCATGACCATGTCCATTCAAATAAACATAAAAATTAATTAAAAAATGGCCGCTTAATATACCATATAATTATTTTAAAACAGTGGCATCTAGTGGCTAAATGATTAATCACATTTTTCATTCACACCTGTACCAACTCCCATATCCATATGCGTACATTTTAATGTTGCATCAACTTGACTTTAGCTCCTTTTCTGTGAAAAAGTAATAGTTGGAGTGCTTGAGATTCAAGATGAGCCAGATCCATCAACTTAAACATAGAGTCCGATGGCAGATCTAGTCTGTCCATTGTTCCTGATGTAAGAACTTGAACCTTAGTGAGTTCTTGTCATATATTTGGGATAGCCATACACCTATCCAATGCACGGTTATATTACCTTAGTTTATTAACCTCTACCACTACTGATTGGAATTTGCTCCACTATCTACAACGCTCTCACTAAAGTAAAACAAATCATGTTACATAATACAATAAGAGGGCAATAGTATGCACATAATGAAGTTGACACTCCAGGATGATATGACAAGTTCACCACTGCAAATAATACATACAAACATGTAGACTGGCATTTCTAATCTGGTGCCATGGTCATTTTGACATGGATTCTTTGTGGACCAATTATTTTATGAATGTGTGCAGCAGGGCCGTAGCAAGGGTGAGGCGAGAGAGGAACTCGCCTCAGGCGCAGCTGCGAGGGGGCGCAGAGCTGCCAGATCAGCAGCTGCAGCCTTCAGAATCGGTTGGGGAGATCATGGATCTCTCTAACCAGCCCAACATTAACGTTGCCATTCAAATGCATTGGGCACACTGGGCAGTTGCCCAGGGACCCAGCCCCTAAAAAAACCCAGTATCCTATCTATAAGGCAGGGGGCGAGCAGAGAGGCCACCTCCCCTGGGCCGGTCTTCGGGGGAGTGCCAAGGCAGCTGCACGATTGTGCTCTCCCCAACAAGCCCTGCTCGCCGGCCACCCCGTGGGCAGTGCGCGCCTAATGAGCAGGGCTGGTTGGGGAGATCACAATCCCCCTCTAACAGGCCCAACATTAGGGAGTGCCAGGTCTGTCACTTCAGACCTCGGCTTCCTCCTCCCTAATCACTAAGTTTTGCAGAGCGCCGGGATGACGTCACAGAAAGCAGAGGCGTGGAGTCACAGACCTCACACTCCCATGACAGGATGGAAGATGATGGAAAATGATGGAAGATAAGAAAAGTAAGAGATGGAGAGAAAGGGGTGTAAGGGCTGTGTATATGTGTGTGTTTTTAAGCTAGTGTGTTTGTATGGGCAGTGTGTTTGTATGGGCAGTGTGTGTGTATGGGCAGTGTGTGTGTAAGAGCAGTGTAGGTATTTGTGTGTTTGTAAGCTGGTGTGTGTAAAGGCAGGGTGTAAGGGCAGTGTATGTGTATATGTGTGTTTATGGGCACCTGTGTGAGAGGGCAGTGTATATGTATATGTGTAAACAGATTACAGTGGGTGCTGAAAAGCGCAATATTAGAAACATAGAAACATAGAAAGTGACGGCAGATAAGAGCCAGAAGGCCCATCCAGTCTGCCCAACCTCTGAGTACTCTCCTTTAGTACTTGCCCTTATCCTATATCTAGCTTGGCATTATGCCTATCCCATGCTTGCTTAAATGACTTTACTGTATTAACATCTACCACTTCCACTGGGAGGCTATTCCATGCGTCCACTACCCTTTCCGTAAAGTAATATTTTCTGATGTTACCATTAAACCTTTGCCCCTCTAGTTTATGCTTGTGTCCTCTTGTTGCGGTTTTATTTCTTCTTTTAAATAAACTTTCTTCCTTTACTTTGTTGATTCCCTTTAAGTATTTAAATGTTTCTATCATATCCCCCCTGTCCCGTCTTTTTTCCAGGCTATATAGGTTAAGATCCTTTAACCTGTCCTGGTAAGGTTTATTTTGTAATCCATAAACCATTTTAGTAGCCCTTCTCTGCACTTTCTCCAACATATCTATATCCTTCTGGAGATATGGTCTCCAGTACTGTACACAATACTCCAAGTGAGGTCTCACCAGTGATCTGTACAGCGGCATGAGCACTTCCCTCTTCCTACTGCTAATACCTCTCGCTATACAACCAAGCATTCTGCTAGCATTACCTGCTGCTCTACTGCATTGTCTACCTACCTTTAAATCCTCAGAAATAATTACCCCTAAATCCCTTTCCTCACACGCTGAGGTTAGGACAGTACCAAATAGTCTATACTCTGCCCTTGGGTTTTTATGCCCCAGGTGCATTACTTTGCATTTATCCACGTTAAATTCCAATTGCCACAGCTCTGACCATTTTTCCAGCTTACCTAGATCGTTTGCCATTTGGCTTCTTCCTCCAGGAACATCAACCCTGTTGCAAATTTTTGTGTCGTCGGCAAATAAACATACCTTTCCATCAACACCATCTGCAATATCACTAATGAAAATATTAAAGAGAATGGGTCCAAGTACAGATCCCTGAGGTATCCCACTGGTAACAAGACCTTGTTCTGAATATACGCCATTGACTACAACCCTCTGTTTTCTGTCACTCAGCCACTCCTTAATCCATTCAACAACATTGGGATCTAAACCCAGAGATTGCAGTTTATTTATAAGTCTTCTATGTGGGACTGAGTCAAAGGCCTTACTGAAATCCAGATACGCAATGTCTACTGCACCACCTTGATCAATTACTTTAGTCACCCAATCAAAAAAATCAATAAGATTTGTTTGGCAAGATCTTCCTGAGGAAAACCCATGTTGTTTTTGATCTTGAAAGCCATGTGACTTCAGATGTTCAACAATCCTTTCCTTTAACATTGTTTCCATTAATTTTCCCACTACAGATGTAAGACTAACTGGCCTGTAGTTGCCCGACTCCTCCCTACTGCCTTTTTTGTGTATAGGCACAACATTCGCTACTTTCCAATCCCCAGGGACAACTCCCGTTACCAATGATTCGTTAAATATATCAGTTAACGGTTTTGCTAGTACACCCCCAAGCTCTTTTAATAACTTGGGGTGTATCCCATCAGGCCCCATCGACTTATTTGTCTTTACCTTAGACAACTGAAGTAAAACCTCCGCCTCGATAAACTCACATATTTCAAATGATTCAGTCTTTTTTCCCAACTGAGGTCCCATTCCATCATTCTCATCTGTAAAAACTGAACAGAAATATTCATTGAGACAGTCAGCTAAACCTTTATCCTCTTCTACATATATGCCTTTTGTTTTTAGTCTAACTAATCCTTGTTTAACTTTCCTTTTCTCATTTATATATCTAAAAAATGTTTTATCTCCATTTTTTACTGATAGGGCAATTCGCTCTTCTGCCTGTGATTTGGCAGTTTTTATAACTTTCTTTGCCTCTTTCTGCCTAATTTTATAGATCTGTCTATCTTCCTCACTTTGGGTGTTTTTGTATCTACTAAAGGCTAACTTCTTGTCTTTCACGATTTTGGCCACTTCTGCAGAGTACCACAGCGGTTTCCTTAATTTTTTACTCTTACTGACCAACCTAATACAATTTTCTGTTATCTTCAATAAAACAGCTTTTACAAAATCCCATTTCTCCTGAACACCATTTAAATTGCCCCAGTCTGATAATGACTCCTCTATACATTTTCTCATTTTAGAAAAGTCAGCTTTTCTAAAATCTAAAACTTTTGTTTTTGTGTGGTGTGACTCAGTCACTGTTTGTATATTAAACCACACAGACTGATGATCACTAGATCCCAAACTTTCACCTACAGAAATATCTGTTAACAAATCTCCATTTGTGAACACTAAATCCAATGTGGCCTCCTTACGAGTTGGTTCCTCAACCACCTGTTTTAAAGATAATCCCAATAAGGAGTTTAGAATATCCGCACTCCTGGTACAACCAGCTACTTTCGTTTTCCAGTTCACATCAGGGAGATTAAAGTCACCCATGATTATAACATCCCCCTTCACTGTCATTTTAGCTATTTCCTCCACTAGTAGATTATCGAGTTCTTCTACTTGTCCTGGGGGTCTATAAATCACACCTATGCGAGTTACTTTACTTTTGCCAAATTGTACTGTAACCCAAACCGACTCTAAGTTCTCTTCACCAACTTGTATTAAGTTAGATTTTATGTTATTTTTCACATATAGGGCCACCCCTCCCCCTTTCCTGCCCTTTCTATCTTTTCTATATAAAGAGTACCCCGGTATTGATATGTCCCAGTCATTTTTCTCATTATACCATGTCTCAGTAACAGCCACTATATCAACATTCTCAGTTGCCACAACTGTTACAAGTTCATGGATCTTATTCCCTAAACTGCGAGCATTTGTAGACATGACCTTCAGCTTGTCATTTAACACCGATGCTGCAATCACTTTCTGTCCTTGCTTTGGGGGGCAAAACATATGCTTCTCCCTATTATCTTTATAGACCAAGCCCCCAGATCCACCCACCTGGTTACTAAGTAAATCGCCTTCCCTTTCTATACTGTCTAACCCGGTATTTATTCCCTCCCCCCCCATTCCTAGTTTAAAATCTCCTCCAACCGTCTAACCATTCTCTCCCCAAGCACATTGGACCCTCTTGCATTTAGGTGCAATCCATCACGACTATAGAGATTGTACCCCAAAGCAAAATCAGCCCAGTGCTCTAAGAACCCAAAGCCCTCCTTCTTACACCAAGACTTCAGCCATGCATTTAGCTGCCTAATCTCCCGCTGCCTTTCTGGTGTAGCACATGGCACAGGTAGTATCTCTGAGAATACTACCTTGGAGGTCCTTTTCTTAATCTTACTACCCAAGTCCCTAAAATTATCTTTTAGGACACTCCATCTTCCTCTTACTATGTCATTGGTGCCAATGTGCACCAAGACAGCTGGATCCTCACCAGCCCCTCCCAATAATCTATCCACTCTGTCCGCAACATGCCGAACCCGGGCACCCGGGAGACAGCAAACCATTCGGTTGCTGCGATCAGAGCTACAGATTACCCTGTCTGTTTTCCTGATTATTGAATCCCCTACCACCACAACCTGCCTGGGCTTTCCTTCCTTTCGGATCCCCTGCACATTGGATGAGCTGCTCTCCCGGCTGTTAGGGAGAACAGCTTTTTCCGCAAAGCCTACCTCTGAGTCTGCCTCCCCATATATTATATTGTAAGTGGTTTCTAAATATAACCACACAATAAATATTTGCGGCACACTTATGAGATAGTCTTCACAACTACTCAAACAAACATAGTGAAATTGAGAACCAAAGTGGCGCACATCTAATATAAAATATACTTCCCAACAATAAAACGGGATTATTGGACGTTTTTTTGAGCAAGTTTTAGCTCCAAAGAGAATTGCTCAGAAGATCTTTCTTGGTATGAATCTTTATCCAAGGAATAAACTTCTTGATAGAAGAGGGTACTCAAGTATGTAGTAAGACAGACAGCGATATATTGAGGATGTTAAATAAAGTTTTTTGTTAACTTTATTTAACACGGAGGATGTTAAATAAAGTTAAAACAAAAAAAACGGTGTTTTAATTTAAGTCCCGGACAGGGGCGCCGAGCAGTCGCTCGTGAAGTTTTCAGCAACCGTTCGGCGCCCCTCACTCTCCGTGACTCTGTCGCGGTGCCAGCGTTTCATGCGGAGCACTGAAATTATTCTGGCGCTCAGCTGTGAAGCTCGCACCGCAGCACAGCAGGAAGACGGACGCCTCCCGCTCCCACCGCAGGACTCTGGCAACAAAGTAAGTAAGGATAGGGAGAGGGGGTAGATAGTGAGAAGGGACAGGGGGGTAGATAGTGAGAAAGGACGGGGGGTGCAGTGAGAAGGGGCAGGGGGTAGATAGTGAGAAGGGGCAGAGGGGGGAAGGCAGTGAGAAGGGGCAGGGGGGTAGATAGTGAGAAGGGGCAGAGGGGGAAGGCAGTGAGAAGGGGCAGAGGGGGAGATTTTTTTTCTTTATTTTTTTTCGGATGGGGGGCGCCAGAGGAGTAGTCTGCACAGGGCGCCAGAACACTTAAGGCCGGCTCTGTCTCTCATACATCTGGTTCTGTTAGCAGGAAGTATGCTAGCACTGGCTTTTAACAGGAGAAATATTGGCACATGCAGATCTCTATGTTGATACAATATGATGTATTATAATTATTATTGTTATTATTATTTATATCCATGTCATCTTGCAGGTGGCTGAACAAGCTGAACCTTGGGAGTTTTTTACAAGTTCAAATCGGTCACACCTGTCTTGCAGTATGACCACATATAACTAATTTAGCTTTGATTTACAAGAACAGGTGATAGGCTGCTTCCCGAAAAGAGCTTAAAGAAAACTGAAACAGCATATATATATATGAAACTGCATTGAATCCAGTTCTCCAACAACTTTCATTTTCATGTTTCTGTCTGGAACTGACAGGGAGGCATCACTGCAGGGAATAGCGAACAAATACAACTAAAAGCAACAAAGGGGCCACAAAAGAAGCACAGGTACAAGATAGGAAGATGACTGCTCAGGAGTTGGGCAGGGAGTGGCAAGGGCCAAACACCTCTCCCAACCTGGAGATTAAACATACTGACCCAGTGTTCCAAGTTTTATCTCATTTTCTGAAAAGGAGGCAAGGTGAATCTAGACCCTATCCTTCCCTTTACACAAATGCAAATAAATAAATGATGTATTGGGGAGTTCTAAACCTGCTAAACATATATAATGGAACTTACCTTTTAATGTCATCTATCTATGTCATTTAAAGCCATTGAGGTTACTTCTTTGCTCCATGACCATGTCCATTCAAATAAACATAAAAATTAATTAAAAAAAAGGCCGCTTAATATACCTTTGGCTTTTTAAAACAAAAAAAAACGGTGTTTTAATTTAAGTCCCGGACAGGGGCGCCGAGCAGTCGCTCGTGAAGTTTTCAGCAACCGTTCGGCGCCCCTCACTCTCCGTGACTCTGTCGCGGTGCCAGCGTTTCATGCGGAGCACTGAAATTATTCTGGCGCTCAGCTGTGAAGCTTGCACCGCAGCACAGCAGGAAGACGGACGCCTCCCGCTCCCACCGCAGGACTCTGGCAACAAAGTAAGTAAGGATAGGGAGAGGGGGTAGATAGTGAGAAAGGATGGGGGGGCAGTGAGAAGGGGCAGGGGGGTAGATAGTGAGAAGGGGCAGAGGGGGGAAGGCAGTGAGAAGGGGCAGGGGGGTAGATAGTGAGAAGGGGCAGAGGGGGAAGGCAGTGAGAAGGGGCAGAGGGGGAGATTTTTTTTCTTTATTTTTTTTCGGATGGGGGCGCCAGAGGAGTAGTCTGCACAGGGCGCCAGAACACTTAAGGCCGGCTCTGTCTCTCATACATCTGGTTCTGTTAGCAGGTAGTATGCTAGCACTGGCTTTTAACAGGAGAAATATTGGCACATGCAGATCTCTATGTTGATACAATATGATGTATTATTATTATTATTGTTATTATTATTTATATAGCACCAGCAATTAATACAATACATATACATTAAGCAAGATGCATGAAGAAACTAGAATTGACATTACCTAAAGATAGCCCTGCTCACTATCTGAGGGTAATCTTACGTAGTTAATATCTTGAGAAGAGTTCTTCTTTCATAATGTCTGGCACTCTTTCAGTATGAAAAAAATCAGCAGCTATTCTACTCTACAGTTTAATGTCCCAGATAACATCAACAAAAAAGGATGCACATTAACCTTCAATCCCAGGAGTTTTTGGTACCTCACGTCCCGGAGCAATTTTGCCATTTTTGCGCTATAATCAGTGATTATTCCTTTCCTGTGAATAGTGTACCCATGTAAACTATAAATTGTTTTTTTCAAGGAGAGATAGAGCTTTCTTTTGATACCACAGTTAGATGATTAGCTGAAAATGTAGAATGAGAAATTTAGTAAAAACTAACGAAAATTTGAAAAAAACACTTAATTTTTTTAAAAAAATTCCTCTGAATCCTCATAAAATTAGGTAAAGTGATGGAAAATCCCCTCCAAGTTTATCAATTCAGGTGTCCTGATTTCAGAAATACCTAATCTATATAGATTTTCCATAGTTTCCCAGCACTTATAGGGAACATACTATAAGGTGTACATTTTTTGTAGAATTTTTATGATTATGGCTTAACGGAATTGGGGGTTGTGAACAGGGGCAGGAGGGTTATACTCGGTAGATGTTGTGCTAGGGCAATGGGATGTAAGGTTTTTTAAAAAAAATTATTATTATCTTTTTTTATATATTTTTAAATTTTTGTATGTTATTTTTTTTTGTATTTTATATATATATATATATATATATATATATGTATATATATTTTTTTCTTGCACGTTATTAATGCCAGTGATGTCACAATTACATCACTTAGCTCACTTATTTTTTTTTTAAATGATTATTTATTATATTATTATTTTAATGAGATCGCAGCATCTGTGCCTCATCAGATGAACTTCCGGGTTACGTCAGCAGGGAATGCCCGATCGCGCAATCGGGCTGTTTAAAATGTAACAGCTTTCCAGCTTTCATGCCAGAAGCTGCTACATCAGATCAGACAGCAGAAAGCCGGCGATGCCAGACAGCCTGATCTCCCGTGCAGGGAAGGTCATAGCAGAGGTGGTGGGTCAGAGCAGAAGGGTGCTGAAGTAGGGAAGTCAGAATAGAGGGTAGCTGGAGTAGGTGGATCAAACCATGGGGCAGGTCAAAGCAGAGGGGAGCCGGAGAGGGTGGATCAGAGGAGATTGGGCAGGAGGAGGTGGGTCAGATCACAGGGGTCAAGAGGGGACAAGAAGAGTCTGGGAGGATCAAAGCAGAGGATGGTGGGTCCATCCAGGGGCACTGGAATTGTTAAGACAAGGTATGAAACATCTGCATCGTTTATGCAATCACCCTATCTGACCATTTTTGAGGTAGCCCTATAAATTCCTAGGCCTTTCTTTGGAAACAAGCTTGCTTGGAAATATAGCTGCACAACCAAGTGGACTCTTCAAAAGTGGACAGATAAGAGTTACACTGGAGTTGAACAGGATGAGAACTGAAACAAAGTGCAATCAGCAGGTACCCCATCTAATCTCTTGTCCAAACTTCTTAATCCTTACTATGAATCCCTACATATGTTTACTCTTCTTTTCTTTTCCCCTACTCCTTAAACATATTTCTTCTTCTTTTCCACTTGACAACCCCATCCATAGTCCACATATTTCCCTCCATTCTGCCATCATCCTACCTTAACTCATATGTCATTTTCTCCTTTCCTCATACCTTCCTCACCACTACACAAAACTCTCAGGAGAAGGCATCCCATCCCCACAAATCACAATTCAATCAGCTCTGCTCTCTGAAAACCCACCTTTTTTGAGAAGCGTACAACCTGTCACTCTCTGCCATCTTCTTAATCAAGCCATCTGGATGATTAGCTCATCCCCATCCAAGCAGTATTTCACTTCCCTCCCAACCACCGATCTCACAAGGGTAGGGGGCCCTCTGATTTTATACTGGTTTGTGTGGAATTTAAATGATTCCACTAATTGTAACAGTACTATGGATTCTGCTGGTGCATTATAAATAAATGTAATGTAATGAAGGGGGCAGGTCAGAGTAGAAGGGGCAGGAGGGGGCTAAGAGATGCTGAGAGGAGGGGCAGAACAGGTGGGAAAGGGCAGATCAGAACAAATGAGTACTGGAGAGAACAAGTCAGAGCAGTAGGGAATGGGAGCCGGCAGGTCAGAGCAGAGAGTATCTAGAGGGAACAGGTAAGAGCAGAGAGGGCAAGAAAGTGCTGGGAGGATTAAAGGGAAGGTGCAGGGGCTGAGTACAGGCTGCAAGGTGTGGTGATCAGCAGAGCAGCAGAGGGATAAGGAGGGAAACATGAGACACTTGTTTTTGGGATTGATACAATTCCTACAGCAACAAGGCTATTATATATATATTGGTGATATACATAGTTATTATTAAATATAGACTAAATAATATGGGCAGCATTGGGAAAATACAACAATATTGCACACATAATCTTAAATAAATAGGTACAACAACTCAATCTAAAAAACATAAAAGTAAATATATTTACTAGCACTATAAACAAAAATTAAGTAGTGCAAAGGCTCATTGAAAGACTGAAAGTGGCGTACTTATAGTATTTGGAACCTGCATGGATCTGATGTGTGGGACCCACACACACTTTAAACCATTAAGGATCAGGCTATACCCCTCTGGACCAAGGCTGTTTTAACATTTTTGCGGTGCTCATGTTTAGCTGTAATTTTCTTCTCTCTCCTTTAGTGAACCCATACAAGTTATATATTGGGTTTTTTTCAGAAAAAGAATGGCTTTCTTCAGATTAGGGCTGCAGCAACTAATCGATAAAATCGATAATAATCTATAATGAAAATCGTTGCCAACGAATTTCATTATCGATTAGTTGAATCGATTTTTATCGATTATAAAATGGGGGTTTTTTCAGAGCAAATGCTCTGAACCCCCCCCCCTCTTTTTATAATCAGCTTGTGACTCACAGCAGCAGTTCCTACTTACCAGTCCCTCCCTGCAATCACTGCTGGAGGAAGAAAGGGACAGGGCCAAACATCTTATTGGCTCCACCCATTTCCTGTAGCGTCCACATGGCTGTGACACTCATCTAACTGAGTATAAAATTAATATTTGGGCTGCTGAAAGTTAGGGGAGGTGGGGGTTAATTTAGGGGCAGTTATAGTTAATGGGGTGTTTAGGGTTAATTTAAGGGCAGTTATAGTTAATTGGTGTTTAGGGTTAATTTAGGGGCAGTTATAGTTAATGGGTGTTTAGGGTTAATTTAGCGGCAGTTATAGTTAAAGGGTGTTTAGGGTTCATTTAGGGGCAGTTATAGTTAATGGGGTGTTTAGGATTAATTTCGGGGCAGTTGTGGTCGATGGGGTCTTCAGGGTTAAATTAGGGACAGTTGTGGTTGATGGGGTGTTTAGGGTTAATTTAGGGGCAGTTGTGGTTGATGGGGTGTTTAGGGTTAATTTAGGGGCAGTTGTGGTTGATGTGGTCTTCAGGGTGAATTTAGGGGCAGTTGTGGTTGATGTGGTCTTCAGGGTGAATTTAGGGGTAGTTGTGGTTGATGGGGTGTTTAGGGTTAATTTAGGGGCAGTTGTGGTTGATGGGGTCTTCAGGGTTAATTTAGGGGCAGTTGTGGTTGATGGGGTCGTCAGGGTTAATTTAGGGGCAGTTATGGTTGATGGGGTCTTCTCTTCAGGATTAATTTAATGCTGAGGACCGAGGGTTAATTTAATTAATTTAATAAGGTTAACTTAAGGTGCAGTTAGAGGTAAAGGGGGGCAAACTAAGGGGAATCTAAATCCTGGGGGAAGTGAATATTAGCCCTGTATTTATTTATAAAAGTATTGTGTATGTGAACGAGTCTGCACATCTATGAGTGCACTATGGCATATCAGGGGGGTATACGGCATACCTGGGGAGAAAGGAGTGACATATCAGGGGGTATAAGGCATACTACGGTATATAAGGCATATGTGGGGAGGGCAGTGTGGCATATCTGGGAGGCAGTGTGGCAAGCCTGGGCTCAAATGTGCATAACTGGGGGGGCAGGTTGGGAAATAAAAACAATAAATGCATTTTTATCAAAGTTTTTTTATTCTGCCATTTGGTTTTAACATCCTAGGTTACTTTATTAAATAATTTTAAATAAATTAAAAATTTACATTTTTTTATCCGATTAATCGAAAAAATAATCGGCCAACTGATAGATTATGATAATAATCGTTAGTGGCAGCACTACTTCAGATACCATTTTTGTATTTGAAAAATATTTTACTCATCTATAATAGCTAATAGCTATGCACTAATTTTACTACCAGTCTTTGTAGTAAATTACTTTGTAGTAATTTATTTTGTGTTTTTTCACACAAACTAGACTTAAGATATACATTTACAGCTACTGGTATATGTCACTACAAAACCACACCCCAATATTTGTTCAGCAACATCCCCTGAGTACAGTGATACTTCTCATGGAATTTAACCCAATTAAACTATATATTTTTTAAAACTAGACCCCCAGGGTATTTCAAATTTTATTTTAATACTTTCTATGCATTCATTCTACCACCAGCCTTTGTCAAATTCTGTGGTAGTAATTTGTGTGTGTTTTAAATACACATTGTACCGGGTTGTTTGGGGGTTAAAGCGCCACATTTGGGAAGTGCACATTTTTCAATTTAGATTTTTACCATCTGGTCCCCATGTCCCATTTGGGACATCTTTGAACCCGGTCAATTCAACCTACCCCATCAAACCATATATTTTTAAAAACTAGACACCCCAGGGTATCTCAAGCGGTGATATTTTAACTCTTTCCACAAACAAATTCTACCAGCCTTTGTCAAAATTTGTGGTAGTCATTTTTTGTGGGTTTTTTTTAACAACACATTGTACTTCAGGTATGAATTTATAGCTCTTGGTATATGTCACAACCAAACAACACCAAAATGTGTTCCGCAACATCCCCTGAGTAGAGTTATACCACCCATGCATGTGTTGCTTGGGGCTAAAAGACCACATTTTGAAAGTTCACATTTTTCAATTTAGAATTTACCATCTAGTCACCCCTCCATGTCCTAAATGAGACAGGGCAATTCAATTTACCCCATCAGACCATATATTTTTCAAAACTAGACACCACAGGGGTATTTAAAATGGTGTACCCATGGTCAGGTTTGTTGGGTTGTTTGGGGGCTAAATTTGGGTCACATTTGGGAGGTGCACAATTTTTTTACTTTTCATATTTACACCTGTTCAGTCTGAGCCCATGTCCCAATTGAAACAACTCGGCCAGTTCAATTTACCCCATCAAACCATACTTTTTTTAAGCTAGACACATGGGTGAATCAATTACATTAAATCAGTAAAAAGTGACTTTATGTAATGTACCGTATGCTTTATGTGTGCTGTATTATAAGATGACCCCTCAAAGAAAAAAAGCCTGAATATAAGACTACCCTATAGGAAAAAAGTTTTACTAGTAAATATTATTTTTTTTAATAAAAACTATGATTGAGAATTTTTTTTATTTCCTTTTATATGCTAACCTGCCCCCCAGCTATGTACATCTGCCCCCAGATATGCTTATACCCCCTTATATGCCATTCTGCCTCCCTGATATGTCACTCTGTCCCAG
Organism: Spea bombifrons; assembly: GCF_027358695.1. NCBI lineage: Eukaryota > Metazoa > Chordata > Amphibia > Anura > Pelobatidae > Spea > Spea bombifrons. The sequence continues at coordinate 93,628,364 of NC_071087.1, forward strand.
AAATGCCTTATACCCCCTATATGCCACTCTGCCCCCCAGATATGCCTTATACCCCTATATGCCACTCTGCCTCCCTGATATGCCTTTTAACCCCCTATATGCCACTCTGCCTACAAAAATGCCTTTTAACCCCCTTTATGCCCCTCTACCTACAGAAATGCCTTTTAACCCCTATATCCCACTCTGCCTACAGATATGCCTTTTAACCCCTAAATGCCACTCTGCCTACAGAAATGCCTTTTAACCCCTATATGAAACTCTTCCTACAGAAATGCCTTTTAACCCCTATATGCCACTCTGCTTATAGTAATGCCTTATACACCCTTATATGCCATTCTGCCTCCCGGATAGGCCACTCTGCCTCCCTGATATGCTTTTTAACCCCCCTATATGCCACTCTGCCTACAAAAATGCCTTTTAACCCCTATATGCCACTCTGCCTACAGATATGCCTTTTAACTCCTTATATGCCACTCTGCCTACAAAAATGCCTTTTAACCCCCTTTATGCCCCTCTGCCTACAGAAATGCCTTTTAACCCCTATATCCAACTCTGCCTACAGATATGCCTTTTAACCCCCTGTATGCCACTCTGCCTACAGAAATGCCTTTTAACCCCTATATGAAACTCTTCCTACAGAAATGCCTTTTAACCCCCTATATACCACTCTGCTTATAGTAATGCCTTATACCCCTTATATGCCATACTGCCTCCCGGATATGTCACTCTGCCTCCCTGATATGCCTTTTAACCCCCTATATGCCCCTCTGCCTACAGAAATGCCTTTTAACCCCTATATGCCACTCTGCCTACAGATATGCCTTTTAACCCCCTATATGCCACTCTTTCTACAGTAATGCCTTTTTACCCCCTATTTGTCACTCTGCACCCCCCTGACTTACCAATGCTTCCCCAGACTTGTCCCCCGTACTTCAGACTCCCTGGTGTCTAGTGGGGGCAGCCAGTGGACATCTGCGCGTAGACAACCTCTGCTGCCCGTTAGTTCTGCCGGGAACTGAGCACGGGAAGGTCATGTCACGCCGGTGCTCAGTCACAGAAGCCCCCAGAGGAAGTGCCGGCAGCAGAGGCTGCCAGAGAGGAGTATCCAGGTCCCTGTTGAAAACAATAACAACACTTTTGATATTAAAATGTAGTCTGGCATCTATTTGTAATTTGTTTAGAATCTATTTTATTTAAAGACAGTAAAGGTTACGTTCTATCTTCATCTACTTAATCACTCAAACCTTCTTTAATTAGTTCTATAAAATCTTTCATCTGCTTTCTTGCACTATGTATGTTTTCATAACAATACTGAGAGTGAATATCAAAGTTATGTATGCGTGATAATTGTTTCAGTGCATGATCTGTACTAAAAAATAACACTGATTATATATTTATATTATGTTCCTTGTTTTGTGATTTTGCAGTAAGTTATTTTATTGTTAATAATATATTCTAAACATTCTTTCATGTTTTTTTAATAATAAAAGACTGATTTTTAATCTCTAGACTAGCAGGGCCCTCTTTACTTAATGTATCGGTGTGTCTTAGTCTGTTAATTCTAGTTTTGTCATTCCCCTTGATTATATACTGTATTTATTGTAAGAAGTGCTGATAAATTATTGGCGCTATATAAATAATATAAAGATAATACAATACTACTTCTACTACTAGTAAAAAGGTTCAGATTATATGAACTTGATTCACAATTTGTCTAACCATTAACTGAATCTGTCACTAGATGGAGCCAAATGAACAAACTATATTAAAAGAACCTGCTTTTTGAAGTCAGATATATATATATATATATATATATATATATATATATATATATATATATATATATATATATATAATCAAATGATAATAAAGCCAGCACTCAAGGTCTTCAATAGTAGTTAGCTTTTATTGCAAGACGCTAAAATATCAATGTTTCGGTCCAACTTGTGGACTTTCATCCACATATATACCGTATATATTATTGACACCTGATCATAAACTGTAGATACCTTTTTATTGTATGGTCATAGTGATGGACCTAATATCTAACTATGTATGCACATTTCAAATATATATACTTGTGAAGTCATATTTAGAAAAATAAAAAAAAATGGTAATATAGAAATCTGTAGTTTTTGCATGTTCATAAATGTAAATTAGAGATATTTTAAGTGCAATTTGTATCACTTTTTTAAGTAATCAAGAAGTTCAAGGAATCCATCATGTCCTATTGCCATGACTATGTAGACAGGAACCTAACCATTCAACTACATTTCCCATAATCCTCAAACACACAAGAGGATCATGATATTATTAGTTCCTCAACAGCTGGGGAGCTGTAGAAGAACAGCTATTTGCACTTCAGTAAGAAAAATACCTTTTAGTTTTAATCACACCTATATGGTACAAAGGCACATAGTACCCTCAAGCTGTGTCAATGAAACCAAAATATCAAACTGTGTAACACAGTGTTATGTTTCATGAGATCTAGTACACCATTTAATAGTGTAAAAGCCAGAGCTATCTATTTTGATACTTTTAGTTTCCGTCTTTTGCATTGTTTTTTCTCCCTGCTCTCATAGATGTGTGTCTGCCTTGCACATTGTCTTTCTCCTAGGGATTCTACAGGGATGTTACTGTTAACATATTCATTCCAATTAACAGAAGACAACACAACAGGAACCCACTGTTTTACTACCAGAATGTAGCTAATGATTTTCCCTCTGCAACTTATTTGCAATAAGCAGTGACCATGCTTTTAATTATTCCTCTTGAGGAGGTGAAGGAACCACCATTAGCCAACAAGGGGCTAAGGGAAATACTTATTCCATTGCTTTAAATATTCTTTGCAAGTAATTATCCTAACCCATGTTTGCAAAAATAATATCAGGCAGTGCTTTAAATAGAAATAGTTTTTGCCTAATGCAGTAAAATATGTGACCATGGTAGGAATTTCAAACATAAAGAATAGAGTGCTTGCAAGAGCTTATTTATTCTGTCTTCAGGTGTTATGCAGTAGCTTTTCCGCATTGCTAATACCATTTATTTAAGTAAATGACTCGCTTCTAAATGAAAGATCTGTGACAGAAATCAGTTTTGCGTTTTAAAAAAAACATGACTTTTGTATATTTTTAATCATTGAAATACCTATTTTTCATGTAATAAGCCACAATATCAATATGTTTGGTTGTAAAGCAATTAACATAGCATTGGAAATTTAGAAGCAATAAAATGCAGTTTTAAGCATGGAGCTTTCAATAGGATAGTTGTTATAGACAGACCTACAGACCTACCTACTAATGTTGGCTCTGTGAACATTTAGGGTGGGGGGTCTAATAAAACCCCAGTGGGCATGCAACCAATCAATGGCAAGCATTGTCAGGCCAGAGATGAGGTCTGCAGCTGTAGAGTTGCAGTTTCTACCTCAGGTAAGGTCTTTAAGTGAAGTAAGTTATTTAATGCCAGGTAAGACACTAAATTGTCTCTTTAAGCTTGGAAAAATGGCTTTTAGCAAGACAAAGAGGCTCTAAAATTGTCAGTAATGCAAATGATTATTTCTCGTGTGCTACACTTACATAAATACTCAGGTCTCTGATGACCTGTTCATAAATAGGACTGTGCAAAGAACAAGAGGTCATCCATTCAGACCCGTAGAAAGTGATTTGCTCACGTAATGCAGCAAAAAAGGGTTCTTTACAGTAACAAACAATAAAGGGAATTCACAACCTACATATGTTGAGCTACTAAATTTAGTTCTGTAGAAGCCTTTAAATATTGTCTAGAACATTTCTTAGCAAAGAAGAAGATACAGGGATATTGTTGGTTATAAGGACAGCATTCCTAACAGCTTGTTGACCAGTGAGAAATTAAATTTTGGAGTCAAAAAGGAATGTTTCTGGAAATTAGTGTACATGGCTATTCTCCATTTTTGCAAATTAACAGATAATGCGTATGTGCAGCAATTTGTACATGACTAGAAGTGTTCGATGTACACAGTACAGATTGTTCTCAAGGAGTTAAATTATGTGGATTTTTACAAAAATTAATAAAAGTAACTTGCTAATGCATGGCATGCATTCACATGCACAAACAGATTGGGATGATTTATGTTAAATAAAATGAAGCATAGGAAGCATCACAACCATCCATTTGCAATTCAGAATAAAGTTCTGGTGAGGACAAAATAAAATAGAAAATAAAAGTAAACATTTTGAAACTACCAAAGTAGGTCATTATTTGCTAAATTCAAAGAAAAAATACTTTTACATTTTTTTTCAACTAACTTATGTCATATAAATCTGTATTGATGGAAAGTTCATTTTGACAAATACTCCAGAAGACATAATTGTTTACACCAATTTAGCACAAGAAAAGCAGATAAAGATAAATTACTTTCCACTGTGGTTTGACATTTAAACTTTCAGCATGGCTGCCTTCTTACCTGCAATTAGAAAGGATTGGGGGTGGAGACCAGCTGGGAAAATCTGTTGCCTAGACTTGTTTGATTAACCACACTTTGTACAATGCGCTTAATATCTTGATGCTGCAGACTGAAACATGTCAGAACGTGCATAAATTAACTGTTGGACTAACATCCGAGGTAGAATTTGATTGTTATCTGACAACAAACTTTGTATTTTGTAATATATATATATATATATATATATATATATATATATATATATATATATATATATATAATGGGAAAAATTGTTTGGCTTTTCAGTGGAAGCATTAAAAATCAATTTGGAGTAAATAAAAGTGAAAATTAACAAAGATAATTGAGCAGAATCAATAGGAAATGAACATAGGTTGAGCATTTCTTTCTTTTTTCCTTTAAAGAATATATATATATAGACAGCCTAGCTAGTGCAGATAGGGGTTGTTGGTGGGGCAGATACAAAAGCTGTCACCAAAATTACAGTTTAAAAAAAATCCATATGCATTTGCTAAAAAAGACACCCAACATTAAAACTGAAAAGTGTTGCAACATGTGTGTGTATGTGTAAGTGTATGGTGGTAGAGTGAGTGTTACTGTACCCTGTTAGCGTGTGTTTGTGAGTGTGTTACTTATGAAGGTTCAGTGTGAATGCATTAGTGTATGGTGCTAATGTTTGTGTTAGTATGTGTGAGAGTATGCACTTAGCGTGTGTGTACTGTATAGTGTTAGAGTGTGTGTTAGTACATGGTGTTAACATTAGTGTGTGTTAGTGTATGGTGTCTTATTATATGGTGTTAACGTGAGTTCTTGGGGGGAGGAAGGAGGGAGATGTATGTAGTGTTAGTGTTTTGTGTTTCTGTATGCGTGTATTTTAGTTTTAGGGGGTGCCAAAGAAATACTGCATCCAGATGCCACTAACCCTAAGCTTACCCCTGACATGATGCATCATCAATACCCATACCATTTCTACTGGACTATTTTTTAATATGAGAAGGGAAATACTTTTGGCATCATTCCATTTTAAATGGTTTTGTTAAAAATTCTACTTATTGAGTTGGTTTGTGGAGGGTTCAATTAACCATTTAAGTCCATTTAAGTACATGCCCAGGGCCCACAGCAGCTGTCGCTTAGGCCCCATCAATAGGGTTAACCACTTTTCCAGGACAATGATATACTTCTAATCAGTGATGTAAGTTACTGTTATTAGTGATCAATACTACATGATAATTAATAAAGCTTGGCACACAAGTTAGACAGGATGTTGGGGATCTTATGCTGCCTGTAACAGGGATCTTTTACTTTGCTCTGTCAGTCAGGAAAGTCCAGTAGGTTATGTTTGGGTGGAGGTGCACTGAACTGAGCAAGAGTTTGAAACAAGCTCCACATTGGCCTTGGATGATTAATTGGGAAATAAAATGGTCTCAATCTGTTGGTATAGCTAGACAATTGAGCGTTATATAGGTAGTGGAACAGTGGAACAACAACCAAGAGGTTTTTTTTTTAATAATAGAACATATGTTTCATAATATATACACTAAAGAATATTCTTGGGACAGACATGATCCAATTACAATAGTTATTCACAGGAAACATTGTAAGGGGTATTTTGTTAAATAAATATGCAATCATCCCTTATAACATTTATTAAATGAGAAAAAAAAAATCTATTTTTTTTTGTAATTTGCTCCTCAGACTTGCTAGCTTTCATTGTAGAGAACGGTTCTGCTTATCACATTTGAAACTTGTCTTTCCTAACATCAAAGTATGTGCTGAGCAGAAATGTTCCACAAGGTGAATCCATGAGTTGGCTAGGAAGAGCCCTTGTGAGATCTTTGCACACACTTTTTTATGTTTGTTTTTTCGGTTGATTTCCAAAAGTAATTTTTATGTGATACTTAATAATAATAACAATCATCGGAGAAATCAGTTGCATCTGAACAGCCCATGTGAATTGCTTAAAAGTATATTGTTTTATAAAGTTGATATCGGCAATCGGGAGCCAAGGAACACCCACTGTAAGATTTAAACAAGTTAACTAAAGACACAAAATAACAAAAGGTAATTTCAAAATGAACATGTGCAGAGAAATGCATCTACTATCATATAACCGGCAGAAAGAAGATGAGCAATTTCATATTGTACACAAAACTATTATATTATAATAAATATAAAGATATGACTGGATGCTTTTGACAATGGAAATTAACGGATGAGTAATTTCCTGTATCCGTTCTGTGAATTTGTGCGATCTGTTTGCCAATCTAAGCCAATTTTTATTAATAGGCTAATAGTGAACAAAATCTGTATTTCAGAAACTGTTTTGAAATTTGGAAAGCAATATTTTATAAACCTCTGCATTACTCTAGATAATACATTTTAGCAATACAAACCTTTTATTATTTTTAATCTCATGTTTATTTTATTGAGAGGAAAACCGTAGCCAATGCACAGAAATCCATGGTTACAATGTTACATACTGAACAGACAATAATAATCTTCTATAGAAAGGTGGCTAAGAAGAAAGGAAGAGATAGCAGGGGGGAACATAGAGGAGGAAGACGGGGCAAGGGGGATTATCTTTGATGAGACAATTTATGGCCATGCAACACAATATGGTGCAGTTTAACCCTGAGTCTCAGGGTGAAGAAGCAAATTGTCTGGGTATTCTACATTGTTGTGAAAGTATATAAGACAGTCAGCCAATTGATGATTTTGCTACCAGTGTGTTGTAGTTGATATCCCTGCTTAAATAGAGGCAACTCAATTAGTTGTATTTTTAAATAAGGACAAGTCAAGGTTTCCATGAGGGCCGTTACTGTTACAGACATTTGGTTAACACATTTTACATCTCATTCTGCCATCTTCATCTTAATGGATGTTACCATGCACTTTTGTTTCACTAATTATGAGAAAGGGGAGAGAGAGTGCTTCTGTTTTGAAAGTGTTTGTATGTATGTGTGTTTATGGGCAGGCATTTGTAAGGGAAGTGTATATGTGTGTATTGTGAAAGTCTATCCATTACTGTTACATATTTAGGCCTAAAGGGCATAGAAAGATTAAAGGGTCAGACTGAGAGGAGACTCTAAGAGGAAACCACTGTGGGTGCAATCCAGGTTCTGCATAACTCCTGTTAATGGGCATGTCCTGTGTCTGCTGGACAATTTAGGTTTTCCATGCATTTTTTATTTGATCTATAACTTCTAGGCTGACTTTGCATGTGCTTTTTCACTTGAACTATATGTGGGAGGCTGGGGTTATGTGTTATTTAGTTGCTCTATACCAGGGGCGTCCAACATGAGACCTCGAGGTGCGGCCCGCGTAAGATCGGCAGCCAGGGCAACCGATCTTACGCGAGCCGCACCTCAAGCCCTGCTACTTACTTGTGGGAGGGTCTTCTGGACTGCACAGAGGAAGCGGAGTTCACCTGACATCCTACTTACTCTGTGCTTTAGCAGAGAAGGCAGAGGGAGGCCGCGCCCCCTGCTGAAGTCTGTAAGCGGCATCAAGGAGCTGCAGTGCAGGTAAGTGGGTGGGGAGGGTGTTTGAATGAGTGTGTGTGATTGAGGGAATGAATCTGTGAATGAATGATTATATGAATAAATGAGTGTGTGATAGCATGGATGTGTAAGTGCTGGAACCTAGGCATGATGGGACTGTGATTGCTGTTAGCAAACACACTCCTATCATGCCAAGTCAGCCAGTACATGCTGAAACCTGGCAAGCTGCCCCCCTTGTGTATTGATGCTGCCAGCAGTATGGGGTCTGCACTTACAGCCACCCTGTACCAGCATGTACTGGCTGACTTGGCATGATAGGAGTGTGATTGCTAACAGCAATCACAGTCCCATAATGCCTAGGTTCCAGTATTTACTGGATGGATGTGTTAGCAAGCACACTCCTATCATGCCAAGTCAGCCAGTACATGCTGAAACCTGGCTAGCTGCCCCCCTTGTGTATTGATGCTGCCAGCAGTATGGGGTCTGCACATCACTTACAGCCACCCTGTACCAGCGTGTATTGGCTGACTTGGCATGATAGGAGTGTGATTGCTAACAGGAATCACAGTCCCATCATGCCTAGGTTCCAGCATTTACTGGATGGATGTGTAAGTGCTGGAACCTAGGCATGATGGGACTGTGACTACTGTTAGCAATCACACTCCTATCATGCCAAGTCAGCCAGTACATGCTGAAACCTAGCTTGCTGCCCCCCTTGTGTAGTGATGCTGCCAGCAGTATGGGGTCTGCACATCACTTACAGCCACCCTGTACCAGCATGTACTGGCTGACTTGGTATGATAGGAGTGTGATTGCTAACAGCAATCACAGCGAGCACAGTCCCATCATGCCTAGGTACCAGCATTTACTGGTTGCCTGGGTTGCCAGCATTTACTGGTTGCCAAGTCATATTGCTAATTTTGTCCAGTTGTGTGTTACCTACTTTTATTAAAAATGTGAGTTTTTATTATTTTCTTTAAAGGTGGGGGTCATTTTCGGTTTTGGCTAAGTGAACCCTGAATGTTTTGGTCCAGAATTTTCATTTTAGTTCATCCCTGGAATAAATCTAGGGAATCCTGAATTTGTAGTCGCAAAACTTTCTAGGCCCAGAAATCAGTGAGAGGAAGAGTAAAGGTTTTGTGTCATTTACTTTATTTTAATCTGCATATTTTATTAAAGGCCATATTTTTTGTCACAGTGGAAAATGAGTGCGGCCCGCACACGTATACAATTCTGATGAAGTGGCCCACTGCAGAAAAAACTTGGACACCCCTGCTCTATACCCTCAATACTATGTTTATTTTGTTAGTTATATAATCTATACTGTAATGCAAAATCAGTGCACATATACTTTTATAACAGTACTCTGATGAGTCACCCATAATATAAAAAATATATTTTGCACAACAAATTCTGTGTTTGATTGCTAAGTACATATTAAATATGTTCTGTTTTAACATATTGGTGATGTGAAGTTGTTGGCGGGGTTTGCATAGTGAAGCATATGGAATATGGTGTTTTACCCCAGGGGTTAAAAATAATAAGAAGTAATTTTATGACTTTTTACTAATTACAATTGCACGTAAAAAATACAAATATTAAGTCTTATTTGACCTTTAGGGTCAAGCTGTGATATCACAATATCGTATGCCATCATATTTTAAAACTGTATGGATTTACTTGTTGTAAGGATGTGCTTACTGTTTCCAGGCACTGAACATGTTAATATAATAGTGTGAAATATCCATAAGTATGAGTAAATAGCCCAGGGACTATCAATTCTCTAAAGATATGAGAACAAACACACATACACTGGTAAGGACCTATCTGGGAAATTAGCCTACAGAATAATTGTCAGGGATGATCCCTTTGCCCTTGATAGGACACTTGTGTCCAAAACTGTAAACATCTGGGGAATTGCCCTGTTAATCCTGATGAAACCATCTGAGCAAAACAAAGTGCCCTCTTTGTGATAAACAAACAATTAAAGTACAGAGTGGAGACGACATATAATGAAGACAAGTATTTGAATAAATCGGTGTATCACACTAAATTTACAGCTAATTAACTGCGCAGTGAAATGTATTTGGACATGTGTTACAACAAAATAATTTTCAAATGCTAATGCTGTACTTGTTTTGGGTTTCTAAGTGTGATCTCATTAAGTATCTATCGTGCATCATGTACGTTGTATGGCACAGTATAATTACAAATATCAGATATGCTAAACATGCAGTGATAATTCTTGGTGAAAACAAGTGATGATGCATTACTTGTGTTTCTAGGTATACATTATGCATCTATATGAATTATTATCTGCCACAAACCAATTTCTTACAGGATTGAGGTAAAGTAACAAACTGTCTGTGCATGAGCCAAGTTTCGACCAAGACACACCAGCCTGTTTCACAGATCACGTTCACAACCTGAGTCAGAGATACTAGTCAATACCGGCTTCTGGACATCCTTCACGTCCAAAAACAGAGGGGTAGAAGTAGAAGACAAAAAAAAAAACCCACACTATGTCCTACAGATAGTAAAAGTAAATTTTTAATAGTATGTTCCTGAAAATCAAACAATGGTACATTCTGATATCAGAGATTCACTAAAGTTAAATAATCCCTAAATAGTATGGACAAGTAAGCTGCAGAAGTAGTAATTGTGAGGGCAGCTCTCTATAATTATGGTGGTATATGAGGCATTCTGTTCTGTTCCTGCATATAGATTTTGTTTTTATATGTTTTAGAAGCATTTTTCTAGATTTTATTTCTTGGAATTGAAGATTAGATTGGGACCCACATCTGGGTAGTTTGATTTACCTATTTTCTTATGATTTGGCAACAGAATGCACCATTTTATGAACATAATAATAAAAGTAAATTTTTACTAGGAGCAGGATATAGTGTTGCTTTTTATACCAACAAGGTGTATTTAGTGGGTGTTTGTTCCCGTTCAGACCCTTCCTGACTATCTATATCAATTTTGTTCTAGTCTGCTAGAGGTATTTTTAGCTGACTTGATCTTACACCAGTTGAGCAAACTGTAGGTGGAGAAAAATTGAACCAGAGGAGTACTGGTACCACTTAGCCCAGGGGCACATTGGTAGACGGCATGCTCATTCTTAATGTACGGTGAAAGAGTACCCAATTCTCATGTGAAAAAAATGTAATAAATGAATAAAAATTACTTCCCCCGAGGGCAGTGTGGCTGCCCATAAAACGCTCCTGAGGATGTATGGAAAACCCAGTCAACAAACAAAGGGGAGCATGTGCATGGGGGAAAAAAAAATAAAAAACAATAGTGCAATATTGCTAAATGACACTCACTGGTTTATAATGTGAATATAACTCACAAACGAATTAAGTTAATCAGGCCCATCAAGGATTCAGTAAAAGTATATTTAATAACTTAAATTTAAATCTAATTTTAAATCTGTGAAGAATATGTGCCAAAATAGTACAGTATCTTCATATAAAGAAAAGGAGAAATAGAAAAGCACTTACAAATAACTTTGGCACAACAACGTTATGCAAACTTTTTTTTTAATCAGAAATGAAGTTACAGACTGTGACCATTATACAGATTGGTGCCGTATGAACAGGTACTGTAGGACTCAGATAAATAATACAATGTATTTATCAAGTTGCTGTCCCATGTTTTTGGGTCTATGTTCTCTATATTTTGTTATTCTTTTTTTTCCAACTGTGACAGATGCCAGTGACATTAGTAATGCCATGTCTTGCTGCTACCTCAATAACACCGCTGTGTATTATTTTTGGTGAGCCTGAGTGGAAACCAGCGTGAGCAGAGAGGTATACATATTTTGGGTCTACTCTGTCACAACTAGGTGTGGAGACAAAATTTAAATAGTGTTGTGTGTCAATAGCAATAACATATGTAATGCATTACGCTAGTAGAGGCCTAACTTTTTGGATGACAGATGATAACAAATACTGAGTATTTTACTGAATGTGTTACAGTGTTTTCTCTCCAGAGGAAACATGATAATTGGTAAAAAAAAAAACAACAAATAGGAAAATGTGCTGTGGAAGGGGAATAAACTATCAGCGTTATAATGCCCCTGCTGTTAAAGTGTGTGCATCTGTCACCATGCCTGACATATTTTTTTATATTAGCTAATATTTAATATGTTTTTCCAAGGAAATGGTTGACCAGTGTAGCACTGGTTTCACAGGTAAAAAGTGGCTGTCATTAAAAGCTCATGTCTACTTGCTTCAACTAGAAGCTGCGTGATTTATCAATAGCTCATGGGTGAGAAGGCTGGTAGCCAAATATGAACTATGTATTTGCTCTTGGAAACATCAAGCTGAATACAGTTACTATCATATATTGAAGGGTGACAGTGGTAGACATGGTTTTGCTGTAGTTTAGAGCAGTGGGACACTGCTCCAAGCCTTGATGGCCACAAACAACCCAGGGACTCAGTATATACAAGAAGGTTAATGAACTTTAATTGAGACACACATTTTAAAGATTGCAGCCTTCAATGCCTTACTTTGTGTACTGGTTTAGAGTGATAGCTCCCCATGATCTAGAACTGGCAAATCAGGAGCTTTAATGTTGTCTGTTGTAAACTCAGTATCAACTACAATGACATGAACAGAGTCATGATTAAAACTGGTAGCAAATGTTATCTTAATACGATATTGATGAATAGACAATGGAGTTTGCAGATTGGAATGTGTAAGGGCTGAACTAGGCGTCTTTAGCTAAGCACACGTGGCATTTAGAGATGATTAAACCCTTGGCATAGGTATGACCTGCCTAGGTTGTACATTTAGCCAGCATTTATGTACTCCCTTTATGTGTTCTAGATATTGCTTCTTGTGTATATTGTATATGCAATATTTTTTGGCTCACTAAATTACTGGGCAATTAAGCTAGACTTACCCCAATAGCTGAAAGATTGCAGCACATCCCTGGCAGAGTGAATCATTAATTTAATAGGGAAAAATTGGAACCGATAAGTGTTTGAATGTTATATGCTGAGAAGATGAGCAGCACAATGAAACACAATAATAATACACTGAGAATTGCTTTTCTCTTCCTTTGCCTCAACCATTTATATCGCCAGTAACGCAGCAAGTTTTTTATAATTTAGTTTACTTATTTATTATAGATGGTTTTATGTTGAAATAGAGCAATCAGTTGTTAATATAATTAACTAACCAACATCTACATTGATAGCACATTTCTGAATCATATATCGGCTGAAAAGGGCATTATCGGCAAAATGCTGAAATAAAAAAAACGGCCGAATAAATATTGTCCGCTGGGGCCAGGCTGTTTACTGGTGCGTTGGTCGCACAGTGTGCAAGCAGTGTCTCTTGTACTAGCCAGAAGAACAGGAACCCAGCAGAGTCACGTGAATGCACATCACATGACTCTGCCCCTCTCCTTCTTCCCCTGGGGGCGGGACAAGAGAAGTTGCAGAGGGAAGAAGCGCGCCTCTGCAGAAGTCTGTAAGTGAGAGATCTGCAGTTCATGTAAGGGGTGGGGGAGCGTTTTATGAGCTAGTATGCGTGATTAAGGGAATGAGTATTTAAATGTTTGTGAATGAGTGTGTGTGTGTGATAACATGGTTCTGTAAGGGGGGGGCGGTAGCATGGCACAGGGAGGCTGTAATCACACTTCTATCATGCCCAGGTTCCAGCATGTACTGGCTGCCTGGGCATGAAAGGAGTGTGATTGCTGTTACCAATCATATATTTATATATGTATGCCTCCAGAAATGCCTTTTAACCCCCTATATCCCTCTCCCCCCATGATATGCCTTTTAACCCCCTATATGCATATGTGGCATATATGGGTATAAGGCGTATCATGGGGCAGAGTGGCATATAGGGCGTTAAAAGGCATATTATGGGGCACAGTGGCATATAGGAGGGTATAAGGGTATATAGGAGGGGACAGTGTATATATATATATATATATATATATATACCGCATTTGCTCGATTATAAGACGAGGTCTGAAAAACACCCCTCGTCTTATAATCGAGGTCGTCTTCTAATAAGACCTCAAATGTGGTCTGACTATGAGACTAAGATCCAGGTCCCCTGCCGGCAAACGTCCGCTCGATGAAAGCAGACAACCCCCACTACTGCTTGTACTTCCGCGGTAGCTTCTATGATGCAGCACTGGCGTCACATGTCCTTCCATTGAACGACACAGTATGGCACAGATGAGATTACACACACAAGGTGTATGTTATATATACATCAGTCAGCCATAACATTATGATTACCTGCCTAATATTGTGTTGGTCTGACTTTTCCAACAAAACAGCCCTGCCCCATTGAGGTATGGATTCCACAAAACCTTGGATGTTGTGCTGTGGTATATAACACCAACATGTTAACAGCAGATCCTTTAATTCCTGTAAGTTGCTAGGTGGGGGCCTCCATGAATGCATCATGCGCAATAAACTGTGATGCACTATATGTTCTGACATTTTTTGATCGGAACCAGCATTAACTTTATCAGACATTTGAGCTACAGTAGCTTTTGATAGGTACTGACCACTGCAGACCAGGAACACCCCATAAGAGCTGCAGTTTTGGAGATGCTCTGGCCCAGTCATCTGGCCCTCATCAAAGTCGCTCAGATCCTTACGCTTTGACGAAATGTTCACTTGTTGCCTGATATACCCCACCCACTGACAGGTGCCATGATAGCAAGATTAGAAGTGTTATTCACTTAACTGGTCATAATGTGGGCATAATGTTATGGCTGATCATTGTAATATCTCTCGTATTCACAAATCCACACAATCTCACGTACACTTTAAATACATTTAATGCTTGAAATATGAATAGATAAAAATGTCCACTCAAAGAAAACATGACAAAGTGTGTGCTCTCTTGTTTCCTCGGGTGGGGTGGGGTGGAGCTAGGGAGTTATTAAAACAAACTGGGAGGGAGTACCTCTAGCCCCTAGTGTTTAGGTGATGCACTGCATCCTCTACGGACTTAAATGTGCCCCATTCAAGTCTATGGACACCATATAAGTCAATAAGGTCCTTTTAAAGTCAATGTAGGATGCTAAACAAGTAAACATCCTTTTAAAATTTATTTTAACCTCCCCCATCTTTCCTGGAATGGAATGAGGGGGGAATGATAAAGGAAGCATGGCTTGGGGTAATTAATAAAATGTAATCCATCATCTCTCTCAGCAGGGTGTGGGTCTGGTAGTCTCAGGCATTTTTTTTTTCTGTATCCCCTCTGGAGCCTCAGTACAGCCACTATTTATAGCTTTGTTCACAAATATTCCCTCAGCCTTCTCCAAGGAATCTGCCAGTTGGATATATCCTACTCTTGGGCTATGCTGAAACCATGTACTGTATTGTAATATGTAATATTGTATAGTTTAACTAACCCATTGATTTGGGTATATTGTATAGCAACTCACTGGTACAAAAGAACCTTTAAACTTGCGCTTCAGAAACTCTGGATACTAGCCAAAACATTGATACACTGGATGAGCTTCTCTTTCTTTTTCCAACCAGAGAAACCAAGACAAGATATAAAATATGACAAGATAACACACAGTCTCTATATGCTGCTGCCAGCTGACCATGCATGGCTTTGCACTCACCAGTCAATAAATAATAAGGGATAAAAGTAATGCGGTAATCAGCATGATAATTCTATTGGTTAATATGGTGAAAGCACTACATGTACCACTTTCCAGTGGGGAAGAGATTTCCAGAGGGTTGGTGCTGCGCGAGAGAAGTCTTGTAGGCGGGCGTGGGAGGTGATAAGTGAAGATGCAAAGAGCAGGTCATTGTTGGATCTTAGAGGGCGGACTGGAGTATATTTGCTGATGAGGGAGATAGGAAGAGGGGAGTGGCGTTAGTGAGAGCTTTGTAGGATAGAGTTAGTGTTTTGAATGTAATTCTGCTATGGATGGGGAGCCAGTGGAGGGACTCGCAGAGAGGTGCGGCAGAATTATATATTAATATTATTAATATTACTTCCTGCTGCCAATATATATTAATATTAGACCCTGCTGCCAATATATTTTATATTGAAAAAATGGACCACAGGAAAGCATTTCCTTGGGCCCTGCTCCACACTCCCTGCTGCCACTATATATTAATATTAGACCCTGTTGTCAATATTTATAATTATTAGACCCTGTTACCAATATATTTTATATAAAAATGCTCCATGCTCCCTAGCATGTGATCACTCCCTCTGCTACCACACCAAAAAAAAATGTTTGCCCCACTGAATGCAGATTAGGGGAAGACTATGAGATTCAGTGCAGTCTTCCTTCTTTCTGACCCTACCGTGACATTAAGAGTTCATCTCCCCCGATAATCATCCCGACACACCTCTCTCTCTTTACTTACTCCCTGTAGTTCAGGTATAGGTCAAATAAACAACACATGTAAACAGCATGTGCATGTATAGATCAACTGAATAAGACATCAAAACCCTGTATTGGCAGGTATACATAAAAAAATGTATGATAACAGAGCATTGCAGGAATAGATCAACAAAACACAGAAACCCAGCATTGCAGGTATAGATCAACTGGAAATCACATGTAAACTCAGCACTGAAGGTATAGATCAAATCAACAATACATGGGAACAGCACTGCATGTATTGTTCAACTGAATAAGACATAGAAACCCTGTATTTGCAGGTATACCTAAATAATGTATGGAAACCTAGCATAGCAGATATAGATCAACAGAATAACACAAAAACCCAGCTTTGCAGGTATAGATGAATTGAAATTCACATAAAAACTCAGCATTAAAGGTATAGATAAAACCCCAATTACAGATTGCACACCCCAAAGGCCAGTCTTGCCGACCACATTGCCAACATAGAACCTGACCAGCACCCAAATTACTCACATAGGATGTGCCATATTTGTCCCCAAACAGCCCAGCATGAATCAACTTTGTCCCCAAACAGACCAGCGTACAATATCTTTCTCCCCAAACAGTCTGCCCTGTGCCATCTTTGTCCCATAAACATGCTACCTGTGCCATCTTTGTCCCATAAACTCCCTGCCTGTGCCATCTTAGTCCCCAAGGCATAAACACCCTGCCTGTGTCATCTTTGCCATTCCACAAATCAATTATACATCTATGATACACTTTTATCATTTATTCTCTCACTCTTTTACACAAATCATTTACATATATCCATTAATGTATTCTCACAAATGCATTAATTCTCTCACTCATTCACACAATTCATCCAGACATGAATTCATTCATTCTATCACTCATTCACACAATTCATCCACACATTATTTTTCTCTCACTCATTCACACAATTCATCCACACAATAATTCATTCTCTCACTCATTCACACAATTCGTACACATATTAATTATTTTATTGTCTCACTCATTCACACAATTTATCCACACATTAATTCATTCATTCTTTCACTCATTCACACAATTTATACACACATTAATTCTTTCATTCTCTCACTCATTCAGACAATTCATCCACATATTAATTCTTTCATTCTCTCACTCTTTCACACAATGCATCCACACATTAATTCATTCTCCCACTCATTTACATAATGCATCCACATATTAATTAATTCTCACTCTTTATTTATTTCAATGTTCATACTACCCTCCTTTCTCACTACCTCCCCTTTTCTAACTATCTACCCCCTCTCCCCCTTCTCAATATCTACCCTCTCCCCTGCAGATTCCGCAGCGCTGTTACAATCAGTAGAACAAATTTCACATACAAAAACACATACAATAACTGGTACAAAAGGAGAAGAGGGCCCTGCTCTTGCGAGCTTACAATATAGTCGGTGGTTGAGTGGAAATGAGACAATAGGAGAGGACTGCTTGGATGGGCATGTGTTGCTCTGGTTCCGATGGTGTTGTGGCCGCTTTCTGCAGTGGTACCTGGTATGTCGTTTCCCTCCCGTTTAACTCCAGTGTAACTCTTAAATAGCCACTTATGAGGAGGCCACGGGGGAAGAGGCCACAGCAGCCACATTTCCAAGCAAGCTTGTTTCCAAGTGAGGCCTGGGAATTTATAGGGCTACCTCACAAGTGGTCAGATAAGGTGATTGCATACAGGAGGCAGATGGTTCACATCTTGGCTAACAAATGCAATTAAGCTAGACTATAGGGCACCAAATTTAACCCTGGAGACAGGCAGGATACAGACATACCAGGTGGAAAACAGAGGTAACAGCAGGAGATGAGGGGTTCAAATGAAATATGGGATGTTCATACCAGGTGGAAAACAGAGGTAACAGAATGAGATGAGGGGTTCAAATGAAATATGGGATGTTCATACCTGTAAGAGAAGGAGATATGGTGAACATTAGTGATTGCCAGAGGATGGATGAAAGCATGAAGACCAGGGATAGATGTCTGGATAGTCCAGTGTAACTCTTAAATAGTCACTTATGAGGAGGCCACTTGGGGTTCACTTACCTTGCAGAAGTCCTGCGGTGGGAGTGCAAGGCCTATGACATCATATTCCGGCACTCATCATGAAATGCCAGCACCGTGACCAAGACATGATGGCATCACACAGTTGCTGCAGATTTGTCGGTGGTACATCCTTGCAAATCTCCCATTCTACCACACCCCAAGGGTGCTGTATTGGATTGACATCTGGTAACTGTGGAGGCCATTGTGGTCATAATACTCAGGTAGGCTGTCGCATTAAAACGATGCTCAATTGGTACTGTGGGGGTACAAAGTGTGCCATATGTCTCCCACACAATTGTAGCCTCGGTTTCCTGTTCTTAGCTAATAGGAGTGGCACCCAGTGTGGTCTTCTTCTGGTGTAGCCCATCTGCTTTATGGTTCAATGTGTTCTGCATACCTTGGTTGTAACGAGTGGTTATTTGAGTTACTGTTGTCTTGCTGTCATCTCGAACCTGTTTGCCCATTCTCCTTTGACCTCTGACATCAACAAGGCATTTTCATCCACACAGCTGCCGCTCACTGGATATTTTCTCTTTTTTCGGAACATTCTCTGTAAACCCTAGATGGTTGTGCATGAAAATCCCTGTAGATCAGTAGTTTCTGAAATACTCAGACCAGCCCGCCTGGCACCAACAAACATGCCATGTTCAAAGTCACTTAAATCCCCTTTCTTCCTCATTCTGATGCTACGTTTGAACTTCAGTAAGTTGTCTTGACCACGTCTACATGCCTAAATGAATTGAGAATGTAATTGGCTGATTAGCTATTTGTGTTAACCAGCAATTGAACAGGTGTACCTAATAATGTGGCCAGTGAGTGTGTATATATAAAGTGGAGCTCGGGGAAGTTTCTCTGGGGGTACCTACCAACAATTATGGGTTTTATAAAATCAGACTTGACAGTGGTGACCCTCAATGCTCAGACCCTCAATACTCAGGCCCTTAATACCCGTTCGTCCACCTAGAAGTGAAAAGTGATCAGATGTGTTGTGGAAATCAAACGTTGTGCTGACCACCAGCCTTCTTTGAATGTATAAAAGTTTATTCCAGATACAAGCAGCTGCAGGGAGATCTGCACAAAAGCAGGCAGGTCTGACAGCTCTACAATTTCACACAATATATATACATTGATTACAAAAGAATATTGGTACAGTCTTACTAAAGGCTGGCACAATTTCAATAACTCTGCTTTTTAGGCAAAAGCCTAACCTACATAACATTAATATGTATGGTATGGGTGGGTTTTCAGTTATCTTAAGCAGACGTCCTTTGCCCTGAAGTTGACCCCGAGTCTATACTTATGGTCCGGTTTCTCACCAACTAATTGAGTTGTGTAATTTGACCTATGTCCTCTACCATATATATATATAATGCTCTTCTACAGAACAATACTACCTCCCAGAGCATCAGACTCTTATCACCAAAATGCAGAAAACAGTTAACCTCTTATTACCCAAATTCTCCACATCCTAAGATTCCACAGATGGCTAGGTTCACATTTGGGACCATCTGAGATCAGCCCTACACTTGGTCAATGTGTACCTGCCCAATAGGAGACATTGTGCAACATTGTCTTCCATTCTGCGCATCCTATCTAACTTCAAAGGGGGTCCGCTTCCTGTGTGGGGGGGGGGGCTTTAATATTCCCCCTGACCCTATGAAGCAAAATAGAGGCAACATAGAGTGTGGACTGCAGGATGGCACCCGGGGACAGAAACTATACATTCTACTCTGACCCTCACCTCACTGACCCTGACCATCTTATTCCAGGATCAACTTTTTTCTGGAGCACTACCATACAGCGCTGATCCCGAGAACAGAAATACACAGGTAAGGTCTCTCGGACCATGCCCCTGTTGTTATCAAAATTGGTGTCCCCTTGTATCATCTCACGGGCACTTCTTGTAGGCTTAATGAGTCCCTACTGATAGATAATGTAGCAATTTGAGGCCCACCTGCAGAACTACCTCCTTGAAAACTGAGCCTTGGGTGCCGAGCTACCATCAATGTGGGAGTCTCATAAGTGTGTTATGAGAGAGTGTAACAGAGTGGACCTTGTTGGATGGAACACCAGCCGCATATATCTTTTCTGAAGTCTTTCAACTGGATTGCAGTACTTACTCCTGCAAGCAGTTAACCCTTTCTTCAGGGAAACGCTTATACACACCATCACAGAGGGGTAATTAATCCAACGGGCTTCAGTTCTCACAGCTGACAGAGCAAATTGCTGTGCTTGAGGAGAAGTGTAAGCATTCTGTTGATAAGAAAATCTATGACTTTCTAATGCTAACATTAGAAGGCATAGCACTTGATCCCTAGATCCAGAGCTGGATCCAATCCCTGTACTCCACCCCCATCGCAAGGATAAGACTCAAAGTTGCCTTGTTGGATGCCTTCTTGATATGAAATAGCACGCACCAGAGCTGCCTCATTTCACCACTCCTTTTTGCATTGTACGAAGGGGAGTTGGCCTTGCTGGACTTCCGCAAGTACTTCTGGGCATCTCGTTTGCAGAGAACAACGTAGTGGGCACGTTATGGTTGAAGGAATGCATAGTAAAAATGTCAGAAAAGCTCTGTTACTGTTGGTCATGAAGGAGTTAAGAATTTGACTTATTCCAAGAACTGTTTTCCTTAAGTAGACATAAGCTAAATATTACTGATATTATTGCAGAGGTATATAATTGAAAAAAGCAGTATGGTGCCTCCCATATATATAAAAAATAATTACTGCTTTTAACATTACTATTATTTATCATAATCATTTAATAAATGCTTATTAGAACATATAAAAATTGCACATATGTAAAAAGTAGGCCACTTTATTTTTACATGAATACAAAGTGGAACTAGTGTCTCATAATGGTGCATGTATGTAATAATAATATTCACTAGCAGCAAGAAACATCACTGTGAGATAATTATTACCACCTGAATAATCACATTACACATTCATGACATATCCGTCTTTGTCAGATTATGTTAACAGCAGGTGTTAAACAAACTTAAAGGGGTCTTATTCATTATTAGTGTGCAGCACACCATAAAGCCAGTGGTACTGCACTATGACTGCAGCTAAAACAGTTGTGCAATATACATATAGTCAGCTTTTGTTTTTCTTTTTTTAGAAAATGTTAGAAGATAATTAAGATAATTACGGGGGTCTGCGGTAAAATAAATAAAAAAAAATCTAGAGACTGTACAATTTTAAACTGGAATTGTATGTTCATCTGAAAAATAATGTTCTGCAACATGTTCTGACTGTTTTTAATTAAAATGAAATAGAATGTAAAATAACAAATATCATAATTGCATCTTTGTAGATCAAACCCAAACATCACTTGCATCACTTAAGTACATGTATCACGAGGAAACTACTTAAAGATTATGAATTTCTTATAAATACATTCTAATTTATTTATAATATAAGAAGAATCTGGTTTATTCTTCACATCACTGTTACTGCTAGAGAATCAAACAAAGGCATGGCTGGGAAGATGGGTTATGTTAACTCAGAATTAGTAGTTCATTATCTAAAGAGTTCCGCAAACTTCTAGCTGTGAAGCTGAAGTGCTATTACCCCTTGTCTATGGAATCAATAAAGAGATTACACAGTGATCAGCTCTTATGTGTCGGTGCCCTCTCTTTCTAGGAACAATAGGAAAGTCACTTAATTTTTGTTTTCATGGAAATCCTCAGGAAATAGAGAATCATTGTTGCAAATGCTCCTGGTGAGAGTTAAGTAAGTGGTGATAAAAACCTTAAAGGAAGAGAAAGCACTGCTTGCATGGTTATGAAGTTGACAGAAAAGTTAAATGCTTCATGTAATGGAAAGAAAACAGGCTCTGAATGAGTGATAACATATATGATTAAATATTCATCTTGGAGCTGATCAGCTAATGGAAAAGTCTTGCTAGAGCGGAAAATTTACACTGACCCAGTGCCGACTGGTTGTTCTCCTCTGCCTACATTATTATTTCTGTATATTATTAAGTAATAGAAATCCAGCCCCTTAGGAATTCGTTTAATGTCATAACACATTACGAGAAGATCAAAACACGAGCTCACATCTTCAGTTATCATAGCTATGGATGCACTAAAAAAATGCCTTTTGACATAATTGAAAGGATGTATGGGTTTTTAAAAAAAACAAGTAGCAAATCTTTAAAATAATGTTTTATCCTGCATAAAAGGTTACAAAAGAACGTTCTTAATTTCATCAATCAATCAATATGTATTGTCACCTGCTCTCTATCCTTCATATCATACTTCATCTTGCACTACATAGTCTATATTAAAGTCTTTATTTTTAAACTAGTGGGAGAAGCAGGGCCAGTTTTAGCACCAGGTAATTTGGATAGCCTTCTGGGCCCTCACAGACTATCTCCTCCAAAAATGTCCCAAATAGGTAGAATTAGGACTATTGCAGGGATCAAGATGTAGGAATCACACACAAGAGGTCTTTGTCTGCAATGACATTCTAAATGCAAAAAACTAACATAGCATATATATAGGGGCAACAGAGAGGCTTCTTGCGTAAGGTGGTATTTGGTCAAGCACTGGCCCTGATGAGAAGAGTTCATGATGCTGTGTAATTATCAGGACCGAGCCTAGGGTCACTGACATCTGGGTGGAAAACTCCACCACTTACATACATAACCCCTCTAACCACACCTTTTTTCTACTCCACCCCTTTGGGGCCCCCAACTTCACCATATAACATGTCACTCACATAGAGTTAAACGGCAGAGTTAAAAAATAATAGTAAAACAAATGTCTCCAAACCCAGTGATTTATTCATTTTTTCACTGTGAGAAAATATGGCCTTTAATAAAATATGCAGATTAAAATAAAGTAAATTACACAAAACCTTTACTTTTCCTCTCACTGATTTCTGGACCTAGAAAGTTTTGTGACTACAAATTCAGGATTCTGGATAAGTAAAAATTAAATAGTTTTATTTATTCTAGGGATGCACTAAAATGAAAATTCTGGACCAAAACCGAAAATTCAGGGTTCACTTAGCCAAAACCGAAAATGACCCCCCCCACACCTTTATAAAAATAATAAAAAAATCCCACACTTTTAATAAAAGTAAGTTACACACCAAAATTAATAACAATGTTAATATATATATATATATATATATATATATATATATATATATAAATATATTATGATTCTTAACAGCAATCTCAGGCATATCCAGATTCCAGCATGTAGTGGTTGGCTGGGCATGATAGGAGTGTGATTGCTGTAAACAATCATATATAAATTAATATTGTTATTGTCCAATTTTGGTGTGTTAGCCACACTTTTATTAAAAGTAAGTAACACACCACAATTGGACAAAAAAAATCAACAACATGACTTGGCATGATAACAGCAATCACACTCCTATCATACCCAGGCAACCAGTAAATACTGGAACCTAGGCATGATGGGACTGTGATTTCTGTTAGCCATCACACTCCTATCATGCCAAGTCAGCCAGTACATGCTGAAACCTGGCTAGCTGCCCCCCTTGTGTATTGATGCTGCCAGCAGTATGGGGTCTGCACATCACTTACACCCACCCTGTACCATGTCCCCCACTTACATATCCATGCTATCACACACACTCATTCATTCATATACTCATTCATTTACAGATTCATTCCCTCAATCACGCATACTCATTCAAACACCCTTCCCCACCCCCTTACATGCACTGCAGCTCTCTCGATGCCGCTCACAGACTTCAGCAGGGGAGGAAGCAGGACTGGAGCAGAGGCATGTGATGGGTTCCGCTTCCTCTGTGTAGTACAAAAGACCCTCCCACAGGTACACACAGCAGGGCTCTTGTTATCCCGTTTGCCCTGGCTGCCGATCTCACATGGGCCGCACCTCGAGGTCCCGCGGGCCGCATGTTGGACGCTCCTGTTATAAGACATCACAGCACCCTGGTTGCACAGGACTTTGCCAGCACCCAGGTTTCACACATAGGACTTGCCTAAGTACCCAGATTCCACTCATTGGATTTTGCCCAGCACCCAGGTTGCATATACATGACATGCCAAAACCAAGGTTGCACACATAGGACTTGCCCCAGCACCCAGTTTGCACTCCTAGGACTTGCAGTAGTACCCAGATTACATCCACAGGACCTGCTCAGCACCCAAGTTACATCTTAACCACTTGCCCAGCACCCAGGTTGCACACATAGGACTTGGAGTATTCTTACTACTTCCCCCTTTCTCACTATATACCTCCCCCCTTCTCAATTTTCAAATTCACCTACCTTGCTGAAGTCCGGGGGTGGGAGTGTGAGGCCTCTGTCTCTCCGCTCCGTCGTTGTGCGTGAGGCTTCACTGCTGTGCACCTGGATATGATGTCATATCACGACCTTTATCATGAAGTGCCCATACCACGACCAAGGCGGAGGATTCGCACTCCCACCATTGCAGTCAGAGCAGCGCTGAGGTGGGTGGCGGCAGGGAGCGGAAGGAGACAGTGGGGCGCCGAGCGGTTGCTGAAAACTTTTTCAAGCTTTCAGCGACCAATCAGTGCCCCCTTCTTTCTCCTCTGCTCCCTGTTGCCTGGGTGCTGTGCAACCCGTGGACACACCTCAGTGCGGCCCTGACTTATTATATCCAAAATAATGCATTTATTCACATTAAACCAGGAATGTATGGGGCGCAGGAACATATATAGGGAGAAAAATAAAAAACAACAGAATATAGTGCAGACCGTACTTCAGTGTAAGTGGTGAAGTTTTTTCAGCTCACGTCATTTATTCACATTACAAATGTGAAAATCATGTCTACCTAGGTTATATGCCTTGGGTGTTTAGTACATACCTCCAAGTAGAATCTCTTCCACCAACGACTGACAGATGCCTTGCCTCTCACTGTACAATGTAACTGAAGTATTCACCTATCATTAGTTTGAATGCAATACAGCCAAGTTAAATAATCTCACACCCTGATAATAGAACAGGTGCTGCCACGGACACATTATCACATGTCCAAATCTGCTTATTACTGCATACTTAACAACAAAGGACATATCAAACAACACATTGTGTAAGATACAATATCAAACCTACTTAATTTTTAATGAAAAACCCAATACTTAAATGATATTTGCAAATGCTGTCTTTGCTGAACTCTAAGGGTAAACAACGAACTAAATAAACAGCAGAGTAGATGTTAATTTAATTTAGGGAGCTTAACTATTTAAAAGAGAATTAACCTTATCTCCAAACTTATCCCTCTGCCTTAGGCAAACCAATACAAGGAGAAAATCTGCCATACAAAAGAATAAAGCCTTCAACTAATCGCTTCATGTACTGAGGCTTTAAAAACCAAAGGGAAGGTGTGAAACAGGCGACATTTCAATTTTAGCTACTAATGTGTTTACAGCAGATCAGAAAAAAAAATCAGCTGTAGCATTTCTGGAAGTAGCAAATCCTGGAATCAGGAAGTTGGCAAGCTCAATTAACCAATTATTTTGTGCTGTTGAACAAAGTAGGCCCTTAAGGCATTGGTTAATTGCAACTATCTAATCTGCTCTTAAACTTCCCTTGTCCTTCTGATCTAAACCAAATCCCAGTACAAACAAATGGAGGCTAGGTATGCTACAGACAAAGTATGAATCCTTCTGTGGGCTTAAAAACTTTTTTTCTCCTTGAGGTGTTACATTTATATGATTTGGTTTAAAATTTATCTTTGCAGTTGCCATACATTATTTTTTCCCAAAAATATTTTTTATGAAACAAATGAATTAGCAAAGATATTTCATAATTGTATTAACATTTCCCTTAAAGTTTATGTTTGAGCCATTTTTTATGTATCTAAACTGCTTCTGTCAGTTGCATGCTACCATTTTTCATGTAGATAATTTCTATTTTTTGCAAATTATCACAGTGCTGCCCCGCTGTCCCTGTTTTATGGGTAGTGAGGCTGACCGGCTGGATGGGGACTCACTGACTGACCCAGGGAGCTGTTAAATCAATAAAGGTCTGCCCTGTTTGTCTAGTGGCACTGATGATCATTGGTCTTTTTTACCCAGTAAGCAATCTGGCATTGGATCCGTTCACGTTAAACTCCCATTTGGTCTACATCTGTTTAATTAGCAATAGACCTTCCACAGCAGCCCGGTTTTGTTCAGTCCTAGAACAAAACATGTAATGCAAATATACAGACACTTTGTGAATCTTGACTGAATAATGCCTCACATAAGTACGGTACTATATTGTCCTAAGATCGAAGCTCTCTTTATCCGTTTTGTTTAAAGAGACACCTTGTGTGTCAAGGCAACCTTGTGAACATAAACTCCAAAACGAGAGACAGAGTTGATATAAATTGGCACCTGGTTACATCCCTTCACTTGTTGAGTCTAGCTCATGCCAAGGGCAGCTCACACAGCCTTAAGTCAAGGCTCCCTCTAAACACAGGGAACTTCATCCAAACAGTTAATAAACTGACCTGTTCTTGAAATTCCTTCCCTTGTTGCACCTGTGCAGTAAACGCACACAGACCGTTTTAAGGAGCAATTTTCTTTTATAGACCCACTTGATTTTTATTCTCAGTATGTGATTACTGCAACAACTTAACATGCTATACATTTAAAAATCTGTCTCTTTTGTATTTTAGTTTTTTTTTTTCAATAAGACCCCAGGGAAACATTTAGTTCTTAAGCAGTGCTTTTTTTCAGACTCAGCCGAGTAGAAAATTGGACACTGAATGTGTGTATAACCAATGGCACTCACAAAGCATAGCGAGGCAGGAAGAAAAGGGTATGAACAATATAACCATACAGGGAATGCTGGTTGTATTGGAAAACAACTTTAACACTGCTGCTCTCTCCCAAGAATCCCAGGTTTCAAAGTTGATTCAATACTTATATTGTAAAATTGTCAAACTGACAAAGGTAGATGACAGCCCACAATTATTAACTTGCTTTCCAAGCTGTTCTAGGTGTAATATTAATCCTAAAACATTACTCTGAATGGGCTCACTCAACGATAATAGCTTGGTGTCAAAACACACTTTCCTGAGAAACTATCATGCTCTTAAGTTCCAGCTGTGTGAAATATATAGCAAGGAAGATCAAAGTTATACACATGCAATCATAACAATTAAGTAATTAAAATATACTGAAATCACACCCGAAGAATCATCAAACTAAACTGAGGATACACTATATCGTCTGACATACATGTGGAATGCCCCTAAAGAACATAGAAAATAAACATGAAGCATTTCCACCTAAAAAGTCTAGTGCTTAATAAGACTATCAAGTGCAGGCTAAAACTAGTTTATTGCTTGCATATTCATTTAGCCAGCAAAGGCTAATTTTATTCTAGATTATAAATTGTATTACTGTGTTAGCCATTTAAAGAAAATGAACACATTTGGTAAGGATGGTACCTTCGTTGATCAACTGAATTGCATACCGTTAGAAGCTTTTGAGACTTTTTGAGATATTTTCTTATAAATTGCCGGAGTAATAGAGGTTGCATCTTTACAAAATTAGCTTTACCTCTTGATTGTAGGTTTACAAGCAAGCATTTTTATTAGTTTGTCTCTGTTGATCAGAGCTTGTCATGCAACACAAATCAATGCATACATAATCAGAACTATTAATAATAGTAACATGCAACTACTATTAATAATAATAATAAATACCATGCTCTTTGCCTGAGCAGCATATGGCTCCTTAAATAGATTAATCCAGGGGCATACCTAGAGTAGAGTAGTTCTCTCATACTCTTACTCACTCTATTACTCATTCTCTTTCACACTCACACTGTCTTACACTGTCTATTCCTGCAGCTCCCCTTCTTCTCTTGCATCTTGTTCTTCTGTCTTCTTTCTTGAACTAGGCCTCCCATTGTACTTCCTGAAAAGGGCGGAGCCTTCAGAACACGGATTGGTGAAACTAGGGAGAAGCCGTCCCGTGACGCCGCTCTTTTGCAGAAGTACTCTGAGGAGCCAGACTAATGAATGATTTGCATAATAAGAAAAGTGTTTTTGCACCTCTCTTTATCTGTTTGCGTTATTCTGGCCTCTCTGAGTACTTCCCCAAAAGGGAGGAGCCACGAGACATAGTTCCTCCATAGTTCCTGCTGTGGGAGGCCTTGGTCATGGAGAAGCGGATGAAGAAAGAAGACACAGGATGAAGCAGAAGAAGAAAAAGGAGACAGAAGAAGATGCAAGAGAGCTGTGGGAAAGGAGACGGACACAGAATTATTCAGTGGACTTGGGATCTCTGTGTGCCAGTGTAGCACATCCCTGATGAGTGGCACCCTCCCTTAGTACACCACTGAAATAACCTATAGCAATCCTACTGTTGTGATACAAAAAGAGTATCCTAAAACAGAATTTCGAATAATATTTGCCATTGCTCTGTCTGTATTGTGCATTGTAATTTGTATTTGCAACACATTCATTTTCATTATATCATGCTGTTTTTTTAAAAAAAACATTATGTATTTCAGGGGGAGTTTACTTTCAAAATTTTAAATGGTCTCTTTCAAGCGATTAGTCAATCATAAATTAAGTTACAACTCCTGTTTTTAGTAGAAGCAGAAAGGAGATGGACTAAAATGATACAGACGTTTTCAAACTTGAATAACATTAAATTGCATGCAATGATTTCTATGCAATAAAATGTAAAAAAAAAAAAAAAGTAACATTTTTGCAGAATAAGAACTCTGAAATGAAAAGATTCAAATCATTGTTTGCACTCATCTAGAAAAAATATACTATTTATCTAACTTAAGAAATGTATCAAAAATTCCATTTGCAACTAGTTTTCTTGAGATTTGAATGTTTATTCCTCCCCTTGATCTTTGATGGAAGCTGCCTTCTGTGGGGTCTTGGAGTCAGGATATAACATTAGGGAGAGAAATTAATTGATGCGCCTCTTATGACACCTTTTTACACATTGACTAGCTTCCACCAGGTAAAATGCTATACATGCTACAAGCTGTGTCAGTGGCAGTCCCCCTTTAAGCAGACAGGGGAATATAATGTGTCCATCCATGATCATGAATCATGGGCATTAATTCTTAGCAGAAGGCCTTATTGGAAGACTGGAACTTTCTTCTGCAGTAATATCACTGTGTTTTGCCAGACAGTTAAAATGATGATGAGACATGCTTTGTAGTTATAAAATGTAAGCTGATTTCGGAGGTCCTAGTCTGCAATCCTAAATACCCAATGTATCTGGCGTACATTTAACACAGTTTTCATAAATAAAAATGTGCTTCATTGGCAGAGCAGACTGATGAACATGTTAAGCTGTATCACTTGGGCTCCTATACATATCTTATGGAGGTTCATATAAAATGTGTATTATTGTTTGTCTTGCTTCAGTCGCACAGTCTTGTCTCAAGGAGTTACGTAACAAGCTCAGTGTGGGTTTAAGAGTGCCTTTATTGACATAGACCATTTTTGCATGTGAAACTCATAGTGAGTGAATATGATCCTTGATAGCTTTTCACAGCACTTTTACGTTTTTCAAATAATGTGATTGGTCAGGGGTTGCAGACATTGTGGTGCTTTATTTGAATGACTTAATACCCATTGAATGTTTTGTGTTCTCAGCGTTAGTGGATGTTTAATGGGCAGTGAACTATAACTGTGCATTGACCATCTGGAAAACTAAGCTACTCAATAGCCATGTAATTTGTCTTTTGACTGCATTCTGTCCATAGTTTTTCTTTAGGATTAGTTCTGAACAAACACTGAAAGGGAGAGCTTCCAGATTCCCTCCGTGCACTTATTCCTATCTCTCCCAGTGGCATGCCTTCATAGTAAGTTACAAATTAACAAACAACTTTTAACTCCTTCATCCTTTAGTTTGTAGACTTTGTGCTCAGCAGGAGCTGAATACCTTCATATAATCCTCTTTAAGGATTTTAATGCTATCTGATCTTATGGCTAAATATTCACATGTGAAATGTCACTTGCACTATGTGTCTATAAAGCCCTAAACAAAAAATAAAAGATTGATCAATCAAGCCATCTACTCTTTCATTGTTAGTAATCCATTTATTTATAATTTAAGAATAATATTTTTTTAAAAAACCTTTTTAACCCCTTAACGACAATCCACGTACATGTACGGGGTTGCCGTGCAACGGGTTAACGACAATGCCCGTACATGTACGGGCTGCCGTTAAACAGCTGCATCGCCGCGATCGGCGGCTTTGCAGCATCCACGGAAGCCTCCCAAGTGAGGCTGACCGTGGATCCGGGGAGGGCAGCCCTCGGCAGCCCTCCCCGGAAGAAAAATGGCCGCCGCCGCACCGATCATGAAAGATCGCGGCGGCGCCCGGCTAAAACAGCTTAGGAAGCGATCTGAATCGCTTCCTAAGCATAAATGGTGTTAC
The DNA here is from genome assembly GCF_027358695.1 of Spea bombifrons. Taxonomy (NCBI): domain Eukaryota; kingdom Metazoa; phylum Chordata; class Amphibia; order Anura; family Pelobatidae; genus Spea; species Spea bombifrons. The sequence goes on from NC_071087.1 coordinate 93,659,146, forward strand.
TGACATGCCTCGATATCGAGGCATGTCAGCAACACTACCCCCCGACCCCCGATCACCTTGTGATTGCTCCGAAGAGCAACCACAAGTGCCATCCTGTGAATGACGTTGCCGTCATTCACAGAATGGCATTAACAATAGATCTGAGTTCAGAGGGTCTATCCAGACCCTCTTGTGAACTCTCGAGCTCCTCCTGCAGGTTGAATGCAGGTACTGCATCCAACCATGCAAGGTCAATGGAGCCCAGCTCACTAATGAGTGATTAGTAAAAAAAAAAATAAAAAAAAAATTAAAAAAATTTAAAAAAAAATGTTTAAAAAATGTTTAAAAAAATAAAAATAACATGGTAACATATAAAAATCCCCACTGTCACCAAAAAAAAAAAAAAAAAATTAATAAGCAAGTCCTAAAATTCTTTATCTTTACAAAAATTCCAGCATGGAAAGAGTTAAAATATTGGCATTACAAATGCCCATAGGCTGTCTCGTATTAAAAAATGCATGAGTGGATGGGATAAATTGAATTGGCCGGGTTCAAAGGTGTCCCAAATATGGGACATGGGGGCAGTAGGATCAGATGTCTAAATGGCCAAAAAATACACAACTCACAAAGGCGGCCTTTTACCTCCCAAATAACCCAACAAACCCATGCATGTGGGGTATCACTGCGCTCAGGAGATGTTACTGAACACATTTTGGGGTGTTGTGTGACACGGACATATACCAGGAGCGATAAATTTATACCTGAAGTACAACGTGTGTGGAAAAAAATACAAAAAAATTTACTACCATAAAGTTTCACAAAGGCTGGTGGTAAAATTAGTGCATGGAAAGGGTTAAATTACCAGCATGTGAAATACCTTGGGGTGTCTAGTTTTTAAAAATATATGACTTGATGGGGTAAATTGCATTGGCCGGCTTCAAAGATACCCGAAATGGCACATGGGGGGAAGAATTACCAGATTTGGAAAAAAAGGTTTTGAAATAGCAAAACGCTACCTGTACTTATTGCCCCATAACGTGCAGAAAAAAGCAAAAAAACATAAAAACATTGGGTATTTCTAAACTCAGGACAAATAGTAGAATCTATTTAGCAGGTTTTTTCATTCGTTTTTGCAGATGAGTAAAAGTTTTTTGTTTAAAAAGTGAGAAAAAGTAATTTTTTAACAAAAAATCCCCATATTTTATCATTTTTTTTATAGTAAATTAGATGATATGATAAAATTAATGGTATCTAAAGAAAGCCCTGTTTGTCCTGAAAAAAACAATATATAATATGTGTGGGAGCATGAAATGAGAAAGAAGAAAATCACAGCTAAACAGGAACACCGAAAAATGTTAAAATAGCCATTGTCCCACAATATACTACGAGTAAAAACCCCTATTGTCCTTAAGGGGTTAAGAACAAGGTTCTGAACACACTGAAGTTAATTTACAAGGGCAACAAAATCCGACACCAAGGTAATGATATATGAGACAACCTGCTACACCTGTCATATTTTTTAAGCCAGTAACCATGGTGCATCTGAATTCTAAAAACAAATGTTGGAAAATGCAGCGTTTTGGTCAGAGAAAATGCAGAGTTTCACAGGCGCTCCGGGACCCAGGGAACCTAGTGTTTATATATATGTATTTATGTGTAAATGTATGTTGTTAGTGTATGTATATATAATGTCAATGTGAGTGTGTGTGTGTAAGTGTATGCTGTTGAAGAGTGTGTCTGCATGATGAAGTTTATATATATTTGTTTTTTTTAGGATTCCTCTTTCAACTATCCTATTACTGTAATTAATTGTATATATGCATATGCTTGCATGTCTACCATTTGGGATGTTTAGTGATGACATGACAACACAGCATGTCTACTTCACATTGTGTTTCTAGGTAGCTGAGACTAAATAATGGGTTGTTCCCGAGTTTGAGACTTATTGCATTCACTTTGTAAATTGAGGAAATTAATTGAGGTATATAGAGGAGCCACTAGGCATTTAGAATCCTTTGCCAATCACATGCTGAAAGTCACCAGATAACAGGGCAAAAAGGGTAGCGAACATCCTTCCTCACTTTTCAGAAGTGTTCCACACACAAATCCACCTCATCTTACACCCATCTTACACTTACAAGATTCCATTCTTTCTTAAATGGTACAAATCTGGTCCAGCAACAGTTGAGTTGATAATAAAACAGAAAATAATTATTCCCACAAAGGTGTGTTTGATGAAACTGTTGTACATGTTGCCGGGAGATATTCTCTACCGTTAATCTTAATTATTTGATAAAACCTTTGTGGCAAGCAGAACACACCCAGCCATTTGGAGTTCAGAAATATTTTTGCTGGTATACACCTGACTCATAGAAAATATAAAGCTTATTGTGGTCATTGTTTAGAAATAATTTACAAACAAAATGTATACATTGTAGGGTTTACATGGAACAAAAAATGGAAACTTTATCAGCTAATGGTTTTGGAAGGCGTCTCTGGTGTTCTTACTCGATGTGGATGAATAAGGTAATAATTAGGTGGGTGTTTTCAAAGCCACCTATTAAAGCTCTAGCATTTTTACTGATCAGATTTCTGTTGCTAACCGTTTATTGTGATTTTTTTCAAGGGAAAGGTAAGACTATGTAATGAGACAATCATATATTTGTTCTTGTTCATTGTATTGTAATAACCGGCAATTCATCGCAGTGAAATTGCTTGGAAAGAGTATATTGGAATGTTTCTTTTATATGGTATCAAACTGTAAAAACATTATCATACTGTTATTCTATATTTTAATGTGCACAAGAGAGCAACAATTTTTGACATAATAATATTCTCTATGTCAATCCTTTGACATAACTCCTAGGATTTATTTCCTAGGTAAATTAAGATTCAGACAAGTTTAGAGAATTAATGATTTACAATAAATCTTATCACAAATATTCTAATCAACTTTTTTGGTACTACAGTAAGTTTATAATTCCCCTTTAGTTTTCAATAACCAGGTATTTACATAAAAAACTGTGAATGTTGCTCCGAGGTGTACCTTTAGCCAGGGGTACTAAAATCTCCCTTCTCTCAGACAATCGGCCTGAGCCCCTGTAGGGCCCCTGGCAAAGGGCAGTGCAAGGTACACCTCGGAGCAACTTGGCCTGGGGAGACCGCTTTGGCTGCCAGGTCCGTAAGAACCATCTGCTCTTCATTGGTTAATGCCGGACAAGCACCCTTCCGGCGACCAAAAGAGGCTCTCTTACGGACCTTTAAATCCTGGCGCGATCCTACGGATTTCCGTATTAACCTCTGCTATACTACAGAAGACTTAAGGTTAGAGGGAGTGGCGGGACCAGGGAAATTAGTAGGAGATATATGTATTCACGGAGACAAACACGAAGAAAGGAAGACTTTGCTGTCATATTTGTTTGTTCATTATTCGGTTTGAACAACGAAAATGCAACATTTGTGCTGGTTTTCATGTTCTCCCGAATACGAATGTCAAGTAAAAATGCAACTTACTGTCCTGCTGTTATGCACAGCATTATCCTAGCTGTACCTTGGGTGAAATGCAGGGACTTAATAATTCATTTTTCTGATTATCATAACCTTTCTAAAGAGGTGGTGGTATTTTAAACCTGATGTAGTGTTGATTCAATATCACAATGAAATTACAGACTTGGCTGTCAAGGGGACATTCCTGATATGATGTGCCAAGCTGTGTTATTACTCATAGTAATGAGAGTGAAACAAAAAGCCAGTCATACTGTAACATACAACAAAGTGATCTGTGTAAATAAACACTTAGGCGCATAACGTAAAATACCACAAATAATACTTATATTTGGAGCTGATTAACACTTAAATGTCTTATCACGCCATGTGGGAAGGGCCTGAGTGGCCAAGAGGAACTGTGTGTTCACAGAGGTCTATGGGCAAGTTAGGATTTTATAGCATTTTACACAGGAAGCTCCAGATTACATTTTTAATGTAAGATACAATTATTATTTTTTTTGGAATAAACATGTCTTTTCTGTATGATGTCTGTCTTCTCCTCTTTCTGCTTTAGTCTTCCACTTCTATCTTGTGAGGTGATCTGATGGATTGTTAAGATCTTACCCAAATGCCTACAGAAATAGAGCTCTGCATAACGTGAGTGTGAATTTGCCTTGAAAGAAAACTATTTTATTCTGAAAGCACTGTGATTTAGTTTGTATTTTCTCTTTTTATATATGTGGAAAATTATAACTCTCTAGAATATTATTAAACACCTATGTGTTTATTTGCACAAATCACGTTTTGTTAAATACATGCGTTGTGAGATGGCATACCTTGAGGTTTCTGCTGCACTTAATTTATGAATGACTTGTATATCCGGCGCCATGTCACTTGTACTATAAATGACATTGCAGGCTAAACTGGCTTAGTGCTTATATGTAGTCAAATTCTATGTTTCCATACTATAAAACCAAAGTCAAGTAGGCATTTAGACAAGTCACTAAATCAGGGGCCCATATGATTGTCCTTAAACCTACAACATAGAGGGGCCACAGTAATTATATATGGTCATATGTATCCGATCATATCCTATCATTCTGAAATACACAGAAATCATATTTAGGCCAATTTTCGTGATTCAAGATAAAATCAAATCCAAAGGAATAAAATATTACAGAGATAGTTTTGAATTAACTGATTCATTACCTAACATACATTATTGCTCATATAGCTATTGCTCTGACAGGTTATTACAGATTAACGTACATTTATATATTAAAATTGTGTTGTCCAAACCTTTAAAATGTATTTCTGTAAGGTTGCATGCAACAAAGAAACTGCTACACTTTCGTATACATCAAAGAATCTTTGTGTTTTTCCGACAGGTTGTTACTCATAGAATGCGTGTTGTATATCGCCTGCGGAGCTCCAGTAATATACTGCACGGAAATGTAAAAAGGACAACTTTATTGGTCACGACGTTCAATGCAACAAATGCGCACACAGCAACCCAGGGTTCAAACTTAGTTAACTATACTGAAAACACTTAAACTCTTCAAGGTTTCCTAAAATTGACAGGTCTGAATGAATCAGCCATTCTTTTTACACACAAAAAAAAATCTATAAAGGTATTGAAGTTGAATGTGTTCATGCTTAACCAACACTTTGCATGCCATTGATCATATTGCAGCAGGAAATATTATAGTGGTGTTATTGATTCGAACATTTACAGCTCACATATTCCTTTGTTGCATTCTCAGATCCGTGCCCTTTAATTGCCTTTTTATTTTGACAAGCGAATGTATTTTAGTTAAATATAAAGTAAACCAATGCCTCAGTCAGTTGCACTTACATGCTGAGGCAACGCTATTATTAAAGTTAGTGAAATGATACCTGTGACTGGATGATTTCTATTTACATTCTAGAATTTGATAGGGAATTTGGCTTGCTGTAACTAGCTTGAAACTATTCTCACTTTCCCCTTGCGCTTTGTAGTCACTTTTTAAATGCATTAATGTAAAAAAAAAAATAAAAAAGAACGTGTTAAACAAGTGTTGGATAGATTTAATTGAGGGATATTAGCTTGTCTTGGCAGGAAAATGAAAGCTTTTGAACCGTAACAAGAAATAAATTGAATTATTATTGTGAAATAATTATAGCTTCATGCAAGTTAGAGGTTTGGATTATGCGCAAATATGCATAGCACAGGAATATAGAGCATAAGCAGAAAAAGCTGTGAGAGATGCACGTTACACAGCAATAGAGCAAGAGAATGTGGGCCCAGGTGTTTTAAGTAGCATCAAAAGATGCGTTCCATTACTTAGTAACACAAGTAGTGGGTGTATTAACTTGCCAGGCCAGTAATTAACAGACAAGGAAATCATAGGAGAGACAAGCCTGGCTGGCTTCCCAATCATTCGTCATCTTCTTCTTCCTCACTATCTATCTATCTATCTATCTATCTATCTATCTATCTATCTATCTATCTATCTATCTATCTATCTATCTATCTATCTATCCAGCTATCTATCTATCATCTGTCAGCCTGTCTATTAGGGACCACTTGGAAGTCATAATGTGCTAACTCCTTTAATCCTTAACAAGCAGGATTTAGTAAATCTGCTAATTTGGGGCAAGCGTGCCAGGAGGAAATGAATGACAAGAACTAAGCTTTACCTTGTCATTGCCCTGTAAAAAAACATGTATGAGTCATGTTAATCAGTTGATAGATGGTAAGTTTATTGATAATTGAGAAGTATGTAAGTGATTCTGGTGCAAAGTTTAAAAAGTTGATTTATCACCATATCAACCAATGGAATGCTCTGGTAAGTAGAAGCAATTCATTTAAGGGAAGAGAGAGAGATGACACTAGGAATAGAGGCGAATAGCAAGTTAAGAGCCAGTTCAGCACATACTTTTATTTTTATTATTTTTTTATTTTTTGTTGAGCTAAATCAAAAACTAATTAAATCGATTGGGGCTTTACTCAGTTTGTGTATCTGTACTACAATACCCAATCGGATGTTAAAGGAAATGGTGGATAGTATATATTTAATATATATTCACATCAAAATAGCATGTTTTTTGGTCCATTTGTTTTCAGGCAAAAGAAATCCTGCTATTTTTTTATTTGTAAATAAAATTTATTGTTACTCTTACTTGCTGTCTGTCACTCTCTCACACTCCCTCTGTCTTAATGTCTCCCTATCCTTGCCATCTCTGCAGCTCTTCTTCATGTTCCCTGCTTCTTTATCTTCTTCTTTTTTTCTTTTTGTTCTTCTTTCTTCTCTGGTGATCTGCTGCATTACGGACACAGTCCTCTGCCATGCTTAGAAGGTGATGGCCCATAACTTCAAACTGTTATATTTAAATGTTTATTGCTCAATTCAAATGCATCATGCATCATTTTTACAACAAATAATACAAAGCTAATTAACTATTTGAAACAGTAGTGTAATTGATATGCAAGTGGCCAAATTATTTTCTAGGAGATATGGCCTGTCTGTTATTAATGTTACTGGTTTATATAATTTAATGGTGTATTCTCCTCTCAGCATTTACCCCTCCAAAGCAAAGGATTCTGACTACTAGCTACAATATGCCAGGAGAGCCAAAATCAACTTTGGGTCAAAACAGCTTGAGATTTTAGTGTTCAGGGTACAAATATTTCTGAATATCATCTTTTTAGGAGATTTCTTAATGTTCTCAATAAGCATCTTCAAATATGATAGACCCTTATGTTAAACCCTTTTAGGTCTGAAGAATTTATGTCCTGAATTATGTATATATATATATATATATATATATATATATATATATATATATATACACTAAAAAGATACATACATACGTTATGTTTTGTGATAGACAGTTAACAGTAGAAGCTACGATTCTCACGGCTGTGTTTTTAAGAGGCCATACACAGATTAAGCTTGTTTTTTTCTCACTTTTATGTAACCTGTTTAAAACATGTAATTGGAGCTGAGGCCCAGAGTTTAATCTCTCCCTGAGGCCAGGCTTAATATCTCCTCCATTCTGTAATTCTTTAGTACATTATCCTTAAATTAGATCTTTCTCTTTACATTTTCTGTAGATTTTATTATTTCTCCAACCATTTTTTGTTCTACTGACCCATGAACCAATACATTAGGGCAAGTGAAGATTTGCAATCTTAAACTTATAGGGGCAAAATTCCACATCAATTAAACATTTGACAGGCAGATTGCTGCAGTGTCCAACCCTCTCCTCGAGGGCCACAATTATGCTATACATTAAGACTTGAATTATTATGTATTTGCATAAGTTAACAATTTGGATATCTAGGGTATGTGTTGAAATTATTATCGGACACCTTATTAATAGACCTAGGAGAAAAAATTCTCCCATATCCAAAAATAAGTGGAAAACAGTCTAAAGAGATCATTGTACCTGCTTTTAAATTTACCGTATTCGCTCGATTATAAGATGACCCCCCCCCAAATTTTAATATTAATTTAAGAAAAAGCCTGAATATAAGATGACCCTAAAGGAAAAATGTTTTAATTAAAACTATGATTAAGAAAAATTATTTTTTTTTATTTTATTTGCCAACCTGCCCCCAAGATATGCCTTATACCCCCTTATATATGCCAAAAAACTCAGCAATATGATGTTGAGCAATAGGATAGATGTTTACTCTGGTATACACATATTGTACTGCAAAAACAATATTCTGGATGTAGAATCTGTTCATCATAATACACACACAAGTCCAGCGCTAAGATTACTGTTGGAAAATAACATGCTTTCCTTTAAAAATGAGTCATGCTCTTCCATTAGTTTACTTTATGCAAATAGATCGAATTCACTAATTCTTGTTGACAAATGCATAACACTTCTTATTTCTCAGAAGACAAAATGCAATTGCAGAGTACTAGGCATAGGAACCATTCTGTAGGAACAGACTGCTAGGCGCCATAATGACCCTGCCCTGGTTTGCAGAGGATTTATGGAGCAAACACAAGTAAGCGAATGGTGAAAACACTTTGTATGAATGTCAACATGCTCTGTCTGTTAAAGAGGGAGAAAGGAACTGAATTTGCTAACTGTTGCATTCCTACTACTGTAACATATTTGTCTCACTCCACTGAATCTTTCTGTCTAAACCCACAGCTTTTTCTCGTTACCCAATACAGGTGTACTTAAGATGTTTTCTAAATGTGCTTTAAACAATTGTTAAAATTACTCTAAACACATACCGTAAAATCTTGGCTACAATACGCACTATTTATTCTTCTGAAAAGAAGGGGGCATATTATATACAAGTATATAAAAAGCTGCACAATCTCTCCCACAAAAGCAATCGTGCAGACTTAACCCCATGTCCCAGGTGCCATAGGCATGGTATCTTCAAATAGCTGAACAGCTCTGAATCCCACTACTGCAGGATTGCTCCATGATAGTGATTGTAATGTTTTACCTGCACATACATTGGTGTGTTTTATACCCAAGTTTTTATGGTATAAATCTTTACAATTCTTTACTTTTTTATCTTGTTTGTATTACAAATAACATTATATTCTAGCTTAGCAGAGCGAGCTATTGATTAGGTTAGTTTTAAAAGAAATAAAAAAACGTAATAGAAAAAATATTGAATGCAACCGAAAATCAACTTATGCTAAGAAACAATATACCTATGTTAACATTCTCAAAGTATTGAGAATTGGATATTTCTGTGCATATTAAAATAGATATAGATATGAGTTTGCAAGGCAGCCTCCTGAACAATGAATGCATATTAAAGTTGTTTAATATGCATTCATTAAATCTACAAAATTAAAATGACTTACCTTCAGGAGAAGCTCCAGAGCTGCAATTAAATGTCCAGCACTAGTGATTGACAGCCAATAAGTAGCTCTTTTGGGGTGATGCTCTACTACCCTGGAACAGGGGCGTAACTAGACCCCTCAGGGCCCGGGTGCGAGAATCTGTTAAGGGCCCCCCACCCCCCCAAAAAAACATGATTTTTACCCAACAATTTTTTTTCAACAAATTCAATTTACATATTGAATCATTTCTGTAAAAAAATCAAAGAAAAAGGGGCGCATGTTCAAAGGGCATAATCAAAGAAAAAGGGGCGCATGTACATAGGGCCCTTTTTGTACATGCGCCCCTTTTTCTTTGAATACATAAATAATCTTTCCACCAAAACAGCCTGACTGTGGCATTTTTGCCACCAAAACAGCCCGCCTGTGGCATCTTTGCCACCAAAACACCCCGCCTGTGGCATCTTTGGCCCCATAACAGCCCGCCTGTGGCATCTTTGGCCCCATAACAGCCCTCCTGTGGCATCTTTGCCACCATAACAGCCCTCCTGTGGCATCTTTGGCCCCATAACAGCCCGCCTGTGGCATCTTTGGCCCCATAACAGCCCGCCTGTGGCATCTTTGCCACCATAACAGCCCTCCTGTGGCATCTTTGCCACCATAACAGCCCTCCTGTGGCATCTTTGCCACCATAACAGCCCGCCTGTGGCATCTTTGGCCCCATAACAGCCCGCCTGTGGCATCTTTGGCCCCATAACAGCCCGCCTGTGGCATCTTTGCCACCATAACAGCCCTCCTGTGGCATCTTTGGCCCCAAAACAGCCCTCCTGTGGCATCTTTGGCCCCAAAACAGCACTCCTGTGGCATCTTTGGCCCCAAAACAGCCCGCCTGTGGCATCTTTGCCACCAAAACAGCCCGCCTGTGGCATCTTTGCCACCAAAACAGCCCGCCTGTGGCATCTTTGGCCCCATAACAGCCCGCCTGTGGCATCTTTGGCCCCATAACAGCCCACCTGTGGCATCTTTGCCACCATAACAGCCCTCCTGTGGCATCTTTGCCACCGTAACAGCCCTCCTGTGGCATCTTTGGCCCCATAACAGCCCGCCTTTGGCATCTTTGGCCCCATAACAGCCCTCCTGTGGCATCTTTGCCACCAAAACAGCCCGTCTGTGGCATCTTTGCCACCAAAACAGCCCGCCTGTGGCATCTTCGGCCCCATAACAGCCTGCCTGTGGCATCTTTGGCCCCATAACAGCCCGCCTGTGGCATTTTTGGCCCCATAACAGCCCGCCTGTGGCATCTTTGGCCCCATAACAGCCCGCCTGTGGCATCTTTGCCACCATAACAGCCCTCCTGTGGCATCTTTGCCACCATAACAGCCCTCCTGTGGCATCTTTGGCCCCATAACAGCCTGCCTGTGGGATCTTTGGCCCCATAACAGCCCGCCTGTGGCATCTTTGCCACCATAACAGCCCTCCTGTGGCATTTTTGGCCCCAAAACAGCCCTCCTGTGGCATCTTTCCACCAAAACAGCCTGACTGTGGTATCTTTGCCCCCCCTTACACATCCATGCTATCTCTCACACACACACACACACATATATATTAATTCACAAATATTTACTCACTAATTCACAGATAATCCATTCAATCATTCAGATATTCATACATTGATACTCATTAATTCCCTCATTCAGATACTCATTTACATATACTCATTCACAAACATTCATTCACTCACTCCTTCACAGATATTAATTAATTCTCTCACTCAATCTCAAATACTCCTTCATGCAGCCTCCCCTTACCTGAACAACCGAAGATGTAAAAAGTATGTGCCGCTCGGCGCTCGCAGACCAACTTGTTCAGTGCATAGGGGGAAGCAGATGCGCAGCAGGGTCATGTGACGTACGTCACGTACGTCACGTGACTGTTGGATTCCTGCGTCCCCCGGCATCCTCGTCTGCCAGTAAGTAGCGGCCCCCCGCGGAATTAATCGTGGGGGTTGCCCGGGCCCCCTAGAGTGGCGGGCCCGGTAGCAGCTGCTGCAGGGTTAAGGGGCAAGTGCCCCTTTTGCCCTGAGTTATAGACGGCCGTAGAGGCCGCATAGGCCCAGTCAGTCCGGTCCTGACTGGGCCTATGCGGCCTCTACGGCCGTCTATAACTCATATACCTTGGGGCCCCTTGCCGCCGGGGCCCGATTTCGGGCGGCCCCTTGGCTTGGGCCCCCCTGCCACCGGGGCCCGGTCGCAGTCGCGACCCCTGCGACCCCGGTAGTTCCGCCACTGCCCTGGAATGCTCAAAGATCCAGCACTGGAGCTGATTGGTGGTAAGTAGATCACTTGGCAGGGGATGTGGTCAAACATATCTCTTGCACAGCAAAGGCTGGGGAAAAGGGGCAAATTCATATAAGTAAATTCTTTAAAATGCACACGATGGAGCACCCCTTAATTAGCTGACACAGTTATTAACTGCATTGTGTAGGATCAAACATGGCAATTTCATTCTCCAAGGAAACAATTTCAATGCATAATTCCCTTTTTGATTTATTTTTTAATTGTGCAATTTAACATAAATGCACAGGTATGTGAAAGAAGAGAGGTGACTGTTCCTCTCTAACTATTATTATTATTATTATTATTATCCTTTATTTATATAGCGCCAACAGTTTACGCAGCGCTTAATACAATACATAAATTCAAGGGATATGACAAGAATTGACAGACTAAGACAAACCGATACATTTGGTGGAGAGAGCCCTGCTCGCAAGCTTACAATCTAGAGGGAAATGGGATGACAAACATAAGGCACAAAGAAAGGGTGAGAGGTAGTGTGGTGGTTGTATCGATGACAAGGAAGTTCTAGCAGCTAAGATGGTATGCTTCTCTGAAGAAGTGGGTTTTTAGATGTTTCTTGAATGTCGGGAGGGAGGGTGAATGCTGAAGGTTCCTTGGGAGTAGATTCCAGAGATATGGGGCAGCTCGAGTGAAATCTTGTAGACGGGAAAAGGAAGAGGTGATGAGTGAGGAGGAGAGCCTTAGCCCATGGGAGGAACGTAGGGATCGAGTAGGAGAGTATTTGCTAATGAGGTCAGAAATGTACGGAGGAGCGGTATTATGGATGGCCTTATATGGTCAGTACCAGGATCTTAAATTTAATTCTAAAGGTAATTGGGAGCCAGTGGAGGGATTCACAGAGGGGGGAAGCAGAAGAGGAGCGACGTGCAAGGAATATGAGCCTAGCAGCGGCATTTAGGATAGACTGTAGAGGAGAGAGTCGGGACAGTGGAGTGCCAACCAGAAGAGTGTTGCAGTAGTCAAGACGGGAAATGATAAGGGAATGAACCAGGGTTTTTGTGGATTCTTGGGTGAGGAATGGGCGGATACGAGAGATGTTTTTTAGGTGCAAGCGGCAGGATCTGGCGAGGGACTGAATGTGAGGGATGAAGGAGAGGTTTGAGTCAAGGATGACCCCAAGGCATCGGGCCTGGTTAGTAGGAGAGATAGTCGTGTTGTTAATGGTGATAGAGAATTCAGGTAACTATTTCCTTAACTTAAATATGTTATGACTTTTTAGGGCTATTGAAAGTAGACACTTGACCATCACACATATATGAACTTGTTGAATATCCCATTCCAAAACCATGAGCATTGATAATAAATATATATATATATATATATATATAGATATATATATATATATATCTATATATATATATATATTTTTTTTTAATTAAGCTATGTATACCTGTTATAGCCACAAACCACCTCTTTGTGGCTATGACATCCTCTACTTTTCTGAGAAGGCTTTCCACAAGATTTTGGAGTGTGTCTGTGGGAATTTGTGCCCATTAAGCCCAAAGAACATCTATAAAGTCAAGCACTGATGTTGGATGAGAAGGCCTGGCTCGGTGTTCCAATTCATCACAAAGGCGTTCAATTAAATTAAAGGTAGGGCTCTACGCAGCCCACTCAAGTTCCTTCACACCAAACTCGTTAAACTCTGTTTTTATGCACTTTGCTTTGTATACAGCGACAGTCATGTTGAAATGGGAAATTGCCTTCTCCAAACTGGTACCACAAAGTGGTAAAGCATACAATCTCTATAATACAATACCATATCTAAAATGTCTTTGTATGCTGTAGCATTTAAGTTACCTTTCACAAGGCTTAGCCTGGAAAAACACGCTAAGAACATTATCCCTCCTCCATCAAACTTTACAATATTTAAATATCTGCCAAACCCAGATTCATCCATTAGACTTCCAGATAGTGACGCTTGATTCATCACTCCAGAGGACACATTCAACCAGTGCTTGTGTGCTTTATACCAGTCCATCTGACATGATCTTTGGTATGTGTGCAGCTGCTCAGCCATGAAAACCAATTTCACGAAACACACAATGCACAGTGATTGGGCTGATGCTTCCAGAGACAGTGTGGTCAGTCACTCAGTGGCTGAGCTTTTGTTAGCCCTAGATGTTTTCATTTCACAATAACACTTACAGTGGACCAGGGTAGATCTGACAGGGCAGAATTTTCATGAACTAACTTCTATCAAAGTTATTCATGTGCCAAATCATTGCACTCCATGAGGAAATGGCATGCCTATGTAATCTATGTGATTTTATATATCTGTTAGCAATTGGCATGGCTGAAACTCAATAATTAGGAGGGGTGTCTGCATACTTTTGGTTATATAGTGCACTATTGTTTAATTTATCCTATTTTTTTCCAACATTTACCATCTACATTGTGTTAAATTGAATTACAGTTATCAACTGCATTTATGCATATGATTGTGTGTATGCCATTTGGCTATTTAGGGGTAGTGATGACCATACCTGGGAACTTTATGGCTCTGGATATCCGGAGCCCCCTTGTGGGATGGGGGCAGGATGTCCTGCTGACATCAGTGTGCAGTCACGCTGAAATGCAGCTGTTTAAGGGGGATAGTGGATGGGGAATCGTGCATGTCAGAACGCTGGTCCCGCAAGCCAGAGTGTGGCAAAACTCAGAGAGTTCTCAGGTATGGTGATAACATGACAACACAACGCTTCCACGGCACATTGTTTCTCTGGGGCTGAGGCTGAGTAATGGGTTGTTTCCAGTGCTTAAGACCTATTGCGTTCACCTTGTAAATGGAGGAAGTTATATTCCTGCAGTGTTAGGTATATAGAGGAGGCACCAGGCATTTTAAATGTTATCAGCAAAAATCAAAATGTACTTTGCCAGTACCTTGCTGAAAGACACCAGATAATAACAGAAAGGTGTGAAGGTATGTTGCAACTCACCATTGTGAACATGAAGGAGGGATGTCCACATACTTTTCTTCATATAGGATAAATTGTATTTAGATCATTATATGTTTAGTTACTGTACTTTTTGCAGCTCCCACCTCCCACCAAAGAGTTAGGTTATGCTGATGAGATATGATTAAGGTCTGGAGCATTTTCTGATTGATTTTAACATCCCTTGGTTGTCTGCCCCCTTTACTTCACTAAGATTACAATTTAAAAAAATCAGGTAGTGGCCCACCACTTGCCAGGGGCTCCACGGATGTGGTTCTTGTAGATATAGGTTACATATTTTATTGTCCATAATAAGATTATTTAATAAATCCATCTTCTTTTTTTCAGACTAATGAAATTGTGATTGTGAGCCACAAAGAGGCTCACAATCGGTACAAACTTAACAGCACAAAAAACATGAACTTGGATTTATGTGCATCTTTACTAAATTCACTAGAATAATGGATCTCTGCTACTTGTGTAATAAAAATGAAAGCCCATTTAAATGTCATTGCGACATTATTGAATATAACAAACCTCTTTGCCCTTAGGTGTTCAAAATAGAGAGTGTACAATGTCTCATGGTTGAGTCAATTATGATTTAAGTATATTTCATTGTGATTTTAGTAAATAAAACATGTCTCATGCCTTGTTTCTCCACTAATATGATTGATTATACCATGTTTCTGTGTATACATCTTTATTGAAGTAACTAGGACGTGAAAACTGATGTCTTGTTGAAAGCTGAGCAAACAACATTGGCGCCTGCAGATCTTGTGTTTCTTATTGTCTGTCATTTGAGTCTAATGGTTTGCTGTTGATGGGGTTTTGTTTGACCAAGGGATATTTCATTACCACGTTCTTCGATTTACAGTGCAAAAGATACTCACAAATTGGAAAGAAACAAACTTGCTACAATAGCACTAATTTCTTACCTCAGTGATAACCTAACCTAAACTCAAGTCCCAATAATTCATTTATAGGCCAGTGCTGTGTCACGCCAGTCGTTTGAGCTTATGGACAGACCAGAAACCAAATGTACCCTTGTTTAGTGAATTATACATTAGGATAACTGTACACAAGCTGGGATATGTAAGAATTGTGGCCTGTTTGCAGCCTGTTTGCAGCCCTATAGTAGGCAATGGTGCTAGAGTGATTCCTGAAAAGCAATATTTTGTCTGCTTTGCTCAGTCACATCCATGATGTTATAACCAACTTTAAAAGAGCTGAACAAAATACATATAATATGCATTAATGACTTATCCATAAACTCTATCTTTAGCCTTATTATTAATACGTAGTGAAAAATATACAGACCTTATGCCTTTTCAGGGGGTTTGCTAAACAAACTAATCAACCTTATAAATAAGAAAGGACTCTGTTAACTCTTGATAATGTGCTGGCTCTCTTGCTCATTACTGCTGTGACCAGTATGACTCAGCATATCCTAAGACCCTTTCCTTCTGAGTAACAGTCCTACCCCAAACACCTTCCCCCAGCAATATGGACAGTGTAATCCTTATCCACATTTAAAACTTACAAAAATTATCAGAACATGCATGCAACAAATTATAACATAAATGACAGTTAAGTCTGTTACACATGGTCCAGTTCTTATGCTCACATGCCCGTGTAGGCATTAAGTTTTTTTTCAGCAATTTGTGCTACAGTAGCTCTTATTTTGGATTTGACCACACAGGCCAATGCATCAATGAGCCTTGGCCGCTCATGACCCTGTCACCGGTTCATCCCTTTTCCTTTTCTTGGACCATTTTTGATAGGTACTGACCACTGCAGACCAGAAGCTCCCCAAAAGGGGGTATGCAGCCCCTTCATTCCCTCTGTCCTCAAAAGAGGTAACCTACTGAAGTCTTCAAGGATGAGTGTTGACCAAAAGGCACAATCTATTCCCCACAGAATCTTCAAGGACCCAGCACCACTGTGGTGTTTCCAGTGCAACAAAAAAAGTATTAAGTGCAGAAACCATATCAAATAACACAAGTACACTAAAACAAAAAACTTAAAAAGCATGCTTAGTTAAATTGTGTGTATTATGCTATATCTGGCCCCAGCCCTTGGCTGGTATTATAAAACAATTTCCCATCACCACTGCCTAAAGTCTGTGCATATTAAGCTTGGTGCGGGTAGGAAGGTCTGAAGTTCAACCATGTGCTGAGTGCCCTGGCAGACCAAAACAGGGGACACTGATGAATATGGTTGGCAAGTTTTGGTATGCAGTTTCCTGGACTCTTATTGAGAGGTTATCTTTGGGGGAGTGGGGTGTTTTTAATATGTGGCCATGGGTGTGATTTTACTTTTTGACAGATAAAATGTTTGGTTTAGTAGAAAGAAAGACAAGTAACCAGAGAAATACCAAAAGGAGGACAAGAAAAAAAGAGAGAGAATAAAGAGAAATGAGAAAGCAGGTGATGTAAAGGTAGAGGGAGAAGAAAGAGGCAAAGCATAGGAGAGAGAAAGAAGAGATAAGATAGGAAGGTGAAAAAGACAGGAAAAGATGAAAAGAAAGAAGGAAAAGCAGAGGAGAGAAAAAAGAAAAACAGGGAAGAGAGGGAAACCTTTAATTGACAGAGACTGATGACTTTTGAAGCAGCTGCCTCCAAACCCCGGTCACAGTTTTAGTGCTCAAGACAGTGTCAGTCATCATCTTTTCACAGATGCTACGCTGACTAAATAGTTGGTCACTTCCTCATCTACAAATCTTGAGCACATGCACACCTCGATTCTTGCATTAGCATACTAATCTGCCTTAACGTCAGAGCCCCAAGATTTCCCTCTTAGCCAAAAGGCTAAGATCTATTCATCTAGGTGCAACTGGTGACAGGCTCCCTGACTTTAAGTTGCTGGGGGTAATGGTGTAAATTAATTTAGTAGGTTCAGGGTCCTTCTGTTCATTCTGCATTGACCAGGCCTGCTTGAACTGCCACAAACTTCAAATGAGCTTTGCATTTCTTGAAAATAATTATGCTTTTCTGTCTCAGTTTCCTAGTTGATTCTTTAAAGCTGCTGTTCCATAAAGCATCATTTCAACTCTTCTAGCATTTAAAACCCTATGGTAATAAATATAGAAGCCCACTTCACCCCACTTGAGCTGGTGAGGAGCCTACTACCAGGTTTTCTCATCTTTTATGAAAGCATTACATGATTGCATGTAATGCTTACTCGTATAAGTAACCACTCCACAGTATTATTGTATTAAATGACCCTGAACATTGTAATATTCTCTTTCAACAGGCAGTATTACTCTTTTCACTCCTCAAGTGTGTTCATTTTCTTCACCTTGTATTGAGATTTAAGATCTTGTAAGTGCACTTTGGCTGTTGAAGTAGCACTATAATGCCTATGAAGAATTAGCAGTAAGCAGAGCATGAAGAATGCATTACTTCTGCTGGTGGTCATTTTGATTGTCCAGTTGCATTGGTCAAGATATCCAATTGGTCATGGGCCTTAAGTAATTTGAAAGCATGGGCAAGAAAAAACAAAAAGGGTGACTGATGGAAAGCTCTGTCAACATTAATTAAATGATGTGTAAACAAAACATGTCTCTGTAGCCAGTTGGTATAATACTAAATAAGAAAAAAATGAGGAATCTTGTTAGACCTGAAATGCTTCAATCAATTGACAAGGAGCAACAGAGACGACGTTTAAGATAACTATTTTGTTGCCTAATTGACTGTTGCAACTTTAGAGGCCTCCATTCATGTCTTGTAAGTATGATCCATCACCCATCATGACATGTCTAATAAAGCATATTGTTAGACAAATAGCTATGGTAGTCCAGCAATAAAGACATGGAAATGAAAGAGCACTTCAAGCTGACATGCTCTATAGTAATTAGTGACAAAACAGAAGTCAAAAATACCACTTTGTATTGAAGGACATAATCTTAAAATGATATCTGTGGAGTCTTTCAGATGGTAAATTCAGATGTCTGGGCCCGTCTGAGTTGTTTTGTATACTGTGTGTCTTGTGGTCCGTGAAGATCAACTTATAGATACAGAGAAACGTCATTCAACTATTGACGAAACGTAGCAGGTATGTAAAATCCACATTATAGATGTTATCAGAATGAGACATTCAGTGTTTAACAGTGTTTTAACAAGCTTTAAAATGATGCGAGTGCGTTTGAAAGGTCTTTATTAACTGAAACGAGGAAATTATTATTTTAAATGAAAATAAGTTATCTCCTTCCTATAACAAGATATATATATATATATATAGTATCTTGTTCCAGGCAATGCATATCCTTCTGAGGTCATATCTTGGCATTCAGGAGGAGCTTAACACCTTAAGGACCGGGGCTTTTGTACACTACAGGACAGAGGCAATTTTCATGTTTTTACAGTGTCTCTGTATAATGTAATGTCCCTCTTTCTCAACTAGTGTGCCCACACAAATGATATGTTTTTTTTCAGTACAAGTAAGGTTTTCTTTTGAAATCAAATTCATAAATGTAAGATGTTATTTTGTATGAATAACATTTTTACATTTTAAAAACCCGCATTTCTTCCAGTTTTACATGTATATAAATTCTACAAAGCTAGAATATTTTCATTAACTTGCCCTGATTTGGAAAGCACCTTATATACATTAGATTGTCATCTATTTTATCCATTATAGAGGAAAATATTTTAAAGGAAAGAAAGAAAGGAAAAATATATAGCAAATATTGAAAGTTTTTTCTTGGGTTTTCATTTTCAAATTTACCATGGTAGAACTTTAACTTCAATAGTGATTATAGATATCAAAACCACCCCCATAAAAGTTATTAAAAAAGAAGGCAACCCTGCTCACTAGGGCCATTTTGATCTTTGATCTTTAGTAAATTTTTATTTATTTATACTTTTTTTACATTTATTTTACTTTTTTCCACTGCTCTCTATCAGCGAGCAGTGCACAGTGTGTAGAGATCCACTTTAATGTTATTTATGACCCTGCATCTCTATTAGCACAGAGGAACCCTTGCATATGTTAGGGTTCCCCTGCACAGCATTCAGAGGGTTTCTCTATAGGGTTCCCCTGTACAGCAATCAGGAGAATCCTATGGGGAGCACTTTGCTGATTGCTGTTAGCAGTCCCATGAAAGCTCTGCCAATAACACATTTTGCCCCCTTTCGTTGTAGCATTTAACTCCCTATTTAATGCCTAAAGCCCCCTCTGCGACACTGTCCTCGCTTCAGGGAGTGGGGATATGGTATTATATCCCAGTGCCCCACTTATTGCCACTCGTGTGGAAATAAAACTGTACTGATTTACTCACATTGCTGAGCACCTTGTGACTCTTTACCACTTTTAAAGGAAGCACAGCCTGGAAGCACAGCCATTCATAGTGTTAAAGGGCTGGCCTGAGGCTCACTGTTTTGTGCATTCCTGGGAACTTCTAGTCTCCAGCTACCCAGAGAATACCCTTTCCAGGATGCGGGGTCAGCCCCTCTGGCAGTGGGCCGTCCCGTTGACATCGGCAGTGTTCCTTCTGATGTCAGGGGGCATTCCCATTGACAACATAGGAAACACCCCCATTTAAAGGGAAAATGGGCGGAGAGTGGGGCCACTCCATGTCAAGACCTCACTCCCGTGACCTGGAGGATTTGGGTGTTGATCCGGAGAAGCGGTGCTTTTCCTGGAGTTCTCCTGGTCAAACCCGAGGAGAGTTCCCAGGTATGGGTATGTGGCAGTGGGGCGGCCAAGTCAGCCTAGGCCAGAATATGTCACTGCATAGAAGAATGCAAAACATTCTGCATTCAATAGAACATGATTGTAAACTATACATGAATATATATGAATTTGATGTTTTTAGTTTTCTTCTAAATAGAAAAATAGAATTTGGCAGCAGATAAAAACCATTTGGCCCATTTAATATGTCTTTTATATCTGCTGTAAAAACACTTTATCTGATTAAAGGTATCTCTCAAGACACCACTGACTCAAACATGTCTTGTAAAATTATTCTACCTAATGGTGTCCTACTTCGTGGATCTCCTTCCCAGGCACCTGGTAGGGTGCAGCAGGGAATTGCAAGCATCTATGATTGGTCACTGACACACTCCTACAACTTACTTGTTGCATGTGTGTCCTGCACGCCAGACAAGCTTGACCGCATCTGATGTCTCCACTGTCCCATCTTTTCCACCTGATCTCCTGGTTTTGCTAAGCAACTTCTGACCGTTTTTCTTGTTTGTGGTGACCGCAAATCCTTGCCTTTGAGTTTCACACACAGTGAACTGTGACAACTTCACAAAACCAAAAACTGTCCACTGCAGTCCTGATGTGAGATTACAGAGTATATACAAGCACACTACTACCTAGCCAATCCTATAATTTTGCTTGAAAACCAGTATGGACACATGCTGTAATTACCCAACTGGCAGCTTAGGACCTTATGATAATAAAAAATAAATTCCATGGTTATTTGGGGAGATACATTTAGGAGAATGGGTGCCCAGGGATTTGTGGGGGAGTACATTAAGCACCATACAAGGTTTCACAAATGTATGACCTTAATTAATTCCCCCATATAGTAATTATTGCAAAGAACCTGACATATATTGATTTTATAACATGAAATGTCCTTTAGTTTGCAGATTTATGTCTAATAGTTAGCTATTTGCTAAGCAACATAAATTACAGAATAAAAAATAAATGACTGAAGATATAGAGGTAATTGGATCTCCTGTAACCAAGGCCGAGAACAGCTCCAAATGAATGTGTGCATGTGTTTCTGTATGTGCGTGTGATATTCCCAAGCATTAACCGATCCAAATATCTGGCGTTAGAAACCTGATCTACCTTTGTTTTTGAATAAAGATAACCTGATTGGAGACTTTTTCTATGGACATTTTGTAGTAATTATGACCATGTGTTAACAGATGGGCATGTACTTTTGTTATGTTGGTAATTAGAAGGTAGGCAAATAGTGCTTGAACTGAATCTTTCTCCAAAGAGTCTCTCACACGGTCAATCAAGTCTAAAACAAACAGGTAAAATAACACAAAGGTATCTTTGTTAATCATCTAAATCAACTCAGAAGGTGAGATGTCTCTAAACACTTGTTATATGTTTTAAATAAAACATTCCTAATAAAATATTTTAATGGTATGAATCTGATATGGTACTTTGATTTAGATGTGATCAAAAATAAATCATGTCATGTTGTTATAGTGAATCTTTTAGAAATTGTTAGCCAAAAAGTTGGTCAGTTAATAGTGGGTTTATGGAAGAATTAATTTTTTGTCTTCAAAAATCCCACTCATAAGATATTTGTTCCACTATTTTGTTATGAAAGTGCTCACAAATACTTTTGCATTATGGACTAGATAAACAGTGAATATACTGCATGGTTCCATGTGCCAGTGGCTCACATGCATTACTGGTTTGCATGATGAGTCTATGAATGAATGCTACTAATACCTAATGAAATGCTAGACCTCTATAAAAAGTTAACGTCAAACTCATTTTTTGTTTATTATTCACATTTTCATAAAAAAAGGAAAAACACATTTTAAGTGAAGCTGTGGGTTGATAATACAAAAGAGTTGGTTCATTCATAATCCTAACATTATGTTCATCCACAAGGTGAGAGATTTTTATATTTGCTGTACAATGATTTTATGAAGCCTCAAACCTAAACTAAAATGTGTGACCTTAAAGTGCTTAGAGTAGTCATATTAGTTCCAGCATGCATAAACATCAAGCCATTTCAGGGTTCTCCAATTGACAATAGTATAAGTAACTCAAAACCAAAGTGTTGCAAACATTTCAGGTTAAATCTGTTTAAAGCTGAAAACAAACAAAAGGTACTTGTTCTTAATATATATAATAAAAAGCAATATGTTTAATAATACCAAAAAGTTCTATATGACCTAAGTACAATCTAGAGGAACACTCAAACAACCGGCTAGATACAATGGTAAATGTAATGTAAATGTAATCAGAACATACAACACCTGACATACTGAAGTAATCCATATATGTATAGTTAAATTACCTCACTCTTAAATATAGCTACAAAAAGCCCTTGGATCAAGTACGGAGGAACTCTCTATTTCTAAACAGAAAATAAATCCTTCCACAGGTCATGCTATCTCCAGCTGAAAAACACTGCTCTGATTTGTCCAGCAAAAGCCAATAGGCTACAAAAATCATGCTATCCTCTTATAGGGATGGGAACAGTTTTCTGCATGAAAATTGAAATGTACACAAAAAGTTAAATTCTTTAAAATCTCAAGAATATCTCAAAAAAAAAAAAAGATTTATGGTTAACTTTATTCATTTAATTTTATTAATATTTCATTGTCTTAGTTAAAAATTGCCACAGCAGGAGATTTTCTAAGTCTTTTAGAGCAGTGCAGGTGTTATATTACTGTTATGACTTATACACTATATTTATGAGGTGGGCAAGCTGGATGGTGGTGAGGGATAAGCCAAGCTCTATGCAAGCAGAGCCAACTTTGGCTCACCCATCTTCAACTGTTAAATCCTGACAATTCTTGGATTCGAAATGAGAAGCAAAAACGTCAGCGACTGTCGTAAAAGTGTGCTTTCACATCCCACAATTCAATTGAAATATGCAAAAATAGGTAGTAGTTTTGTCTTTACTTTTGTTCTGATTTATAAGTTTTTTTTTAGCAATTAATCTATTAACAGCAGGCCCACTTTAAATGTTACTGTCAATAGTTGCCAATTTTACTTTATATGGTATATATTTTTTTAAACGTTATTCTGGTTTACCAGGAGAGGGGACACACAGGTTCTATCTGACCTAGCCATTGAAACTGGCTGAAGAAATCCTGAACTACATCAGTAATTTAGGTATGCATAAGCTGCTAATTAGCTCAATACAACTCTTTTTCAGCGTGGGATAATTACGTGGCTTCTAATTTTTCCCATACTTTAGGATAGCATGTGCACTGGTCTGGCAGCCAGAGAACCTCTCCTGTTATTTATGGGAAAAGTCCTGGTACCTCGCACATGAAGTCTTAACACTGTACAAGCACACAAACTATTTCCTCTAGAACTGTGGCGTGAATAAAACATTAACGATGAGAGTAAAACACATGGTTTATGGCTGATCAATATGTTTAACCACAAGGGACCAATATTAATATTACCACTTAAAATTGCTATAGAGCATGCTGTGCTGGTAGAAGGATGAATGATGCCATGGAAACAATATGTGACTAAACTCATTACAGTTGTACTCCAGAACAGTTATTCCGCTGATTAGGACTGTCCATGCATTAGTGAGACGTTCTAAGGTTCAACAGCCAAGATAGAGTAAAGTAAATGGTAACAAATTTGCCTTATAATACTTAGTTTTTCCCCCCTAGAATTACTAAACCTCAGATGAACTTTGCTATTTAGAATCTTAATGTGTGATAGAGAATAGATAATAGGTGATGGAAGTGATGCCTTGACATATTGAATTAAATGTTAGTCATCCTGATGAATGTCAACAAGATATAGTGTGTTGCAAAAAATACAATTATGAGTATTTGAAAAGATACTCATTTGTAGGCATAGCTTGTCTACTCACACCCCATAAACCTGGGTTAATAAACAAATACATATTTATAGAAAGAAGGCACATAAAAATGGATGTGGTGTGTAAGAATCAATGGGTCAAGTATAGGAAGGAATTATTAATTAACATAAAACGCATGCATACTATGTATCTTCCTGAAAAGTTATTGTTTTTGGCCCTTGAGAACAGGGGTGAACCTTAGCTGGGTAAGTCGGTGCAGAGGCCTAGCTTTGTGTGAATTGAACAGGAACCAGTACCAGTGTCCTGTTGACAATGAGTCCTCACAAGGACCTGTGTCTGTAGAGAGGTATTTGTCTAAAAACGTTTGTTGACTCCAGAAATCAGGCCAGAGTTTGGCACAGTCTCAGTCTCAGTCCACCTACCTCTGTACTGGACACTCCTGAGCTACAATGAAAACACAATGCTCACCTCTCGTCTCCTAGAAGCCTTAAAGAGAATTTGACCCTTTTTTATATGAATGGTGTTATATGTTTTGTAATTTCCATTGGTAAAAATAGATTTGGTAAAAATAGAATGAAGTAGGTTGGTTGTGTTTATGTTAATTAAAATAGCATAGAATAATCCAGAAGTAAATCTCATTATGCAGCAGCTGAGTCAGTCAAGAGGTCTGCCTTTAAGGTGTGATAAGGATCAATTTGAAAGAAAATAACTGGGATCAATAATGTGAAATGTCCAAAAATATTTAATTTATTCCCATTTTTATGCCACACAGCTATTTTATATTAATTGTTGCTATTAATTGTGTTAAACAACCTCATATTTATACTCATATTTACCTATAATGTTAAGCTTTTTTAAAATGTATTTATTAAACGATACAATAAAATATATGCAGCAATAGCAACAAACATAATAAGTAATATGTGTATAGTTAATTTACCAATAATTATCACAATCCTACCATGGGTAAGTTAAAAACATGTTAAAAAAACATGCTAAAAAAAAAATCTAACAGCAGCCAGAGAGTTTGACTGCATGCAATATATTAATAAGTGCAATTTAGAAGCCAAAGACATCTGTTTAATTAATTTCATTTGTGTTGATTGAGAGCGAGTGGTTAGCAGTAAGCCAATCAATAACATTTCAGTCGAATACAGTTGTAAAGATGGGGCGGGTAAAGCTAAAAGATCTTAATGCACATGACAAAAAGTCCCACAGGGTAGGTTTGTGGTTGTGTATACTATAAGAAATTGCATCCATTCATGAATTGCTTTAAAACTTCATTCAACAAAAGGGGTTTATTAAACTTGTTCACCAGGTGGTGCGTATAGAATGCCCCGTGGGAGATGTGCGCAAAGAGAGGGAAAATCAGAAAAAAAACTGGGAAAAGTTTATAATAGATGATACGTCCATATCTAAGGGAAGATCTTAGGGGTATAAAATGTTATTAATGGTTTACGTATAGAACAGGGACGTTTATTAATTGCTTGCCTAATATATACTGTATATAGTGATACAATATAGTGATACAATATAGAGATACAAATTATTTGATACAGGCAACAGAGATTCTGAAATGGAAAGAGTGAAAAGATGTAATTATCAGGTATTATTATGTTATTATTATTATCAACATTACATTATTTTGTATATTGTTTTACTATTATCTATTTTATTGCAACGTTGTTTTTTTTGTTTTTTTTTTGTAAAGAAACACCAATACGCAATAACAAAGGTTTTCTATGTCACTTTGTTATAAAATTTACTAGATTGCTAAAATATTGTCAAAGAAAAAAGAATGGCATAAAGAAAAGAGGAAACTAGACTTTAGTATTGCATTCTATTTCAAAATAAGAAATAAAAAAACAACTAATCGGGGGGACTCATTAGTTGCCACCATAGGGCATCTGCCACTAACTGCCATTGACTTAAGGCATTCTCTGTGTCGTAGTTTCTTCATTTTGGTACAAATTATGACACCTAAACCAGCCTATAAAGAATTTTCTTTTCTAAGTAGAATGCTCGTGGTTTGTTAAGATGCACTTGTGAGAGTTTCTCTTAGATTTGTACAGAAGGGGATATCCTGAGGCTGTTGGGCAGGACAAAACACTTACTATTTAATGATGTTTAACCTGCTGCTTTTGTTTTCTTAACACTTTGAAGGCATTAATCACATACAATCGCCTTATTCTAGAACCAATGGCTATGACAACACCTTGTATTCCTGCAAGCCTAAGCTCACAAAGGAAACAAAGTTCAAAGACGCCATCTCCTAAAAGATGTGTTTTCAGTTAAAACTTAAAAAAAGACCCAGCCTTCTTCTCATAGCTCCACCATATAGAGTGGATTGTTCTGTGCACAAAGGTCTTTTTAATTAGAACACTCTTCGACAGCCTTCTATACTTTTCTGAAGAAAGCTGTCCAAATAGACCCAGATGATTGTTCTGAGACAAAGTACAATCATTATAAGGGGTTCTCAAATTTTACCATTATTTTTATTTAACTGAGGCCAATTTGCTCCCTATTAATGAATCCAAAGGTACAGTTATTCACTTTTAATATATACTAACTACCAATTATTGGGTTAAAAATCGAAATCGTATTACATGTGTAATAAGTATAGATAAAAACAAAAGGTAATTTATTTTTTAGGTTTAATATTAAGTTTCATTGAAAAATGTATTCTGTATATCCGACCAAGCTAGTATGGTGAAGAATAAATAATAGAATTTTGTTTTTCAATTGGTAACCATTTTAGGGAAGCAGGAAGCCTCATTAGGCATACGCTGGGTATTGCCAACATAAAATTATGTCTGTTTATTTTAATTAAAACTAAAAAGATATTAATTCAAATTTGACTAAATATATAAGAACATTACCAGTCTACCAACATTTACAACTAATACATTTGGTTTGCTCTTCAATGTAAATGGGACTGATTTATGTATTTTAAGTCCACAACTGGATATTTTTACACTTTAATGCCATTAAAATATTTATATTTTTGAAAACATACATTTCTTAACATTGTACTTTTTATGAGTGGTGTTGTAGTGGTGTCAATTTTAATCAGATTTGTGCAGAGGCTGCTATTGAACTGTTTGCTAAATTAACCAGATGCTTGTAATTAGTCATACTGAGAATAGTGAAATAAAAGTGTACAGGAACCCTACAATACATATAAATAACAAAAATACATCTTTGGTTCTGGATTGGGTGTAAGTTATTCTTTCATGTCACGCACGGATGTACCTTATGCCAAGCATAACGTTAGTTCAATATTATTTGTATATAGGTGGGGCGCCTGCTTTGTTAGTTCTCTCAAAAAGAGCACCACCATGAAATTAAGTTCATTTCAATACATACAAGGATCCAAAAATGTTCACTTTCACTGAAACTATCTTTGTTGCTGATCTGTACGCTATTGGTGCTTTCATTTTTAATAATTTTTTTGCTTTATAAAGAATATTTTTGTAAATGTATTATTATTAGGTTATGGGAGGGGGTACCACTGCCACTGACATCTAAAATACAAAGTATATAGTATAATGCCTTGGTTAGTCATAAATGTTTGGCCAATTGTAAATAGTACCTGCACGTCCATGACTACTGATTCAAAATTTGTGTCTGTTTCCCTTTCAATCTCTAATAGTGCTGTAAATTGTTTCAGAAATATATAAAAACAAGAGTACGTAGCTTAGATAGCCTGAATGTGGCTTAATGGGTCAATGATTTAACTTGACCCAGTTAAGTATTCTTCTTGTTCATTTAAAAGCAGAACATGATGTTCGAAATTATTCTAAAAAAGTATACCTTCAAGTGCCTGTGACACAATTATATTTCTTTTCGGACCACGCTTAGAATAAAGACATCTTCAGATCTAAAGTCATTGAATTACCATACATATAAAAAATATGGTGAGATAAAAATAACACATAACCACTAAATCGGCTCCACGGTAAGTAAAACAGCCACGTTACAATTTCATAGGACAAGATTGGGTGTGCGTTAGACTTGTGCATATGGACCAAAAATGATTCAGACTAGTTTTTGGTCTATTCGGAAAATGAATTTTGTTTCCTGCCCTTGGTTCAAACAAAATTCGGAGAGCTTTTTCCATTCAGAAACAAAATTTGTTGAAACTCACCCACGCTCTCTCACACTCTCTTATTCTCTCTTGCACTCTCTCATGCCCTATCTTTCCTGCAGTTCAGCTTCTTATCTTGCCTTTTCTTATTCTTGTGTCTTCTTTCTTCTGTCTTTCATTTTCTGTTTCTCCCTGCTATCCACTCTATTAACGCAAAAGGGCAGAGCTTCTGCAGACTCTCTTTCTATATGAATCGGTTTGCAATATGAAGTGCACCGGAGGTTGCCTCTTACCCCATTTCCAAACGGGGGAGAGGGTGAGTGTGGAGACTCTGCCCTTTTGCAGAAGCAGTTCGGGAGGCCTGTTACTGGAGCTGCGATTGGGGAGAAAATAACGAAGAAAGAAGACAGAGAAAAGAAGACAGAAGAACAAGAGAAGACGTAGAGCTGCGGGAAAAAGAGACAGGCGCATGAAAGCAGTCGGTGGACTAGGTAGTGAGGCATTGAGAGAAAATATGAGAGAGAGACTGAGAGAGTGAGTAAGAGTGTGAGAGAGAGAGTGAGTGGGAGAGCAACGAAAGCAACAACATGTGAACAGAGATTCAGAGCTCTCTGTTTCATATGGTTCTTGGGGTACCGCCTCATTTTCGGACATTATTACAAATTAACAACACTGGCAAATGTTTTAAAATGAAAAGTTTAGTGTACGTTACTTTCCTTTGCTATATGTAAATACTGGTCATTTTAGCAGAACCTCAAACCTTGGATACACTTGTTAGGGCATGCTTCCCTTTTTTTGGGCACAGCCAAAATCACCATTTTTTCAACAACTTTAGGGTAGCTATATATTAATGTGTAAGTCATGTGCAGGGACCCAGCCAGGTGGCACCCACAGCAAATCAGAACATATCTGGGATATAACATAAAGTCACCATCAGGGGTTTGCATAGAATGAGGGGTCCATAAAATGAGCAAAGAAGGATGTAGACATGTTGTAAACACTGCATTAAATCCATTTTAATATACACACCCGTGTTTTGAACACACAGTAAAAGCTTCTAGAAGTGGCCTAGAATGTTCCAATGAGAGCAGCTCACAGCTCAGTTGCCCCAATGCCCCCTTGGTCATATGCTCTACTTTAACTGTTGCTCTTCTCACACAGCAACAGAGCTGGCATCAGTTTAACATGTTAATTTTTCTTTCACAAAAAAAAGACTTTTTTTTAAATGTTAACCTTGAGTATGTTTAACAAAGTGAAGGAGGGGAGTTTATTTCAAAGGAAAATAAATGTTAGAACAAGAGGTTATAGTCTACAACAGGAGTGTTGGAAGCTAATACAGCAAGGGAATTTAATTATGCATGGAATAGGCATAAAGCTATCCTGAATCTAAGATTGATTAAGATTTAAATCTTACTTCAGGAAAAATGGAAAAACTATATGGAAAGAATGGTTCTTATCGGCCATCACATGTTTCTGTGCTAACTGTTGCTAAACCTGTTGGCACTGTAAAGCTACTCAACTTACCTTTGTAACAGATGTTATTATTGTTGATAGTATGAGTAAAATACTTTCATTTAACTCTTCACATTGTTCTGCAAACTTTTCAAAGACTTATATAGTCATGAACAAATTGTTCATTATAGAACAATGTTTACGTAAATTGTTTACTGTGCACATATGCGGTGTTCTTTATGTAACAGGCATTTACTTTTCATAGTATATGAGTTTAATCTGATTTCAAATGTTGCAAACTGTCTTTACTTTCTAAAATCCCTAATTAATTGGAATGCCAAGCAGCATACCACTAAAATCACACTTGATCCCCAGTATAGTATGTACAGAATAAAAACTCTGAAAGAATAATGTTGAAGCCAAGAATTTTGGATGTTGGGTTATGTAATGAAATCTAAAACCGACACATACTTCTAATTTGCCTAAGCAAACTGCAGTGTAATCCGGTTACACCCAAGTCAATATCCAAACTAAGACACTCCTCAATCCTCGTAACCTTTTGCAATTCCTGAAGCACTCATTTGAATAGTACAGTCCCCTTTGGCAAAAGTGGTCACAGCCTTTGAAAGAATTCCCAGTGAAGCTGAGAAACGCCTTCATACAAAGAGTATTAATCCAACTCACCCTGAGCAAAGCAGAGATCACAAACTAGACGTTGCTGAGGGACAAGTTATAGGGGCAGCAGCATCACCATCACGGTGAACAATTTACCACAGATACCAGAGAGAGAACAGAAAGCAGAACAGAAATCCTGCAGGACTGGCACAGCAAGCATGGATTGCACCAACCAGAGTGCAAACATTACCACCAGACCTCTCCTGCCTCCAAGTCTGCTTCCATCAGTATCCTCTCCATCCCTTTCCACTCCTTCGACAATGCCAGTCCCACCAGGTGTGCCAATGTCGGCATCATTCCTGAAGCCCCCCACTCTGCTATTAAGAGCTGCAGCAGCAGCTGCTGCTGCTGCCTGCACCCCAAGGATGGCAATGTCTCTGGACAGAGGAACAGGGTCAGGTGCTAGTGGTTTGTACCCGAGAACACCAAAGTGTGCAAGATGCCGCAACCATGGTGTGGTATCAGCACTGAAAGGACACAAGCGTTTCTGTCGTTGGAGGGACTGCTCCTGTGCAAAGTGTACGCTAATAGCAGAGAGGCAACGCGTAATGGCTGCACAGGTGGCACTCAGAAGGCAGCAGGCACAGGAGGAGTGTGAGGCCAGGGGTGTGCAACACTTCATGTACCCAGTGTCAGGCACAGGGGTGGAGGCAGTCGGACACAGGGTCCAAGGACATCAGCTGCTCAACCAGTCAGGGAATAAAGGTGAGTGGATAAAGATATTTGCATGTCATATACAGTACTAGAATTAACATAATAACTATAAGAATAAGGTCATTTCTTCATGTCAGATTTGCTGTTAAAATGTTAAAGAGTATGATTTCCTTACACAAAGTAAATTTTTTAACAAAATACGCTATCAATACTTGCATTTATGTATCAACGTATCAACGTAATCAATACATAAAATGTAAGTAAAAAACCAACATGAAAAAAATTAATGTTTATGTTCATAAAAATATAGTTTCTGAAATTGCATTATTTTTTGACAAACATTAGGACTGATACCTGTTAAGCAGAAAAGAAGTATACTCCACAGTTTGACATCCTGAGTTTAAATATCAATACATTTTGTGACATTAAACAAATTTGTTCACAAGTGATCCTTCATTTTTCTTGGTACTATTAATTAATTGACTGCACCAGTGCAGCAATAGGAATAGGTCAAAATGCTGTTTAATTTTTCATAAAAAGGATTGCCATTTAAAAGCAAAACAACTGTTGATCTAATGCACAAATCTTGAGATTTTACTAGGAATTTTTGTTAAGAATCTTTAATGAATAAATATCAGATGAAATAATGTATATGGCAAATATAACAGTTTGATGTTTCCATCATGCTACACCTAAACTGATATTTAGGGCCCATTTAGAAAATAATAAAACTTACAACATGCACAACAGTTATTTAATAGTTAAACATATATAAATAAATATTTTAACCCCAGAATAATCCAGCATAGCAACATGAGACCAGGATTTAGCAATACTGAACCGAACCACAGTGAATCAGAATTATAACAAATACAATTCTCTGCATTTAATTGCTTTTGATGCACTCATTGTGGAAACGCATTTTTTCATCCAATTTATATAAATATATATATATATATGTCATTTTCACACAATTTTATTTGTATTATAGAGCAAGGTCTTATAGGTAATTAACAGATTTATTTATCTTTCTAAATTATTTGACCATTTATGTTCATGAGAGGCTTGACATTCCGAAGTGCTGAGTTTGTGAGTAAGAAATAAATGAAACAGAAGGTAGCTACATGACATTTGAACATGAATTCCATTCAAGGAAGAGGTTAAAACCTCCTAAAAAACTGAGGTGTGATTAAAGTTATAGAACAAAACTGAAGAACAAACATAAAACAGCAAATATAAAAGAGAAGAAAAGTTTATCTATGAAATTTTTTTTAAAAGAAAAGTACAACCTAACTTCAACTAAAAAAAAAACAGCACGGCTTCATTTACACGGCAAACATTTATGGGTTAATATTTGAAAAAAATAAGTGTTAGCAATAAAAAAGGTTACATTAAAACAGTGTTTCTTTACTTGCTAAGTTTAAAACAAATTACACCTGCACATTACAAATATTTCCAGTTA
This sequence comes from Spea bombifrons, assembly GCF_027358695.1. Lineage (NCBI taxonomy): Eukaryota > Metazoa > Chordata > Amphibia > Anura > Pelobatidae > Spea > Spea bombifrons. The sequence goes on from NC_071087.1 coordinate 93,691,537, forward strand.
AAATATATTTTGTACTGACGCATCATCAGAGTTGTCTGACAATTTTAGCATCTTCTCGTAACTTATTAATACATTTGGGATAGGATTCATCTGTACACAGTGAATATTTCCAGTAATTTGCTTTAAACGTGAACTAATTACTTTCTAGAAATATATTCTGAAAATTGCTGACACAGATTTTGAAATCTAATGATGTAAACATACATTTGGTATTATACGTTTTGGACTTGGCTTTCATTAAATATAACACCATTTAGGAAAAAAAAATCTATTCATTTATTATCCAAAGAGGTAAATGCCCCAGTCTTTATTGACTTCAGTTTCACAGTTAATAAACTCAACTTTGTTTAAAGATTTCTATTAAAGTACAACTTTGTTTAAAGATTTCTATTAAAGTACATTTTTGGTCTTCATTACATTTCTGTATTTATATAACATTAAAAACATTACTTTTAGGGTAGGTTGTGGATAGGGAGGTAAACTTACCTGTATTGACTTACATTACTTTGTTAATAATAAATAGTGTAAACCTTACTTTTCCTTTATATGATTATCCTTTATGATTTAAAAAGAAAACCCAAGAAACATTTATAAGTTATAATATAAATTATAGTTACAATCTACTACGATGAGACATAATTTAAAACATAACTTTCTAAAGAAAAATAAAAATATTTACATTAGTCTAAAAAAGATATGTAACTAATTGTGAGAAATGATAAATTATTGTTATATCCACTTATACAAATTTAACATGTATGGCGCCATTTCTGGTACAAAGTGCTAATTATAAAGGAAAATACTGCCCTTCTACAGTTTATATATATATATATATATATATATATATATATATATATATATATATATATATATATATATATATATATATTCCTCTAAAGCAACTCTGGATTTGCTGTTGTAAATGTTGTCTGGTGCCTTCAAATTCCTTCCAAATCGTTCAGATCTAAATATACATAGATATATGTGATACATGGGACACTTATTTTTATAGGAGTGCAAAAATTAAATGAAAATATATACATCATGTGTTTTTAAATTTAAATTTGGGGAATTAGAGGATTTAATTATGAACTGTTAGTTCATAGGAAAAAGGGAAAAAAAACACGCACTCATTTATTTATTTTTTAAAAACTAGGGTGTGTATATGTTTCCAGTAATGTAAATTGGCCCATTTGCAAACCAAGATTTATGGAAAACAAAGAAAAATAGAACACATACTAACTTTCTGTATTTTTAAGTACTACATGTATAACCTAAGGAACTTTAAGAAACTATATTATAAATATAGTTTTAATGAGTCTAGAGTTAAAAGTAATGTTTGCTTGTTTTTAAGATGTAATGGAAGTTTTTATGTACCAGCCATACTTGAAACACCCCAAATGTTAGCTTGCTCCGTTATACTGTTCTAAGGTGAAGGAAAATAAACCTCATCAAGCAAATGCTCTCAGCAAGCGCTTGGGGAGAGCATATATATATACATATATAAAGCTTTTCTATGTTGAGTGAAAATTCAAACTTTTAATAGGCAACATTATCATTCTAAATCAGGTGCTTTACATGAAGCTGCAAAGAGGATTTTTTTCTATCCACTGGGTTACAACAGGGGTCTACAACTCTACAAAGATATAATTTGAAAACATGAACACTTTTTGATATTAGGAAAATATTCATTGTATTGCAGCATTACAAATACCATGCATTAAGCGAACACAATCAGTTTGAATTTATATAATATTTCTCATATCAGCCCAGTGTGTTAAAATATTTTAATTGGCAAAACAACATTTTTGGCAAAAAATACTTAACTAAATATAATAAATTGTTCACACATGTACATGTGCATGTTATGCTTGTATTTACAGGTCCCTTGCTCTCAAGTGGAGCTTCAACCACTCTCCTTTTTCTCTTTAGCTACCTATATTATATATATATATGTACTATAATCTCAACCAGAAATTAAAAAGAAATATGCAGTAGGAACTTTACATTTCTATTGATTCCAGAGGTGGAAATTGGGCTGGGGTAGCCTGCAAGGTGTAAAGTTAGTAGAACTTTAGATATAATGCTTACAATAAAAATCTGATGCTTTTTTTTAGTGATCCATAATATCATTTTGCTCATTCTCAGAGAGTCAAATTCTACATTGGTTGAAACTGAGAAAGCTAGAGTTCATTTTAGTCATGAAAACCACTGATTCAAAGGAATTGAAGAAAATACATATATATATATAAATATTTATATTTATGAATTACATTATTTAAGTCAAAATATGCTTTTGGGCACATTATCTTTATGTTGTTAGAGTCTATATTTTGTTCATATTTATTGTATAATATATATGCAGTATAAAAAATTCCCTTAGTTTGTGATATTCAAATATATCAGTTAATGGGTTACTTAAATATCATGTTCACTAACTCGGTACTACTCGATGAAATAATAATGACCTATTGCAATCTCGTTTTACATCTTTATTAGGTTCAGATGAAAAAAATGAAAAGAATGAACAATATTTTCAAAAAGTATCAAGATCAATGGCAGTTTCCCATTCTCTTTCACAATGCTCTCCACACGGCATAACCAACATGCACCATAACCTGAAGACTCTGTGTCCAGAAACCTCAAGCAGGGAAAATTCTCTTCAGTCCCCTGTATCAGAAACCAGATCAGAAGGTGCTGATAGTCCACATTCTCTGTCTTCTTCTTCTGACCAGGAATCAGGAAACGAAAGTGAGTGGCCTAAAGAGCATAGTGACCCTAATTCAAAAGTCCCAATTGTATCGTCTAAACACAGAGATCCCCTGGAGATCCTGAGCAAAGTCTTCCCAAGCCACAAACAGAGCACACTAGAAAGAATCTTGCAGTGCTGCAAAGGGGATGTGGTTCAAGCCATAGAACTGGTTTTAAATGGAGAAGAACACAAACAAGATGTAAAGGATATAGGAAGTCCATTAGGATCTGACCTTAGCTCGTTTACAAGAGATCCAACATTCAATCTCGCTGGTTTTGGGTTTGGTGCATTTGGCACTAAATCTGCATTTTCTCCTCTTCACGCGAGCCCATCTTCTATTGAAGGTGACACAAGTATATTTAACCCTAGACTTGGGCTTAGCCCCATGCGCTTGGCTTACTCAACATCTAACAGAGGACTACCTGGTTTTATATCGCCTTATATTACATCGGGGTTTGTTCCATCATTTCCATTCCGACCTGGAATGAATTACTCGTTGCCTGGGATGCTACAAGATGCCCCTTATTATCAACGTAAGGATGCTGTAGCCATCACAGGACTTTATTCCAGATTAAACTCGGACAATCAGTAGTATTTTAACATTTCTGTACAAACATCAAGGGCCTTATTTGATTTAACATAAAAGACTGTAGCTCATATAGAAATAATTTGTAGAGAATGTATAGCTAAATAAAACTTTTTATATGTTTATTTTTTAATGTTAGAAACAACATTTCTTATGATGAAACTATATTATTTTGTGGATAAATGCAATAAAATAGTTATTTGGTCTTATACAGTGTTGAATTTACTCATGTCTCATTCAGATGGTAAATAAACATTTGTTGCCAGGTATTTGGATATGTCCCAGTGGAAAGGATATGTACTCAACTTTCAACATTTAGTCTTGCATCACATGTTAAATAATACTCTGTCTTGGTGCTATGTTCACTAAGGCAGATTGTGACCAAGTGATAAATTCACAGACTTTGTAAAAAAGGATATATTATTACACTTACTACTCTTATTAAATTGTGTAATCATAAAGTGTGAAAAGGGGAAGTTAATTAAACAAAAAGACTGGGAACAATGCACAAGGAGAACAGGTTTAACCATTTCAGTGCCAGCTTAGTGTGTGTCACCAAAATTTAGCCACAGCAAAATTATAAAAATTGTCTGGCCTCCCACAAAGAAAAATATGTTCTGATCCTTGATACATAAAGGATTATAGCAATGACAGAGGGAAAAAAAGATTGACAAGATAGGATAGACTAAAACAAAATTAGTGAAACAGTCTGGGCAGAATAGCTGACAAGGGAAAAGAAGGGGAACTGGGAAAGATGGGTGCGTAAAGAAAAGATCTGAACTGAATGTTGAAGGAAGAGTGAAAAAGTTGATGAGGGTTAACTGGTAATAATAGTAAGTTTGGAGAGATTAGGTGTTATCCAGCTGACACCAGTCTGTATTTTCAGGAGACATGATATCAGTCTCTTCAGGTTTGGGAAATGCCTCAGTAAAAAAGCATGGCAAGTGAGAGTATGATAACAACAAGCCAGAAAGTCTATGACAAACGGGACAGAAGGCTGCAGAATGTACAATGGAAGGCCATATAACTTGTGTATAGACTATATGAAGAATCTTTCCTAAAGCCTATATAATGCCCAAATAATTGGGGGAAATTAGGGTCATGGATACTCAATAGATGCAACAGCTAACATTTATGTTGAACCATGCAATGTAATTTATTTGGGGCATAAAGAGTACGGTATTAAAGACACCATACAAAGGCCAAAGAACTCGCCTTGGGTGTTATTATTTTTTAACTCTTTAAAAGTAGAGGAGAGATGAAGAATGTAAGCAGGATCATGGATTTAGTAGAGATTTGCAAAAGTGGTCATGTCAGTTTATAGATCATTGGTCTAATTCAAAAAATGTATACCTTGAAAGAAAGTCAATGGTAGAATATGATAGGAAGAATTAAAAGACATTCAGTAGCAAGAGGTGCATGTAAAATTCAGATCTAAGAGATCATAGCTTAAAACCAAAGGGTTGCACACCTAGACAAAATGTGAGAAAATAACACTTTACTGACAGGGTAGATACTAGATATACCATAAAGCACCATTCCAGAAGAACGGGTAGCAGGTTATGCAGTGTGTGTGTGTGTGTGAGGGGGGGGGTCAAGGACCAAATAAGGTTTGATGTTTTTTTGACAATGTAACCCCTTCTGGTTATGACCCGGTTTACAAACTGGCCTTGTTACTGGTTACCTCCATACTGGCCTCCAACAGGCAGACCCTGAGTCTCTTGAGTGTTTTGATGGGTTCAGTGCAGTGCCTGCTTTTAGCTGGGACAATTACATAATAAAGGGGGGCTTTCCATGCCAAGGACTAATATCTTAAATCTCACTGACACAGAATAAGTTTATTGGACTATGAAACCCTCTATGTATTTAAAAGCAATCGGAACAATGATTAAACCTAACAACATCTCACACTGTAACTCCCACAGAGTCATGCGAAACAGTACCCAGCTCCCAGATTGTTATATCCAGTTACATATGTTGGTGCTTTTGGTGGTGCCTTTGATTTGTTGCAGGTACGGCTACCTAAAGTGAAGGTTGAGATACGTTGTACTGGGAAGCTGATTATACTGGAGATCTGCTTGCTATTCAAACAAGGACCCAGAGCAAGACTACTGCATAGATAAATACTCCACAGAATATTCTCCTGGGGCTGATACTGACAGTCAGCTGCACCTTCTTCCTATCTGAGCTGCACAGGCCTTGAATTGAGAGCTGCATACAGGAAAGATTTTAACTAAGCCCTGGGGCCATACCAGACAGGTTCCTCAGCCCATTCTAAATTTTAACTCTTCCACCCAGTCTATCCCAGCTTAGGAAACTGGCTGGAAATTGGCTGAAAATATCTCTTTTGGAACAGTCCTCCATAGATCAAAGAGTTTATATATGGATTGTCTTCTCCTTGGGCTACAACAGGTAGGATAATGGGCAGACTATTTGGGTAAAATGGTTCTGATTATTTGTTCAATGCAAATTTATTAGCAGAACCCTCCTAACCTCACTCATTGTAAAGTAAAAAGACTTTACAATGCTTACTTTGAAAAGTACCCTTCTTTGAAATGGAAATGGGGCTTTCCTAATTTTATTGACTGGCCCCTTGTTGTCTGTCCATACAGTAGGTTGAATGTTTTGCCTGGAAGGGTCTTGTGTAGACCTCAAATGTATGTAAATTGCGATGAGGTGGCTCATTTGTTCTAAAGGGAATAAATCAAGTTTACCTAAATGCACATCATCGCAAAAGATAAATAAAAAAATGAAATAAATAGAAATGTGTTACTCACAAATACATACATAAAGCAGCCAGCCCTATTAAAGTTCCCCATCATACATCTATGAAGTCTAAAGTGTTTGCTGCAATGAGTCATTTTAAATTATACGTCAATTTAAAGAAAATGGAAAGTACTTTTAGTCTAGATTGACTGGGTGTCATTTATAAGTTACCTTAGGGTGTTAGCAAATTGATCAGCAAGTCATTGAAAAAGCTAATTCATTCAAGCTATTCATTTAATTGAATACAAAATCACCTCTATTAAAGTTGTCATGTTCGAGTTTCGAAGATGACTATAGCATGTTGAGGAAAATGAGTACACAATGGGTAAACTAAAGTGTACTGTGGCCAGGCCGTGTGTCCAAAAGTCTTCTTTTTGGATGTAAAGCTTCTCTGGAACAAAATTACTCTTCCTGACCTAAATGTTTTTCTTACCATGGTTTGCCCCATTTCTTGGAGCTTAGATATTTTGGGTTTTGTGACTCTCAGAGCTCCAAAAATCACAGTGGTTATATAGCAATAAATGCCATTACAAGATAAATAAAATGGAATCAGGCAAAACAATAAAAATAATAATAAAAAAATGAAAAGCTAATAATAAATCAGGAATTGTTTTGCAATAGCTGCCACCATACTCATGTCTTTCCGTGATGACATCCATTGCATTGCTGTGTAAAGTAGACCTATATTTCAATGTAATAATTACATATACTATACATTTACTACCAAACTGCTACAGTTAGGTCTGCTGTGGGCTGCCCGTTAATGTGTGGAGATCTGTTGTGCATTGTTGTTCATGTCACTGTGAAGCGCACACTTTATACTACAAAATGGTATTGCAGAATTACTAACATGTAACAACTAGTATATGATTTTAATAAGTCACAGCATTTTCGGTGTATATATGTTGTTATTTTAGTCCAGTGGAGGAATACAGGTTTAAATGTTCCTATTAATCAAATGAAATTCATGTAAATGCTTACATTTGAACAAGTAAAAAAACAATTAGCTAATTTGCTTTACTAATGCAGTAGGTTTAAATGCACCCTCATTTATATAGTATATTATATCATTTCTAAAAAAAAAATTCTGAAAGAGCTTTTGTGTTCCACCTACTGGTCATTATTGTGCAATAACTCTTGAAATTAGACTAAGCTAATTATTAGCTAATATCTAGCAACATGTTGTAATGTATATGTAGTTGTTAATCAAGGGCATTGAGGAGATAAAGAGTTAAATACTGATTCTGAGACTCCTATATATTAGTATTTTAAACTACTAATCTGTAAAGTGTAACACTGGAAAACAAGAACAGCCTCTGATATACACATGGGTGTATTCACTAAAAGATGGGTTTTCAACTCCCTGGGGTTTACTCACTAAAGGATAAGAATTGTTAGAGCAGGAAGTTATAATCCAAAACTAGAGGGTCAAAGGTTTAGATATAATGTAAGGAAGTTTAGCTTTAATGGGGGTGGTGTAGTTAAGTGGGGCAGCATCCCCTTAGAAGTAGTAGAGGCCAATACAGTGAGATAATTCAAACATGCATGGGATAGGCATAAAGCTACTCTGAATCCAAGACAAGACCAAGGACTGATTACAGTTTGATCCATTACATCATTAAAAATAAATGCCTTCAAATTATGTTTCTTTGTTAACTGTACTCTTTCCTGGCACTTATGAAACAGAATAATACGATATGATATGAAAAAAAGTCAGAAAACAGAAATAACTTATATTTTACTTAATGAGAAAATTCTAAATCAAAGTATTTAAGCGGAATGATCTTTGTTGTGTTTGTGTTGCAGAAGTGATTTGTTCAGGTGTAATCACCCACAGTGAGGAACACACCTCTCATAGACACCTGTGTTGTTATTTAAAGTGGACAGCTGAGAACTCATTGTCTCCTTGTTTATTTTTGCTCTCCAGCTCTCCAGGATACAAAAGACCTTGATTTATGAAGCCTTTACACTGTTACAATCTCAGATGAGCCACTTACAATTGCTTTCACCACCTTCACATGGAGGAATGTGTATGGAATAAACCTTTAGTAATCCTGAAATTAAATTCTCCATGTGAATTGACCAGGTGACTTAACATAAATTAAATTCAAAGGAAAAAAAAATTGAAACGATGGTGCAGGAGATACAAAGAAATACATTGTCCATCCAAGTAAAACTTTAGGGGAATATGTTTATGAATTAGATTAACTAAGGGGTAAAGTGGTACAGAGAGACCAGATCATAAAAATGTACTATTGCATGGAAAATCTTCATTAGGGGCATACAAATATAAGTTAAATAGGCTAAACTAGGTGCTACTCAAGGAATCACACTACTACAATACTGAGTCACAGCTGACTTTAACTCAACTTCATGCTCAACTGTTATGTAGAACTAGACCTCCATGTACTTTTGATGGATTGAAATACTCAAAACTACTGAGTGAGTTGAGTTTATGGCAGTCGCCATGGGAGGAGAGAATTGTCAGATTTGTTTCTGGTTGTTATCAACTTGAAAGTGATACTTGGTAATAGTAAAGGGAGGTCCAAGGGTGCTTCACCATCAAAACACATGTAATTTTAATTAGCTTTTCCTATTTATTGATTCATTTACATGCACGTCTAAATTAGTAGAACTAAAGGAAAGTGATTAAAGGCGGAACAGACATATTTTAATTTTTGATTTCATGTAAACAACTGCGATTGTGAGTTTAAGTGTTTGGTATATTTGTGTCTCAGAGTTAGGTTAGATTTGTCCTGTGCTACTAAATTTATACTGTATGTGTGGCACTTCCTTTTCTATCTAGGTGATATATATTGTACATAGTGTGACTAATATTCTAGACTGTAATATAACATTTTACCAAAAAGTACTATAATTATTTAATCACTTATTGTATGCACAATTAAGCTCAGAACATTAGATTCTAAATTCAAGAATTTGTTCCAGGTTCAGGTGTATTCATAGAAATGTTGTGTAGAGTGAATTGCATTAAAGCGTTTCATGTTTGTTGCTACTGCCATCTAGTGGTTAATCTAGGGACATGGCGTTTACATCACTAAAAGTCATACGTTTCATAAGGCTAGATCTCTGGTGAGCACTTGAGATGTAAGTCTGGTTTTGGACTTCCTCATTTTCACATATGGAAGTGAAAGAAATCTCTTCAGTTTCTGTGTTAAACTTCAAAGCAGCTAAGAATTACTTAAACTCCATGTAAAAAAAGGACTGGAGAGATTGCTTCTTTTCGCTCTTTCTAAAACCACTTTTTGCATCAGCACCTGTATGGTGTGTATAGAACTGTCTTAGTTAAACATATTAGAAAACATAGCATCACACATGCAACTTTTTTTTTTATTGCCAAAGTGTGACTTTTAATTCCCAAATTCAACTTTCTATCCATTATACTGATAACACCACTGTTGTGGTTACAATAAAGTGATATAAATAGCAGATCTGCATATCTTTTTGTTATATATAATTTCGTATAATACTTAACGTAAAGTTAAATTCCCCACTGTTCTTGGAGTGTAGGGTAGGTTCAAACGTTGGGCCAGTCTCTTGTCTGGGTCAGTTTTGCCCTAATCTTTAGTGCATAAAGTGGGACATGAAAATCCTTCTCATGTCCTCTGAATGTACTTTCTGACTTCTATTCACAACTTCTTTATTTTTAACTGCCGTAATCACCTTACTATCACTGAAACTTGGCTTTCATCTTCTGATACTACCCCCTGCTGCTTATTGTTACCGTGGTCTACAGTTTATCCACCCTACTCCAGACCTGGTATTCTTTTCTCTTTCCACTGCTTTATCCTTCTCTCAATTGTCAAACTCTCCCCTTTCAAAATGTATTGATGAAATAAATATACTTTGCCCAGCTGGATACAATTTTATTGTCCAGAGTCCTTAAATAAACTTTCCCCAACCGTGACACAAATAACATCACAATAAATAATGCGGATAATGAATAAAGATTCTCAATAACCATAATATAATTAAACCAAATAACCACATAAACTATAGGTGCAGGTATCGGCATAACTCTGCTCTACCAATAAGGTTGCCTTAACTTAACTTTTAGAAGGCTATGGCTTAACACAGACTTAGACGAACCCACAAAACAGGATGGGAAGGTGGGGAATTTCCCACACACCAAAACAGCGCCTATATCATATCCCCAATGACCACCCCTTTAAATTGAATAGTACAGGTCAAAAGTTCACCAAACTCATATAGGTCTCCTAGTTACCATGGGCCAAATTCGGCCCAGTTCCAAGTTGTTGCCAGGGCAATTGGAGGTGATCCTATTCCTGAACTCTGTCATGGTACCCCTCCACCTGATTTCTTGACAAGTCAAAAATATTTGACAACACATGGTAGAAATAAATTGTAGACATTACTGTGCCATTCTTTTAATTGAATATTTTAGGGAGACAAAAGCAAGGTTAAGCAATACATGTGAAATCAATGCGTGTATCCAGTAAATGAAACTAGTAATGTACACATTAAAACAAGCATGTTGTATTCTGTAGGTATGTATTATTGGAGCAATATTTAATGTGTGTTCATTTACTTATCCTGTACTTAAAATTAAATACTGCCAAAGCAGGGTTTAGAGCCATTGTAAATATGCAGTGAAGGGATGGGCTTCCAAAAAGGCCCTCGTTCCCCACTGCCTACAGATGTTCTGGTTAAAACATGTTTGAAGTGTATGAATTGGGGGTTTATTCATTAAACATTGCATATACAAGTGAATTATAAAAAGTACATTCCATCAATTCTCTTGTAAGAAAGCACATTCCATCAATTCTCTTGTAAGAATGAATTTGTTGGCCTTGCATTATTCATAGTTGAATCTGTTTGATAATTTCTAGGAAATGCAGCCCTTATTCATGTTTTGTTGAGTGGATCCTTGGTTGTCAAGATTTAACTGTTTAGTTCATGGATGTCAGTATGTGTGTCATACCTGCTGTTATGAGAACACAACCACCCCCACAAATATGCAGACATGGTTGTTTATTTCCGGTTTCTAGTAAGTAACATGCTGCTCAGCAAGTTTTATGGATCAGTTTATTAAAAAATGTATAAAAGATATGGATGCTGCCAAAGGTTAATGATTTGTCTTCACTCCTAGGACCTTAGAAATCAAACAGCTTGTTCTTTGTGGTTATATTCCTACCATACAGAAATGTGATATTTTTTTCCAAGGAAATCCCTGCTTAAGGTTAGGACTCTTTAAAATCCATCCTTTTAAATTCGGTACCATGAATAATTTAATAAGAAACATGCACATGTAAACACACTTCACGTGTGATAATGGTATATGAATGCATTACATCTAGGTCATTGATTTCAAGAAGAAACACCATTAATGGTTTCATCCAATGTGTTCTAGGCTGTTTGACATTGACATCGGATGTCAGTTTTCGTCACTTTTACTTTGGCTCAACTTTGGCTCTACTAAAGTCATTTTGCTAAAAGTGAATTTACTCCCACACACAGTATGAATCAAGCTCCTTAGCTTTACAACTAAAGCAAAAATAAATGTTTATGTTGCTAAGCCAGTATTAGTTTATAATTCAAAAGTCAGACATATTTGGCAGACAGAGTAACATTGAGTGAATTTTTAACATTTACAGTGATTGATTTATATTATATCATATATGGTCATTTATACAAATATTGTAAAAAAAAAAAAAAAAAGCTTAATTTCTGTAAAAATGACTTAATTATTTTATACAGATATTTCACAGAGGGCATCAGTCTATAAAGCTGGATGTCCCCTAAAACTGGATGCCCCTACATGTAGGTGTAGGGGCATAAGTAAGGTCATTTTGTTAAAAAAAAGTTTCATTTCATTTTGGTAATTTAATCCTCTTCATGCTACAGTACACGAGATGGGGGGAAGGGGAGTTCACTGGATGGGCTCCATTACTCCCATAGGTTTATCTATTCACTTTTAACTCCCCCACCCATCTGTGCATAGAGTGAAAGTGAGGGGAGTATAGCTGGGCTGAATATCCCCTAAGTTAATTTATTAACCCTTTATTCCACCACACAACTGGGCAATCGTTGTTGCTGCAGGGTAATGGAGTCTAGTGGAAAATAAAAATGTATTATTACTTATTACTGTTGAAAAGTAACTCCACAGTAGTTCACAGGTCTGGCTCTTTTATGAACTGAGCCTGATTTTTTTCAAGTGCAAATTGGGGCAGAAATATTGGATTTGTGAGTTGGCTGCTGCATTTTCTGCCAATTCACATGCATTTACTCTTTAGTGAATAGACCTGTTTGGGGGGGGGTGTATGTATCTGCTCTACCAAACTGACCCAGTATAAAAATAAATTCAATGCATAAAGAGATATAAAGAGATTACACTGCACATGGCCAAAAGAAAATGTTTGTATAAATGATTGGTGCTACTGGAGAATAGTACTTAATAAAGATAGATGTGCTCCTTCAGTGTACATTGCAATGTTGGTGATACAGAGAAAGCAATGCATTTTGGTAGGGGAGATAACTTATTTAAAAACAATCCTATATCAATGATATCACCAACACCTGTCTTAGGGTGGAAACCACAGCCAATATTTATTAACATTGCATACCCACATATTGTTTTATTAAAACGAACGTTAATATTACATAACATTAGCATACATAAGTAACATGTAAGTTACAAGGCTCACATGAACAGTAACAAGGATTATACATGAAGGTAACTAAGAACTCAGGGCGTTAAACAACAGGGTGGCTCTGCTTTGCCTGATGTCTGCTAGGACCAGGGGAGGGCTGGCAGCCTATGGCCTGGGGGGCAAGTCAAGTCAAGAGTCCCATTGTGCCACAGAATCAGCCCACCATACATGCCCATCTTTTCCTGATTTTCTAGCGCATATTGATTATAAAAATACAAATATGATTCAAATGTGGTTTAACATAAGTAAATTTAATAGCAACAAAGGATGGTAAAAAAAAGCAAAACCTAATGCCCCCCTGATGCTCAGCCAGTTAAATGTCCCCCATGATACTGGCTGAGGATTATGGGAAGTATAGTACACAGGAGCAGGGAAATTGTAAAGGCTAATATGAGTACCCTACCAGGATCATACCTTAAAGTGGGCTGATTAGGGACAGAGCTGACACTGAAGAGCTGAATGGGGACAGCAGTGACATTGGGGGCTGAATGGGGACAGAGGTGACACTGGGAGGGGCTGATTGGGGACAGAGGTGACAATGGGAGGGTCTGATTGGGGACAAAGGTGACACTGGGGAGCTGAATGGGGACAGAGCCGACACTAGGAGGGGCTGATTGGGAACAGAGGTGACACTGGGGAGCTGAATAGGAACAGCAATGACATGGGGGCTGAAAGGGGACAGAGGTGACACTGGGAGGGGCTGATTGGGGACAGAGGTGGCACTGGGGAGCTGAATGGGGACAGCAATGACATGGGAGGCTAAAATGGGACAGAGGTGACACTGGGAGGGGCTGAATGGGGACAGCAATGACATGGGGGGCTGATTGGGGACAGAGGTGACACTGGGAGGGGCTGATTGGGGACAGAGGTGACACTGGGGAGCTGAACTTGTGAACACATACAGACACAGAGATTTCTTTTTTTGTTTAATAATTTAAAAAAGCATTATGTTGTTTGTCCCCCACGGACACACTTACATACACACACACCAATTTTTTTTTTGTTTTTAACGAATACAAAAAAAAATTATATAGTTTGTACAAAAATAAATTGGTTTACTAAACTTCTACTTCTTCCACTTTTCGTCTAGACCTCCGTCCTCTGGTAGCTGCAGACTGTTTTCTACGTAGACAGGATGTCAGTGACACGACATCCGGTGTTCCAGCAGCTTTCACCCCTCACACTGCTCTCATCACTATGCGGTCATCAGATTGCTGGAAAACTAATCTAAACAGCCGATGCGTGCTGATGCCACCAGCCGGAGTGCCATATTAAATTTTAAAAAAAGTATTATAGTAGCGCCGGCGGCGGCATCAGCACCAGTAATCTGAGTACGAGGGGACGTACTCACCCCTCACGCTGCTCCCATCACTAGGTGGCCACCGCACACGGCCGCTGGGTGCTGATGCCGTCGGCTGGCGCTACTTTAATACTTTTTTATAAAAAATGTAATAAATTTAACCGGATCGGCTTGCCATATTAAATAAATAAAAAAAAAAGTATTAAAGTAGCGCGGGCCGGCGGCATCAGCACCCAGCAGCCGTTTAGATTAGATTTCGGGCGGCCTGGGGGGCAATTGCCAGCCGGCCCAGCCCGCCCCTGACTAGGACTGGTCTTCTCTTTCATGTCTTCATAACCAGTTTCTCATCCCTCCTACATTTTCTCCTATGCTAACCTTACAAGGTGCCTCTCTGACTTCCAGGGTCCTTTCTATACATCTTTTGTGGTCACAATAGTTTACTGATTTAGCAGCCTTGGCATATTTGTAAAAATAGCCTCTATAGCCTTTATACCAACCTAGTGGTCTACAATTCTTAATTCTGTAATGTTTGTAATGTTAGGCTTATGACCTGATGAGAGAATTGGTGCAATACATAAACATATCTCTAGCAATTTACTTTTCAAATTGGAATGTTTTTTAGTGCACATCCATTTACAGAAACCAAATAGGATGGATAATTAGATATGTCATAGAAATAAACTTTCTTCTTTTATTCATCTACAAATAAATTAAAGAAACAGACCATGACCAAGAATCTGTACACGGTATGTAATAGCCTGTCAAAATTAATAACTAGCTTGCCATTAACAGTTAAACAAACTGATAAAACTATACTGTAACAAACCAAATAATTTGTTTTGTCTTTTATACATTTTTGCTCATAAAATTTACTGCAGTGATACCATTGAAATGGTTATAATTACATGTTTTTGTGCTTTCGAGTCATTGCTTCAAATACATTAAACAGGAACTGTGTGATCTAGATGCATCCTGAGAAATGTCCCACCCTCGGACTGATCCCTCTTATTAAAAAAGTGTTTAAAAAAACTATGACTGCCTGCAGGCTGCCTACTATTACGCCACATGGTTGTTCCATTCTACTTTTCCAACACTATATAGTATAGTCTAAGGGCTTCAAATGATTAATTTTTAACTAGAATCTCCAGTTCTTGTGATGTAGTTAATTCATTTGTACTGGTTTTATCATTAAAGGGAATGTGTTACCAGCAGACACGGTAGGTGTGACACAACCTCCCCCTCCAGGAGCATGCACCGAGCATGAAGGACCTGGACGGAAGAGGCCAATGAAACTAGGGCGCAAGGTCCTAGACGGCTGACGAATCGTAATATTCCGGGCTGGCACCCAGAAGTAATCGCAAACCTTGTACACAGGCAGAGCCGACCGGGATTTGTCAGTGGCGGCCTTGCTACGTGCTTGAGCATTGGACAGGTTTGCACTCTGAATCCTTCAATGAGATCGTAGGTTTGAGATCCGTTCCTCTAGTGCCGGTATACTGACAGTACGGGACGAGGAGGGTGACGGTAGGATCACAGGGTGATAACCCAGTGCAGCAAAGAAGGGAGAGCACTGTAGGGATTCATGAAGAGAGTTGTTATACGTCATATCAGCCAAGGACAGTAGAGAAGACCAGTTATCTTGTCGTTCATTGACACACATGCCCAGGTATTGTTTGAGGGGCTGATTGGTTGGACTGAGGATGGTAGGCAGAGGACAGATGTACACGGATACATAGTTTGTGGCAGAGGGTTCTCCAGTACCGGGATATAAACTGGGACCTCTGTCGGAAACCACATGGAGTGGTAGGCCGTGTATGCGGACTACGTCTCTGATGAAGATATCCGCCAATTGGGGGACAGGGGGTCGACTATAAAGTCCGTGGCGATGTGAGTCCAAGGGGAACAGGAAGAGGCAGCAACAAGCCTTGAGGATGGGTATGACTGGTTGTGTGACGGGAACACTGAGGACAGGCAGCAATGTACGTGCAGATTTCACGACTCAAGGAAGGCCACCAAAACATTTTCCTGATTAGGAAGTCCATTTTACAGGAACCAGGGTGATCAGTGAGGGATGAATTATCTCCCCAACGAAAGACGTCAGAGCGAAACTGCTGGGGTACATAGAGTTGTCCCAAAGGAGGACGATATGACACGGGTATATGGGCTTGTCACATACAGATCTTGAACATCACAGCAGAAGAGAGAGACAAAATGACACGTGTCTGTGGTATGATGGGTTAATCGTTGACAATGTCTCAATGATCAAATTGTCGTGACAGAGCGTCGGCCTTGATGTTTTTGGAACTGGGTCGGTATGTCATGACGTAGTTGAAACGCATGAAGAATAAAGCCCATCTGGCTTGACGCGGGTTAAGCCGCCATGCTCCTTTAATGTACTGCAGGTTTTTATGGTCTGTCATTACCACGACGAGTTGTTCGGTACCTTCGAGGAGATGACGCCACTCTTCGAAGGCGAGCTTTACTGCAAGTAGTTCCCTGTTACCTTTGTTATAGTTGCGTTTGGCGGCTGTGAAGCTTTTGGAGAAGAACGCGCAGGGAAGACATTTCGAGTGATCCGGTTTCGTTGAGATAGTATGGCTCCAGCACCATTCTCTGATGCATCGACTTCCAGGAGGTATTGTAAGGCAGGATCCAGGCATTGCAGAATAGGCACGGACACAAAAGCTTGCTTCAATTGTTCAAATGCACTGATAGCCTCAGCTGCAGACTAGTCAGGATGCCCATGCTGACCCCTGTGGAAAGTGCCTACACTGGGTACATGAGCATTAGAATTGAACCAAGGAAAAACAAGAAGGTGGCCTGGTCTGATGAATCACGTTTTCTTTAACATCACGTTGATGGCCAGGTGCATGTGCATCACTTACATGGAAAACGCATGGCACCAGGATGCACTATGGGAAGAAGGCAAGCTGGCGGGGGCAGTGAGAGCTTTGGGCAATGTTCTGATAGGGAAACCTTGGATCCTGCCATTCATGTGGCTGTTACTTTGACATGTACCGCCTTCCTAAGCATCGTTGCAGACCATATACACATGTATATCCTTTCATTGACATGATATTCCCTAATGGCATTTGAGTCTTTCAGCAGGATAATGCGCCCTGCCACAAAGCAAAAAATGGTTCAGGAATGGTTTTTGGAACACATCAATTAATCCAAGGTTTTAACTTGGCTTCCAAATTCCCCAGATCTCAATCCAATTGAGCATCTTTGGGATGTGCTGGGCAAACAGGTATAACTTACATGACTCAAAGGCTCTGCTGCTAAGGTTTTGGTGCCAGTTACCACAGCACACCTTCAGAGGTGTAGTGGAGTCCATGCCTCGATGAGTCAGGGCTGTTTTATATGTGTATATATATATATATATATATATATATATATATATATATATATATATATATATATATATTGTATGTGTGTATCTACTGTATGAAACCAATTACATTTTGCTAATCATAAGGTGCCTTTATTTTTGTATTTAAAACATTTTAGTTATTTATAAATAATAACAGGGTGTAGATATTATCATATAATATACATAATAAGAGTAGAGTACAAGGGTGGAACTTGACAGAAGAAAAAATATTCTTCTTCCTACTACTAACAATAATAATTATGCTTTAATTTCAGAAATTTAGGGGGTCACCTATATTATTTATCATTACTGGATAATACTTCTTTCAATTAATCTGAGCACCTGTAGTTTACAATTAACTAAGTAGCCTTTTATTTTATTTGACATTTTACATTTTATTCATATATGTCAGACCAAGAACACTAGAATCAAAAAAAAAAAACTGAATTACCTGTAACAGACATCTTTTGACAATCTTTTTTTCAGTATTTGACATCTAATGGTTTTGATACTTTCTCCTTCTATTCCTAGTGGCCCCTCTTTTCAGAACATTTTCATCCCTTGCCCTAATAATGTCAGCCCAACCCAGACACCATAAAATTCCTGCAACCAATGAAGAAGGAAGAGGGAGACTTTAAGTCATAAATCATTGGGTAAAAAAGCTTAAATAAAAAGTACAGAATGTTTAATGGTTTATCTGCACATTTTAAGACTAAAATCTGTAATGTCGGTATTCTGTGGCCAAGAGCAGAAAGGTAAGTGACAAGCCAAGCAGTGGAACTGATAGATTATACTATTCAATTTGTCATTTAACTCGTTTGAACTTTTACTTATTATGTATCCCAATTCCCTCTAAAACTGGATTTTGATGTGTTGGTCCAAAGAGACCAATGCTCAGAAATAATCTTTTTGGTTTAAATAAATTATAAAATGTTATGTTTTGATCCATTAGGCGTGCTGATATTTGTCTCTAAAGATTTCAGTGACAAATGATGGATGCTGCTTACTGTGAATAATGAGAACATTTGGTAAAGACGATACCTTTGTTGCATTACATTGCAAGCTTTTGAGACTATTTAGGTAACAGTTACATATTACTGAATAAATCTATAAGATATTCAAGTTTGAACTGTATAAATGCCTCATGAAGACCCCTAGGTAGTCTTAAAAGCTTGCACTCTAATGCAATTCAGTTAGCCAATAAAGGTGTTTTACCATGGCAAATATTCAATTATTCTATATTGTGAATAATAAATGTAAACTCAGAAAGCAGCATCTAATGTAGTTTGGTACAACCTTGGCTATCTTCTCCTTCCTATCACCATGGGCATATCTATGAAACATAACACAGGGAGCAGAAGTATGTATGAATATAAAATAAAATGTTAATATCAGTCCAGCACTCTCAGCTGACTCACAATCCCTCATTTATTATTCTCATATAATATACATAATTCTCCTTTATCTGTGAGCGCACACTTTAATTACCTCAACGTTTTCCTTTGAGTAACAAATTTAAGTAAGCCTCAAGATGGACTCACTTATGAAAATAATGTTCTTGTTTCATCTACTTCTCATCCCCTATACAAGATTATTGCCAAAAAAAAACAATGCTTGGTGTTATATGCTAAAATGCACTAAAATACTAGGTCTACTTACAAAACTCCCCCCAAAAAATCCCTTAAAGAATCCTTAGGAAAGAGCCTGTTTAGCTTTACTTTCTCCCATGTATACCAAGTGGTGTAATTACAGATGTAGCAGTGGTTGCAGCTGCAACAGGGCCCATGCCTCTAGGGAGCCCAGTGTGACCTCTGTGACCCCTTGTTCCTGTCTCCTTCTACCAGTTGAAAAAAATTTTGGAAAGGGCCCTTCTAACTGGGACCACACTGGTCCAGATGGGAAGGGCCCATTCTAAACTATTTTGAACTGGCATGAGGAGACAGGAGAGGTTGAGTGTGTGGGCAGCAACAAACAGATGCAGGAGAGAAGTAATCAGGGGCAGGCAGGAGAAATGTATGTCTATGTGTTTGTATATACTTATATATGTATGTGAGCATGGATGTGTAATTTTGTATACGTGAGCATGGATGCGTAATTGTGCGTGTGTGCGACCACGGATGTGTAAGTGGGCTAAGATGTAGTGTGTGTGTTAGTAAGTATGAGTGTGTAATTTGTGTGTGTTTACATATGTTTGCCAGAGTGTATGTTGGAGGGGAGTAAGGGGCAAAGAAAGTAAAAAAGTTGTTTGTGGGCAATGATGGCACAGACCAGCTGTTGAAGCACTGGGCCAATTTCCACACCAGGGCCCTGTGGTTTTTAGTTACGCCCCTATGTCTACCCACTCCCTTATTCTCTCTCTTAGAGTTTATCTTTGGCAAAGCTAAATTTATATATCAATTCACTGCTTAACATCCTTCTTTGACAATCAAAATCATTGTTGGGAAAATACAGGTCATTGGCACATGAGATTAAACATCATTTTACACTTGTCCTTGAAATTATTGGTGCCTGTGGAGCACTTACTGAAATGACCACCCTAAGCTGGACCAAGCTGGAGCAGTGGTCAGATATTTGAGCTAAATTTCCATTTATTACTGATTGTTCAAATAATTTTCACCAATAAAATTATACAAAAGTTTTTCACTGAAGGAAAAGCAGTTAACTGGTGACAGGGTCATGGGTGGCCAAGGCTCATTAATGCATGCAGGGGGCAAAGGCTGACCAGTGTTGTCAAATCCAAAAGATGAGCTACTGTAGCTGAAATTGCTAAAAACGTTAATGCTGGATCTGATAGAAAGGTGTCAGAACACACATTGCATCATTTATTCTGCAAGGGGCAGTCAGGGTGCCCATACTGACCCCTGTCCACTGCCAAAAGAGCCTACAATGGGCATGTGAGCATAAGAACTGGATCACGGGGAGATGGAAGAAGGTGGCCTGGTCTGATGAATCGCATTTTCTTTTACATCATGTGAATTGCACCAGGATGCATACATGGAGGCCCGACCTCGCAACTTACAGGACGTAAATGAGCTGCTGCTAATTTACACAATATTAGGCAGGTGACCATAATTCCTAGGCCTCACTTGGAAACAAGCTTGCTTAGAAATATACTGTAGCTGCACATGCGGCCTGCTGGACCTCGAGTTGCGGCCTGTGTGAGATCTGCAGCGGTAACTGCACCTTCAACTGCTGACCGCAAGTGTAACTTGCAGTGGCACTGGAGGAACACAGCACGCAAATAAATACCTCCTCTACCCTGGGTGTGATGTCATGCGCAAGGGTCAGAGTGAGGGAAGAAGTTTACCAGGACACCAGGTACGTGGAGGAGCAGTCCCACCTAAAGCCCACAGTTTAACTGATCAAGCAAGAAATAAAGTATTTTTAAAGCAGCGTGCCCCATCAAATGAATATTTTTTTTTCAATAAAAGTGACCTTCACTGGTCACAAAAGATTTTGAAGGAAGAACTACTAGCCTTGTCCCCAATTAATGACCGAATAAGAGGATGTGATATATTTCAAGCTGATAGTAAGGAGTCAGGAAATTTCCTGGTTTCCCGGTGGGCCAGTCCGATAGACCAACATTCAAAGCGGCCGCAAAGTGCAAAGCAGCCGCTGTGCGGACGCGAAATTCAAAGCATCCGTCCTGCTGCTGTAAGACCGCTTCCGCCAACCACCTAATGAAGTTAAAGCGGCTGGCTGCACGCAAATAAATACCTGCCCAGTGGCAGTGCCTCAGCTCTTCATCCCCCACCATTTAAGACATGGCGTTCAAGGGGGCAGGCTCACAGAAGAGTTTCTCCTGACAGGGAGAGGATCGTCATGTCGAAGGATAGCAGGAAAACAACCCACAAAATGTAAGTATTACCAAAAAATAGTTAGGGGTTATAGGAAACCAGACCCATATTCAAGGGAGGGAGGGAGAAATTGCCTTGGGACATCATTAAAAATTAAATAATACAAAAGGGGGGGTAGCTGGGTTTTGACTTTACACAATCAATATAAACGGGGGGTGGCTGGGTGTAATACATATGGCAGTGGGGGCATCAATCGACAAGAGGGTGGTTTGCATCACATTAACCATTACAAAAAGGGTGGGGGCATCAATACACAAGGAAGGGTGTTGGCAGGGGCATCACATAAATCAATATTCAAGGGTGTGGGGGCATAAATACATAAGGTTGTGGGTGGGCACATTAATCAATACTAAAGGGGGCTTGGCTGGGGCATCAATACACAAGGGGGCAAAAATACAAAAAGGTCAATTAATGAAAAAACAGTGTAGAAAATAAATGTGTAATGCTTCAGTGTGGCAGAGCTTGTCCTGGTATATGTGTGTTTGGGTGTTGGTGTAGCAGAGCCTGTCCTGGTGTGTGTGTGTGTTTGGGTGTCGGTGTGGCAGAGCCTGTCCTGGTGTGTTTGTCTGGGTGTCGTTGTGGCAGAGCCTGTCCTTGTGTGTGTTTGGGTATTCAGTGTGGCAGAACCTGTCCTGGTGTGTGTGTTTGGGTGTCGTTGTGGCAGAGCCTGTCCTGGTGTGTGTGTGTTTGGGTATCAGTCTGGCAGAGCCTGTCCAGGTGTGTGTGTGTGTGTTTGGGTGTCGGTGTGGCAGAGCCTGTCCTGGTGTGTGTTCGAGTGTCAGTGTGGCACAGCCTGTCCTGGTGTGTGTGTTTGGGTATCAGTGTAGCAGAGCCTGTCCTGGTGTATGTGTGTTTGGGTATCAGTGTGGCAAAGCCTGTCCTGGTGTGTGTGTTTCGGTGTCTGTGTGGCAGAGCCTGTCCTGGTGTGTGTGTTTGGGTGTTCATGTGGCTGAGCCTATCCTGGTGTGTGTCTGGGTGTCTGTGTGGCAGAGCCTGTCCTGGTGTGTGTTTGGAAGTCGGTGAAGCAGAGCTTGTCCTGGTGTGTGTGTGTTTGGGTGTCAGTGTGGCTGTCAGGGTCCACAAAGAAACCCCCAGCACAGCAACTCACCAGAGTACCCGCTAACTGCGGGTACCAGCTCCCATGCCGCCGCTTTCACCGCCGTCTCTGCTCCTGCTTCGATGCCTGCTCTCGGGACGTGCTCAGAGAGCGTGCGCGCGTGCCCCCACCTATTCATTCCTGTTAATGGGAACGTGTGCCAATGACGCCACGCACGGGGGATTTAAAAACGAGCACTGAGTATCATTCAGTGCTCAGTTATTGTGCCCTACAGAGCTATACTTTGCTGTTTTACCTGATTTCTGTTATTGACCCATGGCTATCTATTATACGCTTACGCTGCTGTCTCCAATCTTGACCCTCTGACTTTGATTAAACGACTACATTGCTTTCTCCAATCCTGACCCTTCGGCTTGATTTCGGACTTCGCTGTGCTGTGTATCCAGCATACCAGGTTACTCACCTTAAACCCGACAGTGGCAGAAACAACTTGGACAACCCTGCTTTAATCCATCCCTGGTCTTCATACTTTCCTAAAATTACCCATCTACAAATAATTCCTCTCTTATATGTGTGCTTATTTGAACACGTTATCTGGTACACCCTGAACCTCTCATTTCCTGCTTAACCCTTTCCCATTGTCTCTATCCTGCTTGTCCCCGTTTCCTGCTGATTTTAAATGGTTAACTCTGGTGCCCTCTTCTCTAGCTTAATTACAATTGTTAAGACAAGGTGTGAAACACGTGCATCCTATATAAATCAAGAGAAGCCTCTGTAAATTGTGAGGTTGGAGCTTTTAGCAGCATCTTATCTCCATAATCTAGATTTGTGGTACAGAAAAATAAAATGAATTGGGAGATACTTGGATACTGAGAATTAATCAGAAAGAAACAGTGGGAGCCTAATGATTTTCCTATTATTATAAAATGCTCATATCAAACAAAAGAGCAACATTTCATTAAATTTCACAAGCTGAAACAAAACAAGTTGTTTTGTAGACTCAAAAGTTTGAACTGAATTTGCATTTATTTTAGAATGAGGCATTGTGCATTTAAATCTAAAAACATAAAAAAGAACACTAAAACCTAATTACACTTGCTTTGTGTTCATAAATGTAGATACTGTATTAAAAAGAACAATTTATCAAAAGAAGAACATTTATTGAAAGAAGGGACCTCTTGGGTCCCAAAGCTTATTCAACTTTCCCATTTTCTCCTGGGCTAACCACGTTATATTTATTTTTCTTATAAAAAGTTATGAACACTATTCAGTCAAAACAAATATAGAAATGTCAAACAACTTTATGGAGCATTGTTAGCATAATATCTAATATCGCTCCACTTAACAGTCTCACTCTCTACAGTATAACCCATAGTCTAATGAATTATGAATAAAGAAGGTAGACACAGCAACAATAAGGTCCTTCAAAATATGCTTAGCAATGCATACAATGCTAAGAACTGAGCTAATACACGTTGTAGTAATGAATGAGGAAACATGCAGTATTTCCTCAGCTAATTGTGAATTTGTAATCTGAGTGGTTTGGTTTCATTCTTCATCACAATTTGCTTCCTGTCCCCATGTATATGTAATCTTAACCAGTCCAAACACTCTTCTCAATGTGCAAATGAGTTGTTGAGTCATTCTTGATTATCATAGGATACATTAGGAATCTGACAAGCAGAGATATTCTGTTTGTTTTTGGGTGGAATTGTGCCCACTATAACTAAAAGTGATTATCCCATCCGCTTCAACAGCTTGTGCAACAATTATAAATATGTTTGAGTATCTATTTCACCGGCCTTACAATATACTTCTGTATTTTTATATCAAGATTTTTTATACTAGCATAATTTCTAAAATAATTTGCTAACAGTTATTAAATGAAATTAAATAAGCAAACATCCACAATCTGTTCCTGTGGTGTCAACATTGACCCCACAGGAAAGGTTTATCAGCACATTAGACATGGACAGTAAAAGTAGTCTATATATTGCACTCCACTGCCATGATGCTTACTGCATTTTCTCTTGAGTAATTTGGCTCTCACCAACAAATTTTCCCAGCCTGCCATTAAAATTTTGTTCCTTGTGTACAAGGTTGTTCACATGGAGGCCTATACTATATTATATTCTACCTCATAATAATATGGAATCTTGTATTGTTAAGTAGCTCCAACACTTATTTATACTTTTTTTAAAGGAGCAAATAATAATGTGGCGTCCTTACCAACCTTGTAGCCAATAGTTTGGGTTGTGATGATTCATAGTTGCTGAAGGTCTAGTAAAATAGGTGATTTGATGGTGGACCTCTCTTTTCTTCCTTTCATCTCTGGGTATACTGTTAGTCCTTTACAAAACATATGTTAATGGCACAATGGTAGTTAAAGTATCCTCTCCCATTTCTAATTATATGTAGACATGTATTCTTACATTTAAATTTAGTTTCATCCTTTGGCCTCCATGGTTGAGAGCCGTATGGTGTAATGGGGTAGCAGAGGTGTTATTAAACACTAATCTGCATTCACCAGAAATGCCCATAGACTTGCTGTTCCTACAGAAAGCCAGTGCTGCCACCACTGCAATGGATACTGGGTAGCAGGGGCGGGCATGGCCGGAGGGCAATTGCCACCCAGGCCGCCCTGAATCTAAACTGCCGATCCACTAAAGTGGCCAATTCGGCCACTTTACAGTGCCAGGGCCATCTGTAATGCTCGGCAAAAGCCTGCAGCACCAGTCAGTGTGGCAGAGACTGTCCTGGTGTGTGTGTTTTGGTGTTGGTGTGGCAGAGCCTGTCCTGGTTTGTGTGTTTGAGTGTCGGTGTGACAGAGCCTGTCCTGGTGTGTGTGTTGGGGTGTCAGCGTGGCAGAGCCTGTCCTGGTATGTGTGTATTTGGTCATCTGTTTCCTGGCACTTTAATTTCTGTATCAATAAATTGAACACATTTACTTTTTTGTTACCCAGAGATAAAACGCCCCCCTGAATTTGTAGTCACTTCAGAAGACAAAACTTTCAGGGCCAGAAATCAGTGAGAGGAAAAGCAAAGGTTTTGTGTTATTTACTCTATTCAATCTGCTTATTTTATCGAAAAGGATTCCTTGCATTACATTGTGGGTTCAGGCATCCCGCGTATGATGACTTCTTTTTAGTGTACTGATTACTCCCAGTCCCATCACAATAATATGCGTTAGAAAATCAGGAGAAGATGGACATGGATGGTGGGCTGATTCGGCGGTGCAACGGGCCACTAGACTAGCCCTTAGGCTGCCAGCCCTCCTCTGCTGGGTAGGCATGCGCAACCTAGGTTAACAATAATTACCTTTTTGCTTCTATGTCTACTTTATACATGGACAGCTTGGAGCAAATGTACGCTGTACAAGACATGCTACATTGTCACAACTTTATATTGATTTAAGACAAATAGAGTAATATCAATAAACCGCTTTAATGTAACAGTCTTAAAATTGTAATATTTAATATTGTATTATTTAAAACTTAGTTTACATAGTTGGTTAGAAATGTACAGTATTAAAGCTCTTAGTAAGTACAGCAAAATCAATATTCCCCCCCTCCAGAATTGAGCATGATAAAAAAAAGGGGTGGCAGAAGAGCTAAACATTTCAATTCCCAGACCTAATTAAGCATTATGAAGGGCTAACAGCAATGAGCTTCCCAGCAAGAAATGCTAGGTTGCCCAGTATGATGCATGGTTAAAACAATGAGGCAACTCAAGAAATCTCCCACATTAATTATTTATTACGCAGGGCCATATTCCCAGGGTTGGTCTTTCACATGACATATCTAGAAGAAAAAAAAGACATTACTGCACATTTAGATATTTCATATAGTTGATAAAAATAATTAACGTTATTTACCGCAAAAAATCGATACTCCACAGTAAATTTTCAAAATACTACATATTTGCAAGAATCCTGGAAAACGATGTTCTGCAGAAATGTTACAGCAAATGTACCATAAAAATAAAAAAAATGGTTGAAGACATATGAATTATATTTTAAGCAGATAGATTAAAATTAGTATATTAAATGTGTCAATTAATTTTGATATGCCTTCAAACTGTAATTTTCCATTTATCTGTACCAAGAATATGCTTTAATCCACTTAATCTAAATTGATTATCTTAATCAAGGTGAATTGTGCTACCATCAAATTTAAAGATATTTTCTCCCCAGTGTGCCAGGACAGGGTATTAATATCACTATAGGATAAAAGAGAAAGAGAGAAAGTTGTCTAGTTATTTAGTGTTGAAATATACACTGGATTGGGCTATATGATGTACCTGTCACTTTTCATTAATTCTAAAATGCCTAATACTGCAGGCAACAGAGAGCAATGTACTGGATTACATGTCTGCCTGGAATACATTTATTTCCTAGCATGCGCTAAAATGAGAAACACTAAAACCCCTTAGAGCAGAGTATGTCATCATGATAGCTAATACTTTACTGTATTGTGAAATGCTTAATAAAATGTAAAAGTAAATCAGAATGTTTTACTACCGAATTCTCCAGAATCCAAGTATATTTGATATTTCTGAGAAAGTTTTCAAAGTTTTGGTGCTGAAAACCTCAAAGTGACATAATATGCTGACTAAATTGTAGGACTTGATAGCGTTTTGCTTTCTGGCTCTGTTAGAATTAGTTTATTTTGAAAACAATTTTTTTTAATATAAATCCCTTTTTCTCATGTTTTGCCTCTCAGAATTGTTCAAGTTGTGTCTTCCACTTTTGCTGCACATGTTTCATGAACGTTTTTGCTGAACTTAAATTAAAACTGCTCATAAAAGGCATCATTCTTGTATCATAATGTTGTTCCTAAGGTACATGATGCATACACTAGCCAACTCATCTCTTTTTAAAAGTGCGCAGTCGCAAACAGCTGACCTTATCCCCGAAGATGCCAGGTTTGATCCATAGAAAACCAGATTTTGTCACCTGCAGTACTTCAATCACTGTTGAGGCCATAGAGAAGTTTGGGAATAAAGACATTATCAAGAAAAAACTCTAATAGTAAAAAGATGCTCTATGCACTTTTGGTTCATAGTCATAGCAATACAACCAGTGACACTTACACAATCACACTATTTCCTTTTAAATACTGTGCTATTTTGTATCCAAGAAGATAATCCCATTGCCTTGGTTGTGAGTGGATGTAGCAGGTGGTATGTGCCATCTCCACTGCATGCCTCTTTCCTTGTTCACCCATGGTAATGCATTCTGTGCAGGTATAATTAATATATATACCAGTGTGGAAACGGAAAGAAAAGGAAAGAATGAATCACCAGAAGATCAATTTAGATTGCAGCATTTTTGTAGAAATTTCCTTTTTAATGCATTAGTATTTTTCACTTGTACCCTAACTTAACTTTGTTAAAAAAGGGGTCAACTCACAAATTGAACAAGTCCTTATTATACAGCACATGAGATTAGCTTGAACTCTTCTACCGTTGATACGTTGGTATCAAAAAGCATACGTTTTACAATAAATAAAAGACATTTGAAGAATAAGACCACTATTCTCTACAGACATGTCCAAATTGTCTCCTAGCCAGTGGAGGATGAAATTAAGTTTAGAACTACAGCACATTCTACCAAGAGCAATCCTCTGGGACAATCTGTCATATATCTGCAGTATATTCAGAGAATGTGAAATGCCTTGAATGAATGCATAAACAGATTATGCAGTGAAATGAGGCTATACCAACTATATGCTCAGTTTATGAATTGAGAAAAAAAATCACTTTTTATTAAAATATTTCATTAGGAGGTTTGAATTTCTTTATGAGTTTATGCTTGGTGGCTAAGACAATTATTAAATTAATAAAATATCTGATTATCTGCAGATAAATTCTAGTCCTGGGAAAAATTTCTTGTTTCTTTAATTTTTTATTTAAATGTAACGTGTAGGGGTGATAATGTTCTGTTCTGTTGCATGCCTTAACATGAAACAAAATGTAAAGTAGCAGGCACTCACATTATAGTGAATATGTAAGTTTTTTTTTTTTTTGCATGTTAGCATGCAAGGTCAAGTAATCTCACTTGAGTCTGTCCAATTGAGTTAACCAAGGACCAATACACATTGTCCACAGCACTGTGTGGTAGTAAACACAGGAAAACAACACCGGGGTATGTACTGTGGAGTATTCTCCACCACCTTGTTAGATTTTCCTTATGTCTTCCGTGAAGAAGAACTATGAAGGACTGTGTCAGAGCATTAAAAGTATGAGAAGCTTTAGTAAAAAAATATCTTTCCCCTATTTAGGAGGGACAGTCCATTTTTGGGAACCAAATCCTTTTATGCCCTTTTCTCCCTTTTGTTGATCTTTTCTAAATGTTTATTTTTGAGTATGCATTTACTACAGTGTTCTCCAACCCTAAAAATAACACGTATATGAACAACAGACAATATACTTAGAATTTAGGTTGTGCAAAAAATGTCTTGATCAATTATATTATCTGCTATCAATAGGTCAATAAATCCCTTTAAAAAGTCTTGTTAACACATCACCTCCTAGCCACGCAGCTAACCACACCATAGCAAATATATCCCTCTTTGACAATTTTGATTGTTGAGCAGTATAAAAAAAAACAAAGAAAAACATTGAAGCTTTTATTTAAAAAAAAACTTCTTGACCATTTGCATTACTTAAAATAACAAAATAAAACGTGTCATATAGAAAAAAATTGTAGTACATAATGTGGTAAAAAAAAACATAAATAGAGAACATATTTTATGATTCATGCCCATTACTTTCCCGACATTAAAAAGGAAGCCTGTTTATTAATTTTTGATACTATCATCATTGAATGGAATTAGATAGAAACCATATATAGTCAGTCTTAAAATTATTTATCATCACCACTGTGTTTGTTTTCTTTGATTTGAGCAGCAATGATTGATTTGGTTCTTGGGATTTTATTTCTCCACTGCATCTGTCATTTTGATTACATTTTTTTAAATCTTCGGAAAAAAATGAAATACTGTTTTAATGCATTAGCCATCTTCCAAAATACACACTTTCATATGTCTGGAAACAATAAGTCATAAAGAAGGCACAATAATTCAGACAGTAATCTATGGACATATATATCATCTGGTGATGGAACATTAATCTTTTGGCTTAACGACCTTTAAGTCCAGAGATTTCTTCTTGATCATCTATTTCAGAACATTTTAGAAAATGTTACCTATTATTTTAATCTATTCTATATCTATATTCTCCTTAAATGAGATTGGAAAGTAAATGGTCTCCTAATCTTAGGGTCTTTAATTTCAAATGACTTAATGCCCAATTATATCATTGGCATAGATTATTTACTTAAGTGTGTAAAACATCTTCTGTTCTCTACCACCTATATTTAATTTTCATTTGCAGGAAACAGAAATTTAAGAAGAGCCAAAAGATTATTGCTCACCTCACCTTGAAGAGGTGCTCTCAGCTCTTTATCTACTCCCTATCATTTCTACAGAATTAAGTGTTTACTTATGCGTTTAACTGTCTTTCTAATTCCAACATTCTTAATTTAGATCATTAAAATAGTTGTTTGCAGGTAGGAATGGTGAGCACCAGATGCATTATATAACCCCTTAGTTAGAGAGAGTTCTATGCTGCATTTAATGTGCCTTGAAGACCAGAATTCCTTTATTTTTGTAACATTTGTGTCATACGTTTATTTAACTGTGATTTTCTTCCTTCATGACAGATGGTGCTTATATATTAAATATATATATATATGTTTAAACCATTAGTCTGTATGGAGAACACATAAAGCAATATAAAAAATAATGAAAAATATAAAAAATAAAATGTCAAGTACTAAAAATATTTTTTAAACATTTGCCTTTAATATGTTTCACATGGCTACTGAGGCTAGTTGAAGTACTACCTCAAAACAAATTGACATATACATTAGATTACAAAAGTACCACACATGGATAGGTCCCTCAGGATTTTTAACCCCTTAAGGACCAGTAGGAGCATAATTTTGTTTCTACAAAATTGTGGGGCCAAACATTAACCCCTAAAAGTTAAGCCTCTATGATCTCTCCTGTAAGAGTGATCCGAGGATCTGGGGCAGGTCTTTCTTGCTATTGCTGGTCTGGCTGATCCCATGTGATGACAGCAACAGCAGTGCCTCTGCGATCACTATGATTGTGGTGATGTTAGGCACCTCATTGGTTCACAGCAATTGTATGCACGGGGAAGAGAGGGGAGCCGAAATGGTACTTAGAGGACTGCCTTAGATCTGAGGCAGTCTCTCACCACTGGCAGGTAGCATTGAGCTCTGAAGCACACAGTACATTTTAACACAGGATGTATATAAGGACGATGCTTTGTAGGACATATATATATATATATATTTATATATATAAATATATATATATATATATATATATATATATATATATTAAAGTATATCCTTTATTTCCTGTGGTAGAGTGGTAGATTACAAGTCTTTGATCCAGATTTCCAACTACATAGTGGACTATGGCACATAACTTATACAGCTATAGCTCTCAAAGAAAAATTAAAAACCTACCGATGACATTATTCATCCAACGGTGTCATGCCCCTCTCACCCTTACCTGTTCTCCCCAGCTGTCCTCCGTCACTGCAGGCCATCCAAAATCTCCACAATACCGGTAGCGCGGTAGGCCAAAACCTTCCATATGTTGCCCAAACATCAACATAATGCAGTAGACCTGTGGAGGGGAGGTAACACCTGTAATCCCCATCAACTATCCACTCATAAAGGCCACATACAGAACTAATGAACCAGGTGCTATGGATTCACCCCTGCCTGGTAACCAATCCAGTAAGGAGCTTGTTCAGCACAGGGGAGGAGTAGATACCTGCAGCACTATACAAACCCCTCCAACTATGAACACTTTACGCCAGCGTTCCAGAACTTTGGTTCCTGTATGACCGTGGACTTCAGCTTCCTGTTCTCCTCTCCTCTGCTCGGTCTGCTACAGACTCTCTATTTGTATCCCTGTATATTTTTCATTGCTAAAAGTAATCCAGCCCATATTTAAAAGTATCTTGAATTTGTAATATGCAAAATATAAATCATATATTCACTGCCTGAATTCATAGTCAGATTAGAAAGTATCATCAGTATGACTCTGAGAACATATTCAGCATTCTAGTGACAGGATAGTTATCTGCTTTACAGACATATTGTTCATCACTTATTAGTCACATGAATCATAATGAAATGATCAGTGACATGTTACAGTGCAGCATGGAAATATTTTGTACTTTAAGTACTGCTGCTGTGTGGACGACGCAAACTTTCGAGGAGGGTATCTCCAAAGCAATTTGTTCGGCGGGAACGAAGCCGGCATTTTTTCGTTATACATCCCAACAAGTCAGAGCAAACTCATTACTCATTCTCATGTGAGTGATTTTTTGTTTTTTTATGTTTCTATATATTGACACGCGATATTGACACAACGAACGAAAACTGAAAACCAATATAAGTATTTGTTTATTTTTTATTATATTGCACTTGTATTGGAATAATTAGCAAATCACTATTTTTCACGATTTTAGGCGCAACACTTTATTCTATTTTGTATTCTATTGATAGAATACTCTGATTTCACACACCAGTGCTTTTTTTTCCACAACAATCTTAAAATGATCTGGTATATAATTTAATTGCTACCCTATCTATGTTAATGCAGTATTTTATCTAAAAATAATAATTGTGACCTAGTAAAAAAGCTTTATCATGAAAACCCTAAGTTAAAAACTGCTATGACCAGAGATACTATACAAGAATGTGAAGTATTGGCACCAGTATCAAAAGTACTAGCAGCCAAATTTATGGCAGCAGGGCACTAATCCCTTGACGGGGTGGCAGCCACCACCAGTTTTCAGGGAACAGATCATAGCACAAGTGATATAATAGAGACACAAGTAGTGAAAAAAGTCATAATAGCTGAGGAGAAAAGCTATGTGTGGGAAGAGCGAAGAGCGTATATGAGAATATTTGGAGGGACAAAGGGCACGTTTAATCACTCCAATCTATTCTTAACACCCCTTTTATTAATTTTCCTATATCATCACTCATCCTACTTTCATCTACAGATTCACTGTATCTCCTCTCTTATCTTTATGTACTCCCATCACTGCTCTTCCTATAACTTGTGCCTTTCCCCTACATGACATTGGCTATAATCAAATCATCCTCACCCAAACAGTCCCTCTCCTTTAACCTCCTAATAGATTGTAAGATCACAAGAGCTTGTCCCTCTTCTATACCCATATCTCTTAATTGTAATTTTTATTTTACTTTACATTTTCTTTCTCCCACTATTGTAATGGCACTACAGAATTTGGTGATGTTCTGTAAATAAAGTTAATGTAATGTGTGCAGCCACATGCTATATTTTTAGTGTGTGGTTGTACGCTAAAGGTTGGATGAAGGAAGCCATCGGGCACTAGCCCTTTAGGCATTTGTCCAGTGGCCATGATGACTGGTCTGTGCCTGCATATACAGTAACTACGCTTCCAGTGAGATGAAAAAAAAATCTATATATGACAAACAGCAAAATGTACTGTAGATAGTATGAATGGATTGCTTGTACCTACCAAATGGTCAAATAATCATTTGAAAAAAAAAAGAATGATTTTCTCATGCTTAGGTATAAACTTTGCAAAATCGTTGACAGATGTGTGGACTCTTTTCCATCCATGTAAAAGTATCAATCATATAAAGCAAATGACCCTAAACAAAGAAAATCAATGTATCTGTAAAAAATCACATCCAACCATATTTTAGGTTATTCGTTTTCAAGATCGATTAATAACATCTCCCCCAAGAACATATCAGATTTAAGATTTACA
The DNA here is from genome assembly GCF_027358695.1 of Spea bombifrons. NCBI lineage: Eukaryota > Metazoa > Chordata > Amphibia > Anura > Pelobatidae > Spea > Spea bombifrons. The sequence continues at coordinate 93,724,795 of NC_071087.1, forward strand.
AGGCACCATGTCAGTGGTAGAGCTGCAACATCCATAACAGATGGCTTAAAAAGAAAAAGCTGCCATTCAACACTAGCAACCCATGAACCACTAGTTTTTCAGCACAGTGTAGGAGACAGGTTATATTGTGAATTTTCTGCAAATATGACAGAAATGGTTGTATATCCTGTATACATCCTCCTGAAAGCATAACACCCCGACAGCTGCTTTAATGGTGTAACATTACTTTTAGTAATGATGAATAGACAGTGCTACAAGAAAGTATAGTTTTTAGCTTTTCTTATATCCCTTTATTTCAATGGAAAATAATAAACCTTCACAATACGTGAGAATATAGAATTAGTTTTGTTATGAAATCACCACATATACAGAGCATAACCATTCTAGAGGTGATTATTAATCATGATGTTTCTCAAAGTATTAATAGTGACCATTAAACTCATTTCCATATAAACAGAGGTGTAGGTGGGAGGTGAGGAATTGTCTGGACTGAAGTATTACCACAATCAGTTTAATAACATCAATTTGTGTGATAAATGGAGAAACGGTCTATTCCTAAATGTTTTCCTTACTAAGGGAGTCCATCATGATTTTAAATCACTTACATATTTATCCGTCCCCATTAATTAATTAGATGATAGAAACTGATGTTTCTTAGCAGTTTCAGTAGCAGAAGGGAGACAGAGGGATGTGAGCTTTACTGTTCCTGTTTTAGTGAAATCCCTGGAATTGAAGTAGGGCTGGTAACATTCAGCAAGGGGCATGTTCACAACTCCTTCACAAATCCTGTATTCCTGTATTTATTCCCTATGTTATTTTGGCTCCATACCTGTGTTACAACCCATCCCTGTGTTTTTCCCAATGATTATGGACTCACGGACTCTGTATACCTCTAATGCTGGTCAGATTCCACCTACCCCCTGCTTGCTGCCTGATCGGCCACATTGATGCCCGCCGACAATTGGAACTACATGCATAAATCAGGGCTGGTGCAAGGATTTTTATCACTTTAGACAAAAAACCAATTGTGTCACTCTTTGTCTATTGCCCTTGGGGGCGGATTCATATGAGCGCATTCTACACATGACCACTCTCCTGCATTGATGGCACCTACCCAAAAATACATGCTAAAATACCCACGCATTCTAACATTTCCAAAGACATATGTTCACATGCTAACATACCCAGACACACACAGCAACATACACAGGAAGACACTAACATACATACCAAGACCCACACCAACATACAGACACAGACTAATATACCCAGGCACACTTACATACCCAGGGACACTAACATACAGACACCAGCACACTAAAATACCTAGGCAGACACTAAAATGTATATCCAGTCAGACACTAATATCAGGGCCGGCCTTAGGGGTGTGCGAGATGTGCAGCCGCGCAGGGCACCATGGCAACAGGGGCGCCGCCCAGGACTTAAATTAAAACATCGGGGGTTTTTTGTAACTTTATTTAACATCCTCCATGTAAAATAAAGGTTTTTTTTAACTTTATTTAACATGGAGGATGTTAAATAAAGTTAAACAAGTCCCGGGCAGAGGCGCAGAGCGGTTGCTCGTGAAGTTTTCAGCAACCGCTCGGCGCCCCTCACTCTCCGTGACTCCGTCGCGGTGCCAGCGTTTCATGCTGAGTGCGGCAGTGCGGCAGAGCGCGCGGCAGAGCGGGACGACAGACGCCTCCCGCTCCCACCGCAGGACTCTGGCAACAAGGTAAGTAAGGATAAGGGGCAAGGGGGGTAGATAGTGATAAGGGGCAGGGGGGTAGATAGTGATAAGGGGCAGGGGGGGTAGATAGTGATAAGGGGCAGGGGGGGTAGATAGCGATAAGGAGCAGGGGGGGGTAGATAGTGATAAGGGGCGAGGGGGTAGATAGTGAGAAGGGGCAGGGGGGGGGAGGCAGTGAGAAGGGGCAGAAGCGGTAGATAATGAGGAGATTTTTTTCCTTTCTTTTTTTTTGGGATGGGAGGGCTCCAGAGGAGTAGTCCGCACAGGGCGCCAGAACACTAAAGGCCGGCTCTGACTAACATGCATATTTAGACACAGAATAACATACCCAGACACACACACTAACATATACAGACAGACACACATTAACATATACAGGCATACACTAACATACATAGCCGAGCAGACACATACACTGACATGCATACCCAGGCAGACACACACTAGCATGCATATCCAGGCAAGCACACACTAACATGCATACCCAGGCACACAATAACATACAGACATCTTAATATACAGACACACACACACCAACATACATACTCACGATCTCTTCAATAAGCCCTGCTCCTCCAGTGGATCTGCGTGAGGTGCCTCTAATGAAGAGGCACCTCACGCAGATTTTTACAATTTGCCTTTGCAAAGGTGTGGTGCAATTCTACTTTAATGAAATTGAAACCAGTTGACAGTAAATGTTGGCAAGGAGAGGGTTAAGGTACCATGTAAATGTTCTCATGGGGAGGATGTTATCACTGATGCTATTTTATTTTTAAAATGGCTAGTGCTGAAAGATCAGAATCAGAAAGGTATTGGGAGACAGAGGAGTGTGTTAAAAGTAGAAAACCAGTGTTGAGGGTTACAGGAGAGAGACGACAATAACGAAAGGTATATTTGGTAAGGTGGAGAAAAAGATATAGGAATAGAATATGAGTTTGTAGCGTACAAAGTCCTTGAGTAATTTTGATATCCTTAACATGTGCTTAGTGGTATGAAAGCATCTTTGGAGGTGGGGCCCGAGATAGAATAAATGGGTGGTTGCACACAATAGCAAGGATAAGGCTAGCATGTTTCTTCAGAAATGTTGGAAAGGAGTAGCAATAGTGTGTTTCAGGATTAAAGCTTATTTTAAGAATAAAGTTTATTAAAACTACCTATGGCTTGTGCTTTTTGTTTGTCAATTAATGCAACTGTTTTGGACATATTTGCTTTAGAAGTGTACCCTGGGGAAGCTGTGACCTCTGCCTGAATATGGCAAAGCCAGCGAATCAATTTCCTATTATGAAGTTATGTCCTTTCTCCTTCCTAAGTCCTTACGATGCTTGTCTGGACCAACAACAACAACAACAGGGAAGAATAAAGAGACAGATCTTGGAAGGAATCCATAATGGGTTTTTTATTGAAAGTAAAACATTCACATAATAAAATAAAATGTATAACTTCTATATTTTATAACACATTTCTGTCTTTGGAGAGGTACACAAATGAACATTCACTGAACATTTAAGGAGACAGAAGACTACATACATCATGAGTTTCTTTAATAGATTCATTCATATTTAATCTGAGCCATGTTTCTGAAGCTAGATAATACAATGTTAAATCTGAAATATAGTTAATTTTGAATACGGAATTAAATTAAACAATGGTAAATGAATGTGTTTAATGTTTTTTTTTTTCCGATTTTCTCAATTTCAAATAAACTTGTTTTAGTGCTGAATTTCTATCTAGAGAAAATGAAAGGATTGAAACGCACTCTATAGAGTGAGCCAAGAATGCAATTTCCAACACGTTGCTCTTTACAGACATTTGTCAAAATAACAAGTATACTCGTACACCTGTTAGTATTCCACAAATGTGCAACGTTTGACAGCATAAGCATCTTTAAGATAAGTTACTATTGCTAAACCTAGATTAAAACCTGAGGAATTTGTCAACAAAATGAATGAGTATTTAAGTAAAACTAAAGCTATCATAGGAAGTCTTTCACAGAGTTTAGCTAATAGCCTTTGCTTGTACCGTATTTGCTCGATTATAAGACGAGGTTTTTTTCAGAGCAAATGCTCTGAAAAATACCCCTCGTCTTCTAATCGGGGTCGTCTTCTAATCAGACCTCAAATAGAGGTCTGATTAGGAGACTAAGATCCAGATCCCCCGCACCGCTGCAGGGGACCTGGATCCTCCTGTCTCACTCGACCCCCCCCATCATACACACACTTACCGGTGCTTCCTGCTGTGTTGCCGGGGCAGCTGGTTGACGTCTACGCGATCCGCGTAGACAACGTCCGCTGCAACCGGAAGGAGGTGTGGCTAGCAGCGGGGGTTGTCTGCGTCCGTCGCACATAACTTCCCCGACTGTCAGAGATCAGAGTTCCCCGCACCGGTGCGGGGAACTCTGATCTCTGACAGCTGGGGAAAGTATACGCGACGGACGCATACAAACCCCCGCTGCTAGCCACACCTCCTTCCGACTGCAGCGGAAGGCGACGTCAACCCGCTGCCCCGGCTGGAAGCACCGGTAAGAGAGGGGAGAGAGGGGGGAGAGAGGGGGAAGGGGGTGAGAGAGGGGGGGGGAGAGAGAGAGAGAGTGTGTGTGTTAGTTAGTTAAATGGGGGTATAGGGTGTGTGTGTGTGTGTTAAATGGGGGCATAGGGCATTTCTGGAGTGGCGTTAAGGGGGCATTTAATAGAGCACTCTGCCTCCTGAAATGCCTTATACCTCCCTATATGCCACTCTGCCCCATAATATGCCTTTTAACCCCCTAAATGGCAGAGTGGCATATAGGGGTATAAGGCATTTCTGGAGGCAGAGTGCTCTATACAATGCCTTTTAACTCCCTTAATGCCACTCTGCCTCCTGAAATGCCTTATACCTCCCTATATGCCACTCTGCCCCATAATATGCATTTTAACCCCCAGTTAAATGCCAGAATGGAATATAGGGGTATAAGGCATTTCTGGAGGCAGAGTGGCACATAGGGGGTCAAAAGGCATACCATGGGGCACAGTGGCATATAGAGGGTTAAAAGGCATATCATGGGCCACAGTGCCATATTGGAGTGGCAAGCCTGGGGGCAGATGTGCGTAACTGGGGGACAGATTGGAAAATACAAGAAATAAAAACAAAAAAAATCTTTTTCTCAATCATAGCTTTTATTAAAAAAAATAGTTTACATGAATTAACATTTACTGGTAAAACTTTTTTCCTTTAGGGTCGTCTTATATTCAGGCTTTTTCTTTTTTTCCTAAGTTAATATTCAGATTTTGGGGGGTCGTCTTATAATCAGGGTCGTCTTATAATCGAGCAAATACGGTAATTTTCTTTCGTAGGGCTAAATAAATAAATAAATAAAACTAAAATTCAAGAAAATAGTAACTGTAAAATATGTCACTGTAATCTTTTTTTACTTATGGTGGCATGTTAAGTAAAGTTTACAATTAGGGGAATACCGGCAAAAATTTTGCCAGTTGGTATATTTTTCTGGGGTTTGGCCAATATACAAAACAATGTGAAAATAGGAGGAAAATACAATTTCACAGGACATTTGATCTATTGCCGATGGTTGAGATAGGTGAAGCATCACAGAAATGTTTGTCCATTCCTAATACAGGGTTTACAGGGTTTAGAAAAACACTTAAGCAAGTGCTATTGTGGAAAGAGATTTAGGTACATTATAAATGATTAAATCTCATGGGACTTAAAATTATAAGTCATGTTAAGTAGATCAACTCAAGTAACATGCGCACAAGGGTAATCATCAAAAGAGTGGAGTGTAAATACTTGTTTACTAAATTCTTAGACGTTCACCGGCAGCGGCGATGAGCGTGAACGACCTCCGCTGCCGGCACGTCTGTTGGATGTGCTTTAACAATCTCCCTTGCCGGGAATTCCCACGGGGGGAGTCCCGGCAAGGGAGATTTTTAAAGTACATCTTGTAGACGTGCCGGCAGCGGAGGTTGTTTCTGCTCGCATCGCCGGTGAACGTCTGCGTGAACAATCTTCCTTGCCGGTACTTCCCACGGCGGAAGTGCCGGCACCGGAAGTTGAAGTGTGGGGACAGAGTGGCAGCATATCTCGGAGGGGATAGAGCGGCAGCATATCTCGGGGGGGTACATCTTCGGGACAGAGTGGCAGGATATCTCGAGAGGGGCAGAAACAGGGGCGTAACTAGACGCCTCAGGGCCCGGGTGCGAGAATCTGTTAAGGGCCCCCCCACCCCCTCCAAAAAAACATGATTTTTACCCAACAATTTTTTTTCAACAAATTCAACAAATTCAATTTACATATTGAATCATATCTGTAAAAAAAATCAAAGAAAAAGGGGCGCATGTACAAAGGGCATAATCCAGGGGTGTCCAAGTTTTTTCTGCAGTGGGCCACTTCATCAGAATTGTATACGTGCGCGGGCCGCACTCATTTTTTACTGTGACAAAAAATATGGCCTTTAATAAAATATGCAGATTAAAATTAAGTAAAATGACACAAAACCTTTACTCTTCCTCTCACTGATTTCTGGGCCTAGAAAGTTTTGCAACTACAAATTCAGGATTCCCTAGATTTATTCTAGGGATGAACTAAAATGAAAATTCTGGACCAAAACATTCAGGGTTCACTTAGCCAAAACCGAAAATGACCCCCACCTTTAAAAATAATAATAAAAACTCACATTTTTAATAAAAGTAGGTAACACACAATTGGACAAAATTAGCAATATGACTTGGCATGATAGGAGTGTGATTGCTAACATTACAATTAATATTACAATTAATTGGTATGTTTCTCAGTTGATCTTAACCTAAAATGCAGGGTTTGCATGTGATATTCAGTTGTTCTCTGTTTTCATGTGGTTCGCATTTAATCTATACCTGCAATCAGAGCCGGCCTTAGCTTGTCTGGCGCCCTGTGCAGGCTACTCCTGTGGTGCCCCCCATCCCAAAAAAGGAAAGGAAAAAAATCTTGTCACAAAACTAACCTTTCTCACGATCTACCACCTCTGTCCCTTCTCACTGCCTTCCCCCCCTCTGCCCCATCTCACTGCCTCCCCCCTCTGCCCGATCTCACTGCCACCTCCCCTGCCCCTTCTCACTGCCTCCCTCCCTGCTCCTTCTCACTGCCTTCCCCCCTGCCCCTTCTCACTGCCTTCCCCCCTCTGCCTCTTCTCACTGTCTTCCCCCCTCTGCCTCTTCTCACTGCCTTCGCTTCACCTCCTCTCCCTACTTCTCATTATCCTTACTTACCTTGTTGAGTCCTGTGGTGGGAGCGGGAGGCGTCCGTCTTTTCGCTCTGCCGCTCTGGATGTTAAATAAAGTTAAAACAACAACAAAAAAAACGATGCTTTAATTTAAGTACTGGGCAGGGGACTTAACCACTCGGCGCCCCTGCCCGGGACTTAAATTAAAACATCGGGTTTTTTTGTTGTTGTTTTTTTTAACTTTATTTAAATCATCCATGTTAAATAAAGTTTTTTTTAACTTTATTTAACATGGAGGATGTTAACTAAAGTTAAAACAACAACAAAAAAACCCGATGCTTTAATTTAAGTCCCAGGCAGGGGCGCCGAGCGGTTGCTCGTGAAGTTCAGCAACTGGTCGGCGCCCCTCACTCTCCATGACTCCGTCGCGGTTCCGGCGTTTCATGCTGAGCACCGAAATATGATGTCAGGAGAGTGAGGGGCGCCGACTGGTTGCTGAAAACTTCAGGAGCAACTGCTCGGCGCCCCTGCCCGGGACTTAAATTAAAGCATTGGGTTTTTTTTTTTTTAACTTTATTTAACATGAAGGATGTTTAAATTCATGAATGGCCTCCACCCGCTGCCCTCACCAGACACCAGGGAGTCAGAAGCCGTGGTAAGTCGGCGGGGAAAGTGTTATATGGGGGCAGAAGGCTTTTGTGGAGGCAGAGTGCCCCATGATTTGCCCTTTAACCCCCTTTATGCCACTCTGCCTCTAGAAATGCCTTTTAACCCCCTATATGCCACTATGCCTCCAGAAATGCCTTATACCTCCCTATATGCTACTCTGTCCCATGATATGCCTTTTAACCCCCTATATGCCAGAGTGGCGTATAGGTGTATAAGGCATTTCTGGAGGCAGGGTGGCATATAGGGGGTATAAGGCATTTCTGGAGGCAGAGCGGCATATAGGGGTTTAAAAGGCATATCATGGGGCAGAGTGGCATATAGGAGGGTATAAGGCATATCAGGAAGACAGATAGGGGGTATAAGGAATTTTGGGGGGTAGAGCGGCAAGCCTGGGGGCAGATGTGCATAACTGGGGGGGCAGGTTAGCAAATAAAAGGAAATAAAAACAAAAAATAGTTTACATGAATTAATAAAGAAACAAAAGTTTCTTACAAGAATATCGTGAAGAATAATGTGATCACTGTTTTGTTCCACTGAATAAAATGGAACTTCTTCATCTAAAAAATCTTGCAGTAGCAAAGGTTTTGATTCCATTATGTCTAATGCATTTAATTTATTAGGGCCTTTTAACACTTTTGCTTACTGGCATTTGAATACAAATAATGTGATAAAAAAATGTTTTATAGTTATTTGTATGGAAAACAGTGTGACTCGGGTATGTATTAGGGGTGCATGTGGGTATAAGAGCTCAACCGCGAGATAAACTATATGGGGCTGGTCTCCAAATGTTCACAGGGCTGCTTTTCATATGCAGTGCGGCCCTGCCTGCCTGACTGCCCAAGCGAGCGTACCAATATTGATTCACTGACTGATCCCAGAGTGTCAGTGTCGCTCCGTTTTGCCTGCCTCCGTTTTGCCTGCCTCCGTTTTGCCCGCCTCCATGCTATACCACCATTTGTGTGGTAGCAGGCACCTGGCTCCAGCTCCTCCATCAGAGGGAGGTTATGTGTATGATTTATTGACATGACTTCACCCTCCATGTTTAATTTTTTTATTCATCATCAGGGAAAACATCCCATTCCAACAAAATGTTAAAAAAGTCCAAAAATATTTTTACAAAAAAGTACTGTATCTTCCCATATTTTTCAAAAATATATGTTTTGATGAGGTAAATTGCATTGGCTGGCTTCAAAGCTGTCCCAAATAGCACGTGGGGGCAGAATTACCAGATTTGGGGAAAAAAATGGTTTTGAAATAGCAAAATGCTTATTGTCCTATAACTAAAAAAACAACCCAAAAGAAAAAACCTGGGTATTTCTAAACTCAGGACAAATAGTATAATCTATAAAGCTTTTTAAGCTGTTAAGCAAGTAAGTTTTTTTATTAGCTTTTTTCGATAAGTAAAGGTTTTTGAAATAAAAGTGAGAAAAAGTCCTTTTTTCAGTTCATCGTATTTTTTTTTTTATACGAAATATGACCAAAAATATGGTATGTGAAGAAAGCACTTCTTTTCCTGAAAAAAATAATATATAACTTGTGTGGGTACACTAAATGGGACAGGAGAAAATTACAGCTAAACACGAACACCGCAAGAGTGTTAAAACAGCCTTGGTCACAAAGAATACAAAAAATTCAAAACAGCCTGGTCCTTAAGGGGTAAATGAGGAAGACTGGCCACAGGTTTTCCAGAGCTGTCATGGGAGGCCAATAGAGAGGGACTGACTAACAGAATATGATGGCGCTATGTAAAACAAATAATAATAATAATAATAACCTCCCTGATTGACAGCAAATTCTGCTCTTGGGCAATGACCTATATCACAGGTACAATGTTGATTAAAAGCAAAACAATTATTTCAAATGAATGAGCCAGATAATTCTTTTTTCCTGAAGTTGCAATCTTCCCCATCTATTATCGGTAATAGATTGTATTCTTCTCTTGCAGTCTGAAAGACTTTTTCTTTGAAACATGTACAATAATTATTTATTAATTCTAATATATCATTATTAAACGTACTATCATAGCTTATGCCGTTTCATTTTAAAATAAACTCTATGTTCCTTTGATATATAAGAGCTTTCTGTCTGAAACTTGTGTTGCAATAGTACTAAAATAACCGTGACAAAAATAGTTAAGTCCTTGTTATATGTCAAAACAGCAAATAAAAAAGAGAACATACGATAAAAGTGAAAATATTATATAAAATGATTGTGAAATGGAATCAAAGTAGCGCTAATGGTATGTTATAGATGTTATTTAGCTTGACTGCAGTTTGAGTACTTTCAAAATTCTGTATCTATTAGTTACTACATTAGGTGAAAGCAAACTATTATAAACACTGCATATAGACACGGAATTAGAACGTCTTTGTGTCACCATAAATACTGCAAATTACTTCTTGTCATCACATAAAGCATGTGTTTTTCTGCAACTGCCTACACACAGTAATTTGGAATATAACACGTTCAAGTGGCTGCTTCTGTCATCTTGATTTTTAAGTGAAGTAGGTGCCCTGAGGACCTTTTGTGCAAGTCTTTTCTTATAAGAGTTTGCATAAAAATAATATCTGAACTTATACTTCCCATATGGCATACATTTTATTCAAAAGAGCCATTGTATAAGCATAAATATAACTCACAAATATTTAATAACCCATACTATAATCCCAGAGGTTAACGGATCATTAGATCATTTTGTTCAGTATGTTACACAGCTAGAAATGTCATTGTTTTCCATGAAAACGGCTAAGTGACCCCGAACGTTTGAACAGTAGTGTATTCATACATACATAGACATATTATCTGCACTAAAACATATATTATAGAGGAAGGTAACAAACTGATACATATATCCTGCATATTTAAGCAAAAAATATTTATCCCTTAGGATGCATAAAATGACAGCAACTCCTAGTAATATACATTTTAATATGATTTCATTTTTTCTTTATATTTATATGTTTTAATTTGTAGTTTTGCTGTTTAGTGGTTTTGGTGAGCATTGTTTTAGAGAGAGCAGCATTTTATTCTTGGACCCCATCAGCTAAGGTCTGGTCTGGGAAACCACCTGCACAGACCTGTACTTCAAGACTTTGATGAGGGGGCCCACAGCACTCAAGGCTAGGCCTTCTCTCAAGAAAGCTGTCCCTTTTTCGCTATTATTATTATTATTATTATCTTTTATTTATATAGCGTCAACAGTTTACACAGCGCTTAATACAATACATAAATTCAAGGGATATGACAAGACAAGAATTGACAGACTAAGACAAACCGATACATTTGGTGGAGAGCCATGTAAAACAAACCTATGTCGAGCAGGTGAAAACCTAGATATTAAGATGAAATTCGTAGTCACCATGGAAACCTGATGTTTCGGTAATGTAGAGCCCTGTTTTAAACTTTACAATACTTGCCAATACTCCCTAATGCTTATGTTTTAATTAAAGTTCTATGTATTTCTAGAAAACATTGTAGTTCATACTTAGATTAATATTACAGAGGGATTGAATTAATTCACGTCAGATCACCTTCCTGGTTGATCAGCTTCCTGGTGCACTGCTTACTTAGTGGGCCAGTTGGGATAATAAAAAATCTTCCCCGCAACTTGCCAATTTTTTCTACAGGGGTCATCGCATAGCTGCCAATGTCTCCGTAGGAATCCCCCCCCCCCCACACACACACACACTGCATCATTCATTGTATTAACTTTCTTTTTATAAGAATTTCCAACAACTTCAATGTGAATGCCCAATACACCTCATTTGTATAAGGAAATTACTCAGAAATGACAACACCAGTTAAGCAAAAATAAGAATGGTGTCTTCGCTATAATAGCTACTATTCATCTAGAGATTTTGACAGTAAGATATCCAGCAATTCTTTGTTTGAAGAATGGTGTCTCACATTATCATTGATGCTTTGCTGAAAGATGTAACCCACCAGGTGTCAGAAAGAGTCAATAATCATTCTTCTAAAACTTACCATTAATAATATGGAAATGAGAAGTCTTTGGATCATTATAATACTTCAGACATGAAATATCAGAATCCATTGTTCTTTGTAAATTGAATAGATCTTTGTATTAGATTGAGACATACAAGGATAAATGTACTTCTCAGAATGAATAATAAGCATTTTTATGTATTCTGTTATATTCTGCTCAACAATGCTGGTTGATCAACTGAATTGATTTATTTTCACTGCTCTGTATCCATTTATCCATCCTTCAATTTACATATCTGTGTGTTTACCTTACACTATATTGGCATGATGTACAATTATTATTTTTCCTATACACTAGGTAAAAGTCTGCTCAAAGTCTGCACAAGTTGCACTGAAGACAAGGCTCTGTGTGAGGTAAGAGAAAGAGAAAGATGGAAGGAGAGCTTTTGAGAGTTTGAGCTATTACACAGGGAAAATGAGGACAAAGAGATGAAAATATGTGAGAGGAGGAGAGCCAGGAGAGAGATGGAGAACATCAAGGGGGAGAGGGAAAAAGGAGTGTGTGTATGTGTTAGTGTGAGTTGCTAGTGTGTGTGAGTGTATGGTGCTAGAGTATGTGTGAGTCACTCTATGGCAATACTGTGTGTGTAAATGTATGGTGTTAGCATTAGTGTGTGATAGTATTTAGTGTTAGCATGTATGTGTGGGTGTTAGATTGAGTAGACTGAAGACAACCAGAGCTGAGCCTATAATATTAGAAAACTAAGAACATCAATTTATAGGTATACACATATGTAAATATTTTACTGCTTCCTCTCCAGTTGCACAGGTCACTGCAGAGACAGGGACACCTGGGTGTTTCTACAGGCTTCCCATGATACGTGGGGCTGCTTTGACACAAGAAGGGAAACTACAAGCATGCAATTAAGTTTAAAAGCATCTCTGTAAACTATATAGTGTTTAGGGAATATGTTTTCTGCTTCTAATTTATGCAAAATATGATTTCATTATTTATTACATAATATTTAGTATTATATGTATGTATATTAAAATAAATAGCAGAAGGGTGGGTAATGTTTTTGGCATGCCACAGTTACCATTTGGCTTTAGCCTTAGGTCTGTTTGGAACCTAGTAACATCCCTGGCTGCAGAGAAGTCACTGTGGGAAAACATTAGCTCTTGTATCACTTTGTTGCCAATAGGGTACAACAAGTTGACCAGGTCCTCGCAACCTCTAGGGACTGCCCTGTAAATACCGTATTTGCTCGAATATTAGACAATGCTTTTTACGAGCAAATGCTCTGAAAAATACATCTCGTCTTATATTCACATAGAGGTCTGACTATAAGACTAAGATCCAGATCCTCCGTAGTGCTGCAGGGGACCTGGATCCTCCTCTCTGGTAACCTCCACTGCTGCCAGCACTTCCTCTGGGGCTTCTATGACCGAGCGCAGGCATGACATGACTTTCTAGTGCTCAATTGTATAAGCCCTGGTGAAAGTGCCAGGCAATGCCAGGCAATGCGCATTGTCTATGCGCATTGCGCAGCCCCCACTAGTCACCAGGGAGTCTGAAGCACGGGGGGCAGAGTGGAATATAGGAGGGTATAAAGCATATCTGGGGAACAGAGTGGCATATCAGGGAGGCAGAGTGGCATAAAGGGGGTATAAGGCATATCTTGTAGGCAGAGTGGCATATTGTTAGGAATGAATCAGATGAGAAACCAAGTATGCAGAAATTGGAATGACGGCCAAAATCCAGTAACCAAAATTCAAATGAATGCTCAGGCAAGCTGGGTCAGGAACACAGAGGTCCAACGAAGTCAAACTGGCAATATCAGCAACAGTATTTAATAAAATGGTCAGGCAAGCTGGGTCAGGAAAGGAGATGTCAAACAAAGTCAAACAGGCAATATCAGCAACAGAAGTAATTGTAGATACACTACTATGGAGAGTAGTGAGCCCAGCCAATACAACAACTGAGCACTAAATGAAAGCCCCGCCCCTTGTGCATGACGTTACGTTACACGAGTCCCATCGCCTCCACTGTGGTACAGGATAAGAGGGGGTGTGTAGCGCACGCGTACAGCTCACCTCCTGGAAAACAGAGGGGGTGGTGAATGAGGTAAGTGACGAGTGCCCGCTAGACACGGGTACTCTGGTGATAGGCTTCTGGGTGGACCGTGACACATATCAGGGAGGCAGAGTTGCATAGAAGGGGGTATAAGGCATATCTGGGGGGCAGAGTGGCAAGCCTGGGGGAAGATGTGCGGAACTTGGGAGCAGGTTGGCAAATAAAATTGATTTAAATGGGATACGGATATCACAAACATTCATGTGCATGTGATGACAGCAATGTCCCCTTGGTCATAGGTGCACTATTTAAATACTAATTTAGGAACATTAGTGAATGAGGAAAAATGTATGTATCTGGTAAATGCTGTAGGGAGGTACATGCATGTCGATTAATATTAATTGTAAAAATCATTGTTTAATACCTTCAACCTTCAGTGTATTCCAGGCCACTGCTGAATTAAGCACACACAAACTTTTACTTTTACTTGCTATAAACATATTTTAAAGATTGCAGAAAATACAGTATACACTTTAGAAATCACACTGGGAGACATATGTATCCAGTTTACCAAGTGTAGTAATTGACATGTTATTTTGAAGCAAGTTAAAGCATTTAATAAAGCATACCATCATTTAACATATACAGTTTGCTGCTAGAAAAGGATCATTAAAAACATAGCAGAAAAAAATAGAATTAATATGGATCTTCCAGTTTGTGTACTCAGGAAAAAAAAACATAATAGTCTTTGAGAGCTCTATTATTAGAATTCATCAGGTCAAGGACACCTTTTTGTGCAGCCAGATGTAATCAGGTTATACTTCTTTGTAGATGAATTGGAAGGAAAAATGGAAAAAACAATGTGTGATTTAAATTGTAAACATTCATAAATAGTAATGTGGTTCTATTCAGTTTGAATTAATATACAAAAGCAACTAATGTTTTCACAATAGGTATCTAGAATTTATCTTATAGAGTGTGGATATGTATAACAAAACATAAAACAAATTATTATTATTATTTTTATTATTATTATTATTATTATTATTTAAGTGGGAGCTGAAAAAATGTGCTGTTTATGTAAATGTATGTGTGGAAACAGATTAAAACAATTATTTTATAATTTTTTTAGAGCCATTTCAAGAAATAAGGGTTTTAATTCAAAGTTATTAAATTGCATTTTGAAGTTACTAAATTATATTACTTTTACAATGGAAAATCTGAGATATATTGGCCAATCTTAAGAGATAAAGCATATCACTGTTTTTTGTGTTTTTTTTTAAACTAATTTTTAGCAGCATGGTAGATTTATCAGTGATCTATTCAGTGACCGTCAAGACAACACAGTTTTTACTTGGTAGTAGTGAGGGAGTTTTAAGTCACATATGCACATTAGAATGAATGTAAAGTTGTATTACAATGAAAGTATGCTATATTTCATCTAAAGGGTAAAAATACGTGAAATAATTGTGAAAATACACGCATAAAAAAATACACGCATAAAAAGTATAAATTGCATTACATGTATTTTGTGATGACTATTACATTTTAAACATCATGGTGTATTAGTTCAATGGATATTCAACACTAACAATATATATTAAGCAGTATATATATATATATATATATATATATATATGGGTTGACAAGCTACTGATTCATAAAGTCCTAACACTGCTATCTCTTGTCATGTCTACTAATTAAATGCATGGTGTATGGGTAGAGACAATCTTTAACAAACAGCAATTATTTCACATAATCAAGTGCTCTGACACAATGTATCACTTTCATGGGTAACCTCCCATAACTCAATACAATGATAAAGCCATGTACAGCACATATCGGTTCAGTGAACATGCCTATTAGGTAGTCTAAATATAGAATGCTAAAAATGTCTCTAGTGCATTATATCCATGGTACACCTGGACCTCCCAAGGAGAAGTCAATAGAAAGCACCAATTAAACATAATTGCTACTCAACAGCAAAGGAGCTTAGGTGTGACATGTAAGACTCTGGTGTTAATTTATAAGGATATTCTTAAGGATCAAAGATTTTTTTAAATAATTGAAGGCAAGCAGTGACTATTATAAGAAGATCCATAATGTGGTATTTCAAGTATAAAATGATGAATTCAAATACAATATAACAATCACATAATTTGTAAGAGCTCTAAGGTGCACACCAAAACATAAGAGGGTGTTCCTTTATTCAGCTATCCCCAAACTAAAACTCAGTTCAGCTCCATACAGCTTGGGTTTGCTTAGAATGAACATGTCTGTGAATAATCAATGTCAAATGTCAACTGTCAACCCAGTTATTCACGATACATTTTGAGCTTGATTATGAGCTCTGTTTTGGTTTGGAGATAGGAGGTACATTCAGCATTTATAGAACACCTAACATACATACCACTGAACCAGAGATTTGAGTTCAGCTTATGATTCGTTCTAAGTGAATTTAGTTAATTTCAGTTATTTCAGGAACAGTAAAAATCATATGGATTATAACCTACTGTACAGATGTATTAACATGTTTTAGATGACCAGGCTTGCCAAATGAATCTGAAAGTGTTTATGCAGTAACCCTCATAACCATGGTACTATATGACATATCCAAACTGCCTGTGTTATGAGCAAGAACAAAATAGATCTCAAAATATATTTCTAAATGTATGTAGCATTGAAACCTGTGGTACGGACATAAGTTGACTACAGTAGTTTGTGACTACTAAATGCCACACAAAATTCAGTTATTCTCTGAAACTGAAAGAACTGTTTGACCATGTCTCAAACAGGCCGGGAACACTTACTACCTCAGCCCCCCAATTGTAAAAACAAAAATCAATATGCTATTTGTGAGCAGTCAATTAACATTTGCTTTGCAATTATTTAAAAAGAATAAAATAAGTTAACTTTAGTGAAAAACACTACTGCCCTATTCTCTGCCAATGATTTTTATAAACAATTATTGTAAAATTGTAAAAAGAAAAACCATTGAATCATACTTAAGTTTAAGCTTTCCAATCTCTTAACAGTGTCATTTTACCAGCAAAAACTAGACTTAAAAAAAAAAATCCCCTTTAAATAATTTAGATTTATAAAGTTTTCTGCTTGATTGAGTTTAGCTATTTTAGATTGAACATTATTCCTAAATCTTTAAATCAACAGAAAAGTATTGGAATAATAGCCTTCTAAATAATAAATGAGCAGTAAATTGATGGATGAATATTAAACAAGAGAAAGTGACTTGTTACTTCAAAACTTTTCATTTATCCTTCCTGGAAGCGATTGATATTAATACATTCTAACTACATATTTGCATTTCTATTGTGCAGCTACTAATTTAGGATAGTGTTTCTAAAACATTTATAAAATATAAAGTATACAACATAAATGTATTATACAAGACATCATTCATCACCCTAAGATTCATTAATATAACACACAAATTCATGTGTTCCTCCATAGCGTGATACTGTTCATATTTTTGGAATCTTACATTTTAAATTAGGACAAATTCATCTAACAACTCTCTTTCAAAAACCGCTCCATCAGTTATGTGTTTATTAATATTGTTATAGGGGACATCTACATTAACATTTAAATTCTAATTTCAATGGTCAGTGATGCATTTATATTATAGTAACTCATTTAATATCTCATTAAATGGATTCTATTAATCATACCTAGAACTATGTGATATATACGGTATATATATATGTAATACTAATTAACATACATTTTCTTTCATATTGTGAAAGATGAACCAGCCATGAAGCACCTGGTTATAGCACCACTGGTCTTAAGAGCCCCCTCAGAGGATGTGGGATAAGTGAGGCACATAAGTGAAGCACAGATCGCACTGTAGTTATTACTATAAGTATCTTGTTCATTAACAAACTTGTGATGACATGTATAATGTTCCATCTTACATATAATTACCATTTTTTATCAATTATTTCTGAGATCACCCTAAAATATTTTTCTTAGAGCCGCTTAAAGAACTAGAACCATCCCTGCTTATAGCAATGGATTCACTGGTTTCTTCTATTTTTCTTGATTTGCCCCTTCCCCGTTTTGTAGCTTTGTTAGCTTCCACAAGTATTTAGAGTGTGTCTGTGCTCCTTTGCCTATTCAGCCAAAGGAGCATTTGTAAGGAAGGCACTGATGTTGGAACAGAAGGCCTGAGTCCCCATTGGCATTCCAATTCAACCAAAAGTGTTTAATGCGTTTAAGGTCAGGACTTTGTGCAGACTACTTGTGTTCCTCCACACCAAACTCATCAAACCATCTCTTTATGGACTGCACTTTGTGCACAGGGCCACAGTCATGCTGGAACAGGAAAGGGCCTTACCCAAACTTGGAATACAATTGTCAAAAATGTTTTTGTGTGCTGTATCATCAACAATACCTTTCACCATAACTAAGGGGCCTAGCCCATCCCCTGCATGATATCTCCATAACAGTATCCCTCCCCATCAAGTCTTACAATAGGCACTATGGGTTCCATTAAGTAGCATTCTCCTGGAATCTGCCAACTCCAGATTCATCCATCACACTTCCAAATATAGAAGCATGAGTCAGTTCCAGAGTCCAGTGGCTTTACACCATTTCAGCGACACCTGGCATTGTACATAGTGATCTTTTGCTTGTGTGCAGCTGCTTGGACATGGAAACACATTTCATGAAACTCCCGATGTACAGTTCCTGTGCTGATGTTGCTTCTGGAGGCAGTTTGGAACTCTGTAGTGAGTGATATTACAGAGGACTGCTGAGTGTGCACTTCAGCACTCAGCAGCCCCGCTCTTTGAGTGTGCATGGTCTGTTACTTTGTGTCTGAGCTATTGTTACTCCTAGATGTTTGTATTTCACAATAATAGCTCTTACAGGGCCGATCTAACAGGGCAGCAATTTAATGAACTGACTTGTGGCAAAGGTGGCAAGC
This sequence comes from Spea bombifrons, assembly GCF_027358695.1. Taxonomy (NCBI): domain Eukaryota; kingdom Metazoa; phylum Chordata; class Amphibia; order Anura; family Pelobatidae; genus Spea; species Spea bombifrons. The sequence continues at coordinate 93,743,369 of NC_071087.1, forward strand.
TATGACAGTGCCTCGCTTAAAGATACTCAGCTCTTGTGACTTAATCTACTGCCAATGTTTGTCTATAGAGGTGGCATGCCTATGTGCTTTATTTTATACACCTAAATAGCAATGGGTGTGGCAGAAACTCAATAATTACTACTACTAATAATAATTTTGGTCATATAGTGTGTGTATATATATATATATATATATATATATATATATATACACATTAAAATCCTTATTAGAAAGAGTTTTGGAAAGTTTATACATTAAAACTTGAATCCTGCTTTATGGTCCAGCAACACATATGACGAGATTTGATTTGAGATATCTATTTGCCCCCCTTCCCAACCCCAGGTAAATATGGTGCAGGAAGTGTGCCCACATCTCCCTGCACATAATCAACTCACCATTTGGCAGCTTCACAACTGGCTTGAAGAACTTTGCTTGTAGTGGTCACCTGAGGCAAGTGGTCCCTTTCGTTTCAACAGGAGTGTTTTTCTACCATTGATTGGCTGCTTCAAGTGGTCAATCAGTGATAACAAATGTTGGACCATAGCCAGGAGGGCTGCTGATGCCCTGTCAGGTAACAGTTTTTTTTTTCTTTTTCCATTTTAGAAGAATGCATACTAAAGTATTCACATTAAAATATGCATACATACATTCAAATAAAAATTATAAATAAGAAGATAATAAAATGCAAATTATATTGTCCATATTACATATAGCAATATGCTATAACTGTTTAAATGTGAAAAAAAACAACACTGATGCACTTTGAGTGACATGTCAATGTAAGATAATTTGACACATAAACAAAACACAAGTATGTGAAAGCAGTTAGTGGTTGAAGACAGTGAGGAGAAGCTGGAGTCACATGACAGATCACAAATTGTGTTTTGTTTGTTTGTCTGTCTTGTTTTGATGTAGCATTTCCACTCATGGACTGGCACTGTATACATCCAAACCTTAACAGGAGTTAGAACTTTGCCTGCATCCAAGACCAAGACTGAAACAATTGCTGTTTCTATTGACATCAGCATGAATTGTAAAAAAAAAAAAAAAAAAAAAAAAGGCACAGAAGCTATATGACAGTTAGTAGTAAGGAAACAATTCTGCAGAACAAATAGAGCATGCACCAGCAGGCAGAGTGTGCCAGCAGGCTGCTTCTGGCTATTATTCTTTTTTTTGCAGGAATAAAAGCTATTCAGCTACATCTCTTCTACTTATAAATATTTTAGTCATATTCCGCAAATAAATGTTGCCGGACTCTGGGCTTAACGGTTTCATGCTGTGTTATGATATGCACTATATTTTCAATGTTTTATACTAAAGATGCAGTGCTAAATTGCTAAACTGGAGTAAAATGTTCTCGCTGAAACGGTGATAATGCAGCTTAGAAATGTTTCCAATTTCATCACATGGTTTTATCCATTTAGTTTGTTTATTTACAAAGTGCAAACTACTTCAGAAATATTATTTGTTGCAGTTATACAGACCATTACATAAAGATCTGTTTATATTTTTTCAACAATCTGTCTTAGAGTACATTCACTTTCACCATTACTAGCTAATTTTATTGTTACTAGCATTTTATATGAAAAAAAAAATAACCTTTGACAAAACACTAATTGAGCTCTGTACCATGGTAAGCAAACACATCTTAATAGGTCTTTCATTTTATTATTTCCTTTGACAGTTTAATGATATAAAACCAATGCAAAAATAAATAACAAAAACAAAAATTCACTCACTAAGTTTACTATGCATTATTAAGGCCAAACCAAAAATTGATGTTACGTACAATACAATAAATCCTTAATTGGTCATTGTATTGTTGGCTCTGGGGTAAGTGGCACTTTGCCAAGTCTTATAACCACTGAAACATGCACTTCCTAAATGCTATATACTCCATTACTTTGCATGCCTAAAAGAAACATAAAAGTATCTTTGTGTCTAAACTAGTTGTGAGTGGTGCTTTCTTTAAAAAAGCAACAAAACTTGGATTATTTATAAATGTTTTTATGACTGATTATGTACAAAAGTGATTCATAAATGTTTCAGATCACACAGTGATATCGTGCTATGTGCAATAAAAATGTAATTTGATACTAAAAGGATTAAAATATTGAGTCATGGCTTGGCTCCATCCAAGATGGAGGCTTAGAGGAAAAACTCTTCGTCCCTCAAGTGCTTTTTATCACAATGTTACATTCACCACAAACCACCCGATCTAACAACATGGGAACAAGTAGGCCAATTGGCACCCGCCAGACCTTAGGGATACCCTCGGTATGAGACATTCTATTGACTTCACAGGGTCCACATGGTGAGGACAACAGGGCTTAGATGTCAGCCTCTACCTCTTTTTATTCAAGTGAGGAATCTATCCAGGACACAATGAAGGAGGACAAGCAACCGGAGCAGTCTACAGTCATCATTTTCTCATGATCCAGTTTTGAGAAGGCAGAAGAGTCATCTCATGTGTTCTGTCAGTACATTATCACTTACAGTAAGCGAGTTATTGCACTATACTTACCAGTAATCTATTTTGTTTTGCTCAACTTTTTACTTTAATTTTCTCTGAGTATGTGGACACTATGGGTACATGCGATAGAATTTATAAGTTTCAAATTCTTCTGGGGAGGATTTGAGGGATTGGCACAGGGGATATTTAAAGATGGTTATTGTTACTTATTGTTATGCCTGATAATGTATTTGTATATTTAATTTATTTAGTACATTTTTTCTTCCTTTATGTTTTTTTTAAGTTGGAGAATCTCTTAGACAGGGCTATTTTTCTATGACCATAACATAAAAAGATTATGGCTTACCAGGTTAATTAGACAGGCAATGCTGGTCTCAGAGTAACTTCAATTAAGGCTAAAGGTCGGACTATTCTTGAAAAATTTTTCCTTTCTATTAAATAATCCATATTACAATAAGACATTGTGTGTGCTAGTACAGGATAATAGGCTTGTGCAAATGGACCAAAAACAGTTCGGACAAACTTTTCATTTCATATTTGGTCCATTTTTTTTGGACAATGTATTTTCTTACCTGCCCTTTTGGCTTAGACGAGCCAAAGGAAAATGTTGAAAATTTTGGAAACTAAATTTGTTGTCACTCCCATAGCCTCTTTCACACTCTAACTCAAGCTCTTTCACACTCTGACTCATTCTCTCATACTCACGTTCACGTTCTCTCATTTTTTCATTACTTAGACCAATCATGCTCCAGTATACTAGACCGCTCTCCGGAGCGGTCACAGTGCCTCCTGGGGTGATCGCTGATCGCCTCCTAAACTTTTAAAACGGATGTTGACGCCCACGGGGAGGGGCCAGACATGGCCCATGATACCAACCCCAGTGTTGCTGAATGCCCCGACATCATTACAGCAACACCGTTTAAGCAAACAAAGTGATCGTAAGCTTGTTTAATGAAATGACGTGTCAGGCATGTCATAGGTCATTAAGTGTGCCTAACCCGTCAATGGACATTAAGGGGTTAAATACTCCAAGATATAGTATAATTATTTATAAAGTTATTATTTGCTTGACAATGTTTACTAATATTTAAAAATATTTCTTGTATGTCAAAGTGACCTTTTAAGCATTCGCAGATAACACTGTTTACATGTTATTGCAAGTAGTGCAGCAGACATGCTCATTGAAATCTAAAATGAAATTCTAAGACACATTATATTACTACTTCTATATAACCATAGCAGATTCTATTTTGGCTAACTTTATAACAAGCCATGTTGTACTAAAAGCAATAGGACAGCTGCTCAGATTATAGTTAATTGTGTGTCGAATATCTCTTTATATTGCTTTATGAAAGAAAAAGGCTGAATAATCAAACATAGTGAAAGTCACAGATTGAGCCGGGGAAATGTCAATTCAATTACTTTTGAGAAATGAAACTACTTCAATTTTAAAGGAAGACAAAAAGAAACAAAAGCTTTAGCAGATTTCACAGACAGAATTGAAGATGGTGTTCTGACCAAGAGCAAAAGCAGTGGAATCATGAATAAAAGTCCTGAAAATGCACACTCCAAGAAACACTTGTACAGGAGAAGAGCATATACCTTTTTAATAGTGTGTGGTTTTACATAAGCATTATTGGTAAAAATAGAAACAGTTTGTTTAATATATTATACTCGCATTGGCAATTGTTTACTACAACAATGTACCAATTTGTACTGTGTGTATCACTATTAGATTTTGTAGATTCTATATTATCCAAAATGAGAACATTATTTGCCTGCCCTTCTTATACAGTAAACAAAAGGACATACATCAATGATGTCATTTGAAAATATTAATAATTAATTTCATTAGAGGACTTGGTTATACAAAGCAAGGTCCAGCAATGTGACTACCTTTTCCCCCTATATAGCAAATAGATTATAGACTAAATGCTAGTTATCTACTAACAGAGAAGGCAGAAGTAAAAGTGTCACACTAATGGTAAAAGTATCGTGCAGACATATTTGACATGTGCCAGTGCAACAATAGGATTTGTTAGCACAAGTAACAATAAAAACACGATCAATATATTTTAGTGCCAGCACAAGTCAAAGTAATAATTTTGTCAATAATAAATAATACTTATGTAAAAGAAAAGATAATAGGTTTATCTATTGACCTGGGTAGAATGATTGTGGATTATATGTGCTACTAAAAATGCCGTTAGAGATACAATTTGCTTTACCTTTTTTTATAATCAAATTTTTCTAATAAAATTTTAAGCATTATTATGCTAAATGTATTAAAAATTAGAATGACCAAAAATTCTAGGATAAAGTATGTTACTGATGCATGATTCAGGAAAGTAAAATAATGGGAAAATACCACCTTGGAGTTATTACTTCTTCTGGATCAATTTGCTAGTAAAAAAATAAATATCCTGTTAATGATAATTACCCAAAGTTAATGGTAGACTAACACAGTATATATGATTTAAAAAACACTTTTATATATTCCCAGGCAATAATCTATTTGTTATCATCATTAATATATTCATTAATTATTTTTTTTTCATACTGCTGAGTAAAAAGTAAAAGTACTGAAAAGTTTTCAGTACAGAGTTGTAGAAGTAAGGACCGGAAGTATGTATTAAACTAATACATAATATTGCTTTAAGGAGGACCCTGCTCGCTGAAGTTTATAATATCAAGAAGTTTATAATATCAAGGATCTCTTCTTAAATCTGTATCTGTTGCTCTACAGGGAATTATTAAATTGTTCGTTTTTGAAACTGACAACACATTTGATGATTTCAAGCTTTCCGTATGTTTAATGCAAAGGGAAGTTGCTATCTTTTACTGGTTCATATCTCTGCGGTCCTGTAAGCTTATGTGACATCTTACTGTGTCGGCCCAACAAAATGTATTAACTTTGATTTAAAGATTCCATCTTCTTCTGGATCAATATGGCTACAGTATACCTTTATTCCTTACATTAATTCGCATAGAAATACCATCTAAAATGTAGTAGGTTTTTTTCAAAACATTGTGCTAAAATGCTAATATAGTGACCTATACATACCAGAAAAATTTGTTAATATATTTATGTGTGGCTTGAAAATATGCAAAGGAAAGACTTTAGGCATCAATAATAAAAGTAAGCAGGGGAGTCTAAAAGCAATTATAGTACATAGTACAACTAAACATTGAAATATAAGGAAATAAATCCCCTTACAATTATGCAATAGGGCTTCATTTCCATTTTTCCCAAATATACATCAACCGCTCGCAACCAGAAGGCAGCATGCCTTCAAAATGTTTATAAATACAATTACATTAAATATACCTGATATACAAGCTATAATGTAACAATGCTTACAGAGAAAACAGAGAAACAGATCAATATAAGGCTTAGCATCAAAGAGTCAAAAGACCCCAGAAAAATTAATAGCAAGGCAAGCATAAAAATAAACATTAAGCACAGACTAAGTTCAATTTCAGTGAAATAAATGGTGTGCTGCTCATCAAAACAAGGCCATCATTAGCCTTTTGAGGGCAAATAGGAAAAATACAGTACTTGTACTATGTTACTCTAAGAGAAAGAGGCAACATACATTAGAAAAAAATCTGGTGTATCCTGGTTAGTAATAGTCAGTGTAATACTAACTTCCCATGTATATATTTTGTTCTTTATAATAGTTTATCATAATATAACATGATAAACCTTGACATGTTGAAACATTTTTGCAAATCATATAGACAAAGTAACTTTTCTGTATATGATGTTTTATACATATATCCAATAGAGGGCACTGTTTGTTAAAATAAACTTTCGGCTTGAATATGTTTGTACATGTAGTGTGTCTGGAATAGGAGGAATTACATATTACACTTTGATTATCTATGGATTTTTTTCTACATTTTCAGTTTGAAACATTTAATGTCAATACCGTAGCCACAATTTCCGATTATTTTATTTTCAAATGGACAAATTTGTTTTTAAAGTGAATATTATTATTTTGAAGGTTATTTTCAAAAACTAGTTTCAAATCAACTATGTTCAAAAATGTTAAAGTAATTTCCTTTACCATACAAATGCTGTCTACTAGTAAGTGAGGCAAAATGTTTATAATAATAATAATAATAAAATAAGAAAGTGTTTGGGCCTCCGATTAAATCAGAATTGTATTTTCTGAGGGTTCTTTCTAGTTACAAGAGAGATCCTACAAGAGAGAAGTCTACAAAGATTCCTCTGAGACTTATAATACAGATGGGCAAAACATTCATACATATTTTTAATTAGACAGAAATTGAGAGTGGTATGTTTGTAAATGTTTGCCAGCATAGCTGAGAGTGGACATCTTATTTAAAATTTTGTGACTTTGGATTGTCAGTTTGAATTTGTACCAGTGTGGTTGAGGATTTTAAATATGATTGTGCATCACTGGCATCTGAATGCACTTCAGTAAAGCTGAGTGCACATCAACAGTGTGGGGATTAGTCAGTGTGGTTATGAGAGGTCACTGTGGTGGAGTTTGTATCAGAGTGGCAAGTAGGAGTGTGAATTTGTGGTGCTTAGTGTATGTAAGTGAAACTACAAGTAGTCAGTGTGCTTGAGTGTGCATCAGTGTGGCTTAACGTAAGGGTACATCAGTCAGGCTCAGGGCCAAACTGGGTTACCAGGAAACCGTGAGATTTCCCGGTGGGCCGGCTGGTCCAGGCCAGAGAAATCTGCAGGTGAGGTAAGGGAGTACGGGAGGTTGAATGAATGTCTGCGTTAGTGAGTAACTAAGTAAGTGAATGCCTGGCACAGGCAGGTTGTGTAGGTGGCACAAGTGGCAGAGACAGGCGGTTCAGGATGCAGAGGTGGCACAGGTAGGCTGTTTAAGGGACAGGTGGCACAGGTAGGATGTTTAAGGGACAGAGGTGAAACAGGCCGCATGTTTTAGGGGAAGAGGTGGCACAGGCTAGTTAGGGGGCAGAGGTAGCACAGGCAGGCTGTTTAAGGGATCGAGGTGGCAGCGGCAGTCTGTTTGAGATCACAGAAAAGCTGTTTAGAGGAAAAGATGGCACAGACATGTTTGGGAGGACAGGTGGCACAGACAAGCGGTGTGGGGGTAAAGGTGGCACAACCAAGCTGTTTTGGTGCAAAAGCACTGTGGGATGTGTTGCTTATGACACTTGGGTGCCCTCTGGTTTATAGTTATGCCCCTGGTGTGGCGTATGGGCAATTTACAGACTCTGTAGTCCTACATCCCAATGATATTAATGTAACCGCTCACAATCCCTTGTCCCCTGCAGCCTCCCAATTGTTACTTTTTACCTAGGGTTTTCTTGTTTTACCGCCAACCTCCTCATTAGTCCTACATCCAAATTTATTGACCACTTGACTTTAAAATACCTATTGACAATCCCTTGTCCACTGCTGCCTCCAAATTGTTATCTTTTAACTTATTTTTTGCTTTATCACAGTCAACCACCACCCTAAAATACAGTGATGGCCATAAATGTATCTGGTTTTCTTCTCACTCTGCAATCCAAACCTCGAAAGGTGCTCTAGTACTGCTAGGTATCTGTAGTGAAAATTATATTTACCTAAATTCAAGCTCATTTCCTGCTAAATAAATTCTCCCCCTGGCCTCTAAACTTCTGGAATACTTGACATACATTCATCTAACATACCGTATTTGCTCGATTATAAGACGAGGTTGTTTCCAGAGCAAATGCTCTGAAAAATACCCCTCGTCTTATAATCAGACCTCAAATAGGTCTGATTATGAGACTAAGATCCAGATCCCCCGCAGCGATGCAGGGGACCTGGATCTTCCTATGTTAACCCCCCCAACTTACCGGTGCTTCTGAGTCCCCGGTGCTTAGTCCGGGCTGCGTGTGGAGCTCTACGCGATACAATCGCGTAGAGCTCTACACGCTTCCCGGACTAAGCACTGGGGACCCAGATGCAGGGGACCTGGATCCTCCTGTGTTAACCCCCCCCAACTTACCGGTGCCTCTGAGTCCCGGTGCTTAGTCCGGGCTGCGTGTAGAGCTCTACGCGATTGTATCGTGTAGAGGTCTACACGCTGCCCAGACTAAGCACTGGGGACTCAGAAGCACCGGTAAGTTGAAGGGGGGGGGCATAACACAGGAGGATGCAGGGCACCTGCATCCTCCTGTGTTATGCCCCCCCCTCCAACTTACCGGTGCCTCTGAGTCCCCGGTGCTTAGTCCGGGCAGCGTGTAGAGCTCTATGTGACCTACACATTGCCCCAACTCGCCTTATCTCCACATGCATTGAAACATTCACCCCACCCCTCACAAACAAAATCCAATGTACACTAAAAACTGGAAAAATCCCCCATCAGATTAGACCCAGACTGCATAGTAAATTACAGACCAGTATCCAACCTTAAATTTTTGGGGGCCCATCTATCAAGCTATAACATCTTTGATCCTTTCCAGTCAGGTTTCAGATGCCAGCACAGCATGGACACAGCACTAGTCTGAGTACTAAATTATCACCTTATGATGAGACACCAAGGTTTTTATTCCACCCTAATCCTCCTGGATCTCTCAAAGAGTTCTCCTCTTGTTGTACCTAAAGACTAGTCTTGCCTGGTTATTTGGGGACTGGATAGCGATATGCCTTTACTTTGCTTGGGGATATTGCCTACGGATTGCGGAGAATTATTGTCCTGAAGGGAGAAGTCGCTATTGGCAGAGAGGGACAACCTGAGGTCCCTGGTCGGTCCGTCACACATAGTATTTTAATAGAGCTCTTATAGCACATCTGTAAGGCACAGTGCTTAACTGGTTAAAATCTTTCTTCACTGGTAGATAACAGAGAGTAACATTTTTCTCATTTTTTCTCAATGTTTTTGGACAACAAATTTAGTTTCCTGCCTCTTCAGTTTTTTATTCAGAAACAAAATTGATTGCCCACCCCTGTCTCCAGTCCTATCTGTGCCCCCTGCACTCTCCCCCCACCTTGTACAACATTTTCGTGCACTCCCGTCTTATGACCAACCGGTCCAACTTACGCAAGAAGTACGTCACAAGCTCGGGTGGTGGCTTCGTCACATGGAGGCTTGGAACGGTTGCGCCATCTTCAGTTCTCAACCTGACTTCGTCCTGGAATCCGACGCCAGCATGTTGGGCTGGGGTGCAGCCTCCCTCATGGAAGCGACTGGGGGTCTGTGGTCACTGGAGCAACGCTCCCTTCACATCAACTGTCTGGAGCTGATTGTAGGGTCATTTGCAATCAAAAGTTTGGCGAAAGATCAGTCGGATTGCTGCCTCCTCGTTCGGTTAGACAATGTCTCGGCGGTGAGGTACATCAATTGCCTGGGGGGCACGCGGTCCAGATGTCTTACAGAGCTGACGAAAGACATCTTCGAATTCTGTCTCGCTCGCAACATCACGTTAGAGGCAGAATACCTTCCAGGGGAAGAGAACTTCATGGTGGACTGGTTCTCGAGGCATTGGAGGGATGTGAGCGATTGGAGGCTTCACGCTCAGGTCTTTCAGGACATCCTTCGCCACAGGGGGCCTCTTCACTTAGATCTCTTTGCGTCCAAGACGAACCGCCAGACAATTGATTTCTTCAGCGGGTTCCCAGATCCGGAGGCACTGGCGACGGACACGTTTACCCAGATTTGGCCGGCGCCTACGCTTTCCCCCCTTTGTGCTAATACTGAGGGTCATTCATTATCTTTGGCGCGCCGGGGGTCCCTGGTCCTGTGACACAGCTTTGGCACACGCAGCCTTGGTTCCCGGCGTTGCTGGAGATGTCAATACAGGATCCATTGGCCCTTCCCTCCTTCCCGTCTCTTCTTTCGGGCCCGGAGGGTTAAACTCATCCACTCCTCTTGGAGGGGCGATTAGCTCTGGGGGCATGGACGGTCTTGGGGGTCCCCCGAGCGGGTTCGGACCTATTGGAGGTCACATAATCCTTGCTCAGGGAGTCTTGGGCTCCGGGCACAAGGAAGTCTTACCGGTCATCTTGGGGATGCTGGTTTTCTTGGTGCATGGGACAACAAGTGGATCCCCATTCGGCCCCTTTAAGTTATATTCTCAATTTTCTCAGCTCAGCCTTTTTCCAGATGGTAAGTCATATCGGACCATTAATCTTTTCTGTTCGGCTATTTCTGTTGGCCATGTGGGTTTCTCGGGCGAGCCCCTGGTTTGCTCCGCACTACGGTTCCCTGTGGGACGTGGCAGTGGTTCTGGATTTCCTGCGGTCTTGGCCGGATAACGAGTCCCTCTCTTTGAGGCAGTTGTTGGCTAAGCTTACCTTGCTCCTATGTCTTTTATATTTTGACAGGGTGTCAGACGTTAAGGCTTTTGATGCAACGTTAGGTCAGCTTCTTCTTCCCAGCTAATCATTTCATACGTCAAACCTTTTCGGGAAGTGTCAGCCCCTACGTTAGCCAGGTGGGTTCACTGGCTCCTTTCTCTGGCAGGCATTGAAGGTTCCTTTGGGGCCCATTCTGTCAGGGGCACAGCAACCTCTGGTGCTCTCAGGGCAGGTGGGGCCCTGAGTGACATTTTGCGGGCTGCTGATTGGTCGCGTGCTTCCACTTTTCGCACCTTTTACTTTAGCCCTCTGTCCTCGGTGGCTTCAGCCCTAGTTTCGGGCATTAAAACTGCAAAATATGAAGCCTCCTGTCTTGCCTTAAAATTTTAAATTATTCTAGCCTTGGTGCCTGAATAATTATAATTTTAATAAAGACAGGAGGCGAGTATCCCCCCCCTTCCCTTATGTTTATTATTCTGATTATTATTATGTTGCCATTGCATATTTTTCTTGTTGCCTTATGCTTGGGTTGCTGCTGTTGCCATTTATCCAGGTTTTTCTGCAGGAATGTTGTCCTGTTATGTTGTCTCTTTCTTTTTTCAGCTTGATCCATCGTATCCAGTCTGATGTATTTTCTGTGGTTGAAGTTGCCTGTGGCTGACTCTCTGGTTAAAGTTGTTCCTGTTCTGGTTCCTGTTCACACCATTCCAGTTCTCATTCATGACGTTGGATGGAATTATTCTGCTCCAGTTCTCAACTCTCAGAAGAGGGGTAGTGTGTGAGGGCTTATATACTTATGGTTCTTGTTTTTCATTGGTTGTTACCAGTTGTTATATTAACTCTTTATTTGCTGCTGTTGGTGAGAGTAAAGGAAGATATGCAAAATACTCGCCTCCTGTCTTTATTAAAATTATAATTATTCAGGCACCAAGGCTAGAATAATTTCAAATTTTCTTTAATTTAATTTCATTTTGTGCTCCCACACACATTATATATTGTTTTTCTAGATACCATTATTTTTATCATATCATCTAATTTATTATAAAAAAATTGATACAATATGGTAATTTTTTGTTTAAAAAATGACTTTTTCACACTTTTATCTAAAAAATCTTTTACTCTTCTGCAAAAACTAATGAAAAAACCTGCTAAATAGATTTTACTATTTGTCCTGAGTTTAGAAATACCCAATGTTTTTTATGTTTTTTTTTTTTTTTTCCTGCAAGTTATTGGGCAATAATTACAAGTAGCGTCATGTGCTATTTCAGGTATCTTTGAAGCCGGCCAATGCAATTTTCCCCATCAAACCATATATTTTTGAAAACTAAACACCCCAGGGTATTTCAAATGCTGGTATTTTAACCCTTTCCATGTACTAATTCTACTATCAGCCTTTGCCAAACTTAATGGTAGTCATTTTTTTTGTATTTTTTTCACACACATTGTACTTCAGATGTGAATTTACCGCACCTGGTATATGTCACTATCAAACACACCACTATGTGTTCAGTAACATTTCCCGAGTACAGCGATACCCCCCATGCATGGGTTTGTTGGGATATTTGGGAGGTAAAAGGCCAAGGTAGGAGGTGCGGATTTTTTGGCAATCGGCCATTTGTTTAGTTTGTGCCCATGTCCCATATTTGGGACCTCTTTGAAGCTGGCCAATTCAATTTACCCCATCAAATCATACATTTTTTTAAACCAGGCACCCCATGGGCTTTTAAAAACTTTTCATGCAACAAGTTTTTTGAAGATATAGCGCTAATTGTAGGACTTACTCATAAAAACTTTTTTGTATATATATGAACTTTTTTGTGACAGTGGGGGATTATTTTGACATTTCACATTTTTAATTATTTTTGTATTAATTTTTTTATTGTATTTTACTAATTACATTGTGATTAGTGAGCTGGGCTCCATTGATCTGCATGATTGCGGCATTGTAGCTATTAAACGGCAGCCCTTACATGTACGGGGTTTGTCACCAATGCGGTGCATAGTTACCCCGTACATGTCGTGAAGGGGTTAAATATACAAAAATGCTTAAAATGTTTTGTTTCATTCTTGGTCCATTTGTTTATGGACAATGAATTTTGTTTCCTGCCCTTGGTTTGGTTCGGACCAAATTATAAGGGCTTTTCCCATTTGGAGATGAAATTCATTGTCACTTACGCTCTCTCACATCTAGTTCCGCCCAGCCCTGCGAACTCTGCCTACTCTGTCTCCTGCATATCCATTCACATCTCCCCTGCATAAATTTACTTTATCACAGCATCCATATGAAAAAGCATAGGAGACCTCCAACCAATAGGACAGGAAGGTTTCCAAATATGCTCTTTAGCTATTTATGTAATTCTGTTATTTTTTTGTAAATATCACAATTAATAGCATTTGAACATTTTTTGTAAGCATGTATGGCATATTTGTTCAGATTCATAAAAATATTATTTTTAACATATATTGTTAAATTCATAATTTGTACTAATGTCTAAAAACCGGGAAGGGCACCAATAAAACAACTAAAAACAATGCAGAGAGCTCTGAATTTTAATTTGCATTTTGATGGACTCTGATTCACCCTCTCATACACTTTCATATTCATCCTTTCTCAAGCTCTCTGTCAATGTCTCCCCATCTTGCCTGTGTATTTGCTTACCCTGCTTTTTTTGCTCAATTTTTGTTCTTTGTTTATTCTTTTTTTTCTGTCCTTTAACTGGTCTGCTTGTCCCAGCAATCTGCAGCATTATCCCGGCTTGTTGTAGTAGTTCCACAACAGGGCGAATCCCTGGCACACACCCTCTCCTCTGATTGTGTGGGGAGGCTCTGCCCGATTGGAGACGTAATACACCAGGACAGAATAATGCAGATGGATCAGTGGTGAATGAGAAGAGTTTCTATATTTATTTCCCTCTGTGCATATGTCTGTAGTAGTCTCGCCTGGTGAAATACTTCCCCAGCAGGCTGGAGCCTCAGCTCACACCCTCTCCCTGGTTGGAGGAATGGGGAGAGGCTCTGCCATGTTGCAGGCCAGAATAATGCAGATGGAGAATTTCTATACGTCTTCTCTGCTGGTCCGACTGCATTATTCTAGCCTGGTGTAGTAGTTTGAAACAAGGTGGAGCCTTGCCACAAACCATATGGACTGCCTCTCTCCTATTCCTCCAATTGATGGATAGGTTGTGTGCAGAGGCTCTACCTTATTGGCCTCCACCTTACTGGTGGCTAACATAATGAAGGGGACAGTTTGGAGAAGTGGAGACAGAAATCAGAGAAGGTAAGGAGACATTGAGAGTATGAGAGAATGTTAAAGAGCAGGTGGGAGAATGTGAGAGAGGGTGAGTGACAACCAATTTTCTGCCAAAAAAATCAAAAAAGCCCTTTAAATGTTATCCAAACTGAAAAGGCAGGAAACAAAATTTGTTTTGTCTACAAACGAATGGACCAGAAACGAAAGGAAAAATTCCTTCAAATGGTTTTTGGTTCATGTGCACATGTCTAATATTTAGCACAGTTCTGATGGGTTTTTTTTTAGCACCAAAGATATCTTCAATCTGTGTGAATGTAATACTTATTGCTGACTAGCAAAATTATCACTTTTATATAGATATGTATTTTCATCTACCAGCTGCAAACATATTTAATTGGTATTTATTTTCTCGATAAAGTTTCTTATTGAGTAACTAACACTGTTCTCTGCTTGAATGCCTTTTAGGTAAAGGACAATATTAGAATTGGAAGTCTTCTATTCATTTGTTTTTCCTTCTCTGAACTTGAAAGTAAAAGAACTAAGCAGAAAAGACTCAAATAAATTGAGCTGCTGCAAATACCCAGCTACTGAGCAATGAGGTTTCAAAGTCTGCCAAGAGAACAATTCCTTTTAATCCATCTGGAAAAAGGTCTAGTGCTACTGCCCCGTACACACAACAGTTTCTGACAAATGCATAAATTATACACTATACACTAATGACTTACAGTACACACTGAATTTATTTAAGAACATAAATCCTGACTATATATTGAATACTTATCCATATAGAAGTCCCTGTTATGATACCCAGTAAACGTGAATAAACTCTCTAAATGTTTCCCTACCTTCTCTGCTGACAACGTCTGATTCTGCCGACCACTTCCGCATCTTCTTCTATCTTCAATCTTTAATCAACTATCTTCTTTTTACGTCCACATCTCCGAGGACGTAACCCGGAGGCAACTTCTGCCAAGAAGGTGGTGCTGTGGTGACGTCCTCCAAGATCCTCCAATCAGGGAGAATGATATAAACGCAAGCGCTACCATATTGCCCTCAGTTCACCGCAACCGCCGACATATTACACATATAAACTGTGAGGAAGTTGCTACATGTGAGATGGAAACAATATTTGCATTTGGGCTTTAAATAGGGTTGTGTGTGTGAATCATACTAGGGTTAGTATGCAGAATCATTGTTAAGATGTATTTCAATAAAAGAGCTATTCAATTATTTAATAAGGTATGATAATCAGTCATATTAGTACAATAATGGTGTGAAATGTTGCATATCAAACAAGTTATTGCTATTAATTAATTGATACATACACAGGGTAAAACAGCAATTTAACTCATACCAATTATTAAAGAAATAAAGGAAACATTTACCTTGTTTTAATTTCAAGCGCCTTTCGGTAACACCAGATATGTTGGTAGGAGTTATTTTGTATGTTGTATTATACATATTTATCCTGATACATTACTAAAAATAGGAATAGACTCATTCTTTCACATTCTGACTCTCTCACACTCTCATTTTCGTTCACTCTCCCCCCCTCTTTCTAAATGTTCCCCTACCTTCTCTGGCGACCACTTCCGTGTCTGCTTCGATTTTGCCCTAAGGTGCCATGATTTTACCCTAAGGCGAACTTCTGCCCAAAGTGTGGCACTTTCTCTGACATCCTCTCACTTGATCCTTGTAGTGGAAGTGGTCGGCAGGTAGGGAACATTTAGAGAGCATGAGAGTGAGAGTAAAGGGCCCAATGATATTGGATTAAAATTCTGAGCTTTTTACATCATTTTCATCTCATTTGTTGGTTTATGTAAATTTGTAATTTGTACACATTTGTACACTATATGTGTTTGGATTTTTATCTCTCAAATACATTGTTTTACATTATCATTAAAATGCAGCTGCTATTCTCTTGATCATTCTTCTGATTTACAGAAATCATTAGCAATTTGAGTTTTTATACCAGGGATGTGTACCCTGCTGCAAACATTTGTATTGTCTGCAAAAGACATACCTTACCTTTAAGACAATATATATTACAGAGTTAATTTTCACTTACATCATAATTTAACTTCAAAAGCTTTTATATAGTAGCGGTAAAATGAATTGAGAGCATTGTTGGACCATTACTTCAGTTTATGAAAGGGACAAGACACCTTTGTTATTCTCGACCATTTTATGCAACACTGTTGAGGATACTGTGGAAAGATTTTTTTTCCAGAAAATGTAGGAAGAGTCTGGTGGCTTTGAGTGCTTTGTGACATGGAGCTGGCTTTCATTCCAGGTGCCTGAATATATTTGTCCATGGTGGAGTCTCACGCTCAGGAACATCATAAGCAGATGTACTGGTGTATCTGAATTGTAATGCCACTAGAAGATGTGCCAGGCTGGAAGTTACCAAAATGGTGTATCAATATAACAGTGAGGTAGATGTGCGTAAAGTAGCCTCAGTTCTGGACAGATGCCCTGCATCAAAGTGTAACCATGAAAAGTAAGTAAAAAATAATCCACTGACATGATTGCAAACACATCAGGGCTGATTGAATGAAGTCCTGGTGTGGTTTGCCAAGGACATTGCTTTCTTAATGTGGATAGACCAGTCCCTTTAAGAGTTTAAGAGCATGTGTTAATTTGTCTTAAAACTGTGCCATAAATCCTTAAGTTTCTCCCACTAAATGACCTCTGCTATTAACATAAGTGTTCTTATATGCATACATTTGCACTCTGACTAGGCTTGACCAAGGGCATCGCCCCCAGACCGCCCCCCCCACCATGGTCCCTGCAGGGGCGTACCAAGAGTATTTGGCACCTGGGGCGGATCCTGTATGTGCCACCCACCCACACACACACACACTTTAAAACTGCATAGCTTCTATCGTTAAATACTGGCGCAGACACTGAAGGTGGTACAGCGTTACTGTTATCATTATATACTGAGGCAGACATTGACGGTGGTACAGCATAACACATATCACTATATACTGAGGCAGACATTGACGGTTGTACAGCATAACACCTACCACTATATACTGAGGCAGACAATGACGGTGGTACAGCATAACACTTATCACTATATACAGAGGCAGACAATGACGGTGGTACAGCATAACTCCTTTCACTATATACTAAGCCAAACATTGATGTGGTGTAGGCCTACCACTTAATTGTCTGGCTTAGTAGTAGGGATGCACTGAAACGAATTCTGCACTGAAACTAAAAATGCAACATTTACCTAGCCGAAACCAAATATGACCCCCCACCATAAAAAAGTTTTATTTAAAGTAAGTAACACACCAAAATAGGAGAAAAAATTTAAATAACAATATTTATATATATATAATTGTTAACAGCAATCACACTCCTATCACGCCCAGGCATACCCAGATTCCAGCATGTACTAGCTGACTTGGCATGATAGGAGTATGATTGCTAACATTAATGCATTCTCACAAACTCATTATATCCCTCATTCAGACAATTCATCCATTCTCTCACTCATTCTCACAATGCATCCACACATTAATTTATTCTCTCACTCATTCTCACTGTTTATTGATTCCAATATACTTTCTACGCCCCTCCCCCTCCCTTCTCACTCTCACTGAATGCTTTCCTACCTTTCCTCTGTCACTTTTCTCCTTACAGCAGTCAGCTCCTCTTCGCTCTTCTTCTTCTTCGGTCTTCTTCCAGTTCAGAGGGCATGGATGGCGGTGGGCGCAGCTTCAGTGTTGTGCGCCGTAATCTGACAACAAACCCAGGTGCACAGCAGCAGTTGCCACCCGCATCCAAGGGAGTAGTATCGGGGGTCTTTAACAGACCTCCGGCTCCCTTGAATGATTTTAAGTCAGTTAAAGGGAGATCCTTGATCTCCCCAACCGAGCCTGCTCCTCCAGCGGTGGACATTACTGTCTGTCTCTGGAGGGGTGCCCGGTGTCGGCAAGTTGGCACCCTCCAGATGAGCGGCACCCGGTGCGGACCACCCCCCCACCCCCCGCTAGGTACGCTACTGGGTCCCTGCATTAAAAGGGATGCCATACCTTTAAGACACAAAGAGCCGGGATGTAATGTCTTATCCCGGTGCTCCATGTCTTAAAGGTGCTTAGTGACTAGGCCAGGATACGTCACTGCTCATAGTCCTGTCTGTAATAGAAAAAAAAAATAATGCAAGCTGTAGTGCACCAGTCCTTTACATGTTGTAGACAAGATGTCAGTATTGGGACTGATGCTCCTGTCTAAATGTATCCACCCAAGGTAAATGAGAAGGATGAATAAACTGTGATATCCTTGATGAGGATGAGAATATTTGTAAACAGGGGAAGGATAACAAGAGATCATACTACACGTAAGTTATGTTTTAAGCCTCATATCCTGCAAAACACTGGAGCACATTGCCCCTTATACATAGACAGGCTATGTTACAGAAACGGATTTCTAGATACCATTCTTCTTCAACAAGTTTTACCTATCTTTCCATGCAGGTTGTCTGCTTCTATATCTTAGTGGTCTACAAAGTTGTCATGAAACAATCAGTACATAGAAGCAATAGACAAAAATGCAAAAACAGTACCGTACAGCAATCCTTGGTCTGTGTCAGGACCGGGGCGAGCAGGTAGGGTAGGAGTCCACATGCAGGGGAAACGAGGGAGAGTAGCAGAACTGGAAAGGCAGAGACACGGGAGCTGAGGCAGAAACACGGGGGCGGACTTCAGAGACACGGGGGGCGGATGACAGAGACTCGGGTGCAGGTACAGGCTCGGGTGCAGGTACAGGCACAGGCCCACTGGCAGGTAAGCCCACTGGCAGGTAAGCCCACTGGCAGGGCGAACGGGAACGGAGGCCCACTGGCAAGGCGGACGGGAACGGAGGCCCACTGGCAGGGTGGACGGGAATGCAGTAATACCAGGCCAGGCACGTGTACAGGCTTATGCACAGGTACAGGCTCAGGCACGGGAACAGGCTCAGGCACGGGAACAGGCTCAGGCAGGCACGGGAACAGGAACAGGCAGGCACGGGAACAGGAACGGGCAGGCATGGGAACAGGAACGGGCACGGGCACAGGTACAGGAAGAGACTCAGAGCAAAGCAGCCCTTCAACTTCAATGCCAAGGCCCTGACCGAAGAGCAGGGCAGGTCTTTTAAAGGCAGGGCTTCACTCGCAGGTGCAACTGTACCTGATAATGAGCTTCTGAGCACTCCAGAGGGAGGAGGGTGCCCACTAGAGGTATCAGAAACCACATGTATGATTAAGCCATGGTTCAGACAGCAAAGAGTGGACCCTGACAGTCTGGGATAAGAGAGTATCAGAAAAGTCCATAGGAAAGCCAAGGTCAAAGTCCATATAATCCAAAATGAGTATCCAGTAATAAAGTATTGGAAATCCAGGAAGGGACTTGAACAAACAAGCACTGATTGAATAGTGCTGGGGGTTTAAATAGTCCGCCAAATCCTGGCTTCTCCCACCAGACCCTGGAGACACTCCTCTTCAAATAGGACTCCGTGGTCCGCGGATGGAGGTGTGGGTGCCCGGTAGTGTCCCCGCAGGGGTGAAGACCCTCGTGGACGGCGGGGAGACAAGGTAGGTTCCTGACACTTATCTTAAATATAATCCTCATTGTTTTATTAGTTTATGATAAGTGCTATCCTAAAGAACCTAAGATTCTAAGCATACTCAGCAATTCACCAGCTTAAACCAGCTGTAATGCTTTATGTTTAAAATACAGTACGGACAACCTACTTAATAATTTGTCTCCTTTGAGACAATTCATTTCTTAACTACCAAAAAAAATTAATTGGTCTTATAGCTTCTTCATAGCAATTCTCTAAAACCCACCTTCATTTCTAAATAAAATATTTTAATGCTAGGACACTAGGAAATGCTTTTCATGTTTAGTAGCTGCTTTTTTAACATCCTCAAATCAACTGCGTCATCTGTCAGGTAATAATTTGTGATGGCTTGTTCTTGTCCTCTCTCCTCTAATTCAGTGAATAATGTATGTGTACTGTCTCCAGCTGTGCATGTAGTCTTTACTGTGGACACTCTGAATATAAACTAGCTGCCAAGCAGGACTATTTAAAAATAATATACTCAGGAAATCTTCAATCCATGATGGAAAATTTTGGATAGGATAGTGTTTTTATTCACAATTACAACACTTCAGGCCCACACTGCATTTTTCTATATGGCGATAACCTGTATATGTCACGCCCCATGCAGGCTGCGGAGCTGCATATCTCTGAATTTCCCAGTCTCGCTAGAGTCCCCCTTTGCTGTAATCCATTCCTGGATTTCCATATGCTCTATCCTGTACTTCTGATTCCTTGATTCCAGTTCTGCTCTTTGCTTCAGCTCTGTTTCCTTTGTAAGTGTCACTGTTTCGCTGGACTATTAAGGAAGGTCGTCCCCGCAGAAGTTCTTCTGCCCAAACTACCGCTACTGAGAGGGGAATTCCCGGCAGCAGCAGTCCAGGACTTAGACGATCCCAACAGTGGGCAACCTCCCACCAGCTGGAGATAGGTTCTGAGCGGCAGCAGCCGCGGCAAGGCGCAGCACGAGACAGGAGCACAATGCGGGTAGTCAGCAGAGCCAGGGGTCGGATACAGGGAGCGGATAGTCGGACAAGCCAGGGGTCTGATACACGGAGCGGATAGTCGGATGAGCCAGGGGTCTGATACACAGAGCAGGTAGTCAGCCAAGCCAGAGGTCAGATGCACGGAGCGGATAGTCAGACGAGCCAGGGGTCAAAACCACAGATCACAAGCCGGCTTTTTAAAACTGGCACCATTCCACAAGCCCCTCCCGGAGCAGAACCAAAACCACGCCCCCCAGCCGTCCATCATTCCTCCTGCAACGTGCAGCGTGCCCGGGAGGCGGACCGACGACCGGAGCACGGGTAAGTACACAGGCTCCGGGAACTACTGTTCCCGGGGCCGAATCCTCCCCGTGTCCCAATACCTCGGGCGGAGGGTCGCCCGCTGTCCGGGGAGATGTTTTCCTGGGACCCGCGGACAACCCTTCGCCCGCAACTAGTGCCGCGAGCGGAGGACCGCCCGCCGTCCCGAGCTGTCGGCGTACGGGAACCGCGGCTAGACCTCCTCCCGGCGGCGTCCGGAGCCGGGATGGTGACTCTCCCGGCGGCGTCCGGAGCCGGGACAGTGACATTATCCCCCCTTTGAGGGCCGGCCATAGGCAGACACATACCTGGTTTATGCGGAAATTTCTTATGAAAAGACCGGAGCAAAGCAGGAGCGTGTAGGTCCCGAGCAGGAACCCAAGATCTCTCTTCAGGACCATACCCCTTCCAGTGGACCAGGTAAGAGACGGAGTTCCTAATTTTTTTTTAATCTAAAATAGACTGCACCTCATATTCCACCTGGGAATCAACGACAACAGGACGAGGACGGTGAGTCAATCGGGTAAAGCGGTTACAGGTGAGGGGTGAGCAGAGAAACATGAAAAACCCTGGGTATCCTAAGGGAGGGGGGGAGAATTAATTCATAAGCGACCGAGTTGATCTTGCGACGAATTCGAAAAGGGCCGATATAACGGGAACTTATAGACGGAACTTTAAGTCTAAGGTTCTTAGTGGAGAGCCATACCCTATCGCCATTCATAAAGGAGGGACCCAAACGGCGACGCCGATCCGCATAACGCTTATACTTGTGAGCAGCATCAACCAGAGAACGGCGCACCTCGTCCCAAACTAACGGTAATTGTTGTACATATAGGTCTACGGCCGGAACTTGAGAAGGAGCGAAAGAAGAAGGCAAAGAAGAAGGGTGAAAACCATAGTTACAGAAAAAAGGACTAATCTTGGAGGACTCGTGAACAGTATTATTCCTAGCGAACTCAGCCCAAGGTAGAAGTAAAGCCCAATCATCCTGGTGTTCATTAATAAAAAGACGTAAAAATTGCTCAAGCGTCTGGTTGGTTCTTTCCGTGGTACCGTTAGTTTGGGGGTGATAGGCAGAAGAAAAGGCTAGGGAAACACCCAGAGAGGCACAGAAGGTCCTCCAAAACAGAGCTGTGAATTGCACCCCCCGATCAGACACAACCTGGAGTGGGAGACCATGTAGACGAACGACCCTGTTGTAATGTCACTGTTTCGCTGGACTATTAAGGAAGGTCGTCCCCGCAGAAGTTCTTCTGCCCAAACTACCGCTACTGAGAGGGGAATTCCCGGCAGCAGCAGTCCAGGACTTAGACGATCCCAACAGTGGACAACCTCCCACCCAGCTGGAGATAGGTTCTGAGCGGCAGCAGCCGCGGCAAGGCGCAGCACGAGACAGGAGCACAATGCGGGTAGTCAGCAGAGCCAGGGGTCGGATACAGGGAGCGGATAGTCGGACGAGCCAGGGGTCTGATACACGGAGCGGATTGTCGGACGAGCCAGGGGTCTGATACACGGAGCAGGTAGTCAGCCAAGCCAGAGGTCAGATGCACGGAGCGGATAGTCAGACGAGCCAGGGGTCAAAACCACAGATCACAAGCAAAGGTACCGAATCGTAGAACAAGGGAGAGTCAGGCAAGCCGAAGGTCAAAAACAGGAAACTTGATTGCACGAGCCAAATACACAAACTGTAGACCACAACAGGGTGCTTGTGAAAGGCACAGCCGGCTTTTTAAAACTGGCGCCATTCCACAAGCCCCTCCGGGAGCAGAACCAAAAACACGCCCCCCAGCCGTCCATCATTCCTCCTGCAACGTGCAGCGTGCCCGGGAGGCGGACCGACGACCGGAGGACGGGTAAGTACACAGGCTCCGGGAACTACTGTTCCCGGGGCCGAATCCTCCCCATGTCCCAATACCTCGGGCGGAGGGTCGTCCGCTGTCCGGGGAGATGTTTTCCCGGGACCCGCGGACAACCCTTCGCCCGCTACTAGTGCCGCAAGCGGAGGACCGCCCGCCGTCCCGAACGGCCGGCGTACGGGAACCGCGGCCAGGCCTCCTCCCGGCGGCGTCCGGAGCCGGGATGGTGACACTCCCGGCGGCGTCCGGAGCCG
Source organism: Spea bombifrons (assembly GCF_027358695.1). NCBI lineage: Eukaryota > Metazoa > Chordata > Amphibia > Anura > Pelobatidae > Spea > Spea bombifrons. The sequence goes on from NC_071087.1 coordinate 93,766,376, forward strand.
GGATGGTGACACTCCCGGCGGCGTCCGGAGCCGGGACAGTGACAGTAAGGTGTGCACCACCCGTTATGTTTGTCTCAGTCTGCATTCTACAGGTATGTTTCTCTGATATGTGTTTAGTTTCAATGTTTAGTTTGTTTAGTATGTCAGTAGGTAGGGTTTAGTGCTAGGACCCACCGAATATTGGAGTACATTGGCGTAGTGGTGGGCTAAGCATACTATGGCCATAAGATGTGACTAAATCTCCAATTGTTATCATTTAGTCCTAGGCTAGTCCTGTATTTATGTGTGTAGCCTGTCCCTGTAACCTGTATTCCTCATTCTACAACCTGCTTCTACTCCTCTAGCTATGTCCTGCCTTTTCTGTTTTTAGCTCCAGATATCTCTATATTCTGTAATCTGTACTGCATACCTCCTGCTGCTTTTTCACAGTCCTGATATGCGGCCACACAATCCTTATGGCCCAACACACAAGGAAGTTACTCTGCCTCTGTTCCTGTGTCTCCGCTCCTGCACGGTGACTCCTGCAATACCATCATCGGGTGCTCTGGGTCATTACAGTCATCTGTATGGACCCAGTACCTGACAGTATATTCACATAATACACCTCACTTAATTAAACAAATGATGACATACAGAAAAATAGATTTGGCAGATTAGCTCACAAAACTCACAAAACAAAACTGTTTTAGCAAGACATACACTACAAACTGTTCCCACAAAGTTAGAAGCATAGCTTCCAGGTCAATACTTTTATTCATATAGTATATTCAGTGGGTCATAACTAGACTTGGGCGCTGGCCAAGTTCCCATGCTTGTCTTCGTGTTTGTTCTCAGGGGAAAAAAAAATCTTTATGTTCTATGAATATTCCCCGTTCCCATGTTTCTTTGGGGGGCGAATATATTTGTATACATTTTTCATATTCTTTTTTCCCTTTATTTTCTGTGGGTTTTCTAGCAGGGGTTAACACAGAGTTAACACTGTAACAGTTAGCAACAGCTTTGGCGCCAGGATTTTAAAGGTTCGTAACAGTGATTCTATTGGTCACTGGGAGGGGGCTCCTCTGGGATCAACTAATGAAGGGAAGCTTCTCTTCATTGGTTGATACCAGATGAGCACCCTGCCAGCGACCAATAGAGTCGTTCTTACAGACCTTTAAAATCCTGGTGCCAAAGCCATTGCTCTCCCTAGGCCATGTTGATCTAAGGTGTATGTTGCTCTGCCATTTGCCAGGGGGACTAAAATCCCTGTTCCTCCCAGGCCAAGTTGCTCAGAGCGGTTTTCTCAGACTCAGACAACCACTAGACAATAATAGAGTCGCTCTTACAAACCTTTAACTCCTGTCACGATTCTGAGGATTCCGGTTAACTAAGATAGGCTAAAGGTAGTGGCTGTATGGGGAAGGGACCAGGGATATACCCTAGGAGATATTTAGGAAGACAAAAATGAAGAAACAAACATTATACATGTTGTGCTTCTTTGTCTTCGTGTATGTTTATCCGCTGTCATATTAGTTTAACAAAACTATAGTGTTGGCCAACGAAAACACGAAATTTGTGTTCATTTTCATGTTCTTCCGAACATGAAGGCATAAGTCTAGTAATAAATGCCTAAAACATGAGATAAAATAAGTATTCAAATTAACATATGCAAACATGATGTCAGAAGCATATTATGATCATGGAAATGATCAGGCTGATTCAATGACTAGACTAAAACATTATTTGTAGTGGTAAAAAAAAATGCAGTGAACTATTCAATGGCCTTACTAAATGTACATTTGATGGATGTTTATCTTTCTTAATGCTGGCACAGTAACTGTTTCAAGCTCTGTAGATAATGGACTTCAATCAACATGAAAAAGAAGAGTCTCATGTTTATTCTGGAATCAAAGCCAACTCAATAAACTCTGAGGAGAGGCCACATATTGAGTTGGCTGAACCACCAAAACTATCTTCTGAGCACCGGAAGGTTATGTCACGCCATTGCTCCATGTGGTCACTTTTTCACCAAGCTGCTTGGAGATTGTCTTGTAGCCCATTACAGCCTTGTGTAGGTCTACAATCTTGTCCTTAACATCCCTGGACAGCTCTTTGGTCTTGGCCATGGTGGAGAGTTTGGAATCTGATTGATTGCTTCTGTGGACAGCTGTCTTTATACAGGTAGCAAGCTGAGATTAGGAGCACTCTTTTAAGAGTATAAAAGACTCCTGAGGGCCAGACATCTTGCTGATTGATAGGGGAACAAATACTTATTTCACTGAGTATAATGCAAATCAATTCATAACTTATTTGAAATATGTTATTCTATATTTTTTTGTTATTATTCTGTCTCCCACTGTTCAAATAAACCTACCATTAAAATTATAGACTGATCATGTATTTGTCAGTGGGCAATCAGCAGGGGATCAAATAATTTTTTCTTTCACTGTACCACTGTGAATGAAGCTGATGATGGCACATCAGCCAGTAACAGAAAAAAGTTTTGCTAGCTCATAAACGAGAGTCAATGTTGGTAAGTTTAAGCATGAATGCTCGAGTTGTTGGGGAGCCCATGGTCTTAGTATGTAGTTCAAGAAGGGAAAAGTCATTTTAGGTCAGCAACCATTGGGGCGAACTCCACTGAGGTTAGGTGTGATGTTGCCGTGGCAAAAGCTGTATGGTAATACGGGTGATGTGGCATTGTTGGCAAGTGGGTTTGCAGAAGTTAGTGTTGTTGCAGAGGGCAGTGGTGGGGGTTAAGGAGGCAAGGAAGGTTACATGAGGAAGCTTCCATCGCTGACATGGCATTTCATTGAAGAGTTATGCCTAACCAGGCTCATGGTTGGGCTAGCAGAGTAAATTGGAGGTTGGTTTATTTTTGGTGTTGGTGGTTTCGAGCTGGTCGTTGGCTCAAAACCTGGTGTTGTACCAGGGAGGATCTTAGTATGCAGATGTCCTGGTGGTTATGTTTTGGTAGAGTAATTATGCTAATGATGTTGATTGGGCAGACTAGGTGGAGCTTTGTGGCATTGGATGTGGCAAAATTTTCTAGTAAGTATTTTTTGGCTGTGCTGCAAAGTGTCCCTGGAATTTTTTTTTAATGTTGGCAACTATGTGAAAGCATTTACAAGGCCACTGACAGTTATATACAGAATGACTGCTACCAACTGCCTGTGCAGGAATGTTCTTCACAGTAAATATTGCACAGTTTTGTTTCTTTGTTAGTAGTTTTGTTTCTTTGTTAAAGCTGCGTTCCTGGTATATATATGTTTATGAGCTATCTCTTTTACTCTGTCGCTGCTGGAAGCTCAGTTTTACCTCTCAGTATTTTAGATCTGATATTTTTATATTGCACATGAAACCAGATATAGTCATCCCATGATGTCATCTGTTTGGGGAGTGAAGTACATAACATTTTTCAGAGTAAGGGGTTTAACTTTTCTGTAGAAAATTAAAGTTAAATGTAAGTTTGTTCTGGGGCTTTCTTTATCTCCAAGCATAAAATATTCATGAATTCAGAAGTTATTTTTGGAGCAGTCAAGAGCTCTTATGTAAAGTACAAATCACTGGATACAATCGTGCTACCTTACAGTACCCTGCAGAAAATCAGTGTGAAGTGCAATTTACTTATACACGGCTGAGAACTAAAGCTAAACGTGAAAATCTGTGTTTACTTATATTAAGCAAATGAATAGTGACCATTGCTAGAGAATTATTTGAATGTTATTTTACTTGTGAATGGTTATGAGTTATAATTTGAAAACTTGATAGATTGTAATCTGGCAAGTGCAGTGCTGTACCAGTATGTCTTAATAGGTGTTAATGTTGTCAGTCTTGTACTGTAGATTATAAATTGTATTGTTATTACTAGTTTTCCACTTCTCTATTGTAATAGCATATAGATAACATGTATTTGTAAACAATTAAATCATATTTATGATATTATTTAAAAAAATAACCGTATTATATGGCATATGAGCAATAAAGGTCTGTATGAGTTTATTGACATTTTACATGAATTACTGTCAGTAATGTTTGTGCTTAAAATATAGCACTGTTTAAGGCACAGTTGAAAGCAATATATTTTGTCTTGCCCTGGGTGTTATCTTTATAATAAGACTGACTCAGGTAACTAAGTAAGCAACTTGAGATGGATGCAAGGAAGGTGTGGATAATGCATGGCAGATCCAGGGAAGGGGCAGGGACTTCATCACTGCTGGCATCCCAGAGAGACCTTGTACAGGGAAAAAATCCCATTGGGGACAATTGACAAGCCTTACTTTCTTCTCCCAAACGATGTTGCTGCAATGGACGGACACCTGATTTAAAATACCTTAGGACTTACTTAAAAATAATCACTCTCCTATCATGCCCAGTCAGCCAGTACATGCTAGAACCTGGTCATGATAGGAGTGTGATTGCTGTTAACAATTATATATATATATATATATATATATTGTTGTAATTTTTTTGTCTAATTTTGGTGTGTTACTTATAATAAAAGTGTTTTTTTTTTATTTTTAAACATGTGGGGGGGCATCTTCGGTTTCAGCCAAGTGAATGCTGCATTTTCGGTTTTGGTCCAGAATTTTCATTTTGGTGCATCTCTGCTATATACTAAGCCAGACAATGAAGTTGTTGGCCTACACCACATGAATGTTTGGCTTAGTATATAGTGATAGGGGTTATGCTGCATTATTGTCAATGTCTGGCTCAATGTAAGTGATAGGGTTTATGCTGTACCACCGTCAATGTGAGCCTCAGTATACAGTGAAAGGTGTTAGGCTGTACCCATGTCAATGTTTGCCTCAGTATATAATGATAACAGTTATCCTGTACCACTGTCAATGTCTGTCTCACTATATAATGATAACAGTAATCCTATACCACCGTCAATGTTAGCCTCAGTATATAGTGTATAGGTGTTATGCTGTACCACCGTCAGTATATAGTGATAGGTGTTATGATAGGTGTTATGCTGTACCCCGTCAATGTTTGCCTCAGTATAAACTGATAGGTGTTATGCTGTACCCCCGTCAATGTTTTCTTCAGTATATAGTGATATGTGTTATGCTGTACCACCATCAGTGTATGCCTGAGTATATAATGATAACAGTAATCCTATACCAACGTCAATGTTTGCCTCAGTATATAATGATAACAGTTATGCTGTACCACCGTCAATGTTTGCCTGAGTATTTAATGATAGCAGTTATGCAGTACTACCGTTAATGTTTGCCTCAGTATATAATGATAGCAGTTATGCTGTACCACCGTCAATGTCTGTCTCAGTATATAGCGATAGGTGTTATGCTGTACCCCCGTCAATGTCTGCTTCAGTATGTAATGATAACAGTTATGCTGTACCCATGTAAATGTTTGCCTAATTATAAAAGCTATACAGTGTTAACCCCTTCAGCCCCCTATGGACGTACTGGTACGTCCAAAAAACGCATCCTAAGAATCCCCTATGGACATACCGGTACATCCTGTCCTTCTTGCATTGGTAGGGACACATCCATGCCGCTACACAGGAGTTCAGGCTGTCGCTTGACAGAATGGACTCCCCCCCTGACAGCAGAAGCCAGCATCGCTGGACATTCCAGTGACACAACCCGGAAGGTCATTGGAGGACAGGATATCCCCTAAAGGGATATCCAATTTCTCCAATGAGGCACAGACACTGTGATCTGTATGTAAGTCAGTGGGGACTTGCGTAGAGATCACAGTGTGCAGGGGGATTGCAGGGAGGAGAGTGAGAAACCATGTTTCTCACTCTTCTCCCATGCTGAAAAACCAAATGAAGAAAACAAAAATGGTTAATGACTTTAAAAAAAAATCACTAAAATAATACAATAAATAATAATTAAAAAAGACCAAAAGTGAGCTAAGTGATGTCATTGTGACATCACTGGCATTAATAACATGTTCAAGAGGTCCCTAAGAGGACCTCTAACCATTTTAAAAAAAAATATATATATAAAAAATACAAAAAATAAAATAACAAAATTAAAATATATATAAAAAGATAATAATAATAAAAAAAAGAAAAAAACCCTTACATCCCATTTTTAAAAATTGTCGCTGGTTTTTACTAAATTTCTCATCCTAAATTTTCAGCTAATCATCTAACTACGGTATCAAAAGAAAGCTCTATCTCTCCTTGAAAAAACAATATATAGTTTACATGGGTACACTATTCGTAGGAAAAGAGAATAATCGCTGAACCAACATACCGCAAAAATTGCTAAATTGCTCCCGGAGGTACCAAAAACCCCTGTGAATGCCACATACAGGATCTGCCCCAGGTGCCAAATACTCTAGGTATGCCCCTGTTTTAAATGTCCATAGGGTATCTAGTTTAAAAAAAAAATTATAACTTATGATTCGATGGGTTTATCAAATGGGCCGGGGTCAAAGATATCCCAAAAATAGGACACACGCACAGACGGACCAGATGTCAAAATTCCCCCCAAAAAAGCACACATCGAAAAAGGTGGCCTTTTACCTCCCAAACCCATGCATGAGGGGTATCCCTGTACCCAGGAGATGTTTCTGAACACATATTGGGGTGTTTAGTTTGACAGTGACATATACCAGGAGTGGTGAATCCATAACTAAAATAGAATGTGTGTGGAAAAAACACACAAAAAATATTACTTCACACTTTGACAAAGGCTGGTGGTAAAATGTGTGCATGGAAAGAGTTAAAATACCACCATTTGAAATACCCTGGAGTGTCTAGTCTTCAAACATATATGGTTTAGTTTATTTTTTTATAGCAAATTATATGATATCAAAAAAATTACTTCTAAAGACGCCCTTCTTCATACCTCCCATCATTTCAAAATGTGAATAAGGGACACTTTTTTTTGAATCTCGCGGAACTCACCAATACAAGCAATTGCACTTTAAAATGTCACGCTTGCATCGCCACTTAAAACACGATTTATTTTGTCATTCATATTAAAAATAACCAACACATTGAATTGAATTTCCATAAGGCTTAGCCAGACATACTACTTCCATGATGCTGGCTGAGCGTCATGGGAAGTGCAGCAAGCTGCAGATGCTAGTTGTGAACTAAAATTCCTATGATTCTCAGCCAGCCAGGTGTTCACCATAATGCTGGCTGAGCATCATTGGAAGAGTAGTCCACAGCAGCAGATATTTTTTTTCATTAAAAAAGGGTAATGTCAGCCTCCCTCCCAGGACTCCTACACACTGCCTTTACACACACCTGCCCAAAAACACACATATACACATACACTGCCTTTGCACACACATATACACATACACTGCCCTTACACACACACACACACACACACACACACGTACACTGCCCTTACACACACATATACACATATACTGCCCTTACACACACATATACACGTACACTGCCCTTACACACACATATACACGTACACTGCCCTTAAAGAAAAATATAGACACGTACACTGCCCTTACACACATATACACATACACTGCCTTTGCACACACATATACACATACACTGCCCTTACACACACACATACACACATACACGTACACTGCCCTTACACACACATATACACATATACTGCCCTTACACACACATATACACGTACACTGCCCTTACACACACATATACACGTACACTGCCCTTAAAGAAAAATATAGACACGTACACTGCCCTTACACACATATACACGTACACTGCCTTTACATACACAGACATACATGTACACTGCCCTTATACACACACACATACTTGTACATTGCCCTTAAACACCCACATATACTTGTATACTGCCCTTACGCACACATATACACTGCCCTTACACACACACATATACATGTACACTGCCCTTTGATTTTGGAATCAAAACATTTGCTACTGCAAACATTTTTAGATGAAAAAGTTCAATTTTATTCAGTGGAACATTATTCTTCACGATATTGTTATAAGAAACTTTTATTTCTTTATTAATTCATGTAAACTATTTTTTCATATTTAATAAAAGCTATAATTGAGAAATTTTGTTTTTTTTATTTCCTCTTAAAATGGGTGGGATGAAAAACTGAGGCACGGCCATTGGGCGGCGCGGTACATGCACACCAGCCCCTTTAATTTCATTAGGTGCCGGCGGTATCCCGGTGGGTCAGCCCGGCCCTGCCCTGGACGGCAGGACAGAGACCCAAAATCGGGACTGTCCTGCATAAATCGGGACAGTTGGGGGCATGCTTATTCTCCTGAGAAAAACAATATGTAACTTGTGTAGGTTCAGTAAATGAGCAAGAAGGAAATTAACGGCATTGTCACAAAGGGTACAAAAAATAAAATCAGCCATTGTCACAAAGAGGTTAAGTAAGTCTGGAATATATTTGACCCTGTATTTAGTCATGGACAATTGTATGTCAGTATTTCTAGAGCTACAGCTGAAAAGGCAGTCAAGGTAAAAATCCTTTGTACTCTCACTCTGGGTTGCTTGGTACTCTCAAGTAAAACAGTTTATACCCCAAACACTTTTGATTTGTGATAATTATCCCATTCTCTGTGTCTGCGGTACAGTGGGCTTTATTATTTAGTATGTATGTCTGGGAAAATATAAAAAGAACGGTTGCCATCACAGTTTTTAGTATAGCTAGATTAATTTAATAAAACTACTTCCAAGTTGTGATCACTGTTTGTCAATTAATGTACTTATTAATTGAGTTATTTAGCATGTTAAGCAATTAAACGTTAACAGTAGAAGTGGGCAAAACAAAGTGCTACATTATGCTTTGCAAGAATTCTTGTAAGAAATGTGCATGATGTACTGCTAAGACTGCTGGTACTGCTGCTACTACCATGCAACATTTATATTGACAATCAGAAAGAAAAGCAACACAGTGGGCCTCTTAATCTTGCCGTGTCTGTGTTATACTACGGTGTTAGAGTATGTGGTGTAAGTATATATGTGTGGGTTAGTGTGTGTGTGTGTGAGTACCATGGGGGGGCAGGGCATTCAGGCCTTCAGGACCAGTGCTATTTTACACAACAGGTCCAATACATTTTCATGTTTTTACAATGTCTCTGTTGAAGCATATTTTCCCTCTTTCTTTTGAAACCATATTTATAAATGTAAGACATGTTTTTTATGAGTAAAACATAAAAATAAGAAAACTTGATGATTTAAAAAAATGATAAAATTCACACATTTGTTCAGAGTTTCATACGCAATGGGCCCCTTGCAAAAGAGATCTCACCAGCCCATTTACACTATGAATTGCATGTCTTTAGCGTAAATGGGCTGGTTGTAGTGCTGGGATATGACAAAATAGAGAAAATCATTTGTCTATACTATTGTGTGTTTTGGAAAGGGACTACTGACATACTCGTGCTCTACCGTGTCTTGTAATATCACTGATGATGTTTTAACTTTTGATTTTTACTTTTATTGTAACGCCCACAGATCTTTATGGTTGGATCCTGTTTTGAGACTATTAAATTCACATCAAATGATATGACACTAGTCTATGCCACTACACTTATTGCATAAACTTATCTCAAATATTGATATATTCATAATCAGTAGAATTAAGATATATGGGGGGTAGTTTACTCTGTGTTACACAATCCCACCCCGATTATTATTATTATCTTAATCATGTAATGTAAAAAAAAATAATGTACATATAATATTTTATATAACAATAATAAGACTATGTACTCAACATGCTTAAAAGAAAAGAAACAGAAAGTGTACCTGAGGTAGAATAAATTATAGGGTTATTGACCTGTGATTACAAATTCGTGTGCCAAAACAAATGTCTGTGCCAAAATATATACATTTTGCAAAAATATTTAGTGTTGTGTGCACTGCGCCTCTCACCACACCAGCTGCAACCTCTATATTGTTGTCTCAACCAGAAATTAAGACAAATAAATTAAATCAATTTAGGATAGTGCGCTTCTTACACCTAAGTGTTAAAAAAAGAAATGGCACCTTATAAATTCCAAATGTACAACTCATTATGAATGTACATATAAAAAACAGAAAGGGCAAAAAAACACAATATAGTATAATATAGTTCTATAGTACATATATACATTTAAAAAGCCATGCACTTAAACAGAAATTGTCAGTAAATTTGTAATCTTGTGTCTCTTATTGATAGAGGTGCTTGGGTTTCAAAAAATTTCCACAGATATTTTAGGAAGGAATGCCCATGCAATCCATACGTGAGTGAAATTAATGCCCTTGACTTCTTCAATGCCTTTTCCATCTCTCTGAAGCACTGTCTTCTATGTGATATCACTCTCTATGTTGGATTTACTGCTTCTTTACCAGAAACCTTATTCTTACTAGTTATACATTTAACAGACTGCACATCAGACCTTAAAGCCTCTTGGCATTGAGGGATGTTTTTGATGACCTTCAATAGAATCATCTATAAGAAAATATAATTGAACCTGAATTAAAGGTGGCCGTGAAAGACCAGAAGAAATATGAACACGATTTGAGCTTCAAAGATTCCTCATGACAGAGAACCAAAGGGAACATATTACAGCTTATCATATTTCTCTAAAAATACATTTTCAGTATTTAGGCTATTTCAAGATCCCTATAATATACCTTGAATTTGATTTGTCAGTAGAAAGTGACATATACTGCACTAGAGCCACAAGGGAGAGATAATCTCACTTTTTAACTGAATATAAAAGCTGCATGCTAGTATATGCTCTGACCTTTATATTTTAGCCGTCTGCAAACATATTTCATTTTTTCATGTGTGTGTAGTGCTAGGTTTAATAAAAAAATAATTCCAGAGTTTGTACGAAAGTAATGTTTTTTTTTTACATCGTTAAGACCCTATTTTTTTATGTTTTTATTTATAGTTCAAGTTACATGTCTACTAACATGCTTATTCCAAAATCTTTGAAAACACTGAAGATATTTTATTTTTGCACTGATGTATAAATTGAATTAGTTAATAACTCCTATTGTTATATCAGTTGACATCAAGCTATGATTCAAAGATCCCTGTTATTGATCCTATATCTCCTTAAGGTTTAAGTGTAACCTGGTTTTAGGTCCAATATACTGCCCTATTTGTATTTTTTTATTTGTAAAAGACAATCACAATCTAGTAGAAATATAAATGCATATAATATTTTCTCGTATTTTACTGAATTGGGATTTTATATACTGATCATAAAAAGCACCCTGCTGAGATGATCCATGAATAAGTTGATTTGACATAATGAACCCTTTAGAGCATAAAGCAGAATGTTTTACAGGACAAAAATTAGTAAACACCATTAAAATTTAACAATGCTAAATGAGAACTGGTGTTTCCAGTATATTTTGCGTCTCTCATATTCAGTTTTAGCTTTTATTCTAAACTGCCAAAAGTTTGAAAGATATGCTATAACTAAGCCCATAAGAAAATTGTATTTTAATAAAATACCCTCTTAACTTAAACATATAAATAGGCTACAAATGTTTAAGGGGGGTAGGGGAGACTTCATAAGTTTGAGAGGAACACATACTATATAGGATGGGAGGATATATGCTATAATGAATTGTCTTATGGAAGAGTTTTACTAGTGAGGAATATTTACTTATCTTGTCTTTATCTTGTTACTGGCAGGGTTCTCTAGACCTTCTGTTAACCTAGAGGGTTATAATTGCCTCCTTGTCTCCTGGCAGTGTTACAGTAGATGACAGTGATCATATTTAACAGACAATTTACAATCAACAATAATATTAACAAATGTTAACCCCTTCATGACACAGGGGTTTACTCCATAAGTAAATGGAGCATTTTTGTAATTTTTTGCATATCCTTGTTCAACCACATTGATTAGTATATCCACACAAATTACGGTATATTTTGTTTTTTACAAGGACAGATATTACTTTGTATTAACATGTTCTATAGACTGCCATTTATTGTAACATAAAAAAAAATCTAATTCTTGCAATTTTATTTTCTGCAAATTGGGTCAACTTATACAAAAAGCCTGGTTTATATTCAACAACATCCCCTGAGTAAAATAATTCCCCACATTCATGGGTGTTTAAATTTTATAAGGGAGTAAAATGCTCCCTTATATTCTACACTATTGTTTTATTATTTATTTTGGATTGAAGCCAAGAAAGTTTTTTTTTTATCTATATTTATACTGGGAGGGGCATGAGGTGTTTGAGCACCTATTTTACACTTTTTAATTTGAAATTATTTCATTTCTTTATTATCTTATTTATTTGTGTATTTATTTATATTTTTGTGATTAGAGATACATTTGACATCAGGGATCTCTCTTGGAGCTCGACCGTACCCCTTATTGTGTCATAGTAATATCACTGGGGTCTTTAATTATTTATTTTTTAACAATTTTTTAAGAGGGAGGAACACTGTTTCTGCCTCTTTTCATTTTGATCACCACTGTTACAGGTCACAGAGTGGTCAGTAAGCATTGCCCTGCATCACTGTTTGTAGTACCTGTCTTCAGGTTTTTCAGGAGGGTATGGACAGACCCCTGGTAACCTTTTTACTCTGAATGTTGTTTCCAGCAGTGTCAGCACTTACAACACACCAGAGAATGCCCAAAACAGTAAGCTAAGACTAGCAAGATTCTCTGCTATTCGGAAGTAATCGGATCATTGAACAGGAAGCTAGCAATGCTAGCTCCTGCTGACAGGGGAAACCTCAGACTGTCTAATGACACCCTGATCTCCTTATTACGTCCTTGGTCACCTAGGGCTTGTTTCCAAGGGTGTAATAGTACGTCCTATGTAACAAAGAGGTTAAGACATAATAGTAGAAAGTGAGAAGAGGGCCCTGCTCTAGTGAGCTTACCATCTAATTGAGGGCAATGTGGAGATCATGCAGGTATAAGTAAAGTTGGCTAAATAATTAACCATTGTGGTTAGAGCCAATAGGGTGGGGTTTAAATATAAAAGAAACATTTGAGAGGCAGAGGCCTATACAATGCTTAATAGGATTTGGTATCAGAATGCTGGTCCATTAAATAGATACCACTTCTAAAAACTTGTGTCAAGATTTACACAACTTGAAAACAGTAAATATATATGTAACTATTAGGAAAACATAATAGAAAATTCAGCAAATAACTAATATTTAAAGTTTTATTCACTTTCTATTTGTACCTTTATTCAAATAAAAACACAATGTTTTCTAGACTGCAATGGACTTATAATGTGGCAGCTAGCTTTCAGTCATACATTATTTTCCATTTCACATTCTTTTCCAGCTCAATCACCTTCAATCATCCTATTTGTCTGGTGAAGCTGCAAATGTTTGTTCTATATTTTATATTAGACTCAATTCGTTACTGACAAATGGCTTGTTAACACAGTATTTCAGAAACCAGATTTGCATTTCTCTGAAATGAGGATTAGTCATTGTGTTTAGACTAAGAATTATTAATATGTATTAATAATGGATATATTCATCTTTTTGCCAGCATTTCAGTTTACTTTGCTCTAGAAGGACTTCCAAGGAATACTAAAACAAGAACTGTATAAGCTTGCAAAAATGTAGTAAATCCATCTCAAGAATATTAAAATATTCTGTTAACATTATTTTTAGAATATTTCAGGTCTTACTGTTCATTCTACTAAAAACATAAATCTTTTGACACACCATATTTTCTTTTATACAGCTATATAGTGATATATAATACAACATACATTCATCTGTTAACAATTTCTTTTAAACCATGTAATTTTAATGTTACAAACAGGAACATTTCCTTCACTTTTTCCATATTACAAACAACAGAAATAGGATTATGCTATTCAGTAATTTACATTAGCTATTTAGCAAGCAATAACTAATTAAAATAACATATTGATTTAAATTCAATGTATTATTGTTTTATAATATAAACCCTTGTTTATTGAATTTATAGATAACACTGAGAATTTCTTTTACCCTTTAGCCTTTTTCTCAAGTTCAAGAAATGGCTCTGCTGTGAAAAACAGACCATTATTTGATGTGGTGTCCTTGAATGGCAAGAAGAAAATTGATCACCGGAAATGCAATAGTTTTCTACTAACGGGAATGAGCAACGCTTTGTGGATCAATAGCCTGATCTCAGGATGGGCACTCACACTAGCACACACAGCCAGACACCACATTAACACATACCCAGACAAATGTGCACAGACACTCACACAACCAGGTCCAGGCAGTGGTAGATACAGAGCCTGATCCTCGGAGGGTCATTCACACTATCACACACATCCAGACTCTAGCATCCAGACACACACACTAACATATCCAGATACACATTAACATACCCACACACACACACTAACATACTCACACAGACACAAGCTTACTTGGACACACACTAACATAATCACACACACACTTACATCCACACACACACACTGACATATCCGGGCACACACTAACATACCTACACACACACTAGCACACACACATTAACATGCTAACATAGACACACACTAACATTCCCAAGCACAGACATTAACATACCCAGACACACACACTAACATACCCAGACACACACACTAACATACCTAGACACACACACTAACATACCCAGACACACACTGTAACATACCCAGACACACACTGTAACATACCCAGACACACACTGTAACATACACAGACTGTAACATACTAAGACATACACTGTAACATACCCAAACACACACCCTGACATACCCAGACACACCCATACTAACATACCAAGACATGTACACTCACACACTACCATGTCCAGACACACAATTGACTTGCCCTGTGAAAACTCAGTATTTCCTCAATGCAGCTGACACACAGTGGGACTTTCTCTAGGAGGTGGACCAGTCTTAATCCCAGGCAGGCCCAGGTGGCTGTCTGGGTCATCTAAATCAGGGGGTGCATGCAGGACTGTTCAGTACCCAGACACCCATTTAACCATTTGAATTGCTTACAGAGGTAGGACTCGCCAGGGTCACATAAAGTGATGTTATGGGACTGGTCAGTAGAAGCGTAGCAGCTCATAAAAGCTGCTCTGAAGAAAGGCTTCTCAACCCGTGTGTAGCGGGGAAGGTTTGTGTATATATTTATATTTACACGTGTACAGTATTACACAGTGTGGGGTATCAAGAATGAGTGTGTGTCAGTGTACAAGGTTAGACTGTGTCACTGTACAGTGTTAGAATGAGTGTGTGTGGGAGGGTCAATGTTTAGTGGTAGAATGAGTATGTGTTTGTCAGAGTACAGTGTTATAATGTGTGTAAAATGTGTGGGGGTGTAAGTGTACCCTGTGCGTGTAGGTGGTGGTAGTGTACATTACTAGACTATGTGTGAGTGAGTGTTTTATTTTACAATGTTTGACTGTGTGTATTTCAGATGAGGCAGCAAACTTTAGTGATTGCACTACAAAAAGTTTACATGCGCACTGCAATAAAATATCACAGGCAATTAAAACATTTTAAGCTCATTGATTAATCCGATTGTATAAAATATCTCATGATTTTTAAATTGGTGTGTGGAGCTCTTTAAATATCTGCATGCAGGTAGCCCTAAATACACCACTGCAGAACAATTAAATATGTAATATGACATATCCCATATATTTCACTGGGCTAACTGCTGTCTCCCTGGATATCTTTCTTTAAAAACATATACCAACAAATTTTAAACTGTACGATATATAAACACTGTCACTTTGTTGATAATTATATTTTGCATACCTTTCTAAATGATTTGTTAAATGAGCGGTATAACAGCTTCATAAATGTATGGCTTTTCATGGTAGCATCAGATTTACATTGTACTGTGGTAAATTAACTGTTATAATTCTATGAAAATAATGTGAAATAATTCTTGTATTGTTACTTTTATATCTTGACAAGCAGATATTGGGTATAAATTGTTATTATATTAATATTGATCCTTGAAGTATGCAAGTAACAAGATCTTCCACTGAATATACACCATTATCCATCAACTATTTTAACATCCAAACCAAAACAATGCAGTTTATTTATAAGTCTTGTATGAGGGTCAGTTTCAAATGCCTTCCTGAAATCCATATAGGTAGGGTATACCTACTTCTCCTTCCTGGTCTATTATTTTAGTCAGTGCATAGGACATTGCAGTTGACGTACAAGTAATATAGTATGTTTATGCTGCTAAATATCATTGCTGTACTGCTCTATGAAGGCTTTTATCCATTGCAGATATCCACATTCCAGATATAGATGGTTGTGTAATTCCTATATCACCCTAAGCGACATAGATCGGAGTCAGTCGTTTTGACTTCAAAGAATATTCTTTTAACCCTACAAGCGTGAGTCCTTATTTTACACTCCACTCACTGATGGTGGGTCGCACCACCATTACCTTTGTTTATACTATTGTTATTGTGGGATAGTGGGATTCCCATAGAGTGTTGTAGCGTGTGTATGCTTTTACCTATTGTTTTTACTTTTGTATGTTCAGAGCAGGGATTAGCTTTGGGAAGTTGGGAAAGGCATGGTGGGATCAGTATAGATATAGAAAAAGCTAAACCAAAACATGTTGTGGCACTTAGGTTAAAAAATGTCCTGGTGGTACAAATGCCAATAGTTTAAGGAATAAGATCCCTACACTAAGGAGAACCTAGAAACCATTTAGGTAATTTTAGAACTTTGTAACAAAGTAGTTGATCGCTTTGGTGTGATATATTGACCTCCTGGACAACCAGAGGAGCTTGACAATCTGCTACTTGAAGAAATCCCAAAAATGTCAATGGAAGGGGAGGTTATCATTATGGGAGACGTTAATCTCCCTGATGTAGATTGGAAAAACCAAACAGCTGGATCAGCCAGGAGAAGAGACATCCTAAATTTCCTACAGACAGGTTGTGTTGGATTTGGCATTTACCAGTGAAGACTTCATTTTGGATGTCACTGTAGGAAAATCAGAAAATCAGGTGTTTGGGCACCAGAGGTCATTAATCCGTGTGGTTTAATATACGGAGAGCGGTTACATTGCACCACACTAAAACCAAGGTTTTTTTTTATTTTAGAAACGTGAATTTTCCTTAAACGGAGAGACTGGTAGGTGAGTCTTTGATGGTCTGGACATCTTTAGATGAATTCCAGAAGAGATAGGTATATTTAAGAGATGTCCTTCTAAAGGCAGCAGAACATTGCATATACTTGTTAGCAAAAGAAAAAGGAAGCCACTGTGGTACTCCACGGATTGACAAAAGGCAACAATCAGCCATATCATTATGACCACCTGTCTAATATTGTGTAGGTCCCCTTTTTACCGCCAAAGCAGCCCTGACCCCTCAAATGCATGGACTCTACTAGACGTCTGAAGGTGTGCTGTGGTATCTGGCACCAAGACTTTAGGAGTAGATCCTTTAAGTCCTGCAAGTTGTGAGGTGGGGCCTCCATGGATCGAACTTGTTTGCCCAGCACATCCCAAAACAATCCAACCAGGTGCGCTCGTGTTAACCGATAAAATAAAATGGTATAAAAAAGAAAAAAATGATAGTGTAGAAGTATAAACAGTAATGCTGATGGACAGATATACTCTATGCACTCACAAGTGTACGTGGTGTTTCAAAGTGAAGTTCTCTAAAAATCCGTCTGTCCGCTTGAACATGTGGACAAAACACAAAACCAAACATGGGATGGTATCGTTTAGGAAGAGAACACCATGAGGTGATGGATGCACTTACTCTTATGTAGAGAGTGTTCAGCGTGTGATATTCCAAGGTATCTCCCGATCAATTCCTCCTTTATGTTTGTCCGCAGTCTCGTGTTGGTCTTAGTGAATATTCCCCAAATTGTAATCAATATCGGGAACCACCATGAATTAGTGGCCAACCAGATGGTTAATAAAAGAAAAATTTATTTGAGGGCAGAGCCCTAAATATATTCCAATGAACTACAGGTACATGATTCCAAATAAATAAATAAATATTGCCTCAATAAATAAATAATATCTAATAATAATATTTATTGAGGCAATATTTATTTATTTATTTGGAATGCACTTTACTGCAAAGACCCGTGAGTGCCCATTTTTTCTTTGGTTTCATATATTTGGCTATTTTTGGAGCACCTGGGCAAATAAAAGCCTGTGTATATTAATAAATTCTCTGAGTGTGTAGCCGCTCCCTTTGGTTTGTATATATATATATATATATATATACCGTATTGGCCCGAATATAGGCCGCACTTTTTCCCCCCACTTTAAGTTTTTAAAGTGGGGGTGCGGCCTATATTCGGGGTCTAGCGCCCGACGCCCGGGACATGCAGTCCCGGGCGCCGGGCAGGCAGCGGGGTTAGGATACAGATCCCCCGCAGCGGTGCAGGGGACCTGTATCCTACTCTCTGATATGCTCAGACAGCCTCCCCTGCCGGCACTTTCCACGGGGGGAGTACCGGCACGGGAGGTTGTCTAAGCGCATCGCACGGACGTTCACCGGCAGCGGCGATGCGCCGTTGCCAGTGAACATCCGCATGATGCATTTTAAACCCCCCCCCGACTTACCAGAGCAGACTCCCGGATGTCTTGCAGGGCAATACGCAATACGCGTATACAACTTCCGGTGCCGGCACTTCCGCTGAGTGCCGGTACCGGGAGTTGTATAGACGATGTGCATAGATGTCCCCCTCTGGCCCCGTAAGACACCCGGGAGTCTACTCTGGTAAGTCGGGGGGGGGGGGACAGAGTGGCAGCATATCGAGGGGGAGGACAGAGTGGCAGCATATCTCGGGGGGGGACAGAGTGAGTGTAGCCCCCTCTGGGGCATTGCAGGCTTGGAATGCACCTCACCAGATTTGGATCTAGCTGGGGGGGCGTGATTAACAGACCAGTGATTTCAGTCGTTTAACCCACCGATCTCCGTAATTCGGTGGGTTATTGTGAAGCCCCCTCTGGGGCATTGCAGGCTTTCCTCAATGAAGAGGCAGCCTGGAATGCCCCTCACCCGATTAGCATTGGGCATCACTGGTCTGTTGTTAAAACCGCTGATCTCGGCAATCGGAAGGTCTAAAAAACTTTTTTTGGGTTTGCCTGGACAGCCTCACTTGGAAAAGCTCTGGGTAGCCGGAGTGAAGAAGTTCCCAGGTATGGTAATATCTGTTATCATTATGATTTAAAAAGAAGCCAAACAACTATGTGATAATAAATGGCTTCATATGATCACTAGGATTAAATTAAAGACAGTTTTTTGCATGATCAGTAATATTTTCAAAATCAATCTCAACATTTCACAATTTCTGCCAGGGTATGCAAACGTTTGAGCACAACTGTATGAAATCCATTTGTACTTCCTAAAAATCCTACCCAAACCTCATAAAATGTGATATTTTAGCCCACCTACATGATAGAGCTATATTGGAGTGCTCAGTTGGGACATATAAAGAGATAATCATCTTCATCATTTTGACACAGATTATAGCTATAGTCTGGAATACAAGAAGAAACACTTTGACAAGTTACCTAATATAGTAAAAACAGTAAAGGTCAATTATTTAACATTAAATTCTTGTTTTAATTCAGTCACATGCCATTGGTTTTGATGTATAAAATCGTCTGTATAATTAATACTTCAATACATGACAGCTTTCAGTGCTCCATTCTCCAATTAACTGAATGGATGGCTAAGTGGTGATTAATGCAATGAGACAACATGTATTATAATCACTAATGGAGGAGTAGTTAGGCCTGTTGATTACTTTAGCTTATTCTACTTTCTCTGTTAGAATATCTCTTTGAAAGGTTCATCAAGGTTATATGTCAAAATTTATGATACACTAAGTATGTTTTCTGGAATTGGTTTTGAAATGCACTTGAATATTTCTGATAATGAGCAAACTAATTGGCCTTTTTAGGAATATTTAATATGTGTTACTTAGTTAAGACAAAGTTACCATTTTTACTTTTCATGTATAGAACAAGGTTTTTAAAATACCTCTAGCTGTCATTTATAGCTCATTCTCTTTATTATTATTTCCTTTTCATTTTTTTCTTGCAATAAAAAGTACGCGTCAACATGATTGATTGCTGTTTTGATTACTGATCTATAGCTATACAGTATATATATCACAGATCGGAGACCTGCTGCCAGAAGCCAAGCTAAATCTACCTGCAGTGAGTAAGGTACTTACCCAATGGTTCTCACCTGTGCAGTCACATCGGGTTGTGGCCAGAACAGCAGGAGCTCCTGTCCTCAAAGGGGCACATCCATGAAGTGAGGGGGGGTGGCGCACTCTTGGCACCAGAGTTTAAACAGCGTGGTCCTCAGTTTACCACAAAATTATTTGGTGTCCCTGCACATGTTCCCTTGCAAATCTGATTCCTGAAGCTGTGTATGACTCTTGGCCTGTTTGACTCCTCTGCCTAGTGATTTTGTATCTTGCTGACCTGCCCTGTGTACTGTACCTGGCTTTCCCTGGCTTCCTGCTCCATATACCAACTTTTGGCTATGTTTGACTACCCACTTAGTCTACTGAACAAGGCATCGGATGACTACCTGTACAGTGTTCCTGGTTTCTATATCTACCTGTCCTTTGTGCCTTACCTGGCATCCTGGGACTACCTGTTTAGTGTACCTACCTAAGGCATCTCCTGTCTGCAGGTATCTGGCCCTCTGGCAGTTGCTTAGCTACACTACAACTCAGTCTCTACTGTATCAGCCTATACACAAGCATCCACACTACTGGGATCACTGAAGTCCTTGGTTGTTCCATCTGGGGGTTCTACCCTTGTGTAGTTGTATCAGGGAGAATAACTCGTGTTGTGTGTACTCCTGGGTGTGGGCATTGTAACAATATTTAAAACCAATATGCAAATAATTATAACACTTGCAATATATTAGATATATCTATTTTAATTAGTGAAATAGAGATCAAACAGCCAAATTACATAGATACACATGTGAAATCCATAAAAATATATATAAAATAAAAGACAGGCGCCCAAT
Organism: Spea bombifrons; assembly: GCF_027358695.1. Lineage (NCBI taxonomy): Eukaryota > Metazoa > Chordata > Amphibia > Anura > Pelobatidae > Spea > Spea bombifrons. The sequence goes on from NC_071087.1 coordinate 93,787,296, forward strand.
GAGGTGGAAGTCTTTCTAATACATATAAAATGTGAACTCACTTTAACAGGGCCTTTTTTAGGTATCAGTATTTTTCCTGAGATTAGAAAAGTTTTGGTTTGTTTTTACATAAATATAGCCATCATGTTAATAATGTATTTGCAACTGTTCTTATGACAGTATTCAGTTGTTGTTGAGCTTCATTAAATATACTACGTCTAGATTTGAGAAATTTCATTATTTGTTTATTTTATGACCTGTGTCAGGCAGTGGGGATAATAAAGGTATGTGAACAGTACAAATTGGATGACCTTCAACAATAAAAGATTGTAAGCAGAAAAAATCAACTTCAGCAAAATTTCATTTGACTACAACTTTTTTTTAATCATTTTTGCAGAGACATCAGAACATTCCAGATATATCAAGTGACACTGATTTCATTTGTCTAAGTAGATAAATCATCTGTATTGAACTTGTCTCTGCTCAAATGACAGTCCCCAGACTTGATTTAATTTGCATTTTTTCCATGCTTTTCTTGAATATACAATGCTAAGACATATGGAAAGTGAAGGTCATCCATGGCTGTAATGTTTAGCAGTATTACAAAGAGACAGTAGTGCCCCATAGTTCAAATCTGGATATGTCCGTCTGGACATTGCGCAGGTATAAAAGCATAATATGTCCCCATGTGTATCCAGCTGGCAGCCACATTTGCATCCCTTGGCAGCTGCTGACATTAAAATCCCAGTCTGGCCCAGCCATTGTTATGCGCCACTCTACATTTTGGAGGTTGCTGGGAGACTGCTGGGGAGGAGTCCGGTTCCAGAGTTCCAACACTTTCATTTACCTCACCTGTAAATTATAAGCAATTGTAGATGCTGTAAGTAAGTACTTCCCTGCCAAAAAAGAGATCAAATTTTGTTTTGCTTCCTATTACGCTGATGAAGCAAAAAAGCTGATAATTTTTTTGGGAAACAGGCAAACCATCCAGTCAATATATACAAATTTTTAGTTAGTAGTCAGTAGAGCAAGAATATTGTTAGTTCTATTATATACTGCTGTACTTTTTGAATGTTGGAGCTACAATAAAAAGACCGAGCCATTTTTACCTTATCCAGTGTGTGGAGTGTTTCTGTAACTTGTTTGTATGTAAAACCCTGATCCCAGGACAAGGAAAGAAGTGATTTTGTCACAACACACATTTATACACATATGTATAAATACACACACCTGTACATGTAGGTATATACACAGTGCCTCCACTTCCCTCCTGTATGTTTCTTGTGGCCTGCTCCCGATCGGATCCTGCAACGTGCGGCAATTATCCTCGTAACACTGACAGTGGGTGCCAAGAAGTGAGGTTATTTCTGGATGCACAGTTTCAGTGAGGGAGGATAATTGCAACATGTTGCAGGACAAGTGAGAGGTACAGACCAGCCAGAATGCCTAGTTCTTAGAGCAACTGCTGCAGGGCCCATCAGAACACCACAGCAAATGCTCCAGATGGCCAGTCTGGGCCTAGATTTGAGCATTGACACAGGGTTGGAAATGCTTAGGCTAGAGTTTTACCTACATACACCTGTTTCATTTTTGTTGAAGTACAAAATATTTTGGTATGCTGAAGGAGACATAGCAAAGACATTTTGGACATTGCTATGCTTACAACTTTACAAAAGAATCGGGACACCTGACCATTACACCAACAGGGACTTTTATGACATTGTACTCTACTTTCACCCTTTTATGTCTGGTGATATACTTGGTGCATCACGCCTAAAAAATGCCCCACATCGCGGGGGCACTGCTGCTGTTGTCTGCCCAGGTGTTTGGGCAGACCAGCACACCCACCCAGAGCCCCCTTGAGCCTGCAAGAGCGATTCTACAGGTTCAACACAACAGGCAGCTTCAGGGAAGGGGGCCAATTGATTCTTTGGTCCCCATACAAGTGTGAGGACCAGTCCTGGCACCACCTGACTCTGCCTAGAAGCCACATTTTAGGTCACTGATCAGTCTCATTGATCTGATAGCGATATATATGTAACCTAATAAAATGTGACCACTGATTAATTACCTTTTTGGTCAATAATCATTGATCAGTCTCATGATCAATAGCCAGTGACCTAATCTGATCATCACTAACACTATACGGTAGTGTAACCTAACATCTAACTGTACCTATAACTATCCACTAACAGGATCCTGGTTGTTATCCCATACGTTGTCTGCTAGCCCCTATCCCCTAGGTATTTTCACTAAGCTGTTTTGTTAGTTATTTGCATGCTAGTTGATTCTGAGACATTAAAACATTTTAAAAATTGGCCCTAAACCTAGGGAAAGGAAAGTCACCAAAACCAACATTTATAAAATACTCTTAAACTCAGCAAAGAAACACAAAATCCATTAAAAAAATACCCCGAAACCCAGGGAAAGAAGAGACACCAAAAACAATTTAAAAATGTCCCAAATACTCAGGGAAGGCACCTTATCAAACAACCCTGCCATATGTGCAAGAAATGTGAAAAGGTAAGAAGAAAAAAACGCAAGTTTTCTTGGTATATTTGTGGTTGGGTTGGCCCACATACAAAAGTAAAGGGGGCCATTGGGCTTTGTGCTTTCGGAGAATATATTGTTTATGGGGTTATTTTGTTGTTTAGGAGTAGTTTTACCTCCACAAGCATGAGGAGTGACTGGTTCAGCTGTTAGAACTAGTGGAGACTTCTTTACACTCTCATGATTTGGGGGGTCTCTTTTGACCATGCAATGCTCACATATGTGGTATAACAGTTTCCACTGTTTTCCACTAATTTTGAGAAGAAGGTTTGTGAGGTCAGACATTGTTGTTGACAAAAAGGCCTGAATTGCAATCTCTGTTCCAGTTCATTCCAAATGTGTACATACATCAATGCCTAGCAGTACAGATGAACCACAGGCTGGCAACACGCTTCTACCCAGACCGGCTAACACAAAGAAGGACAGTGTTCATCACGAAAGACCCTCATAAGAGTACAACACCCTTCAATTACCAGCCAATAACCTGCTTCCCCACAACATGGAAATTCCTATCAGGGATCATAGCCACCAAGCTACAGGACCATATTGGCCAGTAAATGAGCACAGCTCAGAAGGGAACCACAACAGAGGCTCCAAGCACCAGTTGATCATAGAAAGAGCAGTCGCCCCAAGACTCAAAGTGTAGACAGACCAACCTGAACACAGCCTGGATTGACTATGATTCAATGTCACACACATGGATCTGTGAATGCCTAGAACTATATAAAGTCAACCAGTGTAAGGTGTGGAAGGTGGAGGAGTCTGGTATGCAGGATAACCCAAGGCAAAAAGCATAAACAGGGCCAGATTCACTAAATGCAGCATAGATCAGTACACGTAGCCGGGGTCAGGATCACGTAAATCAGCGAAGCCCAAATTTAAATCCCGGTAGTCAATACAGGGTCATAGTCCCCCATTTTTTTATGGATGAAAAAAATTCCTGCTCCTGCTGGGGAAAAGAGCAGGGTCTGGTAAATGTCAAAGCCACTGTCCTGTATGAAACCCAGAGCATCTGGGAGTACATAAGTAAGGTAGCACTGGAAGATGAGCTGCTGAGAGAATGTCTGAACCAGCAACAGACAGATCTAGAGAGGCTTCTGAGATCCAAAACATAGTGGCAGGGTGTAAGATGTTCGCAGAAACAGCGTACACTGAACAGTGCAACCAAGTAGCTAGCATTGTGTACAGGGACATCTGCACAGAGTATGGGCCAGAGGACAGCAGTGGTGATAGATTTAGCGGTGCCAACTGACAGCAACATCAGGAAGAAGAAGTATGAGATGCTGGGGAAATACCAGGGCCTGAAAGAAGAACTAGAGAACATGTGGAGAGTGAGGGCCAAAGTGGTCTCAGTGGTCATAGGCGCACTCCTAAGCTGGGAGAGTGGCTCTAACAGATTCCAGGAACAACATCAGAACACTCTGTTCAGAATAGTGCAGTGCGAGGTGTAGCTAAGATACTGTGTGGAACCCACAAACTCCCAGGCCTTGGTAGAAGACTAGAAGTTGGGGAAGACTCACACTACCCATAAGGGTGAGAAGGGATTTTTTTTTTGATTTTCCTAGTTAAAGTTTTAGCTGTTTTTAAGGTTGTAACTGTAGAAGAATATGAAGATTGGTCTAGCCTCCCATGGAAAAAATGTATCCTGACCCTAGCACTCCAAGGGTTTCCCTTACGAAAAAATTACTGCAGTTTTTCTGAAGTAATACTGCAGTTTTTTGGACATGAAAAAACTGCAATACTGCACTTTTACTGCAGTATTACTGCACATTTACTGCAGTTTTACTGCATTTGTACTTCACTGTACTGCAGTTTTACTGCAGTTATTTTTGTACGAAAGTACAAATGCAATAAAGCTGCAGTACATTGAAGTACAATGCAGTATAATTGCAGTAAAAAAAAGGGCAGTAAATGTGCAGTAATACTGCAGTACAGTGAAGTACAACTGCAGTAAAACTGCAGTAAAAGTGCAGTATTGCAGTTTTTTCATGTCCAAAAAACTGCAGTATTACTTCAGAAAAACTGCAGTAATTTTTTTGTAAGGGTTAACCTTCTGAGGAAAGAAAAAAAATTGCGGATTTAGATGTATTTATTCAACCTGCTAGAGAGTGCAATTGATGTTTGGCCTAAGGGAAAAGGCATTTTTACGAAATGCCACAACTCTGTAGTTTAAACTGCATATGCAGAATACTATCCTAATTTGTGCGTTAAGGTTAAAACCTAGTTCAACTACTTGACTACACTTATTAGCAATAATTTTAAAATGTAGTATACTGCATTTAAATGTGATACTAAAAACAAAACAAAAAAACAAATAAGACTTGACAAATTACCAAGTAATCCCTGAAGACAGAATTCAATCTGTTAAGAAAGTAGCAATATAAATCCATTGCCTCTTTCTTCTTGTTCAAAGTAACACAAACCAAGTAGAACATTTAACTGTAGTTTGGGGATTTTTTATGCTACTGAAATCAGCTCCTTTGATTAAACTTCTTTTCTGTCTTTTGTACTCTTGTGCTCTCCAAAGTGCAGTGCTATCATCTAGTTGCCAAGGCAACAGTGATAGTTTTGTTTCTCAAGTGTATTAAACATAACCAGGAATTATTTGTTGCATATTTTGCAAAAGCGGAAATGCAACTACCACAATAAAATATCCCTAATGATTTGGAAGACAAAACAACGCTATATTGTTCAGCTTTTCCTATAATTGTTATATGTGTGTCATTTCAGATAGTTTTAAACTTGATTAAAGTGGTAGCAAATGAGTTGTTGAATGCAATTTTATTAATGTGCCATTTGCAACAATAACAGCAAGCTGAATGGAAAGCCTGTGCTAAAATACGAAACACAGTTTTCAATTCAAACAATAAGGCTCTATAAATAGGCACATCATTCTGATTACTGTGGGTGCCACTAATACACAAAAGTCCCAGATACGTAAAGCTCAATATGTTTATTAGTAAATGAGTAAATAAAGAAGACATGCTATTGCATGATCCAAGCATAAATTATTTAATTAATTAGTCTGCCCTTTTGAATTCTATTTATATTCAAGGTCATAAGTTCAAGAGTAGAAATATAGTGGTTATAGAAGCGGCAGATAAATGTATTTTACTTATTCCCTTTTTACAAATTTGCACTTACAAATAAATTTGATGATTTTGACGGCCTATTACAAAACCCCCAGGCACTGAACTCATGGAGTATACAACAGATAAACTGTTCATTTGATGAGCCGAATCTTGGTGTAACAACCAAACTTAAGTTTGCTATGAACCCCATCTTCAAAAAAGTTTTGCTGGCATCGAATATATAAACGGGGAAAACGCACTGCTTCTGATTTTGGCCCAAATGGCATGAAAAATAGCCCATAAATAGCCTTGTATGACCACCTCCAATAAGGCATGACATAAATATATATATATATATATATATACAATTAACCACCTTAACACATTAAACCTATCCTGCTTACCGTCAATACTGGCCCAGTCATGCAGCTCTTTCTTTTATTATTCAGGGATTATCTGTTCTCTCACTGTTTCAGGCACACTATCAATCCTAATCTACATTAAATTTTATAATACAGTTACTATGTGCTTAATCTAACAGAGACCGTCATACTTAGCTCAGGATAGTTAATATAAATACCTCACACATACTTCTTAAATAATTTAAAAGTACATTGCAAAGTTTTGTTAAAAAAATATCTCACTCACTATAGTTTAACACTTTTTTCTATTGTTTTAACACCGCTTCCTGAGTCAAAATTGCATTATATTATTATATATAATTAGACTTATATATACATTCCACAGTTATTAAATGAACTGTATAAATGAATGAGTAGTGTATCTATTGTCTTTAAGTTTTAATTTGCAGATAGTTTTTAATTATATTCACAGCCTCTTTATGGTGTCTGGAATAAAGTCATTTACTTTTAAAATTAAATAAGGACCTTTAAAGAAATATAATGAAAGACACAGATGTGAAATTTGATTTTATTTCTAACGCTAAGATTGAAATTCTTTGTTAATATGCACAAGTACAGTCTAGGGAGCCATAAAATACAGGAGTGTTTTCATTAGATGATGGCTCTGTACCTTTGGTTGGAAGGAAAAATAATCCATCAAACACCAGCAACTCTGCTTGTTTAAACTGAGACAATGGAGAAGCATAATGAAAAATACATTTCTTACTATGCAAAATAGAGTAGTGCCTTTGTGTCATAGCACATAGCTGAACTAAACCAATTGCTCCAAAATAGGTATTGAACCCTTTGAGTTCTAGGGGTCAGAACAAACATTTTAAGATTGTTACCACGTGAGGACATTTGACCCAGTCAGTCTATTCAGTCAAGTTAACCCTTAACACAACTGCCCCCATAACCAATGAAAAGACAAGAGACTGGAGTCTGGACCTCATGAAATCATTTACATTTCACAATGCAAAACATTTGGGTGTTTAGCATGACTATTATATGAACACAAGCCATAAAATATAAAATTAATTTCCACATTTGTCCTTATTAATATTATTTCATTTTTTACATCATATTATTTTTTAAAATAGTTAATAGCAAGAATAATTAATTATTTTTTCTACCATCACATAGATAATGTAGAGCCAAGCTAAAATGTTTAATGTATTTCAATCTATTTTTGTTTCTTGAGTAAGCATTTTTAGGCCATTACCTCACCTCATATTTGTAGGCCATTACTAGATAATACCATTACCCAACTGTCAGCCTCACTAGAACCTCTCTTACCTTCCATTTTAACCATTTCCTACCCAGAATCAGCAGCCTCTTTTATAACAATACACTTGCCTCATCCCTCAACAGCATTGCTCCAATTACTAAATGTTACCCCTACAATAGAAACGCCAACCGTGGCATACCAAAACCACGTGGTTTCTTCAGAAGTGCTGCCACACGGCTGAACGCTACTTCAGACAATCCAAATCCAGCGAAGATTTTATTCACTATAAATTCATGCTTCGCACATACAACTCTGCCCTCTCTGTTGCCTAACAGTTCTACATCTCCGCTCTCAAATCCTTCCTTTCTTCCAACCTGCGATGCCTTTTTTCTACCTTCAACTCCCTTCTCTGTCCCTCCATACCCACACCACAAACCTCTCTCACTGCCCAAGATCTTGTTACCCACTTCAAAGACAAGATCGAGACTATTAGACAAGACCTCTCTTCTTTACAACCCCCTCCTACACCACCCACCACCACTCTCTCCACTCATCCCATACTAACTGCCTAACCGAACTAACAACCGAAGAAGAGATAGCCACTCTTCTTTCTTCCTCTCACCCAACAACCTGTCCCCTTGACCCCATCCTATCATACCTCACAAAGTCTCTATGTCCATCCCTTGGTCCATCACTTACCCACCTATTTAATCTATCATCTGGAACTGTACCAACATCCTTCCAGCATGCGCTAATCACACCAATTCTAAAAAATCCTTCCTCAGATCCCATCTGTCTGACTAACTACAGCCCTATCTCTCTGCTTTGTTTTACCTCTAAGCTGCTTGAACAGATTCTGTATAATCACCTTACTAACTTACTCTCCTCTAATTCCCTCTAATTTCCTCCTGGGTTTCCTGGGTTTCCAATGACTTGCTCTCTGTCAAAGCAAAAGGTCACTTCTCCATTCTAATACTATTGGATCTCTCTGCTGCATTTGATACTGTTGATCACCACCTTCTTCTTGACCCACTTGCTTCTATAGGCATTCGAGATACAGCTCTCTCCCGGATCTCCTCATATCTGTCTAACCGTTCCTTCTCTGTCAGCTTCTCTGGCAAGACATCATCACCCCTTCCACTTTCAGTTCGTGTCCCCCAAGGTTCAGTCCTTGGCCCTCTGTTGTTATCTCTTTATACTTCATCTCTTGGCAAACTAATCAACTCATTTGGCCTCCAGTATCATCTATATGCAGATGATACTCAAATCTACCTTCTTCTCATGATCTCTCTCCATCTCTCATGTCCCGAACGTCCTCGTCACTGATGTTTGTCACCCCATTCCCTCAAGATTTTAAGCTTGCGAGCAGGGCTCTCTCCACCTAATGTATCGGTTTGTCTTAGTCTGTCAACTCTCGTCTTGTCATACGTAGACAAGATTGTTGGCACTATATAAATAAAACATAATAATAATAGTATGTAAAAGATATACAGTATTAAGAGGTAGAGTGTTTATTTTATAGGTTTGGATAACTAATTGAAAATTCTTAAACTAAGTAGACAAAAGTATATTAATTTTCAAACCCCTTAAACTGAATAAGGTAATAATCCGGGTATTGAAGCCATGCCTAAGGTACCAAAAGTATGTGGACACTTTACCATCACATCCTTTGTGGCAACAACAGCTTCCACTCTTCTGGAAAGTCTTTACACCAGATTTTGAAATGTGTCTGTGGGAATTTGTGCCCATTCAGCCAAAAGGGCATTTGTGAGGTGAGGCACTGGTGTTGGATGAGAAGGCCTGGCACACAATCAGTGTTCCAATTAATCTCAATTGTGTTCAATGGGGTTATGGTCAGGGCTCAGGCTGGAATATGAAGGTGCTTTCCCCAAACTGGTGACGCAAAGTTTATAGGATACAATTGTCTAAACCAAACATCACAGTAGGCACTATGCATTATGCTAAGTAGTGTTCTCCTGACATGCGCCAATGCCAGGTTCGTCCATCACATAATGAGGTATGATTTCTAACATTTCCTTTGCTCCAGAGTCCAGTAGGCACTCCAGTCGATGCTTGGAATTGGGCAAAGCTATATTTGGATTGTGTGCAGCTGCTCAGCTATGGAAACCAATTAGATAAAATTCCCAACGCATATTGCTTGTGCTGATGTTCCTTCCAGAGGCAGTTTGGAACTCTGTAGTAGGTGATGCCTATCCCATGATATGGGATTTTTACAAGCTATGTGCTTCTGCACGCAGTCACTCCACCCTGTCTGTCTGTGTTTTCTTGGTCTACCTCTTCATGGCTGATCTGTTGTTACTCCTGATGCTTCCACTTCATAAGAATAATAGCACTTACAGAGGACTTGGTCAGATCTACCAGGGCAGAAGTTTTACCCTTGTATAATCAATAGATCCATGTTTAGTACTGGTTCAAATTTAAACCCATCTTGACAAAGTAAAGGGATTTCTACCTAAATGTAAGGACAATCAACAATTCAACACCTGCCTAACTTCTTTCTGGTGCCTTTTCCAAGATGGATCATGGAACTGGAAAAATAAAGTTTTCACTCTCTGTTCCGAGAATCAAGTTTTGCCTGTGCAAGGATCTAGGTGTAATATTATGTGTTGCTGCTTATATTGTGTCTCCCGTAGTTTATTATTTTTTATTAGTTTGGCAATTTTTCCGTCTGTTGCCTGCCCAAACTCAAGCCTGTAACTTGGGTGATTCCCATCTGCGGCCTGCTCCTATTCTGGTGATGTCCTGACTTCTTTACTGCCAACTGCACCTCAGCCACCGTTTGCTCCACCTCTATCCTCATGGTTAAAACTACCAAAATTACAACAGTACTCTTGTTCCAGCCTGCAAGTCTTAGCAAAATAAATTAACAAAGAAAAGGGATATCCAGGGAAAGAGTAAGGCCACAAATATTGCATATATTTGCAATTCTTTGTCAATGTGTATTTTAATAAAATATGCTCTTGATGTTCTTTGTGATCCTACTGTTATTCTGACATAGTCTAATTATTCTATGTGGTTCCTTAACCCCTGTAGGTGAAATGATTGTACTTACCCTAGACTAGGAGGGCCTTACAGTTTTTTTTTAACCCTTAATGATGTAGGCCTTATTCAACTGTAGTTTCTCTCTTCCTCATTTAGTGTACAAATTCTTAATTTCACTAGTACGGGTTGCTTTTGACACTTTATTTATCTATGTAATCCATCATTTAATATGAAACAAAATATAAACATTTTTTTCAACACTATACACTTTTTTCTTACTGTTTTACAGTTAAAAAAACACTCTCTCTTGATAATCTTGCAAGCTGTTGTGACATCCATCACACTGTGATCAGGAAGCAGGGCAGTGTAGACCTGCTCTCTTGATTGCACTGAAAAATTATGCTAAGCGTAAGGCAAACTTGCTTAAATCACAAGGATGTAATAGTATGTTCTTTGGTGTTAACTGCCAGAATTTTGTGACATACTATTAAGTTCATTGGTGGGAAGGGGTTAAAAGTACTTAATTTCATGAGCGTTTGTTGCTAAACTTTTAGGTAGGAGAAACAAACATTAATTATCCTAAGCATGTTTTGCTCTCAATAAAGAGTGACAAAAGTGATCCTAATCTGTGCCTAATGCATACATAATCTGTTGACATGCACACGGCAGCAAAGTTAAGTATTTTTAACACTGCCATCGATTTTTTATCTCAGCTTCTATGTGCTCATCATTTACTTTTGAGTAGCTAACACTTGTGTTGTAAAACTTTTTTACCCTAGAGGCTGGTTTAGAAATGCAGTTGTTAAAACATTAATTAAAACAACGTGAACTATTTGACTAATACAAATCAAAAAGCTAGCTGTGCTCCAAGCTGAATGACAAATGCCGATATGCTTTTAGGTTTGTAAGCTCAACAAGCCAATATGGTAGAACCGATCCATCAAAGTGTCTCCTAGAGGTTTGCTAGATGCTTACCAATTAAGAGTAATGCAATCCCTATATATCTTAAGAAGAAATGAATGACACATGAAAAGTGTATCCTTTATTTTCCCACAATCAAGCTACCAATCGTTTTATGCCTAATATCACCTATTAAACATTTTTCACTTATTAATGTCATAAAGTTAATGTACAAATAAATGACTCTTACCCCTACATTATGAAGGTAGACACATAATCAGCCTGTACTTTTTATTTTCTATTGAGTAAGCACAAATTACCATCTAATATTACTGATATTGCAGTAATATTATATTACTGATAATGCACTGAATACAAAAAGGGGCATTTATCATGTAGTTTTTGCACACACTGCATTGTTTTCCCCCTCTAAAACTGCACTGATTAAATTAACAATTCAACGTACTAGTCAATTCTCATCAATGTTGCATTATCAATCACAGCCTATCTCAACTTTCTGTAAACACAGAAAAAGTATTATTCACTTTGGTCTATAAGCTGTGATACCAATAAAACCACATGAATTAGCAATAAGTAGATGTTTAAGTTTGTATTAGTAGAAACGTTTTATAAGTATTAAGCCTGAACATCATAAAGATACATCTCCAGTTGACTCCTGATCAACCTCTCAACCTCGCAAATATATTACTTCAAATTGTACATGGTCACATTTGCCTTTGAAGTTTGCTGTTTATTAAATGCCTGATATGATACTCATGCAAACTCATGTTCAGGCTTTATCAGGCAGCACTGATTATTTTTGTTTGCAGAGTAAGAATAATGATATGCCTTGAGTTGAAAAAATTATTAGGGTTTGAATTGTATGATAATGATCACCATGCTGTTCAATGGTCCAGCCCAGCATTGAACAAAATATCTTGATATACTGAAGGGGACAAGAAGAGTAATAAAAGGGAGAATATGCCTGCTGGTTTAGATCGAAGTGTGGATATGCCAGTAATTCCATTATTGGACTAGTGGGCAAGACAAGTGGGCAAATGGGTTAAAAGCCTCTTCCCCACCTGGATCTTAAGGACAGGTACACCCTGCTCTCCCATCCTAATAGTGATGTTGTGTTGTATTGGTTTGCTTGTGCTGCTCTGTTTTGTTTTTTCTCTCTTGTAGTCACAGCAGAAGTTTCCCCACCTTTGGACAGTTTTCAGAATGTCCAGCATAACCACCTCTAAACATCCTGCCCTTCCTCTAATTAAAGGTCAACTAACAAACTATATGAACCCACTCCTTCTCAGAGTAAATTTTTCCTGATTGTGGAGCTTTCAGTGTGTTAAGCCTGACTTGCTGGTGTGCCTGTTCTGTTGTTGATCTAGTGTTCCTGACCTATGCCTACATTTTGATCATGCTCCTGTTCTCCTATCTTTAACCTCAAGGACTATACTATGAAAGAATGTTAAGTACCAGCCAAGGTACTTTTGTAATACAGTGGTATAAAAATGAAACATTTAATGGCTATATGACTCATCAAACTTTCATGACACTGGTGTTTCTTCTTCAGGTACGCCTAAGCAAGTTATGACTTTAGTAACCTGTCACCTTTATCATAACGAAATACAGTATCATTAGTAATTAACACTAATGTAGTTCATGACATTGTCAACAAACAAACATGTGTATAACCTACTTGCTATGAACCTAACTGACCATATTATATATTTTGATGAACAATGCCTGGATGTTAAATAATTAGCTATACATACAGAAAAAAATTGATACTACTTTATCTAAGAATAGACATCGCTGAAGTGGCCCGCTCTCCGCTGAGTGTCTCACGAGAGTCTTGAATTTTAGCACTCTCCTGCCATTACAGAGGAAAAATCTCCATCAGGATGACTAGTATCATCCACAATGACAGTTGAAATTCCAAGGAAAATATGCATAGTCAAAAGTGAGAACAAACAGTGCTTAAGTACCAAGCACTCCAGTAAATTTACTCTGCACAATAGAACCAACTTCATTGGACTTCCCACCTATTTGGCCAATTCACTGGAAAGTCCATAGAAAACTATCCTGTGCAGTGGAACTTCAGAAGTACTTAGGTTTAGATTATTATTATTATTATTATTATTATTATTATTGTTGATTATCATTACAAACTACCAGGTACATGAACACCCATAAAAGTTAAAAGGTCCTATTTTCATATTTAATGCATTTAGGTTAGAAGTCAATGCAAAATCTTCTCTTTTTGCTGTGTTTAAATCACTATAGGCATTCTTTAGTTATTGAAGTTAGAAAATGACACTTCTATCTCATTTAACTTCTCTCTTGGTTACCTCCTATGCAACCGGGAAGCGTTTGTCATTGTGCTTCTTGGACATTCTCAGTAGTACTTTCATTCTACTTAATGGGATCTTTGCTCTCATCAATAGAATAACAACAGTGGTATCTGAACATTTATACTTTGGTAACATTCATGCTATTGGCTTCGGCTACTTTCATTCATGCAAAATTGGGCCACAACATGCATTGAGAAATAAATGCATTTCTGGAGACTAAATGGTTCCTTTAATTAAAAAAGAAAACCCAAACATATCATTTGTCACTACTATGACAACATTTAAAATTGGTGCCTCAGGACAAGCAAATATGTTGGTATTTCCAAGTAGTCAGCCAAATGTTTTAGACTATTTGTTTTTTTCAAAATAATTATTACCATAATCCATTGCTAAAATGTAAAGAACATTTGACATTTCTAATAGCATCTGCAAAAATAAAATAGATCATTATATTAACACACATTTAAAACACACACAAGCCAGCAGTTAGTGTACATTTGTCTCAAATAAAAGATTCCTCTCTAGTCATAGCCCATTAAACATATCTTTCATTTGTGGACGTATTCAAATGCACCATGAGCATTCATTGAACCTCTGCTTACTTCATCAAAGGTCTATTTATGAGGTTGTAAAAAAGATGAGTTTCTCAAATAGTCTCCAAATTAAACTTTTTAAACTTTAATGTTGGCACACAAGAATAATTACAGTTATAAACCATTAAACACTTAGTGGAAATTTATAGAAATAGAAGGTGAAAATTTATAGCTGTAACTGAATCCAAATAATATCCTTCTGGATGAAGGGTTAGCACTGAAATGTTTCCCTTTGAGAATATATTTTAATACACAACATTAGGCAGGCAACAAGTTTATGCATGTAATATAAATAACTATAAAATGTTTATACGTTAATTTTGATCACACATTACCATATGCATATATTAGCATTTTCAAAGGAACTGCCTTTATTAATGCAGTAATCTTACAAAGAAATTGTTCTGGTCTCTGGTGCTGGAGGCTAGTATTAATTACCCTATAATCAATGCACATTGCTTGAACTTGGCCTTTTATTTGCACTCTTGTAGCTTTAATCTATCTAAAAATAGTGCTTAACCATCTAAGTGCAGGAACATTTTAAAATCTCTGGAAGGTTGGGGACAATCTTTTATTTTAAATTTCTCAAAATCAGCCTTTTGTCTTTGCATTTCTAATTTCCTTCTACACATTATTTTTTTTAATAAATTATGTTTATTTTAAAACAATCGTTTTTAACCCTCTAGAGCTGGAACTTTTTGAATTGTAAAGCGCTTGTGTATATAGCATCTAAACACAGGTATTGTTCCTGATGGTTAATTATGGTCAATTATGGACATGGGTGATTTAATCACTAAAAGAAAAGTAGAACATTTGTACACTATATGTGATACTGTCTTTTTTTTACTGTCTTTTTTTTACATTGCCAGGAATTTTTGTATGCAAAATCACAATAATTTTATATTGTTATATTATTATTTTTTATTGATTGTGCTCCTTTTGTGCTCTATTATAAGACGACCCTGATTATAAGAATATTAATTTAAGAAAAAACCTGAATATGACGACCATACTAGTAAATATTAATTCATGTAAACTATTTTTTCATATTTAATAAAAGCTTTTATTGAGAAAAATATTTTTTGTTTTTATTTCCTTTTTTTCCAACCTGCCCCCCCAGTTATGAAACATCTGCCCCCAGGCTTGCCACTCTGCCCCCAGAAATGCCTTATACCCCCCTATATGCTACTCTGCCTCCCTGATATGCCATATACCCTCCTATATGCCACTCTGCCCGATGATATGCCTTTTAACCCCCTATATGCCACTCTGCCTCCAGAAAAGCCTTATGCCCCCCCCCCATATAACAGCCCCCCCGACTTACCAGTGCTTCTGATTCCTTGGTGTCTGGTGGGGGCAGCGGGTGGAGTTCGGCGGTAGTTCCACCGGCGCTTCTATGACTGAGCACCGGAAGGTCATGTGACGCCGGTGCTTCGTCATAGAAGCACCGGCGGAAGTGCCAGCAGTAGCGGGGAAGTGCCAGCATGCGTTCGCCGGCTGCCAGAGAAGAGAATTCCCCGTAACGCTGCAGGGAATTCTCCTCTCTGGCCGCCGATAAGATATGCAAGATGCACCCCGGTGGAAGTGCCGGCAGCAGCTGAGGTTACCAGACAGGATGATCCAGGTCCCCTGCAGCGCTGCTGGGGATCTGGATCTTAGTCTCATAGTGAGACCTCTATTTGAGGTCTGATTAGAAGACGACCTCGATTATAAGACGAGGGGTATTTTTCAGAGCATTTGCTCTGAAAAAGACCTTGTCTTATAATCGAGCAAATACAGTAATTTCAAGGCTTTTATTGCTGAGATTCCCTCTGACTCTCAAACTTTGAAAATGGCTCTGAGATTAATGGCACAGTAATGACAATTAAATACTGAGCACAGGAACGGTGTTTGTAGAAAGACCAAAAATGTGGGACATGCTGTATAATTTATTGGGTATTGTATGTCACTGATAAGAAATTAGAATGAAAACTATAACATTTATGAGATTTATTTAAATTCTTAATTACAATTTAACAAGACTAGCTTAAGAAAATGACAACCAAAATGACAAGCAATAGTTCAGTTAATGTCATTATTCTACTAATTATGATCTAATTCACTTAGACTGCTATATGGTATATTAAGATAATCAAAAGTCAGCATATTCCTCAGTTGTATTGTGTTAATAATTATAGAATCCACTTTAATACTTGAATCATTATATTAATTCAAAACATCTAGATAGCTTAATATCAACTGAACTGATTGTAATTGTTTTGCGTTTAATAAAATATTGTTTTTAAGGTTGTTTCGCTTAATAATAAAAATAAAAAGTGCATACATCAAATTTTGTTGGATTAAAAAATATTTAACTCATTTAATTCATACTTTTATTAAACCAAATAATTATAAACACAAAAATATAAAAAGGGAACTACATACCTAACAAGTAAAGTGCCCTCCACTTATATCGGCACCCTTGGTAAATATCAGCAAAAAATGCTGTGAAAATTGTCTTTATTGTTTAACCCTTTGATCTTTTCTTCCCAAAATACGCAAAAGTACTCTGCTCTCATGAATATCAAACAATTACAAACACAACACAAGTTTATAAAAAATAAATAAATATATGTGTGGCACAGGTATTGGCACTCCTATGAATTCATATGAGAAAAATACATTTGAAGTATATTCATACTGATATTTTACATTTTTAGTACACCTGGGTGTCTAGGAACACGAAATAGATAAATCATGACTTCCTGTTTCACAGGGATATAAATATTAGGTAACACATAGGCCAAATTCCCTAAGTCACTCATGTAAAAACAAACTCAACTGTTTCCAGTGTCTGCCAGACACTATGCATGGTTTGGTGCACACAGAGAGGGAGCCATATGGAAAAGTGCCTCTGCCCACGGTTAAATACTTTGGTAGATCTTTAATGTTTTGAAACAGTTTTGCTGCCAGAGGATCTAGACGTTTTTTTTTAGGATACATGGCATCATGGAGAAATTTTAAACCTGACTGCCTCTGCCAGATAGCTTAAAATGGGTCGTGGTTGGATCTTCTAGCAGGACAATGATCTAAACATATATCATATATTGTGGTTCACTGACCACAAAATCAAGGTCCAACCAGTGCCCTGACTTGACTTGAAAACCTGTGGAGTGAATAAATACACATTGTGGGATGCTGCTAAAATGACACATATGTACTAAGGGCGTGTGTCTTAATGAAAATAAGGCCCACTTTAGGCCCACTTTGGAACATGTAGGCCAATGCATTTTACTGTATGCAAATTAGTCCATGAGCCCTTTATTATTGTAGTTTGAAAATAAGACTTCTGTAATTTTCCGTGCACCCTTGCCCAGGAATGGTACTTAATTATACTTTCAATGCATTAACTAAAGTGCATTTCAGCTCAACTCTCATACATGCCGCTTTTGCCCACTATTTTACCTTGCATGCAATAAAATGCATTGGAGCCTATTTGTAATGCGTTTCAGTGAGCATTGATTGGAATATTGAAAATATAATACATACTCAATGATCTATTACATTGATTTTAGCTTGTATTCCAAACTTAGCTTTTAATTCAGATAACATTTTTGACATTGACGTTACTTTTGAAATGTGCAATTTGTACAATAACCACAAGAAAACACAATGTAGTGTGGTCTAGGAAACAAATACAACTTTTCTAGACTTGGCACATGATAAATGTATTTTTGGAGTATGGCATATCAATTTCTACTTTGCTGATCCTGCAAAATGTGTTCGTAAAACTAATTGGCTGACTTTTAAAATGTTCCAGTACATGCTGATCAAGCAACTTTTCAAAGAGGCCTTACTCTAGTAGTGATTTACTCAATCAAGTATATATAAGTAGAAAATTGTTCTTACAGGGCAAATATCACTTGAATTCATACCATCCTTATCTGTGGAGCACAAAAAGACAATGCTTAAACAAGTATACACTTGTGATGGTTCCTTGTTGTATGATTGCCTGTGCATACATAAGAAGAAATAGATGGTAATTTTTATAAATCGTTAAAAAATTAAATGCTATTTTAAAACATCACATTTGTAATTTCTACACGTTTTTGTAGAGTATTTCGAAAGACTTACACCCAGAGGTATAAAGAACAAAATATGAGAAATCATTTAATCAAAGCTGTTTGAACTCTAGTAAATTATAACTTCATTTAGAAATAATCTAGGTGAAGATAAAAAAGTCTCCAAATGTAGTGGCACATATATACGGCAAGAAGGTGAGATCCTTAAGCTAGTGGTTTTACTGTTTACTCATATCCCTATCCTGGATCCGTCGGGATAGGGAAGTTATGTGTCCCCAAGTTAGATCATAAACACCCTTTGTGAAATGTATACAAAAATAGTTAAAACACTTACCTTCTCAGGATATCCAATAATCATCTTAAAAGCTACCTGTCCTCATTTCAGTTCATGATATGGGAGGACGCAAAAATACAATTAAGAAAAATGTAAACATTAGTCGTTCCACACCCAAACAGATAAAATGGTTACTGGTTATACTGGAGCATGTTTTTATATAATGTCGTGCAACACCTACCCCAAGTCATGGGACGATACATTGCACACTCCATTGACTTTAATGAAAGCGACCAATCATTATCCTGTAACCTGTAATTGCTTGGGTGTAATTAGAAATACCAAATAAGCAGTTCTGTTTTTTAAGTTGTTTTGAATAATTGCCATTCTGATTTTCAGTGCAGTTGCCAAAAATACATGTAAAATAAATCACAACGACATGTTTAAGTGCAAAGCTCTTAAACCTATTTTTATGTTGTTACTGTGTTTTCTAACACTGGGAAATCAAACACATTGTGTCTGTCAACTGACAGTTTTTTAAATGTCTTGTTTCAAGGATGTTTTGTATCTCAAAGTCAATTCTTCAATAAAATAACAGGAAGCATTTCACATTGGCTCCTTTTCGCATGCCTCTAAGTAGATATCAAAGTATACCATCATAATAAAATAAGATTAAAAATCCATTAGCAATTATACAAGTATTAACATAGTAGATAATGGAGAAGCATGATGTAGTTCTTTTTCAGAAGAAAAACATATTGATTCTATCCTTCATTTATTATTAAATAGATGTCTTTATTTTGAGCTGTGTCTTTGTTTTGAGCTTGTTTCAGTAAATGTGATTGATTGGAATTGCAAAGGTTCTAAAACATTCAAATTTCTACTTGTTTTAGTATGTTTTCAATAAAAAAAGAATACACTAGTAGATACAAGGAAATATCCCAAAGATTGTTACTTTAACCCAATTTTAACTAGTGGGTTAGTGGGTTAAAACAAAAGAGAGTATAGCAAAAGTTACTTGAGAAGAAATTGCTAAGCAACACATAATATGCAGATTTGCAGGGAGTTGGTATATTTGCTCCTGTACTCCAGCTGCAATTTGCATAAGAGATGTATTGCACATGGATGCATTCTCCAAATAATTAAAGTAACAAAACTTGTTCAGTGGTGGATGCGATGTACCGTCTTGGGTTTGCTGTGGCACCTAAGTTTTTTAAACACTTCCCTATGTAACCAGCAGCCATTTTAGAATCCGCTGCCATCGGCCACAGGTAGGATTTATACATTTTAATTATATAGTTTAGTATTATATTTATATGGAGGGAATGTAAAGGGAAAGTAAAGGTGGGGGGCTGGGGCTAAGCAATTACCGTATTTGCTCGATTATAAGACAGCCCTGATTATAAGACGACCCCCCAAAATCTGAATATTAACTTAGGAAAAAAAGAAAAAGCCTGGATATAAGACGACCCTAAAGGAAAAAAGTTTTACCAGTAAATGTTAGTTCATGTAAACTATTTTTTTTAATAAAAGCTATGATTGAGAAAAATATTTTTTTTGTTTTTATTTCCTTGTATTTTCCAACCTGTCCCCCAGTTACGCACATCTGCCCCCAGGCTTGCCACACCAATATGGCATTGTGGCCCATGATATGCCTTTTAAACCTCTATATGCCACTGTGCCCCATGGTATGCCTTTTGACCCCCTATGTGCCACTCTGCCTCCAGAAATGCCTTATACCCCTATATCCCATTCTGGCATTTAGGGGGTTAAAATGCATATTATGGGGCAGAGTGGCATATAGGGAGGTATAAGGCATTCCAGGAGGCAGAGTGGCATTAAGGGAGTTAAAAGGCATTGTATAGAGCACTCTGCCTCCAGAAATGCCTTATACCCCTATTTGCCACTCTGGCATTTAGGGGGTTAAAAGGCATGTTATGGGGCAGAGTGGCATATAGGGAGGTATAAGGCATTTCAGGAGGCACAGTGCTCTATTAAATGCCCCCTTAACGCCACTCTGCCTCCTGAAATGCCTTATACCTCCCTATATGCCACTCTGCCCCATAATATGCCTTTTAACCCCCTAAGTGCCAGAGTGGCATATAGGGGTATAAGGCATTCCAGAAATGCCCTATGCCCCCATTTAACACACACACACACACACACTTACCGGTGCTTCCAATTTCCTGCTGTATTGCCGGGGCAGCGGGTTGACGTCTCCTTCCGCTGCAGCCGGAAGGAGGTAGAGTTGGCAGCGGGGGTTTGTCTGCGTCCGTCGCGCAGACCTTCCCCGGCTGTCAGAGATCAGAGTTCCCCGCACCGGGGAACTCTGATCTCTGACAGTCGGGGAAGGTCTGCGCAACGGACGCAGACAACCCCCGCTGCTAGCCACACCTCCTTCCGGCTGCAGCGGACGTTGTCTACGCGGATCGCGTAGACGTCAACCCACTGCCCCGGCAATACAGCAGGAAGCACCGGTAAGTGTGTGTGTGGGTGTTAAATGGGGGAGGGGGAGACAGGAGGATCCAGGTCCCCTGCAGCGGTGCGGGGGATCTGGATCTTAGTCTCATAATCAGACCTCTATTTGAGGTCTGATTAGAAGACGACCCCGATTAGAAGACGAGGGGTATTTTTCAGAGCATTTGCTCTGAAAAAAACCTCGTCTTAGTATCGAGCAAATATGGTATATAGTTTCATAATATATTAATATTACATTAAAAATATAATATTCAAATATATAAATGTCTCAGCCCCCACTCTCCACATAAATATAATATTAAAATATATAATTGCCACAGCCCCAGCCCCCGTACTCCATTTCATACCCTCCACATAAATATACATTGTGCAGCTTACCTGGATGGATGATGGGAACAAATCTGTGCCGAGGGAGGAACAGATTTTTGTTCTCTCACAGCCACAGCCATATTCCGCAGCAGCACCAGGGAAGCCCAAGGCAGCAGGCTTACTGGGAGTTTTTCCTGTATCGTGGTAGGCCAGTATAGCCCTGCTTGTGTATTTTAACTGTATTTAATTTGGAAGGGTTATTTCTTTATTTTTATTTTTTTAATTTTCTCTTCATTTCTCTTAATTTAGTTTGTTAGGTTACTTTTGAATAATGCTTGCAAAGATATGTGATTTGTCAAATTGCCGTTGGCATGGCTTTCCCTATCTTAACGGTAACCAAGACAGATTTCCAAAAAAAAGGCACCAGAAAGAAATCAATCTATCCTGGTGCCTTTTCTCCTTAAAGCCATGATGTCCATCTCTAGGGATTTCTAACGATTCCACTTTTTGTACAAGCAATTGTTTATCAATAAGTCAACTAAGGTCACTTAGTCAACAGTGGTTGCAAAAGCCAGTAAGGTATTGACATGCATAAAGAGAAGTATTAATTCACGAGATGAAAATATAATTTTACCTCTTTACAAAGCAATGGTGAGGTTTCACCTTGAATATGCAGTGCAATTTCGGGTACCAGTTTTTAAGAAGGATGCTGGAGACAGTCATATTAGAAAGTTGATCCAGGGAGTAATCTGATTGCCGCTATGGAATCAAGAAGGAATTTTTTCCCTGTTGTGGCATAATTGCCCCAAGTAGGGTATTTTTGCATCCTTTTGACTGAAGTCTTTTTCAACCTTCTATACTATTAATTGCACACATGATTAATATTATAAGGTCAAGATTAACGGGGCCACAAGAGTAGCATATTTTGACCTGTGGTGTAAGTAATCCCCCAGGCCCTGACCACTATTTACATAACACATACACACACACATATTTTTACTAACACAATCCCAAAGCCTGTCTTACTCCTTGCTTGTATCAGGTGCAAACTGTGAGTCAAAAATTTGTACATATGTATACATAGCATGCTGGAAGTTACTCACAATTTCTTAAAGGTTAATATGGACTCACTAATTAAAAATACATATTAGATTTGTTTTTCTTTTATATTTTCTTTCCTGTACAACCTTTCAAACATCTGGCCACTCAAACTTTCCCCCCCAAAATAAAATATTGTTAGACTGCCTATTTAGTTTACATGCGCGCCTGCTTGTTTTCTTTAAGTACTTATCTGCCTTCTTTTCTTAAAGACCCCACTGGCTTTCTTTTTTGAAATATGTGACTTCACAATCACATAAAAAAGGAGGGAAACGCTTATTGCATTTATATATGTTTTCAATCAATGTATCACAGTAGTACTTGTAGGGGTGTCCACAATTACTATTTATAGGACCCATTAATGTTTCTAGGTGATCTATGTGCCCTGGTGCTGTTTCAAGGGGCTCCCTAAATAACTTTTATAAAATATTTTGTTTTCTCTACTCATATTTCCATAATGAGGCCCATCAAAACTTCCAACTCCAGGCCCATAAATCCCTTTATCCACCACTGGGTCAACAACTGTGCAATGAATTGTACTGAGGCACTCAATCTTCATCTCTCTAATTAACAGCTCTCATCTCCAAGTGACTAATTAAAGTGAATCGAAAAAGTAAGTGCTTAAGTGACAGGACTTATTGAAGGGTATTCCTTGGAGAATTCTTATCAGTAGTACCATTCTAGAGGCACTTAAACTTTTTTGCATTGTGCAGTTTTTTCTAGGTTAAAATGTTTTTGTTCGATTGGAACATATTAACATATATGCTGCTGTTTCTTATAGACATAATTATGTTATATTATTCAAATTACAATTTTAGATCTTTTTTTTTTAATTTATATCAAGCAAAATAAAATACACATATATTTCTAGAGATGTCTAAGAACAATTCTGTTCTCCAGAAGTAAAAAAAATCCAAATCAGTCTAGGTGGACACAATACTTTAAACAAGTTTGAAATTGCATTAACAAACAAAAACAAAACTGACCAAAACAACAAACAATAGCCTTACGTTAATACTAGCATGGGAAGAAATGATCCTGTTCCTTAAATTTTTAATCACTTTCAAAAGCAGAGGCACAAATACATGTAAAAACAAAAAAGAATATAAACAATAATAATATACTTAACCATTCAATGCAAGCAATGAAAATAGCACTTTTATATAATTTTTTTAATACTTACTTCTTGAAGAAGCTTGGTAATCGCATAGAGGAATTGTACATCTTGAAAAAGAGCTTTTAACCATTTGTTGGCGGCTGCTCTGTGTTTTTGCATATAGGACTGTGTCTTTTCACAGTTCACAATATATATACAATGATATTGTATGGATATTGGGAGGAGTACTAGTGGGGGAGCAGCATCAACGGTTTAAAGAGTTAAGTTGTTGCTTTGTGTATCACTTGGTGTGCAGTGTTAGAACTTGGTGACTGTTGTTTAATATAATTTTTGATTATATACTATGACATTTTTAAGTTTAGTAGGGTATTTTATATTTTGCTGGTCCTTTTTTATTTTTATGATGTATTAACACACCAAACCTTATTCACACATTGAATGTATTATGGTTGTTGCTTTGCAGTGATGATATTTTGTTATGAATATAAATGCAGGCTTAAAATTCCAGCTATCACATGCAATATAGAAAGACTAATTTTAGGTTATTTTTAAGGACACTAGAGCATTTTATTGCAGACAATTCCCAACTCTGAAATCTATATCAATTCCAGAATGCTATTTGATTTTATTGCTATTCCGTTATTCTCTTACATTTTATTTCTTAAATGGCCAAAATTAGCATAATAGTAATAAGTAAACCTTTGGCAAATATGTTTCATTACACAAGAGAAAAAAATTCAAGACGCTTACTCTAATGGAAAATAGAAAGTCTGATAGCACAGCTTTACTATTTTCATTACTACAGAATACAATTAAATGTGGACAAAAACAAGGTTGGGTTCTCTGCCTGTACTGGATTTTAGCAGTATTATATATTTTAACATGCTATTTGAAACCATACTTCATTTTCCAAACCATGCATGAGACAAATACCATAAATTACACATCAGAATAGATTATTAGAAATACTAATATAATTTACCAAAATAATAATAATAATGTCCCGCACAGCGAGGTTTGGAGATGCTGATGTTAGGTAGGATCACTAGGAGCTAGCTAAAGCAAAGTCAAAGGATAAGCCGAGCTCGGGGTACCAGAGGTCAAGGATAAACGACAAATGAGCTGAGGTCAAGAGTTCGGAGGTCAGAATAAACGAGGTCAAGCCAAGGTCAAACACTGAAGATTTCAATCAGAACATGTACTGAGGAATTGGTACTAAGAATCATTAGGACGACCATCAGAGGGCAAGGTCCAGATGTCCTCTGAGGGTTTATGTAGGGTTGGGAGTGAATAGGCACTGATGCCAGGTTTTGGCACCAAAATGTTCAAAAGTCTGACTTCACTTCCTATTCAGATATCGCCACCAGGGGCTGCATGGAGTCAGATGGAGGACTTGTGTCTGAGTCTTGCTTCTGCATAACAGAAGGGTGTGGTCCCCAGACTGGTCAAGTTTCCCCGGGGTCAAGCATATACAGAAATAAGCTAAACGCTTCAATAGGGGATAGATAATGGGGAGGAGAGAGTAAAGGGAGAGAAATGGAAGATAATGAGAAAGAGGTAATATGGGGAGAAGGGGGAGAGATAAAGAGAAAAAAAGATAAAGATGAAGAGCAGGGGTAATAGAGAAAAAGAGATAAAAAATGGAAACATAAAATAAAGAGTAAGGAGTGACATAATGAAAGATGAAGAGCAAAAGGAATTTGAGAAAAGGAAGAGATAAAGTGAAATATGAAAGATAAGAGGAGAGATAAGGAGAAAATGAGAGATGAGATAAAGAAAAATAGAAAAGATAATGAGACAGGAGGGATCAAATGAAACAGGGAGACAAAAGAGAAATTGGAGACATAGGGAGAAAAGAGAGATATAGAGAAAATAAAGGAAGATGGTGGAGATAAACAGAAAGGGTAAGGATATAGAAGAAAAAGGGTGATGTAAAGAGAAAGGGAAGAAAATGATAGATAAAGAGAAAGAAGCGTATGAGAGAGAAATGATAGATAGAGGGAAAGGGTGGAGAGATAAAGAAAACAAATAGAGAGAAAAAAGGAGAGAGACAGAAGGACAGATGAAGAGATAATGAGAAGCGGCATCAAAGATAAGGGTAGACATAAAGAGAAAGAAGAGAGGTTAGGAAGAAAAGGGATAGATACATAGAAAGAGGAGGAGCGAAAAAGAGAAAAGGGAGAGATAATGAGAATGAGGAGAGATAACGGAATAGGGGAAAATTATGAAAAAGGTAAAGAGAGAGTTTGTGCTTTGGAAGATTGTGTATGTTAAGGCAAGTATGCCAAAGGGCAAGCAAGTGTGTGAATACAATCCTAGAGCTGTCACCGAATGAGCAGTCACCAAAGAAGTTCCTTAGCCCTGAGTCACTTAGCAAGGAGTGGGGCCCAATGATAAGGATACAGGGACCTATGTGATCCCAACAATGAGGAGGCTCAGGTGTAGGCAGACAGATCGAAGATCCTGAATGGGCAATCTGCAGGATTAAATAATTGATAGGTAATACAGAATGCTAGTGGTTAATGCAGTCACAAATGATCATACAAGCCAGCGGTTGGTACACAGTGCAGGTAATCAGACAAGTTGGGTACAGTACACAGGTAGGGCAGTGCAAGATCAGAATCATTAGGCAGAAGAGTAGCCAGGCAAGCCTAGGTTCAATAACAACATACATGATTTACAACGATAATGTCACAAATGGCAGGACCACAGCAGGGTGGCTGTGCTGAACAGTACTGGATTTTCAAATCAGGTACCAAGCAAATCTTACTTCCCTCATATTCCAAATGACAGGTTTGGGTTGTGGAGTTCTTCTTGTGAACCTATTATAATAGAGGGGTTTAAGTAAAGAAACATAACACACACAAGATATCTGGTGGGAAAAAGCAGTTCATAAAACATAGGGTCAATCCGAGGAAGGACACAAAAGGGGCCAATATACAGTGGAGCAGGTTTCATACATGGAATCTTGAGCTTGATGTTCTTGTTGACAGCCACACTCCGTCACCTCTGACGTATGAAGGAGCCAGCCTATTGTGATGATTAGCCTGTCTCTTGAACCTTATCCCATAGAGTAGGCAATTGGGTCACATAATGGTCTACCGCAGGAACTGGGGGTATCGTTGAACGAAGATGGCAAGGAAAATGATTGATAACCATATTTACAGTAGAAGGGAGAGGTTTTGGAAGCTTCATGAGAAACATTATTTCTAGCGAGAGCAGCCCAAGGAAGTTGTGTCTAATCTGCCTATCTTCCACGAACAGTCAGAGTGACTGTTCCACAAAATGGTTTCTTCTCTCTGTAACAGGGGTTAGCAGCAGGGGTTATCTGCGTTCATCGCGCAGACCTTCCCCGACTGTCAGAAAGGAGAGCTTACAGCCGGAGGGTGTATGCGCGATGGACGCAGACAACCCCCGCTGCTAACCGCACCTCCTTCCGGCTGCAGCGGAAGTTGCCTACGCAAATCACGTAGACGTCTACCCGCTGCCCCGCCTATGTTGGAGCACAGGAAGGTTATGTCACGCCTGTGCTCCACCATAGGCAGAAGTTCCGGCTGTTCGGCGGCTGTTTTGAAGGTTGATCTGCCAGCCGACCAGCCCACCGGGAAATTAACCGGTATCCCGGTGGGCCAGTCTGGCCCTGGTGTGGGTACACTAAATGGAAGAGATGAACATTACAGCTAAACACAAGCACCGCATAAGTGTTTAAACAGCCTTGGTCATGAATGGTAAAGAAGGGAAAAAAACAGCCTGGTCCTTAAAGGGTTAATATCTATGTATTTAGAATGCAATGTCATAAAAGTCCCTGTTGGTATAATGGTCAGATGCCCTAATACTTTTGTCCCTATAGTATAAATATACATCCATTGGGTCCCATTTGGGTAAGTTCCAGATTTTTCTTTCTTAAATATTAATTAGAATTGTGTTTTCATAGTTGTCATATGGAATTGACTTGTGTTGTTATTCCAAGCCAAAGTGGTCCATTAGTTTTCTTCCAGTTCCTTACAATGCAAAGTTCACCTGCTAATAGAATATAAATAAAAATTATCTTTTGGTTACTACTAATACGAGTATACATATGAAATTGTTTTACAGCACCAACACAGTTAGACGATGTATCAGCTGACATTTTTTTAAACTGATAATCGTGTAAATTAATGCAGTGTACCCCTTTCCTGGTCAAGCATCAACTTTCCCTACATCATTTTTTAAAAATTTCTCTATTTGATTTTAGATTTTTAAACTAATAATGATAACTTTGAAAATAAATTAGATGAAAAAACATTTGCCTTGTAGATCCACAAAGTGAAGTAGTTGGGTTTCTGAATATATATATATATATATATATATATATATAAAACTTAATCTATTTATTCCATGGAGTTTCAGGCTTATAGTCTTGATGTCTTCAATATAAAATGTTAAAGCTTCAACTGGAGTAGTTTAATAAGTTAATGTTTTTATTTTATTTTTATTTGATTCGATTGCTGTATTGAACAACCCTTATAGGACTGCAATTGATTAATTAACAGTTAAGTTTTGATTTGGATAAAATATAAATATTTCTGTATATTTTCTTGATTTTGGGTAATTGTGGAATAACTAGGTGAATTATATCGAAGGTAAGTACCGTATATTTTTTTCCTGCAGTTAAAAATGCATTTTAAAGCACTTTAATGTGCATTCTTTGTTGATAAAGCTGCTTTGAACTTCCCCATTATTATTTTTAATGATTGGCAATCAATGTGTATTTCACAAACAACTAATATTGTAATACAAATGTGTTGAAGGTTGTGATTAGTGGCACAGTAGAGTTGATTATTAACTGGCATTATTACTAGCTGTTGGTGGTATGTAATAGCATTTCAAAATGTTTCCCTTTTAAATCAAATGTATTACCGTATTATTTTTTTGGATGGTAATAATGGAGAATAATCAGATACAATGATTTTGTATGCCAAGCATATATCAAATACACTTTGTTAGTAACAGATCTGAGAACAGATAGCGATACCATTGTGGATAGTGTCAGACTAATAGAATACAATCTGCTCTATTATATATAAGCATTTCAGCTAAAATGTTTTTCTGTAATAACATCATAAACCAGTTATTTAAAGAAAACAAAATATGGATTAGGTTTAATGTATTTAGGGTCTTATATAATTAGTCATGATACACTAAAATGCACTTATACTGACAGAACAAAACAAATTATATACTAATGTTCTGATGCCTTAAAAACATTTCACTTTGCATATCGGGATTTTTAATTCCTGACTCAGAAAAATATATAGTACTACAACCATATGTTGACAATAATTTGTAAAAATGCCTGAATTCTGAATTTTTGTTCACATAGTAGTTTTATAACATCAGCATTTTCTCCAGATGCACTGCACGCTCAGTCATTTCATTATAGCAGGATAAAAAAAGTATACATTGATCTAATGCTAATTTAATTGTATTTATTATCTGCTGCACTCTCTTTCACTTAATGTTTTTCATGGTATTAAGGTGAGTTATGTAGTGACATAATTTAATAATCCCTCTAAAAGTATATGTCAGGTCATGTCTGTAACAAATAAGATTGCAGTGCAAACAGCTTTGCTAATAAATGGGTTGCTGTGTAACAACCAAGGACTTGACTTTATGATATCATTGTCTAAATCAGGACAGAATGTATAAAGCAAGTTGAGGTCATTCAGACGGGACCAAAAGCTAGCTATTAGAGCTATTTTAATTAAAATGTCATTATTGTATTGATGGTAAATTCCAATCTCTGATGTGTAGTAAATAGTTAATGGCAGTATCAGAAATAATATTTAATTTATTTTTTTTAATTAAAGCTGTCACTTAACAAGCCACTATTCTATGTCCAGTGAAATGTCACTCATCAAAGAAAAGTAGGCAACATTATTAGCTCTACACCAAAGCCATTCAGAGGATTACCAATACTGAGAAAATACTTTGTAATCCCACTTTTTGAATACCTTCTACAGTATTTTGCTTTCTGTTTCTTCTTTAAAAAGTAAGGTTGTCAAACTCTAATAAATGAAAGACAAGATTGCGCAGATAGCATGAAAAACTAAAACAATCTTTATTATAATGCAGAATAGATAAAAACAACATTTATAAAAACTGGGGTTTTTCGCCAGCAACAAATGAACAGATATAGGAAAGGCTGAACATGATGGACGTATGTCCTTTTTCAGCCTATATAACTATGTAACTATGTAACATAGTATTTATAGCAGAGACAAATGCTATTTGTGAAAATAGAACGCTTGATGTGTTTTGCTTGATCGTGCTTATTTAGAAGCTGCTATCACAAAATGAATCACCAAAGTTAAAATACGCATCCATTGCAATTAAAAACACCAGAATACTATTGTCTATACGAATGGAGAGTACAAATGTAAATACCACTAGTAAAGCAATAGTCTAGAGTCCATGTGATTCCTGATAAGAGATAAATGAAATAAACTCCAGAAATAATAATGAACACAATCCTCATATAAATGTATACAATGGCAACTACCCAAAAAAGTGTGATACACAATATATACAAATTGAAAATTCAGTGTGCAGGGTGAAACCCCAATCTAAATAACATGTTACATCATACTGGAAATTAAACCCCTATGGCTTTCTAGAAAAAATAGAATAAAATGTACATTGGTTGAAATGTTGTTTTGTGACATTTTCACCCCGGGATGGATAAAACAACTTTTCTATTTCCTGCAAATCAAATTTCACTGTAAGAAATGTTTGCCTAAAAGGGAGGTTTTGGAAAATATGAGTTAAATGTTCTCTTATGCCTTTATCAAGCTCCTTTGTGGTAAGACCCATACACTATACGGACACCTAACCATTCCACCAGGAGGGACTTTTATGACATTGCATTCTTAATACATAGTCATTAATATGTAGTTGGACCCCCTTTGCAACTTTAACAGTTTCTACTCTTCTGGCAAGACTTTCTACAAGATTTTGGAGTATTTCTTTGGGAATGTTAGACCATCCACCTAGAAGAGCTTTTGTGAGGTCAGGCACTGATCTTCCATGAGAAGGCCTGGATCGCAATCTCCGTTCCAGTTCATCTCAAAGGTGTTCAGTGGGGTTGAGATCAGGGATCTGTGCAGGCCACACTGAACTCATCCACTGTTCGGTCTACTGGGTGAATGGGCAAAAATTCCCAAAGAAACACTCCAAAATCTTGTGGATAGCCAATTGGAACTGTTATAGCTACAAAAGGGGACCAATTACACATTAATGTCTATGTATTTGGATTGCAATGTCATAAAAGTCCCTTATGGTGTAATGGTCAGGTGTCCCAATATTTTTATCCATATGGTCTATATTGTATTGTATTTTCCCCAGGGAGATTGGATTTAACCCACAACTCGATGTCGAGGCATTCATCAACAATGATATGGCGGTGGATGCTTGATTTAAAAGAGCTTAGGTTAGCGATCAACACCAATGAAAAAATGAAGTTTCCAAGAGGATGTCTCCAGACCGGCTTTCTAATCACAATGTGATTAGTAAAATAAATTAAAAAAAAAAAAGAAAAAGGAAAAATAGTTAAAAAAATAAACACATTTTTTCTTACATTTAAGAATAATTATACAGTGATGTCACTATCAGGGGAACCATCCAGTTCCAAAAAAAAATGTAAAAAACATAGGTTGTATGGGACGAGCGCCTGGTTTAAAAGAGGTAAGGAGGCGGTCACAAGCCCCACTGCAAGAGATTTTGCCTCTTGCAAGATGGGGCATCCTTTAAAAAAATTAACAAGTTTCCAAGAGGATCTCATTCAACCATGCAAGTCAATGGAGCCCAACTTTCTAATCACTATGTGAAAAATAATTCCCCATTGATGTCACATCAGGGGAACCTTCCAGTTCCAACAAAATTAAAAATAAATAAATTATATATATATATATATATATATTGTGGTAACGTGTATGGGAGAGTGGTTGATGGGATATATATCTCACCTGGTTTCCTCAGCCAAGCACGGTAGCAAACCCAGGAGCCCTCAGGTGAGGCTTCCTAAGCTCATTACTGGGGAGAAAGCCTTAAAAGAGAGGGCTGTTATCCGGATGTTTAGTTAGAGCCGGACAGGCTTAGAGTTTGTTTTGTTTACAAGGTGCTCTGTGCCTACAGCATCTAAATAAACACGCTTTACGTTTGAAACCTGTGTGAATACTGTCATTGCCGCCCCATGCGGGAGCTGTTCCCTACAATATATATATATATATATATATATATATATATATATAGGTTTATATTTATGAGCAAGTCTTCACAAAATCTTGTGGGAAGAGTTAAAATACTGGCATGTTAAATGCCCCTTGGGTGTCTAGTTTTAAATAATGATTTAGTGGGGTATATTAAATTGGCTGGGTTTAAAGATTTCCCAAAAATAGGACATGGATACAGACTGACCAGATGTCCAAATTCCAAAAAAATGACCACGTATGAAAATTCCAGTTTGAAAAATGCACACGTCCCAACTGTGGCTTTTTAGCCCCCAAACAACCCAAGAAACCCATGCATGGGGGTATCACTGTACTCTGTATAATATGTTGCTGAACACATATTGGGTATAGTGTTGTTTGGCTGTGGCATTTACCAGGAGCTGTAAATTCATACCTAATGTAGAATGTGTATGGGAAAAACACACAAACAAATACTACTGCAAACTTTAATAAAGTCTGATGGTAAAATGTCTGCATGGAAAGAGTTAAAATACCAGTTGTGAAATACCCTGGGATGTATAGTTTTCAAAAATATTTGATTTGATGGGTAAATTGAACTGACCGGCTTCAAAGATCTCCCAAATAGAAAAATGCACGCTTCCCAAATGTAGCCGTTTACCCCAACACATCCATGCATAGGGGGTATCACCGTACTCAGGAGATGCTGCTGAGCACACATTGGGGGGGGGGGTGCTGTAAATACATGCCTGAAGTAAAATGTGTGTGAAGAAAAGTATTATTATGAGGGCAGAATTACCTGGCCTGGAAAAAATGGTTTTGAAATAGCAAAATGCTAGTTGTAATTATTGCAAAAAAAAAAAAAACAGCAAAAAAACATAAAAACATTGAGTATTTCTTAACTAAGGACAAATAGTAAAATCTGCTTAGCAGGTTTTTTAATTAGATTTTTTAGATGAGTAAAATATTTTTCAAGTAACAGTCAGAAAATGAAATTTTTTTCTCAATTTTGCACCATAGATTATAATTTTATATAATCAAAAATAATGACATCTAAAAAAAGCCCTTCTTGTCCTAAAAAAACAATATGTAACTTGTGTGGGTTCAATGTGAGAAAGAAGAAAATAACAGCTAAACACAAGTACCGCAGAAATTTTAACAGTTAAAACAGCCATTGTCACAAAGGGTACAAACAATTAAATTAGCCATTGTTACAAAGGGGTTAAAGTTCATTTTATACTTTATACAGAGGATACCAGAAAACAACATATTAACCCTTACACCAACATGCCTTCATCACATTAACCCTTTTGTTTCACAATCCTCTTCTGGGCACACACACACACACACACACACAAATTATATATATATTTATGAGCAAGTACTAAAATTAGCACTGTATCTGCCCAAAAATCCTTGCATGGATAGAGTTAAAATACTAGCATTCAAAATATCCATGGAGTGTCTAGATTAAAAATGTATGGTTTGATAGGGTAAATGGACTCGGGCGGGTGCAAAGATGTCCAAAATAGGACATGTGCGCTAACTGACCAGATGTCAAAATGAAAAGAAAAATGCCAACCTCTCAAATGCATTTTAGCCCCAAACAAGCAGATAAACATATGCATGGGTAGTATCACTGTCTACCTTAACTGTGTTTATTGCTTAAGCACTTTTTCCTGTGTCAGCCAGCGGTTCTTCCTTGGTGTAAACGGAAGAAAAAACTATTTAAAATATCAGCCTTCTCTCTTTCTTCACTAATCAAATTCCCCATTTTGGATAGCAAATAATCAACATTTTCTGTCTTTAGCTTTCTTTGCATTTATATACCTTTTTGGGATTAGCAATCAGTTTCTGATTTTACAATTAAGACATTTCACTTTTTTGCAGGCTTTGCTGGCATCTTTGTACTCTATAAATAACGCTGCTTTTATAATGTTTGAACGCAATTTTCTTGATTTTTATTTCCTGTCTTACTTTACTGGTTAGCCACATTGGTTTTAATTTGCTTCTTTTGTATTTGTTTCCCAAGCGTATACAGTGATGTGTGTAATTTAGTAATGCGTGATTAAAGGTATTCCATTTGTCTTCAGTTTCTGTTTTCACCTTTTTTCAGACTTACCTTTATTTTCATATATTTACATGTATATTGCGCAGATGCTGAGTACTGTTTCATTTGACTCGTTTATGGCATTACCTTATTTATATGTATACAAAAACCAAAAACTGTCTGCACTTCTTACCCTAATAAAGCTGGCAACAAATATATAAACATAATATAAATGAGAGGTTTTGGTTTTATGAATTGGACAAAGCATAATTAAGCTCACCCACCATGTCAATAGGATGAGAACCTACTCTCACCTCCTACATAATGCAGCATGCTTACACCTGTTTCGTAGGCCTCGTATTATACATTTGTATTATTTGAGCCTAAGACTAGCTTAGTGCACCCATTGAATCAGCTCCTGGTAAGCATTATAGCCAGCTGTGTATTTAGGTTTTATGGTGCCCTAGGCCTGATTAAACTCACAAGCCTTCTAATCTTACTTTGCCTCACCCTTGCCTCTGTATACTTCACCTATTCTCTTTAGTCGCACCTACTTTTTTAATCCATTTTTTAAACCATAGTGACAGGTCAGTTCGCAGAGGCAGAACCAAAAATCAGAATTACTCTACATTAATTTTCTCTTCACTGTTTGGAGACAAAGATGGCACTGGGAAGCTGCTTGTCTGTGCTTCCTTCTCACGTGATGGCAACCTCCTAGCTTGTCAGTGTCGGTGTCTCAATACGAAATTTATTGAGGGGACTGGAGGGCTAGTGCAAGGATTTTCGCCATGGAAAAACCTTGTTTTGCTGCCCCCTTGGCTCCACCCCTTGCACCCTGCCCCCTTTGTGCACATACACATGACCCCTACATTGAAAGCTCCCTTTGTCCATTCCTCCACTGTGCTATACCTACCCTCATGTAATTCAGGTATAGCTCAGGAAATACAGTATTTCAGGTACAGATGAACTGAAAAATCACAAGCTAATTCAGCAATGCAACTGCTTTAGGTAACTTTATACGCACCTCCAACAAAAGCCGCCCTCAAGTCCTCCACCAAAAGGAAATTGTCAAGGTGGAGAATCATTGAAATTGACCTTGACTCCTCCTGAACAACCCATTCTAGGAATGAATTAAAACAGGAGATCAAACATCTCATGAGTAAACACAAATCAACACAAATCTTATCCCTACTGAAAACCCATCTAGCAGAAGACCAGCTGCCAGCCATGTTACTACAGGATTTTTTCAAGCAGCAGACCGCTAAATTTCAATGTGTTGCCCCGCTTACATTTCCCTTTATTAAAGTGCCTGCAATGCATAGGAGGAGTACCCCGGAACCCAAACCCCCCCAGGACTGAATGTACAATGCTCCCACAACCCTCAACCACAATGCTATCTCCTTATGGTCCAACCTCATCCCAGGGTGAACCACCATCTTTTGCCTATATATTCATATTCAAACCAACCTCGCTGCCCATAAACCCGATAAGCCTTGCCTATGCTGTCTAGGTAGCAAAATAGGCCCGAACGATGCCAGTATAGCAATGGTTTGCAGCCTTTCTTTCATAACTTCATCTAGATTAAAATGCTCTAGTGGCAACACGGAAAAATATTAACTTATTCCCCCTTTCAAATATGCTCCCTAACCTTCTGCTTAAAATAATCTCCCAGTAAACCCTCAAACCACATATATGCCCCTTTAGCCTTATCCGAAACCACTGGGCTTGAAGCCCCAGAAACATCCATGGTGAGTCCACTAAAATCCGCCACAACTTCACCAAACCAACCCCAGGCGCCACAGATGCATCTCCAACCAATGCCAACTGACACCCCTCTACTATGTACTATTTGAGTACTCTGAGAACCACTCTGATTATCCAGCCTCATGAACACCACAGGTCTCACCTACACTTTGCAATATGCCAGCTGGTCCCAAAAACCCCCAAGGAAGGACAAGAAATGGGCATCCAGATATTGCTGGAGCTGTGCTCATAGTGGCAGCTGTATCTGAGGCTGAAGAAGTGACATTGCCTGCTTCCCGCCCTGTAGAGATGCCACGAGCATGGCCGACAGGAGCTGCCACCAGGACTGGAAGATCTCCCCACTGTTGCTGTGATACACCTGGGAGATAACAGAAGATCCACCCCTCCAACATCAGTAGAACAGAACTCCACAGCCATATCATCAGGGGACTCTCAGGATTTAGACAATGCCTCATCCAGGGAGATATCAGAAGATGACAGCACCATTCCAGGAGAAGGACTACGAGATTCAGGCAAGTAATCTGAGGACTCGGGGCTCCTCTTTAGTTTTCACACGCTAGGCCCCTAAGTAGGCCTTGCGGCAGAGCAATAAGCTGGTGGTCTACCTTGCATGCCACTTGCTGTACCCCGTGCCCGATCTACGCACCCACCTGACACAGAAGGGTGCTCCCCTGCTTGCCGAGACCTTGATGTGGGAGGATGGGTCAGCTGAAAGGTGTTTGGAGGCCTGGTCAGCCTGTTGCTACTCAATCCCATGGAAAGCCTGTGAACAGGACCCGTGATGCCAGTCACTCAGACTGTACTGGTCATGTCTGTGGAATTTAAAATATAAATAGGACTTGATCTTCAACAGCCATACAATAAAATATGATAACTAGTCCTGTTTTTTTTAACAAGAATTCATTGATTCCCTAGCCATATCAAGCAGTGGCTTCTCCAGCTTTCATATTTAGGGGGGGGGCACATGGGGGGAGAGGGACCAAAATAGGAGGGCAATTATAAAACACTACATTATATGTACTTATCTCTTTGAAGTAAAGACCTTGATTGAAATATGATTTCAAATATATATACTTATTCATACACCCTCCTTCACCCCCTTACCTGCACTGCAGATCTCTCACTCGCAGACTCACTTCTTCTCTCTGCACAAAATTCTTTTGTCCCGCCCACTTATCTTGTAGAAGCCTCTGTCTCCCTGCTCTGCCACGGTGCTAGCTGTTTCTCACTCTCCGCTGCAAGGCCTCTGCCTTGGTTGCGGTGCCGTTATTTCATGCTGAGCTCCGGAATATGACGTCATATTCTGGCGCTCAGCATGAAATAACGGCACCGCAACCAAGGCAGAGGCCTTGCAGCGGAGAGTGAGAGGCGCTCAGCGGTTGCTGAAAACGTATTCCTGGGCAACTCTCCTCCAGCTGCACAAAAAAAAAAAAGACAGCGTTTCAATTGGGGGGCACACGGGGTGGCACAGCATGATGTAGTGGGGAGGCATGGCCCCCTCTGCCCCCCCTGCCGACGACACTGATATCAAGTTTAACTCTTGTAGGATTGTATTATAGTGGTATTATTTTGTTT
This sequence comes from Spea bombifrons, assembly GCF_027358695.1. NCBI lineage: Eukaryota > Metazoa > Chordata > Amphibia > Anura > Pelobatidae > Spea > Spea bombifrons. The sequence goes on from NC_071087.1 coordinate 93,824,326, forward strand.
AAAATTCCTTGTTTTGCTTACACATTCCAACAATGCTTCACTTGTTTAACATGTTACAGAATATGGTTGAAGCAAAATAAACCCTGTCAATGTTAATCACTCTTAAATTACAGTAATTATCGGTTATCAAAATAAGCATATCAAACAAATAACATCTAGCTGACAATTCTATTTCTGTAAAGTACTATAGATTTAATTGTGATCATATACTACTGACTAAGCTTTAAACAATGCTTTGGTGTGGCTTTTAAGGGCTTGGGATAGTTTCTGCAAACCATATATAATGTGACTTTATCAAGCATGGAACAATAGATAGGCAAATTACCACTACCGACACAAATGTATAAAGACGTTGAAAATATAAAAAGCTTTGATATTCCTTGAAGTGCATTTAAATGTGTAATAAAAAGCCAGTATCACTAAACTAAATGAAGTGCATCTATTCTTACAGGCATTTGTTTTATTAGTTAGGCTTTGTAATTACTATGTAAATGAAGTGGTAAACCATGGGTATGAAAGCTGCACAGCAGAAATGTTTCTTAGCTGCATAGCAGAATGGTTCTTACAAATACAAAAAGAAAAGACTGGAAAATGTGTTAATATAAAAAAAAATGCAAGGCTTGTTTAAAGAACATATTCTACAATCTATGTAAATAGATTATATTACATTGAAGCAGATGTGGATATTACTTTGAAAGGAAAACAACATAGGACTAGTCCTTAATTCAAGGACATATAATCGGTACTTGAAATGTTCAAAATGTTTAATGAACCAGTAAAACATTTGTGGCTTCTTGAAATCTGATTATACAGCAGATATACATATAGCAGAACAGACTGCAAGGGAAACAAAATGGAGTAAGTACAAAATCCTGGTACTAATTGTTAATACACTTTTATAAAAAGTACTTAAAATACTATAAACATAGAATGTAAAAATGAATGGGGCATTCCAGTGTCCATGCTTCAATGAAGAATGCATATTTATGTATTTTGTAAACAATTTAATACACATTCATTAAACCTGCAAGGAAATGAAAAATAACTTACCTTTAAGGCTGCAGTGCAACTAGCCCAAGGTGGTCTGAAATTCATCACCATTGAATGCATATGCACAGGAAACCCCCCCCCACAGCAAAACCTTTTCTCTTTTTGTCATGCAGTCTCCTATAGTTATAAAATGTTGCTACATATATCTGGTCCACACTGAATGGGGTATGGCTGTACCATTTGTGGTGACCAATTAGAGTGCTACTTTCTTTTTCTCAGTAAAACTGAATGGATTAATGGATTTCAAGAAAACCTCTGAGATAACAAAAGTCACCAATTTTGTAAATACTAAATCTACACCGATCAGTCATAGCATTACAACCACCTGCCTAATATTGTGTAGGTCCCCCTTTTTGCCACCACTAGGTCCCCCTCCACTAGACCTCTGTAGGTGTGCTGTGGTATCTGGCACCAAGATATTAACAGCAGATCCTTCACGTCCTGTAAGTTGCAAGTTGAGGCCTCCATGAATGCATCATGGTGCCATGTGTTCTACAGGTAAGTCACGCACACAAACCTGACCATCAATGCGATTCATCAGACCAAGCCACTGTGTGTTCTGACACCTTTCTATCAGAACCAACATTCACTTTTTCAGCAATTTGAGCTACAGTAGCTTGTCTGTTGGACTTGACCACACAGGCCAGCCTTTGTCCCCCACGTGTATCAATGAGCCTTGGCCGGCCATGGTCCTGTTGCTGGTTCACTGCTTTTCCTTGGACCACTTTTGATAGGTACTGACCACTGCAGACTAAGAACACCCCACAAGAGCTGCTGTTTTGGAGATGCTCTGACCCAGTCATCTAGCCATTCCAATTTGGCTGTGTCAAAGTCGCTCATTTTTTCTGCTTCTAATACATCAACTTTGAGGACGAAATGTTCACTTGCTGCCTAATATATCCCACCCACTGACAGATGCCATGATAACAAGATTATCACTGTCAGTGGTCATTATGTTATGGCCGATCGGCGTATATTAACTAAATTAATGCATTGTAAAAACATCCACAGTTTTTACCTAGCACATTATTTATTTCATAGACAACACTCTTTTGGTACTTAAAACAAAGTGTTAACTTTGTGTTTTAGCTTTTAGTCATTAAACAAAAAGTATCATGTTTTACTTTGAAAGCTTGTATATATTACAGATTTTCTTTCGTTTTTATTTTACTTAAAAGAAAGAGACAAATTACTACTTCAATTCACTTTGAGGAAGCTAATCAAATTTAGGATAATCTTTGTTATGTTAGAGATGCTATAAATGTTTTACAGATGAATAGATATTATTCATAAAAAAATACATGGTTTTCCTCATCTTTTATTTATGAATATTTTAAGGTGAGATGAATAATTCCCTGAACATATTGGGCTATTTAGTTTATCTGTTTGTGCCCCTACTCTAAATTCTTTAAATTAGTCCTTCATTTGTCTATGAATTTTCACAGCCAAGATATACGATTGCTCACTACCAAGGTATTACATAACATCTCTTTAGTAATTTTGTATTTTGTGGTACCATGGTTTATGAAGTGGAAGTGGACACGTGTAATGAGCAATTCTGCAAAACTTTGGGTAAACTGAATCAAAACAAACTACCTGTCTTTAGTAATATTAAAGTGATATTGCAATGTTGCATTGTGAGTCCCAACATGTCATGGGCTCAAATCTATAACCATCCACAACAAAAAAAGTCAATGTGTCAGTATGCAATGCTGTTACAAACTAACGTTAAATTTTGTGTCACACACAGAACAAACAACAAACAAGAAAAAAAAAAAAAGTGACTCTTCCTTCTATGCCAGCAGCACCTCAATCATGCGGTTTCCCCTCCACATACAATGTGAATATCACATAAAATGGTGAACTCAGCATAAATCTATAGGCAATAAAGTCAAGTTAACAGAACCTGTATATATGTTCTGGATGTGGATGACTTCTCAATTCAATATGTCTTAAGATAAAAAAAAAAGCAAAACACAAATAGTGTAGTACAGTTAGAGTACAATACACCTTATGAATTAGATGTTGCACTCACATGTTCTATGGTTTATGCATGCTCCTCATTGATCTTTCTTTTGGATCTCCCGCTCGCCGTTTAGTTTCAGCCTCCACAGGACCTCCCTGCAATGGACTCACAGGTCCCGCTTCCAAGGTCCCAACCGCCGCCACCGACTCCAACCTACTCGCAAAGAGAGAGGACCGCACTCGAAGTAAAAGTAATTATTTTGCATTTAATAAATAATTGAAAAGTTTAAAATATATAGCACTACGTGTAACCCTTGTAATGCCAAATAAAATGTGCTACATCTATCTCAATGCTCCCACACACATAATAACAACTACTACCTTTTATGGATTAAAAGGAGTATGTGTTCTATGTGCCAACAAAAAAAGTGTAATGAATTGCGTAATTTGTGTAGATGTTTGTTCAATATGTGCAAAAGTGTATATATGTATCAAATATATTGTGAATTACCTCTCTTAATAGTAACCCTCTTTTGCTCATTGTTTCTGACATTTGTGGCTGGCTGAATTCATTACTGATAACAATAATATAATTGAGTCCCATATGTGTAGTCACCACCTTTTTGTTCCACTTGTTTTAAGACAACAAATTTAGTTTTCTGCTCTTTTGGTACGGACTAAACTCGAGGGCTTATTTTACTGTTCTTTCTGTTCATATAGCAATAACCTAACTAGATTTATTTAATGCATTAGACACCCATAGAATACTTATAAATACATTGTAGTCTTTGGGTTTGGATCTAAAAATAGTAAAACGGATAAGGCAATGGTTGAGTGATCGGATGCAGAAGGTTGTAGGTAATGTTGTATATTCAGAGGAATGACTTGTTACTAGTAGAGTACCTCAGGGATAAGTATTGGGACCCGTACTTTTTAACTATTTGTATTAGTAATATTACAGAAGGTCTTAATGGTATGTCTTTTTAAAGATGATACAAAGATGTGCAACAGGCTAGACATTCCAGATGGAGCATTAAAATCATTTAAGTAAATTATAAGAATGGTCAAGAGTGTGGCAGCTGCAGTTTAATGTTGATAAATGTATAATAATGCACTTGGGACATAAAAATCCCAAGGCAGAATATAGGGACCTAGGAGTAATTATTCCTGATGATTTAAAGGTAAGCAAACAATGCAATAAAGCTAGGTTGCATAGGGAGAGGCATTATTGTGTACAGTTCTGGAGACCCAATCTCCAGAAGGATGTTGACACAGTTCAGAGGAGAGTTACAAAAATGGTAAGTGGTTTGCAGGTCAGAAATTATGAGGAAACAATAAAAGATCATAATATGCATAGCTTGGAGGAAAGAACAGAGGGGGGTTTAACAAAGTACAGGATGCAATTTAATTTGAAAGGATTAGCAATGTTAGAACAAAGGGGTCCGGGTCTAAAACTAGAGGGCCTGAAGCTACTTTACTGAGAGGGAAGTGGATTAATGGAACAGTCGGCCAGCAAAAGTGGTGGAGGCGAATACAGTTAGGGAATTTAAATAGGCATGGAATAGACAGAAAGCTATCCTCACTATAGGACTTAACCAAAGACGAACTGTTTATTAATGGAGACAATTGAGTACTGTGGCTACTCTCCCCAGCATTAGGTGTCCAGCAAGATGCGCACAAAGCAAAATGCTCAATGCGGTAAAAAAGAACCCTAGAATAAGAGCTAAAAGCTTGAAGGAATTGCTGGAAATGGTTAACATCTCTGTTCATGCAAAACATTGAACAGGCATGGAGTCCATAGCAGAACAGCACAGAGGAAGCTGCTGTTCTCCAATTTAACATCATACCTTGACACTCAACAACACTTCTGGGAAAATGGTTTGTGCATTGATGAAAAAAGAAGTCTAAGACAGCCAATGGAAAGGGACATTTAAATCAATAAAAAATAATACATGAAGTGTCAATATTCTGCAAGTGCAAAAATAGGGCATAATCACCTACTCAAAATGATACAACAGAAAATAAACTTGATTTAATTACACCACGTGAAATAGAAAATGAAAAAATCTACTTACTTATAGAGATTAATGTCTCACATATATACTGCAACACTGCCAACAAACGAATAAAAATACTGCACACTGTACCTTATGGCTTTTGATAAATTGAGAGGTGGAGATCAATTATCATTGGGTTAGTGTGGCTGCCAATGGGTTAATTGCTCCTGTCTAAGAAACTATATAAAGGCTATGGACATTTGTTGCCCTGAGGAAGTCCCAAGGGATGAAACACGTTGGCTGGATTTATACACTCAAAGACACCATAGTCTGCTACTGACGGTAAGGAGGTGGTGTCTGTTCGGTAACGTTCTTTCAATGGATTGAAGAGGACTAGATTTTTCCTGAAACACTGCTATATGCAGCTCTATGTATACAACTGGAGCTGTTTTGTGAGTTGAACCAATTATTCCTTTCTTATTTTTATTAGTTTGTTGTCAGTATTGTACTATATTTTTCTCTTTTTATTTTTTATGGCTGCCTTTTCATATATGAGACATTGATCTCCACAAGTAAGTAGATTTTTTTCACTTTATACTTCACGTGGTGTAATTAAGTCACAGTGTTAATTTGTGCAGGGTCCAGTTTATTTTGTGTTGTTTATTGATGAAACCAAGATTAAATTGGGAAGAACACACAGCAATATGTATGTCGTAAAAAGGACATCGCATACCCACGTGAAAACATCATGCGAATAGTGAACTATGGTAAGGGGAGCATCATGATTTAGGCTGCTTTGCTGCCTCTGGGCATGAACAGATTGCTGTCATTGAGGCAGCACTGAATTCACAAGTGTATCAAGGAGTCATACAGGAAAATGTCAGGGGGCTGTCCCCCAGCTGAAGCTCAGTCAAAGTTGTTATTAATTGTGTTTCAACCTACATATTAAATTGATGAACATCAGCACCTGTACAGTATAATTGTTTAATCATACATCTAATTATATGCCTACAAAATCCCTGACTTTGTGCAAGTGTACCTAAAAGAACTGATGCTTTTCTGAAGGGAAAGGGTGGTTCCACTAAATACTGATTTGATTTAGATTTTTCTTCTGTTCACTCACTTTGCATTTTGTTACATAATAAACAAACTATGAGCATGTCTTTTTGAAATGTATTCTTAAATTTACATTATTTTTTTCACACCTGCCTAAAACTTTTGTACAGTACAGTAATATATATCTCGATGTAAGCTTTTTCCTAAATGCAGAAATGAAATTTGCCATAGCTGTTTTTGTAATATGAAATTTACCCCTCAACGCCTACTTATGGGCCAGGCGCGTCATGCAAAGGTGACGGCCAATGACGTGCCTGGCGCATCATTTCATTAAACAAGCTTAAATGGTGTTTCTGTAATGCCTCAATGTCAAGACATTCAGCAACACTGAAATCGGCATCAGAGGCCATGTCTGCCCCCTCCCCAGGGCGGCAAAATCCGCCATGCACTGTATGGCAGCGGATGCCCGATTTAAAAGAGTTTAGGAGGCAATCAACGATGATGTCACTGAAGCAACACTGAACACTCACCCTAGGACGCGCTGTGACCTCTCCGGAGAGCAGTCACAACCGTCACTGCGCAAAATGGGGCTCGTCCTGTAAAAAAAAAATAACAAAGTTGGAAAAGTTCGCTAGGGGGTCTCCAGACACTCTTGAGTTGAATACAGGTACTGCATACAACCATGCAAGTCAATGGAGCCCAGCTTTCTAATCAGAATGTGATTAGTAAAATATTTTAAAAAAGCTAAATAAAAAAAATATGGGAAAAAAGTGGCAACTTTAAAAATAATTATGCATCAGAGGAACAATCCAGTTCCAGCAAAATGTGAAAAAAGGCCAAAACAAATAAAAAAGAAAAGTTTATTATTATGGGCAAGTGCTAAAATTAGCGCTGTATCTTCCCAAAATTCTTGACATGGAAAGAGTTAAAGTAAAAGCGTTTCAAATACCCAATGAATGGTTTGATGGGGTAAATTGGAGTGGCCGGGCTCAAAGAAAGGGCATAGTCATAGACTGACCAAAATGAGGGGGGGCGTACTTCCCAAATGTGGCTTTTTAGCCCCCAAACACCAGACAAACCCATGCATGGGGAGTATCACTGTACTTGGGAGATATTGGTGAGCACATATTGGGGTCTTAAAAGTGACATATATCAGGAGCTGTAAATCCATACCTGAAGTACAATTTTGTGATAAAAAAATACCAGTATTTGAAATACCTTGAGGTGTCTAGTTTTCAAAAATATATGGTTTGATGGGGTAAATTGCATTGGTCAGCTTCAAAGATACCCGAAATAACACATGGGGCAGAATGACCAGATTTGGAAAAAATTGGTTTTGAAATAGCAAAACGCTACTTGTACTTATTGCCCAATAACTTCTACAAAAAAGCAAAAAAACATAAAGACTTTGGGTATTTCTAAACTCAGGGCAAATAGTAGAACCTATTTAGCAGGTTTTTTTATAAGTTAGAAAAGGTTGTTTTTTTTTATTTTCCATCATATTTTTTTTTATAGGAAATTATATAATATGATCAAAAAAATGGTATCTAAAGAAAGCCCTTAATGTCTTAAAAAAAAAATATATAACTTGTGTGGGTACACTAAATGACACTACATCTAAACACGAGCACCACAAAAGTGTTTAAGCAGCCTCGTCCCAAGGGGTACAAAAGGTAAAAAATATCCTGGTCCTTAAGTGGTTAATTTTTCTGTTTGACTTGCCTCACAAAAACTCATAAAGTTTAGCCATATATTTTAGACAGCATTTAATGATGCTTATTACCATGGTTACTTGTTTTGGGATATAGTCACACACAGAGAAGATTACAATTTCTTGAACTGTACTATTTCACACAGGAAATAGATACGCCACTCAGAGATCACCAATCTTTAAAGTGACACAGGCACATCCATTCTTTTGTGCCCTTTTGTTGCTAAATTGCTGGCTGCCCGCAGTGAGCATTTTACATATGATAAACATTTCTGTACAGCATTTCTTAAATCCATATAGCAAACATATTTTATATTTACAAAGTGTACAAAAATACTATAAACTCTTACTGTATTTTTATCGTGTTACTTAACCCCTTAACGACAAAGCCCATACATGTACGTGCTTGCAGTGCAATGTGATAACGTCAAAGCCCGTACATGTACGGGCTGCTGTTAAACAGCTGCATTGCCGCGATTGGCAGCTTTGCAGCATCCACATAAGCCTCACAAGTGAGGCTGACGGTGGATCCGGGGGGAAGCCCTCCCCACAAGAAAAATGGCCGCTGCCACACCGATCGTCAAAGATCTTGGCAGCAGCAGGCTAAAACAGCTTATGAAGCGATCGCAATCGCTTCCTAAGCTTAAACGGTGTTACCGACATGCCTCGATATCGAGGCATGTAGCAACACAACCTCCCTACCCCGATAGCCTTGTGATTGCTCCGAAGAGCAACCACAAGTGCCATCATGTAAATGACGTTGCCACCATTCACAAGATGGCATCAACAATAGAAAAAAATAGAAATGTTTTTATGAACAAGTCCTATTATTCACGCTATATCTTCACAAAAATTCCTGCATGGAAAGAGTTAAAATATTGGCATTATAAATGCCCATAGGGTGCCTAGTTTTAAAAAATGTATGATTTGATGGGGAAAATTGAATTGGCCGGGTTCAAAGATGTCCCAAATATGGGACGTGGGCACGTGGGACTGACCAGCTGTCTAAATGGCAAAAAATACACACCTCACAAAGGTGGCCTTTTACCAGTGGTGGGATTCAGCCGGTTTGCACCGGGTTCGTGCGAACCGTTTCTTAAAAAATGATCGGTTCGCGCGAACCGTTTCTTAATTACTCTATTATAGGTCGTACTTTCCCCCCACTTAAAGTGGTTGTGCAGCCTATAATTGGGTTTAGGATCCAGATCCCCCGCGGCACTGTAGGGGACCTGGATCCTCCTTTCCGGCAGCAGCGGACGTCTGTGCGATGCAGACAACCCTGCTGCTGCCGTCGGCTCCACCCACCCTTTTCACTGAACGGGGCTGTCACCGCCCACGAAGGTCAATGAGTCGTGCTGGCCAGCTGACTCAATTCTATTTCGGATCAACGGGGACGGCTTCTTAAAATGCCACCCCTGTCGATTCGAAATAGAAGTGAGTCAGTCGGCGCCGCTCAATAACTTTCGTGGGCGGTACACGCGATGCTCAATGACCTTTGTGGGTCGGTGCCAGCCCTGTTCAGTGAAAAAGGTGGGTGGAGCCGCCGGCAGCAGCAGCGGGGTTGTCTGCATCGCACAGATGTTTGGCAGCAGGAATCCGACAGAGTGCACATCGGTGTCTTCGGTCAGGTAAGTTGAAGTAACTGGGGGCATGCTTGGCAGTGGGAGGATAGGACAAAGATCTCAAGCAATCATCTAAAAAGCCAGTGCATACTTTAAATTACCATTAATGAATCCCATTAATTAACTCTGTCCCCAGTTTCCCATAGGTATCTTTGTCACTAAACATGGGACTATGGCAAGCTATTTAGTGACAAAGATGCCTATGGGAAACTGGGGACAGAGTTAATTAATGGGATTCATTAATGGTAATTTAAAGTATGCACTGGCTTTTTAGATGATTGCTTGAGATTTTTTTAATGTGACAAATGCAATTGATAAAACATCAAAGGAGGCATCATAGATTTGTAAAAAAAAAAAACTTTTTGAAAAAAAGGTGAAAATGGCATATACCAATTTGAGTCAAATAGTTTCTTGCAGTTTTCACCTTGTTTTCAAGAAATAGAATTAGGTAAAAAAAAAATTCCTTCGCATGTGGAACCATGACTTTCTTCCCACAATCCCCATACTTAAAAAAAATATATTCCCAGGTTCCAATCAAACCAGGTGAAATGTGGATTTTGCAGGTATTTCCCCATGTATAAGACGCACCTTTTTTTCAAAAAATTTGGGGTCTAAAAACTTCATAATTCAGTATGTCAGGGCATAAACTTGAACCAGGAGTCATTAAAGCAGTACTGGCATTTTACTTGATTAACAAAGAAGTGGACTTTTTAGACCCTTTGCAGCAATACCTTTTGAAGTGCTAAGTATGTATTAGGTATAGTTGTTAATAAGATTGGTTTACATAAAATGATTAAATACTTAACTTATAATATACTACACCCATTGCTAAAAAAAATAACAAAACAGGGTGAACATATCAAAGAGTTATCATAACATAGAGTTCTTTTTTTTCTTTCTATCCATTTACTTATGTTTGTTCAGGGCATGCACAATACCTGTATATTTTTGGAAGCCATTTGTTACCTATAGCATTTAATAGTGCTGATATTTTCTATACTCTAATAAAAAGGTATAAAACAAGAAAGAACAGGGATTATTTTCAAGGGACTATGTAAGGAGTGTGATCAACACATCAAATGGCTTCACAGAAGCTGTTTTTCTGCTTTTTTTTTTTTTTTTTTTTTTAAAGCTAACCTACATTAGCCTCTGAATAAATCTAAGGAAAATGATATCAAGAAAAGAACATAGCTATAACTACTTTAACAAAATTGTGTCTTTCTATTAGCCTTTCTGGCATATTTGCTTAGCCCTGGCATAAAGTTTCTTTTGTGGTGAAGGATAGCTAAGTTTCTTGTGCACAGTAACCAATGCTATTATTTTCCTTAAGAAAATGTTTTCAATTGCAAAGATTAAACATGTATTAGTCACTATATATATATAAATTCACCAAAAAATCAGGAGGCTAAAAGGGTAAATATAAAAATATTGGTGGCACAAACTCCTTTCTCAAGGTAAATTCTTATTTCTTGGAATTACTAATTGAATTACAGTCCAGGGATGCTGCTGCACAGACAGTATCTGCACAGGCCAACTACTGAATACAGTTATCTTCTGATGTCTTAAGACTTTTTAGGCATCATTTACCTGAGTCTATAAATAAAGCACATCTCAGTGCAGATGGCTGTAAATGAGTAATCACAATACAAGCAAGTGTCATTGACGGAAAACAGGAGCAATCAAATGTCAAGACAGATTTGTAAATAGAGTCCAGGCCAGGGTCAGAAATCAGATAAAGTAAGACAGTAGACTTAGTGATGTCCGGATCATGAACGAAACGTTCTTTTGATCAGATTGTTTTCAGTGATCCGGTTGAATCGGTTCAGTAGAGTCATTTGCAACAGTTCAGTCTGTGAATTATGCAGTTGTAACCTGATCCTAGAGTCAGTCATCTGCAGAGCACTCAGACACAGACTCTGGGATCAGGTTACAGCTCATTAATTCACAGAGGAACTATGACTCATAGATTCAGAGAGTCGTTCAGAGATTTGAATACTTCAAAGATTCGAATCCTTCAGAGATTCGAATCCTTCAGAGAATGATTCAGAGAATCTCACTGACACAATAACTCAATCGCTGTTGTCTTCCGTGGACGTCCAGGCCTTTTTGTGTTGCAGAGCTCATCAGTGCATTTTTTTCTGATTATGTGTTGATTTGCTCCTGCTATCTCCCTGATAAATTGCTTTTCTTTTTGCAGCCTAACGATGGCCTGTTTCACTTGCATTGAGTTTGCATTTGACTGTATGTTCTAGGTTCACAGCAATAGCTTCCAAATGCGAATGCTTCACTTCGAATCATCTCCAGACCTTTTACCTGCTTAACCCCTTCAGTCCCCTATGGACGTACCGCTACGTCCAAAAAACACATTCCAACAATCCCCTATAGACGTACCGGTATGTCCAGCCCTTCTTGCAGCGGCAGGGTCGTTTGACAGCCTGGACTCCCCCCTGACAGCAGACCCCCCCCCCTGACCATTGAAAATATATATATATATATATATATAAAAAATTAATTAAAAAAATATATATATAAAAAAGATAATAATAAAACATTAAAAAAAAACCTTACATCCCATTTCCCTAGCACAACATCTACCCGGTATAACCCTCCTGCCCCATTCACAACCCCCAAAACCCGTTAAGCCATAAGCATAAAAATTCTACAAAAAATGTACACCTTCTAGTATGTTCCCTATAAGTGCTGGTAAAGTATGGACAATCTATATAAATTAGATATTTATGAAATCAGGACACCTGAATTGATAAACTTGGAGGGGATTTTCCATCACTTTACCTAATTTTATGAGGATTCAGAGAAAAAAAGAAAATAGGTCTTTTTTTCAAAATTTTTACTACTTTTCTCTAAATGTTTAGGTAATCATCAAACTATGATAAAGAAAGCTCTATCTCTCCCTGAAAAAACAATATATAGTTTACATGGGTGCACTATTCGCAGGAAAAGAGAATAATCTCTGAACCGACATAGCGCATAAATGGCTAAATTGCTCCGGGACGTGAGGTACCAAAAACCCCTGGGATTGAAGGGGTTAATTGATGAAAAAATAATGAAGGAATAGCCCACACCTGTCCATAAAACAGTGTTTGAGTTAATCGTCCAATTACGTTTGGTTCCTTGAAAAAGAGGGGGCTATATATTAATGCTGTAATTCCTAAACCCTTCCTCCAATTTGGATGTGAATACCCTCAAATTAAAAGCTGAGAGACTATACTTTAAACCCATGTTCATAATTCAACTGTAACTTGAATTTATTTCGGTAAACAACCGAAATAACAAAACTTGGGTCACTGTCCAAATATTTCCAGACCTAACTTTATATCCATCAGTTATCACTTTTTTTTAAAATTCATTTTTACTATCATAAAACACAGTAAGAGAACATTTGTCTTATTTTTTTCCCTTTATTATTTTCTATCTGGTATTTATTTATAGGGAACTATTAATTTCTACTATAAAAGCTATTTCAATAAAGGCTCACAAACTCGCTGCATATATATTTCGCAATTACTTTAATAACAGCTGTGGCGAATTCTGTAATAGAAGCAATACAATAGAACAGCTTTCCTTTATTGTTTTAATTAATAGATTCAGTTGTATCATTAGTATAATGGTAAATTAATTGTCTCTTTGCAGCTGCATAATAGGGTTATAATTTATGTTAGTTTTAAATAAAATATTTTATACCAGCTGAATAAACTGCTTTGGAAATTCTATTTAAATACATTTAAAGGAATTCATACTTTTAAAAAGCATTTCAAAAGAGTAAGACCACTGGATCCATAAGCAGATGACCATGCCCGGCCCTAGAGGGTGTGTTCCCCCTTACCACATATTTTTACCAAGTTTCGGGTTCATTATGTACCAGACTGAAGCAGAGGCGTATATAGGGTATGGCAGCCATTTTTTTTGATGCAGAGGAGAATGAGGGGCGCCCAGCAACCGGCGCTCAGCATGAAATGCCGGCTCCAGCGAGCGGCTTTTAAACACTGATGCGGAGGAGAGAGAGGGGCGCCGGACTTCAAGGTGAGAGGGGGGGTATATAGTGGGTGGGGGGATATATAGTGGGTAGGGGGAGAGGATATATAGTGGGTAGGGGGGTATATAGTGGGTAGGGGGGAAGGTATATAGTGGGTAGGGGGGGAGGGGATATATAGTGGGTGGGGGGAGAGGGTATATAGTGGGTAAGGGGGGGAGGGTATATAGTGGGAAGGGGGAGAGGGGTTAGAAAGTGATAGGGGAGGGAGAGGGGGGTAGAAAGTGATAGGGGAGGGAGAGGGGGTAGAAAGTGATAAGGGAGATAGATGGGGGGTAGAAAGTGATAGGGGAGGGAGAGGGGGGTAGAAAGCGATAAGGGAGGGAGAGGGGGTAGATATAAGTAAATAGTGTGCATTAATGTGTGGATGCATTGAGTGAATGAGAGAGAGCATGAGTTAATATGTGAATGTATTGTCTGAATGAGGGAGAGCATAAGTTAATGTGTGGATGAGTTGTCTGAATGAGGGAGAGCATGAGTTAATATGTGAATGTATTGTCTGAATGAGGGAGAGCATGAATTAATGTGTGGATGAATTGTCTGAATGAGGGAGAGCATGAGTTAATGTGTGGATGCATTGAGTGAATAGTTTTTTTCAGGACAAGAAGAGTTTTCTTTTGAAGTCATTATTTGGATTGTATCATATAATTTACTTTATATAAAATATGGTGAAAAATTGATTTTTTACTTGAAAAATCTTTTACTCATCTATAAAAAGGAATGAAATAAACCAATTAATATTTAACAAAGAAACATCTGGAACTTACCCATATGGGACCCCATGGATGTATATTTATACTATATGGACAAATGTATTGAGGCTTTGACCATTCCACCAACAGGGACTTTTATGACATTGCATTCTAAATACATAGATATTAACCCTTTAAGGACCAGGCTATTTATGTTTTCTTGCTTTTTTCTGCACATTATGGGGCCATAAGTACAAGTAGCGTTTTGCTATTTCAAAACCATTTTTTCCAAATCTGCCAATTTTGCCCCATATGCTATTTCAGGTATGTTTGAAGCCGGCCAATGCAATTTACCCCATCAAACCATATATTTTTGAAGACTAGATACCCCATGGTATTTGAAATGGTAGTATTTTAACTTTTTCCATGCACTAATTCTACCACCAGTCTTTGTCAAATTTTGCAGTAGTATTTTTTCTGTGTATTTTCCCTACACACATTGTGTAAAAAGGAAGACATGATTGACAACCAACTGTATGCCAATGAAGTGAAATGGTGTTCTGATGCAGAGATCCAATGGGCAAAGCCTCTCTATACAAGACCTTAAAATGGTCTCAAACATTAATGGAGATTCTTCTCTGCAGAGCAAATGGCAAATCAGTTAGGACATTTGGTCACCTTCCACTCCCTCCCCCAGTGCAATGTCCTTTCCCTTTTCTATCACCTTGGTCTCTAAGGGTCACTGGAGAAGATAGGTTACCAGTAGAGTGTCCAGCAGAAGGAGGACTTATTGTGTTTATAAAGTCCTGCCAACTCTCTCTCTCTCTCTCTCTGAGTCTGCGTGGAGATGATCACAAGGGAGTGGTAATTGTATCACGTGTTTACAGGCTTATCCTGCTGTTTCTTTGTTATTTCCATTCAATCAATGAATAGTTAGTTTGGTAACAGCATATACTAACTTATTGTAATTTGTATATGTATTGTTAATTTGTTTAGCCTCTCTTAATAAATATTGTTAATTGCAGAAAACAAGGAGTGTGGACTCTGACTTTACACTCAATAGTTAGTGGTTATTGATAGCATAACATTGTATATATATATATATATATATATATATACATACAGTAAATGTTATTCAATAATTACAGTAAGATTCATAAAATACAAACACGTTTTTATATTTATAACACATTGTACTTTAGGTATAAATGTATAGCTCCTGGTATATGTCACACAACACCCCAATATGTGTACTCTTCCGAGTACAGTGATTCCACCCATGCATGGGTTTGCAAAAGTGCCAAATTTAGGGCATGTACATTTTTCAATGTTTAACTTAGAACATTTGGTGATCCTGTGCCCATGCCCTATTTGGTACATATTTATGCCTGGCCAATTCAATGTGCCCAATAAAACCATATATTTTTGAAAACTAAATTTACATTTTGGATTGGCATATATGGAGAAATATTGAGAATCTGTTTTTGTACTTTACCAAATTACATGTGATGTGATGCACAGTTTGCCTTAAACACGGTATCTATGAACAGCTTAACTTGTCTGAAAAACTGTAGATAGGTTTTCCAAGGTAAAGCAAACTAGGGGGAAAATGTGTCCTCACCCCTCAGCACTCAAAGTGTTAATGACTACGACACAGGAATAAGTATACTTGGAAAATAATATATTTCTTTACTTTTTCTACTTATAACTGGAGTGTATTAATGAATAGCATAGTCGCATATTCACTAATGTGCATTAATATGCAAATTTTAACATTTGCCACAAAATACTATCGCAGAAATTATGCTCTCAGCATGCTCTAACACTTTTGACATTTTCTATAAGATAAGTAGCATCATGGATTTTCCTTCTATTTCCTATGCAGTTAGCATTAAAAATATTAATTGCAGAAAGAATACCAGATATAGGGCTGTAAAAAATGTTCTATGAGGTGCAGGAAACAATTTAGTTTAATCAGAGTCCCAGGCAAATACTCAAGTGTGTAAATAATAAACAGCCAATAGTCTAATTAGATTTTTTCTTAAATAAAAGTGAAATGTCAGACTCAGTGCAGCACATTTTCAATTTCATCATTGTTTAAGATTATATGATGTCTGGCGAAGTGTACTAGGAATTAACATAACAGTTTTTAACCTTTAAACCACAAACACTAATTCAGCAAAAAGGGGGCCATTGAGCTTTAAAGCTTATGTGAGTTATTGTATGTAGCAATATAATTCATGATAAAATGTGAAATTCCATAACCAAGAAAGGGTCAATGATCTGCCTTAAATCAGGGTTGTATTATATATACTGAAGTTATTTTGTTGTTATGTTAGTGTGATAGTAATGACTGATGCCAGTAAAATAAAAGACTTGATATCTCACTATGTTATTAAAGATGAAATGTGTGATGTCATTAGTAAAAGCTCACAAGGGAGCGAACTTAATTTGGAAATCTTGTATTTCCCCGCTTTTGTACATTTAACAGAAAAATTAAATTTGCCATTAACAAATGTTTTTTGCCATTGCCTTAAAAAAAAACCACTCAAATTATACAGTAAGTATTAAGCAGACTTGGACGCCAGCCAACTCTTCTTGTTCGCCTTCGTGTTTGTCTTCATGAGGAAAAAATCTTCGTATTTCACGGATATTCCATTCTTGTGTTTGGTTTGAAGAATATTCGTGTACATTCGTTGTGTTCGATTTTTTTCTTTGTTTTTTGCCGTTTTTTTTAGAAGGGGTTAATAAGGGGTAAACGCGGTAACGGTACGCAGAAGCTTTGGTACCAAGATTTTAAAGGTCCGGACGAGCAACTCTATTGGTCACCGCCAGGGGCCTCCGCTGCCCTCAACCAATGAAAGGCAGCTGCTCTTCAATAAAGAATAACAATCAAAAACCAAAAATACAGCGCTTAATGTGACCCACTAAAAAGAAAAAAACACAAACAGGGGGGGTAATCAAATAAGTGACATAAACAAAATAATTATCAATAATAGTTACCAGTCTGTATGTGTTTAAATCAAAAAATTTGAATATATAAACAATAAACTGGTTTCATAACCAATAAATGACAAAGCTGCTAGTCTTGATAAGTACACCTTCTCCAACAGGTAGAGAAAGCCTACAAAACTAAATACAAACTGAAAAAAAGAAGACAGCACTTGAATAAATATAAAAACAATAATTTTAATACAAAGAAAAAAATATACAATACATTCAATCAAAGAAATACACAGATAAAAATATGGCGCCCATTGCAGCTGAGGAAGTTCGCAAACGATACGCGTCCTGCTTGTTTTGGCGCAAGCTTGGCCAGGCACGGTCATTCCAGTGGTAAGTATCCTTTTATATATATGAACTTTATTTATTTTCTTTTTTGTTCTCCCTGTATATATATATATATATATATATATATATATATATATATTGTTTTTAACCCCTATCGGGGCAGGTTGAATACCACTCCACTGTTTTTTATTTATTTATATATTTGTACCCTAATATTGAGGTCTTTTATATATACTATTTTTATATGTGTATTTCTTTGATTGAATGTATTGTATATTTTTTTCTTTGTATTGGCATTGTCATTGGTTGATGTCAGACGAGCCCCCTGCCAGCGACCAATAGAGTCGCTCGTACAGACTTTTAAAATCCTGACGCCGAAACTCGGCCTGGGAAGACCACTGGTCTCCCCGCTCCAGGAGTTAAAGGTCCATACGAGCGACCATTAGAGCGACTCTATTGGTCGCCTGCAGGGGCCTCCTCTAGCATCAACCAATTGGACAAGGAGCAATTAGTACTTGCCCGATTCTACGCATTCCCGCTCCCGTTAACCCCTGTGATGCTGCATAGACAAGGTAGGCTAGAGGGGAAAGGGACCAGGGAGATAAGTTAGGAGATATTAATGAAGACAAGCACTAAGATTCTTCGTGTTGTGTGTATTCGTGTACGTTTTGCAACAACAAAAACACACCCTTCATGTTCATATTCATGTTCGCCGGAATACGAATACACAAGTCTAGTATTAAGTCATAGCACACGCCAATTTAACTGTATGTAAGAAATGTAAGGATGTCTCCTGAAGTGATATAAAGGGACTGGCTTTCTCACACACACTGTGAGAGACATATTTAGAGAGAGAGAGAGGTGCAGAAATATTTCTCTTTCTCAGCGAATCTGTCTTCATTGTTCTGGCCTCCATGTACACTTCTGTACACCTCTCCCCTGATTAGAGGAACAGAGGAGAGTCTGCCTTTGTGGCTCTGCCCATTTGCGGAAGTACAGAGGGAGATTCAAGTTTTACCCTTGTTTTGATCATGTTTTTGATTAGGAATATTTCAAGATCAAGCAATATTTTTTGCTTTTTCTTTTTACTTTTTGTGAAAATTGCTCAATTTGTTCTTTGAAATTTCTGATTTATGCATTTATACTGAAGGTCCCACAGACCAATGTACCAAAGTAACAACGTTAATCAGCACGTTAAACAGATTTGTAGAGAAAGAGAAGTGTTTCTGCACTGTGTGGCTGGAGGCTCCACCTTTTTGCAGAAGTGCACAGGGAGGTATTCTTTATGAATAAGTAGGCGAAGAAAGAAGACAGAAGAAGAAGAGGTAAGAGAAGAAGTGAAACTGCAGGAACAAGCAGTAGGAGGAGAAGGTAGGAAGACATTGAGAGAGTTTGAGAGAGCAAATTTAATTTCCAAATGTAAAAAGCCCCCCAAATATCATCAGAACTAAAAAGGCAGAAAACAAAATTAATTGTTAAAAAAAAGAAAGGCCAACCAACAAAACAAAAACATTTGCAGAATAATTTTTGGTCCATTTGCCTACACTGACTTATACAACATTAAACTAAAACAATGGTGGTCACTCCCTGGTTGCAGATCCTAGCTGTCT
Source organism: Spea bombifrons (assembly GCF_027358695.1). NCBI lineage: Eukaryota > Metazoa > Chordata > Amphibia > Anura > Pelobatidae > Spea > Spea bombifrons. The sequence goes on from NC_071087.1 coordinate 93,843,371, forward strand.
GCCAGAGATAATCCCCTCAGCAAGTGATGAGATGATATACTGCTGGGGCTAGCCACAGAAATCTTTGCAAAGTCAGGGCCCATACTCAATAGGGAGGAGGCTGGCTCTCAGGCCTCTCCAGTGGCCCCAGTGATGGAGGTTTCCGTCACAATAATGTCTCTATTTATTTTATCTTTGCATGGAATAATTAAACAGTCTTTGATTTATTGAAAGCCTTTTATCAGCTGAGCAAGCTGAGTTGAACCCTTCCAGTACCATGACACTAGTGGGCTGAACATAGAGTGTTTAACAATCTACTTAACATAAGAAGATGAGACTGGTACATTTAGGATAATGTGAAAAATAACATAATTATTTAAATGTAAATTAAAATGTCAGCTGTTTACATGCAAAATGTACAAGATATATTGCTAGTTAGAGGGCAATAGTTCTATCTTTATTTTTAATGAACACATTGTCTGTCTCCATTTCCTTTGTATGATAAAGGGATTAGAAATAGAACTACGAGTAACAATTACGTTTTTCAAACAATTGTGCCGCTGGTAACATGTGCATGGTATATGTCACATCCCGCTATGAGAAAACATGCATGTTTAAAGCTTTTGGGTAATGTATGTTTTATTAGAAATATTCACATGAACTAACAATGAGGGTGGGAATAAACAAGCTTGTGTCTGTTTTGCCTTGGGGGAATAATGTAATTAACGCATTAAGCAAATCATCACCCATACTTTAAAAACATAAACAAAATGCCAGGCTTTTTGTCAGTAATTACTGTACTCTTAGTTTACGGTCCATTGAATGACTAAATGATGGTGTTAGCAGTAGTGTGAAAATTTGCAAAAATATGTCAACAAAAACAGTAAGAAAAACTTTCAAAATTAAAGGAATATATATAAATTAGTATTTCAAAGCTACTAATTTCCTTTAATATACAGTATATATATACCGTATTTGCTCGATTATAAGACGACCCTGATTATAAGACGACCCCCCAAAATCTGAATATTAACTTAGGAAAAAAAGAAAAAGCCTGAATATAAGACGACCCCAAAGGAAAAAAGTTTTACCAGTAAATGTTAATTCATGTAAACTATTTTTTTAAATAAAAGCTATGATTGAGAAAAATATTTTTTTTGTTTTTATTTCTTGTATTTTCCAACCTGTCCCCCAGTTACGCACATCTGCCCCCAGGCTTGCCACTCCAATATGGCACTGTGGCCCATGATATGCCTTTTAACCCTCTATATGCCACTGTGCCCCATGGTATGCCTTTTGACCCCCTATGTGCCACTCTGCCTCCAGAAATGCCTTATACCCCTATATCCCATTCTGGCATTTAGGGGGTTAAAATGCATATTATGGGGCAGAGTGGCATATAGGGAGGTATAAGACATTTCAGGAGGCAGAGTGGCATTAAGGGAGTTAAAAGGCATTGTATAGAGCACTCTGCCTCCAGAAATGCCTTATACCCCTATATGCCACTCTGCCATTTAGGGGGTTAAAAGGCATATTATGGGGCAGAGTGGCATATAGGGAGGTATAAGGCATTTCAGGAGGCAGAGTGCTCTATTAAGTGCCCCCTTAACGCCACTCCAGAAATGCCCTATGCCCCCATTTAACACACACACACACACCCTATACCCCCATTTAACTAACACACACACACACACACACACACTCCCCCCCTCTCTCACCCCCCTTCCCCCGCTCTCCCCCCTCTCTTACCGGTGCTTCCAGCCGGGGCAGCGGGTTGACGTCGCCTTCTGCTGCAGCCGGAAGGAGGTGTGGCTAGCAGCGGGGGTTTGTATGCGTCCGTCGCGTATACTTTCCCCGGCTGTCAGAGATCAGAGACTCTGATCTCTGACAGTCGGGGAAGGTCTATGCGACGGACGCAGACAACCCCCGCTGCTAGCCACACCTCCTTCCGGCTGCAGCGGACGTTGTCTACGCGGAACGCGTAGACGTCAACCCGCTGCCCCGGCAACACAGCAGGAAGCACCGGTAAGTGTGTGTATGATGGGGGGGGTCAGGTGAGACAGGAGGATCCAGGTCCCCTGCAGCGGTGCGGGGGATCTGGATCTTAGTCTCCTAATCAGACCTCTATTTGAGGTCTTATTAGAAGACGACCCCGATTAGAAGACGAGGGGTATTTTTCAGAGCATTTGCTCTGAAAAAAACCTCGTCTTATAATCGAGCAGATACGGTATATATATATATATATATATATATATAAAACATTTTTTATTTGGCAATAAACCATAGATATATGACTGTACAAAAAGTCACCCATATCAGACAATCATTTATTACAAAGGTGGCCTATCACTGAGCATTTGTATATAGTACCAAGTGGTCAGTTAAAAAAATGACTTTATACACCCTTCCAGGGTTGCAACATAAGGTTGACCGACTCTGGGTGAACCCATTGCTGTAATATGGTTTTCTGTGACACCACCAAGACAATATGTGACAGTTTATTACAAAAGTATGTACGAAAAGTCCATTGCCAATATAGCCATCTCGGACTGGAGGTTTGGCAATGGGCTCTTATGGCAAGATGTGTCACTTCCCTAAAAAATTTTGGACAACAGAACACGTCTACAAACAATGATATAGATCATAATTCAGTTGATTGCATTTAGGGCAAACCGCTCTGTTTCTAAAACACTGAGCTATCTCAGTAGTGAATAGTAAGCATAATGGTTTAACTTATAATGCATGTCTCTATAGGTCACCAAAGGCAGTAGGGCACATGTGTAGGACAGGAGTTTTAAGATCTCTATAGGCTCAACAATCCAACCATGAATGGAACTCTACCAGACAGGCGTGATCGATCCAGCTCAGTAGTAAATTTATAGTCCCAGTGGAGTGTGTTTTATGTGAGGTTGTCTGGATGATATCAATGAGGCGGTTGGTCCAAAATGTCTATATGTCACCTTTGCTTTTCTCCACATAGATATATTTTGAAAAAGTAACACCTGTAAAGAGTATAATACGTTAGAAAATCTGATTCATTTAATCAAAGTGACCCTACCTGAGCACAACCAATGTAATCCGAGCCAGCTGCCCAGCATTTCTGGGGACCACAGGTGGCGACCACAGTCTCATCCACCTGTATGGGATACATGTCCCCCAGTGCTGGTTTTGTACCATCCTCTGGTGGAGGGACATCTGGTGAAGGAGGGCAGAGGCCAACTGCACTCTGACCTGGAGAAAGATCTTCTATGGGGTTTGTGGGCACCTCCTATGCTGGTAGAGAGGGGCCGTCCTGCCTTTCTCTTGTTGCCAGTATTTTGCCTGGGGTGGTCTGAGCGGGCACTGCGGGAGCTTCATGGTCAGACAAGGGGAAGGGGTGGGCAGAGACCAGCAGCACTCTGCCCTGATGCCAGTGCTTTTGCTGGGGAGTGGGGATCTGGGCCAACCGCCCAGCATTCCGGGGACCCAAGTGTGGAGACCGCAGTCCCATCCACTACCACAGTCTCTGGGGCTGCCTGACTGGACCCTACAAGGTTGCTGTGGTCTGGCTCAGGAAACAGAGAAGGCAGCAGGCAGAGCCCAACTCTGCCCCAATGGCAGCTCTTCTGCTGGGTGGGTGCTAGTGGAGACCGCAGTCCCATCCACTACACCCAGAAAACGTTCTACCTGAGCACAACCAATGTAATTTGTCCCAGCCCCTGAGTTCTACGGTAATATTAATATTGGATTGATATTTGGTTTATATAAATTCTATGAACTTTCTGACACTTTAACACATAAAACACATAAAATTTGTTGTGGTCCACATTGACTCACGCTGTTCTACACCGTCACTCACTCTCTTGTACTTGAATTCTAGTTCAATCTCTCTCTCACGTTCTCTAAATGTTTTTCTACCTTCTCTGCCAACCACTTCTGTTTTCGCATCTTCTTCCGGATCTTTTATATTTTCCCTTCTCTATTCTATCTTCTATTCAATCCTTAATCTGCTATCTTCTTTCTTTGTCTGCATCTCTGCGGATATAACCTGAAGGGAGCTTCCACTAAATTGGCAGCACTACGGTGACGTCCTCCCCAAACTTTGTTCCTGAATCAAAAATGCCCTCAAATTTTTGGCCGGACTGAAGGGCAGGGAACGAGATTCGTTGACTGAAAGTGAATGGGCTAATACACATGTTTAGTAGATATCATATTGTCTGGCAGTTTACTGTGCAGAATATTGGCCCCTGGTTTCTTAGGATTAGCCATCACTGTCAAAAGGAGGTCTGATTTGTTGCCTTACCTGAAATATTTGTTTTTGGAATAGTTGATTTGCGATTTTGCCCTCTGTTGTAATAATGTATCTAATAAGGTTTATCAGCCTCAGCTTTGTATCTTTATTTTCTGGGGATTGATTAGCCAGAACAAGTCTATGTCAGGGTCTTGGAGTGCATTAAAATCACCTCCTATCACACATCTAGAATTAGAGAGATCAGTTAACATTTCACACGTATTACAGTAAAAGGCATCATTAAGTGCGTATAAATTAATACAATAGAAATCTATCTGAAAGCACGGAAATACATTCTTTTACCTAGAAATCCTTGAATATGCCCTTCTTTCCCTCCAAACCTGGGGGAAACCAGTTAATCGTAGCAAAAAGTGCATATAAAAACACTACATATACTACAATGAGTAGTGGTGCAATCGGGAGACACAAAATCATAACCTCCCAAAAAAGGCCCACCAAAATCCTCAGCACCAGGCCCATGATGCTCTTAATCTGGCCCTTCCTCTTGGTAATCTATTTAACTGGTATGAAATAGGGCGTCTATTCCTGTTCCTTAATTCTATGCATAATTTAACAGTTTTAGAGACTTTGATGATACCTGATACTACTAATATTAATTCATTATTAATATTGTTGTTTTGTTGATATAAACTGTGTGTATTCTGCCTGGACTGGGGGGGGGGCTAGGGAAATTATGGTTATCATTTCTTCCATCTGTTTCATTTGGAGGAAAATTAGAAAATAAGATATTACACCATTTTTTTCTGTTTTCTCACAGCTATTAGTTATTTATGCAATAATCTAATACAAGGTAAATTTCATATTTCAATATTTTTCTAACCTCACAAACATTGGCCGTAACGTATGACAGTTTATATGTGATTGATATCCGAGTACCGTGTTACTTTGTCATGTCTTATAAACAGTTAAAAAAAAAAAAAAAGAAATACATATTATATCTTAACAAATACTGAATTTTTAAATTTTATGTTGCAACAAGCTCCAGTCTCGTAGTTCAGTATTGCATCGCCCTTTACAATAAACTTTACTGCCATTCTCTTAAATAAAGTATAGATTTTGTTTTCCACAGTGATACCTCTGCTTTACCTCTTAGGTGACTTTTCTCTCTGTGTTCATTTTCCTTTATAGCTTTTTAATTATTTCATTAATTTCTACTATCAATGTGAAGAATGATTCTGAAATAAAATAACCAACTTCCTTCAATCTTAAGATGTTTTTCTATTTAACCTTTTGCTACACATATAAAGAAAAAAATACTCTAATAACCCTGACCTTTTACTTAATGATTTTTTTTAATTATTTCAGAATTACAGAGGGGTGTTTTAATATGGAATCCAAGTTGGTAAATAAATGTACACTTCTACCAAGTAGCAAACAAAAAGAACATTACTAAATGGTACTTTGGGATCTTGCATAGTTCCTACTTACTAAGAGCAATTATTTACTTATCTAGAATTACATTTATCTGTAAAGCGCCGGCAGATTCCGCAGCGTTGTTACATTCATTAGAACAATTTATAAACACATACAATAACAAACTGGTGCAAAGGAGAAGAAGGCCCTGCTCTTGCAAGCTTACAATCTAGTCAGTGGTTGAGGGAGGTGAGACAATAGGAGAGGACTGCTTGGATGGGGATGAGTTGATCTGGTTGCGATCATGTGTTGAAGCTGTTTGTTCAGATGGCTTGATTATGATGATGGTTGGGAGTACTGGGAAGGAATGTTGTACGCTTCCCTGAACAAGTGGGTTTTCAGAGAGGTTTTGAAAGTCGCATACGAGGCAGAAAGTCTGACGGAACAGGGAAAGGAATTCCACAGGAGGGGAGCGGCGCGGGTGAAATCCTGAATACGGGAGTGGGAAGAGGTAACAACAGTAGAAGAAAGGTCGTGAGAGGAGCGAAGAGGGCAGGTAGGGGTGTATTTGGATAGGAGGATAGAGATGTAAGGTGGTGCCGAGTTGTTGAGGGCTCTATAGGTCAGGGTCAGAAGTTTAAATATGATTATGAAGGGTATGGGGAGCCAATGAAGTGATTGGCATAGTGGAGCAGCGGATGAGGAACGGCGGCAGAGAAAAATTAATCTAGCTGCAGTGTTGAGGATGGAGCGGTGAAAGGCAGGAGAGAGGGAGGTTTGTGGTGGTTTCTTGGGTAGGGAGGGTGTGTGTGTGGTATGTCGAGATTAAATGTAAGCAGGCTGTGATCAGACAGAGAGATGGGAGAGTTGCAGAAATGAGATGTGGAACAAAGGTAGGAGAACACTAGATCGATTTGATGACTGACACGGTGCGTTGGGGAGTTAGTCCATTGTGAGAGTCCGAGGAAGGAGGAGAGTGAGAGTAGTTTGGAAGCAGGAGGTGAGGATGAGTCATCAATAGGTATATTGAGGTCCCCTAGGATTAGTGTAGGGATGGTGGAGGAAAGAAAGTGGGAAAGCCAAGCAGCACAGTGATCAAAGAAATGTGAGGTGGGACCAGGAGGCTGGTAGATTACTGCAATGCGAAGAGCAATCGGGGAGAAAAGGCAGACAGAGTGTACTTCGAAAGACGAGAAAGACAGAGAGGGAAATGGTGGTAGACATTGAAAGGTGCAGCGGGGAGAGGAGAATACCAACACCACCTCCCTGTTGTGTGGCTGAAGTGAAGGCCACCTTAAGTGAGAGCAGCAGGAGAGGTAGTGTCCAGGGTGTCAACCATGTTTCAGTGAGTGCAAGAAGGCTAAGGTGGTAAGAGATGAAAAGGTCATGGACACAGAAGGAGTAGGATACAGACAGATAACAAATAGGAATGTGATTTGTGGGCATTTGATGCCTTCACTTGTGAGTGCTTAGTGGTGTTGGGGTATAAAGAAAACAAAGACATGAGCTAGGGTGGGGTGATAGATGGGATGGAGTTATATGGACTGTAGAGGGTTTGTCAAGGGGTGTAGAGGCTGCAGTGATTGTGTAATTTGTGGGAAGAGGACATAGAAACATGTATGGGTTCATAGTAGGAAAGGAGGTGAAGCAAGCAAGCGCTTATGTGGATTATCTGATTTCTGCTGAGGTACTTGGTATGCAGTTTGTAGTTTCCCTCCAGTTTAACTCCAGTATAACTCTTATCTGTCCATTTATGAAGAGTCCGCTTTGGTGTGGCCATGTCAGGGTCCATGTACCGGACCCCAAAGGAGTAACTCACCCGAGTACCCGCTACACGTGGGTACAGGATCCAGCGTCATGCCTCCAGCACCTTCCTCCGTCTCCAGCCAGACTGCTTCTAAGCGCGCGCGCGCGCCCCCTACCAACTTTATCCGTCTCCAGACGGAGAGGGCAGAGTGCCCGCTCGGTTGATGAACAGCGCCCCCCTTGTGCATCATTGAGTCTTGGCCGCTCTTGACGCTGTCGCCGGTTGACCGCTTTTGCTTCCATATTTCATAGGTACTGACCACTGCAGGCCAGGAACACCCCACAAGAGCTGCAGTTTTGGAGATGCTTTATAGAAGTATTCTAGCCATCACAATTTGGCCTTTGTCAAAGTCGCTCAGATCCTTACTCTTGCCCATTTATCCTGCTTCTAACACATCAACTTTGAGGACGAAATGTTCACTTGCTGCCTAATATAACAAGATTATCAGTGTTATCCCCTTTACCCTTCAGTGGTCGTAATGCCATATATATAATTAAACATAACATACATACATTTTTTATTAATCATTCAAATATATTTTAGAATGTTTGCAATTATGTAAAATGGTAAACCCAGCCACGTTACACATATAAAATCTTATAATTTTTCCAAAATTAATACTTTTCTTAAAAACAAAATTAAAGGTCAGAATACAGACATTCATAGGCTGCTTGCGTGACAGACTCATGAAAATAAATTATTTAGAAATGTATCCTTAGACTCACTCAGCCATCAGAACTTTCCAAATTTAGTGTTTCACTTGGTATACAATGACATAACATGTCTCTAGTGAAAAGGAACTCACAGAAAAGTTAACCCCTTATTATTGTGTGTTTAAGGCCACCAAAAAACATTTTCTGTGTATCATAAAGATCTCTATGAATAAATAAATGGCAAATATTTATTGATTGTGCTCTTTTATTTTTAAATATTTTGATGAATTTCTTTGAACTTAAAATGCAGCTGAAACATGTGCTAGAAGATTCAATCATCCAGGTTACTATTGATATATCAAAAAGTGCCTCACAGTAAAATATTGAAGTAGGTACATTTGGCTCCCTTGTATTTATAGAATGCTTTAAATAAAAATTGGTTTGCTTGCTGATTTTACTTAATCCACACAAATTGCTTAATAAAGCCTTTTTGTATAGGTAAGCTAATTTGCATGAATTATATATGCCAGTTTCAAAGGTGTTCAAGGTTCAAGGGCAGGCTATACTATGATTATATGAAAACTATTGGAAAAACACACGTAACATGAAAATTGAAGAACCACCTTATTTTCATGTTTAATATATATTGCAAATCCATTTTCAAAGGACTCCAATGTATTTTACAGCAAGTATCGGTATATTACTTATGTTATCAGAGTTGGAAAATCCAACCTCAGTTTAAATTAACATCTTCCTTGAATTCCTCTAGTGGAAACAGGAAGCATCCTTAATTATATTTCCTCACTATGCTCCCATTCTAGTCATGGGAGATGAGCAACCGCTGAAATCAATGGTAGTGTTGGCAGCAACACACATGTATACCTCCCAACCGTCATGTTTTGCGCAGGACAGTTTCAATTTGGCCACTCTATCCTGCTCTCCCAGTGAGCACTCTATATTCCAAGCTCCGCCCCCTTGGTGCCTCGATTCCCCAGGGCTAGAACTTGAACACTAATTTTTTTTAGTCCCTATTTCAGTGGGACCTTAGCTATTACAGACTTCAGTTGGAGTGCTACTGAACACGTCAAGGAAATTCAATACTTCCTGTTTATGCTTCTTGTTTATATTTTCAGTAGAGGCAGCTGTGTGTGTGTGTGTGTTGGGGGGGGTTAAAAGAGACAAAAGGCTCCTGTCTGATTTTACTAACTAAATAATGCATGTTTTGATTTGCTTATAGTACAATGCATTGATGTCCATTGAAAATGGACTCCAACATACACCAGAAATAAACTAAACTGCCTTTTAATGCTAACTTATATTTTAGGTAATACATCCATCATACTTCTATATCTCTTCATTTTGTCAAGAAACAGATAAGAAATTCTGTAAGTGATGTGCGTGATTTGCTCCTGATCTAGGTTGTTTTAAATGACATAAATCGATCCACTTTTGACAGCGTCGTGTTGTATTGTAGATGTGTGCAAATAAAGTCCATTCATTTTCCGACAACGGACAAAATACGGAGGGCTTTTTACATTTTTAAATGAAATTTGTTGTTACTAACTTTCATTCACTCTCCCAGGTAAACAGATGAACCAGGGTCAAGAGTACAGAAATCAGCAAAGTCAGAATCAAAGCCAATAGTCAGGAGCCAGAAGGGAAGTCAGCCAAGCCAGGTCATACACAAGAATACACTGAATAGCAGAAAATAATGCAAGGGCAAGGTGGCAATGAACTTTGCTGCTTAATTAGCCTGAACTGAGTAGGAAAGGGGCTAGCTGATAGCAACCAGGTGAGTGACGGTGGCAACTGAGAATGAAATGGTTGGTCATTATCAAACAGCTAAGTAACCCTGACACAGGGAAGGAAAGGGCTGCTTGTTAATAATCAGGTAAGTAACCCTGACAGCTTCTCCCTATGTCTTATGTCTTTATTTACTTGCCCACAAACCAGACCTTTTGGAGAGCTTCCACAAAAGGGTGAGGCCTCTGGGCACACCTTCTCCCCTGATATGATGAAAGATGTAAGAGCTGTCTCTGCGGCGCTGTGCCTTTGTAGAAGTTCCTTGAGAGGCCAGAATAATGCTGGCAGTTTCACGTAAGAGAGGTGCAGAAAGATGGGGAAAAGCGGATAAAGAAACAAGAGAAATGAAGAACAAGATGAAGCAAGAGAAGCTGGAGGAAAGGAGACAGAAGGACACTGAGAATAATGTGAGCTAGTGTGAAATAGTGTAAATGTGGGCGTCAGAGAATATTAGAGGGAAAAAGAAAGAAATACAAACAAAAAGCTCCCTGCTTTGTTTCCGAGTGTGTCGATTGTGGGACTCCCTTCTCGTTTTTTTGGCATTTGTACAAAATGCAGAAATTGGCAAATTTTGTTAAAAATAAAATTAGTACAAATCCAAAGGCACACGTCTAGTGTATTTTTCCTTTCAGAGACAGACTACCAGTTTAGTAGTTTGAGGCCATCACTGACTTTTCCCATCCTACTTCTATATGCTTTATGCAGTACCTGTTAGCAAATGTTTGTTGATTGCAAGATGTTGTTCCAGATACAGAACACATACGCTATATTGACAAAAGTATTGAAACACCATTAAAAACCAACAGGAACTTTTATGACATCATATAGTACATTAATATGTTGATCCCCGCTTGTAGCTATAAATGCTTCCTCGCTTATGAGAAAGTTTTCAAGAAGATTTTGGAGTGTTTATGTGGGGATTTGTGCCCATTCATCCAGTAGAGCATTTGTGAGGTCAGGTGCTGATGTTGGACGAGAAGGCCTGGCTCGCAATCTCAGTTCCAGTTAATACTAAAGGTGTTCAGTGGGATTGAGATCAGGACTCTGTGTGGGCCAGTCAAGTTTTTCACACCAAACTGGATGTTGGAGTCCAGAGCGCAGGAGCGTAAGAACGCAGTGATAGAAATACACTTCACAAATGACACAAGCGGAATGTTTGGTTATAGGTATATTAAACAAACCAAAGCAGACATCTCACCATAAGCAGCAGAGTAGGAGGAATATCATGTATACAGACTACTGGGGAGTATGAAGGTAGAAAAGTCCAGGTAAGTATCCAAAAGGGTCTGGGACAGGTAGCAAGCAAAAAGGGGAAATCCAGTAGGCAGTACAGGTCAAACAGGTAACAGGCTGGCAAAAGGGTAAATCCAAAAGGCAGTCCGGGTCAAAGAGGTAACAGGCAGACAGGTAAATCCAATAGACAGATATGGCATGAACTGTGGCTCCAAAGAACTTAATGAACTCACAACTCTGTTACTGGGAGGCAGGGATATAAAGCCTGTTCATTAGGTAAGGTGTGAGTGGTCTAAGCTTCAGGTGAGGGAGGCAGCAGCACCAAACCTCACTATCCAGTTTGAATATTGAGTGCTAGGTAGCCTAATTTGGGAAGATTGACTTCCCTAAAAATCTGCTGAACCAGGTATGAGGAGAGCTATGTTCTCTGGCGGTTGAGTATGTTGCCTGTCACAGAGAAAATCCTTTTGCTTTGAACACATAAAAGCAACTGCTGGGCCACTAAAGGGTGGCCTGGCCAGACAACAGCTTTCTGGTCCCAATAATGTAGACGGTCAGTACCAGGAATCAGTGGCAGTTCTTCAAGATATGCTTTTACCATTTCAAAGGCTGACTTTGGGGAGCTTGGGTGGTACTTGTGTCCATCAAAATATCAAGGACCAAATGGGTGATGCTTCAGTGGCTCTTGTGCAGCTGCTCTGCATGGGTGCATGGGATTGGGAACGAGACATGTGGATGGCACTACTGCCACTGCCGCTGGGAATTTCCATTTCCAAATCCTGCATCTCTTCACTTACCATGCCCCTTTTGTCCTGCATCTCACGCATCCTACAGACAGGAATGTCTCTCCAACTTCTAAAATTATTTTTATGGACCAGCTTGCCCTTAACCCTTGGGTCATGTACTCTGGGGTGTCCATGATGGACTTTCAGCTCCCCTATCAACCTACTGAACAGCTTTGCAACCTCTACTTTGCTCTGGCAGCTCCTGCTGGCAACTGCTGTGGATTTGCTGTTTTCGTCAATGCCTTCAGTTTCCACCTGAAGCAGAGCTGCACTGTGGTATGTACATAGTTGTTGATTCATCCCATAATTGGTGAAATGTCCTTTCACATTACCCCTTTTCACTACCTTACAACACAGCTTGCAACTTGCACTGCGCCCATCTCCCACAGTCTGAAAATGTTCCCACACTGTGATGTTGCCCACCAGTGGTATTAGTGTTTTTTGTTCTTTTTTCCATAATTGTGTAAATGTACAGATTCTCCAATCTACCCTACATCAGTACATTTTCTGCATCAAAATAAATTAATTAACTTGCAGTATAGTAGATGTGTGATGAGCATTTATCTCACCCTCTGCTAAGCTGTCACTGTCACACTCCATCTCTCATCAGTTTGTAACTGCTGCTACTGACAAAATAAAATTACATCAGCACACTTAGATATCTAATGTTTGTCCCTTCCCCTTGTAATTGCTGATTGGCCAGAGTGAAAAAGTAAAGAAACCTTCCCACAGGTTTTTGGACCTATCAATCAGAGCCATTGCACAGTAGAGAGTGTGAGTGTGAGTGTGTGTGGGTGTGGGTGTGGGTGTGGGTGTGGGTGTGGGTCTAAGCAAATAATTTCCCAATATTAAAGGCAGCCCTGCAGGGTGAAGCAAAAGGAGGACAACCCTTCCCTTTCTTGGTTAATAGAGTGTCATAGGGATTCCCTTTTCTTTAGTTTTTATTTTTTTTTATTTTCTTAAACATAGCAAGGTCGTAATTGTGCAAGTTCCAGTTTAGGATATGAAAGATTACATTAGAATTCACAGGCACTCACAAGCCCAGACAAACAAGTGAATTTTTTGTTGTTTTGCAAGTGTTATCCTTTAATGACATGTGACTTAGGTCCGTCTGGTCAGTCAAGTTAAGGGGTAACTCGAATTACTACTCAACTTCTTAGTGAATAGAGCCAATAGCTGTGCTGTTTACCAGTCCCCAATGCAGTCACCAAAGGAGTCTGCAGTTTTTATAGGTCTTTGAAAATATATTAAAGTACTTGAATAGTGTTATTAATCATTGCTCAAGTACTATGCATGTTTTATTTCTATTCACATATGTTCAAATATTACAATACCATGTAATGGAAAGGATTGCTGCTGACAATGCCTAATGCTTTATAAATAGTGCACTTTTGTAGATGTAATTTGCAATTGAATATCCTGTATATATATATATATATATATATATATATATATATATATATATAACATAATGAAATACCCATAGAATGTATGTCTTATTTCTGAAAGAAATAAGAGGTGTGAGCATTTCTGTGACATTAATAATAATGTACTCTGGTTTGTAATGTTTTACAAATGGCAGAAGACAAGATAATAGGCTAAGAACTAAGACATTCACATGATGAATAATTCTTCTATAATAAAAATACCAGGTATTGTGAATCTGTTGTCAAAACATGTCTTATTTAAAAAGTTATGATGACAGTTTTTCAGCTCCATATGAAAGTAAATGTATGGTTCAGGCGTTTTAACCTCATGATCATATCTAATATTCTCTACAACACTTTATGTCTCATTCATCATTTGTTGTATATTTGCGTGCAACCATTTTAATTCTACATGACAGCAAATACTAAATTATATATGTGAATAAAGCTCAAATCATACAAGATTGCTATTTATTTCTAATGTACAAAATAAGGATTATAACAAGGGTGAGGTTTTCTTCTTAGGTGATCCTGGTCACAAATACCACACAATTCCTGAACCTTTTAAAAGAGAAAAATAATTTTATAGAACAGGTGAAATTGTGAGTTGGCCATTCGGTTTGGCCAAAAATTTGGGGGGGGGGGAATCTTTAATTTGGGAACAAAATTTGTTGCCTGGTGCCCACATTCACTCTCACACTGTCACTCATTCTCTCACACTCTCATTCTTGTTCACTCTCTCACTCTCTCTAAATGTTTTCCAACCATTTCTGTGGACCACTTCCGCATCCTCTTTCACATCTTGATGAAGAAGATGCAGAAGTGGTCAGCAGAGAAACGTAGAGAGAGTAAACGAGAATGAGTGAGTGAATGTGGACCCACGAATGTCAGCAGAGCATTTTTGCTTGATTTTCATCTGATTCCTAGTGGGTTTGGCCTCATTTTTGGGGTTTCATATGAATCACAGAATTTACCAAAATTCTGTAAATTTGCAATTAGTAAGAATCTGAATGCACAAGTCTAATATTACCCCACTCTGATAATCACTTTTCCAACCCTCCCATATTGTTTTCTTTTGTTTCCGTAGATTGAAAGTTTTGCTCCCGGTTATATGGAATTCGCCTGGTTGTTTCTATTTCCATAGCAGCTTTTGCCTTTCTTTGACTGCGGTCAGTGTTTTATTGACGTTGCAAAGAAAGAGGATGTTTTCTTTGCAACGTCAATAAGACTCTACTTATAACTTACCACTTTTTCCTGATTGGTGGACTTTTTCTCTTCAGTTTTTACAGTTAACTCTTTGTTCTATGTACTGTTGTTTGGTGTTATAGGAATTAGCAAAAATAAAAAAATAATTAGCAAAACAATAAATCATAATATTCACCTCCTGTCTATAATAAAATATTTACATTACTGTATTAGCAAAAACGTTGATTAAAAAAACAAATATATATTCACAGTTTTACAGGTACATAAATTATGCATAGCTAATGGAAAAATACCTATATTCATATATAATTTTCATTCAATATGTTTACATTTTTTTTTAACCTCTACCTAACCCTAAACCTTACTCTAACATTATCTAAGTAATTCCCCACTAACTAATCCCACCATACTAACTACAAAATAAAAACCTATTAATAAAAAAGTAACTCTTAAGGGTCAGGTAAAAAAAAAAAGTGTTTTGGGACCCAGAGAATCTCTTTTACTGTTCTCTGTCACTCTACAGCTCATGATCACATGGCTGTATAAGCGATCACATGCAGGGACATGCAGGGAATCTACTCCAGGTATGAAGCAATCAGCTACAGCAATGTGGGCCTCTTTTTCACCCATGATGTACCAAACATGTAATTATTCATCTAGGGACATATTTTCATGAAGTACCTGGTTATTGGGCATGAAGGTTTTTAATATGTTAGACAGCTAAACTATATCTAAAACCATATGAAAACTATGGGGAGAAAAATGACATTTTAGCACAGTCATCTTATTGGTGTATTCACTAGGGTGAAAGAAGTGTTTGCTATGTAGAATGCATTTAAATGTATTTTAGCCAATATTACACCTTGAGCAGAGAGTATTGAAATGGCTTAAGTACAATAGTTTTTACCTTGAATATGCAACCAGAAGTGGCTCTTTTTCTATTTTATTTTATTATGCAAAGGCTATCCCTGATGACCTACCAGACACCAAGCCAACCCCATCTATAATGAAAATCAATTGAATCAAGCCACTAAGCAATTACTCCATCTTCCTTAAAAGTGCTCAGGTATTCGAAAAAGGGACGGTAAGACTGATTAATTTGCCTTTGGCTTTAATGATAACACAAGATGCATTATTTAAGGACTTGTTTTTTCTAAATAACTTTCAAGACTGAAATGACTTGATCCAAATATTAAAGAACATTAAGGCTACCAACAGAACCAAAGACACACAATACAAACTTACACTTAACAAATGTAATGCTGTAGTATGATAATCAGACTTTAGAAAAACTAAATTAATTCATCTATGTGCTAATCATCTGAAACAACTAATTTTCTATTCTATACTGCTTGAAGATATGAATCAAATACATATTGTAAATGTACAAACAACTTTAAATTATAACTTGCCTGAGTTGAAATATAGTTAGTAGGAATCCGTAATGTTCTTTGAACAAAAAAGTAGACGTGTTCATGGCAAGCAAAATCGATTTGGACAAAATGTTTGTTTCATTTTTACTGCATTTCTTTTATGACAATAACCATTCTGTTCAGATTAAATTTTGAGGCCTTTCTTGGCTGTGTTTCAGCCTACTGGACTTATTTTTTACTTACAGCAGCAGCATCTCAAAGTTTAGGAAGAGATCCAGACATAGTTTTGCATTGCAGGACCACCAGCAACAGCACCACTCCAGCAGCATACTAAAGGAATTAATTTCTCCCCAAATTGGTCAATTTTCATGAATTGATCCCTCAGAGTAAGGAAAGTGATAAAGAAGCAGCAGACTGTAGACACTGGCATATAGACACATGCAGACCCATGGTACAGGAAGGGCTGGCCTTAGAGGTTTAAGACCTATGCAACTGTACAGGTTGCAACACCTCAGAAGGCACGTCCTCTGAGGCTCTGCCAGAGAGCCTGGCTGCTGGAGAGCTCAAATGATCTCTCCTCACAGCCCTCTATCTGCAGGGGCAGGCATCCGAACACCAGTGTCTGCCACCCTGCCAGCTCTCTCCAGAGGCAGACTTTACTATCACAGCATTCAGCACCGAAGTAGGACGCACCGCAATGGAGCACTGAGACAGAGGTCTATATGAACAGAGTGAGTCACCAGAATGAGGAATCTGCACACACACCAAAGGAACTCAGGTGCTTAACTGTGCCAGGAAGGGCCAGCTCAAAATAAATAAAGGCTCTCGGCACTCAAGGGTTCCAGCTCAGGCAGATTTATTAAAGGAAGACAGCAACAACGTTTCAACCTCACAATGAGGTCTTTATCAAGTGAATATATTATATGAACAGAGCTTGAACTCACACCACGGGACATCAAAAAGGTAACAGATGGGGAGAAAGGGGAGAGATAGTGAGAAAGAAGAAAGACAGTAAGAAAATGAAGATATAAGAAGAAATATATAAGGGCGAGAAAATAAGGAGAGAAAAAGGGAAAGAGAGAGAAAGGTAAGATAATGAGGGCAGAGATGGGAAGAAATGGAGAGATAGGGAGAAGAGAAGATAATGAGAGAGATTGGGCAAACAGGATGAGATAACGAGAGAGGGGAATGATAAAGGTAGTGATAAGTAGAAAGAGGGGATATTATGAGAAGGAGAGTTGAGAACAAAGTGGAGAGCTCAAGAGAATTTCAAATGCTGGTATTTAACCCTTTCCATGCACAAATTCTACTACCACCCTTTGTCAAAATTTGTGGTAGTAATTTATTGTGTGTTTTTTTTTTATCACTAATGTTGCGCTTCAGGTATAGATTTACAGCTCCTGGTGTATGTCACTGTAACACAACACCCCAATGTGTTCAGCAATATCTCCCAAGTACAGTGATACCCCCATGTATGGGTTTGTTGGGTTGTTTGGAATGTAAAACTCCACATTTTTAACTTGGAACTTTTACATCTGGTCCTACTGCCCTCTGTCCTAATAGGGCCATCTTTGAAGCTGGTTAATCCAATTTACCCCATCAAACCAGACACACCAATGTATTTCAAATGCTAGTATTTTAACCCTTTCCACACATGAGATTCTACCACCACCCTTTGCCAAAGTTTGTTGATCGCCTCCTAAACTCTTTTAAAACAGACGTCCGGGAGGGGCCAGACATGGTCCTTCATGCCGTTCTCGATGTTGCTGAATGCCTCGACATCAAGGCATTAAAGCAACACCGTTTAAGTGAAGAAATCGATTGCAGATCCCTTTCTAAGCTTGTTTAATGAAATGACGTGCACGTCATTGGTCTTCACGTGATTGTTTTTGCGTGACGTGCCTGACCTGTCAATGGACGTTAAGGGGTTAATTGATTTACAGTGTACCCTCAGTGGAGGACCTAAGTAGTTGCATTAATCTCTCTGATAGGAGCCCAGGTGCAGGGGATACGAGGGGCTCCGTCTGTACCCCACAATGCATAATGGCTTGGGGTTGTTCCAGACAGGTGCAGGAAATAAACCACAGACAGAATATGCAGCTAATATCTGTATTGCAGATGATGGTAAAATGTATGTATATATATGTATATATGTATATATATATAGAAAGTCTCTTGGCTGGAAGCCCGCTGATGGGGCGCATGGATAGTAGTCCTCTGGATGGGGCGCACACGGCAGGAAGCCCTCTGGATGGGGCGCACATGACAGATTGCCCATTTGCAGGGCACTCGGCTTGGGAGTCCGTTTGCAGGGCACTCGGCTTGGGAGTCCGTTTGCAGGGCACTCGGCTTGGGAGTCCACTTGTGGGGCACTGGCCGCAACTGGAACAGGAACAGATCAGGTACAGGATCAAAACAGGTCAGGTAGCCCTCTGGATAGGGTGCACACGACAGGTTGCCCACTTACAGGGTACTCAGCTTGGGAGTCTGCTTGCAGGGCACTCGACTTGGGAGTCCACTTGTGGGGTGCTGGCCACAACTCAGGAACAGATCAGGTACAGGATCAAAACAGGTAGTCCAGAAAGATTAATGTCAAGGGCCAGACTGAAGGGCTGGGCAGGTTTATAAAGGAAGTGTAATCCAGGTAATATGGTGCAGCTGGACATGATAATCACTCTGAGTGGTTCAGAGTGACAAGGGTGGCCACTAGTGGATGCTGACGGAAATGAGCAGCACAAGGTTGTGTGTATTCCAGGCTGCAAAGGGTGGAATGTTACATCTTGATATTGGTATTATTTTGCTGTGTTTATTTCACACTTCACTCATTGTTTTGCTGTGTGTGGCCGCTGGTGTTTTTTCTCTTTGGATTTGATTTACATTGAAACAACAGTGGTGTTTGTTTCTTATGGTGCACCAGCAGAACTTTATATTTTCATTATAGATATTTATTTTATTTATTGTGTGCCTCACTTTATCTTTTTTGGATTGTTTAATATTAAAATTAGATAATACCGTATTTGCTCGACGTATTTGCTAAGACGACCCTGATTATAACACAACCCCCCAAAATCTAAATATTAATTTAGGAAAAATAAAAAACGCCTGAATATAAGACTACCATATAGGAAAAAAGTTTTACTGTTAAATAATAATTCATGTAAACTATTTTTTCATATTTAATAAAAGCTATGATTGAGAAAAATATTTTTTGTTTTTATTTCCTTTTATTTGCCAACCTGCCCCCCCCAGTTATGCACATCTGCCCCCAGGCTTGCCACTCTGCCCCCAGAAATGCCTTATACCCCCATATAGGCCACTCTACGCCATGATGTGCCTTTTAACCCTCTATATGCCACTCTGCCTCCCGAAATGCCTTATACCCTCCTATATGCCACTGTGCCCCATGATATACCTTTTTAACCCCCTATATGCACCTCTTCCCCATGATATGCCTTATACCCCTATAACCCACTCTGGCATATAGGGGGTTAAAAGGCATATCATAGGGCAGAGGGGCATATAGAGGGTTAAAATGCATTTATGGAGGTATATATATATATATATATATACTAACAGCAATCACACTCCTATCAAGCCCAGGCAGCCAGTACATGCTGGAACCTAGGGACGATAGGAGTGTGATTACAGCCTCCCTATGTGTAGGGTTTAGTAGTTGGCGCTCAGTTTGCAAGACTGGAGACGTGGGTGAATCAAGAGTGAGGTACCGATAGGGATGAGCCAAAGTCTGAATTAGCAGAGGTCGGTTCAGGCAGCGAAGGTTCATACATGATAAGGCAAGCGAAGGGTCAATATCTAATGAGATAACAATAAGGAAGCACTGACGTGTATACGCACAGAGCACGGTATATCTGAGCATTGAGTATACCAAAGGATACAGATTTATAGGAAGGAGGGAGGAGTACTCCCTCTGATGTCAAGATGAACTTAATTTCATACACCTGGGAATGCCACCTACTGTGCCTTTAAGAAGAGGATTTGTATGCGCGCGCACCACTAGAGGGCGTGTGAGAGACGGAACGTGTTCTCCGTCTCTGTTGGGATGGCCCTGCATTTGTGTTCCGGCCGCCCTGAGGACCACGGTGCCAGGAAGGAGATCACCCACCCCTTACCTTAACTGCAGATCTCTCACTCGCAGACTTCTGCAGGGGCCCGGCTGCTTCCCTCTGCAACTTCTCTTGTCCCGCCCCCAGAGGAAGAAGGAGGGGGGCAGAGTCATATGACGACTCTGCTGGGTTCCTGTTCTCCTGCTGCTAGTACAAGAGACGCTGCTCGCGACCAAAGCACTGGCAGGCAGCCTGGCCCCAGCGGACATTTTTTCTCAGCTATTTGAGGTCTGATTAGAAGACGACCTCGATTATAAGACTAGAAAAACCTTGTCTTATAATCGAGCAAATACGGTACTTTTTCACATCATTTTATATGTCGTTCTCTGGTATCCACACTACTAATAAAATATAGTTTGTTGGGCCTTTGATTTATCGATATGATGCTAAACCATACAGTAGTAGGCTTCTTGTGTAATCTCATGAATTTTCCCTTGAGTTTGACATTTGCTACAGTCTTCTCACTGCCACATGTTCATTACCTAGTTGCCTGAGATAGATTTTAAATAAAAGTACAAATTGATGTGAAAGGTGTACCATGAACTAACTATAATTCATTAATCTAAATGTTATTACTTAACATGGGACATTTGCAAATATCCAGGCTATCATTTTTTTGGTGCTGCTAAATTAGCAGTGTCTAACTCCATCTGGTTTAATTGTAGGATTTTCTAATTAAGATGTAACCAAACAATTAAGATGTGCTTCGTTAAAATAAGTACCTAAAGGGAAAAAAGACTGTTAAAATCTCCATTTATTCAAAAATATATGAAAATAACATGAATATAGAAAGTGGTGGGAAATTAAATTGTCCCTGATATGGCCTATATGTAGCGACGCCTATGCTTAAATTTGTTTGGAAATGGCCATGTTTCAGGGGTAGAGAGGGCATGGGCAGACTGCTTAGGGGGCAGAGGTGGCACATGAAGTCTCTTTTAGGGGCAGAGGCCTACCACATGAATGTCTGGCTTTGCATAAAGTGATTGGAGATATGCTACACTACTGTCAATGTCTGACCCAGTGTATAGTGATAGGGTTTACACTGTACCACCATCAATGTCTGGCTCAGTATATAGTGATGGGGGTTATGCTGTACCACCATCAATGTCTGGCTCAGTATATAGTTATAGGGGTTATGCTGTACCATATCATACAGTAAATGTTATTTATTTAAACTTATTTAATTTATTTAAAAGTTAATTTATTTTTTCAGGTTTGTAGTTTTTTCCAGTTGACCTGGAGTTTACAAATGTATACATATATTTATGTATAAGCTATATTTTCCTGGTCATGTGTATCTTTCTTCCTTCATTCTGTTCTTCTATTTCTTTCCATCCATCTTTCCATCCAGAGAAGTGCTGGCATTTACTTAGACAGAAAAAGAAAACTAGTTTTAAGTTACAATGCAAGGTTTAAATGAAAATAGAACAATTCATTGTCATACAGGTCCCATTCTCTTCTCATTACCTAATGGGCAAAACAGATTGATCTGTACTTTCACAATTTGTCATCCTGTTTAATGTGCTGTTGTCAATCATTTTCAGATGAAAGGTACTTTATCAAGCACTCGTCTGTCACCGAATAGTGAAATGCATTTCATGTGTGAATGTGATCTGAAATCTGATTAGATAAAAAGTAACACTTGTTGCAAACAAAATAAAAACATGGGTCTGTTTATAATATATATATATATATATATATATATATATATATATATACCCAACTTTGATGTTTAGGGTCATTGTCCTGCTGCATTACACAACTTCTAAGTAAATCTACTAGACTTGTCCATTCGTTTTCGTATAAACTTTTATTTCCACAATGAATAAATGAATGAAAACGAGAGCTATCTCTGACGGAACTGGTGAAAACGAGCAGCAAAAGTACCGAAAATTCGCCATGATTCGTCCATTCATCGCCACGTCTATCCACCATTACAAGCTACTTTATGAAGGAGGGTACATATCACTGAGTGATAAGTCGAAGTAGCCAAAAAAATGTGTCTGGTCTCATTGATGTTAATGGCTCTGATTGATGGGTCCAACAACCTGTAGGGGTTTTTCCTAACTTTTTTACTCTGGGCAGTCAGCATTTACAAGAGGAAGGGACAGTCATTAGATATATAAATGTGCTGATGTAATGCTGATGTCAGTAGCAGCAATTACAGACTGATGAGAGTTGGAGTGTGAGACAGTGACAGTTAGCTTAGCAGAGGCTAAGCCCAGAGTTATAATGATCACTTCGCTGTTGTTCTGCTTATTGGCTTTGTGATCCCTTTAAGTTTCTAGCCCAACATCTTTAAATACTCTCTTTCTCTAGTACTCGTCTTTTTATAATGATACACTCTTTTAATCTGTTAAATTATTTGACATGTTATATGCTATCTCATCTGTAATGTTGCTTGTTTTCAAAACCAAGACACAAGGTTTTTTTAATCTTGAAACTATAAAAGTATATTAAATAACAAGTGTTGTAAGACAAGTTAACAATCTAAAAAGACAAAAAGAAGAATGCTGAAAACATACAATTACCATAAAGATTATCTAAAACTATGTTTCAAATGATGGAGAAATTATATAACTCATAAACATGGTGATATATCACACGTTAGCATTAGCGAGTAGAAGATATTGTAGTTTAGAAATTTGATTGTATTAGGTTCCCTATGAGCTTATTTTATTGCAAGAAACCAATGTTATTTAATAAAATGCAAAAGTGTTAATTTAGTCATAGCGCATACTAATTCTAACAGACTTGAAATGTTATGTGAATGTTAAAGTACTCTCAATTATTGTCTCTTACTCTCTTTATAAAAATGGGTTTTCTAGTTTACAGTATGTCCCTCACTGCAAACAAAAGAGGTTGAAGGACTTTGCAATTAGCCAGTAACAGTATTGTTTATGAAGCGCTGGTTTGAAAAGTAAGGATTTGTAAAATATTCAAATAGTACATAATTCACTAATTTATACGTTTGTTAACATGGGTGGGGGGTGTTAGTCATGTTCTTCTACATCAGTATATGGAAATGTGACCAAGCACATAGTGGTTTATAATTACAGGATGAGACTGCCAACATCCATGGCTATAAAATGAAATCTTAACACATCACTCAATATTTTATTTTGCATAGACACACAAAACTAAACTGTTGTAATATTTAAATATGAAAAACTAACATTAAGTAACACAGTGATTCTTTTTTGGTTCTGTTAGATATTTGTTTTTACTAAACATCTAAATGTCTCTGTGACCAAAGATCAGTTATAAAATAGATTAATTTATTATACATATCATATATACAGGTGTGGGAAAAGGAAAGTACCCCTTCTTTGAATTCTATTCTATGAATTCTCGGCCAAAGCTTTGATTTCAATGTTCAGGTTACCCACTTTGTCCTCCAGGTCACTATGTCTAGTCTCTAGAGCCGTTGTTTTCATAGAGTTTGCAGTAATCCCTAAAATTTTTGCTTCAAGTTTTAGTGACAGCCTGTGCCAACTCTGACGCAGCAGATGGTATGGGGGCTGGTATCAGCCGGTCCGCCGACCATCCTGGGGAGGGCGGTGACGCCTCCACCTCCTGCATGTCTCCAGATTGAAGTACTTTGGATGATGTATGGGGGGAGCCCTGTCGCCTAGAAAGCTGTTTGGCTACTAGTCTCTGTGAGGGCTTCCTCCGTAGCATACCCAATACTTGTCCATTGCCCAAGACTGAGTTACAGTTAACTCACATTAATTTGTTGCGAATGTAGCCCTGTTACTCCTCTAAGGTCACAGTGTGGGAGAAGTCGGTGTGCTGGATCACAAGCCCGAAGCATCGGCCTGTAGGCCCTCCACTGAGCGGGACTCGATGTGGTGGTAGAGCTGTTAAGCGATATTTGGCCCTTTTGCACCACCGTATCTATTCTCTTCTCCCGTGTGTACTTTCGGAGTGGTCCCTGAGGTGTTATGTGGCCTGATGGATGGGAGTTTGGCACACACGGTGAGGAGCTCCCTAAAATGCGGCCACCATGTTAGGCGGAGCTCTGGAAGCCAAATGGTAGTTTTTAACACTTTCCGTGCACTAATTCCACCACCAGCCTTTGTCAAAAGGCGTGTTTTTTGTGTGTGTTTTTTCACACACATTGTAATTCAGGTATGAACTTATAGATCCTGGTATATGTCACTTCCAAACAACACCCCAAACTGTGTTCAATAACATCTCCTGAGTACATTGATACCATGCATGTTTGGTTTGTATGGGGTAAAAGGCCACATTTGGAAGGTGTTCATTTTTAAATTTGGGGTTTTGACATCTGTTCATTCTGCATCCATGTCCTATTTGGGACATCTTTAAAGATGGCCAATTACATTTACCCCCATTGATTCCAATTCAAATAGTGGCATTTTAACACTTTCCATGCACTAATTCTACCACCAGCCTTTGTCAAAGTTTGTGGTAGTAATTTGTTTGGCATTTTTTTTTATGTTGTCACTCACTGCATATACTTATAATTCTGTCACTCACTGTACCAGAGCGAGAGGTACATAGAGTGGCCAGTCAGGTCCAGGAACTCTCCATCAGTTAAGGAAACCTCAAGCATTGGTGGTTATCAAGCTCACAGCCAGCTTAACCGCATGACGAGTTAACTCATCATAAGCATGTGAATGGTGCAGTGCTTATGACGAGTTAACGCAAAGGGGTTAAAGAAGTACTTGTACCAGTAACATACCTAGTGGGGGCATTATTCTCTTTATTCGCTCTTCATCTGGATTTCCGCGGACATGACCTCCCGGCGACCTTCTGACAAAATGGGGGAGTCTTGGAGGACATTACAATTTACCGATTGATGGGTCAGGATAGAAGCGGCCACCTGAAGCTCCGCCATTTTGCCCTAAGATAACCATGTGTGAACTTTGGGCAAAATGATGGAACGTTCGGAGAAGTCCTCTCCCCTGATTGTAGGATGGCAAGAGAGGATATTAAAGGAAGCTCTGCCAGAGAAAAGAGAACAAGAAGATACAGAAAAAGAAGATACGAGACACGGAAGCAGAAGTGGTCAGCAGAAAATCAGAGTGAGAGAGAGTTAGAGTAAATGTGGGCATCAGACAACTCGTAATTTTCTTCCAAAATTAATGGACAGGAAATGGAATTTGCACGTCTAGATCTGGAATAATCACATCAGTTACGGAAATCATTATTACCACATTAACAAACATTGAATTCCTGATGCTTTTATTTCTCATACTATAGGTGTATCTCATATATTATTTTGAAGTACTGTTCCTGGTTCAGTACATTTATATCAAATTTGTTCCGTGTATTATATCTTCAATTTGAGTTTCTACATTTCTGGTTACAGCAGCGCTTTAAATGTTTGGATCCCGATAAATGTACTTCCTCATTACCATTTATAATTATACTCAAGAAAGCTACCACATTTTTTTAGGATCCTATCATAAAACTTAACCTAACTTTACTTTGTCTCTTAAAGTTAATTCTAACATTAATATTTTACTATGTACCCTTTCATTGTACCAATGACCATTGAAATCTACAATTTCTCTTTTTTTCTTCTAGTTATCTCTAGGAACCCTTGAGTACTATTCTCATATAATTTTTCATAGACTTATGCAAATGGACTAAAAAAATGTAATTTAGCTTTTGGTCCATTTGTTCTGTTTCCTGCCCTTTGGAACATGGGAGGGCTTTTTACAGTAAGAAAATGCTTAATCAATAAGTTCCTGAATTCATATTTTGTAAAATTATACATGTTTTCCTGTATATGTACAAAATACGTACTTTGGGGAGATTGCGTCTTTTTGTGGCCAAATGTTGGTATTCACCATTCGAAATGTACACCCCTTTGTCCTGATTCCCTCCCCCTCCGGCCTCCTACAAGCCATTATTCTGCCCCTTTTTAGCTAAAAGAACTTTCTCTTATTTCACCTCTCTCTTTCTTCTCGTGTAGCCTTTGTGTCCCATCCCAAGCTGTGTGCTACCTAGACTTCTACATTCTGATTCGTACAAATTACAAATTTATCAAGTTTTTGGAAATGTGGCGATTCGTGGAAAGACACAAACACTTCCAATGAATCAGACAAAAACTAAGCCCAAAATATGTGGGTTCACACTCTCATTCATGCTCTTTCTCACGCTTCCCTACCTTTCCTGCTGACCACTTCTGCTTCAGCATCTTCAGTCTTCTGCCATATTCAGAAGACTAACACGGTGGGAACTTCTGCCAAAATGGCAGCACTAGTCTCCAAAAGTGCAGTTATTTTACCCAGTCCAGTGCCGTCTTCTGGGGGGATCATCCACTCTGAAGTTTGCCATGGACGCAGAAATGTGGATGAAGAAAAAAGAGCAAAGAAAGAAGAGAAAAGAAAGAAGAGAGGAGGATAAAATATGCAGAACAAGAAGATGTGAGAAGGTTGGGAGATATTAAGAGCACGAGAGAGAGAGAGAGAGTGAATGAAAATAAGTGAGAGAGTCTGAGAGAGTGTCAGAGAGTAAATGTGGGCGTTGGACTACAATTTATTTTACGAATTTTAAATGTCCCCGCGATGGACCGAAAATGGAATTTGTTGTCCAAAAATGAATGGGCCAAAAACAAATGGGCACATGTCTAATATGCAGATGGTTAAACTAATGGAAGAAAGAGAAAAATGTATTGTTTTGCATTTATTATACTGTACAGGAACCATTAAGCAAACAATTCAACCATTATTGCTAGGAGATCATGCATATTTTTATACATGGCTTATGTAGGTTTTTGCAGGTTTATAATTTGTATATCCATTCCATTTCTGTTTTTGACAATGTTTGCATGTTATCTCCTCCTCTCCAATGGGTTGTTAAGGCAACTATCCCTATAATTAAAAGGGAATCAAAATTTAAAAAGGTTACATTCCTTACAGCGTATGCTGTGTTTCCTGCTGCCCCCAGATGTTCAAAAGCTCTAGTTTTTTTTAACATACAGTGGGGCAAAAAAGTATTTAGTCAGCCACCAATTGTGCAAGTTCTCCTACTTAAAAAGATGAGAGAGGCCTGTAGTTTTCACCATAGGTACACTTCAACTATGAGAGACCGAATGGGGGGAAAGAATACAGGAAATCACATTGTAGGATTTCTAATGAATTCATTGGTAAATTCCTCCGTAAAATAAGTATTTGGTCACCTACAAACAAGCAAGATATCTGGCTCTCACAGACCTGTAACATCTTCTTTAAGAGTCTCCTCTGTCCTCCACTCGTTACCTGTATTAATGGCACCTGTTTAAACTTGTTATCAGTATAAAAGACACCTGTCCACAACCTCAAACAGTCACACTCCAAACCCCACTATGGCCAAGACCAAAGAGCTGTCGAAGGACACCAGAAACAAAATTGTAGACCAGGCTGGGAAGACTGAATCTGCAATAGGCAAGCAGCTTGGTGTGAAGAAATCAACTGTGGGAGCAATTATTTGAAAATGGAAGACATACAGGCCCACTGATAATCTCCCTCGATCTGGGGCTCCACGCAAGATCTCAGTGACCTAGTGAATGACCTGCAGAGAGCTGGGACCAAAGTAACAAGGGCTACCATCAGTAACACACTACGCCGCCAGGGACTCAAATCATGCAGTGCCAGATGTGTCCTGCTTAAGCCAGTACATGTCCGGGCCCATCTGAAGTTTGCTAGAGAGCATTTGGATGATCTAGAAGAGGATTGGGTGAATGTCATATGGTCAGATGAAACCAAGGTAGAACTTTTTGGTAGAAACTCAACTCGTCGTGTTTGGAGGAGAAAGAATGCTGAGTTGCATCCAAAGAACACCATACCTACGGTGAAGCATGGGGGTGGAAACATCATGCTTTGGGGTTGTTTTTCTGCAAAGGGACCAGGACCACTGATCCGTGTAAAGGAAAGAATGAATGGGGCCATGTATCATGAGATTTTGAGTGAAAACCTCGTTCCATCAGCAAGGGCATTGAAGATGAAACCTGGCTGGGTCTTTCAGCATGACAATGATCCCAAACACACCGTCCGGGCAACGAAGGAGTGGCTTCGTAAGAAGCATTTCAAGGTCCTGGAGTGGCCTAGCCAGTCTCCAGATCTCAACCCCATAGAAAACCTTTGGAGGGAGTTGAAAGTCCATGTTACCCAGCGACAGCCCCAAAACATCACTGCTCTATAGGAGATCTGCATGGAGGAATGGTCCAAAATACCAGCAACAGTGTGTGAAAACCTTGTGAAAACTTACAGAAAACATGTGACCCCTGTCATTGCCAAGAAAGGGTATATAACAAAGTATTGATATGAACTTTTGTTATTGACCAAATACTTATTTTCCACCATAATTTGCAAATAAATTCTTTAAAAATCAGACAATGTGATTTATGGACTTTGTTGTCTCATTCTGTCTCTCATAGTTGAAGTGTACCTATGGTGAAAATTACAGGCCTCTCTCATCTTTGTAAGTGGGAGAACTTGCACAATTGGTGGCTAACTAAATACTTTTTTGCCCCACTGTACATGTACATGTAGATTACATTTGTTGAACTGCAATGTATGAATTGTTCAATGTCATAGGTGATTCCAGTTTTTGTAGAATTAAAATTAGTAATTTTCTTGAATTGTAGTTTACGTGTTTTGCATGATTTAAAATTTCCCACATTGATGGTAAGCTTTTGTTTTTTGAGGTAAAGGATTTTGGACACTTTTACTATATTTCCACATATGGAGAAAATACCGTATTTGCTCGATTATAAGACGAGGTTTTTTCAGAGCAAATGCTCTGAAAAATACCCCTCGTCTTATAATCGGGGTCGTCTTATAATCAGATCTCAAATAGGTCTGACTATGAGACGACTAAGATCCAGATCCCCCGCGGCTGCAGGGGACCTGGATCCTCCTGTCTACCCAACCCCCGCCCCACTTACCGGTGCTTCTGATTCCCCAGTGTGTAGCCGGGGCAGTGTGTAGATGTCTACGCGATTCGCGTAGACAACTTACGCTGCAGCCGGAAGGAGGTGTGGCTAGCAGCAGGGGTTGTCTGCGTCCATCGCGCAGACCTTCCCCGGCTGTCAGAGATCAGAGTTCCACCGGTGCAGGGAATTCTCTCTGACAGTCGGGGAAGGTCTGCGCGATGGACGCAGACAACCACCGCTGCTAGCTACACCTCCTTCCGGCTGCAGCGTAAGTTGTCTATGCGAATCACGTAGACATCTACACGCTGCCCCGGCTGCATGACAGGGGAGTCAGAAGCACCGGTAAGTTTGGGGGGGCCAGGGGAGTGTTAAATGGGGGGCATAAGGCATTTCTGGAGGCAGTGTGCTCTGTGAAATGCCTTTTAACCCCCTTAATGCTACTCTGCCCCCAGAAATGCCTTTTTAACTCTCTATACGCCACTCTGCCTCCTGAAATGCCTTAAACCTCCCTATATGCCACTCTGTCCCATATTTCTGTTACTCGCAGATTTCTTACAGATTCACTAATGCTGATAACACAATTAACCAATTGGGTACCAAATGCAATGACACATTTTGACAAATAACCAATTATTGTGTGTTAGCATATATATATATATATATATGCCTTACATGCTTCCGTGGTGACCATAGACCTGAAAGGGGCCATTTAGGTGTATGGGGGATGCAATTGAACTTACATTGCTGGTTCATACCCCTAACACACTGTGCATATTAGTCAATATTTTTTTTCAGTTTGAATTTTTACTTGTGTATTGCTGCTGCAAACTTGCATTTTTGCTTACTCACAAGCCCTATGAATAAAAGTAAATGTGTGTCCCTGTTAGTTACCACTAAAATGTTGTTAAAACAATAGATTTAATTTTTGTGTTTTATATCAGAAAATATAAAACTGATGAAAAAAAGCATTCCTTTGCATGTATTTGATTTATTTGATATGATCCCAATCTTTTTATATGTGTACAAATACATATTGATATGTGTTTATATGTATATGTGTGTTTTCTTTATTTCAACTATAGCATACTGAAAGATCTAAATTGAGTCATATGGACAATGTTATTTATCTTTTAGATTTAAAAAAGTGAGTTAGAAACCTGCTTATTTGCTCTTTGTAGCTTCTAATGCAACTTTTTTTGTATTTGAAATGTGTTGTTACTTTCAGTGTCAATCAGTTCTCATTCTTAGGTTTGATATTCATTTGTAATGTATGTTAAAATGTCTATGGTGAATGGATGTCTTTTTTGTGTGTATATGCTTTGAATTGACTACTTTTTGCTTTAAAAAGCTATAACAAAGAGAACCTAGATGAAAGGGAGAAAAAGTGACAGGAAATTGCTAGAGTATAATAGTACCTCTATTCAAATATACTTCTATCAGAGGTCAAAAGCATAGGCATTTGCTTCAAATAGTTATTTTGCTATTTTCAAACAGAGAGCAATATTCATTTATGCTGTTTTCATCTCCTAATTTTAAACTTGGATTTATTTTGCATATGTTCTCTTTTGATATTTGATGCATTTATTTACATATATTTATAAACAATTTTCTTTATAGAAATGAAATTGATTACTTGGACAATTGCTATTAGAACCCATTTAGTAAGGGCATGCTGCATAAACATGTTTCTTTTTAAATTTTAGGAAATACAATTCTACTAGAATTATTAGTTCTCCTTGTGTAACCTCCATTTGAAGAAAAGTTGTTCTACAGCACTTCTCCTGAGAGCTTCTTCCAAGCGTACAGTGTAAGCTGGACACATTGCAAGTGGAGATTTGGTCTCCTTAAGGTACCCACGTGAGTCCACCACTACACTGTACTAAATAAACTGTGTGCTGCTTCATGTAGGAAACTTGCTTACTGTATTGTTATTTCCATAAGAGGTTGACTTATTTTCTTACTACAATGTTGTGAGTGGATTGGAAAGTGGTTTGGTGTTGTGGTGCATACTGTTTATCTAAGGTGATATAATTCTGATGAGTATGTGATCTTTATCCAATGTATTGGGTTTCATTTGTTTCATCATTGTGCATGTTATATGCAGAAGCTAGTCATTCATGCCTGGTAACCTATTAGCAATGTGCTGTGTTTCACTTGTTACATCATTGTGTGTTATATCCAGAAGCCAGTAATTCATAACTAATAACCGGTCAATAATACACAGTATTTCTATGACATGATATATTTTTACATGTTTTGGAGATAATCTTTCTGTTTTAGATTTTGTACTCCACAGATCATATATGTAATGGTATGGTGAGGTAGGACCCCAGATGGCGGAGTGGGTCAGGCCAAACAGGAACCAGAAAGTCAGAGAACCAACCGGGTCAGACAGGTAATCAGGATAAACCAAAACAGAATCCAGAGACGAGGTCAACAAGCCGAATCAATACCAGACGAGCAGGAATCAGGAGCTGAATCAGGAGCCAGGAACGAGGTCAACAAGCCAAGTCAAACCGGAGCAGTCAGTCACAATCTAATGCGCAAGCAAATAGCAAAAATACACCAACCAAGGGTGATCCTGAAGAGGATGTCTGGGTTTAAATAGGGAGAGGAGGCGTGACCTGATTTCTGGTGCCGGTCTGGGTCACTAGTAAAAGGAATAGCCAGATCTAGAATCAAGGATCAATAAAGAATGCACACCCAGGGTAGAATAAACTGACCTTGAGTCAAAGGCAAGGAGTGACTGGAAGCCAGCTGTGAAGACAGATGCAGTCAATGTAAATTGCCACTACAATGTAACCTAGTACCTCATTTATCGGTCATCTTGGCTTGCAGAGTGAATAGAAACCCTGTCCCACAACCACTGGGTCCATTGCTCAAACACAACATGAGGCACCACAGTGTGCACACAGGGCATGGGTTCTTTGGAGCAGGTGTGACCGCCCATCTTTTTACCTGAGTGGGTTGACAATAGCAGTGTATGGAATGGTTGTTAAATATATAAATCCAGTTACCAGTTGTAGGGCAGGAGTCCTCACGAATAGCCCAGAAAATAGGCTTTACTAGAATATGTAGCATTCGGGTTAGGGCGGCTAGGCTGGTTCGCTTACAACAGACATGTAATTAGCATCAACCTCTTTATGACCAGAGTTTTCACACACTAGGGACTAAACCTTTTTTATAGATTTAGTGTATTAAAAAATATATTTGTTATTCTTACACAGACAGATACGCTTTTTCATACTATTGCTGATTCAGTAGCGCTGTTACAATCAGTGGATAATTTAAAGTCACACAATAACAAACTGGTGTGTAATATACAAAAACATTGATTACTTGGGGGGGGACAGACCAAAAGGGTTAAGAAAAAAGAAAGACTTACAAAAACACATTTTAAAGGAAGAGGGGAGAAAGTAAAAATATCATCAATGACATGGCTTTAAGCTACACCAATATAACATCCTCCTCTTTCACACTTTGATGTTAAAGATCGCATTACTGTTAGGATAAGTGCTGGCCGCTTCTACAGAAGACTTATCCTTTTTAATCACTTGGGACAGAGGTCTTCTTTTAAAATGAGTGTTCATGATCAAAGTGTCAGCTCTTGATAAGTGTCTTCAATAAATAATCAAAGGGACTTTTTACTGGTATCTTTAGGGTATAGGACTCTCATAATTGGAATCACAGGTACAGAAGTTAGAGAGAGTATATACAAAGTTTCTTTCTTTTTTCAAGGAACAGGCACTATTTTAGATCACTGATTTACACCCAGTTTAATGTGATAACAAAAGATGTATTGGTTATATTTCTCTGTCCCTATCTAATATATATTTAAGGGAATTAAAACTAAATATTCTGAGGGCAGAACTTGTTAGAAACTACTTGCATTTTCAAATTATAGTCAGAAATTACATTTGATAATTATTCACTTGAGATTTTGTTCATTGTTTGCAAAGATTCTCTTACCATACATAGGTAATTAATTATGTTGTCTTTTTTTCATTTTGACCGTCCAAAAGAAGATAAGAAGGGGAAAAAAAACCCTTTTCCATTTGTAATTGAAATACTAACTGATTTTTAAGTTGTATCCAAAGAAAAACATAATTATTTTTCCAATATCTAGCAATCAGAATTTTAGCTTGTTGAGATATAATCTGAAAGTGCTCTCACAGTGCTATAGCCTATGTGATACAATTGTATTGTTAACATAAGTATAAATAAAGTTTATGTTGTTATCTCCTCCTTCCTCCTGAACAGGAAGAGAAACAGTTAATATGTTTCAATAAAGACACAGAAGCAAGGAGTACCTGTGTGTTTTGCCTCCATCTTTATTTATATAAATCTCTTATATACCCGGTTATCCTATCCTAATAATTCAAATGGCAACATAGCTGCTGCTAGAGCATGAATTTTCACATGTTGGTGGAAAACCTAAAAGTCTATTGTCCCTACCATGCCAAGGGACTTTGTTCATGCTAGTTCCTGAAACTAGTCCACATAAATTGTGGTTGATGGGGTCTTTAGGGTTAATTTAGGGGATGCTGTGGTTAAGGGGGTGTTAAGGGTTAATTTAGGGGCAGTTATGGTTAATGGGGAGTTTAGGGTTAATTTAGGGGAATCTAAATCCTGGGGGCAGTGAAGTGACATATCTGGGGGTATAAGGCATATACAGTATATAAGGCATATGTGGGGAGGGCAGTGTGGCATGTCTGGGGAGGACGGAGTGGTGTATCAGGGTGTATAAGGCATATCTGGGGGTAGAGTGGCATATCTGGGGGTAGAGAAGTGGCATGTCTGGGAGGCAGGGTGGCATGTCTGGGGAGGATGGAGTGGGGTATCAGGGGATATAAGGCGTATCAGGCACAGTGGCAGATGTGGGAGGCAGCGTGGAGTGGCATATGTGGGAGGCATTGTGGAGTGGCAGATGTGGGAGGCAGCATGGCGTGGCATATGTGGGGAGGGCAGGGTGGCATGTCTGGGGAGGATGGAGTGGTGTTTCAGGGGGTATAAGGCGTATCAGGCACAGTGGCATGTGGGGGGTAGAGTGGAGTGGCAGATGTGGGAGGCGGCGTGGCATATGTGGGAGGCAGCGTGGAGTGGCATATGTGGGAGGCAGCGTGGAGTGGCATATGTGGGAGGCAGCGTGGAGTGGCATATGTGGGAGGCAGCGTGGAGTGGCAGATGTGGGAGGCAGCGTGGAGTGGCAGATGTGGGAGGCAGCGTGGTGTGGTATATGTGGGAGGTGGCGTGGTATATGTGGGAGGCAGCGTGGTGTGGTATATGTGGGAGGCAGCGTGGCATATGTGGGGGGGGGCAGCATGGCATGTCTGGGAGGCAGCGTAGCAAGCCTGGGCTCAAATGTGCATATATTGGGGGGCTGGTTGGGAAATAAAGACAAGAAATGTATTATCAAAGTTTTTTTATTCTGCTGTTTGTATTTAACATCATTTGTTTAGTAAATTATACTAAATAAATGAAAAATTTACATTCATTTTTTTTATCCGATTAATCGATTAATCGAAAAAATAATCGGCCAACTAATCGATTATTAAAATAATCGTTAGTTGCAGCCCTAGAATGTAATATTAAGGAACAAGTTGACAAAATAATTGTACTATTTTACATTTTGATTCAAAATATACTGCTTTTGTTTAACCCCTTAATGACAATTGCCGGTCCTGGCACGGCACGGAAAAGCATGTGCTTTACGACAATTGACGTGCCAGGACCGGCACGTCTTTAAACGGGTGCAGAAAGCGATCCACTATCGCTTTCTGCACCCAAAAAGCGTTGCTGAATGCCTCGACCTCGAGGCATTCAGCAACGCCGCGATCGGCACGAAGGGGCCATCTCTGGCCCCTCCACGGGGCGTCAACATCCGCCATACTTTGTATGGCGGCGGACGCCCGTTTTAAAAGCGTTTAGGAGGCGATCGACGATCGCCTCCTAAACTTAAATGGTGTCGCTGGAATGCCTCGATCAGGAGGCATCCAGCGACACCAAACACTAACCTTTTGATGGGCTGTGACCGCTCCGGAGAGCGGTCACAGCCGCAGCTACCGGCAATCTTCGCCATCAAGGAAGATGGCCGCCGTCCTGTAACAGGAACCAACAAATTTTAAAATTTAGCTAGATGGTCCAGACCATCTAGAGAACTTTGGCTCCACTTGCAGGTTGAATACAGGTACTGCATTCACCATGCAAGTCAATGGAGCCCAGCTTTCTAATCACAGTGTGATTAGTAAAAATAAATTAAAAAATAAAATAAAATTAATAATAATTAGAAAAAAATAGTAAAAAAACAGTAAAATGTAAAAATCATTTCCCACTGATGTCACTATCAGGGGAACCTCCAAGTTGAAAAAAAATGTTAAATTTTTTTTAAAAAAAAAATAATAATAAAAAAAATATATATATATAAAAAATATATTTTTGTGAGCAAGTCCTAAAGTTAGCACATTAGCTTAAAACAATTCTCGCATGGAAAGAGTTAAAATACTGGCATATTAAATGCCCGTGGGGTGTCTACTTTTAAAAAATGTATGATTTGATGGGGTAAATTGAATGGGCCAGGTTCAACAACGTCCCAATTAACACGGGGGGAAGGATGGCCACACATCTAATTTCCAATTAGAAAAATGCACACGTACCAAATGTGGCCTTTTAGTTCCCCCAAAAAATGACACACCCATGCATGTGGGGTATCACTGCACTCAGGAGATGTTGCTGAACACATTATGGGGTGTCGTGTGACAGCGGCATATACCAGGAGCTGTAAATTCATACATAAAGTAGGTGTGTGGGGGAAAAATACACACACAAAAATATTACTGCAAACTTTAAAAAAATGCTGGTGGTAAAATGTGTGCATGCAAAGAGTTAAAATACCAGCATTTAAAATACCCTGTGGTGTCTAGTTTTGAAAAATATATGGTTTTGTTGGGCACACTGAAATGGCCCGGCTCAAAGATGTACCAAATAGGGCATGGGCAGTGGATCCAAATGCCAAAGTTCAACATTGAAAAAAGCGCATGCCCCAAATGTGGCCCTTTTGCCCCAAAACAGCCAGGCAAAATCATTCATGTGAGGTATCTCTGTACTCAGGAGATGTTGCTGAACACATATTGGGGTGTTTTGTGATAGTGACATATACGAGAACATTTTAATTCATACCTGAATTAAAATGTGTGTGGCAAAACAAATGCAAAAAAATGACTACCACAAAGTTTGACAAAGACTGGTGGTAGATATGGTGCATGGAAAGAGTTAAAATACTAGCATTTGAAATACCCTGGGGTGTCTAGTTTTCAAAAATATATGGGTTTATTGGGCACACTGAAATGGCCCGGCTCAAAGATGTACCAAATAGGGCATGGGCAGTGGATCCCCAAATGCCAAAGTTCAACATTGAAAAATGCGCATGCCCCAAATGTGGCCCTTTTGCCCCCAAACAGCCAGGCAAAATCATTCATGTGGGGTATCGCTGCGCTCAGGAGATGTTGCTGAACACATATTGGGGTGTTTTGTGATAGTGACATAAACGAGAACATTTTAATTCATACCTGAAGTAAAATGTGTATGACAAAACAAATGCAAAAAAATGACTACCATAAAGTTTGACAAAGACTGGTGGTAGATATGGTGCATGGAAAGAGTTAAAATACTAGCATTTGGAATACCCTGGGCTGTCTAGTTTTCAAAAATATATGACTTGATGGGGTAAATTGCATTGGCCGGGTTCAAAGATACCCGAAATGGCACAAGGGGGGAAGAATTACCAGATTTGGAAAAAATGGCTTTGAAATAGCAAAACGCTACCTGTACTTATTGCCCCATAATGGGTAGAAAAAAGCAAAAAAACATAAAAACATTGGGTATTTCTAAACTCAGGACAAATAGTAGAATCTATTTAGCAGGTTTTTTCATTACCTTTTATAGATGAGTAAAAGATTTTTCAACTAAAAGTTAGAAACAGTCATTTTTTTCTAAATTTTTCACCATATTTTATAATTTTTTTAATAGTAAATAATATGATACAATCAAAACAATGTCATCTAAAGAAAGCCCTTCTTGTCCTGAAAAAAACAATATCTAATGTGTGTGGGTTCAGTAAACGGGAAAGAAGAAAATTACAGCTAAACACAAGCAGCGCAGAAATGTTAAAAAGGCCATTGTCACGAAGGGTACAAAAAGTAAAATCAGCCTTTGTCTCGAAGGGGTTAAAAGCGATATTCCTCCATTTTTTATTTAATTGGACAAGAACAGTGATCAGTGACCAGGCATTTCTCCATAAAGTCTGTTCAATCCACAGTATGGTATTGCAAGTTAATAAATCAAACTTATTAACATTCTCTTATTTGAGAGGTGAATAAGCTGGTCCTGAACTAAAATTGGTGGATTGTGCCTATGCAAGGGGACACTTTTTCATGTTTTCCATTGGTATAGTAGATAGAGAATTTCTGTGTTTTATGACTTGCCATAATTATTCCCATATTCATTAATTTTGCAGCTTTCTAGTTTGCACATAATTTAATTACGTTAAAATTTTGTAATTTTGTAATAACTTCAGTGAGTTATTAGTAGCACACAGTTGCAGGGTCAGGCATAGAGTTCTCATTATTCTTAAATTATAATCCTTTGTTTAACCAAAAGCATGTTTTGTGTTCTGTTGTTTTAAATATTAGCAGTTTTATAGCATTGTATACGATCGTCACGTCGGAGGAGAGCGGGAAAAAAGAAAAGCGAAATTGTAAGTATTTAAAAAAAATAGGGTTTCAAGGAAAGTGGACCTATATTTAAGGGAGAGAGGGGAATTTCCTTGGGACATCATTCATTTTTGTTGCTGAAAATAAAAGTTTGTTAGTTTCAAAAAAATCCTGGCTCCTAGATTCAAAACAAATTGGTCAAGCCCTGTGTTAGGGCAAAGATGTCTAAGGGCAAGTAAGTGTGGATGCAATCTGGGCACTGGGGCAAGTCTGAAGGATGCAATCTTGGTGGTGGGGTAAGTCCTATGTGAGCAGTCTGGGTGTTAGGCAAGTCCCATGTGTGTAATATGGATGCTGGGTAATATGTGTGGAATCTGGGTGTCACAGCTGGCTTTTGGAGTGTGCAACCTGTGATCCATGCCTGCAGTTTAGGGTTTCCATGCATTATTTATTTGATTTTGATCTTCAATGCTAAATTTGCATGTGATTTTTTTAGTAGCTCTGTATCCTATAGGATACTCTAGGTATGCCTTTGGTATAAGATAAACTGATACTTTCCTGATGATATTTGTGGATCAACAAAAACCGAGGCTGGAAATAAGTAACAGATTGTCTAACAAAACATAAATTCATACACCCCTTGCAAAGTGCTTCTTCTTCAGGTCACTGATTCTTCTTTGGGCTGCCTATATCCCTCCTAATCTAATCCCTCCCACTCCTTATGTTTTTCATTTTATCTGGGATCTTGTCAAGGGCTAGTCCCATCCAAGTCAATGCCTAGCCCCACTCCTTCTGGAACAACTCCCTCCGAGGAGGAACTGTCCTGAGAGGTTCCCAGGTATGGTAAAGATTCACTCCAAAAAGCATAAATAAGTAAATGTAAAAAACATAATCTAAAAGGTTGTTGATGCTAAAAGTAGAAAAGTGTAAAAATGTGTAATGTTCTATAATACTGACTGAAAACCAACCAACACCTCCTGAACAATCTTTCATCAGTCCCTTTTATCTTCTATGCCTAAACCCCTGTATTGTAAATTAGGATTGATGTGTTGTCCACTGAGTATTTGATGTCTTTGAGTTTCCCATGGGAGCCCCAAGCTTTTCCATATACTGTATGTTATTACAACCCAGCTATAGCATACAAGTAACTGCCAGGCAGGGTCATTTTTGTTCACAGTAGGAGATAAGAGGGCAGAAGGATAATATACTAAATTGTAGTTTGGAGTAGCCGTATTAGTCCAGTGTATAAGAATGCAAAAAAACAGAATGTTGCAGAATCTTGTAATACCTTTTTTAATTGGACTAACAGAAATGCTTTTGACTTGATAAAGGGAGGACTCCCAAAAGCTTGTCTATTATTTTAAATACTGTTAGTCCAATAAAAAAGGTATTACAAGATTCTGCAACATTCTGTTTTTGTTTGCATTATTATACTAAATTGATAATATTCCAATTGATCTTTTTCTGCAGCCATGTTAAGAACAGCTTATTTGTTTTAATTTCATACAAATGTCTATCTGTATTTGTCTGTCTACCAATGTAGCTACCTTTCTATCGTTAGCATATGAATAATTACACACTGCTTTTAGCTATTTTACTTTTGATTCAGAAATCTAAAAAGTAGATTAGATTTAGCCTGTGACATATTTTAAATATTAACAATTTTTAATAAGTAAGGGTTAAGTATTTTATATTCAACCTCAGTACAAAAATTAGAAATCACAATTTCCATTACCTTTTGTTATAAAGGAAAATGAATAAAAAAGGGAAAAAAACCTATGAATATTGCACAGTTCCTCTATAGAAGAGTAATTACCTCCTGAGTTGCTTCTCTGTGCTCTTGAATTGTGAGTGGATAGAATGGTATGTGTCAGACTCTCAGCATAATATTTTATCATTATTTGATACAGTTAATGCATGTTTCTGCAAGCAGTCATTTGCCAAAAATTAAAATTAGAGTCATATGAAAAAAAACAT
Source organism: Spea bombifrons (assembly GCF_027358695.1). NCBI lineage: Eukaryota > Metazoa > Chordata > Amphibia > Anura > Pelobatidae > Spea > Spea bombifrons. Next base: position 93,882,980 of record NC_071087.1, read on the forward strand.
CTAGACATTTCAGAAAATGTCATTCACTTGAATGAATGGCAAGTGATTAAAAAGGATAAGTCTTCTGTAGAAGCGGCTCTGGATTTTCTGGAGGTCAGGACGGTCCCGGCCACAAGAAAACAGCCTTCGCAGATGAGTCTTAACCAGGAGGTCCTGCTTAATTTTCTCAGATCAGACCTAAAAACCTGGTCCAAAACCACCTCCTTGCCATTTGGTAGAGTGGGCATCCTTAAAATTACCCAGATTACTCTATCTCCTCCAGGTACACTGCATCTATATACCTATACTCTTCTTTAACACACTCAACATGTTTCTGGAGTTTCTCTGAAGTGGCAAAAAGTTGAGACTAGGATATACCACATTTGCTCGATTATAAGACGACTCTGATTATAAGACCCCCCCCCCAAATCTGAATATTAATTTAGGGAAAAAAAGAAAAAGCCTGAATATAAGATGACCCTATAGGAAAAAAAGTTTTACCAGTAAATGTTAATTCATGTAAACAATTTTTTTTTAATAAAAGCTATGATTGAGAAAAATATTTTGGTTTTATTTCCTTCTATTTTCCAACCTGCCCCCCCAGTTATGCACATCTGCCCCAGAAATGCCTTATACCCCCTATATGCCACTGTGCCCCATGATATGCCTTTTAACCCTATATGCCACTGTGCCCCATGATATGCCTTTTGACCCCCTATGTGCCACTCTGCCTCCAGAAATGCCTTATACCCCTATATGTCACTCTGGGGGTTAAAAGGCATATTATGGGGCAGAGTGGCATATAGGGAGGTTTAAGGCAATTCAGGAGGCAGAGTGGCGTATAGAGAGTTAAAAAGGCATTTCTAGAGGCAGAGTGGCATTAAGGGTTTAAAAAGCATTTCATAGAACACTCTGCCTCCAGAAATGCCTTATGCCCCCCATTTAACACTCCCCCGCCCCCCCCCCCAAGTTACTGGTGCTTCTGACTCCCCTGTCATGCAGCCGGGGCAGCGTGTAGATGTCTACGCGATTCGCGTAGACAACTTACGCTGCAGCCGGAAGGAGGTGTGGCTAGCAGCGGGGGTTGTCTTCGTCCATCGCGCAGACTTTCCCCGACTGTCAGAGAGAATTCCCCGTACCGGTGCCGGTGCCGCATGTGGTGTTTATGCAGGGAAAGCCACGCAAAATTTCAGATGGCTGACAACAATCACAGCATTCAGATCTACAGATAAAGGATGTTTAATGAACCTAATTGCTAGTCTGCATTACTGTATACAGCGCTAGAGTTTATGCGTGGGAAAGCATACAAGTTATAGGCATAAGGTTACTCTGAATATACAGTAATTACGTGTGAGTAAGATTTGAGGTTTTGCAACATATAGAAAAAAAGGCTGACCTGATAGGCAGCATGGCTTTGCTTATCTTATCAAATGTTATCTGTTTGTTTTAAGAAACACATCAAAAGACATCTGGTGCAGAGTATGGTTGTGAATATTATTCCAGAATTATGAACATATGTGTTTCTCTTTTTTCTCATACTCTACTTTATTGGTGTTTGGATACATCAGGTATTTTTGTTCCACTATTAGACAGTTTTGTGCAATATGAGTTTTCCTTTTATATTCTGGAAAGATAGAACTTACCAAATATATTTTTTTAACCCCATTAAAGGGGGTAATGTCCAGATTTTATTTTCAGACATCTCTGACCAACTGGTCCACTTGCATTATGGAGATCCATACTCAGCCAGCACAGTCTCTATAGTGTGTTGTAACCAGAGCTGCCAATCTTTCTGTGAGGTCACATCCAGAGAATTATGGGTTTGAGGAACATGCTCAGGGACATTGTCCTGGATCAGGCCAAGGGCAGCACCCAACCTAAATGTATCATTGACATCTATCTAGTTTTCTACACTAGAAGCATCCAATGCATTCACATTGGTCATATGAATCAACATACTCAGTATGGGTTTTACATATACTGTGCTGTGAAAGGAGGAATTTAGTAAAATCCACTTAAAAGTAAAAAAGTGACGTGTAACTTTTTGACATGCCAACATTTAAAATAATTTAGAACTGAAATTCCAATGTGCTTGTTTTTCTCAGAATAATTAAATATTCAGCTTTTTTTTTTCTTTTCAAAACCATGTGGTTATTTCATGATTATAATGACACCAATATTATTCTGCACTGTATTCTATTATTAAAATAATAATATTTTTTCTATTTCAGTCATGTACAATCTCCTGTTATTAGATTTACCAATTTTCTCCAGTTATAGAAAAAAAGAGAATTATCTCACTTTCTATCTTATTTTCAACAAACTACTACTGTTTACCATATGCTCTGTTAATGGATGAATTAAATGTTGTTTAAATTGCGTATGGCTGAATTATTTAGGTACATTAAATATATAGTACTTTCAATAATGTGCACAGGGTTGCAAAAGATATTGACTTTCAAAATGAAAGAGCAGTAAAGCATTACATGCTTAGATATTCTGATGTTAATCTGTACATTAGCTGCTATCATCATATTGATTTAGGGAATATGCTTTCTGGCTTTCAGTAAAAGCCATTACTCTGTCCAAGCTGTCATTCTGGGAATTCATAATTGTTCTAATTTTTAATATCTGCTCACATCAAAGACAAATGTAACCCATCAATTAGAAGAAACTCACAATGTTGGGCTTTGCTTTTTTGCAAGGAATTAGGTTTTAAAAGTTAAATGAGTATCTTAATGTCTGCATGTCTTACGTTTGTCCAATATTTACATAGTGAAAGAAATTTTGGATGGCTTCTCAAATGACTGACTCAACAGAACAGGGAGTCAGTGTCACCTTGAGTACAAAGAAACGATAGGAGAAAAAAAATCAGGTTTACGTAAGTAAAAAGCTTTTACATTTTTTACAAAAATACTATTGATTGCATTGAAATGCTTAATCAGCATTTGTCTAAAATCATAAAAATGACTTGTGTAAGCTAAAAAAATAAATGAAGCTCCCTTTACTAAAATTTAAACAGAATGTGCCAATGGTAAATCTATGGTAGTAACATATTAACCCGGAACCAGATTGGCCATCAGGCAAACGTGCACAATGCCCAGAGGCATCTCCATGTACCTGTTCTGCCACACAGTATGGCAGATCCTGTCATTGGGAAGAGATTAGTGGGACCATAGTCACCAAGAAAACAATTGGTAACACATTATGCTGTGAAGGACTGAAATCCTGCAGCGCCCACAAGGTCCCCCTGCTCTAGAAACTGAGTGAAAGTGTTGTGGTCAGATGAGACCAAAATCGAGCTATATGGCATCAACTCGCCATGTTTGGAGGAGGAATGCTGCCTATGACCCCAAGAACACCATCCCCACCGTCATACATGGAGGGGTAAACATAATGCTTTGGGGGTGTTTTTCTGCTAAGGGGACAGGACAACTTCACCGAATCAAAGGGACAAATCTTGGGTGAGAACCTCCTTCCCTCAGGCAGGGCATTGAAAATGGGTCATGGATGGGTATTCCAGCATGACAATGACCCAAAACACACGGCCAAGGCAACAAAGGAGTGGCTCAAGAAGCATATTAAGGTCCTGGACTGGCCTAGCCAGTCTTCAGACCTTAATCCCATAGAAAATCTGTGGAGGGAGTTGAAGGTTTTAATTGCCAAACGTCAGCCTCAGAACCTTAATGACTTGGAGAGGATCTGCAAAGAGGAGTGGGACAAAATCCCTCCTGAGATATGTGCAAACCTGGTGGCCAACTACAAGAAACGTCTGACCTCTGTGATTGCAAACAAGGGTTTTGTCACCAAGTACTAAGCCATGTTTTGCAAAGGGGTCAAATACTTATTTATTGCTTAAATACTGTATTATATTTTTATATATCTACTATTATGTGTTTCTATTATGTGTTTCTTTATACATCTTTTTTACATCTTTATAACACACATACAATTAAATTTAAAGTTTGTTAAATTATAAAAAAAATATTTAAACTTTTTATTTGGTTTTTAAAATTGTTTATAAGGGAAATTTTATTAAATAGATAAATACAGCTGACATGATGATACATATATTTAGAACATTACAAAAAACCTTATGGCATCATACAATATACATTTACAAACAATCAATGAAGTTTATTGAATATAAAATCAAATTTTGATGACTGCTGTGAGAACACACTGTTCATCTCACATTTCACACCAGGATTGATTTTCTGTCTTTTTTTTTTATATTGCCTTTCTTAAAAAGTGCCATGCCAGATTACATTCCACTTATGAAATGCTACATGGAAGAAAACAAAGAGTGTGTAGAACTTTTCACAGTCCAGTAAGTCTCACCTTTATACAATACAATGTTGGTGCATCTATACTTGGTTACATTAATGATATAGAGAGGCAAAGCCTAAGGTAGGCAGAGTTATGTGGTGACCACACCTACTTTAGGCTCCACCCCTTATGTCCCACTGTGTCTGGAGCTCATTTACCAGCGTTTAGGCCAGGCATGTCCAAAGTCCGGCCCGAGGGCCGATTGCGGCCCGCGTTCCGGACTGATAAGGCCCCACAGATAAGTTGCCCAAATATAGATCTGTTTTTTTTATATTAAAGGCAGAGTGATTTAACACCTGTTTAGATTTGTCATCCAAATCACAAAATGAAGTATGCCGTTTTCAATAAACTTTGCATAAAATAGTTAATTTGCATTTAAGTTTAATGGTTCAAAGAATGTCAGGCAAAATGGTCGGCCCTCGCACATGTTCACTTCATCAAATCTGGCAACTCTTCAAAAAAAGTTTGGACATGCCTGGTTTAGGCTGTATGTGTCTCAGACATACACAGCTTGAATGCAATGCTGCCTGTGCACAGTGCTATGCATTGTGCATAGGCAGAATTTTTTCTATGACGGGATAGTCTTAAATTTGACCTCAAAAACTGAACTGTCCCCCAAAAAATTCTTGACTGTTGGCGGGTACAGTATGAGGTACAGTGTGAAATCTGGAGAGTTTACTTGTATGCTTACTACATGCCAGTTTCTACCACAACCATTATATGTATTACAATTGTGTGAAGCATCAGCTGGTATCTTTCTAATATTTTGAACTTTGTGCGCTTAAATTTATGTGATAAATTTGTGCAATAACAATTGGATTTGAGGCTTTGTAGTACCTGTTTACTCCTGCCTATACCTTTCCTGGTCTGTTATTCTAGAAAAAAACTTTCTGGGTCTCTTGACAAAATATAATCTTTGTCTCCAAACTTAATTTAGGGGCAAAAGTATTTACATTTACATTTCAGATGGAACATTTTCTTTTCTAGTTCACTTCCCAAAAGAGGAAGATGGGTTGAAACAAGAAAGTTTGAAAAGGAAGTTTGCATTTCTGTTGACTTTTGTCTAACTCCTCTTAGGCCCTTTCTTTTTACACGACAAAGAGAAAGTATTCTTTTCCTTTTCTTCTACCTAAATCTACTCTTTGCGTGTCATTTTTTATACATGATAATGTAATAGATAAGACTTAAATAAAAATATACACACACAGAGAATAAATAGCTGGCCAGACACCTGTTAGTGACAAGGCCTGATAGCTATAAGATGTTCAGTGTGCCACCATGTCAAGGTAACTTGTAATATGCAAGACCTACCAAAACCCATTGTCAAACATAACATAAATAGTTGTATATAAACAGAGAGAGAAGAAATGGTTTATTGGTCCTGAGTGCTGCTAAGGCAGATGGTCTTAGAATTATTATGCACAAATTGGAAGAGAGAGGTGTATGCAGACAAAATGAGACAGCTATATAAATCAGATAATAATGGTTTTATCATTGCCAAATTTTATCTTTTGTTATGATTTCCATTTGGCAGGGGCAATAGTGGTTACCCCTGTTTTGCAAGTATCCAGATATTATTTGCTTTATGATCTCTAGACATTAATGCTACAAGAATGTATTGCCTGGTACAAGAATCTAATGACATGAAATCCTCAGATATTTAATCTGCTCAGAGAAAATCAATGGAAATAATGAAAAGTGGTCTAAAAGGGGAAACAATGATTGAAATTAATTTAAAAAAAAAAAAAAAAAAGGTTAAAATGTCAGAAAGCTTACTATGAAAACTGTATTTCCAAAACATAAGAAAACAAAAATTAGACATAGTACCTTAGATGTTATTTATTTTGTAAATGTTTTAAAATCTACTCTTTAAATCAGTACTATCAGTACATATTACCACATCAGACTGATGTGGTAATATGGGCTCTTGGACTTTAAGCTCAGGGAGTAGAAGGGGAAGAGGTGGGGAGTGAGAATGCCAAAACACCCCTCTCCTGCACAGAGAAGGAGGAAAGTGACCCAGAGGCCTGGAGAAGCAGTACATCGCCCAAAGATTCTGGGGCAAACCTGGAGTGTTCCCAGGTATGGCTTACATTAGGTAAAAAGGCCAACATTGTTTGTAAACAACTTTATATTAACCCCATGTTACGGGGTTGCCGTGCAACGGGTTAACGACAATGCCCGTACATGTACGGGCTGCCGTTAAATAGCTGCATCGCCGCGTTTTCGCCGCGATCGGCGGCTTTGCAGCATCCACGGAAGCCTCACAAGTGAGGCTGACCGTGGATCCGGGGAGGGCAGCCCTCGGCAGCCCTCCCCGGAAGAAAAATGGCCGCCGCCGCACCGATCATCAAAGATCGCGGCGCCCGGCTAAAACTGCTTAGGAAGCGATCGGAATCGCTTCCTAAGCATAAATTGTGTTGCTGACATGCCTCAGTATCGAGGCATGTCAGCAACACTACCCCCCGACCCCCGATCGCCTTGTGAGTGCTCCGAGGAGCAACCACAAGTGCCATCCTGTAAATGACGTTGCCGTCATTCACAGGATGGCATTAACAAGAGATTTGAGTTCACAGAGGGTCTATCCAGACCCTCTTGAGAACTCTCGAGCTCCTCCTGCAGGTTGAATGCAGGTACTGCATCCAACCATGCAAGGTCAATGGAGCCCAGCTCACTAATGAGAGTGACTAGTAAAAAAAAAAATAAAAAAAAAACGTTTCAAAAAATGTCAAAAATATGGTAACACTGTCACCAAAAAAAAAAAAAAAGTTTTTAATAAGCAAGTCCTAAAATTTTTTATCTTTACAAAAATTCCATTATGGAAAGAGTTAAAATATTGGCATTACAAATGCCCATAGGGTGTCTAGTATTAAAAAATATATGATTTGATGGGGTAAATTGAATTGGCCGGCTTCAAAGATGTCCTCACAAAGGCGGCCTTTTACCTCCCAAATAACCCTACAAACCCATGCATGGGGGGTATCGCTGCGCTCAGGAGATGTTACTGAACACATATTGGGGTGTTGTGTGACACGGACATATACCAGGAGCGATAAATTCATACCTGAAGTACAACATGTGTGAAAAAAATACAAAAAGAATTACTACCATAAAGTTTCACAAAGGGTAGTGGTAAAATTAGTGCATTGAAAGGGTTAAAATACCAGCATTTCAAATACCTTGGGGTGTCTAGTTAAAAAAATATATGATTTGATTGGGTAAATTGCATTGGCCGGCTTCAAAGATACCCGAAATGGCACATGGGAGGAAGAATTACCAGATTTGGAAAAAAAGGTTTTGAAATAGCAAAACTCTACCTGTACTTATTGCCCCATAACGTGCAGAAAAAAGCACAAAAACATAAAAACATTGGGTATTTCTAAACTCAGGACAAATAGTAGAATCTATTTAGCAGGTTTTTTCATTAGTTTTTGCAGATGAGTAAAAGTTTTCTATTTAAAAAGTGAGAAAAAGTAATTTTTTAACAAAAAATCCCCATATTTTATCATTTTTTTTATAGTAAATTAGGTGATATGATAAAATGAATGGTATCTAAAGAAAGCCCTGTTTGTCCTGAATAAAACAATATATAATATGTGTGGGAGCATGAAATGAGAAAGAAGAAAATCACAGCTAAACAGTAATACTGAAAAACGTTAAAAGAGCCATTGTCCCACAATATACTACGGGTAAAAACCCCTATTGTCCTTAAGGGGTTAAACCAATTTGTCTGAATTTTCATCCTTTTAGACTTACTAATGTGTATTAATTGCCCAATCAATTATTAAAAGAAGTAAGTTCCTAAGCATGTCTGTGTGGTATTGATTGTGTTCTTCATAGGCGTCACACATTATTGTCACATTATAGTCAGACAGATTTATATTTTTTATATTTATTTATATTTTTTTATTTAATGGAGCCAATTGAATGAGACTTAAAGCACATAGGAAAGTGGGAGCAGGTATATATTTTTGTTAAACCTGAATTAACGCCTAGGATCAAGGCATTTGTATATAAAGAGGCTATTACTAGCAGTTGTAAGCAATTAAATATGTTTGTTTCAAAATATCGTTAAAGATATATTTTGCAAAATTGCTACCAAAATACTTTTCTTACTGTCTTGCCTTAAAAAAGTGAAAAAAGAAAGGTCATCTTGCTGTTATTAAAGCTTGAAGTTTAGATTTTTTTGATTTCTGACATCTTGACAATTTGACTAAGCAGTAATAACAGCCAAGGTTAAGCTATAAATAATATGTAACTGACAGGTCTTTTTCTGGCAATTATGGATCTTAATAGTTAGCCTACATCATACAATAATTTGAATGGGGGGGTGAATGACGGTATGCAAAATAATTCTCAGATTTTCTAAACTATTTTGGCGAGTGATATACAATCTATAGCTTATAGTAAGAGTTATTTATTAAAGTGGATATTTTATATAAGAAAACTTTACATAAATGAGTATGGTGTTATTGTTTTTCCCAAATTAACATTTAAAAATATGACCTACATTTTAAGATATACACATGGCCTCCTCTTCATGACCAGCCATACCTCTTTCATCTTTGCAAACAGAAGAAAGGTTGTGCAAATACCCAGAACAAAGTTCCATGGGATTACATTATATGGTAAACACAATATGTTAATGACTGAAAGTCTCACTTTTTAGGAGACTTTAAGCAAATAGGAAAGTGGGAGCAGGTATATCTTTTTGTTAAACCTGAATTAATACCCAGATTTATTTTTTAAACTTTGAGATGGTGCTGCGGTAGGTTAAAAGCGAGTCCAGAAGGTTTCAGGGACTTCCCCCTTTGGGAACGGCCCCCGAATGTCATTCCGATTTCAGAAACTAAGATCGTTGCCCAAAAATGAACATGGCAAAAACAAAACATTAATTTTGTTCAAAGCGATTTACCTTGCCCTGCATAGACATTGTGTTCTCCAAATAACCATGCCATATTGAAGATTTTTATATAAACTAAAAATTAGATTATGTTTAAAGAGTTTTGAAGATTGTGTGGTCAAATATGTTTGCTAAACTCTGATTATATTATATTATGGGATAGTAGAAGCATTATTAAACACTCATCTACAGACACCAGACAAGCCAGAAGGCTTGTTTTTTCCCTCAGAAATCTCATGGTGCTGCCACAACCACAAGGGATTCTGGGTAGGCGCATGAAAAAATTAAACACTATGTGAAGCTTAATCAAATTTACACTTTTCATAATACAAATTGTTGCATTAACAGGTAATACATTTATTTTTCTGAACAAACTAGCAGGTCTGTTAAAATTAAGTAGAAAATAAAAATAATTTATTATAGACAGACATAGTACATTATATACAGCCCTTTGTGCAGCTTTGGTGTTGAAAACCTGCTATCACATGAGTACATTTTCCACTTGGGAATTATAGAAACAAAACATTTGATGGCAGGTAAGAACAATTCAGCCCATCTGGTCTGCCTGTTTTGTTCACTCCTTTAAGATTCAAACCTTAATTAGTCCTTGCTCTAGTCTTTCTATTCTGCAACCTATTTACCATTTTAGTTTCCCTCCTTTTTACTCTCTCCAGAATATGTCATTCTGGAGATTGGAGCTTCGGGACTGTACACAATACTCTAGGTGAGGTTTGACCAAAGTTCTATAAAGTGGTAGAACCACCTCCCTCCTTCTGCTAATAATTCATCACGCTATACAACACAGCACCCTGCTTGCATTTTCTGATGCTTTGTTGCATTGCCAGTTTACCTTTAAGTATTTCCAAGTCTTTTTTTGTTACCCCTTCTTGCTACTTAAGAAAAAAGGCGACGATTGATCTATTCCGCTGACTTAACACCTTTGTAACTAAATGCAACATAAGTCGTAGTGTTATCGATTGCCCAAACATACCCCAGAAATAATCAAGGCAATTTTCGCCTCATTCCTATTTTTTGATGGGAATATTTATTTTTTTCATGTGACATAAAAACATTAGGTTTTTCTTAAAAGCTGTGTCGATGGAACCTTCATAAGAATAAAATGACAAATCTGTCAAGGTTTATTTGATTAAAATACTAGAGTGGAATTAATGTTTTATCTGAGGGGATCAGCATCATTAAACGAAGCAGTTAAAAATCTGGTGTTTTCTAAAGACGCTACACGGTGGGGGGAGGGGAAATATGACATTGACACGGAAATCTTTAATTAAACATAATGGAGCGATGCACTAAATGACCTCAGTGGCAGAAATAAACGCTACTACATGATGTGAATAAAAACAGAATAATGAACTGAGTTTTTTTCCTACGAGTGCTAATGTTTTATTCCCCAAATGCATAGTTATGAGATAATGTGTTCACTGAGCAAATTCCATCCCAAGATAACATTTAATAATGTAATTGCACACGCACACCTGAACACATGTACAGTTAAATACCATAGTCTTGTTAGTTATTAATAATCATTTTTGACTCTTCTGTATTGATTCACATGCTTGGCATATAGATAGAAATTAAATACTTAAGAGCAAAAATGTAGCCCATTTTAATATATTGTTCTTGGTCATTCCGCTTAAAATAAAATGTTATCAGGTGTTCCTTTTATATAACTATGTATAAAGCAAAGGGAGGCTTTATATATGTAAACATATACATCGATCAGTACAAAAAATCGAGATAAAGAGAATCGAGATTTATATTGGATAGCTGAAGAGTTGTAGTCATAGGTATAACAAAGAATCTGCATTCTATAATCCAGTTGTACCATTAAAGTCTGACATACTTCACACCTTGTTCAGACATTCCAGTTATTATGCCTGATTTTAGACATCAAGTGGCATCTGGCAGAACCTGGTTTAAGTGAAAGTCTTTAGATATCAGCAATGCTGAGATTTAATGAGATCTCAAAGATTCATTATATTCCTTAAAGCAGTTAGTCATTCATTTTCCTTCCCTTGCCAAGGAAAGCATTTGCAAGTTCTCTTCAAATGTTAATATTTCTTTATTGAGGTCTTGGGATTAGACCCTTAAAACATTATATTCATGCTATTGAATATAGATATAACATAGTACGAGGAAAATAGGTAGACTAACAAAATATAGTTAGTTGTACAAACCTGTTTTGGAAAGAGATTATGAAGGAGGTTGGGCAGATAGAAAGCCCAGGCAATTAAGCTAATGCAAGCTGGGTGTCAAAAGGTTATAGATATTTCAAGAGCTGAGCAATTTACCGTCTGGAAAAATAGAAGAGCTCTGGCATAAAATGTCTCCCGGTTCAGATTTATTATGCTTTTAGTTGTGTTATATGTGATACAATTAGCAGGAGGTGCCAATATGGGTTTTTTTTTCAAGGACATGGTCATTCCATGCCATCTGTTATTAATTACAGTGTCCTTTCTTCAGCTGGCTAGAGAGGGAATGTTCTATGAGATGCACGCATTCATATTCTTAGCACGATGTAGAGAGCAACAAAATACTAAAGCTTTACTTAGAGGCATGCACTTACCATTTTATTTAATTTTGAAAGCTAAATAATACTGTGTGGACACGAAAAAAAGAAACCTTTTCAAATAGCATTATGCACAAATTCTGGACAAATATTCTTAATTTAAGTTTTATTTATAAAGCTACATCGGGTATTGGTTTTCTATAAATCATGTACTTAAATCTCCATGCATACCTAAACACATACACCCATATATAATAAATATTCTCCAGCAAATCTTGGGTAGTAACACTATTGCCCGAGCTGTTACCCTTGAAGACCAGGGGTCTATTTCCTCTCGTATTTGCAAATATAGGCAACAAAATTCCAACAAAACCACTACTCCAAAATATGTTTAATGAGCTCAGGAAATATATTGTGTTGTAAAAGCATACGCTGGGGAAACCATTTGGCACAACTCAAGAATGATCATGACATGATTGTCAGGTAAGTCTTATAAAGACAAAACAAATGCTTATGTGGAGGAATTCCAGGCCAATAAACACTTTCCAATAACGAGAGTAGATGTTACAAAAGTACTCTTTTCAAGACATGTTCCCCTTAGTGGACTGTCATCATTGAACAATCAATAGTAGGACACCTAAACATGTTCCTTAACTTAGATGATGAAAGTCAATATTATGACACAAAGCTCTATAACATTTTAATGACCACTCCAAAACTATTGTAATTATACTTATTATGTAAGTGCTTCCAAAACAATAAGGTTGGTTTACCTACCTAGCAAAAATGTCCTTGCATGTTTTAGTGAGTTTGTAACTTTGCTCAGTCTCACTTAATTTAGATTAAGTTAGGTTAACATAATGGGCTGTACTTGATACATGTTGATAAATTGATTAATGTGTTTACTTTTTAATTAACCACTGCTCTGTAATCATGATCCTTATTCATAGTCATTCCAAGTCTCCTCTATTTTTAAATGACTGTAAGCCTATGGAAAGTGTTAAGGCCCTACTTTCTAAAATATACCAACCCTCATGCATTACTTATTTTTTACATTTATTTTATAGTTCACTATTTTTGTGTAGGGCTTTTTTCTTTTCTTTTTTGGATGGCCTCTTTCTTTGGGATGAAAATAAAAATTGATTGAACATGTGCTTTGTTATTACAAAAAACAAAAACTGTCCGCGCTTCTCACCCTAATAAAGTTGGCAACAAATATATAAACATAATACCAAGGAGAGGTTTTGGTTATATGAATTGGCCAAAGCATAATTAAGCTCACCCGCCACATCAAGGCACTCACCTCCTACATAGAGGGCACACAAAGCAGTTTATACTGCTACCAAAACCTTATTAATGTGTTGGGGGAGGTGCAATTAATAAAGTTGGCAACAAATATATAAACATAATTACATAGTGGGCACACAAAGCAGTTTATACTGCTACCAAACCTTATTATATGTTTATATATTTATTGCCAACTTTATTAGGGTGAGAAGCGCAGTTTTTGTTTTTTGTATACATTGTACAGCCAATACACTGTTTTTGCAGCATGCTTACACCTGTTTGGTAGGCCTCATATTATACATTTGTATTATGTGAGCCTCGGACTAGGTTAGCACACCAACATTTTTTCTTTCCCCTATGTGCTTTGTTATTCACCACTCTCTCTAACACTCTATCTCCCAAGCCCTGGTCACATGACCAGGAGGTACAGAATAAGTATACTGCTATTCATTAAAGAGACAGAAGCATAAATATTAATGCCAAAACAAACATACTATTAACATCATCACAGCTCCTATTTAATGTGTGTCCCCCAACATTGTTGGTTATATTCTTCAATCATCTGGATTAGTGGTAGTATTTGAAACATCTACACCAACTGGGGGCATGAGAACAACTATATGAGGATTATAAATTGCTAGATTTTTGGTGTCCTCTTCAGTCAATCCCTGTACTATTTGTGCGGTAGAGTCATGATCACTGTTTGAATTCAGGTGCATTTTAGAACTTGTAGAATGAGGGCACAGGTGATATCTATTGAGTCTCAGCTCCTGCTTATGCTGGCCTTCAATCACATATGATAGGAGAGTCAATCACTTTTTTAATCCGAGCATTGTCCCATTTGTTTCCAGTGACTCTGTGCCTTACAGCCTGCCCTGGGCTGAGGTGCTTTAGATGCTTAGCTGTTTTGTCATAATGTCAATTTTGTTTTCTTATATTCACTGTCCCACCAATTGTTCATGTGCACTGATTGTGGTTGTAGCTTTTGTACTATTAAGTTGCACATACACCGATCAGCTGTAACATTATGACCACTGATAGTTTAAGTGAATAACACTGATAATCTGGTTATCATGGCACCTGTCGGTGGGATATATCAGGCAGCAAGTGAACATTTTGTCCTCAAAGTTGATGTGTTAGGAGCACGAAAAATGGGCAAGTGTAAGAATCGGAGCGACTTTGACATGTGCAAAATTGTGATGGCTACAGGACTGGCTCAGAGCATCTCCAAAACCGCAGCTCTTGTGGGGTGTTTCTTATCTGCAGTAGTCAGTACCTATCAAAAGTGGTCCATGGAAAACAGTGAACTGGCGACAAGGTCATGGACGGCCAAGGCTCATTGACGCACGTGAGGGGCGAAGGCTGGCCCGTGTGGTCAAGTCCAACAGACAAGCTACTGTAGCTCAGATTGCTGAAAAGGTTTATGCTGGTTTCGGATAGAAAGGTATCAGAACACACAGTGCTTCGCAGTTTGTTGCGTATGAAGCTGCATAGCCGCAAACCAGTCAGAAGGCCCATGCTGATCCCTGTCCACTGCTGAAAGAACCTACAATGGGCACATGACCATGGAGCAATGGAAGAAGGTGACCTGGTCTGATGAATCATGTTTTATTTTAAATCATGTGGATATCCAGGTGCGTGTGTGTTCCTTAATAGGAGAGCACTTGGCACCAGGATTCATTCATGGAGGCCCCACCTCACATCTTACAGGACTTAAGGATCTGCTGCTAATGTCTTGGTGCCAGATACCACAGCACACCTTTAGAAGTCTAGTGGAGTCCATGCTATGATGGTCAGGGCTGTTTTGGCAGCAAAACGGGGACCTACACAATATAAGGCAGATGGTCATAATGTTATGGCTGATCGGTGTATTTCATGCAGGAAATATTAACCAACACCAACACAAGTATATTGAAAAGGAAGTTAATATATGATGCAGTGATACTTGTGAGCTAAGTAATTAAAAGTCCAAAGTTTCAATTACTTAGCAGGTGCGCCACAAACATTATGAACTTAAATTGAAAAAAATATCAGAACAGTATGACTGATATTTCTTTACTGTGTGTAATCAATCACCTTAAGCTATCCTTATAGAATGTGTACAAATTGCACATTTGTGTATAATATAGCACGTCAGACACTGCTATAAAATATGTAACAAAGCTTTATTGTCAAATAACTTAAACTAGGAGTGATAAGTGATTTTTTTTAAGCTGGTTATATTACTTATTGATAGAGAAAAAAATAATAATTCTTAGGTATTAGAAGTTTATGATAAAGCAGGTTTGACCTGCAATTTTTCTGTTGTCTCCGGACAGGGAATTCATGGATGGCCATGCCTACTATCTCCACAGACATCCACCCATTCCCTACCTACTAGAGACTGTCTGGGGCTAGCCCTGTCCCTATATATGGCTAAACCTACCCTTTCACAAAGCGACTCCTCCGTTAGTTGCCTACCCTAGGAAATTTCCAGGTATGCACATTGAGGAAACATGTTTATTGGACCATTCCATTGGTTGTTACATTGAGAAGATGTGGCTCCTATGTGGCCACCTCTTGATATCACCAAAATGATGTGGTTCTTCATATAAGGTACGCATGTAGCCTCCTCTCCGACTGCACTCATTCCAATGTTGGACCCAACCAGTCTGTACCTCTAGTCACACTACCCAACATTGGTATCCCAATTTGGACAACGTATTCCATGTTGAAGGTAAACAAGCGGTATATTTACTCATAACATTTATATTTCAAGTAATCTGTTATGGGAGTCTTAATCTATTTTCCTATTCTTATCTACAGTAAGGGCAAAGTGACCTGTAGATATCCTTGATCTCTTGGATTTGTTTTCGTTGTTATGCTTTTTTTGATCATAGATTGTGAAACCTCAGTGCATCTCTTATTGATTGTCTCCTGTAACTACAGCGCTATGCAGTATACAAAAGCTTTAGCGATCGATGATTTTGATTTAGAAAAGCTGACCAGACTATTTGTTTCTCGTGACTTGTGCATCACTATACTCGATATGCTATTTGCTTTTCATAAACAAGACTTAGAAGAGCAAGGGTGAGTCTTGATATAATGGGCTTTATTTCTTATAGTTATTTAACTCTTTCTGTTGTAAGAATTTTTGGAGATGGTATATTGTCCTATAAACATATGTGCGAATGTGTGTATATTCGAAGCAGTGATGGTTCTATCATGTTAAAACCAATCATAAGAAAACAAGGCCATGATGTAATAAAAAGGTAAGCAGCAAGTCATGCAGCTTCCACTTACTGCAGCATGTGACTATAAAAGGAGCTTCTTACAAGCTGGTCATATCACATGATAGGAAGCTCATTCTGCCATCACTGATGCCTATAATAGATTCTATCTGTGTATCTGCAAATACACTTTTGGCAGGAGAGGGCCCCATGCACCACATAGGTCCCCCTCTGGGCTTTAACCAGCAGAAGACGTACTGTATAAATCTTGTGCAAATACATGATTATATTGCAACAAGTGGGGGGCCCTTGCCCACATTATTAATCTGTCCCTGCTTACAGTGCATGTCCCCATGGAAACTCAATATCATTACTGTCACTGAAATATAGGCTTTTAAAACAGGCTTGGATGCTACTGGAATGTGCTGCATTATTTGTGACAATAAACAGTTGTATTCACAACTTGTAGCCATTACTTTTCATTAGGATTTCTTATGTCAACACATCCATTTTATTAAATGCAACATGAATGTGTTTGTATGTTAATATAAATGGTCCGTAGGAAAGGAAAAAATTGTTTTTTATTGCAGGGGACCATGTTAAGCTTTAACTTCCATAGTAGCAAAATAAAATATGAAATGTGAGGATCTTTTAACAGAGAAAAAAAAATATTTTATTGAAAACCTAATCTAATCTTTTTGCATTTAATCTTTTAGCATTTTTGCCACCTATGTTATATAGGGACTTTACACTTAATTACCCCATTAATGTGCCTATTATTACTGTGTTCTCAATTGCAACATTTCTGAATTTCTGGTCAGTGACCATGAATTGGAGCTGCTTTCTAAACATAGTCAGAAAACTACCAAGAAGCCAATGTGTCTTTTTTTTCCCCCTGTGTGACATCACTAGAACTCTGAAGCTTTGGGAAACACTGTGATCATTAAATGTTTTCCACATTAAGGAAAATGGGAAGTGTTTCCTCCAACTTTTCTACACTCTTGAGCAGGTCTCTGGAACAACAGCATTCGTCTTTACCTTTACAATGACCTCTTGTAGAGTGAGAGTCATGGGCCAAGCCTTTGCTGTCAAGCTTTTCAGCCACATTTAAAACTCCGGTCTCCTGACGCTTTTCCACAGACACAGAATAGATTCCAGCATTCATGGACAGTGCTGTCAATGTGATATTTCTCCTCCTGAACTAGCATTCTTAGCAGTTTTGTAACTGCTGGTGACCACTCCTCTGAAAGCGGCGTTAAGTCTGCCAGAGCATATTTCACAATCTGTACAGCGGGATCCAGGAAATTCTTAATGGGGAGAAGGGATGAGAAGGGCAGATCCTCAGTGTTCCCATAGTCGGCATATGCAACTTTAGCTGTAGACAAAAAGATGTTCAACACTATCGCTCGGTACCAGTGGCCATCATCTGTACATGTGGCACAGCACATTTCCCCCACTGACAGTTTATAGCTCAACTTTGTCTCCTCTGTTTTGCAATACACTGCAATACCCACCATCACCTGTTTTAACTTCTGTATGTCAACTCTATTTTCTTTTGGAAAGGCATAGAACAGGTCTGGACTGATCACACTCAACACGCGGGATTCTATTGGTAATTCTACATATTTCCACTGGCAAGGATATGTTTCTCCTGTTATCGTCGGAACAAGCCTCACACTAGGCAATAATCAATCAATCAATCAACAATCAGCCTGGAGCTCTCACTCTTCATTAACTCTACAGAGTAGCCATCCTCACTTGTACTAACAGCTTTTGACTGTAGCTTTGTCCCCGCAACAACTGACATTTAACAGCCTAAAAAGGAAGCTCCAGAAATCTGCCAGGCAACACATGGAGCCTATCCACAGTAACTTCTTCATCATTCCCATAATCTAAAAAACACACTTTCACCATGCCGGTCATGCCATTATCCAACACCTTTGCTCTGTACCAGTTTCCATCATCTGAGGAAGAGGCACAGCACAACATCCCTTTTTTATGAACATACCCGCCACTGGAGAGACTGCCGACCACCCCTTCACCCTGGAGTGCACGCAGCTGTTGGGAAATGACGACGCCTGCATCCCCTCCCTGGTGCTCAGACTAATGCTGGTGAGGTGAGCCGGCTGCACCATCTCCCGGGTTCTCATCCATCCGCTGGGGAGTGATGCCGCCTGCATCCCATCCCTGGTGCTCCGGCTGCTGCTGGCGAGGTGCCATCCTCTGCCTCTTCTGATGAACATACCCGCCGCTCGAGAGACTGCTGACTGCCCCTTCTCCCTGCAGTGCACTCAGCTGCTTGGGAGTGATGCTGTCTGCATCCCCTCCCTGGTGCTGCCGCTGGAGAGATGGGCCGGCTGCGCCCTCTCCCAGAACATCACTCAGTCGCTGGGGAGGGATGCCACCTGCATCCTCTCCCTGGTGCTCCGGCTGCTGCTGGTGAGGTAGGCCGGCTCCACCATCGCCTGGGTTCTCATCCACCCGCTGAGGAGTGATGCCGCCTGCATTCCCTCCCTGGTGCTGCCACTGGAGAGATGGGCCGGCTGCGCCATCTTCTGGGCCCTCTCACTCAGCAGCTGGGGAGGGACACCGCCTGCATCCCCTCCCTGGTGCTCCAGCTGCCGCTGGAGAGGTGGGCTGGCTGCGTCATCTCTTGGGACTGCACTCATCCGCTGGGGAGGGACACCATCTGCATCCCCTCCCTGATGCTGTGGCTGCCGCTGTGAAGATGGGCCGGCTGCGCCATCTCCCTGATGAGGAGGACAGAGGCTTGGGCACTCTGCCCGGATGCCAACGCTTCAGCTGGGGCGTTAGGGCCGGATGGTGTAGCACTGTCACAGTCAGTCTCTGTGGCCACAGAGAGAAGTGGGCAGAGAACTGCTGGTGCCATAATATTCTCTGTCTCTGGGGCAGTCCGCCAAACGCGGTCTTGCAGCTGTCGGTATGCCCTTTCCAGATGTTATCATCCAAAAAGCAACGTGATCCAACGTCGGGACTCTGGCCAACAACGTTGGAAGCATCCACAGGAACAGTCCGTGCGGTAGCCGGGCCAGAGTTCCATAGCCGCGACCGGGTAACCAAGACCAAGTGCTGCCCCACCACGTGCTTAACGTATCTTCCTGGGTTTTGGAGCCCCAATAGCCAACTAGTCCATGGGAGTCTGGTTCCAGCAGACCAGACTGGGTTTCTGGGTCACTATGTGCCCCCCAATGAGCACAGGGTTACTTAGACATAATAAGAGACTAGGTAGGCAGGTTAGGAGCCTTCCCAGAAATGCAACAGTGCCCCCCTCCCCAACTCAAACATACCCCCATGAGTCCTCGGCCTTAAAGGGTTAACGTGGCAGGGTCGTAGTCTGGATTGGGGCAGCACTTCCACATTTCCAAAATCAATGTAATCAACCAGTACAAAACCTCTGTGACCCTTTCTCCAGGATTTTAGCTCAATACCAGTATTTGTCCTCTGCACACTGTGGGCGCTACAGACTTGGCCTTGGACTTCAGCAGGTATGAAGCTGGGAACGGGTGGCACTGTGCTGTAATGTTTACTCATCAACTCCATCAGCTTTCTGCTCTATCAAAGTTTCTTTGCATTCTGAAGTTGCTGGCAATACAATTCCACAGGGTGCTTTATTTCTGCGTAGATCTGTGGTGGAGATTTAGGAGTATCCGACAGCTCCTTTTTTCTTGCTGCCTTGTCAATGGCCGTTACTGGCAAAGCACCAATCCTTTTCTTTTAACCCCTTAAGGACAATGGGCGGTCCCTAAACCCATTGAAAACAATGTATTTTGAGCCCGTACATGTACGGGCTTTGTCATTAAGGGGTTAAGCTACGTCCTCCATCGTAGGTGAAATCCTTTCTGCAGAAGTAGTTTGGCCACATGTATCCCTGAGGCTTGCACACATATATCCACTGCAAAACAGGGCACCTCTACCTGTAGCACCTCAATGATGCTAATGGAATCTTGTACAGGACATGCGCTTTTCTCATGGTGGCATCCACATTCTGCACCAGCACCCTGTACCACTGCTGGTCTTTGAAATATCTGGCCACAGAGATTTCCCCTACGACAGGGGTATATTCCTTCTTTAGGTCCTCAGACTTTGAGTATATCTCCTGTAGTGTAGTTGTCACCTTGAAAAAATACTTCACTGATTTCTCGTTATAGGGATATGTAAAGAAATGACTGGGGTTTGAGAATTCCAGAACATAGCCCTGAAACTCTGTCACTTTTCTTATTCCCAACTCTTGTAAATCACACAAAATTATTTTCTTTTCGGTTTCATGACACTTTGAGAGATCACCAACTGCGGGTTTAACCGAAGGACCTGCTTTCTTTTCGGCAGCTTCAACTGGAACTGGGCAGCTGGTTTGGTTTTCACACTGGTCGGTTTGCATATGGCAGAGTGAGAAGCCCAGTCTTTTCTCTGACACTCCACTGACCAATAGTATGTCTGCCAGCACTGTGAACACCTCCGTTACCCATGTAGTGATGACAGCTTGTGGTCTGCGTCACATGCTTTATTGTGTTAAAGAGAGATGGGTCACAGTCCACAGAGAAGATATTGTCTGATAGTAGTTGTGATTTCTTCTGTTTTGCAGGCAAAAACTTCTGGATTGATTTGGTAATCTTTTGTATCACGGGCTCTCCCAAAACCTGCAGCCACAGCTGGAGACATAAGGTTCAAGAGTGACTGAGGGATTCTCATGGATGTGTGGGCAACTCCTAGGTTTCTGACGTCCCACTCAGACTTCTGCATCATCCTGCCCTCTCACTGCGTGCACGTCTGTCCAACAGCAACGTGATGTTAAGCGTATACTTGCTTCTCCCAGATTCCGCCCAGCTGCTGCCAATGTGTCTTTTTAATGCTCTCATGCTTTTCTCTTTACCTGCTTTCCCTAAAATGTAAAATTGCTTTCATGGTTTAAAGACAAGTCTTGTACATGACAATCTGTCTGCAAGCTATTGTAGATAAAATCCAAGGCAGCACTGACCTTTTAATTGATATCATCATTACATAAAAAAAATTCCCTTAAACTGATTTATGCTGTACCCCAGCTTAAATATTATGATTGCCAATATTGATAATAATAAAATCAAATGAAGTCAATTAAATGTGTTTCTGATTTCCTTTACCACAATATTCTGTAAATGGCAGACTTGTCTCATATGTTTGTAGAGATTTTATGCATTGCTACAAGGTCAAAATTACTAATATATCTTGTTTAAAAATATTGTTTATTTAGATCTACACAATATTCCTGGAATAGATGTTTTTTTTCATATCAGTCTTTTGACCTTGAACTAAGAATACTGTGTTAATTATATTGAGAACTCACCACTGTGTTGTGTATAATGTAGTTTTACAAATAATACTCAGTTTACATTTAGCTCTGTGCATATAGAAGTAGAAGTAGATAATAATGTAATTACTTTGGTAATGTTATGCATTAGGTACATTATGTGAAACAATTATACTTCCTCCTTGAAGGAAATCAATCCAGTTAATATTGATTTTGCTTAATGTTAAATGGACCTTTCCAAAGCCAGAAAGAGATATCCTTTTATTTATTCAGTTTCCTTTCATGATTTCTATTTCCATAGAATCATTTGATGTTTAGCAATAGCAACAGAATGGGTTATTGTATATTTAATTTTAGACCTACGGTATAATGCTAATGATTCAATAAGTACGCCTTTCTGGAACAGCTCTTAATTGATAAACAAAAGAAGATGGAACCGTGTCTGATCTTGGATACCTTTGCTCTGTCAATTTCTTCTCTCTTTTTTATGGACTTTATCCAGCAAAACTTTACTTCTACAGAACATGTTGTTATCCTCCTTTAATGGCTTTTTTTGTCTAATTGATGTCCAAACAAAAAACAGGCTATTTTAGCTTATTGGATAAAGAAATGATATTGATATTTGTTGATATTTTATGATCCAATTGCATTAGAAATTGGTAATTTTTCTAAAGAGCCATGAAGAGACATATAAAATAGTTAAAACTGTTACTTTTTAATTAGAAAATGTTTAAAAAATAAAAATAAAAATTACCTTCAGCAAGTGAATTGTATTTTCAATTGGGTTTAGGTCTGGTGACTGACTTGGCCATTGAATAATATGCCACTACTAGGCCTTGAAAAGCTCTTTTGGTTGTTTTTGCAGTATATTTGGGGTTATTGTCCATCATTTCAGTTTTGTAGAATTTGCCTAAATCTAAGCTGATAGTAAAGCCTTAAGACTTGTGTATGGCAAACAAAATCATTTTGGAAGAAATGTTGTTTTGTTTTTGAAATGTTGACACGTTCATTTTCAGACAGTTAATTTTGACAAAATTTGGTGGCTGTATTTGATTCGGGAAAAATACAGTCCTGGTATAAAAATACTGCCTATGCACAATGCATTACACTGTGCACATGAAGGATTGTGTTTTAGCTGTGTCTGTGTAAGAGACACCCAGAAGGGGGTAGTATAATACCCACAGCGGGCAAGAATATTTGGGGTGGAGGCCCAGCCTTCTCTCGTAATGCTCCATCCCAGGGACCCAAAACTTAACAAGTAATTCTTGGTTCTATATATTTATCAACCAGTATCATTTTCTGGGATTCTGACACACTTTGTGATATTTTAACGCCACTGATGAAGTACATAACCTCTTTTTTTTCATTCTAACACTTATACAATCAATGTTTTGTAAATGTTCGCTCATTGTGATGTTATTAATCCTTTCTTCTAACATAAAAAAAGAATAGTCAAAAAATGTTAAGAAGCCTTTAAAAGTGTTCTGTGAAACTTGGATGCTAAAGAGTGCTTCGATTGTGCCAAATCTATTTTTGTTATTCATCCATGAATTCTGTATGACTAAATTGATAGCTGCCATGTCACTGCTAAAAAAGTATATCCGTTGGCAGAAACTGGTAAAATAGCAATTCATGTATAGGTCACACTTTGCCCTTTCTGCTTCCTTTGAGCTACCACAAAAAGCAGGAAATATAATGCTATATATCATACCTGTAATGACCCCAAATGTAAAATACTCTAGATGATGCAGCACTTTCTGATGAGTCTTGAGAAGGAATATTTGCCTGAAGCTTTGATGAAGAATGACAAAAGTTATTGAAGAAGTTTGAAACATGGTAATTTTTCACTGGAATTAAAAGTTGTAATGAATTCCACCTAAATGTAAATGGGCTGCTTAAAAATCTAATACACACTTGTTTAAACTTTCATTTAGACTTGGAAAGATGCAATTTAAGTTTTAAGCAACAATATCTCTTTTTGTTTTTCTCTTATCAGTTTTAACTCCGATATGTTAGTTTGTCAACTAGTGTTTATGTAAATTGTTTATGTAAATAAAAAAAATAATTGTCAAAATAAAGCATTGAAAAAGTAACCATATTATTATTATTATCTTTTATTTATATAGCGCTAACAATGTACGCAGCGCTTAATACAATACATAAATTCAAGGGGTATAACAAGACAACCCAATACATTAGGTGGAGAGAGCCCTGCTTGCAAGCTTACAATCGTGAGGGAATGGGGTGAGAAGAAACATAAGGCACAGATAAAGGAAAGGGTGAGAGGTAGTTTGGGGTTGTATAACTGACAGGGAAGTTTTAGCAGCTAAGATGGTGTGGCTTCTCTGAAGAAGTGGGTTTTGAGATGTTTGTTGAATGTTGGGAGGGTGAATACTAAAGGTTCGGTGGAAGTAGATTCCAGAGATATGGGGCAGCCCGAGTGAAATCTTTTAAATGGGAAAAGCATATAGATAGTAAACCATGGTTACTAATGTGGCAATTATTAACTCTTTTCAGTTTTATCTAATTACAAATTAGTCCTATTTTCCATGCATTCCTGTTTTCCATGTATCAAAAAGATTATGATTAAACCAACATCTGGTAAAATTGTCAGAAAAAAATACTGTCTTTAGTACTTCAAAGACAGTATTTCTTTTGCAATTTTACCATATGCTGGTATTTTTTTATACATGGAAAATAGGAATGCATGAAAAATAGGTCTAATTTTTAAGATGCCTCTTAGGACATTCATGTACAAAATTCATTTCATACAGGTATGTTCTAAGGGGCATCTTACAAATTAGACATCCTTTTTCCATGAAAAGGGCTTTTTAGAAACCATAGAAAACACTAAACATAATAATTATGAGTGGTAATTGTTAGGTAACATAGTAACATAGTTCATAAGGTTGAAAAAAGACCAAAGTCCATCAAGTTCAACCTATATACATATTGTGTCCCTACCGTGTTGATCCAGAGGAAGGCAAAAAACCCTTATGAAGCAGATGCCAATTGCCCCATACCAGGGGGAAAATTCCTTCCCGACTCCAAATATGGCAATCAGAATAAATCCCTGGATCAACGTTCTGTCCCTATTAATCTACTATCCATAACTTGTGATATTATTGCTTTCAAGAAACACGTCCAGGCTCCTTTTAAACTCTTTTATTGAGTTTACCATTACCACTTCCTCTGGCAGAGAGTTCCATAGTCTCACCGCTCTTACTGTAAAGAACCCCCGTCTGTGCTGGTGTAGAAACCTTCTTTCCTCCAGCCGTAGAGGATGTCCCCTTGTTATAGATACAGTCCTGGGTATAAATAGGTCCTGGGAGTGATCTCTGTACTGCCCCCTTATATATTTATACATAGTTATTAAGTCCCCCCTAAGCCGTCTTTCTAAATAACCCTAATTCTGATAATCTTTCTGGGTACTGCAGTCCTTCCATTCCCCTTATTACTCTGGTTGCCCGTCTTTGAACCCTCTCCAGTTCCACTATATCTTTCTTGTACACTGGTGCCCAGTACTGTACACAGTATTCCATGTGTGGTCTGACTAGTGACTTGTACAATGGTAGAATTATTTCCTTGTCATGGGCATCCATGCCCCTTTTGATGCACCCCATGATTTTATTTGCCTTAGCAGCAGCTGCCCGACACTGGTCGCTACAGTTAAATTTACTGTTAACCAAGACTCCTAAGTCCTTTTCCATGTCAGTCGTCCCCAGTGTTTTCCCATTTAATACATATTCCCAGCCTGGATTTTTCTTCCCCATGTGCATAACCTTACATTTATCCGTGTTGAACCTCATCTGCCACATCCCAGCCCAAGCCTCCAACCTATGCAGATCCATTTGTAATCGTGCACTGTCCTCTATTGTGTTAACCACGCTACAGAGCTTAGTATCGTCTGCAAAGATTGATACTTTACTATACAATCCCTCTACAAGGTCATTAAATTATTAAATATATTAAAAAGAATAGGACCCAAAACTGACCCCTGTGGTACCCCACTAGTAACAGTCACCCACTCAGAGTATGTACCATTAATAACCACCCTCTGTTTCCTATCACTGAGCCAGTTACTTACCCACATACACACATTCTCCCCCAGCCCAAGCATTCTCATTTTATGTACCAGCCTTTTATGTGGCACCGTATCAAATGCTTTGGAAAAATCAAGATATACGACATCCAGCGATTCTCCCCGATCCAGTCTTGAGCTCACCTCCTCATAAAAGCTGATCAGGTTAGTTTGACAGGACCGATCCCTTGTAAACCCATGCTGATATGGAGTCATACATTTATTTTCATTGAGATTCTCCAAAATAGCATCTCTTAGGAAACCCTCAAACAGTTTACATACAACAGAAGTTAAACTAACAGGCCTATAATTCCCCGGGTCACTTTTGGTCCCCTTTTTGAATATTGGCACAACATTTGCAATGCGCCAGTCCTGGGGAACAGACCCGGTCACTATAGAGTCCTTGAATATTAGAAATAGGGGTCTGTCTATTACATTACTTAACTCCCTTAGAACGCGGGGGTGAATGCCATCTGGACCTGGTGATTTGTCTATTTTGATTTTTTTTAGGCGGCACTGCACTTCTTCCTGGGTTAGACAGGCGACATGTACTGGGGCATTTATCTCATCCTGCTGTATATTACCTGGCATTTCATTTTCCTCTGTGAATACAGCAGAGAAGAATATATTTAATAGATTCGCTTTTTCCTGATCCCCATCTATAACGTCTCCCTCATTACTTTTTAAGGGGCCGACGCTTTCATTTTTAACCTTTTTACTATTTATATAGTTAAAGAACATTTTGGGGTTTGTTTTACTCTCTTTGGCAATGAGTCTTTCTGTCGCCACTTTTGCTGCTTTTATCTGATTTTTACATATTTTATTTTTTTCCCGATAGCTTCTTAGTGCTTCCTCACTGCCTTCCTGTTTTAGTAGCTTAAATGCCTTTTTTTTGCCATTTATTGCCACCTTTACATTTTTATTTATCCACATTGGTTTTTTCTTGCTCCTGACACTTTTATTCCCATACGGTATGTACTTTTCACAGTGAGAATTTAAGATATTTTGAAAAATCTCCCATTTAGTGTCTGTGCTTTTGTTTTTGAGGACATTTTCCCAATTTACAGTGTTAAGGGCTTCTCTTAGTTGATCAAACTTTGCCTTCCTAAAGTTCATAGTTCTTGTGGCTCCTCTAAGAGTTCCCTTATTGAACGACAAGTTATAATGTATTATATTGTGATCACTATTTCCTAGGTGCCCTCTGACCTGCACATTAGTTACTCTGTCAGGTCTGTTGGTTAATATTAAGTCCAGTAGAGCGCCCCCTCTGGTTGGGTCCTGTACCATTTGGGACAGATAATTATCTTTACTTATAGTCAGAAAGCGGTTTCCTTTATGAGATTCACAGGTCTCGGTTTCCCAGTTTATGTCGGGATAGTTAAAGTCCCCCATAATAACCACCTCATTGTGATTTGCTGCCTTGTTTATTTGCTTTAATAATTGATCTTCTGCTGCTTCAATTATATTTGGTGGCTTATAGCAAACCCCGATCAGTATTTTATTATTTTTCTTTCCATATATTTCTACCCATAATGACTCCACATCATCATTTCCCTCACATATATTCTCCCGCAGTGTGGCCTTTAGGCTGGACTTTACATAAAGGCAAACTCCTCCCCCTTTTCGTTTTTTTCGATCCTTCCTGAATAGACTATAACCCTGTATGTTAACCGCCCAGTCATAGCTATCATCCAACCATGTCTCTGTTATACCCACTATGTCATAATTTTCTGCAGACATTATTAACTCCAGTTCGCCAGTTTTATTGGTCAGACTTCTGGCATTAGTAAGCATACAATTTAGAGGTGTATGGTTTTTTCTCCTATCAAGCCTATCCCTATTAACTATTCTAACCCCTCCCTCCGCTCCACCCCCAGGTACATTTATATGCCCCAGCTCTCTATCTATACTATCTTCCCCTTCTATATTGTAGTTTCCCTCCCCCCCTTTCCCTAGTTTAAACACTCCTCCACCCTTCTGGCCATCTTCTCCCCGAGTACAGCTGCACCCTCCCCATTGAGGTGCAGCCCGTCCCTACCGTAGAGCCTGTATCCGACAGAGAAGTCGGCCCAGTTCTCCATGAACCCAAACCCCTCCTTCCTACACCAGCTTCTGAGCCACTTGTTTAGCTCCCTAATCTCCCGCTGCCTCTCTGGTGTGGCACGTGGTACAGGTAATATTTCAGAAAATACTACCTTGGAGGTCCTTGCCTTGAGCTTGCTACCTAAGTCCCTGAAATCATTTTTAAGGACACTCCGCCTACCTCTTACTTTGTCATTGGTGCCAATGTGCACCATGACAGCTGGGTCTTCTCCAGCCCCTCCCAGTAATCTGTCAACCCGATCCGCGATGTGCCGAACTCGAGCGCCAGGCAGACAACACACTGTTCGGCGATCCCGGTCTTTGTGACAGATTGCCCTGTCTGTCCCCCTAATAATAGAGTCCCCTACTACCAGCACCTGTCTGGCCTGCCCTGTGCTCGTCCTTCCCTCCTTACTGGAGCAGACACCGCTCTGGAGGTCAGAGGCAGTGACTTGCTGCAGTATTGCTAACTCTGAACTAACATCCCCCTCATCTGCCAACCGGGCAAACTTGTTGGGGTGTGCTAGATCAGGACTAGCCTCCCTGGCGCTTTTCCCCCTACCCCGCCTTCTAACTGTAACCCAGCTAGCTGCCTGACTGTCCTGTACCTCCATCCCGCTATCCTCCCCCACCTCTACCCGCGAGAGAGCTTGCTCAGTGAGCAGCAGACTCCTCTCCAAGTTGTCAATAGATCTCAGTGTTGCCAGTTGCTCCTCTAGACTCAGGATTTGTGCTTCCAAATGAGCAACCTGCACACATCTCGCACAGCAATATGCACCCTCGAAGCGCTGATCAAGGATTGCATACATTGAGCAAGATGTACACCTGACCGCATTGTCAAACATGGAGGACATCTTGGCAATGGGGATAGCTCAAATAACTGGCAAAAACAGACAGTAAGGTGCAAAATATATATAAATATATATGGAATAACAAGGATGTATACTTTCCCCTCCTTTTTGCTTTTTAACTCCTTCTTTGCTTGTAACTCCTCACTTAGAGATGTCACTTAGGAGATTCGCCCCAGCTCAGGATTCGCTTGTGTGTCCAAGCTAAATGCAACTGCAAAAAGCCAAGCAGAACTCACAGAGGTACCTTGCTGCTGCTGGTTCCTCCGGGTCCTCGGATCGGAGAAGAGGGAGACCCCCCGCCTCGGCACAGCAGCTGCAGCCGCCACGGAGATGAGGGAGACCCCCCGCCTCGGCACTGCAGCCTCAGCTGCCCCGGAGAAGGGGGAGACCTCCCGCCTCGGCACAGCAGCTACAGCCGCCGCGGAGAAGGGGGAGACCCCCCGCTCGGCACAGCAGCTCCAGTCACCGCGGAGAAGAGGGAGACCTCCCACCTCCGCTAAACATCTTCCGCCGCCGCAAGGACGAGGAAGACCCCGCACCTCTACGCGGCAGCCGCCACCTACTGGAATCAGGTCCGGTCCTGGGGGTAGTGCTATCTAAATAAGGTTAAAACACGTTATTTATTTATTTCACACTGTTCTCATGGCAATATTGATAGAGATCCCTTTGTGACATAACTGAGACCTCTATATTGTTTATTTGATTTTATTTTTTTAGCTATATTGTATTAAAAAATACTTTCTTACTGTTACCTAATGGAAGGATATATACAATGGTGTAGTAGTGATGTTGGCTTCTGCTGGCAGGGGAAGTCCAGTCTGTCAAAGGACAGCCTGATCTTCCCTGTAGTGGCAGGGAGATGTCCTGCTGCTGCGGAAAAATACATTATGTACAGGTATGTCCCAAGGGGCATCTTACCTCACCTTTACATAAAACGACATATTAATGTCAATGTATTTAGAATGCAATGTCATAAAAGTCACTGTTGGTGTATTGGTTAGGTGTCCCAATACTTTTGTCCATATAGTGTGTATGATGTATTAGTCCAGATTCAAATGTTTCCATTGCAATCTATGAGAGGATTGTTATTTGTTTATCTCCGACACTGAATCGCACTCGGCAAGTATTTCACTAAAGTACGAGTGCTCGCTAAATGGCGAAAGGGTGTTTGCAGCAGCAAACTCGCACAAGTTGGTCAAAATTCCAACACAAGTTGGCCAAAATTCACTAAAGCCAACTACTACAAAATGAAAACAACTAGAATTAGAGCCTGTTGAAATAACTGGAGATGGCCATAACACTGAGGGCCTCTGGTGCACAGAAGTATAAAAAAAATGGCAAATACTAAAAAAACCAGAGCTTCCTGCATCATTGCTGGATGGCAGCCTTGGACCTCATCCCCTCAGGTGGTCTTAAAAGTAGTGGGGGCTAGTTAGAGTTTTCACATTTTTTTAATTTTAATTTAGCCTAACCGCACCATCCATAGGGGATTTTATTTATTATTATCCCCACAATGGTTTTGATTTTAAGAGTTACAGGCTAGGACTGGTAAATTCACTTGCCTATAACTCACAAGCTTTAAAGTCAGCGACACCCACACGCCCTCACCAACCCATAACTTGACTGACCACTCAACCCCTTACTGAATAGAGCCAATTGTGCATTCGAGGTCAACAGTGTTAAATTGGAAGGCATCTCTTTTTCCTCTATTATCTGAAAATGTGTTGTGTAACTTTTTGTTGCAAAAGGAGTTATATATTATTGTAAAAATGGTTAAAATACATGTTTAGTATATTATCCCACCAAGTATTACAAGTCATATCAATAAGTCATACAAACATATATATTTTAATATATCAAACTGAGATATCGGTTTAAAAGTGATGTTTAAGCAGTGTTGTCTGTGTCATTGTATGTTGCTGTTACATTGTTATGTTGTATTGTTAAGTTTGTAAGTTGATGAATCTTACATAGCCTTAGATTTAGTCAACTAAAAATAAATCCTGTAATCAGAGGCTGATTGCATAATATTGCATCCTTGATTAAAGTAAAAAATAACAAGCTATTTTTTAAAATTCAGGATGTTCTACTTTTATTAAAATGCAATGATAAACTAAAAATACATTATTTTTGTAAATGAAAGGAAAATTGAATATATTATGGTTATAGAGAGAGAGTGTTTTCTATGTTATTATTATTATTTATTTTATATAGTGCCATCAGATTCCGCAGCACTGTACAAAGGACAGTATATAACATGACAAGATATTCGAATGCTAAAGCCACAACTTACAATGGGGGGATTTTCCCAAGGGTTTTACAATGCCCTTTAGGTGGGATGCAGCGCCAAGGTTTGCTAAGAATCTAAAGTCTGCTCTGGCTCATCCAGATTTTAGAACAAGCTGGTGATGTGCAGGATGGTTGGGCCTCCTCCTTTTGATAATTTGAGGGTATCCCCGTTGGATGGGATGCCTTGGAAAGAGAATCTATCACTGTCTATCATTTCTGAAAGGGAGTTCCGTTAATGACGAAATTAGGCCTGGACTGAACTATTCTAATCTGCTTTCCAATGTGATATATATATATATATATATATATATATATATATATATATGTGCATTTTAGAGATATGCTTTTCACATTTATTTTGTATAATATGCCTGAGGAAAAGACCAGAGAGGTCTCAAAAGCTTGCACTCTAAATCTGCTGTGTTAGCTAGGTATTAACTTGACTCTACAGGTTTTTGTACATGTCTCTGAATAGTTCAAACCAATGGATTAGGTTTTTCAGCAAGGATGTTCTCATGACTAAGGTTGATACCGAATCAGCCTGCCGCTTGTTGCTGGTTCACCCTGACTGCTTCCATCTATTGGGTTGTAAATGAAATAGGGGTGTATATATATATATATATATATATATATATATATGTTGACTGCCTTCCCATGGTTTGCTGTAGCTCCTACTCATATTTCAAAACCTTTAGAATTTTCTTGGAGTGGGTGGTTGAGCAGGTGTTATGCCCTTCAGCATGCCAAGAACTTCCAACATTGTCAGAACAGTTTAGGGAAGGCCCATTTCTATTGCAGCAAGAGGGTGTCCCAATGCAAAAACTAAGACATGGTTGGATGAGTTTTATGTGGAAGAACTTGACCGGCCTGCACAAAGCCCTGACCTCATATATATATATACATATTTGAGATAAACTGGACCAGAGATTGCGAGACAGGCCTTCTGCACGAATGCTCTACTGGATGAATGGGCAAAAAGTCCCACAGAAACACTCCAAAATCTTGTGGAAAGCCTTCCAAGAAGAGTGGAAGCTCTTTTAGCTCCAAAGGAGGAGACCAACATATTAATGTCTATGAATTTAGAATCCAATGTCATAAAAGTCCTTATTGGTGTAATGGTTAGGTGTTCCAGTACTTTAGTGCATATAGTGTATCCTACTTCAGATCACAAAACTAAACTTATTAATAACATCTTTAACCAAACATTAACAGAAGTTCACCGGGGGTCATGTCCACAGAGATGTGGATGAAGAAAGAAGAACAAGAAGATGCTAGGAGGCTGTTCCACAAATCCACCACCCTCTCAGTAAAGTAAATCTTCCTTACATTATGTAAGACTTTATTACATTAAATAAAAATAAAATCTCAGGGTTTCTGTAGACCTCAAGCTTCTTCTACCGGGAGGGAGTTTCACATATCTACCACCCCCTCGATAAAGTAAATCTTCCTTACATTAAGTAACACTTTATTACATTTAATAAAAGTACAATTCTCATGGATCATGTGGACCTCAAGCTTCTTCTGCTAGACGGCTGTTCAATATATCCATCACCTCCTGCGTAAAGTAAATCTTCCCTTCATTAACACTTTAAAGGTCAAACCACAGAGGTTCTGTAGACTCCATGCTTCTTCTGCTGGGAGGCTGTTCCATATGTCAACCATTTCCTCAATAAATTAAATATATATATTTTTTTAAATTAAGTAAAACTTTATTACATTAAATTATGAGAAAACAGCTTCTTGATCCAAGGAGAGATCTGACTGCCATTCTGGGGTCAAAAAGGAATTTTCCAAAATTGGAAAGAGCCACAAACTGGGGGGGAGTTGCCTTCTTTTGCATCAACATCAATTAACAGATATGGGAAAGGCTGAACTTGATGGACGCATGCCTTTTTTCAGCGTATGTGTCACATACCCGGCGGTTAGACCCGCCGGGCAGCAACCGCAGCCGCCGCGAGGTAGGTGGAGACCCCCCTTCGGTCTGGCAGCCGCAGCTGCCGCGAAGAAGAGGGAGACCCCCCGCTTCGGACCAGCAGCAGCAGCCGCCGCGAAGAAGGGGGAGACCCCCCGGCTCTGCACGGCAGCTCCAGCCGCTGCGAAGAAGGGGGAGACCCCCCGCCTCTACACAGCAGCCGCAGACGCTGCGAAGAAGGGGGAGACCCTCCCGCTTCTACACAGCAGCCGCCGCTGCGAGGAGGAGGGAGACCATCCTTTGCACGCTGTGCCGTGACAGAATCAGAAGGCCTCTGTCATGGCACAGCGTACAGAGGAGACACCGAAGTCAGGTAGGACTGGCAAAGGATGGTCCAGAGAGCAGTGGTCAGGATACCGGAGAGCAGGATCGTCGTGGGAATAGCCGAGGTCAGGATACCGGAGAGCAGGATCGTCGTAGGAATAGCCAAGGTCAGGATACCGGAGAGCAGGATAGTCGTGGAATAAGCCGAGGTCAAAAAACAGGAAACAACAGGAACGCGTACTGGGAAGGCACTACCGAGATAGGCACGACCATCAGAAGGCAAAGTCTCAGAGTTAGGAAGTCTCTTAAATAGGCACAGGAAATTAGGCACTAATTGGAGATTTCCCGCCAAATATTCAAAGTGCCGTTACGTCACTTCCTGCGCGGCCATCTTGTGTTTGGCGATTACGGAGTCTTCCAATATAAGTTGAGGTAGTACCTGCCGGCGCCACTAGGTTGCGCGAAGAAGAACGAGTCCGGACTCCAAAAGAGGACCCGTCTCCCGGCTGCAGCTGCTGGGGACGCACCGTGCAGGTAGGCGGTCTCCCTCCTCCACGCAGCGGCGGCTGCTGTGTAGAAGCGGGGGGTCTCCCCCTTCTTCGCGGCGGCTGCGGCTGCGGCTGCGGTTGCTGCCCGGCGGGTCTAACCGCCGGGTATGTGACAGTATGTAACTATATAACAGAAATAAAAGTACAAATCTCATGGGTTCTGTGGTAGTAAGTATTACACTACATATACTAGTAGAATAATACATTTGAAATTTAAATAATTAAATTAAATTTAAATAATTACATTACATCTATACCCAAACTGGCATTAATGTGCTATTTTACTAAGGAATGTATGCATCTGTATGACTATGAGGACTAGTGGTTAATGACCGCTTCCTATGCTTAAAAAATACCAAAATATTACTCTACATTTTGTTTAAGGGAAGAAATCATTAAATTGGATATATATCTCACCTCTTTTTATTGTGTCCTACGATTTGAAGTATTGCACTGTATGTGATCATTGAAAAACGTTAAAGATATTGTTTGTTATATATTTATTTACAAATGTATTTAATTTTTTTAAAAATGTTACTAACATTTTTGGTGTAGGAGGGATGTTCTTAATACTCTAGATTTTCACATTGTATTTGTATTGATTTTCTCTAAACAGTTCATTTTGAATTGAATGCTTTCATATATGTCCATAGAGTGTTATACATATTGTTTTCCTTGTTCTGTATGCTTGCAATGTAATGAAAAAAGGATTTGTTTTTTTTCTGATTTGTGTGAGCAAGTTTATCTATTTATGGAAAGGTTTCTTGATGAGAAACCGGATAAATTGGATGAAAGAATGACAAAATGTATAAAATATAGGAGTACTAAACAAGTTAAATTATCAGATTCTATTTTCACAAAAAACATTCTTCTGAAAGTCTAAGATCTAGAGAATGAGATGTGACAACATAAAAAAATGGATCCTAAAAAAATGTTAGTATTTAAGAAGATTTCACAAATAGCTTTACAAAGTACTTTCAAAAGATAATGTAGCATATATATATCAACATTTTCCAAAGGTTCCTATTTTTATTATTTGCCAAAGATTCATAAAAATATTGTTAAACCCTCAGATAGGCCTATTATAAATGGAATAAGTGGAATTAGTAGTATTATCTTTAATTTTACGTTAAAAAACAAAAACAAAAAGATATAGCTAAAAGACACTAAAGCAGACCTCATTATACACCACAATAGATCATCAGTTAAATTTGATGAGAATCCATCTATAAACCCATTGCAATGGGGATTTTTGTTAAAATCTATTGAATTTATTTTATGCCACAGTTTTTTTCTGTAGAATTTTATTAACAGGTGAAAGGGATGGCAATGGGTACCAAGTTTGTGCCAAGTTATGCCAAAGTATATATGAATGACTGGGAGAAGAACAACATCTGCAATAATAACCCTTTTGGCACAAGCTTGGTGCTATGGCGACATTATATGGACATATTACAACATTACATATTAGTAATTTGGGATAGAGACTTCATTATAGTTAATCATTTTACCACATATATAAATCACAATAGTCACCATCTGATATTCATCCCTGTTTTATGAGTTTTTTTAGACCTTAGTTATATAATTTAGGCAACTTTTATTTACTCTAAAACTTCCTTTAACCGCACAGGCGCCAATAGGTTCATAGATCGGACCAGTTGCCATCACCCTATATGGGTGAAAGGAGTTCCTAAGGGACAATTCACCATTATTATTATTATTAAAAATAAACTTATAGAAAACAGGTAGAAAACAGTAGGTATGTTAAACAGAGATATGTTAGTTATAGATAAATGTATAAATGTCAATTATGGAAATATTAATTTTATTACAAAATATAATTCACAAGCAGACTATAGTAGGGATGGTACGGGGGCGTATCTACAGGCCTGACATCATACGTCACGCCTGAGATTCCTATAAAACCCCTGAGCTCCCTTATGTCAGTGCTCAGATATTCTGAGACGCTCTGTGTGCTACAGTGTGTCCCCAGTTCTATTGTGACCTGTTTTCTTCACCTTTATTGCTCTGCTACTGTTACTAACCTCGGATTGCTCTTTGACCTTGCTTTTTGGAACACTGCCTGCCTACAGACCTTGGGCCGTTTACTGACCTTGCTTTGGATTGCTGCCTGCCTCCTGACCTCGGTTTGCCTATTGACTTGCCTCTCTGACCACCCTGTTGTTTTGGACTCTCTAGTCACCCCTGCATATTGGGCTCCTCCGTTCACACTACAGGTACCCCACGGTACCTGACACTAATGATGTTCGTGACGGAGACATAAAAAAGAAAAGAGAATATTTCTGGATACAATAAAATAAAAACCAAGAGTTTGATATGTTTTTTTTTCATGAGAAGATACAGTTATTTCTTATATAAAAATAATAATAATATAATAAATAAAATATGTATTCAACATAAATACATTGATTAACTACTCTATACATGAAACTGCATCCATACAATATATTTAAATAATGTGCATAACAATTATTAAATCTATTTTGGGCTAATAAATTCATTAACGGGCAAATAGGGCATAGGCACAGACTGACCAAAATGGAAAAATGATGCACATCCCAAATGTGGCCATTTAGCCCCAAACAGCCAGAACACCCATGCATGGGTGGATTTGCTATACTCAAGAGATGTTGCTAAACACATAATGTGGTGTTTGACATATACCAGGAGCTGTAAATTCACATATGTAAAAAAAGAAACACAAAAAATACCACCAAAAAAAGGCTGGTGGTAAAATTAGTGCATGGAAAGGGTTAAAATATATGAAATACCCTGGGGTGTTTAGTTTTTAAAAATATATGATTTGATGGGTAAATTGAACTGACCGGCTTCAAATATGTCCCAAATAGGACATGGTGGCAGAAGGACCATATGTCAAAGTTCCAAGTTAAAAAATGCACAATTCCCAAATGTGGTATTTTACCTCCCAAACAAACCAACAAACCCATGCATGGGTGGTATCACTGTACTCGGGAGGTGTTGTTGAACACATATTGGGGTGTTGTTTGACAGTGATATATACCATGAGCTGTAAATTGACACCTGAAAATCAATTTGTGTGAAAAAACGTGTTTTATAAATTACCGTATTTGCTCGATTATAAGACAAGGTTTTTTTCAGAGCAAATAGAGGTCTGATTATGAGACTAAGATCCAGATCCCCCACACCGCTGCAGGGGACCTGGATCCTCCTGCCCCCCCCATTTAACACCCCCCACACACACTTACCGGTGCTTTCTGCTGTATTGCCGGGGCAGCGGGTTGACGCCTACGCGATCTGCGTAGACAACGTCCGCTGCAGCCGGAAGGAGGTGTGGCTAGCAGCGGGGGTTGTCTGCGTCCTTCTCTGTCACGATCCGTATTTGAGCTGGTAAGCGAAAGGTTCCTAATCGCAGAAAAAACACCAATCCACACAGGACAAAAATCCAGGTACAATAGGGCACGAGCGGAGGCAGAGTCAAAAAACAAGCAAGGGTTAAAGGCAGGCAGCAAATAGTCAATGGTCGGTAAGCGGGAACAGGGTCTGGTACACAAAGGGTCAAAACACAGAGAACGCTTCAGTATAGGAATCTAACTTCAACTGATACTTCAGCAAAGGAAACTGGGACTGAAGCGTCTAAATACGTTCAAATTTGGCGCCAAAATGACGTCAGCATTTGAAACGTGTTGCCATGGCAACGGTGGAGCGTGTCCTACGTTTCACTTGATTCTGCCGGCAGCTAGAGAGAGACGCGTCTCCCTGGCAACGGAGCGAGCGCCCCCTCCCTCCTGTTAACCTCCGGCTGCAGCTGCGTGGGAGTGTAGCTGGAGAGGCCCTGCTTGCTGCTGTGTCAGTAAGCCGGGAAGGAGCAGAGATGTCAGCGTGGGAACGATGGCGGGGGTAAGTACTTGATTTATGACAGTCGCGCATACCTTCCCCGAGTGTCAGAGATCAGAGTTCCCCGCACCTCTGATCTCTGACAGCCGGGGAAGGTATGCGCGACGGACGCAGACAAACCCCCGCTGCTAACTCCACCTCCTTCCGGCTGCAGCGGAAGGAGACGTCAACCCCCTCCCCCAGCAGGAAATTGGAAGCACCGGTAAGTGTGTGTGTGCGTGTGTGTTAAATGGGGGCATAGGGCATTTCTGGAATGCCTTATACTCCTATATGCCGCTCCGGCACTCAGGGGGTTAAAATGCATATTATGGGTCAGAGTGGCATATAGGGAGGTATAAGGCATTTCAGGAGGCAGAGTGGCGTTAAGGGGGCATTTAATAGAGCACTCTGCCCCATAATATGCCTTTTAACCCCCTAAATGCCAGAGTGGCATATAGGGGTATAAGGCATTTCTGGAGACAGAGTGCTCTATACAATGCCTTTTAACTCCCTTAATGCCACTCTGCCTCCTGGAATGCCTTATACCTCCCTATATGCCACTCTGCCCCATAATATGCATTTTAACCCCCTAAATGCCAGAATGGGATATAGGGGTATAAGGCATTTCTGGAGGCAGAGTGGCACATAGGGGGTCAAAAGGCATACCATGGGGCACAGTGGCATATAGAGGGTTAAAAGGCATATCATGGGCCACAGTGCCATATTGGTGTGGCAAGCCTGGGGGCAGATGTGCGTAACTGGGGGACAGGTTGGAAAATACAAGGAAATAAAAACAAAAAAAATATTTTTCTCAATCATAGCTTTTATTAAAAAAAATAGTTTACATGAATTAACATTTACTGGTAAAACTTTTTTCCTTTAGGGTCATCTTATATTCAGGCTTTTTCTTTTTTTTCCTAAGTTAATATTCAGATTTTGGGGGGTCGTCTTATAATCAGGGTCGTTAGAGCAATTTGAAATACCCTGAGGTGTCTAGTTTTCAAAAATATATGGTTTGATGGGGTAAATTGAACTGGCCGGCTTCAAAGATTTCCCAAATAGGACATGGGGCAGTAGGATCAGATGTCAAGGTTTCAAGTAAAAAAATGCACACTTCCCAAATGTGGTATTTTACCTCCCAAACAACCAAACAAACCAATGCATGGGTGATATCACTGTACTCGTGAGATGTTGCTGAACACATATTGGGATGTTGGGTGATAGTGACATGTACTGGGAGCTGCAAATTCACACCTAATGTACAATTTGTGCATGGTAGTAGAATTAGTGCATGGCATGGGTTAAAATACCAGCATTTGAAATACCTTGGTGTGTCTAGTTTTCAAAAATATAGGATTTGATTGTGTAAATTGCATTCTCTGGGTTCAAAAATGTCCCAAATAGCACATGGGGCAGAACAACCAGATTTGGAAAAAAATGGATTTGAAATAGCAAAATGCTACTTGTACTTACTGCCTTATAACGTGCAAAACAAAGCAATAAACATAAAAACATTGGTTATTTCTAAACTCAGGACAAATAGAATATATTTAGCAGGTTTTATTTTATTAGCTTTTGTAGATGAGTAAATATTTTTTAAAGAAAACTGAGAAAAAGTGCTTTTTTCAGTTTTCCATCATATCTTATTATTATTTTTTATATGACCAAAAAAATGGTATCCGAAGAAAGCCTTTTATTTGTCCTGAAAAAAACAATATATAACTTGTGTGGGTACACTAAATAGTAGAGGAGAAAATTACAGCTAAAGACGAGCATTGCATAAGACGTGAAGGGTACAAAAAATAAAAAAACAGCCTGGACCTTAAGGGGTTAAATTTAAAATTAGATAATAATAATATATCTTTAACCAAACCGGTGCACTACTGCTATCTTTAATCTTATATTTACCCTATACCTCTGTCTAAGATTATTTTGAGTTTTTCACCCTCTTCCATCTGCATACCTGTCAACAGTACTGAATTTCCCAGGACAGTCCTGTTTTTTTTTCAGTCCTGTCCCACGAAATTTGAGTAAAGTGGGTATGCAAATGTAGGTAGGTAGAATAAATAAATTTAATACATTAAATAACTTTAATAATATAATAAGAAATGAACCCCTTATTTCTAATAAAATCTAGTAAATTTAAAATTACATAATAACCGGTGCACTACAACTATCCTTAACCTTACATTAACCCTATAACTCTAAGTCTACCCACTTTCTTCCATCGGCATACCTGCCAACAGTCCCAAATTTGACTGGACAGGACTGTTTTTTTTCCCTCTTTAGTCCTGTCCTGTCAAATATGGGTTGAAGGTAAGTATGCCATTGTAGTTGCAAATGTTAAGCAAGTATGTAAAATTGGTTGCAAATTCCCTATTCAACTTCTTCTACACGTTAATTTATTGGTTTCATCAGAATTTAATGGCAACCAGCAGAAAATGAAGACAAAATGAATACGAAGAACAATATTCGACAGAAACTAACACAGGAACGAATATTCATAGAATACAAAGATTTTTTTTCCTGAAGACGAACACGAAGACTTCGGCACCTTAGTCTACTGTGTACTCAATAAGCTGTTTTTGCACTTAAGCTGGTCATCAGTACAATTTTATTTGTGAGTGCATTTGTAATGAATTCTGTATTTATACTTTCATATTATACAGTGCTGTTCTTTCTTCCTTCCCTCTTTTATCTCCATTCTGATTCCTGGGAAGATCCTGGGAGTAGAAAATCATTATACATATATTCCTTTGGGATTGGAGGAGTCCTTGCAAGTTTTCGTATTTATTTATTTTCCTTTTTGTTTTGTTTTATTTTCTTTAACAAGTCTGGTTTATAGTATAATGTATTTTAAATATACTTATTCAATAAACATACCCACAGATCCAGATACAACCCTGCACCTTGGTTCCAATCACAGAAAGCAATACAAATCACCAACCAGAAGAAAATAGCATCTTTACCAATTCCTTCTTAGACCCTACTTCACCTACTAACTGTATATTTATTAAACCTCAATCCCAACCAACCCTCTCCATCTCAAACACCTAACCTTTCTCATTATCAAGCACTGCCAAGAATTGTAAAATAGCATCAACAGAATTGGTTGTTGGAATATTGTTGGTTATCTGTCATAAGACTATGGTTATGTAATAAAGTATTTATGCACCTGGTAGCCTATTTTAATACAAGTACTGAAAAGTAATCAGTCTCCAAGCATATGTGATTACATAGCTGATGCTAGAAATACCATAGATAGTATACATTTGTAATAGCTACCATTGATTAGATAATAGTCTAGATTGAAGAAATTAAGCCATTTCTTAATAGTAGCATCCTAATGACTCAATAATGTTATTTTACTTTGCCTCCTTCCCTTGACTTCTGGCAAAGGCAATCACTGTTGGCAGTGATGAATTCTAGTCGTTGTGCTAGCTTTTAATGTTTAGCTTGATGAAACAATTTTCCAGGTGCACTTGTGTAGCTTTCTTTCATAGATCCAGTATTTAATCAGATGGTTCAGTTGTTATCGCTTCATCTTGAGCTTGTCTTTTGATATCTGGGGATGGGGGTCACCTAGCTGCAGTAAATGATCATAAGGAATTGTAGAACAAGGAAAGTTGATTAAAACAAAGATATTTTTGTCTGTATTATAATGTCACAAGGGAGTCTTTTGGGAAATATATATTTATTAATATACACTGTAAACATCATTAAAATGACATGCCAAGTAACCATTTTAGCCCCCTCTCTTCCCATTTTTCATTTCTTCATGGATCATTTGCACTAATTTCACTACTTCAAAATACATTTTTATACAATTTTAAAAATGTAATATTTAAGCCAAATATACTTTACACAAAACATTTTACTTGTCACTAGCATTGCACTGTTCTCTGTAGATACTCCAGCAATAGGAATGTGTGCAATTATTTTAATAACGCAACAGCCAAGAACCTTTTTTTCTTGAAATTAAAATGAAATTAAAAAAATATGTATATTATTTGTTAGTCAGGAATTTGAACTACTTATTTTTCATAATATATTTTCATTTAATTAGATGCCAGTGTGAAAAAGCCCATTATTTAGATATCATATTTTATATTTAGTTAAAATGACAAAGAAGAGATTTAATTTACTAGGATCTGTGTACACCTTATGGACAATAGGAAACCTTGAAGGAATGTAGAAAAATGCTTTAGTTTGATCAACAAATTCTTCAGAGACAGTTTGTAACACAATATGTGAAATGCATTCAATACAAAGAAATTATTAATTAACTTTAGACAGTACCCACCTTTTTCTTAATAAAGGATATGTTCAATGTGATGGATGTCAACAAGAGAATTGCTGATTTCAAGGGTCTTATAGGAAGGAACTGAATCTCCAATTACCAAAAAATGAAGCTGAATATATCTTACAATTCTTTTATGGAACGGAAAATCATGAAAACTGATTATAAAACCAATGAATGTTTTGATTGTTTCACGTTATCCACTTTGTGAGTCCCTTTGGACATTTTTTAAAATGACTGACCAAGAACCAAGACTGGGGAATTCAGTGATGAAAGTTTTAAACAAATAATATTTTGTATATAGTATTACAAAAATTGTAATTAAATAGCAAGTTATATTTTGCACTGCAAATATGGATAAATTGATAATAAAGCCAAACGACAACACACCAAATCACAAAATTGCAAGTATGTTTCTCATTTACCTAAGATGTGTTCATCTGCCATGTATAAAGGAAGCTATGCAAAAATAGTTTCATAATATGATTTTTCCCTAGTCAAAATCTTTGGTTCTGAAAAATTACAAAAGTTTTTTAAAAAAATGTGTTCTTCAACCTTTTTTCTAGTGGCCCAAATTCTTATTGACTCCAAAAGGCAGTAAGATTTCTCCTTGGTTCAAGATGCTCTAAAATGTTAACATTATAGTCATTTATAGCCGTGTATGTTCTGCGTTTCTGAAAAATATCCAGACCCATTTTAAAGACATCCATTGTATTTGATAGCACCACCTTTCTTGTGAGTGTTTTTTTTGCCCTTACTGTAAAAAAATCCCTTCCTTTGTGGTGTATGAAATCTTCATGTCTGAGTGGATGACCTCTGGTTCTTTGTAAACAGGTCACTGGAGAACTCTTTATATTGGCCCTGCACATATTTATAAAATGTTATAATATCCCCTCTAAGATTTTGCTTTTCTGGTGTTTATAAATGCAACTTTTTAGTGTCTCTTCATAACTAAGATCTTCCAATCCCCTTATAATTTTGTGACCCTACTTTGCATCTATTCTTGTTCCATAATGTCCTCTTTTAAGGACTGGTGCCCAAAATTAAACCTCATATATGCATGTCTGCATTTAATCACTTGCCTTCCCAGTACCCCACTTGCCTGCCCAGTCCCCTACCTCCTGCAGAGAAGCAACATCAAGGTTAGATTTTATTACAACGCCATTTTTGGAGATCATTAATTAACAAATGAAAAAGAAGAGGACCCATGACAGACCCCTGATGTATTTTACTTTAATACCGTGGTCCAGTTTGAGAATTTTCCATTTATAACCACTCTTTGCATTCTATCTTTTAGCCAGTTTCCAATCCAAGTACATGATTTGCCCCAAGCCTATTTCTGACCATTTGTACAGTAACCTTTTATGTAGAACTGCATCAAATACCTTAGCAAGGTCCAAATAGATCAAATCTACTGCCACTCCTAGATCTATATTTTTAATGACTTCTTCATAGAATGCTATTTGGTTGGTTTGACAAGACCTGTCTTTCACAAAACTTTTCTGACTTCTACAAATTATATTCTGATTCAAGATGTATTCTTGAATGAATGCATGTGGCATCCAATTGAATAATATTCCTACTACAGATGTCAAGCTCACTGGCCTGTAGTTTCCTGGCTGAGATTTAGAACCCTTTTACATTATGGGCACTACATCTGCCTTACATGAAAATGAGTATAATGCTTGCCAATAAAGACAATAAATGGTAACATACTCTTGGAATACAGGCTCTCAGAAATTGAAGTGCTCCCCTCCCCAACACCTTTTATCTGTATGTTATACTGTATACCCTTTGTCTTGGTTATAGGTTACTTGGATAATGATGTTTACGAGACAATAGATTACATGGTACCAAAAGTTGGCATCATATGTCTTCACCTATAGACTTGGCATGACCTTGACATGGCACTCGCTGTAGATAACTGATACAATTACTTCATTAAAAGACTGCAGTACCTTAAATGTAGCACACACTCAGGCTGCTAGTACACATTAGAACATCCACACAACTATAGTTAACCAGTTTGCTTATATATCTCTAGTGATATATCTCGAGTTAATATATGACATTCTAAATGAAAGTGTGAGTACACTACTAATATATTGAATTAATCATGGAGAATATATTGAGAATATATTGTTAGCATACTAATAAAAACCTGTGACTATGTAACAGATGCTGCAGGCACTACATTTTTATAAATGTAGTGCTAAGGGATATGTATATATTCTAAAATGTGAAGCTGTATTTTTGGAAATGTGATTTCTACAGAAAGAATCTAAATTAGTGGCCATGCTGTGACCCTATAACCTTCTGCAATCTCTTTCTTTTGCTATATAACTATTATTTCTCCTCCAGGGCCACCTTTTCTTTTTTAACTTTGTCATCACCTCTTTCTTTTGCTACTCACATTAAGTAAGTACCTGACATGTTTTTGTTCTATGCAAGCACTAATGATTTCCTCCCTAGACTACTGTAACTCCATGCTCATTAGTCTTCATACTTCATGCATCCTTCCACTGCAATCCGTTCCCGATTAGTCACCATTATACTAAGGATTAGCTTAACTGCCAGTAAAAAAGAGCCATACTGGTGCAATGGATAAGTCCCTATCCCCCAACATTAGCCATGATGCTCATCAGAGTACAATTTATTTTCAATATGGATTAGATTGAAGCATCCTTGCACTAAAGAAAACAAAGCTAAATCTATATTTAATAAAAATGGGCCCTTACATTGAAACCTTAGATGCTTTTGCAAGGTCTTCGCTTCATCAGACTTTCCGCAACATTGATTGGTATATATTGCACAACTTACAGGTTCAGTGGGGATTCACTTATCTAAGGTTACATTATTATTGTTCACGTATCTGCTTTGAAACCTGCATATACTGTTTGCTTCATTGTATTGTTTTCCTGTAAATAA
This sequence comes from Spea bombifrons, assembly GCF_027358695.1. Classification (NCBI taxonomy): domain Eukaryota; kingdom Metazoa; phylum Chordata; class Amphibia; order Anura; family Pelobatidae; genus Spea; species Spea bombifrons. The sequence continues at coordinate 93,927,713 of NC_071087.1, forward strand.
AAGAAAATTAGGAAAAAAAGAAGAAATTACAGCCAGGTTGATGATAAGGGTGATGGAAGTTATGGCCCACAAAAGCAGATACACAAGAACAGCAAAATAATGCTTGTGAAAATGTATCTTTTTATCTAAACTGTGCTTGTACAGTGTATTATGTCATTTGCATATATTTACCCTATGCTGTGCGCTGTTGCCCAGTGAGATGAGTGTGTCATGTAGTCTGCCTTGTAGATTTCAAAAATTATACAATAACCTATGCATGGGAGGAATTTCCATAATCTAGAGATGCAGCGGAATACATTTTGGTAGTTGCATATAATCCTATGAAATATAGAACGCTTGGTGAAAAAAAGGCAAGCAAAAATTAATGTTATAACTTCCATTGCCAGGGATTGGTGACAAACTGGTTTCATGATAAGTGTCCAAATGTTCCTAGAAAAATACAGTGTCTTCTCTCTAAAAATATATAGACTTTTGTGGGGGCATTTTGAGTTGGTGGGCCAATAAGAAATCCCTAATGAGACAGGCCTCACAAAATAAAAATTTGAAAATGTCAAGTTTTGAAAAGGGTATTTTCAAAATCAAGACACGTACATAAATATATTTTGTGGTATTTTGGTCAACTGAATTAGTTGACAATTATAAGTTTTTTTTATTATTATTTTAATGTATTATTCATACTAAGTGTTGGACTATACATCTACATGGTATCAAAGGGATGTTCCATCTGTCTTTAAAAAACAATATATGATTTGTGTGGATACACGAAAGAATAAAAAGGAGAATCATGGTTAAAGGAACATAATGTAAAAATGCCTCCTCAGTAAAAAAAAAAAAAAAGGGGGGAGGTTAATAAAGACAAAGACATTAAATAAAAGTGAGCCAAATATAGGACCACAAGGTACAACATTATACCAGTCTTTTGGCATTATGTGAAACAAGAGTATACATTATACAGTCTTAAATTGAATAATATGTTTAACCCCTTCAATCCCAGGGGTTTTTGGTACCTCAAAGCCCAGAGCAATTTTGCCATTTTTGGGGTATGTCGGTTTAGCGATTATTCTCTGTTCCTGTGAATAGTGTACATATGTAAACTATATATTGTTTTTTCAAGGAGAGATAGAGCTTTCATTTGATACCATAGTTGGATGATTAGCAGAAAATTTAGAATGAGAAATTTAGTAAAAACTAGCGAAGATTAGAAAAATAAACTAATTTTTTTTTACATTTTCCCTCTGAATCCTCACAAAATAAGGTAAAGTGATGGAAAATCCCCTCCAAGTTTATCAGTTCAGGTGTCCTGATTTCAGAAATACCTAATTTATAAAGATTTTCCAGACTTTCCCAGCACCAGGGAGCATACTATTAGGTGTACAATTTTGTATAATTTTTATGCCTATGGCTTAACGGGTTTGGGGGTTGTGAACGGGGGCAGGAGGGTTATAATGGCTAGATGTTATGCTAGGGCAATGGGATGTAAGGTTTTTTTAAGAATTTTTTTATTATCTTTTTTTAAATATTTTTTTTTAATTTTTTTTTTATTTTAATTGTTTTAAATTTTTTTGTATTTTTTTAATTTTTTTTTTACACAGTAATGGTAGGAGGTCCTCCTAGGGACCTCCTGAACATGCCAGTGATGTCACAGTGACATCACAGCTTACATTATAATTTTTTTTGTATTATTTATATTATTATTTTAATGATTTTTTTAATATTATTTTTTAAATGAATTAACTTTTTTTTTTTTCAGCTTTTCTCTTACAGGACGGGAGGGGGAGTGAGAGAGATGGTCTTTCACTCCCCTCCCCGCGATCCCCCTGCACCGATCACACTGTGATCTCTATGCAGGTCCTCACAGACCTGCATAGAGATCCTAGCGTCTCTGTGCCTCATCGGAGGGCAGGATATCCCCGCAGGGGATATCCTGTCCTCCGATGACCTTCCGGGTTACGTCAGCAGTGACGCAACCCGGAAGGGAATGCCCGATCGCGCGTTTGCAACTGCGCGATCGCGCGATCGGGCAGTTTACCGGTAACAGCTTACCGGCTTTCATGCCGGAAGCTGTTACAGGCGATCGGACAGCAGAAAGCCGGCAAAGCCGGCTTCTGCTGTCAGTGGGGAGTCCAGGCTGTCAAACGACAGCCTGGTCTCCCGTGCAGCGGCAGGGATGTGTCCCTGACGCTGCACGAAGGGCTGGACGTACCGGGACGTCCATAGGGGTTTCTTTGTGGGCGTTTTTTGGACGTCCCGGTACGTCTATAGGGGAATGAAGGGGTTAATAATCCACAGGTCAGAAATTTTTAAGAGACTAATACACATAATTGGTTGATTCTCCTTGTCATATGTTTTATTTGTGTTAAGGGTAAAACAAGAGCGACCGTGGGTCTGAAATGTGCTTAGACCCCGAAAACGCCACCCTTAGTAGGTAGGATAGGGGCCAAAGAAATTAACCAATGCTGAATGTAAGTAGAGTAGAATTTATTAATAAAGGCTGTGTTAACTGTGATATAATTTGGGAGGTCTTTAAATGTTCTCCTTAACTCCTGTTCTGGGTTCAGGATGTGCGCTATGAAGGGAAGGCCTATCTGGGTGAGGTAAGGAAGCCTTATGTCGTATGCCAGGTATATATAATTTGATAGTGTTGAGGGAAAGTTTGAGATCCAGTGTGGCAGAAGGTGGCAAAAGGTAGAACTGAATGTAGGGAGAAAAGTTTTTTTCTTTATTAATCGCTCTTAAACCCCCCACCCTGCACATGAAACGAGTGGAGCTGCTGAGCAGCTCTCTCTAAACAAGACACCCTCCCTCCTTGCAAATGAAACGAGTAGAAAGCTGTTATGTATTGGGGTACTATGTAGTCTGTTTTGCCAGTAGATGGCAGCATAATGGAAATGTGTACTTGTTCTGTTGTGTTAGGTCTCTTGTGTATATATCTTAATGTGTTGCATGTGGTTAATGGAGTAAAGAAAAGAAGTTATGTTCCACTGCTTGTCTGTGTTTGTGAGCAACATATACATAACAAAAGCGAACACCCCCTCCCTCCCTGCACATAAAACAAGTAGAGCTAGTGAGCATCTCTATCTAAACAATATCCCATTCCTCTCTCCCTGCACACAAAACTAGTAGAAAATGAGCCCCCTCACTCCCTCTGCACACAAAACAAGTAGAGCTGCTGAGCAGCTCTGTCTAAATAGGCCCCCCTCCCTCCCTGCACAGCTGCTGCCCATGCCGAGAATAGAAGGTGAAAAGGAAAAAGAAGTTCTTACCCAGTCTGAAGACCGAGGAGGGAGTAGATGCTGAGTGAGCATGTCAGGATGCACAGAGAGGGACGCCCAGGGACGTGAGAGACTAGACGAGGTGCAGCAAAATGCACAAACGTGGGCAAAAAGACACCCCGGGAGCGTGAACAATATGCTCTGGAGCGCTAACGAAATGCCCTGCAGGAGAGGTACCTTCCACAAATACATTGATTTAACTATACCTTATACAGGGTCAGACACACTCTTCCTACAGTAAAAGGTCACTGGGACTGGCTCTTTATAATGTACAGTGAAGTGAAGGAATTAAAACCACAACTCTCCAGCAAACTTTCCTGTTGATTCTCCCTTAAGTGAATAGACTCCTTTATTATAACTTGTCTAAAAGCTCACCTGGAATCTGACCTGGAAAATAATGACTATTAGGATTACAACACAAATATAAATATGTAAATGTGACTATAACCCACAAAAATATGCTCCATAGGAAATAGTATCAAGGGGAAATTCGCACAATTATACAGTAGATCCAGCCACCAAATAAATTAATGCTAATTTCTAACCTTCTAAATACTAAAATGCATCATTAAGGATATATAACAAAGTGTGTAAAATATTTTGATGTCTAGAACTGATAGTATAGTTTAATAAATACAAGATAAAAGTGCAGAGAGATAAGACTGGCTAGCAATCTGTTGTGCCAGTATGTCATTGCACAGCTATTCCAATCTAATTAAACTGTTATAACGGAAATAAACAGAGTTATACATTTTCTGACGGTGCCTCTGTTTAGACAGTGCCATTTGGTAGAAATTTATTTTATGACCAATTAATATTTACAATGTTAAGTACTATACCTGGGAACCGGGTTTTCCCTGGGTCACGGGGGGGGGTCCTGACATGCCACCACCCACCACCCACCACCCATTTCCTCTTTAAATGGGGGTGTTTCCCATGATGTCAGCGGGGACACCCACCGAAGGCAGTGGGGATGCCCTCAATGTCATAGGTACCACCTACTGGTGTCAGCGGGACCGCTCACTGGTGTCAGTAGGCAGTCCTGGCTGCATCCCGCAAGGGTAAGCTCCGGGTAGCTGCAGCCCATAAGTTCCCAGGGCTTTAGTATTACATCCTAAAAACAACATGTCCTAGATGACCACTAGGACACAGTCATATGTTTAAAAGTCTTTGCAGCTGTAGGCACATGTCCATACTGGTAAACGAGAGATTGGGCTGTCATAGTGGTCTCCCTTGAATCGCTGGCACTGTGCTGGCTTATTGAGTGTAATGGCATCCAGTACTGGTCACACTTAAATGAAGCTGAATGCCTGAATTTCTACACTGCCACAGATGAAATCAAAGGTCAAATGAAACAGTTCCTAGAGGGTATATTCAGACGCTGTCAGGACTTTTGATTGCCCTGCTACAAGCTAATTACTGTTACTATGTTCAGCAATGCAGGGTTATAGCTATGTGATCATCTGCAGTAAGGATCAAAGTAAAAAAAAATCATTGAAAAAATGAATACAGTAAAAAAAACATTTAGTATAAATAACTTATTAAATAGGCCACATTGATGTCACAATGATATCATAAGGAAGATCGCTTAGATTTATAAAGAAGAGATCTGTAGTCAAAAAAATGTAGACCACACATGCAAACTGGATAACCTTTTGATCAGTATGTGGAAAAAATCCTAATTTTGCCTTTGCCTGAAACTTGTGCAGAAATTTAGATTGGGTGGTTTATTCTCTGGGCATTACTTGTACATTAGGTACGTTTTATTTACTGATTGCCTAATTGAGATTAAATTAGATGAAGGCTCATCAGAAGTAAAAAGGAACCCTGTAATAATTGAAAAGTAGATATGATAGTACTGTTAATTAAAAACTTGATTTACTGCTAAATTATATTTTATAGCTGATAGGACTTCAGAACAAAGATAGCCGCAACCTGTGATATTAAAACAAAAATGAAATTTGGCTCTCAGAATACAATTAAATTATTCCAATAAAGGATCGGCTAATGGTTACAATGAATTGGAATACACGGTTGGCTTTTATTTGTCGTGTGAAAATATCACCTGCACAAAATGCTAAGTATTTCTTTTTGTTTGCTATACTCATACATGGTAACATCTGTTGCTGCAAAGACATTTCATTAGAATAGTGTGACATTATTAGTCTCTTTATGCACAATATAATGGCCAAATCAACTGGATTTGATGTTTTCAACAAAGGTTTATTGATTCGTAAAAAAAAAATAAAAAGAAGAAATGAAATTTAGTTAAGTTATATGTTTCTGTAATATAGGTATTTTCAAGACTGTTTGTGTTGACAGCTATAGGGATTCAAGCAGTCAGCAGGTGTGACTTTCTGCTAAGCCGTGGTGCCTCTATCAAGATCATTGCTTACACTAAATGTATCCACTAATAAGTAGCCAGAACCTCTGTGTTTGTCGCATCTATGTGATTCTGCTTTGTCATATTGATCATTCCCATCTACCATTTGTCATGATCTCTAGCCTGTTATCTGGACTTTTCTATAACTAATCAAACGTATTTGTGTTTTATAAACGCATACACAATTGAAAGCCAATAATTTGAAATAGATGAATAAAAAGGCGAGAGCACGACAATAGAAGAAGATATTGGGATCACATCAGTAAAGAATGGGTTGCAGGTAAGTTAAGACGAAACATACCATGTCACCAGGCTACCTGTGCATTATGGACTATTACTTTTTAAAATCCTAATCAAGTGTTAATTTAAGCATGAACATACAAGGAGGGAAGGAAGCACCGATACAGGCTGTTCACTCCTGCCAGGCTCTGGGTACATATCACAAAAGAGGTACCAATTCCAGAGTCAGCAATTTGACATTAATGGAACGGAGCAAAACCAAAATTCTTCAAGTTAAGATATAGCTTTTATTAGATCAAAAGTAAAAAAGTGAAAGCAATAAAATACGGGAGCAGATAAGGATTGTCAGAGAGCAGCCTGACGCGCTTCGTCCAAATACGCCTAAGTTTTTAACGGCTGGGGCCGGCAGGCAACCAGCTGCAATCAGTCAGCAATTAAGTAAACCACATGCTAAACCATTTGGAAAACATAAGATTTTCTCTCCCTATCACACATAAGTGGTATAATATTCTCGAACACAGACAAAGAAGGAGGATACAAGATATCTTTTTATTGTTATCCATGAACAGAATATACCTATATTGGAACTATATATTCATATGCATTGAGATAATAAACATTATTGTACTGATAGCAGCTCCTATACATTGTATATAATAGATAAGTTGTATCGATTCCAGCTAAGCGGGTAGTATAATACTAATGTATCCTGCCAAGGACCAAACTGGAAAATTCCCCACTATATTGTACTTTATCAAGTATAAAAATAAATATTTCCATTTTAAATCTGTGCAAAAGAAAAAAGAAAAACAAAACAGAAAAGAAAAGAGGAAGGGTTCCTAAAGAAAGGTTACCACATCCCATTTTGAATTGAGACCATGCATTTAGTCCTCAATATAAATATCCAAAAAATTTCACACTTACTAAGGAGTCTAAATGTGTCTCCACCCCTGGCTAGAGTCCACTATATCAATGATCTGACACATTAAGGTTCTTATTCTTTCTTGGAGGAACTGAAAATACCTAAACACAGGAGAGTTGGTGGGTTTGTCTCGTTTCTATTTTAATTCAGTAGTATAAAAAAAAAACTTCACGCTGAGTCTAAATGTGTTTCCACCCCTGGCTGGAGTCTTGGTGGATTTATCTCCTATAACGTATAAATGTTTCCTGCATTTGAATTGTCTGGAAGTTCTACCGAGATATTGTATTCTGCCAACTTTACAAGTTAACAGATACACAACATTATTGGTACAGCAATTAGCATATATCTTCATGTCAAATTTGCCTCCCATAACAGTAGATGTGAAACATTAACCAGCGCTAATATACCCAATATTTGGTTTATTACAAGATGAGGTTTTTTTCAGTGCAAATGCTCTGAAAAATAACCCTTGTCTTATTGTAACATTTGCAACGTGAACTACAGATGAGGAATCCAGTATGCAAGAACAGCAATAAATAGGAGCAGATAGATATACTATCCAATAGAATGGTCAGTCAAGCAGGGTCAGGAGTGGAGAATTCGGCGTAGTCAGGAACAGGCAAATATCAGAAACAAGTAGTGTAAGATAACTACTGCAGGCGTAGCAGCTCAGCCAGTACAACAACCAAGCACTGAATGAGAGTCAGTGCTCAGTTTTTAAACTTGCCGCGCTCCTAAGCCCCCCCCCCCAGCCAATGACGTAGCAGAGAAGTCTACTACGAGTACCCACTGGACACGGGCACTCTGAAGCACAACACTGAGGAGGACCGTGACTGGACAGCACAGAAGGTAGGTATCGAGTACCCGCTATCCAAGGGTACTCGGGTGATTGGCTGCGTTGCGGTTCGTGATGTTGACGTCCTGGATCGTGACACTTATATTCAAGATCATCTTATAATCAGACCTCAAACAGAGGTCTGACAATCAGATTAAGATCCAGATCCCCGCAGAGCCCCCTGATCGGTGAACGTCTACGCCATGCACACGGACAAGCTCCACTGTTGCCGGCACTTCCTCTGGGGCTTCTATGGTGGAGCACCAGCGTGACGTGACCTTCCAGTGCTCAGTCATAGAAACCCCTTAACACCAGGGAGTCTGGAGTATGAGGGATAAGTCTAGGGATGCGTCGGTCGGGGAGGGGCATATAGGGGGTATGAGGTATATCAGGGAGGCAGATTGGCAAATAGGGGGAATAAGGCATATCTGGGGCAGAGTGGTAAATAGCGGGTATAAGGCATATCGGGGGACAGAGTGGCATATAGGGGGGTATAAGGCATATCAGGGAGGGCAGAGTGGCATATAGGGGGTATAAGGCATATCTGGGGGCACAGTAGCAAGCCGTGGAGCAGATGTGCATAACTGGGGGACAGGTTGGTAAATAAAAGGAAATAAAAACAAAAATGCATTTTTCTCAATCATAGTTTTTATTAACAATAGTTTACATGTGAATTAATATTTACTAATAAAACTTTTTTCTTATAGGGTAGTCTTATATTCAGGCTTTTTCTTTTTTTCTAAATTAATATTCAGATTTTGGGGGTTCATCTTATAATCAGGATAGTCTTATAATCGAGCTAATACGGTACTTAAAGTGCATGCAGATCTTATGTCCACATTTAAAATTGCCTATAGCCCTCAGCCAGGAAGCAGGTTTGCACCTGGTTTGGGGCATAAACATACTCGGGGAGAGTATAGACCAGTGTGTTTTTTGCTCTTTTGGCTGAGAAATGACATCCCTTCTTTAGAATGGTTTCCAAATAGGATCAACACTCATCATGGGTAACTATTTCTTCATTAGATGACAAATTGCCTCAAACTCAGCACTGTAAGTAGTAATAAATGTAGTGTGATTTGTGATTAATATCTCCTTTTCTGTTTGTGGGTGTTGTTGAGTAAATCCATTCTGTTTAAATGGTCAACTGTCCTTTTGGCTTTCAGGATGACACTTAGAGGGTAGCCCCTCTATTTAATCCTCTTAATAAGATCATTAGCTTGTCTTTGGTATGCCTCCTCCGTGCTGCATATCCTTTTAAGGCATTTCAATTGCCCCTTTGGAATACCTATCGATAAAGAGAAGAGAGTTATGTGAGTTGGGTGTTCTGTATATATCTGTCTGATGTGATTTGTAGCTACACTAACCACCAGAGTGACATCTAGATAATTTACAGTGTTAGCATGAGATTCAAATGTGAAGGTTAACATTATAATCGTTATGGTAAGTGACAAAGTTTCTGATCTCATCCAGATCCCCTTGCCAAATGAGTATCAAGTCATCTATGTAACAATAAACTTTCACCAATCAATGAATAGGTTGGCATATTTTTTTATAATTTGAATTAGATGTTTGGTATCCTGCAGGTAACCAGGAAGGTTGAGAACTAAGCCTTGGAGGTAAGAATCTATCGACTGGGAAAATTCTCATTAAGGGTTCCAATGTCTGAAACGATAGGTCTACTTGGGGGGAGGGATATGTAATGTTTTATGTATTTTAGGAAGGTGATATAATACATGGATCTTAGTAGATTCTACCACCAAAAAATCGGACACTTTTGGTGTTAACACCCCATCCCCTAGGCCATCATCAACCCACGATCTAAGTTGGTACAAAAAACAAGTCAGAAACAAGTCAAAAAACACATCAGGCAGTTGTCGCAGGGCTTAATCCCTATAATACACAGTATCTAATATAACAATAGCCTCTCCCTTATCAGAATATTTGAGGTTAATAGCCTTGTTTGTTTTTAACTGTTTGAGTGCCTGAAGTTTAGACTTAGTTAAATTGTAAAATTGTTAAATCAATCCTACAAACAGGTTGCTTAGGTAAGTCACACGGTTCCCTCTCTTTCGAAGTATGGAAAGCATTTAAAGTATTACCCCTTGATTGTATAGGGCAAATGGTAGACTTTTTACTAAATTTATGACCCAGGACACCATCATAAACCGATACATCAGATCTGTCAGAGGACAATGACTCCATAAATAAGTCAGAGAACAATACAAAAGTATTCAAAGTGGTTCAAAATGGATTCCTGATTAAGTAGTGTCTGATAAGGTGTGCCATCATTCCTACCAATGCTTGTATTCTCAGACTCTGACAGATCATTCACTGCCAGGAAATATTTTACCAAAGTCAAGTTTCTTACAAATTTGTTAACATTAAAAATTTTCGAACAAAGATCAAAGTTTGTAGTTGTCGAAAAACCTAAACCTTTACTTAATAGTAAAAACATTTAGCAAACTGTTGCCTACTCCCTGCCCACTCTCTGACCCTCCAATGTGGGACTGGGTCTAGTTTCACCCCTGATCACAACCGCATTCCCAAGAGTTGAAGGAGCTCCAGGCATCTAACCATGGAAAGTTCCCATCTATTATTACATCTTATTACTAGGGGTACAAACATAACATAACCTACAGATGTTTTGCTTGGGTGATTTTAATAATGGTTTTCAAAAGTGATACATTTGTGCAAAATAGTATTAACACCAATAAGATTTACTAATGTGAAAAATATTAAAATTCTAATATAATTATATAAACGTATAAACAATCCAAAGTACTGATGCTATTCTGTCACTTACTGGTTTAAAATTAATTATTCATTGCTGCCCAGTGCTCTAGGTAAAAAGCATTCTTGTATCTCAAGAGTATAATTTAATCATTTAATAAATACTATTAGTTACTATCTTTAAAGAGCAAAGAGATATGCAGACTTAGTCCCAAATTAATTAACATTATAATATGTAAAACACAAACACAGCAAGGAATCTAGAGAAAACTCAGATTGACATGTAATCTTGGGGGACTGTTTAAAATGTGTCCGTTTAGAATGTGGTCAAGAGGTTTTTTTTTAGGAATTAGATTATAGGAATAACAGTAAGAAACAAGTCTATGCTGATCAAGGAGAACAAGTATAGAGTATGTAGCAGACAAATATCAGAAACTATTAATAACGGGCTATGTGATGATATGCTAGATGCTTAAAATAAAACTATGTGAACAGGGGAATTAAGTAGCTAAATGCCTATGCATTCTAATCTATCCAAAGAGTAGGCATTAAGAAAATCTTTAGCTGAAATCAATAAAAGATTTGCAAATTCAGTGAAATTTAATTTAAAGGGAGACGGAACTAAAACTTTTAATAAATCATATTAAAACTTAGGTGGTAAACATTGCCCCAGAGGGGAAAAAAGGGTTATAATGTGACATATAGGTCCCTTTAAATAGGATACTTTATTAACCAAAGATTATGTGGCATATAAAGGGCTAAAAATTAGGCTAGGGAGGGAGTATGTAAATGTCCGGGTATACAAATAAGACTATACCTACAGAAACACCCTATACCTGCCTGCTTAAAAGATGATAGCTTGCACAGATGTTGTATCACTTTCTGGCCTATTGGAAGCTGAAAATGCTATTGAACACCTAGTGAGGCATGTTCCCTATCTACGGGTTAAATTCCTCCTTACTAGAGCTAGGTTTCTGAACAAAACAACTGTCAGCCTCAATAGTTAGCTCATAGTTGACATTGTATCCCAATACTTAGAAGAATGGCAGATTTTTTTTATATTTTCCACATATTTGTATGATTTCACTTTATTGACCCCAGGGATCTCTCCTAACCAAATGCCACCCCTAATGATGGCAGCAGGACCTTCTCATCTCTTTAGCGTTTTTAATGCCAGAATGGGTGTTTGGGCTTTCAAACAAAATCAAAATGTAACATGCTCACTCTGAGTGCAGAACAAATGATGCTGGCTTTTGTGGGCTGTCATTGTTTAGGATGTACTGTTACAGCCTATGAATTTGTTTGGGCTGCTTAACTTATTGTATGTTCTTTTTGAGTGACTCATACTTAAATATGAATTCAAGTCCGATCAATCGATATAAAAGTGTGCTGCTTAAATTGAGCCCAGACTTTATCACATTAATGTCATTGGGTATGTTTAGATACACCATATGACCAAGGGTATGTGGACATATCACAGTCACACCAAATGACCTTGTTGGACATGCCATTCCAAAACCTTGGGCATTAATATGGAGTTGCCCTCCCAAATTTTTTCTGGGAAGGCTTTCCACAAGATTTTTGAGTGTGTCTGTGGGAATCTACGCCCACTCAGCCAAAAGAGCATTAATGAACTCAGGCACTGATGTTGGACGAGAAGGTCTGCCTCACAATCAGTGTTCCAATTCACCAGAAATGTGTTCAGTTGGGTTAAAGTCAGGACTCCGTCAAGTTCCTCTACATCAAATTTGTCAAATCATCCCCATGGATCTTGCTTTGCGCAGAGGGAACTCAGTGGTGTTGGATCAGGGAAGAGCCTTACCCAAACTGGTGCCACAAAGCTGGACACATTCAAATGTCTAAAATATCTTTGTATTCTGCAGCATTGATATTATCTCTCACTGGAACCTAGCACAAACCCTGAAAACTGCCCTAGACTATTATCCCTCCTCCACCTAACTTTACCGTAAGCACTAGGCATTTCAGTAGGTAGCGTTTCCCAGGGATCTTGCAAACAACTGATTCATCATTCCAGAGAACACATTACCACAGCTCCAGAGTCCACTCATACACCACGAGCTTTACACCACTCTAGCCGATATTTGGTATTGCAAGAGTCCAATTATTTTTGGGGAAGGGAAGTGTGCAAATGGGACCTAAATCAACTAAAATGGCTCATTCCCTTTGGTAATAAGTCCTTGTGTTAGTGTGTATGGACACGTACAAGGACAGTCAGTTTTATTTTCTGGTCCACTTCACACAGTTAACAAGCAACTCTATTGGTCGCCGGCAGGGAGCTCCTATGCCATCAACCAATTAAGTGGAGTTATCTGAGGAAACTCTATTGGTCACTCGTACAGACCTTTAACGCCTGGAGCGGGGAGACTAATGGTTTGATGCCAGAGGAGGCCCCTGCAGGTGACCAATAGAGTCGCTCTGACAGACCTTTAACTCCTTGAGCGAACCTACGAATTTAAGCTCCCATTTACCCCTGCAATGCTGCGTAGATAAGGTAGGCTAGATGGAGAACGGACCAGGGAGAGTAGTAAACGAAGACGAACACAAAGATTCTTCATGTTGTGTGTCTTCGTCTTCGTGTACGTTCTGCCACCGCCATATTCGTTTCTTTGGCTGAAAAACAAAAACACACCCTTCATGTTCGTTTCCATGTTTGCCCAAATCCGAATGCACACGTCTAGTATAAATATCTTCCAATTATCATGTTGGCATTATGTTCTTCCAAAAAGAACCTTAGAGCTTTGTGAAATTAAATATATTTAATTTACATTTTTTATTGTGCATCTAAGGAGCTTTCATAATCCAAAATTACACATAATTTTTTATCTGCACAGCCATCAAGAGACCTTTAGATAATGTAATATGTAGACAAAACCACATGTTTTTCTTTTTTGTATTTAAGTATGAAGTATTTTAGTGATTTCTAACCTTTACAAAGTACACAATTAAGCATACTACTGAACACTGGCACCTTAAAATGCACTTACTAATTTTTGCATGTTGTCATGCTAGCTAGCCACTGTCACAGAATTTAACAATAACTTTGTAGAAAAAAAATGCTTTAAGCCATTACAAAGGCCTTATTTCTGCATTAATTTGTAATGTCAACGAGGATTGATAACTTCTTATTCTTGGACAATTTGTTACAGCAAAAAAAGCAGTTAACTAAAAAAACTGCTCTGGTAGGTGATGCCAAAAGAATCAACACAAGCAATCATTTTAACGCGGGATATGTATTAAAATACAGATCTAGTCGTATGATCAATATTTATTTATATCTGCTATTTGTTTCTTCTTCTGAAAGCTATGAAACTTCCCTTGTAAGTTAATTTCTAAATAAATAAGACATGGTAAAATTGTGGGTAAAAGATGTTTACAGGTATAAGCAGTTGTTCAATTTTCATGGCTTTAAATCTGTGACTATTATTGAAATTTATGATCAAATGCATATACCACTTCATCTTTAAAGAAACAATGACCATACTTTCTACTTTCCTGGGCATGGTTAATCCGATGTCAATGAAGCACCTTTTTGAGGCCAAAAAATCTAAGGGGCTTGTGGTGTTGTTTGAGAGATTCTGGTAGTACCAATATATGACAAGCTCTTTGAAAGTTATGCATAAAAAATACTCTATTACAGTATTTGAAAAAAGTGGTTTTATCACCATAGCAACCAATGAAGTGGTCCCTTCATACAATTGTTCTTAAGGTGATAAGATTGCTTTTCTAACTTTACACCAGAAACTAGACTTGGACGCCAACCAACTCTTCGTGTTCATCTTTGTTGGGGGGGAATCTTCGTATTTCACGAATATTCACCTGTTCCTGCGTTCGGTTCGGGCGAATATTCATGTACATTCTTCGTGTTCGTTTTTTTCTTTGTTTTTTTGTAGAAGGGGTTAATACGGGGTTAATACGGGGTTAACGCGGTACGCACTACGCAGCAGCTTTGGCACCAGGATTTTAAATGTCTGTACGAGCAAGTGCACTTCATTGGTTGATCGCAGATGAGCCCCGTGCTGGCGACCAATAGAGTCGCTCATACAGACTTTTAAAATCCTGGTGCCGCAACTTGGCCGGGGCTAGTACGGACCTTTAACTCTTGGAGCCGGGAGACTCTATTGGTCGCCTGCACGCGAGTTAAAGGTAGCGAACCTACGGATTTCCGCCCCCGTTATCTACGCAGTATCGCAGGAGTTAACGGGAGATAGATGGGGAACCCTTCATGTTCGTTTTCATGTTTGCCCGAATATGAACGCACAAGTCTACTTTAAACTTAACCTTCTATGAATGTGGAGAATATTCCACCAATAAACATTATGAAAACTATTCATTGGACATAACTACTTTGTTTAAATTCACCTTTAACAGAACATGCCATGAAATATGCTCGGTCTTCTCAGAGGCTTCTTCTTGAGTAGAAGAAGAGGATCAATTAATTCATAACAATGTCCTGCCAGCTATTTCCTATTACGGGAGCGAACACAGTTCTCTCATGTCCAGGAATCACATGAACTCATTCCAGTGATAAAAATTATTAAGATCAATGTCCCAGGGACTGCAGTCTAATATCTAAATAATGAAAAGCGGCTAACTAAAAACACAAGCATTAAATTGCTTTATAATTATCCAAATCTATGCACTGGGACTTTGACTTTCAATTTGTACCTGTACAATTTGTAGATGTCTTCCTGAGCGATTAATGATCTCATTGAAGCACACCATCGTCTGCTGAATATGTAATCATTTGTTTTCCTCTGTAGCCACGAATTCAGATGAGTGACATTTTTTCAGTTAATCGAGGGCAAAATTTGCAAGTGATTTGCTGCTGTGAAACATGCACATTAAAACGTATTCTTATTTTCACTATAGTACTTATTTATATATACAAGGCATTTGAATATATTAAATGAATATTGTATTTAGTATATGTCAGCGCATTTCTGTAAGTATTGAAAAGTATAATTTACACATTTTCCGATTTTTTTATTTTTTTTAAAGCACACTTCTGAACTATGAAAAGCATTTTCTTTTACTTGTCATTCTTGATTCATATCTTGTTTGCATGACTAAATTTCCTATTTCCTCACAGCTTTTCATTTCCCCTTGCAGAGCACAATAAATACACATGTAAATGCAGTCCTAAAAATACTAATAATAAAGGGAGAGAGATAGAGAGAGAGAGAGAGAGAGAGAGAGAGAGAGAGAGAGAGAGAGAAGGAAACATATTTCACACACAGACACACACAAATATATATATTTGTGGTAGGGGTAAAACAAGTGTGAACGTCCAGCTGGGTCTGAAATGTGCCTAGACCCCTAAAACACCCCCCTTAGTAGGTAGGATAGGGCCTACCTCTCGGAAAGGAGAAGAAAGGAGGATAGGAAAGTGAAAATATGGAGAATCAAGACTGAGGGGAGCAGAAAGAGTGAACGGGGAGGGGAGAGCTAATGAAATTGTCACCCGCTCCCGTAGATCCGCTGTCCCCCGTCGTCCTGCGTCCGTCCGTCCGGCTCCCGGCTCGCCGCTTCACTTACCTCGTGACGAGGTCAGGAGGAAGCGTCGGCCGGGTGCTCGGCATTGCGGTCGTGCTCCCCCTGCTGGACACGTGCGTTACTGCAGCTAGGTTTAGCCGCAGCTGCCGCGTTTTGGCAGGTAGGGGGCGCGTGTGACGTCAGCGTTGGGGGCGTGGTGGCTACCGGCGCCAAGTTTAAAAATCCGGAAGCCCTGTTACCGGTACCCTGGTGTGGTCTTTTGCTGGTTACCGTTCGAGTGCGTTCTATGATTTATCTGACCCTTTGGCTTGTCCTGACTACCCTCTGCTCTGCGATTTGGCTGTGTTTGTTCCTCTACGTGTATGACCTGGATGGTCTGACTACCCGCTTTGGATCTGACCCACCTTCTGGCTGACTACCCGTCCTGTGTATGACCTGGATCATCTGACTACCCGCTTTGGATCTGACCCACCTTCTGGCTGACTACCCGTCCCGTGTATGACCCCTGGCTTGTCTGACTCTGCGTTTGTTTTGCTCTCCTCCTACACTATTTTGGTGGAGATCTCTCCAGCTGTACCCAGAGACTATCTACTTCTCCATATCTACCTACTCCGGGGCCTCCTCACTGTTGGGATCATCGAATACCTGGGGGTTGTGTCTCTGCGCACTCCTCCAGGAGAAGAACTTCCGCGGTGAGTGCTCTGGCTTGTGGTAGACGTGACAGAAATGCCCTGAAGGAGAGGGTCCTGAAGAGGACCCCCCACACACACAAATACAGGCTGAAAACAGCCTTTACATTTGTGGTAGGGGTAAACCAAGAGTGAATGTCCAGTGGGTCTGAAATGTGCCTAGACCTCTAAAAACAGCCCCCTTAGTAGCCAGGAAAGGGGCCAAAGAAATAAACTAATGCTGAATATAGAAGTAGAGTAGGATTTATTAGTAAAATGCACAAACTTAAGCAAAAAGATGCCCCGGGAGTGTGAAGGAGATGCCCTGGTAGTGTGAATGGAACACTCTGCAAGTGCTAAGGAGATATACTTTTGTCAATAGAATGCCAGGTCAATAGAATTAAGAGTATACTAATTATTTTACAATATTGCATAATTTGTAAGTTTCAAATTTCCAAAATAAAACCATGATGCACATCAGTAAGGAAAACAATACTTATCTCACAGGTGACCTTAGTTAATTCATGGTAATTCACTTAGAAACTGCATGTGTTTAGTTTTCTGCTTCGAAAATTGGATTTCTACTGATTTGAGTCAAGTTGGTGTCAGGTCCAACGTAATGGCAGTTGAATTAAACATGATGTTGCAGCTATGTTAATGGTTAAGTCTGTCGGCAGGGCCGGCCTTTGGGGTGTGCGACCTGTGCGACTGCACAGGGCGCCACACTCCAGGGGGCGCCGCTGCGGGGTCCGCCGCGGGGTCCGCCGCCGCCAGTAGCGTACCTAGCGGGGGGGGTGCCGCTCATCAGAGGGGTGCCAACTTGCCGGCACCCCTCCAGAGACGGGCAGTAATGTCCGCCGCTGGAGGAGCAGGCTCGCAAGGGAGCGGTATCGGAGGTCTTTAACAGACCTCCGGCTCCCTTGAGTGATTTTAAGCCGGTTCAAGGATCTCCCTTGAACCCGGCTTAAAATCACTCAAGGGAGCCGGAGGTCTGTTAAAGACCTCCGATACCGCTCCCTTGTGATCCGCGCGGCAACAGCTGCTGTACGCCGGGGTTTGTTGGCAGATCCCGGCGCACAACACTGAAGCCGCGCCCACCGCTGTCCGTGCCCTCTGACCCGGAAGAAGATAGAAGAACTGAAGAAGAGGAGCGAAGAGAAGGAAAAGGAGCTGTAAGGAGAGAAGAGGAAAGGTAGGAAAGCATTCAGTGAGAGTGAGAGTGGATTAGTATATGTGTGGATTGGTATATGTGTGGATTAGTATGTGTGGATTGGTATATGTGTGGATTAGTATGTGTGGATTGGTATGTGTGTGGATTAGTATGTGTGGATTGGTATGTGTGTGTGGATTAGTATATGTGTGGATTGGTATATGTGTGGATTAGTATGTGTGGATTGGTATGTGTGTGGATTGGTATATATGTGTGGATTGGTATATATGTGTGGATTGGTATATATGTGTGGATTGGTATATATGGGTGGATTGGTGTATGTGTGGATTGGTATATGTGTGGATTAGTGTGTGTGTGGATTAGTGTGTGTGGATTGGTATATGTGTGGATTAGTGTGTGTGTGGATTAGTATATGTGTGGATTGGTATGTGTGTGGATTGGTATGTGTGTGGATTGGTATATATGTGTGGATTAGTGGATTGGTGTATACGTGTGGATTAGTGTATACGTGTGGATTAGTGTATACGTGTGGATTGGTATACGTGT
Organism: Spea bombifrons; assembly: GCF_027358695.1. NCBI lineage: Eukaryota > Metazoa > Chordata > Amphibia > Anura > Pelobatidae > Spea > Spea bombifrons. The sequence continues at coordinate 93,945,994 of NC_071087.1, forward strand.
GGATTGGTATATGTGTGGATTGGTAAATGTGTGAGAGTGATGGGTGTTATGCTGTACCATTTCCAATGTCTTTTTCATGATCTAATTATGCTCTAAAAGTACATCATAACTCCCATCACTCTATACTGTTCCATACAGTGGCAGAGCTGGGAGGCAGAGGCCTTGCACCCCCACCGCAGGACTCCTGAAAGGTAAGTGAACTTCAAAGAGGGAAAGGATAGTTAAGAGGGGGTAGATAGGGAGAAGGGAGTGAGACAGGGGAAAGGGGGTAGATAGGGAGAAGGGCGTGAGAAGGGGTAGATAGGGCAGAAGGGCGTGAGAAGGGGTAGATAGGGCAATCATACTCCTATCATGCCAAGTCTGCGAGTACATCCTGGAATCTGGGTATGCCTGGGCATGATAGGAATGTGATTGCTGTTAATTATATATATATATATATATATATATATATATATACAATATTGTTATTTAATTGTTTTGTCCTATTTTGGTGTGTTACTTACTTTAAATAAAAGTGTTAGATTTTTTTATGGTGTGTGGGGGGGTCATATTCGGTTTTGGCCAGGTAAATGCTGCACTTTCGGTTTCAGTCTAGAATTTGTTTCGGTGCATCCCTACTACTAAGCCAGACAATGAAGTGGTAGGCCTACACCACATCAGTGTTTGGCGTAGTATATAGCGATTGGGGTTTTGTTACAAGTTTTTATTCCTTTCTTTTTTTGGGATGGGGGGGCGCCAGAGGAGTAGTCCGCACAGGGCACCAGAACACCTAAGGCCGGCTCTGTCTGTCGGTCAACAGCCAAGTCTGTCTTGCAAGACTCTGAGCAGAGTTGGTAGTCAAGATGGGCAGTTGAGTCTGCTCCTGAGGAGACAAGTTGATTTTGTGGATTTTTTACCTTTTCTTTCAACATGACCAAAAACTTGACTATTACTGCAGCCCATTTTGAAATGTTGTAAAATTTTCACTGTGCAGGTTTCAATTATTTTACTCTGCCCATCTAGTCTCATCTTTTCCATGCATCCACTACCCTTTCAGTAAAGTAATATTTCCTGATTTTACTTTTAAACGTTTGCGCCTGTACCATGTTCTCTAGTTGTGGTAGTATTTTATCTTTTAAATAAACTCTCTTCCTTTATCATGATCCTTTATCACACTACTCTATTAAGTTGAATGACCCCTTATCTAGGTCTAGTTTAAAGCGTTAGACCTGTTTCATTGTATAGCTTGACTCTAGGTGTGTGGATTATGTTCACTATGACAAGATCATTGAGTATAATTAATGTCTCTTTAGGTGTAGGAAAATAACCAAAGACAATGAAGGAAAAAACAGAAAATCTTAATAGAAAATGTACTTGTGTAATGTTACTGATGTTTAAATGTAAATCTTATGTAGAAATGGGTCTATGTAATGCCATGCTGATGAGCCTACATTCAGCCCTTCCTCTGGTTAAACTTTTAATTCGGCAGCCAGACTATTAGCAATATTAAACAGAAAATGTCACAGAATGTCAAGATAGAAAATGTCATCAAGAAGGGAAAAAAGAATAGTCACCCCACAACATTTACAGATGAAATAAATATGCTTGCCATACATTTGATATTATAAATTTTGCATCCTATTAGCTTTGTTATCAAAAAGTGTTGATAAAGTTACTACTAATATCGCTAATGAACAATCTAAAAAGCCCTATGGGAGGCACGGATGCCCCAGTGATCACTTAGTATTGCTACTTTTGTATCCGCTATAAAAACAGATGTTTTATGTTATGCTTGTCTTTGTCCAGAAGAACATTGGAACATTGGACCAAATGAGAGCGATCTTGGCTTACATTGATCAATGGGTAAATTATTATTATTATTTATTGTTTTATATAGTGCCATCAAATTCTGTAGCGCTGTACAATGGGTAGACAGGACATAACAAGTAGTATGTAACATAACAAATTGACTAACAGAGAGGTGAGGAGGGCCTTGCTCAAACGAGTTTACAATCTAGAGGGATTTAGAGTGTATTACACAATAGGTAAAAGTGCCAGTGTAAGGGTAGGATCAGCCACACTAGTAAAAGTATTGTAGGAGAGGGACTAGGAAAAGTGAGCTAAAGGAATATGGGAGTACGTTAATGTGCTATGTTGTAAGCGTCCTTAAAGAAGTGGGTGTTGAGGGATTTTTTGAAGGAATAAAGGCACAGAGAAAGACAGATAAGCCAGGGGAGAGCATTCCAGAGGATAGGGGCAGCCCTTGAGAAATCTTGTAAGCATGCATGAGAGCTAGAAATCAGAGGAGGGGATAGAAGGAGATCATTGGATGAGAGAGAGGCTGGTGTGGAGTGTATTTAGAGATGAGTGATGAGATGTAGGTAGGGGAACTGCTGTGAAGGGTTTGAAAGTAAGAGTGAGGATTTTGAAATGGATCCTGAAGCGCACAGGCAAACAGGTCAGTCTTGGCTATGGGTGGATTATTCCTATTCCGTGCTCCCATATATGTTTATTAACAATCTCAAAATCATGTATGTTTTTCTGCTCAATTCTCCTAATTAGCTTTAGTTATTAACGTGGATATGATACTTTTCTCCTATATTTTACAGTAAATAAAACTGTGTAACTCTATTTGCCAGATCTGTATGATTATTCATCCCCATTATGTTATCTCTCCTCTAACTCTCCTTGTTTCTTCCTGTCATTTTCTGATCCATGCAGCCTTCATAAGGATAGATGAAGAGAGAATTGATCAGAAACTGCTGGCTCTGCCACATGCTGCAACCATTTTCAGTTTCCATAAGGTTAACCTTTAAACGCTATAACAGTTTAATTGATTGATAAACAAAAACACAAAGCAATAGGTAGTTTTCCTTAATTAATGTAATCATGCTAAATGCAGTAACAGTTAATAGGGCCTTTGACTAACTATTCATTTTGAACATTTTTATGTATATACTTTAGCTAGTGTTCTTAAAATTAGTGCAGCCACCTATATTGCATACATAATGATCACATGAGATTTGTCCCAACTTAAAAGAAGTTTAAGCATCTCTTGCATGGATAGGTTTTTAAGACAAATTTCCTAAAGTTTACATCTACTTTATGGTATCTTAAAATAAATATAAATTTTATACCTATCGGTAACCATTGCCCTTTAAAACAAAAGGTTTTTTTTTTTTTAAGAAAATGTATACTCTTTCAGTATCTGAGTGCTAATGTCAAATGTCCATGTCTTGACATATGCAACAATATACTTTTCTATATACATTTATATTTCATTATTTCTGCAAACTAACTGTTTCTATGGAATGCAAAATGAAAAAAATGAGCTTTACGGGTGTCTGAAATAATTCATTTGTATCAGTTTTGCAGGATCTGACTTGGTGTCATGGAATAACTATACTGCTCTCCACTTTTTCTGAAAGTCCAAAGAAATAGTAATGCATACAAATCATTTTACTGTTTAAAAGTTTTGAATAAAACATTCTAACCTTGTCATACTAAGTGACAGACAGAAATGTCACCATTGTTTGCCTGGGACAAATAATCCATACACTTCATGTATAATTCATCTGATCTTTAGGAATGTTTAACAATATTGAATTTAGATACATTTCTTCTTTAAAGTTAATCAGTATCACTTACATTTTAATGAGATATTTACATATTTTTGGGGTGGCAAACATAAAGTATCTAATACCACAAAACCATTTTCATAGTCATAACAGATTGCGTACATAATAAAATAATACAAATTGGTAATCCTGCCATATCATTAATTAATCGCTCATCACATCATTCTTCCTCACTGCTCTCAACGTAATAATCTTCAACTACTAACGTCTGGGGGGAAAAAACGCGCTTGTGTTTGTGGCCTCCGTTGAAACTGCTCATCACAACTCTTGCTCTATCACTTTTTAAAATGTATTTGCCTACCTTATCAACATTTCTACTATTTCTTGTTATCTTTAACTATGAAGCTTTAGTATGAGATTATGGAAAGTAAGGTCCCATTTCATTAAGTGAACACGTTATGGCTTTGGGTTTGTGATGACAATCCTCCTCCCACACAATTGTTATTGTTAAAGAAATAAGATAAACTTAGTAAAATATATAAAAAAGCATCATGTAGTAGAATCATATTTATAAAGAATCTTTACTATATTCTTGAAGTCTTGTCAAATCCAGAAAGCACTGTTGGCTAAACATTCTATAAATGAACCTAAAAACTTGTTTAATATATGATTTAGTAATCTAATACTTACAAAATCAATCATTTCATTCTGTTACGTTTGTTTCCACTTCACCTTTTCAACTATGAATTGTTTAATTATACTTAATTATATGTTATGTTCTGCTCAGCTGAAATTGAGCTATCAACGACCAGTTGGAGACAAGAACTTGATTAATAATATCTGAACTTAGTTTTTCCCTGTACTTGCTTCATTTACTGATTTAATGATTATATACATGTTAACAATTGTTGACCTGTACCTATTATTTAATTGTGGTAATGTGGCTTTAAATAAAAATCTTTTAAACACCATTTCTCCAAAATAAAGATTCTTCTTGTTGATACAATTAAAGAGAAATAAATATAGAAAGAAGAAATATAGTAAGACATTGGCATGATAGATGGCTACGCGATTCGCGTAGGCAACTTCTGTTGCAGCTGGAAGCAGATGCCGTTAGTAGCGGGGGTTGTCTGGGTCCATCGCGCAGACCTTCCCCGGCTGTCAGAGAGGAGAGTTCCCCGCACCGCTGCGGGGAATTCTCTCTGACAGCCGGAGGGTGTATGCGCGATGGACGCAGCAAGTATCTCTCCCAATTTATGTATATATACGAGTATATATGTGTATGTATGTGTGTTGATGCTGTGATGTTACCTTTAAATAATTATCCTCAATATAGACAAACATTTGTGCTTAATTTCCTAATTGTACAGTTGACAATAGACTTGTCTATGTGGGGGAAGATAGCTGAGAGCAGAGAAAAGATGCAGAAGTGGTTCTCAGAAGCAGAAATGTTTGGCAGAGAAGATAGGGAAACATATATGATATTAGTTGTACTGATATGGCCGCATACTCAACAATACTGCCACTCTAGCGGCAGATAGGGTCCTGCAGTATGCAGCTCTCAGCGAGATGGTGGACACACGTACATCATTTGGAGTTATGGCCAAGAAATGAGTATTGACCCTTCTTTAGACTATAGTAGGAAAACTATAGGAAAATATATTGGGCTATATTCATTAACTGAAGTAAAATGGATAATTTTTATCTCATCATTTTCCATTGCTTTAAAGGATAACTATTCAATTATTATTGATAGATTTACCAGCAATGTAAATAAAAACATGTAGAAAAAAATGAAAACATAATAAACAACTACCTTTTGCACAAACGGTTAAGGAGATTGGTTGTTGGTTGGATTGATCCCCACTTCTTATTGTATTTGTCCTAGTCAAAAGATAATTGCCCATTTGTGAAATGCCTTCAAACCTGTGAGGAAAAAAATCTGTGCGGAAAAAAATCTGCTTCATATTTGACATTTCATTTATCCAGATAAAGGTGAACTAATAACGATATAAAAATGTATTTGGAATTATGCGCCAGAAGGGTGAGAGAAGAAACAAAGAAATGGTAGAATCAGAAAAAGCTGCTAGTCACCCCAACGAACTGTTCAAATATGTTACAGGCACTGAAATAGTAAATTGTCATTTGCATATTAATTATGCCCCCCTGAAATTTTTACTTTTATTTTTAAGTTTTACTCCATGTAAGGAAGACTGATTTTACTGAGGGGATGGTGGATTTGTGCAAAAAAGAAGCTTGAGGTTCACAGAACCCCTGGGATTTGTACTTTTATTTAATTAAATAAAGTATCGTATTTGCTCGTATTGCAAATGCTCTGAAAAATACCTCTCGTCTTATATTTGAGGTTGTCTTATAATCGGACCTCAAATAGAGGTCTGACTACAAGACTACGATCCAGATGCCCCGCAGCCCTGCAGGGGACCTGGATCCTCCTTTCTGGCAGCCGGTGAACATCTGCGTGATGCGCGCAGACAACCTCCGCTGCTACCCAACATGTCCGCCAGTGCTTCTATGACGGGGCACCAGCATGATGTGACCTTCTGGTGCTCAGTTTTAGAAGCCCCAGTGGAAGTCCCAGGTAGCAGTGTAGGTTGTCTACATACATCGCGCACACGTCCACCAACTGTCCCCACTTGATACCAGAGAGTCTGGAGCACAGTAGACAAGTCTAGGTAAGTCAGGGGGGGGCAGATTAGCAAATAGAGGAGAAATAAGTCATATCTAGAGGCAAAGTGGCAAATAGGGGATATAAGGTATAAGGCATATCAGGGAGGGCAGAGTGACATATCAGGGATAGCAGAGTGGCATATAGGGGGGTAAAAGGCATATCTGGGGGGCAAAGTAGCATAAAGGGGGTATAAGGCATATCTGGGGGGCATAGTAGCAAGCCGTGGGGCAGATGTGCATAACATATAAATTATGATATTGCTAGAGCCTCGGCCATGTTTCCAACCTGTGTAATTGTTTGGTTGGAAATTGTACTGAGTTTAATCTGGAAGTAGGGTTGCTTATGGAGGAAGGTTTGTCTCACTTGTAGGGTATATAAGTATATCAAGTTGTCTGGTGGTGTCCTTCCCCTACATCGCTGGTTGGAGGTGGACAATCATTCCCTGCTTCAGTTGGATGGGGTTCATCTGATGGAAGTAGGGTTAAGTTTATTTCTCAGCTGCTTCCCAGATGCCGTTGAGCAGGCTCTGCCAAGCTAGGGTGAGGGCGTTGTTCTTACATTATACATGCGATCAGCTTAAACAGGGATGGGGATTGGGAACGGTTTTCCATGGCTGGCTTTTGGAAATATATCTATTGGTCTGGTTATTATTGTTATTTATATGTACCGTATTTGTTCGATTATAAGACAAGGTTTTTTCCAGAGCAAATGCTCTGAAAAATACCCCTCACCTTATAATCGGGGTCGTCTTATAATCAGACCTCAACTAGGTCTAACTATGAGACTAAGATCCAGATCCCCCACAGCGATGCAGTGGACCTGGATCCTCCTGTCTCCCCCCCAACTTACCAGTACGTCTGAGTCCCTGGTGCTTAGTCCGGGCAGCGTGTAGAGCTCTACGGGACTAAGCACCGGGCAGTGTGTAAAGCTCTACGCGATTCACGTAGACAACTTCCGCTGCAGCCGGGAGGAGGTGCGGTTAGCAGTGGGGGTTGTCTGCGTCCATCGTGCAGACCTTCCCCGGCTGTCAGAGATCAGAGTTCCCCGTGATCTCTGACAGCCGGGGAAGGTCTGCGCGATGGACGCGGACAACTCCCGCTGCTAGCCGCACCTCCTCTCGGCTGCAGCGGAACTTGTCTACGTGAATCGCGTAGAGCTCTACACGCTGAACCTGAACCGTCAAAAAATTAAATAAGCTTAGAAAGTGATCAAGGATCACTTTCTTCGCTTAAATGGCCTTGCTGCAATGCCTCGATGTCGAGGCATTCAGCAAGGCCGAGATCGGCATCGGGGGCCATGTCTGGCCCTCCCCGGGGCGTCAACAGCCGCCATACATTGTATGGCGGCGGACGCCCGTTTTAAAAGCGTTTAGGAGGCGATCAACGATCGCCTCCTGAACTTAAATGGTGTCGCTGGAATGCCTCGATCAGGAGGCATCCAGCGACACCAAACACTTACCTCTGGGTGGGCTGACCACCCAGTAAAAGATTTTTCAAATAAAAGTCATAAAATGTGTTTTTTTTTCAATTTTTCACCATGTTTTTTTTATTTTTTTTAATAGTAAATAAGATGATACGATCAAAATAATGAAGAAATAATCTGAAGAAAGCCCATCTTGTCCTGAAAAAAACAATATATAGCTTATGTGGGTACACTAAATGGGTGAGGAGAAAATTAGAGCTGAACACAAGCACCACAAAAGTGTCAAAACAGCCTCGGTCCCACAGGGTACAAAATGAAAAATGAGCCCGGTCCTTAAGGGGTTAAAAAAAATTGTTCACATAGTTTACATGAATTAACATTTACTGGTAAAACTTCTTTCCTATAGGGTCGTCTTATATTCAGGCTTTTTCTTTTTTTCATAAATTAATATTCAGATTTTGGGGGGTCGTCTTATAACCAGGGTCATCTTATAATCGAGCAAATACGGTATATTATTTTATGATCATTAAATACATGTTATGGTTATGTGTTTTCTGGCAAGGAATGTTTTTATGTTAATATAATAAAGCTATAGACGTTTTACACCCTACCATTGTTTTCTGGTCTTTTATTTGGGGTTTAAGCTTTGGTGGTCCTTTCTCCTGCAGCCATGTGTTATTGTATCTTAATTCCTTTGTAACAGTGATTTTTCTTTCTTTTTTTGTTAATTGATGCATTTAATAGGCCAATTGCTAAAATAATGTGCCAACCTCTAAAGAAGTAGGGTTCATGATAAACCTATTCCAAGTAACTACTAACCAGTTTTCACATTGAAAAAAAGCATTTATGGCAATTAGTAAATCTGAGCGAATGTACCACTGTTCTTATCGCATGTATTACAATTGCTATTTAGTTGGAGATAGATTTATTTGAATTCACCCTATTGAATCCATCTATAGAAGGTTGGACACATTTCTATGGATGTTTAAAGAAATGTTTTTATTTTACCCTGGCTGTTATTTACTTCCTTTTTTGTAGTGAGGATCATTTACCTCCGTAGAGTGTAGGGTTTATGCTTTTGGTTCCCTTTCCTTTATTTATACACTGAAGCTATCGTAACACATAAAGGTCAGAACAGAAACACATAAAATTATCTGTATTATATAAAACATGCAATCTAGTATTGTACTAATATAGAAAGTCACACAAAGTAGCTGAGTATATGAAATTTAAAGTTGAGATTTTTAACTTTGTATGTGCAATGATTTGCTGTCAGCTTTTAAAGTGTGTAACTAGTACTGTGCTTTAATATTTGTTTAATAAGAGCTACAAGTCAAATATACAAGAAACCATTCTTTTGTTGTTTTGTTTTAGCTATTATGTTTCGTTGGATCTAGCGTGGTGAGTTCTCAAGAGACATCTATGTATTATATTCCAATGTCAATTCTAGCTTACCTACTACAATGCAAGTGTAGTAGTTATTTAGACTTTGTATTACAGCTTCACATTAATTACAGCCTATTTTTACCATGCCTGGTATTATTGCTTAGGATAATATGCAAATATATAAAATAACAAGAAGAGTTTAACTGTCAAGTTTATATATAAGCATGGTGTTTGAGTTGTGTAATCTACTTCACTAAAGCCAAGCCAGCTTTAAGTTGGAAAAATCAACATGCTTATGTAAAATCTAGCCTAGCCATCTTTAAAATGTAATATCTGAATACAAATGAAGAGATCTAAAAAGCTATTTTACCTCAGGCATGCACTTATTGCCAGCACTGGAAAATAATTTCAGTCACCTGCTGTTCTTTTACTTAACTATAGTTGAAACCATCAAGAAAGCCCTGCTGTTTTACCAGTAGTGTCAGCTGATAAGTAATAAATGCAAAGGAAAAAAGGGAAAGAAGCAGATAAAATTATTATTTTTTTTGTTATAGTATAAAACAAGTTGGCATACTTGAAAGGCAATGCTCATGGGGTCATAAGAAACATAGTTTTTTTATATATTAAATTCAGAATCCTTGCCTAGAGGTGTTTGTATTGTTAAGGGATGCAGGATAACAAAATATGTTTTAGAACTATTGTTCATAGGGGCACATACACGTGTGACATGACATGTAGATGACATGCAGCACATGGAAAAGTAAAATGATCCAAACGTTAGTCATGTAACTCAATAGTTTCGAGTTTAAATATCACAATATGTTAAATAGGCACCTTAGCACCAGCATATTGATTTATTAGATAAGGTAGGAAACCATTGTAAATATTATGGCAAACCTATTGTTTATATACACTATACTGTATGTACTTTACGTATATATGATTATACAAAGTCTGTAGGTAAAATAATAATGACATGGGTCAATTACATAAACATTTATGCTGCTTTCAATAACTTTTCAAAGAGCCTAACCTTTGTAGGACCCGAATGCCCTTGCCCTTCTTCACTGCTCTAGTGTAGAACTGAGTGTAGCATCACAGTATGCCACAGCAATTATGAACTCTTATAACTTAACCTCGACAAATATGTTGATATTTAGACTAAGCAAATGACATAATTCCATTCCAAGTCATGAAGTGACCTAAATTTAATAATACATTTATTATTAATACCACACCCACATGTTGAGAAATATCGCAGCTACATTTATGTAGTGTATTCACTGTAAACTAGCTTCAACATCATACTTGCACTGGAATAAGAGCAAGGCGACAAGCACGGTTTTATTAGGTTTGTTTTAATGGATGATAATGTTTGATGCAACACTTAAGGCCAGTAGATTAGACAGTGAAGTCACAATTGCAATTATTCCTCTTGTCTTTAGCAGTTCGCTGCTGCTAGAATATTAGGTGCTGTTGAAGGTGCAGTTACATTATTACCTTAAGAGCTATGTTGAGCAAGTGCTTTCTCTTTAGTTATGAAGTTTTAGGGGAAAAAATATATGTGAGCAATGTACTTAATAAAGATGTATGAGCTCAAAGCAGGGTCTAGTGGGAATTTATGGTTTCATAGTGACATAATAAATAGTAGAGGATATGTGTCCTGTAAATCAGTAAGGTGGACAAGTGCAAAACAGCTACCCATCCTCAGTCCTCATAGCTATTAAGTAAAGATGTCTGTTTACAGCTGATTATATCAATATTTCTTTTAAATATTGATTATGGACTGTTTTTTTAGGTGTAGCTTTAGAGAGCAGATCTATAAGGGGCTTAGATCTATTTATTGTGTTGTATGTAGATTTGATATGTTTATTCATGGAGTGTACACATATATGTTTTGATTCTGGTTTTTATTTTACTGATTTTATTGATTATCTTCAGGAATGCTGAATGTATTAACTTTAAGAGTTCATTCTAGATTCTGTTTTTCAATTAAAGGTTTTTTTTCTTTATGAAATTACATTTTACTATAGGAGTGCAATATGTTTTAGCATGTATCAGGTATGCTTCTTATAGAGGATTAAATAACAAAACTGGGAGCATTTCTCAATTTCAACCACACTACCTGCAGTTAATATTATTATGCCATTAAAAGAATCAAAATACTACTTTATAATAATAATTATAATAAATCCTTTATAAAGGTAAGAAGGTTGATTCGCCATTCTGAAAATAAATAAAAACATGTCTTTCAGAATTATTATTTTCTATAACAGTTATCTAGTTCCGGTTTACAATATGTTATGCAAAATACATTTTGATGTTTATTACAGAATGATAATAGATGTTGAACCAAACAATAGTGAAATGAAGGCATTTATATATTTATAAAATGTAAAATACATTCATGCACTTTCCATGTCCATATATATGTATTGAAAGATCATGTTTTAAACATTTCATTTTCTAAAAAGCTGAGCACACAAATATAAGAAAAATAATGATCACTTTCTGTTGATTTTGCTTTTTTGTTCTCTGCATGCCAGTGGATTTAAAATATAATATGCTGATCCTTAACAAAACACTGACCAAAGTCAAATTAAAAAACAGTCAACCTATTGTTTATTGCTTTAGTTTTTTTTTTTTAACAATTATATGCCTTCCTCTAAAGTATTTGTGCCCGTATAGTCTTTGTAAGAAATATTTCTATAAAGTTGTGAAGTTTCTCCATTTTCCTTGGCTCCTCATCAGTTTAGCAAGCCCCGTGTGGCATAGACATCACTCAACCAAGATATTGGAGGGAAATAAATTGTGTACAAGTGTGTGAATGTTCTTCATACAGCAGTGTGCACGAATCACTTGAAAAGCTGACTCACGGAAAGCCACTTGCAAAAAGTCAAGAGGAGTGGCACAAACAGTGAATGTATCAGTAATCTCTGTCAAATCACCTTCTAAAAACTTGGCAGATTTTAATAGACAATTTTGAAAGTGAGTAAATTGTTACAGTGTTTGAAACACAATATTGACATAAAGAAAAGACAGCATTCATTCAAGTTGGGAAGCCCTCCAATTTTAGATGATTACTATTTGCATTTTTACATAGTTACCAGGAATGACGCGATATCAAAGGTAAGTCTTTTATTAAAAATGTAAAAGCTACCAATTATAAATGTTTTTTTCTGCAGTTTAGAATTGATTTTGAATTCATTTATTTACTATAAATTAAGTACAATGTATAAATGTATAAATCCTAAATCTTAAATGTATGAATCCTAAATCCCAATGGCATAGTTTCTTTCCTATAGATTTTTCTTTCTACATTAAGGTAAACCATGTAATTTTACCCAGATTATGAATAAGCATAACATTAAGGTGCTAACAATTGTCTATGATGGTACAGTGGTCAGTATTGTCCTGGGGGTAACCTGAAAATGTCAGGGGGTGGCAAGTAGAAGTCGAAGTTAAAGCTCTCATCCACACCTAGTATTTATTTTGTTGCCAAAAACCTACATTTTGTAAATATTACTCAAGTTAACCCCTTCCTGATCCAGGATACAACTAAGACTCTTGTTCAAGGACTTGTTTTCTCCCACCTTTACTAATGTAACTCAGTCTTAGTTGGTCTCCCTCATATCCACTTTATTAATCACTTTACTAACTCGTAGTCTATTTACTGGGTGCCTGTATGCTTAACCCCTTAAAGACCAGGCTGTTTCGAGGGGTTTTTTTGTACCCTTTGTGACCAGGGCTATTTAAACACTTTTGCGGTGCTAGTGTTTAGCTGTAATTTTCTCCTCTCCTCCCATTTAGTGTACCCACATAAGTTATATATTGTGTTTTTCATGATAAGAAGGGTTTTCCTCAGATACCATTTATTTGGTCATATCATCTGATTTGCTATAAAAAAAATATATATGATGAAAAATTGAAAAAAATATACTTTTTCTCACTCTTTTGAAAAATATTTTACTCATGGAAAAAAGCTAAAAAAAACCCTGCTAAATAGATTCTACTATTTGTCCTGAGTTTAGGAATACCCAATGTTTTATGGGTTTTATGCTTTTTTCTGCAAGCTATTGGACAATAAGTACAAGTAGCATTTTGCTATTTTAAAACCATTTTTCCAAATCTGGTCATTCTGACTCACGTGCCATTTCATGTATCTTTGAAGCCGGCCAATGCAAGTTATCCCCATCAATCCATGTATTTTTGAAACCTATACAACCCAAGGTGTTTCAAATGCTGGCATTTTAACCATTTCCATGCACTAATTCTACTACCACCCTTTGTCAAACTTGTAGTAATTTATTTTGTGTTTTTTATCACACAAATTGTAATTCAGGTATGGATGTAGAGCTCCTGGTATATGTCACTGTCAAACACCCCAATATGCATTTAGCAACATATCTTGAGTAAAGTGATTCCATCCATGCATGGGTTTGTCTGGTGCTTTGGGGGCTAAAAGGCCACATTTGGAAAGTGTCTTTTTTATTTTGGTCAGTCTGTGCCTATGCGCTATCTTTGAACCCAGCCACTCGAGTTTACCCCAATAAACCATTCATTTTGTTTTTAAAATAGACACCCCTTCAGTATTTGCTATTATTTTATTTTATTATTTTTGGACTTCTTTTTACATTTTGCTGGAACTGAATGGTTCCCCTGATGGTGACATCACTGCATAATTATTATTAAAAGTTACCACTTTTTTATTTTTGCTATTGTTTAAATTAAAAAATATATATTTTACTCATCACATTGTGATTAGAAATCTGTCTCCATTGACTTGCATGGTTTAATGCAGTACCTGTATTCAACCTGCAAGGGGAGCCAGAGTTCCCCTTGCAGGGGAGACCCTCTTGGAAACTTGTTTATTTTTTTAAAGGACATCACCGTCTTGAGAGTGGCAAAATCTCTAGCAGTGGAGCTTGCGACTGCTCTCCGGATCGGTCACAGTATGTCCTGGTGTGGGTGTTCAGCGTCGCTGAATGCCTCGCTATCGAGTATTGCCTCCTAAACTCTTTTAAAACGGGCATCAGCTTTATGGCAGACGTTGACGCCCAGGGAGGGGCAAGACATTGCCCCTGATGCATTACAGCAACACCGTTTAAGCAAAGAAAGCAATCGTAGATCACTTTCTAAGCTTGCTAATGCCATAATGTGACGTGCCTGACCGATTTTGCATGACATGCCTGGCACATCCAGTGGTGACTTTAGAGACAATATATAGGGGGGCACAGAAGATACCACAGTCAAAACTGGGGGGCATTAATAATTTCCAACATTAAATCATACCACTTATATATATATATATATATATATATATATATATATATATATATATATATATATATATATATATATATATATATATATAAAATATATATATTAAAGTAATCTAACACAATACCTTAACTTTTCCACTAAATGATTTCAGGGCCCTGAAGTCACGACACATTCAGTGGGGTGTTTTATCTCTGGATAAGTAAAAATGAAATAGATTACTGTAAGTTAAGTGCCAGGAACAAACACCAGGACAGTCTCTGCCACACCAACACCCAAAAACACACACCAGAAAAGCCTCTGCCACACCAACACACACACACACACCAGGACAGGCTCTGCCACACCAACATTCAGACACATACACCAGGACAGGCTCTGCCACACCGACACCCAAACACACAGACCAGGAAAGGCTTTGCCACACTGACACCCAAACACAAACCAAGACAGGCTCTGCCACACTGACATTCAAACAGACACAGGACAGGCTCTGTCACACTGACACCCGAACACACACACTAGGACATTCTATGCCACACCGACACCCCGACGCACACCAGGACAGGCTCTGCCACACCGACACCCAAACACCAGGAGAGGCTCTGTCACACCAACACCCAAACACACACCCACCAGGACAGGCTCTGCTACACTTAAACCCAAACACACACACCAGGACAGGCTCTGACACCCAAACACACACAGGACAGGCTCTGCCACACCGACACCCAAACACACACATATATATATATAGATATATATATATATATATATATAATATATAAAAATATTAGACCCTGCTGCCGATAGCAGGTATAGATCAACACATTAACACACAAACCCAGCATTGCATGTATAGATCAATTGAAATTCACTTGTGAACTCAGCACCGAAGGTATAGATCAAATAATCAGAATCAGACATACAAATCCTGTATTTGCAGGTACGATAGTAATGAATGGAAACATAGCAGGTATAGATCAGCTGGAAAACTCAGCACTGAGGGCATAGATCAAATACATGGTAACAGCATTGCAGGTATTGATCAACTGAATAAGACATACATACCCTGTATTTGCAAGTATACATAAATAATGTATGGCATTATTATGGCTGCATAGCAGATATGGATCTACATAATAACATAAAAACCCAGCTTTGCAGGTATAGATCAATAGGAATTCACATAAAAACATGGCATTAAAGGTAAAAAATAAATTCAGGCATAGATAACAGGTTGCACACCCCAAAGCCATCCCTGGCATCCACACTGCTCACATAGAACCTGACCAGCACCCAGATAACACACATAGGATTTTCCATCTTTGTCCCCAAACAGCCCAACACAAGTCAACTTTGTCCCCAAACAGCCCGGCCTGAGCCATCTTTGTCCCATAAATACCCTGCCTGTGCCATCTTGGTCCCGAAGGCTCAAACACCCTGCTAGTGCCATCTTTGCCTTTCCACAATTATACATCTGATACACACAAACACTCACTAATTCACACTTTCATTCAGACAATTCATCCACACATTAATTCATACTCTCACTCATTCACAAAATTCATCCACACATTAATTCATACTCTCCCTTATTCAGACAATTCATCCACATATTAATTCATTCTCTCACTCTTCACACAATGCATCCACACATTAATTCATACTCACTCTTTCACACTCTGTACTTATTTCAATATTCTTACTACCCTCTTTCTCCCATCTCTCCCTGTCTCACTATGTACCCCACCCTCCCTTTCTCACTATCTATCCCCTCTCCCTCCCTTATCACTTTCTAACACCTCTCCCTCCCCTTTCCCTACTTACTATTTACCTTCTCCCCCCTTTCTAGTTCACTCACCTTTAAGTCCTGCGGCTAGAGCACGAGGCTTCTGTCTTCCTGCTCTACCGCGGCGCCCACTGCTTCACTGCTGAGCGCGGGTATATGACATCATATCCCGGCGCTCAGCATGAAATGCCGGCACCGCGATGGAGGTAGAGGCCTCGCAGAGGAGAATGAGGGGCGCCAAGCTGCTCGGGATTTAAAGTCCCATTGCCGGACTGTCCTGGACAATCCGGACATACAGTGTCCGTTGGGTGGTTCCAAATTCGTTGGGGGGGGCAACAGCGGGGGCAAGGAATAACCTAGTGGGGGCAATTGCCCCCCTGAAGCGATGCCACTAGGAACATCATTGGTCTTAAGGGGTTAAGGATTTAACTTAAAATCCTAAACCTCACCTACAAAGAATTTCACATTTTATTCAGCACTTAATTGACGGCCTTTCCTAACCTCACTTCTGCTATCAGGTGAACTCGAAATATACTTCAATTGTGCCAAGTTTTCACAGCCTGGCTTAGTAACTCAGACTGTTTTAAAATAATACTTCTAATTTGCCCTCATCACCATATTTAAATTTACTAAAATACTAACTCCCTCATGTACTTAATCCCTACATGAAGCTTTTCCAAATGCTTTAAATGCAAAAACAAACCAGCGTGTATCAGCCTGTATTTAGCATTAAGCTTTATAAATTATGGAACACTCTTTCATAAATAAATCTACTAATTGTCATGCAGTGCCTTTCCCAAAATAAAATATGCTCATATTTTAATATATTGTGGTGTTCTCACACTGTGAGAACCTTTTTTTATTGTGCCATATATTATCTAGGATCCTGCGTAAGAGGAATATAAACAATATGATATTAAGATGTTTATGTATTTGAATATTTTAGCATAATTTCTGTTTGTTAAGGTACTTAATTTGAAGTTTGACAGAATATAAAGTATATTCTGCTAATAGCAATTTTAGTTTAGCAACTTCCTTATATTTTCTTTAACTAGAAATCCAGCCATACCCCCCAAGCGTAACCTTTACAAAAGCCCTCTTTGGAACATACTGTAAATGGCTCTTTCCCTCTTTCCTCCACTTGCAGGACTGCTATTTAGTGATCAGTTTATCACTAGCGTTTGAATCCAGTCCAATAACTGGAGAAATCTTGAAGTTATTGAATACTTACGGGTTTTTAGCCCCTTAATGACAATTGATGGTCCGAGCATGTCATGCACTAACATCCAATTAGTGACAATTGACATGCCATGACGGTCATGGCTTTAAAAGGGTGCAGAAAGCGATCTATGTTAGTTTTCTACTAATGTCGAGGCATTCAGCAACACTTACATCGGCATCAGGGGCCCATGTCTGGCCCCTCCATGGGGCATCAACGTTTGAAAAGATCACTTTTGTGAAAGTGATCTAAAATATAGCTTTCAAATATTTGGGCATGGGCGCAATTTCAGTGCTTGCCATAGGCGCTATTTTCAGTAGATACGCCTCTGATGGTACATTAAACTACCTTGCTTTTATTACCAGCTTGGTTAGACATTTGTACAATGTTCAAAGTCATTTCGGACAAATGTTTTATTTTTTGCTCATTTATATTCAGACAACTAATTTTGTTCACTTTCTTTTGTTGCGGATGAAATTTGGGGGCTCTTTTTATTTGGAAACCTACATGCTCCCCCTGCCTTGTATCTGCCCTGCCCACCTGCTCACTTACCTTTTCCAGCCATTTTCTTATATCCTCTGATTTCTTGGCAGATACAGAGATCATGCTGACAGGGGGTGATGGGTGTCAGTATTTGAGATTTGTACTTCTTTGTAATTCAATAAAGTCATACATATTGTAAGGAAGATTTTTTCACTGAGGCTGTGGTGGATATGTGGAAAAGCCTCCAAGCAGAAGAAGCTTGCGGTCTACAGAACCCCTGAGATCTTTTCTTTTCCTCATCTTTTTCTATAGGTAAACTTTTGCACTCTGTCCTTAATTGTTTCCTGTGGAGTTTGCATTTGCTAATACTTAATAAGCAGCACCTATTAGATTTATTGGGCTCTGAATGCTTAACACAGTTCCCTACTTTAAATCTTAAAAATGCTAATCATAGCTTGTTTAACCTTCCCAAAAAATGTGTGAGAGGGAGAATTGACTCATCTATAGCAGGTAAGCAAATGAACATATTTTACGAACATTTTTGGAATTTGTCAGTTTCGCCGGGGACATAGGTAATTGCCCCCTCCTAGATTATTCCTTGTCCCTCCCTTTTGCACCCTCACCGAATTTGGAACCCCACAAGCTGCAGGACCAAATGGTACAGTGCCATTGCTGCCAGTAATGTGATTCACCACATAGCCCCTAAAACAGATATCTATAGGGGAGGGGATAGCGGGTTGGCCGCCTCCCTGGGCCAGTCTTCAGGACGTGTGAGGCAAGTATAAGATTGTGATCTCCCCAACTAGCCCTGCTCTCACAGAAAAATATTATTATTACTATAATACTACATAATGCTAATTACTGTAATACTATATCAGTTATTTCATAGTACTTACTCTAAATTGTGTACATTTAATTACATATAAAATTATATTATATCTAAACACAACTATTTTCTCTCTGTGGAAATATGGGTCATGTTAACATTAAAAGGGTTTTTGTTACATCATATATTTTATAAAGTAGTAGTTACATGCCTATATGATACTTTTTTCTCTTTTTGAAAACCCATAAAATCAGGTTATAATTAAAACAAAGAATAACATGCTGGTAGCAAACAATAATGTTAGTAACAAATGTTTGGGGGGTTGGGATGAGGCAAAATCAAAAGGTATTAAAAAAAGAGGAACAACGAAAGATAGAGACAGCATGTTTTAGTATTTCTTGATTTATCTTACTGAGTAATAGTTTTGTAGCTTTGTCAAGATTCCTTTGTAATTTAGCTTTATTATAAAATATTGCATTTCTTGTATTTTGATGTATCACGTTATACTTGAAAGAGAGAGACAGACTCAAACCCAATGTGTTACGCCGGATCAGGCGCCACAGGTGGTGGACCCACGATGCAGAAATATCTCCGAAAAACAAGCCGGGATCGAGACAGGCAGCACAGGAGCGTGGTCAATACAATAGCCGAGGTCGGGGCAGGCAGCACAGGATCAGGGTCAAATGACAAAGCCGAGGTCGGGACGGGCAGCACAGGATCAAGGTCAAATAACAAAGCCGAGGTCTGGTACACGTGGAGATCAATCAATAAACAAGAGCACCCAGAGAACATTAACATGGACTCGTTGAACGGGCAAGGAAACACAGGAGCAGGAAGTTTAAATAGGACCAATGGCGGGAAAGAAGGTACGATGACGTCATCGCGACCGACGCAAGAGATGCGTCGTCGCGATGGCAACGAGCAAAAACAAACCCTCCTGCCTGTGGTACCTCCGCGAATGACGTGGAGGCGCCACAAGACAGGAGAAGAAAGAAGACAGCCACCGTGGACGTGCAGCGGCGATCGGACACCCGATCGCCGCCGACATGCCCGCGGCGGCTAACCAAAAAAGCCCTCTCTGCCTGTGCTGCCGCCGCGAGCAACGCGGCAGCGCACACAGGCAGGAGGGGAAAGTGACAGCCACCGTGGACAGGCAGCGGCGATCGGACACTCGACACATGTCCGCGGCGGCTAACCACAAAGTCCTCTCTGCCTGTGCTGCCGCCGCGAGCGACGCGGCGGCGCCACACAGGCAGAAGAGGCACTGGTCGGGTGCCGCGAGCCTGCAGCGGCGGATCGTCTTTTAGATCGCCGCTGACAGGCTGCGGCAGCCCGATCAGGACTGTCAGTGGCAGGGAGGCGTGCCTGTTCAACACGCACGCCCCCTCGTGTGCGCGCCGCACGCACGGCAACACACGAGGAGGACGTGTGCGAGGAACGCCGAGGGACCCCAGCCGGACAGGTAGGTATGACACAATGTTTGACTCATCCTAGCTCATCGAAAAGGGTTAACATGCCAAAAAAATACTGTAGAAGAAGAATGAGTGAGAATGTGCTACACTCCAAGTCGGAATGTGATATTGAATTAGATAAAAAATTCTATATGTTTTTTCTTTTTTCTGTATGTACCTGTTAAGGACAGATTTGAACCAAAAGTACAAGGCTTTTGAAACTGGCTTTGTGACATGATCTGTGGCCATGATAGCATAGCAGTAAATCACTGCCATTAGAAATGCCTTATACATTAAGATTTGACCTTATTATTTTGATAAGTAGCTCAACTGAAAGCCGAAAGAAAATGTTAAATAGATGAAGCCCTACCTCATCTCTATTAATGCAATATGAAGATAATATATAAGGGCAACTCATATGAGCTGCCTAACATAAAATGTGATAGTAGTCAGAATTTACACTAATTCTAGTGTTGCTCACCCTGCATTGAAACACTCCCCTTTATTTTAAGTGTCAATAAAAAAAAATACAACATCAAGTGCAATGAGTTATGTAAAAAAAAGTAATTCTGGTATAAAAATGAAAACTGGTCTCATCACCATAACAACCAATGGAATAGTTCAACAGCAGGGACATTTTATTGGTTGAGATAAAATAACTTAAATTTTTGCACTGGAATTACTGGTACTTTTCATACATTTCCCCCATTGTGCATGCATTATCAATGAATACACAAACATAACCTTAAGGTCATAATAAATGATCAGGGTTATCCCAATTCCGCATCTCAAATTCCTTTATGAAGTCGTATGCAATACATTATACAAAGTTCGCAGAACCAGGAATGGACTGGACACGCTAAGGTTAAAGGCCAATTAGTAATGTGCATCAAGCCACATGTATCCACTGGGTGGCTACATGCAGCTACAAGTGTTGAATTGATGGTACAAAGGGCATTTGACATTTGTCTGGTGTGTCCAATGGCAAGTCTGGGCCTCTTCAGATCTATAATTAAATGTTTTCTGAGATCTGTAGGTAAAATGTGTTGTGTCTGCTAGCCCAAGATAAACCCTTCATATCACACCCCTGGACAGTAGAATTAAATGGCTCTATACATATTCTTAATCCTTAATTTTATATTATATATGAATTTTATGGGTTTTTTCCTCAGTTTTGGGGAAAACATTTTATACAAGGTTTTGCTTGATATTATTGTGTTATATCTAGGTCTCAGGGCTGTAACTTCCATGGGCGAAAATGGGCAGCTGACCCAATTGCCACAAGGTGAGGGTGCACTTGAGCTCTCCAGTGGCAATGTCCCTATACCCCTTTCCACTTCTAAAAGAAGATGTTACATCGGCACAGGGTGGGACCTTGCCATTACAGCTCTCCTAGGAAAGCAAGAAAAGGTAGAAAGATTTTATAGATAATTCCACAATGTATCCGTCAATCAGACAAAATAACTAGTCTGGAAACAGAAGCTAATTTATAAGCTAATTATGTTTACTATATTTTTATTATATGGCTCCTTTAATGATATAAAGCAATCGTATACAGGGCAACCAATATACAAGTAAGGTTATTTTTAAACTGGCTGCTTGGCATACTTAGAGTGTGGTAGGGAAAGTATATAGAATGTGATTTCTTTTTTATATTACACATTTTTTCTGTCTTTACAGCAAGAGTCTATAATTACATTCTGAAGGGACCAAAAAGTGCAGGTATTAAGCATATTCCTGAATAACATAATCAAAATGGCTGAGCAGAGATTATTGTAGCTGTGCCTAAGCAGGGCAAATTTTCAGTCCTTTGGGAGCAGTCTGAAACATGGAGGTGTATAGGATTAAGTACACCACATAAGAGAACAAGCTTAAAAATAATAGCATCTTTGCTTGATACACATCGCATTGATGAAGAATCTCTAACAAAAGAATGGCTACAAGACTTTTTCTGAGCAATGTAAAATTGTATAGCCTATTTTACAACTCTGAGAAATTGTATCCTCTGGGATATGCTAAACATCTCAGCATTTTTAAAGTGAGACACCAGATGACACACAAATAGGGTGACATCATCTTTAAACAATGATTAAATGCTTCTGAGTGACTTGTAAAGCATTTCAGAAATAAAATGTAACTGGCTGACAATATAAGATCACTAGCAATGCTTCATTTTTATTTGAAAACATGTCATTTACTATCCAAAATTGTCAACCTTATTTTTAAGCTTTAAAAAAGACGTGATTGTTATGCGGTTCTTCATGCTCAATTTTATTATTGAACATTTTAAAAACAAGAGTAAGATCATAATAAAATATACTTTAAGGTTTTCTGATTTTTAGACAATATAAGAATTACTGGTCAATTGTTAAGCACCATTGTAAACCACTGTAAAGTCTTCATCTCTGGTTACATGGGCGATTTCTAGCACCAGCCTTTGAGGAGCTATTTGCTAATGGCCAATGTTAGCCTGAGATGAATATTCCTGAGAACATTCATTTTACGACATGTACTAACCTATTTTCCAGACAAATCCCCTCAAGAACGCATTTAAGCTGCACCAGGTTGAATAACAGGGAAAATTTAGGGATTGAGTACTGTGCAACTCAAGGATTGCTTATGCAGTTGGAGGATCCATAAATATTTTTATTCCTATATGATTGTTGGTCCATCACTTACATGTAGCAACAATCCAGAAAGCTGAGTAGTTTTTGGAGCAGGAATTTATATTATGTAAACTCATTAGTGTCTTTCCAGGCACAGCCCAAATTATATCACATGTACATCCATTCTCAAAGAATATGATGGATCTTGAATAAAAACAAGAAATCTGTAGATTGTTAGATTTCTAGAAAACAATAGTTTGATATGTACAGTTTCTTTGTTATTTTAGTTTTGTTAAGCATTATTTAACAATAGACCAGTGTTGCCCAACATTTAGTAAGGAAGCATAAGGGCATATGTTCATAAACCATAGATGTTACTAAAAGCATAGGTTACTCAGGCTACCTTTTAACTTTTTGTTTTCGCATCGTAAAAAAATTAAGGCCATCTTAAGGCAGTACTAAAAGCTTTGAGTGAAAAGTGAGATTTTGTTACTTTGGGAATGATTGTGAATATTGCACAAATCCTACTGAGAGGGTGATGGATAGGTGGATCAGCCTTGCAGCAGAAAAAACTAAGGGCTAATACGGTGAGAGAACTTAAACATGCATGGGATAGGCTTCTTCTGAACCTAAGATTATACTAAAGGTTTCAAACTTTATATCAGAAAAAACTTACAAGACTAGATGGGCCAAATTGTTCTTAATTCCTGACAAATTCTATGTTTCTGTGTGTAATGATGCCTGCAAAAGTAGTTTGGGGACTTCAAATATCCCCTTGCTGAGATTATAATGTACAACACATAAACATAATCTAACTGGCTGCAGAAACAAAGGTTTTTTCCTCTGTAGAGTAGAAAGTTCTATTTCCTGCAATTTATTGAAAATGGGTGAATGTTTTGCTCACCCGTACCAAAAACATTATATGGTCCTTAGAACCCTTTTCATAAACATGCACACATGATTGACACGCATGGATAACTTCATTCCAAGATTAGAGTTGTCATCAGCACAAAACAAAATGTTACCATGCACTAGAACTGCCTAGTCATGTAAGGGTTACAATAGTTTAAGTACCATATTGAAGGACTACACTAATTATCATCTATTTCATAATTTTCTGTTAAAACATGCTTATTGGTGATGTGACAAACCCTATAGCATGAGGGCCATACATGTCACTTTTAGGGGTCCTAAGCACAGTCCTCTAGGGCAATCAGAGTCAGGAACAGCAGCTTTGAACAAAACAGCACTTTATTTTAACCGCTTAAAACCCCAAAAACCAAATCATAAAAAGAAAACCTAGCTCCCAATTGGAGCCCTCTCTAACTAAACTATGCTGGCCCAGACTGACCAGCCTAATCACCCACTACCTCAACCTCCCAGCCAGACCCAGCTACGCCAGGCTCTGGAAAACCTCCCCCAGACAGCACACAAAATGTCCAGGCAGGTATTGCCTCACTTGGCTCAGGGATTGTCTTCTTCAGGGCCTCTCCTTGCCCTGGGAGCACAGGGAACTTCCTCTTCCCCCAACAGTCTCTCTGAGTATCAGGCTCCAGGGGTTTTTAATGTCCAGCACCTGTGCCTGACGCCGGCCCCATAGGAATCCCGGACCGGATCCTGTGGACTTCTTGCCTCCTGGAAAACCCGGCATGGAATTTCCACAAAATGGGGAAATGGAGCATTGGCCCACCCTTCTCTCCAATTGCTCCACCCCAGGGACCCATATTTACGATCTGGATAGCACCTGTACCCAAATGCCACACTAAGCATCTCCCTGGGGTTTACACTGTCACAGTGAATAGACATTAAATCGGTCCGACCTCAAGCGCTCATGTTTCTCTTTCTTTTGTTGATTTTGGTGTTAATATAATAGCTCACAGCAAGCTTGGACCTTGGTCACTAATGGTGTATAATAAGCACCACAAAGCTCTTTAGTCATACAAATAGGTTTTATACAGTATATGAAAAGCAAATGGAGCTATACAACATGTGAAGTACATGCGGTGAGAAAAAGGGCCTATATTGCATTTTAAACAACTTGCGGCAGCTTAATCTAGAAATGCTTCTACATATAAAGTATATTCTAAATATGATTGATTTTGAGGTGCAGACACTTGTCTCCAGTTATATTGCATGTTTATTATCTTTTGTTGGCAAGGTCTTCCTACTATAAGTCTACTTACATTAATTTCTTGCTGCCTGTAAAGCTTGATATTAGATTTTAATGCATCTTTGTGGTAAGACCATTATAATCAATGCAGTTTTGCTTATTCTGCTCATTTTAAATATTACAGAATCACAGCTGAGATATACAAATGTAATTGTGTCTATGAAAGAAAGAAAACATTTTGGAATTTAAACTACTATGGAAAGCCTTATTTTATTCAACTATTATTTAATATTTTAAATGTTTTAAAGTTAGAGCTATAATTTACTACATAAAATATAGTAGCAACCAGATGAATACTGATATTACAGATTAAGATTTGTTTTTTCTAAAATAAGCAAAACATTTTCAAAATTGCAATCCCTGTGTTTCATATGTGGTACATCTAAATTTTGCCAGTCATCCAATTGACATGGAAAAAATCTATAAACTATTTTAAATAACTGGAAGATATATAATTGTATTGTTTCAAATTAAAGTATAACAAACAAAATGCCAGCTCAGAACACATAAATAAAAAGCAAGGCGAAAGCAGCTATCCCACACGGGTGCTCTAGCGAGAAGGAGCATCCACTCCAACACTGAAATCAATCAAAGAAAGGAACACCGGCACTCCACGAAGATAGAAGACATGCAGAGAATGTATTCCTAACTCATTCAATCTAATTCTTGAAATGTAAAAAATACCAGCTGAATCTATCTCCTGTCTATCTTTCCTCTTTTTGTTCTGTACTCCTGCTCTCTTTCCTCTGTACCTTGGATTCTTTTGTCCTCAATTTTCTCTCTATATATTTCTTCAATTTCTCCAGGGAGACCACACTGTATCTCAGTGTTCTCATCTTAGCCTTTAAAAGATGAGAAAAGGGGGCATTCTTCTTCCATTGCGAGTACAGTATATCCAATCTATTGTCCGTCCTAATAGGGGATTTTTGTCTCTCTCTCTCTCTCTTTGGTTATCCTTTTTATGTGCCCTGATCTTTTTCCATATTTCTTCCCCACCTTTTCTGGGGTACTTTACTACCTTGAAAAATGATATTTTGTATACTCATGGAAATCCAGAAGTATTTCACAGGGTATTAAGGTACCATATCTAGGCTCTATTTCTTAATTAAGATCAACTAGATTTATTTATCTGATCAAGATAATAAATCATCCCAGAAGTACTGTTAGTAAAGAAGGGGTTAAGTAAGCCTACAGTTTGTAATGGCGCATACAGAATAATCAATTAATGGAGTAGCTGATATTTTTAAAGAAAAAGAAGTTGTTAAAAAGTACTGTAAGCAGCGCTGCTTCCTATGCAAATATGGTTTGCTCTCTCTCCTTGAGTTGTTTTTTTCTTCTCTACCAATAAACACAGACATAACCCACAATGCCGCTCTTTGATCTTGTGGCCACCTCTCCTGCTCTCTGGAAAGTATCCAATGATATGTTAAAACTTAAATTAATAGTATTGTTTCCACATTTTTTTCGCTGTATATTTATTTTGCAGGTGATCAGTGCTCTTAAAGTATTGTCCACAAACTTTTTTGCTCCTTCCTCACCAATTTCCTCCCCATGTGTAAATATATGCATAACCAAAATTTGTGGCGTTAGGGGCACCTAATGTTAGACAAATATGTCAGTCGCTGCATTTTAAACATTGTCACCTGCAATCCACTGTACTATAAATTCATACTATAAATTCATTATACCAAAGTCCCACACCGAAAACAAGGTGTTACACATGGTTGTAAAAATTATTATAAAACAAAAGTACATAAAATTTTTATTATACTCACTCCCTGAGTACAGTGGTTTCTTTTTTTTTTGTATTCTATGTGAATGAAATGAAGATTAAAATTAGAGCTAATCCCGGCTTGATCACAATATAATGGTGCTATGTAAATCAATATATATTATTAATCAATCTGATCCTCATCATCACAAGCCAACTGCACTAATAATCCTGTCCCACATTTTAAGGTAGAGTTATTGTATTTCAGTGCAAATCTAAAGTTTCAGGCCCATCTCTGATGCACAAGAAAGCTCATAAACCTATATATTTTAGCTTACTTTAGATTTAGATGAGGTAAAGTTCATATTTCTCTAGGCACAATGGACTACCATTTTAATCTTTGGAAGAGCCCCTAGAGTGCTCCTGTTCTAC
Organism: Spea bombifrons; assembly: GCF_027358695.1. Classification (NCBI taxonomy): domain Eukaryota; kingdom Metazoa; phylum Chordata; class Amphibia; order Anura; family Pelobatidae; genus Spea; species Spea bombifrons. Next base: position 93,973,018 of record NC_071087.1, read on the forward strand.
ATAGTATCACTTACTTAGGAGTCTCATTCACTCATTCCCCTTACAAAAGTAATATTTTTATGACAGATTGATCATTTGAAGCACTTCTTAGGTCTATAAAAAAAATAACATTTAATGTTACTTTCTTCTGCCACAGATCTATTGGAATCAATTATTTATGGAATAAATTATAACAGTGAATTAGGAAGTCTACAAATATAATAAATCCATAATATTCCTGAAGGACGTGACAGTGCCTTTAAAGCATCACTACATTGCTAATTGCAAAAAAAAAGATATTGGCAAAACAATTACTGATGAAATGATGTCATGTAAATAAAAATCCTGAAACCAATCAATGTTTTTTTTATAATGTATGGACCGTTATGAAGGAGTCATATAAATATGCTCTAATATGCCACCAAAGAAAGAAAATGTAATTTTTAAAGGATTTAAATGAGTTGGCCACTGCTTTTGCAATAAATGGCAATTTTAACTCACAAACTTCACTATGCATTAAATAAGGTCAACCCTGGTGAACTTCTTATGGATGATGACCTGGTGTTATTATATAATGTGTATTTAAAGCAATCGAAATTTCTAAAAATTTACATAACTATTTTTCAGGGCCAGCTAGAAGTATAGTGCCTTAGTTGGCTGTTCATAATGTTTGGTGAATTTAGTGGGATACAACTTTAATGGACCCCTCACTTTATGAAAATTATTGGAACTGCAATTTTGCATTAATTTGGGATTAAATTGTAACTCTTTTATATTGGCACCCTCCTTTTTCCTTTTCTATGTGTAGTCTGACTGGATCATTGTCTAGTCTACATTTAAGTCTTACTGCTACCGAACCCGGCTTGTCACCCAACTTTTCCAATTACCTTGACCTCGGCTTCCACCTGACCACAAGTTTTTTCCAGCCTGCCCTACTGTTACCGAACTGGCTTCTCACCCGTCTTATCCAGTTATCTCCAGTCTTAGACCTTGGCTTCTACCTGACCAATAGTGAGTACCCTGCTATCCCTGCTCTCTACAAGACTCTTAAAAATCTCCACATCAAGGCAGCAAAGGTCCTTCACTTTTCAGATGGGTTACCTCCACTTCTCCTCTAGTCGCTATCATTTTCAGGTGTTGGTGAGGATTAACTATAAAGCCTCTGGTGCTACAATTGCTTAACCCCTTAATGACATGTCTGTACATGCCTGTACATGTACAGGCTCAAAATGCATTGTTTTCAATGAGTTTAGGGACTGCCCATTGTCCTTAAGGGGTTAAACAATATAAAACTTGCATGTAGGGTTAAGGAAGCAAGTAATATTTTTTTTTCCATTACATACTGGAAGTATGATAGCTTTGCATATATAAATAATGTTTTGTGTGTTTTGTGTCTTTGTGTGTATATATATATATATATATATATATATATATATATATATATATATATATATATATATATATACACACACATATACAGAGAGAGAGGTTGTAGCCGTATTAGTCCAGTGGTGTCAATATCAAATAACAGATAAAATAAGTATCTTGTGATAATACCTTTTTTATTGGACTAACAGAACTTTGGAATGACAAGTCTAAAACTTTTCTGAGCACAACGACACATAGAATTCAATGTTTCTAAATCTATGAAACAGAAAGGCTACAAACAGCAAGCAGACCCACATTCAAAACAGCGGGATTGAAAGCGGCCTCCTCCCACAGCCGGCGCCTAATGAAGTTTAAGGGGCCGGTCTGCACACGTCTTAAAAGGGGTGGGACAAAGAGCTGAGGCACAGCCATTGGGCGGCGCGGTGCGTGCAAACCGGCCCCTTTAACTTCATGGATGCCGGCCTCCACCCGCTGCCCTCATCAGACGCCTTAAGCAGTGGTAATTCGGGGGAGTGTTATATCGGGGGCTTAAGGCTTTTCTGGAGGCAGAGTGCCCCATGATATGCCTTTAACATGCCTTTTTAACCCCCTTTATGCTACTCTGCCTCTAGAAATGACTTTTAACCCCCTGTATTCCACTATGTCCCATTTCTGGAGGCAGAGTGGCATATAGGGGGTTAAAAGACATACCATGGGGCAGAGTGGCATATAGGAGGGTATAAGGCATATCAGGGAGGCAGAGTGACAAATAAAAGGAAATAAAAACAAAAAAATATATTTTTCTCAATCACAGCTTTTATTAAATGTGAAAAAATAGTGTACATTAAATAATTAAGAAGTAAAAGTTTCTTACAAGAATATCGTGAAGAATAATGTGATCAGTGTTTTGTTCCACTGAATAAAATGGAACTTTTTCATCTAAAAATGTTTGCAGTAGCAAATGTTTGGATTCCATTATGTCTAATGTATTCAATTTATTAGGGCCTTTTAACATTTTTGCTTTCTGGCATTTTAATAGAAATAACGTGATAAAAAGAATGTTTTTTTTGTATGGCAAATATTGTGATATGTATTAGGGGTGCGTGTGGGTACAAGAGCTCGACCGCGAGATAAACTATGTGGGGCTGGTCTCCAAATGTTTCCAGGGCTGCTTTTCAGTCCCAGTCCAACCCTGGCTACAAATCAAAAAACTATCAAAAAACAATTCAACTCTGCTCTCAAAGTTCTGCGCACACACCTGCTACAATACAGAGAAAAAAGAATCTCTACACCTGTACCACTTGTAATCACCTACAACCCAGAGCTTGAAGAAATCCAGAAAGTCAGTAAACACCTACAGCCAATGCTAGCTGAAGATGAGACAGTAAAAAACATCTTCCCTGAAACCCCCATTTTGGCCTTCAGACAACCCCCAAACTTGCAACTAAAATGATTTAATTATTTGTACTTATTGCACAATAACTTGCAGAAAAAAGCAAAAAAAACATAAAAACATTGGGTATTTCTAAACTCAGGACAAATGGTAGAATCTATTTAGCAGGTTTTTTGATTAGCTTTTTTGGATGAGTAAATGATTTTTCGAGTAAAAGTCAGAAAATTAATTTTTCATCATATTGTATTGTTTTTGGGTTTTTTTGCAGGAAATTAGATAATATTATCAAAAAAATGGTATCTGAAACAGTTTCGGTCCCAAAGGGTACAAAAAGTAAAAAAAACAGCCTTGTCCTTAAGGGGTTAAGTGTGTTTTCATTTCATATCAATGAAGCATACAGAATCAATTAATTTACATTATTCTTGGATAAATGCAAAGAAAATATAACATTTAGGTTGATAACAAAGTAAACCAGCCTGTGGTATTGAAAAACACTGAAAAAATTAGAAAAAAAGTCTATTGACCTCTATTGTCAATATAGTAAATCCTATGTATTTTACACTTTGTGGTCAATTTATCTAAACTGGAATCCATTCTTTTTTATTGGCAATGTCAGACCCTCCCTCAGTTTTTCATTTATCCAAAATTAGTATGAGGGAGAGACGATTCCTAAATCAATAATGGAAAGAGCTAGCTGGATTTAAACCATAAACTAGAACTATCCAGTATAATGAATTTTAAACCATATAACAGAACTACTTAATTAGGATTTTCATATAAACCATATAAATTATATTTTACTAGAAGGATATTAATTATCATGGCACACATAATCAAAAGTATTTTGTGAAATGCAGCACATCTGTTATTAAATGAAAAAGTCATGAGATACATTTAAAAGGTCTCAATATGAATGATATTAATTGTTTGAATAAACCTGGTAATATATGTTATACTGTGTGTATGCATTATCACACATCAGTCCTGTTCTGTTGCTATAGTGGCAACATAAAGCTTTTATGTGAACAATGAAACCAATGATTGCTAATTATTCTCCTGCCTAGCTCACTCACCTACTATGAAGCTGCAGCCCCTTAGTTTGGTATCTAAAATGTCACGGACAGGGAATGTCCCAAGTATCATTTTGCCTAAAATGTGTCTTATTTTAAACTGTTCTTGGAACCTATGATTTTTTTTTCCTGTTTTTTATATATACATACACACACACGCACACTACCCTTCAAAAATATTGGCACCCTTGGTAAATATGAGCTAAAATGGCTGCTACAAAATTGTCTTATTGTTTAACCTTTTTCTTTAAAAAATACTCTGCTCTTATAGATATCAAACAATTGCAAACGCAACACAAGTTTATAAAAAAAATTGTTGAATATATGTGTGGCACAATTATTGGCACCCCAATGAATTCATATGAGAAAAATATGTGATACTTTAAATTTTTTAATACACCTGGGTGACTAGGAATAGAAACTTATTCAATCGTGACTTCCTGCTTCACAGAGGTATAAATATTAGGTAATATATAGGCCAACGTCCCTTAGTCATTCATCACAATGGATAAGACCAAGGATGTGACGTGCGGTAAAAGGTTGTTGAGCTTCATTAAATAGGAAGTGGCTATAAAAATAACAGCAAGAGCATTGAAGATGCCGGCAGCAGTGGAGGTTGTCTGCGTGCATCACACAGACCTCCACCGGCTGCCAGAGAGGAGGATCCGTGGTCCCCTGCAGCGCTGGAGTCTTGTAGTCAGTTCTCTGTTTGAGGTCTGATTAGAAGACAACCTCGAATATAAGACGATGGTTATTTTTCAGAAAAAACCTAGTCTTGTAATCGAGCATATAAGGTAATTTGCTTGCCTGCCATAGATGAGTTATCTCTCCCTCTCACATATTTTCTGGGACAGTTGCCAATAATAATAAAATGTTGCTTTGTCTGGGTCATACAGGTTTAAACAAGCTATGAGTACCATTTTTGGCAGCATTCCTAGAAAGTGTAGTTAAGGTTGAAAGTGGTAACTGGCTTTAAGCATTCAGAGCCCAATAAAGAGGTGATGCTTATTAAGTATTAGCAAATGCAAGCTTCACAGGGAACTAAATTTAAAGACAAATTTAAAGAAATTAAAGACAGGATGCAAAAGGTTACCTAGAGCAAAAAAAAGCTATAGTTAACCATTGCAATGCCAGATATACATAGATCAGCCATAACATTATGACCACCCGCCTACTATTGTATAGGTCCCTCCCCTGACCCATTGAGGCATGTACACTACTAGACCTCTAAAGATGTGCTGTGGTATCTGACACACAGACTATAGCAGCAGTCCTGTAAATGCAAGGCGGGGCCTCCATGAATGCATCCATTTGCCATGTGTTCTCCAGGTAAGCACCCAGCAATCCTGATGATTTAAGGAAAAGCTGAATCATCAGATCAGGCCACCATCTTTCATTGCTCCATGACCCAGTCCTTATGCTCACATATGTCTATATTTTTCTTTAAGAGCAGTGCACGTGTATATGTGTGTTTAAGGGCAGTGTATGTGTGTGTGTGAGGGCAGTGTACGTGTATATGTGTGTGTAAGGGCAGTATACGTGTATATGTGTGCGTGTAAGGGCAGTGTACGTGTATATGTGTGTTTATGGGCAGGTGTGTGTAAGGGCAGTGTATGTGTATATGTGTGTTTATGGGCAGGTGTGTGTAAAGGAGTCCTGGGAGGGAGGCTAACGTTAGCCTTTTTTAATTAAAATATCTGCTGCTGTGGACTACTCTTCCAATGATGCTCAGTCAGCATTATGGTGGATACCTGGCTGGCTAAGAATCACAGGAGTTTTAGTTCACAGCTAGCATCTGCAGCTTTACTATTGCTGCACTTCCTATGACGCTCAGCCAGTATCATGGAAGTAGTATGTCTGGCTGAGCCTTATGGGAATTCAAAAAAATGGTCTGGCTGAGCCTTATGGGAATTTCAAAAAAATGGTATCTGAAACAGTTTCGGTCCCAAAGGGTACAAAAAGTTAAAAAAAACAGCCTTGTCCTTAAGGGGTTAAGTGTGTTTTCATTTCATATCAATGAAGCATACAGAATCAATTAATTTACATTATTCTTGGATAAATGCAAAGAAAATATAACATTTAGGTTAATAACAAAGTAAACCAGCCTGTGGTATTGAAAAACACTGAAAAAATTAGAAAAAAAGTCTATTGACCTCTATTGTCAATATAGTAAATCCTATGTATTTTACACTTTGTGGTCAATTTATCTAAACTGGAATCTTTTTTATTGGCAATGTCAGACCCTCCCTCAGTTTTTCATTTATCCAAAATTAGTATGAGGGAGAGAAGATTCCTAAATCAATAATGGAAAGAGCTAGCTGGATTTAAACCATAAACTAGAACTATCCAGTATAATGAATTTTAAACCATATAACAGAACTACTAAATTAGGATTTTCATATAAACCATATAAATTATATTTTACTAGAAGGATATTAATTATCATGGCACACATAATAAAAAGTATTTTGTGAAATGTAGCACATCTGTTATTAAATGAAAAAGTCATGAGATACATTTAAAAGGCCTCAATATGAATGATATTAATTGTTTGAATAAACCTGGTAATATATGTTATACTGTGTGTATGCATTATAACACATCAGTCCTGTTCTGTTGCTATAGTGGCAACATAAAGCTTTTATGTGAACAATGAAACCAATGATTGCTAATTATTCCCCTGCCTAGCTCACCCACCTACTATGACGCTGCAGCCCCTTAGTTTGGTATCTAAAATGTCATGGACAGGGAATGTCCCAAGTATCATTTTGCCTAAAATATGTCTTATTTTAAACTGTTCTTGGAACCTATGATTTTTTTCCTGTTTTTTATATATACATACACACACACGCACACTACCCTTCAAAAATATTGGCACCCTTGGTAAATATGAGCTAAAATGGCTGCTACAAAATTGTCTTATTGTTTAACCTTTTTCTTTAAAAAATACTCTGCTCTTATAGATATCAAACAATTGCAAACGCAACACAAGTTTATAAAAAAAATTGTTGAATATATGTGTGGCACAATTATTGGCACCCCAATGAATTCATATGAGAAAAATATGTGATACTTTAAATTTTTTAATACACCTGGGTGACTAGGAATAGAAACTTATTCAATCGTGACTTCCTGCTTCACAGAGGTATAAATATTAGGTAATATATAGGCCAACGTCCCTTAGTCATTCATCACAATGGATAAGACCAAGGATGTGACGTGCGGTAAAAGGTTGTTGAGCTTCATTAAATAGGAAGTGGCTATAAAAATAACAGCAAGAGCATTGAAGATGCCGGCAGCAGTGGAGGTTGTCTGCGTGCATCACACAGACCTCCACCGGCTGCCAGAGAGGAGGATCCGTGGTCCCCTGCAGCGCTGGAGTCTTGTAGTCAGTTCTCTGAGGTCTGATTAGAAAACAACCTCGAATATAAGACGATGGTTATTTTTCAGAAAAAACCTAGTCTTGTAATCGAGCATATAAGGTAATTTGCTTGCCTGTCATAGATGAGTTATGTCTCCCTCTCACATATTTTCTGGGACAGTTGCCAATAATAATAAAATGTTGCTTTGTCTGGGACATACAGGCTTAAACAAGCTATGATTAGCATTTTTGGCAGCATTCCTAGAAAGTGTAGTTAAGGTTGAAAGTGGTAACTGGCTTTAAGCATTCAGAGCCCAATAAAGAGGTGATGCTTATTAAGTATTAGCAAATGCAAGCTTCACAGGGAACTAAATTTAAAGACAAATTTAAAGAAATTAAAGACAGGATGCAAAAGGTTACCTAGAGCAAAAAAAAAAGCTATAGTTAACCATTGCAATGCCAGATATACATAGATCAGCCATAACATTATGACCACCCGCCTACTATTGTATAGGTCCCTCCCCTGACCCATTGAGGCATGTACACTACTAGACCTCTAAAGATGTGCTGTGGTATCTGACACACAGACTATAGCAGCAGTCCTGTAAATTGCAAGGCGGGCCTCCATGAATGCATCCATTTGCCATGTGTTCTCCAGGTAAGCACCCAGCAATCCTGATGATTTAAGGAAAACCTGAATCATCAGATCAGGCCACCATCTTTCATTGCTCCATGACCCAGTCCTTATGCTCACATATGTCTATATTTTTCTTTAAGAGCAGTGCACGTGTATATGTGTGTTTAAGGGCAGTGTATGTGTGTGTGTGAGGGCAGTGTACGTGTATATGTGTGTGTAAGGGCAGTATACGTGTATATGTGTGCGTGTAAGGGCAGTGTACGTGTATATGTGTGTTTATGGGCAGGTGTGTGTAAGGGCAGTGTATGTGTATATGTGTGTTTATGGGCAGGTGTGTGTAAAGGAGTCCTGGGAGGGAGGCTAACGTTAGCCTTTTTTAATTAAAATCTCTGCTGCTGTGGACTACTCTTCCAATGATGCTCAGTCAGCATTATGGTGGATACCTGGCTGGCTGAGAATCACAGGAGTTTTAGTTCACAGCTAGCATCTGCAGCTTTACTATTGCTGCACTTCCCATGACGCTCAGCCAGTATCATGGAAGTAGTATGTCTGGCTGAGCCTTATGGGAATTCAATTCAATGTGTTGGTTATTTTTAATATGCATAACTGTGCTGACAAAAATAAAGCGTGTTTTAAGTGGTGATGCAAGCGCAACATTTTAAAGTACAATTGCTTGTATTGGTGAGTTCCCAAAAAAGTGTCCCTCTTTCACATTTTGAAATGTTGTGAGGTATGCAGCTCTGAGTGCTTCTATGACCACCACATCTTCGTCTCCAGCTTCTGATACTCCTTCTTTTTGACGTTACTGCTACTTGGCACTGCTGAATCTATCACCACCGCTGTCTTCTGGTCCTTGCCTACCACCATAATGTCAGATTGATTGCCCTGCACCTGCTTGTCCATCTGGATCTTAGCCCTGCTATTCTCTTCAACCTTTTATGGAATATCCCATTTGGACTTGGGCGGGTTTAGCCCATACTCTGTGCAGATGTTCCTATAAACATGTTAGGTGGATCAGCAAGGCAATGTTTTATTCACTCTTGGCGTGTACCCGTATCCAGCCCTTACGATTAGCTGGCTGAGGGTGTTCAAGCCTATGCAGAACATTAGCGGGTCTGTGCATCACCCTGGTATTTGCTGTACTTGTAGGTCACTTGTGCTAGCTGTCTTGAGTTGGCTTCAAGTGTCGTCTTCTAGACTCCCACTGAGTTCTTGAGGAAGGTTTTGACTTTGTATAGCTCCAGGCATTCACAGATTCATGTGTGTGGCATGAATCATGGTTTTCCTTTAGTCAATCCACACTGTTCTCAGGTTGGTCTGTCTAAATTTTGTGTGCTTTGTCTATGAGCAACTGGTGCCTCTGGTCCATGTGTTCCTGTAGCTTGGTGGCTATGATGCTTGATGGGACTTTTCATGTTGTGGGGAGGCAGGTTATTGGTAGTAGGAGGGTGTTGAACCCTTGTGAGGGTCTTTCATGATCAGCACTGTCCTTTCTAGTTTCTAGTGTTAGCTAGTCTTGGTGAGAGGCTGTTTCTAGCAGATGTTTCATCTGCACTGCCTGGCATTGATGTACCCCTGTCAGTTTCTTCAGCCAGTAGATGTGGGTCAAGTCTGGGCCAGGTACTGTCCAGCTCTTCATGTTATTGACTTGCTGTTGAATGCGAGTTATTGACTACTGTGATGGTGACTGGTTCCTGTACTGGATGATTGTTGTGGTCTGCTCTCAGGTCCTGCAGCTACTTTGCATTGGTGATGTTTTTTAATAGATGTGAAAAGGTTATATTGTTGCATGAATTTTAAATGACTTGGTTACTGTGAACTTAATATTACCTTAAACTGCTACTAATCATATACATCCATAGTGACTTATTTTCTCTTTGTTTCATATAGCCTCACAGACATTGTACACATTATAGAGGCAGACTGACTAATAAATGGTTTACAAAAAAAGAAACAGAAATATCAGTCTTTTGCTATATTCAAAAATACAATTTTCTAGCTATACCATACAGCTTTGTAAGTTACAGAGGCAAGGAGTTCCCATAGTAGGGTACTACCCACATGGAAGGAGCTTCATCTTGTGCTACCTCCAACATATTGTCTGTAGATCCAAGCATTAGTCTTGGAATGAACTGGCAACAGAAGAGAGAATCTTATTATATACAAGTATATTATATACAAGAAGACATTCAATGTTTAAGGGGGGGGGCAGCTGAGCAACTGAACAAAAAAATCATTCTTGTGCTGTTCTTCTAATGCCTATGCCATGTTTGAGTGATAACTAGCATTCCTGCAGTTGTCTGCCGCATTCAATGGTAGTTCTCTGCCACATGGGATTTGTGAGAATGCAAAACCTATATCTATGCTATAGGAATTTAATACAAATACATCATACTGCTTAAGGGTTTTTTTTGACCTAGGGTGTCTCATGAAAATCATATAGAGGTTTTTCCTCCATGATCCCCATTTACTTACAGATATGTGTAGACTATTTGGAAGATTCTACCAAATGTGAATAAGTGATTCTAAAACATTATATAATTTTACAATTATCAAACAATTCTAAAAAAAAATTAACACAAACACCTTTTTAAACACGCTTAACAAACACAATAGCTTTGTAAGGTTTTTTACAGCCTTTCAAACTTTGCCTTTTTTGTACTATATTTTCTTTAAATTAAATTATTAACATTGTAAATCTCCCAGTTGCTGTATTCATTTGATGGATTCCCTAGATACGTAGCATTAATATACTACATTATTAGTAGCTTATCTAAAAACTACTGGCTCTTGCGCTAATGGCAATAAAGACAATTCATCAAGTGAGCATGGATAATGTTATTAATGGGATATGGGAAAAAGCATTCCTCCTCTTTAGATAACAGAAAGGATTATTATGGCCCTAAAGAGATGGTTTGGCAATCATTTAAGTCAAGGGTCCTTGTTACTAAGTGCTCTCTCCGAGTAAGCAGTCTAAAAATGCATTTTATAAAATGTTTAAAATATCCTAAATTAAACATATCATACAAAATTACAGTATATAATACTACAATTTATAGACATTATTTTAAACTATACATTACTATGTTTCATATCATATTATGGTAACAACCACTGACAGTGACAACAGGTACCCCTCAATCCCCTGATCCATGTTGTGATTTAACACTGCTAACACATGCATCCTCATCAAAGGTCAGAAGTGGAGGTTCCTTCTCTAGCTTCTTCCAAACTGGAATTTCTATGAATTTCTATGTCTATGTCGAAAAGTAACCACGCATCTTTTGCAGTCTTAAAACCATTTCCAACACTTTTTTTTAAATCCTATTCCCTAATTTTACCTACTTAAAATAAAATCTTCCCCACCCTTTAGAGCTCCAAAACTACATGAAAACATGCATGTTCAATGCCTATTGGTCAGTAATCGCACATCATGATGCACAATCCACTGAATCATTGCCAACTTTGTTTGTAAACCCTATACCATTGTACACCCCTTTGTATTTCTGTTCTGTGAACAATTAGGGCCATTCTATTTATAATGACAATCATTTCATTTTCTGGACCAATCAAAATTCATTTGGAATGTATTCCATATGTGTTCAATTAAACATAAACATTTAGACATACTATGGGCCCAAAAACTAGTTCTGCGCCTGTATGTATATATATATTTTTTTTTTTTTGGAGACCAAATCAATGCCTTCATGCATTTTTGTATTCATGTTACGCAAATATCCATCTGAAAGCTAGAATGATCCAGAACTTTAGCAGCGTAATGTCTCCTAGTATGGATTTTGACAGCTGAGACTTCATTGCAGTATGTTTATATTGCAGTCAGAGTGCATGGCAGCCATTTGTCTGTGAGGCTAGTGGTCACATCTGAGGCTTTTTTCAGAGCGTATGTCAGAAATTTGAGAACACAGCATTTTAAGACTGCTCAGGTCTCTGATGTTGTATTGATTTATTTATCCATTAAAGGAACATATTACAGTAAAACAAATAATGTATTTAATACCATCTGCAGGGACATTCACATATCACATAGAAATATATATTGCTTTGGAATATTCTGTTCTATACACAGTACAGGAAAATTATATTTATTACATATTTGTTATCATATTGCTGGATTTATGTTGCACATCCGGTTTTGGGATTCTACTACAGTGAATAATGACCTAATTCGGAGCTTGACTGTGTATATCCACAAATCAGTTGTTCTTATAGATGCCAACATGCTAACTCTATGAAACAAGTTATGTGAACAGAACAACGAATGTTTATATATATATATATATATATATATATATATATATATATATATATATATATAAATCATCAGAAAAAACATTTTTATTCTGGACTTGCTGTGGCCAAATAGACAGGTCAGCTTGTCAAAAATGAAGTGTGACCTAGTGTTAAGCAAGCTTAAATTCCTTCTCTATGTAAGCAATTTGGTCTTCACATGTGAACATACAGGTATCCAAAAGGACTTGTCCTATGTAGCTTGACAAGCTTAGCCCTATGCTTCATTGGGTTAGCTCTGTCGGGTTAGTCTCTAATAAATATAATATTTTAGTGGATAAAAGCCCAATAAATAAACAATTTATAATTATTAATTCAGAGAAAATGTTTAGTTTAATTGTATTTCATTACAGATGCATGTGTGTAAACAGCATTATGTATAGTAGACACGGCAAGCAAAATCAAATTTGTAGGTCTTTTTGTATTCAGAAACTACATTTGGGGCCGAAAGGGGGAGATCCCTGACACCTACTGGACTCGCCTTTCACTTACAGCAGCACCATCTCAAGGTTAGGACGATATCTGGATTCTATTTTGCACTGCAGGACCACCAGCAACAGAAGCACTGCACCAATGGTTACACACATCCAGCAGCATGCTATGGGAGGAATTTCTCCGATAATTGGACCATTTTGATGAATGAATCCCTCGGAGTAAGGAAGGTGATAAGGCAGCAGCAGCACTAGTAGTACACAAGTGGGTAGACACTGGTAGAGACACAGTGTCTCTAGCCCTTACCTCACACGGTCAGGGGTCTTTCTCTCCTTCCCCCCAGTCGAGCAGCATAAAAGGAGTATCCTGCTGCCGCTGCCTAAAATGGTGTGTATCCCGCCGCACTACTCTCCACCATCAAACTTGCACCTGTGGAGGGGAGGAGAGGCTGCTCCCACAATTACACTGCAACCAATGTCCATTAGTCAGAGGCAGATGGGTATGTGTTATGGAAGCACACCCCTCTCCCATCCAATCCGGTGAGGGGCTTGTCTAGCAGAGGGGAGGAGTGAAGGCCTGCAGCACTATATAAAAAAATCTCCACATTGCTTCAGTGTACCAGAGCTTTGGTTTCTCTTTTTACTTGGATTTCCTTGGATTTGACCTCTGGCTTGGCTTTTGAGTCATCCTACTTGCCTTCATCCCTGACCTCGGATCAATATGACCATTTCAACTGTTCCTGTTTATGCTTTTTTTGCTCATGTCTTTTTCTTTGTGTCCTCGTGCTTCTGTCTTTACCTAAGTGATCCTGCCTGCTTACTACTCCAGACCACCTGGTAGGAGTGCCTGAGAAGAGATAGCATTCCTTGCTTGAATGCTCCCACACTAATCCTGACATAAAGACTAGACAAAATCAGTTTTTATAATGGAAAGATGTTAATACATTTTATTCAGTATAAGTTGAAATTAAATGTGCTTTGGGTCACCTCTAAAGAATTTGCAAATTATACAAATCTTTGCGATTAAAATAAATTGCTTTTCTCCTTCTGTGACTCAAATATATCTATTTTCGTAATTCCTTGGGTTCTATTTTCAACCCAACCCACAAATTATCTCTAAACACAGACAGAATATCCATGTTTCTACATATTATACCCTAGAATATATATGTGTTAAAAAATGGCAATATAAAATTAGGAAAAATATGTTTTTAAAATGGGAACTGAACCATTGTAAAGTAATCTGTTTCATCCACCTAACTCTGAAAACAAGAATTGCTGTTGTAATATTATCTTTGAATAAAAAACGTAATAAGAAAAGGAAGGACATTCAAAATAATGTGTAGCTAGTAATTTGTGTATTATACCCTAAGGTATGTTGTTGTGATATTAGTGTACACCAGTTGCTGAATGTACAAAAACATTTTAGTCTTCATTGATCTCTGTACATAAGCAAACTTACTGATTTCTACTGGAACCAGGAAGTATGAACAGGAAGCCTACTTCCTGTACATTCTCAGTAGCACTCTCTTTGAAATCAGCGGGAGTAGCAGCAGCCAATGCTAGCAAAACATCAGTGTTCAGATACCATACATGTGATTGGCTGCTTCTACCCCTGTTAATTACATTCAGAGCTTACCTTCAAAAAAAGATTCGATTTCCAGAGCTAGATTTACTGCTGACAAACTGAATACCAGATCTCTCCCAAAACAAAGCGATAGAATTATATATAGATTTGCAAGACATAATTAACATAATAAAAAATAACAAATATACTAACTGGATTCATAATGACCTTTAATTGACTTGCCAGTTTAGTGTACGCTCTACCACCTGATGCGGCTTTGGTGTAAGTAATTGGTGTAAGAAATAGCTAATTTTAAGAAACGTACCCAGTAGAGCACATGCTAAAGCAGCTCTGACCTTTATATATTTACTTTATACTTACATGAGTCATGAATGGACTCCACAAGTGAATGTATGTGTTATACCTTAATTCCAAACTTTCCCAACTTTTTTGAACACTTCTCTTATTACTCATCATGTACTAGAACAGGCTTGAAGCAGTAATATAATCCGATCAAGACAACTTATAATTGCAGGGCTGTCTGAATTCCATCATAGCTTCGACATAGCTGTACCATCGTGTGTTTTAGCTATATTACAGTGACACAACAAAGGGCACAGCTGCTACACCTTGTTAGCCAAACAGCAGGCCACAAACCTTCTGGGTGATTGTAATTAGAATCTTTAAACTGCATATGTTAAAATAAATGTTCCTCCAACATGCTTAACGTAAATTATTGCCCATCATCTGTTACACAAAGACATTCCTGCAGTGGTTGAGACCTTGTTATCATGACTATTGACACAATTAATGGAAGCTTATTATTTCAGCACTAAATGCACATGAATAATCTCACCATTATGAATAAAAGGTTTTTTTTCCGCATTATTCTTAGCATATATGCATATAATTGGTAAAATTGACAATATGCCTAACAATACTATGATAATGTTAGCCAATGTTAATGTGTTTTCTTTAGAAAAATTAAAGATAAATTCATAAATGATCTTGGTCATTCTTAAGAGCTACATAAACCTGTCAAAGAAATTGAATTGTAATAAAAATATTTAGCACATAAATCAAGCGGCAGTTCAATGATATGTGCTGAGTATGTTTCTGTTTGCCTCTGGAAACACAGATGACACTTCAATTTTGTATGGCATTGGTCAAACAATGAGTTAGTTCTTAGATTTAATTGCTTATCTCACCCAGCTTCCCTAAGAGGAATTTTAGTGGCGTTATACTCTGCCATCTTAAGGGAGAGGATGTCAAGGTTTGAGCACATAAACCACTAGATGGAAGGTTTATGCATGCTCCTCAGCATGTGTCACACATTTGATGCACATGGGTCCTCCTCTGGCCGGGTCCTCCAATCAGGTGGGAGTCCGTTATCGAAAATCCCCGCCACCTTAGGGCAAAATTGCAGTTCTTTAGTGACGTCCTCCAACCCCATTGGAGAATCGGGCAAGAGGATGTAACTGGAAGCGCCACCATTTTGGCAGAAGTTTGCTCCAGGTTATGTCTAATCCTTCATTCAGATGAGAGGACGTCACTGTAAGCGCCACCATTTTGCCCTAAGTTGTACTTCCGCCAAAATGTCAGCAGACCAGGAACACCAAGAAAGACCCATCCATGTGCCTCTGATAGCTCCAACAAGAGTGATCCTTGAGGCTTAACTCTGTGATTACTTAGGTCATGTCCCAGCTGCAACAAATAAATTGCTTCAGAGCTTCAGAGATAAATTGCTTGTTTTCCTTAAACCCCTACACGATTGTGGGGACCAACCTTGAGCCATGGAGCACTAGTAAAAAAAATTTAAAAAAAAACACCTTCAGTAGCAATGACCTGTAAAGGAAATATGCTTCAACATCCATTGCTGTCAGTTACACTCTGCAGCAGTTCGAACTGCTGCAGAGACAATCAAGGCTGATGATCATCAGTTCACACCTAACAAATAGGAATCATCTACTCACTATGACGTAACCCCCACCCATGACTGGCAGCTGTTACAGATAGAGGGGGGTCATCCAAGGTTAAACAAAAACACACAAAAACATGAATACAAAACCCCCAAACTTTTTTATATTTTAATACATAATTATTATAACCTGATCACTTATTAGTGACACTTTAGGTCACTGATTATTCATTGGTCACTTACAAGTGATATTTTTGCAATATATATTTTTTACATTGTTAAGCCTTATAAAATGCTATGTGACCACTGATTTATGACCCTTTAGGCCACTGATCATTGATCAGTCTCTCTGATCAATAGTCAGTCACCTAATCTAAATTATTCTAAATCATAATTCCTATCCCTAACATTATACACTAACTGTAACCTAGCTAACCCCAACATCTAACCACTATCCACTAACAGGATAAAATCCCCCCAGCCTAAGGAAGGAGAGATACCAAAAGACAATTTTAAACATAGCCCCAAAACCCAGGGAAAGAAAAAATGCACACAAGATAAGAAAAATCCTGATATTCATCCTGATACCTGCAAGAAATAGAAAAAGTTAGAAGAAAAAAAACTCAATCTTCTGTGTTCCCATTAGATTTGTCGCTGTGGTGGTCAACTTAGAAAGGTAGGTGGGGGTGTCTTTGAGGTCCTCTGGCTTTTTGACTTGCCTGGTATGTCCCTGGAAAATCCCTGGTATGTGAAAAGTAGAGAAAAAACTCCCCATATTCCTCATTATGTTTGTATTTGCCATGGTAAGCAGGTAAGCAGGGAAACTTTGAAATTATCAGATAATGTACTTCATAAGGGAATATGTAGTTTATGGTGTTATTTTTGGTGTTTATGGTTGTTTTAGCTCCAAAAGTAAGAGGTGCACCTTCCGTATTGTACTGTAAAAAAAGAAAAAATGTGGTATCTGCTTAGGAGAAGTGAAAGATATTTTTTTGTGTTTTTTTTCTTGTTCCAGGTGGTCAACATACAGCATTCTTCCCAAAACGCAACTGAAAAATCTTAAAATTCTGTGCTCCTGTTAGATTTGTGGTTGTAGTGGGCTACCTAGAAAGGCAGGTGGAGTATCATTGAAATCTTTAAGGGGATGTGCTTTCTAGGGAACATATAGATTTATTAAATTGAAATATTGAGTCTCAAATGAGATATAGGCCTAGTAAAGTGGTCTGTCAAAATGTCAAGTTTGAAAACTAAAAATGAGCATGTTCCAATATTGACCTCACAACACCTGAGAAAACAACTTGGGGATGTTGCTAAATACAAATCAAGAACTTTATTGTCTTTTCACATATCCACTCAGAAAAAAACATGGTGAAACTGCAAAGTGAATGTAAAAAATTGTTTCTTTTTTGTTTGATTGGTGGGACCCAACTGCCCGCATATCACATTTAAAAAAAAAATATTTTGGAAGCGGTGATGCCCGTCATTCATATTTATAACTACCTAAACAGATGAAAATACCATACATATAAAGTGTTTCCGCCAAAATAGAACTTCTACTAAAATGACAATGCCCTCTGCCCGTTCCTCCAATTGGGGTAGAGGAAGTCACCAAAAGCACCATAATTTTGCCCTAAGGTGAGCTTAGAGCAACATAGTGACACTTCCTGTTAGAGAAATATGGTTCTGTCTGGCGCTGAAGGGGTTAACAGTTGGTGTCTCGGCAGAAGGGAGCATAGTTTAGTGAGTGTACCCAGTAGAGGTACAGGTCGTAGTGTCACATTGTTATTAATCATTAATCTTTCTAGTTCACTGTCCATGCTGATGGCATATTGATTATTGTCCGTTTTCTTTATATCACATAGTGATTCAATAATTTCATAAAAAGTCAAACTTTTTATTGTCTAATGTCGTGAGTTAAACAAATTTTATTATGTGTATGGTTTCTGTTTAATCCTTTGATTATACAACTTATTATTGTTATTCATTTAGAATATTTTGATAGTTTTATAGTCTTGCTTGTCCAGATTTTGTTGCTGTTCTGTTGCTATTCTGTGTGTTTATGCCTTTCAATAAAAGTTGCTTTCTTTATCCAAAAGTGAATTGTTATTGTTGTATAAGGCTTTACCTTTAAATCGATACATGTAAAATTTGTTTCATAATCAGGTTAATGGAGCTATATGAAACTCAAAGAGTTAAATAATAGATAACAAATACCCTCTAAGTAGTCATCAATTGCCTGGTGCAACCTGTTATAATATGTTTTTGTGTCTTACATGCCCATACTAATTATTAAATGAGTGTGAGCTATCATTCTGGTGATGTATTTGTTATATCAAATCTGGTGTGTGTCTGAACATGCATAAGGGACGTTGAACATTTGTCAAAGAGGGCAAGTGGGAAGATAGCAGGGGTTTGCTATTTGATTTATTGCTCACAATAATGCAAAAAGTATATATCCCCCATTACTTATCAACACGTGATCTTTTACAACAATATTGGTATTTACCGTTTTCCAGGCATGAAATCCTTTATTCTCTTACTCTGAGACACTTGAGTCATTCAGGTGACAGATGCTCTGTCTGAACAGAGATACAAATCAATATGTCACTCAGGTGTAAATTCTGTTCAAAATATTTTCCTGATATTACAGAGAACTTTCACGTAAACATGCACTTTTCTACTCTGCCAGATTAAACAACATATTTGCTATGTAGCCATTTCTGCTCTTCATACGCACAGATAAAATGGAATAAAAGAAATCTAGAACACTAATAAGACTGCAAGATACATTTTCCAGCTTTTGGGTTGGAAACCCATTCTTATCCATTAATGTGCATTTAAATGGTTTACAACTGAGGCAAAATGAAAATATGATTAAAAAAACTCCATTCTTTTATAAACAGACCTGGCCCTTACATGGGTCCCAGTGGGTCCATGGGACCAGTGGCGACTCTAGGAACAATACTGTATATAGGGGGAGAGGCACATAAGATACCATAAGAGGGCACTAAATATTTCCACCACTAAATCATACCGGAAAAAAAAATATTACTGGATTTGCTCGATTATAAGACAAGGTTTTTTCAAATGCTCTGAAAAATAATATATAATCAAGGGTCGTCTTATAATCAAGCCTCAAATAGAGGTCTGACTATGAGAATAAGATCCAGATCTCCCGCAGCGCTGCAGGGGACCCGGATCCTCCTGTCTGGTTACCTCCGCTGCTGCCGGCACTTCCACCAGAAGTAAAACAGCGGAGGTTGTCTACGCGCATACCTTCCCCGGCTGCCAGAGGAGAATTCCCTGCAACGCTGCAGGGAATTCTCCCCTTCTGGCAGTCGGGGAAGGTCTGCACGTTGTGTGTAGATAACCCCCACTGCTACCGGCACTTTCGCCGGTGCTTCTATGATAGAGGACCGGCGTCACATGACCTTCCGGGTCATAGAAGCTGCAGCGGAAGTTGCCTATGCGAAACGCACAGACGTCCACCCGCTGCCCCCACTAGGCACCAGGGAGTCAAAAGCACTGGTAAGTCGGGGGGGGTTAAATATATATTTTTTATATATATATATATTTAAATATATATTTATGTGGATATATGCAGTATCTGCCATAGTAATGCAGACTGAATTAGCTGTATTAGTCCATTAGACAAAATGGCAAAATTGAAATATGCAATGATACTTTTTTATTGTACTAACTAATAATACTTAAAAGACAAACTTTCAAGAGTTTTCCACTTTCCTCGGGTATTGCTTCAGACCTTTAATCGATGGTAGGAGATGATTCATCAGTGAAGCTTCCCCCTCCCTTGATATGTATTTTATGAAGTGTGTCGCCCTTGAGATGAGGGACTATTCTATCAGCTACCACAATTATTGTTAACAGAATGGACAAGACTTTATTCAGAGTATCATGCGGTCTGAACATTGGTAATTATAATGTAGTTAAAGTCAATTTTATAATAAACAAAACAGTTAGAGGGATATCAGCCATACCACACTGAGGAGGCTTACGAAAGGCTGTGGTTGCTATATTCCTCGTGCAAGGGAGACTTGCCATGCGTTTCGGGCCTGGACTGCCCTGATGGATAGGACCAGTCTGATATGCCCTGCCCCGGTGATTCCCCTCCCGAGTAGGTACCTTCCTATAAAGCAGTTTATTTCAGCACTGTCTCTTCTTTGTTTGAGATGTAGCTTCCATGTTTTTTTTCTTGCCTTAGGTTATTCAGGGTCTGGCGAAAAGTGGGTCCCTGACTCACTGCACCTAGAGGAATACCAGCTGTATCACACTTACGAGGCCTATGAGAAGATTCAACAAAAGTCTGTGGTTTCTATGTTCCAGATTGCCATGCATTTTGGGTCTGGACTGGCCTGATGGATGGACCAGTCTGATATGGTAATGGAGAGGTTGTCTATGTAATGGTTTAAGTAAGCGAAATGCATTTTTTATTGAAAGGTATTAGTATTGGATGATGTAAGATGTGCCTGTGTGTCTATGTCTTCATACATTTATATTTTTATATTTCTCCAAAATGTCTAGAAAGATGGTGAATCTTATTTATTTCAAAATGAGTTCAATTTACATACAATGGCGCACAATTAATTGATGAAAATTGGGAGAAACAACAATAGTAATGAATACTGTCTGCAAAATGGATTGTATCTTTCCTTTGTCATGCACTACTACACGAGCATTGATCACACGAATTAACGAGGAAATATCTGCAACACTTGACAAAATGAATAAAATAAGGAAGAAAAACATAGGACACATTTTGCAAGATACTGTCATGGGAAAAAGAAAGTACCGTATTTGCTCGATTATAAGACGAGGTTTTTTTCAGAGCAAATGCTCTGAAAAATACCCCTCGTCTTATAATCGGGGTCGTCTTATAATCAGACCTCAAATAGAGGTCTGATTATGAGACTAAGATCCAGATCCCCCGCACCGCTGCAGGGGACCTGGATCCTCGTGTCGTCGCCCCCCCCACACACACACACTTACCGGTGCTTCCGGAGGTGAAGTTGGCAGCGGGGGTTTGTATGCGTCCGTCGCAAATACCTTCCCCGACTGTCAGAGATCAGAGTTCCCCGCACCGGTGCGGGGAACTCTCATCTCTGACAGCCGGGGAAGGTATTTGCGACGGACGCATACAAACCCCCGCTGCCAACTCCACCTCCTTCCGGCTGCCGCGGAATGAGACGTCAACCCGCTGCCCCGGCAATACAGCAGGAAATTGGAAGCACCGGTAAGTAAGTAAGTAAGTGTGTGTGTGTGTGTGTGTGTGTGTGTGTGTGTGTGTAGGGCATTTCTGGAATGCCTTATACCCCTATATGCCACTCTGGCACTTAGGGGGTTAAAAGGCATATTATGGGGCAGAGTGGCATATAGGGAGGTATAAGGCATTTCAGGAGGCAGAGTGGCGTTAAGGGGGCATTTAATAGAGCACTCTGCCTCCTGAAATGCCTTATACCTCCCTATATGCCACTCTGCCCCATAATATGCCTTTTAACCCCCTAAATGCCAGAGTGGCATATAGGGGTATAATATGCCTTTTAACTCCCTTAATGCCACTCTGCCTCCTGGAATGCCTTATACCTCCCTATATGCCACTCTGCCCCATAATATGCATTTTAACCCCCTAAATGCCAGAATGGGATATAGGGGTATAAGGCATTTCTGGAGGCAGAGTGGCACATAGGGGGTCAAAAGGCATACCATGGGGCACAGTGGCATATAGAGGGTTAAAAGGCATATCATGGGCCACAGTGCCATATTGGTGTGGCAAGCCTGGGGGCAGATGTGCGTAACTGGGGGACAGGTTGGAAAATACAAGAAATAAAAACAATCTCAATCATAGCTTTTATTAAAAAAAATAGTTTACATGAATTAACATTTACTGGTAAAACTTTTTTCCTTTAGGGTCGTCTTTCAGGCTTTTTCTTTTTTTCCTAAGTTAATATTCAGATTTTGGGGGGTCGTCTTATAATCAGGGTCGTCTTATAATCGAGCAAATACGGTATAACCTCTTTGAATTCTATAGTTTTACATATCAGGACATAATAACAATTATCTGTACACCTAAGTACACCTTATGATTCAATAGCTTGAAGAACCACCTTTAGCAGCAATAACTTGAAGTAATCATTTCCTGTGTCACTTTATCAGTCCCTGCAATCATTGTGGAGGAATTTTGGCCCCCACTTCTTTGCAACTTCAAGTTCATTGGGGTTTGGGGGCATTTGTTTATGCACAGCTCTCTTAAGGTTCCGCCACAGCATTTTAATTGGTGTTGAGGTCTGGACTTTGACTAGGCCATTGCAACATGTTGATTCTTTTCTTTTTCCAACATTCTGTTGTAGATTTGCTGGTGTGCTTGAGACTGGGCTATCCAGTCATCCAGTCAATCTGGCCTGGTCGCAGTCCTGTCAAGGTACATTCATTTTCAACTGCTTGAATCTGTCTGTGTCTGGTTAGTAGTCATGCATCATGTGGAATAGACAGAGTCCTAGGCTCTATTAATAGCAAATATCAGGTTCAGTGTACCTCTAAAAATGTGGGCATGCTCCCAACAACTAGTATTGAGGTTGGAAAAAGTGCCCTCATAGCAGTACAAGAATACATTAGATGTTTATTTAAAGCATTGCACTTGTTGAGAGGTACATTATATCTTTCAGGGACAAACTCACTCTAAAATCAACTTTCTACAGAAAATCCTGTAAAATAAAAAGTTAATGTTTTTAGTCTTAAGTATATAATTTAAACTGTGATACAAAGGCTGCAAAAAATAATCAATCAATACGTTTCTCAAGCTTTTTATCAACAGACTCAATACAAGATACTATGAGATGCTCCATAGGAATAACCATTCCATCAAATGTCCTACATTTGTTATAGATAATAATTGCAACTTCCTTGTCTGCTGGACAAATAGTGATTCTTGAATTCACTTTAACAATTGGATTATCCTTAAATCTACGATTGCCTGGTTTTGAGAATAATGCCCTTCTCCTTAAAAGCAACTACTGTTGGTCTGCGCTATTGATGGCAAACCTTTCAGCACAGGTAATCTCCAGAGAAACGTACCTCTAATGCTACAAGTTGAACTTCTGGAAGAAGAGACTATGGGGTCCATTAACCAAAGGGAAAAGGGTTGCAGGAGAATAAAACATTTAAGCTACCTGATATACTCATGCATTATGAAGGACCAGCCCATGTGAGTGTCTGGTGGAAGAAGGAGCGACTTGATCCTGCATAATGAATAGGTCATTTGTGAGATTTCTTAAAACTCTCCTCACTGATTTTGCTATAGATGATACAGGACTAGTTCAGCCCTTCTTACGGAGAAGCCCACTGAGTTTTACTCTTTATAATGTAAAGTGATATAAGGGGACTGAAATATTTAACCCTTATGCAAACGTTTTGACATCCTTTCTGTTGCTACTTCTGCTATCATACTAAGGTTACCATGGCTGAGAAGAAACAATATTTTGTCTGTCAAGATAACCAGTCAGCTATCTTGGGGCTTCCACTGTCACAAACGGTGTCTAAAGAAAATGTGTCCTCTTGCTTTAAAAATGATGATAGACGTATAGATAGATATAGATAGATGTATTTTGTAGTGGATCTTCATATATTCAAGGGTATCATCATTATGTGCATTATGGTTTTGAAATTCTTATTTTTATGAACTTTAACATCTTTTTTTGTCCTATTTTTTATGTCAATAGACGTTCTGAGCACTGGGATATGACATCATATGGTGGAGCTCATCATAATGCAGCACACGGAGAGCAAGGAATTACTCCGGAAAAGATCTGGCAATGCTTGTGCACATCTCCAAACTCCCTCGCACTGCAGTAGGTATGACTGAGCCATCCCCCCTTGGTTGGCAGTTATGGAAGCTTGCCCAAGTCCCCATAACATTAAATGTGAATTATTTAATTATGAATATTACATTTGAATTCTGGATTCCTGGTGATAATAATAATAATATAATATGTATATATTGTAGTGGAAGAATCTTGCCAGAGAAATGCACGGTAAATGAGTGTAACAAGTAAATCAAGATAGCTTTAAATGACAGAAGCCCATTTCTGGGTTAAGGCACAAATTAATTGACACTTGTATAGATCTTTTTCATTAAAAATGACAATACAGTGTATGTTTATGTATTAGCATGTGAGGCTATGTTGTCCCATGGGGGTATACTCACCTTTTTTTTTTTTTTTTATTTAAATCTTTATTTACGTTTTGATTAGATATAAACATACGTTAAGATATCATAGAAACATCAACATAAAAAAAAAAAAAAAAAAAATATAGTAACAACATAAATAAATAAAAAATAAATAATATACAATGAAACATACAATGAAATGTCGAGATAGAGCAGGGGAGGGGGTTCGGGACAGGACTATTGGTTATTACTGCTAAGAAGACTTATACCGTTGACCATTTTAAGACATGTATCCCATATTTGAGTTTTTTTAAAAGACATATGGTTTATATATGATACATGTCTCTCCATTGTAAGCTGATATTTAATTTGGTTTATCGCTTGAGATATATTGAAGTTACCATTTTGTTTCCACTCTCTGGCTATTATTTTCTTGACTGCTAAACAGGTATGAATAGTTATAGTTAGTTGGATCTGAGTTAAGGGGGGCCATCCTAGATGTAAGATTAGAGATGCCGGGGTGTCAGGAATTATTATGTTATCTATTTTCTTTAGAAAGGCGAGAATTTCTTTCCAAAAAATAGTAACTTTAGGACAAGACCACCAAATATGAATATAAGTTCCAACATCATGCTCGCAACGCCAGCAAATTTTAGAACTCGGTGGAAACATCCTAGCAATTCGGGTTGGAACAAGGTACCATTTATTTGTAACTTTAAATTGCGTCTCTAGTAGAGAGAGATCATGTATCCTTAAACTACAGTTCTTAGTCTGTTTTAGCCATTCTTCAGCGGGAATTGAGATGTTAAATTCTCTCTCCCAAGCAGAGATTATTCTCATAATAGGGGTATTTCCCTCTTTTAGCCTTATTATCTCAGCACATTTAGAAAAGAGTTTCGTTTGTTGATTTGAACTGAAGATTTGGGCAAGTTTCTTAATATATATATCTTGTGGGACTACTACATGTTTATTGATACAATTCTTTATACTCACCTTTTAATATAGTAAACCCATGTATCTATTCTACTTTGTAAAGTCATCTGGTAAACTACGTAGAAACAAAGAATTTGATGGCAGATAAGAACGATTTAGTTATTTAGGCCCATCTAGTGTTTCTCGTTTCTCCTTATGTAAATACCCATACCTTAAAAAGTGCTTTGTCTTGTCTTCAACATAGCATTATGCCTATCCCATGCCTGTTTAAATTTGTTTACTGTATTAGTCTCTACCATTTCTACTGGGAGGTTGTACCACCCTCTCGGTAAAATAAAACTTTTTTACATTACACCTAAGTGTCTGGCACTCCAGTTTTAAATTGTGACCTCTTATTCTAACATCTCCCTCATGTACTATGTTAAATCCTTTTAAGTATTTAAATGTTTCTGTGACGTACATAAATATTTTGCAAACTTAGTAAACTAAATTAGTACATCTTCCATTATGCAGCATGGGAACTGCTTTATTACATATATTTTTAGTTGTACTTTGTTTCTTCAGGCATGATAATTAAGAGAGAATTTGTGTTACATAAAGAGAATTAAAGGATCATCTTATTGTGGAATAGTTCTGAACAGGGTTGACACATTTTCTAAGCTTTGTCTACTGGCTGCGCAACATCAGAAAGATGTGGAATGATATAACAGTCACAGTCATCTAATCTTTGTCTTTGTGTAATTACTTGAATAAAAGATTCACAATGTCTTTTTTTCATTGCAGCTAAAAAAAAAAGTAAGGAAAGGTAGACAAGCTACACCCTCCCTCAAGCTCCCTCCTTGCAACAAGCCACCCTTATCTGCTTCAATACAGCAACCTCTACTCAAGTGTCTGAGGTTCTCTCATCCTCCCACCTGCCCCTTCCACCCAGTATCTTTATATCTCCTATCACCCCCTCCTGATTACCTTAACCCAACCCTAACCTTTATTGTCGCTCTTTTAACCCCTTAATGACAAAGCCCGTACATGTATGGGCTCAAAAAGCATTGTTTTCAATGGGTTTAGGGACCGCCCATTGTCCTTAAGGGGTTAAATATGCTATCATCCTAAAGAAACTATTGCTTGATCCCACATCCTCATTAAATTATCCAAGCTACTGGAACAAGTAACTTATAATTAACTAAATTTCTCTCCACAAACTCTCTGCTTGAAACTCTACAATTTTGTTTTTGTCCACATCATTCCACCGAGTCCATATTCACTAAAATTACTTTCAACCTCCTCACCGCTAAAATGAAAGGCCATTTCTCACTATTTGTACTCTTGGACCTCTCTGCAGCCCTTGATACAATTGACCACTCCCTCCTTCTACAAATCTTTTATGCTCATGGCAACAGCTCTTTCCTGGTTCAAAACCTACCTCTCTGACTGTATTTTTAGTATCTCCTTTCCTGGAACTACTGTTGGTGTTCCTCAGGGCTCTGTTTTTGGTCCTTTATTAGCTACTTGGAACAGGTATACCAGGCCGTTACAAGCTACTTGGAACAGGTATAGCAGGAGTCACCTGACTACCATTTTGTACATGCCTGGAGCCAGTTCTGCCCATTACATAAAAAATGGAATCACTCCTTCTCACAGACATTTCCAAATTTTTTCATCAAGTAGTGGGACACACTGATGTAACACAATCCACTATAGCCATGTTAAAGTACTGCTCTCATTCCCTATGTTAAAATCTATGTCTTAAAAACAACACATTGGTATTTAACCCCTTCGTGACAAAGGCTGATTTTCCTTTTTGTACCCTTCGTGACAATGGCTGTTTTATCGTTTCTGCGGTGTTTGTGTTTAGCTGTAATTTTCTCTTAACCCATTTACTAAACCCACACAAGTTATATATTGTTTTTTTCAGGACAAGAAGGGCTTTCTTCAGACACCAAAATTTTTTTCATATGATGTAATTTCCTATAATAAAAATATTAAAATATGACGAAAAATTGAAAAAAAAAACCAAATTTTCTCACTTTTATTTGAAAAATCTTTTATTCATCATAAAAAACTACTGAAAAAACCTGCTAAATAGATTCTACTATTTGTCCCGAGTTTAGAAATACCCAATGTTTTTATGTTTTTTTGCTTTCTTCTACACGTTATGGGGCAATAAGTACAAGTAGCGTTTTGCTAATTCAAAACCATTTTTCTCTGAATCTGGTAATTCTGTCTCTATGTGGTATTTGGGGCATCTTTGAAGCCAGCAAATTAAATTTACCCCACCAAACCATATATTTTTGAAAACTAGACACCCCAGGGTATTTTAGATGCTGATAGTTTAACCCTTTCCATGCACTAATCCTACCACCAACCCTTGTCAAAGTTTGTGATAGTAATTGTTTTTGGTGTTTTTTTCACATACTTTGTACTTCAGGTGTGAAATTACAGCTCCTGGTATATGTTGCTGTCACACAACACCCCGATATGTGTCCAGCAACATCTCCTGAGTACATTGATACCCCACATGCATGGGTTTGTCAGATTGTTTGGGGGCAAAAGGGCCACATTTGGAACATGCCTCCTCAGCCGTATACCGCTGCATGGTAACAATTGCAGCAAAAATAGTGGGGAAGGAAAGGGTTAATGGTCCTAATAAAAATAAAAAAAACCTACAAAAAAGTTAAAAAAAAAAGTAAAAAAAAAGTAAAAAAAAAAAAAAAAACCCCAAAAACAATTGCCACTATGCAAGATCACTGTTTATGCAGTGATCAATGGCAATGAAGGGGTTAATATTAAATGGGTGGCTCTTATAAGAGCCTTTGGATCAATATATATATATATATATATATATATATATATTATTGGGAATACACACTGATCTGTCTCTCTCCCTCACTAGAAGCAAGTGAGGGAGGGAGGCAGATCCAATACTGATCAAAGGCAATGTTTAGAAAACATTGCCTTTGATTTAGCAAATAATGATCACTCTTATGAGTGATCTGACCACTAGGGGTGCTATTCACTGGATGTCCATGACATCCAGCAACCCCCCCCCGATGATGTCAGCAGGCTCCGCCCCCCGGCTTGATGGGCGCCGCCATCTTGAAACACCGCGTGTGTTTCGAAGACACCGGCACCGGGAAGGTAAGTTAAGCATTTAGGAAGCGATCGCGAGTCGCTTCCTTTGCTAAACAGGTGTTGCAAAGATGCCTCGATACTGAGGCATCTTAGCAACACCAGCTAAGCAAAGGAAGCGACTCGCGATCGCCATGTTTGAAAGACGTGCAGTCTTTCAAACATTTTTTTTTTTTGCTCCTAGGAGCGATCGGGGGGGGCCGTGAATGTTTTTTTTGGTGTTGCTCAATGCCTCGATGTCGAGGCATTAGAGCAACACCGTTTGAGTGAAAAAATCGATCACGGATCGATTTTTTCACCCGTTTAAAGACGTGCCGGTCCTGGCACGTCAATTGTCATAATCGTCACGATTTTGAGTGACGTGCCCGGACCGGCAATTGTCATCAAGGGGTTAAATAAGGCAAGCACATGGTCTGGTCCCATACATCTGTACTGACAATACCCCTGACAAGCCCTGGTGTAGTTACTTTCATCTCCACCAATCAACTAGTGTGACATGAATACGTATTGTAAGGTTGGGTGGAGTAGGCAAATGAAAAGCAACCTTAAAACATTAAATATTAAAACATTAACACCAGAGGTCTGTTGTGACATAACATTGGAAGTAACATCTATTAAGGATTTAATGGTTGATGGCTTTAATTTGATGGACTTTATTCAAATGGTCTTTTTACAGCAGGAATAATTACATTTCTATCAAACTTAAATTATATTTTATTCACACAGTCATGTCATTAACTATTAATTAAATTTTGTTGCAAAGAAAAAATGAACAGTGTTTTGCATATTTTAACGAGTAAGGTGTCAGTTGTGTAGGAGTTTTGTAATGGACATCTAAGGGCTCAGTGGACCAGCTAAGTATTTCCTAGGTAGCAGCTTCCAGCAATCACAAAATTCCCATTTTCTTTGGCTACTAAGATTTTACAAGATGTTGTCTCATCTCAAAAACGCCCATTACACCGCTGGCTTCTTACAAACAAGGCAAATAGACTCTTTCCATACATCCACACCCAGTGTGGTATATAGGCTAGTTGGCCACAAAATCTCAACTACTCTTCTTTCACACATCTTTTCTGTTTATTTCTACATAAGGATTCATTTTCCCAGTTGTTGCTAAAAGGTGTGAATGGTAATATACACTATATAGACAAAAGTATTTTCAGGGTCTTATCCTCTCTAGTCTCAGGAACCAGCACTAGGACCTCTTTGTGGCCATCATCGGGGGAGACACACAGAAGGATGGTATGCTAAAGGAAATTTAAGTAAAGTTCACTTGTACATTCCGAGCATAAACTCCCCAGTACCAATTCTTGATATAACTAATTGTTCCTAGTTGTATCTGGTTCTGTTCAAACTAAATCTATTGAATCGCTTCTTCTTTTAATGTATAAAATTAGCTGCAATGGAAAGCTATTGTGAAGTGTTAACTTCGATTGTAATAAAACCTCAATGGTTAAGAGTTTAATAGATATAATTTACTCGACTTCCTGATTCCTCATGAATTAGCTGCATTTAGCTCATTTTAGATGGTGGCTTGATGATGATAATGAGATAATATTGAATGACCCCACCAATTAAAACAATCTATGAAAGTTTGAGTGTTAAGAATTAATTGACAGGAAGAGAGGGACAATTTTGTTTGCCTTTTTGATTGAATGTATTTGTATGGTGATACTAGTAGTAATGGCCTAGGCTGGCAAGCTAGTAGTAGCAGTACTATGGATGCTCAAATTTATTCAACCAGTATAGTTATGCGTGGCATAAGAAAATATATAAAACCCTAACATAAGTTCTTCTGCTCTTGTTTGGCATGCCTAGACCTGTGTCCCTTTTTGTTATATGTTTCCATTTTGTCCCCTGAAAATAATTGAGGGGCTACCTGTGCATGATGCAGCATTTTCCAGGTGTCAACCTGGCTCTGCAACTCACCTACAACTCATAGTTCAGCATAGAATGATTTATAAGTTGCAACAAAGAAAATAAACAGCTGAGAAACGTACTAAAGCCAGAATAGCATAGCACAGGGGCGTCCAAAATGCGGCCCGCGGGCCAAATGCGGCCCGCGAGACCTCGAGGTGCGGCCCGCGTAAGATCGGCAGCCAGGGCAACCGATCTTACGCGAGCCGCACCTCAAGCCCTGCTACTTACTTGTGGGAGGGTCTTCTGGACTGCACAGAGGAAGCGGAGTTCACGTGACATCCTACTTCCTCTGTGCTTTAGCAGAGAAGGCAGAGGGAGGCCGCGCCCCCTGCTGAAGTCTGTGATCGGCATCGAGGAGCTGCAGTGCAGGTAAGGGGGTGGGGAGGGTGTTTGAATGAAGTGGCCCACTGCAGAAAAAACTTGGACACCCCTGGCATAGCACATGTACGGGTGGCTATAGCCTCACATAAAAAAAAACATTGCCAGTTTCCTACTGCTAGCTCATTCAGAGTTCAGAATGTGGAAAAGTCATTAAGTGCTGGATTACGTGTTATCTAGAAGTAGTATCCAATATCCCTGGAGTAGTTCTTAGCTTTGGAAGTATTAGTTCTATTAAATAAAAGAAAGAAAAAAAACAGGTGGAAAAACATCAATCAGCCAAGCAAGTGGAAGGAATCAGAAGTGAATTTCCAGTTTGGCGTTCCTCCTTCTTTCATAATGCTTTCTGCTGTGAGCAAGGAAAACTTGGCACAGGGCTAAATATTTAAATATAGTAATTTCCGCAATAGCTAAATGGGAGCTGGGATGTCATCATTCCCCCGTCCTTTGTCTGCTATGAGATCTGATGTCTCCATTCTTGATTTTGCTTGTGTGATCAGTCCTAATCCTGCTAGGAAGGCTTAGACAATCTGTACTTTTAACTCTGCTTTTTTCAAATGCATCTTCATTAACAAGCTTGAACATTCTAGGGCAAAAAAAGTCATGTGCAAGACATTATGATGTTTAATGGTAAGTCTCTCTTTTTCATCTTAGTTTTGGTTTTAATTGAACAACTGACTGCTTGGAAGCACTGTTTAGTGACATTTGCTAGACAGACATTATAATATCTTGAGCTTAATTAAAAACTGTTTAATTAGGAGTTGTAATACCCACTCTTGTTTTTTTATACATACAATAGCTTTCTTCTTCGTATTGTGTATTATAAAACAGTCATGTTTAATCTCTGCCATCTCTGAGAGGTATCTTCGTATGAAAAGACATTATTAACCCACTGCTTATAGCTAAAGCCTGTCAATAAATTCTGCTTTAAGGTTAGAATTAATATGTTTATGTCTCTCTCAGTAGTGGAAAATACCACTCTATGTGTTTGTTGCTTTCATTTTTACATGGATGTAAAATATGCTTTACCACATAATAATAATTATGAGGATTACTGTGCACAATTATAATAATTAGAATATAAATTCAACATATTTGGCTTTGTTGCGTGGATTTTACAATTATCTTGACCATGCTATTTTAAACCACATCACCTGCAGGAAAGATTTGGAGGAAGTTGTTCTGTGGGAATGTCACAATGTGTGCCTGATGGAAACATGTGATGTCATGCATTGGACTTCCTGTAAGAAACATTCTAATAGGTCATGTTAAATTTCAGAATGAGGAGATGACACAAAGAGAGCCAAACGTGTCAAAAACCATATGTGTGATTTATTTAATAACAGGGGAAATATTTTTTTTAGGATGAAATGGCATTTCAAAGCAGTTATAAAACAGAAAAACTTCTTACTAATAGAATGTAGTCTTCTACAGACTGAACTGAGGGGGTGTGGTTCTGGCAGGGGAGTACCTTATTTTTTATTTGATTTTCCAAAATATTAATACACAATCCAGATAATAAGACATTTATAAGCACAATCTATATTATTATCTATTAGTTATGTCACTCCATACCTGTACATAGATTGAAAAAAGGCTTTAAGTGTTACAATTGACCCAAAATTATTGAATATAATGGCAGTCCAATTTACATTTGCTTAACGAGATATCTGTTTTCCTTTACCTTAAATAATGCCTCTGTGTTGACTTTAAAGTTCTATAAGTGAATCCCCATGTAGGTGCTTTTGTATTGTCCTTTAAAATATGTAGGCATCTTTTCCCCAAAGTAATCAAGCCTAACTTGAAGACTATGTCTTCATAGATCAGATCTTACATTGCTTTATCTTGTGTTGTTGACTGTTCTCTGAAACCTTTCCTGTTCCATAATGTTCCCAAAAAGCAGCCATCCAGTATATAAGTAACATGTTTGTTTTTCTTCTCTCAAATGCATATTTTCAAATTTTTATACTGAGAAACATCTGTCATTTTCTGCCCATTTTACTATTTGGTCGAAGTCCCTCTGCAGTAATGTGGTATCAATTTCTGATTTAATTACCTAATATAATTTGGTGTCAAAATGCAGTTAGATCACAGCCACTGAATCTACCTGGTCCCCACTGTGATTTACTGTTTCATAAAAAAGCAAACAAGTTAGTTGGATATGACCTATTGTCCAACAAACAATTTGACTCCTACTATTTGCATTGCACAACTTCCTGGACGCCTGATCTCTTATTAATCCTTCAAATAGATGTCCCACTGCTGATGTTAGGCCTACTGGTCTACAATTCCCAGGCTCTAATGTGTTTCTTTTTTAAATAAACACATCATATCAGATGCAAAAAATGTTTTTTGCATGAAATCGAACCCTGAACCACAGTGGGGCAAACATTTTAAATCAAATTAAGCCTCAAATTGAATTGGTAAATTATTATGCAAACATTTACTCAATCAGATGTAACAAATACTCCAGTTCCTAACCACATCACCACGTGACCTCCTCCTCGTCATCATCATCTCCTTGTTTTTTGTTTTCTGTTGCTGCATGGGGAGAAGGGCACCTGCGCCTGCAGTGATGCCTTTATGTAGCCACGCACCATTAGCGTAGCTGGCAGTACCGTTCCAGACAATTTAAAACCTCTGAATCGACTGGTTTAAAACAAATCAAATATGAATGTTCATGGGGGGACTTTGAATTTTATTAAAAAAGGCTTGCGGGTTAGTTTATATGTATCATTGTAACTTTTAGAGCTATAGAACACTGTTAGCAAAGAAACAAAGAAAAAAAGGATTTGGGTCCCATAGAGATACACCAGAAAAATATCATAAAGCATGTTACAATACCCAGCAATGTATTTATCTGAAGCAGTCCCCCAAGCCATACACCCCTTCCTTATCACTAGGATATGACATCATATTTAGGATTATCAGTGCCTGTAGATGTACCAAATTTTCTATTGTTTAGAATTATACCGTATTTGCTCGATTATAAGACGAGGTTTTTTTCAGAGCAAATGCTCTGAAAAATACCCCTCGTCTTATAATCAGGGTCGTCTTCTAATCAGACCTCAAATAGAGGTCTGATTAGGAGACTAAGATCCAGATCCCCCGCACCGCTGCAGGGGACCTGGATCCTCCTGTCGTCGCCCCCCCCCCCCACACACACACACTTACCGGTGCTTCCGGAGGTGAAGTTGGCAGCGGGGGTTTGTATGCGTCCGTCGCAAATACCTTCCCCGACTGTCAGAGATCAGAGTTCCAGAGTTCCTGATCTCTGACAGCCGGGGAAGGTATTTGCGACGGACGCATACAAACCCCCGCTGCCAACTCCACCTCCTTCCGGCTGCCGCGGAATGAGACGTCAACCCGCTGCCCCGGCAATACAGCAGGAAATTGGAAGCACCGGTAAGTAAGTGTGTGTGTGTGTGTGTGTGTGTGTGTGTGTGTGTGTGTGTGTGTAGGGCATTTCTGGAATGGCTTACACCCCTATATGCCACTCTGGCACTTAGGGGGTTAAAAGGCATATTATGGGGCAGAGTGGCATATAGGGAGGTATAAGGCATTTCAGGAGGCAGAGTGGCGTTAAGGGGGCATTTAATAGTGCACTCTGCCTCCTGAAATGCCTTATACCTCCCTATATGCCACTCTGCCCCATAATATGCCTTTTAACCCCCTAAATGCCAGAGTGGCATATAGGGGTATAAGGCATTTCTGGAGGCAGAGTGCTCTATATAATGCCTTTTAACTTCCTTAATGCCACTCTGCCTCCTGGAATGCCTTATACCTCCCTATATGCCACTCTGCCCCATAATATGCATTTTAACCCCCTAAATGCCAGAATGGGATATAGGGGTATAAGGCATTTCTGGAGGCAGAGTGGCACATAGGGGGTCAAAAGGCATACCATGGGGCACAGTGGCATATAGAGGGTTAAAAGGCATATCATGGGCCACAGTGCCATATTGGTGTGGCAAGCCTGGGGGCAGATGTGTGTAACTGGGGGACAGGTTGGAAAATACAAGAAATAAAAACAAAAAAAAAATATTTTTCTCAATCATAGCTTTTATTAAAAAAAATAGTTTACATGAATTAACATTTACTGGTAAAACTTTTTTCCTTTAGGGTCGTCTTATATTCAGGCTTTTTCTTTTTTTCCTAAGTTAATATTCAGATTTTGGGGGGTCGTCTTATAATCAGGGTCGTCTTATAATCGAGCAAATACGGTATTACTTTTAGTTTTAGAAAATAGACATCAACAGATTTCAGCCCTAGATCATGTAAAAGACCATGAATTACATACAAACTATTGTAAGCTCATTTTAGAAGTAGATTATACGAAAGCTACATGTTTTCCTTCTGTTATATGCCACTGCATACATTTTTTCCTGAGATAATTTTAAAAAAATAATCAAACAGCGGCAATTCAGTTTGTCAAGCCTCAATCAACTGAACTTTGTTAACTTAATGCAAGGCAGAGAGGCCTGCAAGGTCAGTAACTGCAGCGAAGGCAATCCATTAATTGATTTCTCTGTGCATGGTTATTAATATGTATTATATATGTCCTCCACATATAAACTCCTCAAGACAAAAGGAACACATTTGTTGCTCGGTTAATTTGATATGATGAAAGTGGGGTTTGAGATAACAGATTACATTTAAGTAAGCCTTCTCATTGATATTCAGAAAAATATAGGGTACTAGGTCAGTATGAAGTAATGATGGATATTTTCCAGATGCCTATTGTTTTTTTTAAGGCACATATCTTCTTTGGGACCCAAATAACTCTTTCCCTCTGTACTCCCCTTGTGTCCCTCTGTTCTAGGTCCTTAAATATATTTGATGGCTATGGCTTAGCTTAACAGCCTAAAATCACAGCAAATTAGTTTATAAATTAACATGTGTAAATACATTATTCTTCTTTTAAATGTACCTCGCAATTACAATAATAGCACATTTCTCACAAAATATCACAAAAACATTTCTCACAAAAATATCACAGTATCTCACAAAAATGCGCACACCCCTCACATTTTTGTAAATATTTTATTATATCTTTTCATGTGACAAAATTGAAGAAATGACACTCTGCTACAATGTAAAGTAGTGAGTGTACAGCCTGTATAACAGTGTACATTTGGTTTTCCCATCAAAATAACTCAACACACAGCCATTAATGTCTAAACCTTGGAAATGTTAAAATTAGGCCCAATTAGCCATTTCCCCTCCCAGTGTCATGTGACTCTTTAGTGTTGCAAGGTCTCAGGTGTGAAAGGGGAACATGTGTGTTAAATGTGGTGTTATCGCTCTCAGACTCTCTCATACTGGTCACTGGAAGTTCAACATGGCACCTCACAGCAAAGAACTCTCTCAGTATCTGAAAAAAAAGAATTGTTGCTCTACATAAAGATGGCCTAGGCTATAAGAAGATTGTCAAGACCCTGAAACTGGGCCAGACCATACAGTGGTCTCACAGGACAGGTTCCACAGGAACAGGAATCGCCATAGTCGACCAAATAAGTTGAATGCACGTGCTCAGCGTCATATCCAGAGGTTGTCTTTGGGAAATAGTCATATGAGTGCTGCCAGCATTGCTGCAGAGGTTGAAGTGGTGGGGAGGGTCAGTCTGTCCGTGCTCAGACCATATGCCGCACACTGCATCAAATTGGTCTGAATGGCTGTAGTCCCAGAAGGAAGCCTCTTTTAAAGATGATGCACAAGAAAGCCAGTTTGCTGAAGACAAGCAGACTAAGGACATGGATTACTGGAACCATGTCCTGTGTTGTCCGATGAGACCAAGATACATTTATTTGGTTCAGATGGTGTCAAGCGTGTGTGGCGGCAAACCGGTGAGGAGTACAAAGACAAGTGTGTCTTGCCTACAGTTAAGCATGAACCAATGCCAACATGTACTGTGACATACTGAAGCAGAGCATGATCCCATCCTTCGGAGACTGGGCTGCAGGGCAGTATTCCTATATGATAACGACCCCAAACACACCTCCA
Organism: Spea bombifrons; assembly: GCF_027358695.1. Classification (NCBI taxonomy): domain Eukaryota; kingdom Metazoa; phylum Chordata; class Amphibia; order Anura; family Pelobatidae; genus Spea; species Spea bombifrons. The sequence goes on from NC_071087.1 coordinate 94,009,592, forward strand.
AGACGACCACTGCCTTGCTAAAGAAGCTGAGGGTAAAGGTGATGGACTGGCCAATCATGTCTCCAGACCTAAACCCTATTGAGAATCTGTGGGGTATCCTCAAACGGAAGGTGGGGAGTGCAAGGTCTCTTACATCCACATCCATGTGGAAAATAATGGTGGTCACACAAAATATTGACACTTTGGGCCCAATTTGGACATTTCCACTTAGGGGTGTACTCACTTTTGTTGCCACGGTTTAGGCATTAATGGCTGTGTTGAGTTATTTTGATGGGAAAACCATATGTACACTGTTATACAGGCTGTACACTCACTACTTTAAATTGTAGCAGAGTGTCCTTTCTTCAATGTTGTCACATGAAAAGAAATATTTACAAAAATGTGAGGGGTGTACTCACTTTTGTGATACTGTATCTAACCACCCTCTAATAACAAAACTGTCCATCTTTGGACAAAAACTTGGTAATAAGAGTGTGCTCAGTGTAGGAATTGTTCATGTGATTTATAACAAATTATATATAGTAACAAATAACTGAACCTTGATTTTCATGTTTAATTATGGAGAGAAGTAAGGGTTTTTAATCTCATACAAACGTATGTCTGGCAAGATGTTCCCATTGTCCTCCATTGTGCTTCTGCATTTAGTGCATATGTAATCAAGCCCAAATGCAATACCAACAGAGGTAGGTAACAATGAAGCAGATTTTTTCCCCTGTAAATGCAAAGAGATTAAAGGATATACCAGCTATCAACCCTCTTATAAAGATATTTGTTTTTTATCTTTCATTTGTACCGATGTGAGGAAAGTAACATGGTCCTAGATCATGTGTATCAGTATATGTGTGATAGGCCCTAAAAACGTGAGACGAGGAAACATCATTACATTTGCAGCTATGAACAAAAACGGCAAGATGCACAGTTCCAAGGCTAAAAGAGCTTATAATGCTCTGCAGGAAGTCAAATCACTGGCTGCTTGTTGTATTTTCACGGTATGTGGCAGGTACAGCACATGGAGTGTCAAGATGTTAACTTTTTTCTGGATCAGCAGGCTTTCATTGATTGTATCATTGGAACAAATTAACATAAAACAACTTGGTCAACCTAAGTTCTGTGCTGTTGGCCTATTATAATGTGGTCCATACCTTTATTCCCATTTTTAACGTCTTATTTCTCAGGATTTTGCAGAGTTTATCATACAGGTACCAAATAAAGAATTTTATATAAATGGTAAGGTCCCTCTATTCGTAATGAATAATTGAGGGTATAATAAAATAAAAGGACTTGAGAATTGTAAACCAAACTCTATGTTTATTGAGTATATATATAATACAAACAATAATTAATTTGAATCCAAAAATGTATCTATAAAGCAGAGTACATAAAAATAAGTATAATGCTTGCCAATAAAGATAATAAGTTGCAGCATGCCCGTGGGATACAGTCTCTCAGTAAGCGCAGTATTACGCCCTCCTCCCCAAACTCGCGATTTCGCTGTCTTAACCAAAAGTTGGCATCGCCACACAGTATGACCTTGACTATGTCACTCAAAGTTGTTTACCACAAATGGATACCTGCAAAACCTTGAACATGTCACTCAAAGTTGTTTCTCATGAAACCCACCTGTAGGATTGTGACACGTACTGTGAGTACACTTAATCTTAATAGATAATTATACATTGCATTAATCATGAAGAAATTATAATCTATATATTATCATAATCCTATAATAGGCCAACAATCTTGAGTGTGGTTTAATGAAATGGCATTCTAGAAAACATATGTTTACATGTCAAAATCTAAAACTTCTCCATAAATAATAATTAACAGGGCTTAACTAAGTAGACATTACTTTCCTAGAACGTATTATAAAATGCAACGTATCTCATAATATGGTTTGTAAAATGATCATACCAGGGCACTAGAGTTAAGTGACCTGTACACAAGCTAGGGAAGGTTTCAAGGACAACATTCCTAACAAAAGGAAGAGTCTGTGCCAGCTCGAGCCTATACTTCGCCTCTCTTCTTTAGCCTGAGCCAAGCCAACGCCATTTTGCCCAGCTATACTTGGAACTGTGGACTTCCCACTAAGGCCATGGGTATCACATGTGATGTCCAAGGCTCTGTGTAAGTCTTCAGATCTCTGGGATACAGTAGTAAGCCTAGGGTTAGTGGTGCCTGGGTGCAGTATTCGTTTTGCCTCCCCTTAAATAAACACGCACGCATATCAATACGGAAGCTTGCTCTAAGGCCCACACAAACACCATACACTAACACATACATACATACATACATACATACATACAAACTTCCTCCCTCCTTTCCCTCACACTATTAACCCAAGGCTCACTACTGACTAGTAAGGCTACTGACACTCTAGAGCCTTACTCTAACACACTTGCTAACATCATATAGTAACACACACATACATGCTGACACAAAATACTAACACACACTCATACACAACACAATAACATAAACTCACCCTCTAACTTTTGTTAACACCCACACACACTAGCACCAAATTGTAACAAACACACTCATGTTAACATACAATAACATACTCAGTCTAACGCTATACAGTCACACACATGCTAACATCATACAATAACACACTATCCTCCACCACACTGCTGCCACTTTTCTACTTTTCTATCATTTAATGTGTGGGCATGCACCCATGGCACCTGACCAAGCATGCATCTGCTGGGATAGGATAGGCTATCATGACCGTTTTTCTCCCAGTTTTCACCCATAGCTTCACTTCTAACATTGACTAGCTCTGTCTCTTTGACCATTCCCATATGAGGAAGGAGCAGTGAACAATATATGAAGTAGCAGAATATTGCTGTTGTATTCTTCCCTCAACTTTGTTCTAATAAAACAATTATAATCTCAGTTGTAGACTGACCTTCTCGATATAATATAGTATATTATGGATCACTATCTATTCCTAGTTACTATGCAATGAAGTCCGATTCCTATATAACTCCTATACTCATAATGACATTAGAAATGGTAAAAAACACAATGACCATTTAATTATGAACTAAACAACTTCCCTGTGTCTATCTCATCGCTTACAGGCTATTCCATCAATCATCAGTCCTCTGAGTACATTTTCAAAGAGTGAAAATACATCCATAGCAACAGACACACCTGGCATTTTTTCTGGTGGGAGGACAAATATTTTTTCATGGAGTTGGAATTTATTAACCTTCAGTTATCCTGACTCTTGCATTATCACCTCAAGTTTTAGTGATAATGGAAGAGCACCACTGGGAATTGAAAATATACAGTAATAACATTGGAAGCTTTAGTTGTCAAGCAGGAAACTTAGACTGTGTCATGGGTAATAAATCACTCTTCTTTTATGATGGCAAAGGACAGTATGGCTAATATGGAAGCAGCATGTAGATGTGACTTGCACCCTTAAAATTGTGAATTGTTGTAGCTGAATATAATGTAACATATTAGGTTTCACAGCCCTTTATGGTCTGCGATTACATCAAGCAAGTTAAAGGAAGTAATTAGGGACAATTCAAGGTTGTATAGAGGGGACCATGATGTATAGTTTACTGGATAAAAAACCAGGACAGAGTAAGGGGTCTTAACATGCATAGAAAAAAATGATATATATATAATGGAAAAAACATAAATTACAATATAAACGGTATAATCAAAACTTGACCAAGCTCCTTACAGGAAGTGGATGATCAATTTGAAGACAGGGTTAGCTCCTATAAAATTGAGGACAGGAAGTAGAGGGAACCTGGAGATGAGGCAGAACAAAATACTACTGTACCCCACAAAATCCATCAACTATTGCCCAGTAGGGGCCTGGGCAAGCTCCTAAATGTGGTCCTCCCTAACCCTTTAGGTTCTCATTAACAGCCCCAACAACAACACATACTTTTCCAATTTAACAACTCTTAACCTCAATGTCTCCCTCTATTTTATGTGAGGCAGAGTTCTCCCTAGCACAGTAAGACAAAGAACATGGTCTATTTGACTGGTTGGTGACCCCTGTAGGTCCCAGAGGACTACATAAACCCTCGGCAGCTATGCATTGTGTGAGAGAATTTAACTTTAGATGGGCTATTCATAAGGCACCCTTAATCACAAAAGCAAGGCCAAGGCAAAGGTAGTTATAGTAGGTGAAAAAATTAGAATATTAGATGAACCAATGGTCTTTAAAGCCTGTCTATCTGTGTTAGCATTGTGGACTTCTGAGGCAATGCATTTTCCTTATGTGCTAACTGTGGAATATACTAACACTCAGATTCTTGTGGTTTTATTTCAATTGACTGTTTGTCTCAACATTTCAAATAAAGGCTGTCCCCTTCCCCCAATTGTTTAGCCTGATACAGCTGAATATTTTATATGCAAATGTAAATTCTATTTTTGTTCTTCTTGGGATTTTAAGTGATTGTAATTGTTGCTCTTCAAAAGCCAAACAGATGATGATTGCTGCTTCATGAATATACCAAAAGAAACCAGCTTTGATTAAACCTGCTCATCCACTTCATAATTATCTCCATTTTGTCTTTCTACGAAGGAAGAGATGGCAAATACAAAGTTCATTGAAAGCTACTTCAGTTATTTAAACATTGTTTTATGGCAGAAACAGACTGTGTTAAAGGGGTAAAGCTATCCACCCATAACTCAGTACCAAGAATGAATTAATGGTGTCAAAATAAATTACTCTCAGTTAAGATCAGAAGTGAAACATAACCTAACTAGTGTTGAGTGCAACATTCTCCAGTGCCTGCAGAACTCGTATCTGAAGTTTTAAATGGGGGTCCATAATTCTTAACTCCCTCTGTATGCACAGCCGGCAGTAACTCCTTTCTTCACAATTCTCAAGTATTGCCTCTCTCAGCTGGGCTTTGGACTAAATGGGTACTATTTCCACACTTGATCACGTGAAATCATGTATTGCTTAAAAAATTATGGCTGTAGTCTTCTGATCTCCAGGACCCTTCCAGGTTGTGATTGCAGGCAGAGGAAGAATGTCAGAGGATCATAGGTAAGTGGAGTACAGACAGAAAACATTAAGCAAACATTAACACAAAGCATTTAAGTTTATATTACTTAAGTATTTAGTGCGTTATTAAAAATATATATATTGGGCAAGTTGTTGAGACTCTCTCTTAAAGGAGAAAATTGAGTTCAGATAAAACAAGTTGGCAAATTGAAATTGTATCTCTTCAGGAAGTTGATACAAAACTCCATTGTGGGAACATTTCTTCAAACAGAAAAGGTGGAGGACAAGGTCTGCTAGGTATTTGGTTCCTTGCATGCTTCCAGATCTACACTAAAAGGAGGATTCGTCAATCACTGTTTTTGCAATCTATGTAATGGCTGCTATTTGACATCTTGTGGCAGCATACGATGTTAGATTGTCATAGGTGAGCCAAGGAGTAATGGCACATGGGAGACGAGGGTGAGAGTATGTATTAGTGTATGGTGTTAGAGTGAGTAGTTGTTAGACTGAACCCAACCATATGGTAGGCACACCTGGGAACTCTCCGGGTTTGACCTGGAGATCTCCGGGTGAAGCGCCGCTTTACCGGTTCTCCGGGTAAAGACCCGAATCCTCCGTGACAGGCCCAGCTCCCGGCCCATTTTTCCTTTACAGTGGATATAAAAAGTCTACATACCCCGGTTAAAATGCTAGGTTCTTGTGATGTTAAAGATTGAGACAAAGATAAATCATGTCAGAACTTTTTCCACCTTTAATGTGACCTGAACAAACTGAAATCTTTGAGGGGGGGGTAAAAAAAAACTCACAATCACCTGGTTGCATAAGTGTGCACACCCTTAAACTAATACTTTGTTGAAGTACCTTTTGATTTTATTACAGCAATCAGTCTTTTTGGGTAGGAGTCTATTATCATGGCACATCTTGATGTGGCAATATTTGCCCACTTTTCTTTGCAAAAGCGCTCCAAATCTGTCAGATTGCGAGGAAATCTCCTGTGCACAGCCCTCTTCAGATCACCCCACAGATGTTCAATTGGATTTAGGTCTGGGCTCTGGCTGGGCCATTCCAAAATGTTAATCCTCTTCTGGTGAAACCATGCTTTTGTGGATTTGGATGTGTGCTTTGGGTCGTTGTCGTGCTGAAAGGTGAACTTCGTCTTCATCTTCAGCTTCCTAACGACCGCCTGAAGGTTTTGTGCCAAAACTGCCTGGTATTTGGCGTGTCTGTTCACACTGGAGGCACTCACTGCAGGAGTTCTTTTGCCCAGAGAACCGCTACTTAGAGAAGAGCCCTCAGTAGTGATAATCCAGGGTTTAGATGATCCCAACAGCAAGGCGGCCTCAGTGATGGCAGAATATAGGTAGGTACTGAGTAAATTGTAGCAAGATACAGCTACAGGCAGGGTATATTCAGGCATTACAGCAATGAAGAGGTTAACTCCAACAGGACGGTGAGGAGAGACAGGTCAGTACACAAAGCGGGTAGTCAGACAAGCCAAACCGGTTCACAGATATCACAGGCTGAGGTGCAGAATCACAAGGCAGGAAAAGGATAAAAAAATCCAAGATCTGTAACGCTAGCAACTGAATGCTTCAGAAGACCACAACAGGGTGACTGAGAGTAGCATTTCTGGGTTTTTAAATCCGGCGCCTACACTGAAACCCCGTCTCCTACCCACGTCATGGCCGAGCCTCCAGACGTCCACCAAATCCACTCCTCCAGCCGTGAGGCTTAGGCGGGCCCCCCGTGGATCTGCTAGTAAGAGATTCCCTCTGGGGACTCCTGTCGCGGAATCCCCAGACCTGACTTCCCATCTCCCGTGCCGGCGGTAGGACTGCCAGTGGAGAAAGACCGGGACCCTGTGACCAAACGTCCGCTTGCTGGGACCCGAGACTGTGACACTGTTCATAATTCCCTCCACCCTGACTAAGGCCCCGGTTCCAGCTGGAAAAAAACTGCCCCAAAGCATGACCCTGCCACCACCATGCTTCACTGTGGGTGTGGTGGGGGTGATGTGCCAAACATACCTTTTGGAATTATGGCCAGAAAGTGCTTTTGGGGGACTTGGTGTTTGTTTTTGTAAACTTCAGCTGGGCTTGGATGTTTTTCTTTGTAAGAAAAGGCTTCCGTCTTGCCACCCTAACCCATAGCCCATTCATATGAAGAATACGGGAGATTATTGTCACATGTAGCACATAGCCAATACTTGCCAGAAATTCCTGCAGTTCCTTTAATGTTGCAGTAGGCCTCTTGTAAGCCTCCCTGACCAGTTTTCTTCTCGTCTTTTCATCAATTTTGGAGGGACGTCCAGTTCTTGGTGATGTCTCTGTTGTGCCATATTTTCTTCACTGTGTTCCATGGTATATCCAATGCTTTGGAAGTTCTTTTGTACCCTTCTCCTGACTGATATATCTTTCAACAATGAGATCCCTCTGATGCTTTGGAAACTCTCTGCGGACCATGGCTTTTGCTCTGAGATGCAACTAAGCAAATTTCAGGTAAATCCTACTAGAACAGCTGAACTTTATTTGTGATTAATCAGAGTCACTGTAAATGGTGGTAGGTGTGTAATAACTTCTATTTAACATGAGTTTGAATTTGATTGGTTAATTCTGAACACAGCCATAGCTCCAGTTTTCAGGGGGTGTGCACACTTATGCAACCAGGTTTTTGGGAGTTTTTTGGGGGGGGACCTCCCTTAAAGATTTCAGTTTGTTTTGCTATTGAATTGTTCACGTTATAGGTCACATTAAAGGTGGAAAAAGTTCTGACATGATTTATCTTTGTCTCATTCTTTAACATCACAAAAACCTGGCATTTTAACAGGGGTGTGTGGACTTTCTATATCCACTGTAAATGGGGGTGTTTCCCCCCCCCAACGTCAGCGGGACCGCCCACTGACATCAGTGGGCAGTCCTGGCCGCGTCCCTCAAGGGTAGGCTCCAGGTAGCCGGAGCTCAGAAGTTCCCAGGTATGATGGTAGGTGAGCTAAGGACACCAATTTGTGGTAGAAGGCACATGTCACATGTACTGTACCTGTTCATGGCTTTACTTTTACCGATAAGCAGTAGAAATGGTCTTTATATAAAACCTTCAATATTTTAGATAGCAGCATGCCCTATCTAACTGCGAAGACAGCATAAAAATACCAAAATACCAGTTACATTAAAATGGCAATTAGGCTTTATTTTGATTACATTAATCCAAGTAAAAATTTTGTAGCGCCCATTTCATTGCTCCCATGGCAAAGATTTTTCCATGTTCTTATATCATACATAATAATTTCTGAAGTTAGCTTTGTGAAAAAGAAATTATATATATATATATATATATATATATATATATACACACACACACACACACAAAGCAATAGAATCCTGTGACATGATATTGAAACAATTTGCAATATAAAAGCTGATATCTGGTATGTAAAAAAAAAACCATTTTTCTTATATCAGACCTTGGCTTGTAATTTTTGTATATTCTCTGACTTCAAGTCTAGACCACTGCACTTCTAATATGATCAAAGGAAGTCTTCAAATTGATTTTAGTGCAGATCTTCCGCAACTGAAGCACATTATAGCTGATGAGGTATAGCCAGGAGTTTGAGTACTTTTATGTACGGTCATGTGTTTTGCTTTTTTTATTAGCAAATATGATCATTTTAATGGCTGTTTATCCCTGTTTCTTTGTATGTCTGGTTAACTCAGTGTTAAATTAATATATCGATTTTGCTTTTGCAGCTAATAATCTTCTATATTAATTTTCCTTATTATATTTCTGAGGGCAATAGTAATGTTTCGGCCACTGATAAGAGAACCACAATGGAATTTGGGTGAACCATACATTTTCTCACATTAAGCACTTTTCTCATCAAGTTATATGTGATCTCAAAATGATTTTTATGTAATTCTTTATTTTAGCTTGATCTAGGCTGCCAGTATATATATACATGCATGGAGTATGTTTATAGGCTCAATCCATCCCTGTATCACATTGCCTCCCAGCTGCTGCTTTGCTAAGATTCTGAGAACCCTGACAATTATATATATTTAGAAACTGTTTTGTCACCTTACAATAGATCAAACTACTGGAAAAACAGTAATCTTTGAAAATCTTACCATCTGCTTCACTTTTTACCTTCCTGCCACTCAATGAATCATCTTGCCCATGAGATATTGACCACAGCTGTCTGTCGTGAGAACATTATGTATTTGTCTTGGTCGAGAAGAGAATCTGATAATAGCCACCAAATCATACAGATATTTCCTGTGCCTACCAGCCATCCTGCATTTTATATCACAAAATTAGTAGACATATTAAGAAGAAGAAGACACAGAGATCTAATTTGTCATGGTTCCCATACTAGAGACCAGTGGGTCTCAAGGTCAAGCATAGAAAGTATTTACAAGAATAAACCTCACGCTATAAGCATATAGAGTAAAGGGAATTTAGCTAGCCTTTTCACATTTATAGCACCTAATTGATGGATGTGTTTGCGACACAAAGAGAAGATGGTATTAAACCAGTTCTGCTGGGAAATATGATTTCATTTGGTGTCATGTTGTTCTGCTTTGCACCTTTGACTTTTTAAATGCAAATGATTTGAGTCTGCAGTTTTTGCAGCAAACCGAGTTAACATATTTAAAGACAGCTTTGTTTTACTAAGGATTACATGTTATTACAAACCTTGCAAGCAATTTCTTAACCCCTTAAGGACAATGGGCGGTCCCAAAACCCATTGAAAACAATGCATTTTGAGCCCATACATGTACGGGCTTTGTCATTAAGGGGTTAAGCATGCAAAAAGAATAGCAGAGTTTGAAAACAGTAATCCTTACCAGCTAGCTCCAAAGTAATGTAATAACGTACACACGTATGGAAACGATGACATCTGTCACACCTAGGGGGAAAATGTCTGATAATATGATAGTTTTGTTGCAGCAAGAGCAGGAAAACTGTCAATGGGATACTTACAAGCACTTAAATGAAAAGTATGGACCCAACAAACACTTAATTGACCATACAGCTGCCATACAGCTGCCACGCCTCTATATATATATATATTAGACGCGTGCATTCGTATTCAAGTTGGCGATTCCTACAAAGCCACAAAAATGAAGCAAGACCTCCGCCAAAGTGGACGAAAACAAAGTAAAAAGCTCAAAATTTGAACCCATAATTGGCAGGCCCTTTCAATCACAGTCTCTCACACTCTCATTCTTGTTCACTCTCTCTCTCGCTCTATAAATATTTCCCTATCCTTTCTTCCAATCACTTCATCTTCCACACCTTCTTGTTCTTCATTTTCTATGTTCTATCGTCTCTCTTTTATCTTTTCTCTTCTATCTTCGTCCACATCTCATAACCTGGTGCAAACTTCAGCCAAAATGACGCATCCTTCAAATCAGCGGGGGGGGGGGGGGAGCGGGGGGATTTTACTGAAATTTTGGAGAAAGTTCACCTCAGGTGAAAATTGCGGCTCTTTCTCTCATCCGATGGGAGAATTGGACATAACCAGGTGCCAACCTTTGGAATTTTGGCCCATTTCCACACACACACACACATATATATATATATATATATATATATATATATATATATATATATATATATAATATATAAGTTATAAAGCATTGCACTATTTATACGAAAGTGTTTTGTATGGAAACTGCTGGTTACTAGCACCGGGCTTGGAATATTTGGAATGGTGTGCAATGGACTCTGTGAGTAAATATATATATATATATATATATATATATATATATATATATATATATAGGCAAAAGTAAGTGAACCCTTTAGAATTACCACCATTACAATCGTTACAACAATTACGTTACAATCATGAACAAACACAATCTGTTTTAATTAGTAACACACACATTATTGCATTGATCTTTTCCATATTGAATACATCATTTAAACATTCACAGTGCAGGCTGGAAAAAGTATGTAAACCCCTAGGTTAACCACTTCAACAAAAGCTAATTGGAGTCAGGAGCTAGCAAACCTGGAGTCCAACGAATGAAACTTAATGGGACATGTGTTTTTGAGCTACTTTGACATTAAAAAACACTCAAACATTTTGAGTTTGCTATTTTCAAGAAGTGTCTGCTGATGCGAACCATATTCATCAGTCCACAGTTAGACAAATTGTTTATAAACGGAGATGATTTAGCATTGTGGCTACTCTCCCTAGAAGCCAAGATGACTCCAAGGGCAAAACCAGAATATTTAATGAGGTAAAAAAGAAGAATCCTAGTAACTAGAGTAACAGCTAAAGGGTTGAAAGAATCATTGGAACTGGTTAACATCCATTTTCATGAGCCTACCATATGCAAAACATTGAAGTCCATGGCAGAACTCTCCCATTTGGGACCAAATTTTAGATTTTTTGGATGGGAGAAACCATCCTACACAGTCTTGCTCTCATTGCCAACTATGCTATCTTATAGCCTGCCTTCTTGCTTTCTCCTAGCATGACAGATTCAGGTATGGTTACCTGAAATAAGATGCAGCTATGTTTCATTAGCATTATTTAATATGGGTGTAGCCTCCCTTTACATCTATTTTGTGGAAACACTGTGGTAAATTAGTACATTTGTTGAGTCAGTATTATAATAATACTAGTTATGACATTTCCAGCTTTTCAGGAAAAATTAAAGAAATGGTCATGATATTGCTTCTAAATGGTTCTTATCAGCCCAACCACTGACTGTCTAGTAACTTAAGATGATTAGTACTTGCTTTTAACAGAAGTAATTGTTTACTTTGAAGTCATCTCTCCTTTTTTAACTTGTTAACTTTTAAATTGGCTTAAATGGAGCTTAGAATGAGATGCATGCAGTATAATTGCTCGGATTTCTACCATGCTCAGATCCTTCCTCTGCTTCATGTTTCCATTCTGTGAACCATGGTTTTTATGTAGTCTCTCAAGTAAGTGCTAGTTTGCGCTTTAGATAGATCTGGACAGTGGCCATTGATATTGTTGGGATACCTGTGTGCTAAATATGATTTTCCAGTAATATTTATTATTTGGCCATTTATCTGGAATAATCTTATAGACTGTGAGCCTGTTCTTGGATATACCTTATACCAATAAATGCCTTTACACTAGTAGAGTAAATTATAATTGCAGACTTCTTGATTTTTGGTTCCATAACTCAGGAACTTTTTTTTTAATACAGTTCACTAGTTAGAGATTGTCAGAGAGTTAGAGATTGTCATCTGCCATATCAATGTTCTGCCCTTTATGTTTATACTCTCTTTATTTATTTTTCAAAGTGTAGGGAACACCAAGGGGTTTCTACAATCACTTGATAGTTCACCATATATCACTGGTGCACATACAGATAGCTGCCATTTCCCACAAATGCATACAAATATCTGTACATTTAAGCTGTTGATCTATGCATTTTCAGATTTGGTTTGATATACCCTATATTCACACTGTTTGAGGCGAGTGAAAATACATGTTGAGAATATATAATTTTCTATCAACTCTATATACCTTAAAAAAAAATATCATTAGTATGATCAAAAAACTGTAACCGATTTTCCTTTTACACAGGTTAAAACAGAAGCATTAAATATTACTATTTTGTATACAACAGGTTTTAACAGGTTTGTGGAACTGACTATATTAAGTTTTAATTGTCCCTCTCCCCGCTGTGCAGCATCTGTCAATGTTTTAATATAATACTCAGCTCCATTATACTGATCAATACAATAACACAATGCAAATCAACGTGAATCTATGGCCGGTAGTGGCAGAGACAATAATACTGCAGGGAAATTATGCAGTTTAAAATCTGGGGGGGTTTTTAAACATCTGTTATCAATATTTTTATTTACATACTGCCAACAAAGTATCTGGTGCATTGATTTCATCCTATCCTGTGCTGCTACTTAAAATTCCACTTAAACTTATTTATGGCTCTTTTTTTCCAAGTAAACAAACTATAGCTGTCTTAACCACTTCTCTCCTTGTTAATCATTTTTCATTTTACTTTCCTTTCCTTTTTATTCCCTCCACTCAAATTGTCGGCGGCACACCAAGCAACATCACAATGTTCTTTGATACTTTTCTCAATTATGAAACTTATTATTGTCAGAGGACATCATCATCATTGTTATTACTATTTACTAGAGGGCGAGTTGACAGGAGAGTGCTTGTAAAAGAGCTTTGACTATTAACTCAAAACTATTCCCTGGAGCTGGTTCGTGTAAAAATCGCAATGCCATGTTAAGTTGAAAACAAAAGCACAGTTTGGGTGTTTAATTTCCTTGAAGATGCAGGTAAATTAAAGAGAATTGCAACTGCAACATAACTGGGTGATATCAATTCAGCACATCTAGGCATGTCAGGCAGAAATTAAACGTTGTAATTTTGCTGCCTGCTTTCATCAAAGGAATCCTTATTTCAATCTGAACGATCCCATCTGGGTATAGGTCTCCTCATATCAACTTTGTAGTAAAATAAAATGTTATGGACAACAGTGCGTAGCATAATAACCGCTCATTGATGTGCATATATCTATAAAGCATAGGATCTAATCATCTATTCTATTTTTTCCTCTTATAATTGTTGGTTGGGTTTTTTGATAAAGGTAGCCCACACTCCATGCACGCTATGCGTTTTTATTCATATCAGTCTATGCATGTCTACAGAAGCAAAGTTTTCAAGGCATTAGAATTAATGAGTTAAAGGGACAGTTTAATGTCTCACACAGCCTCACCAATTAAGTACTTTTAAGTGACTTACCTTGTAAAAATGCTGGTATTCCAGGGCTGCCACACATTGCCCCCACTACTTACTGTACCTTAGAACAGCCAATCCCTGGCTTGGAAACCCCCCAATGATTTAATTAACTGCACACCTGCCAGAATTATAACAGAAGCTTGACCTATAATAATAATATAATATGCTCACTAGTCCTGATTAGACCATATTACTAGTTATCATAACTGATTACTCACGCCAGTAATGGGAATAACAAATTAGGTCTAGATGTGTAGAATCTTTTTCCTGCAGAAAATATATTGCATACTGACATATATGGGAATCATTGGATAGTGTGTTTAGTGACCACATGACTTTGAAATTGCCCGCAATTGGTACATAGATATGTAAAATATTGACGGAAAATAAAGTGAAATATTAAAATGTGCCACTTGTAAGTATACAGCTGGTTATTTCTCAGATACGTGAATGAATGCAATGAATTTAAAATTAATATAGCATATACAGAAAAGCATACTTTTTTGCTTAAGGAACATGCTAATATGCTGGCTGTTATTACTGAATGTAGTTCACTCCCCAGCCATGCTTGGACCATGGTCACCTCCTGCTGTAGGTATATGTGGATAATCCACATGATATGATAGAGCATAGGCTACTTCTTCGGAACTTTGGCAGCATGGATGGCGTGCCAAGGAGGCAGCATGGTGGGCTTGTGCATGCTAATCACATCCATTTTATTGTAAATAAAGAGTAACGATGCAAGACACCGTTTTTATAAAAGAATTTACAGTTCCAGCTTATTGCAAAACTTGAACACAAGCGGCGGATTGTGTTTACAAACTAGTGTGCATTATACTTGTAGATCAGTTATCATGGTATACTATAAGTAAAATCAGTGACCTTTCACCTAAGATATTATATAAGCATAATATATATCTTGTATTTGCAAATCAGGCAAGCACTTCATGCAATATGCATGCAGTGCCCTGTTACCTAGAAAAATTACATAAATCAGAAGAGCATAAAAAACTGCCCACATATTATCTCAATACTGTTAACTCACTCATATGACTTAGTCTTAAAACCTGTCCAACTATATTCCACGAACAAACTGGTAGACGTTATCTGTGTTATCTCTGACCATACTTGGTACAATAAAAATGGAGGTTTTGGAAAAAGCAGATTCTTAATTTCATCCTATCCAGTCCCCACATAAAGAATTTCCGCTGTATCATATAAATTCGATATCATTCTTGGGGTTTTTTTTTTGGCATTTAAAAATTATTAAGTGTGATGTCCACATTTCAGGCCTGTAAATGTTTTTTTTTTTTTTTTTATTTCAATACATATGAGCAAACAGACAGGATATAGTGGCGGAGGTGTAAGAATGGCCCTTATTGACACATAGCAAGACTGGACAATGTTTAATACACATAATTGCAGCTACAAAAGAGCAAGTAGCAACCATAATGACTGCTTCACCCAAACCAACAGCCTCTGTCCAGTCAAGCAACATCTTCTTCTTGGTCTCTGCAAAGTCTATCACTGCTAACGTTCTCTGGTGATGGAAACTCACGCTTCATTTACCCAAAGCTGGTTTTACAATCACTATGCACCCACATTACAGCGCCCACACCATTGAACTATTTAAAACAGGCTAAGTTGATATAACTAATTGATTAAATCCAAAGCGTGGCCTTTGGCCATGAGAGGGTTGGTAACATGGGGCATGGGAGATGGCTCCTGGGCTGCTCTGATGTGTTTTACTTGTGATTCTACATTAATCAATCAGGGTGGGAAACCTTATACTATATTTACAGTCATATTAAAGCTTTTCTGCTTTTAATAGACTTTCTATGCTGCTCCCTTTGGTGAATTAATGTTGAGCAGAGCAGGATGGTGCTCACTGAGCATGCTGTCTATACATGTGTTGGTCTTGCCCTGCATAGTGAAGATGTCGATTATATCATACAGTACATTTAGCATACAAGAGTACATTAAATCAATATACTGTAAATGTGATTTTGCAAACAGTGATACAAACCCCGTGTGAATGTATAAGGGGTTAAAATACATAACTGTTTAAAATGTACCTATGTATAGAGATATAGGGACTCAAAATGAAATGTGATCATGTGGTCATTTTTAAACAGTCCAAAATAACATTGCAGTTATTCTAAAGGGCCAAATTACCCAATGCATAAACAGGTGTATGTCCTAATGCACGGAACTGTATGTGTGCGACACCAACATTGATCTTATCAAGCACTTGAAGCACAAAAATCTATGATGTTCCGTCCATTTTCACGACCAGACGATATAACTTCTACACCGATTGGAAAGCTGTCATCTCTATGCGCATATTGACGTACTGTAATTTTACTGCCAAGGTTGATATTGCTAACGGGAATATCTTGCTGTGAGCCTAAAACCATGAGAAAGAGCTTTTACTGGCGTTTTATGTCACCTTAGCATATTCTTGCAGATGCTACACTGGATGGAGATATTGTGATTTATATGATAAATGTGCATAGATCCAGGTACAGATGTCCTTTGCCTTTTGTAAAGGAAGGAATAAATTGAGCCTTGAAAGTTCTAACGGTAAAGGAAATTGTAAGATAAGCTAATTTTGAGCGAAAACTGAGGCTTCTTTTTACAAGCGAGAATCCCGAATTAAAAACTTTGAACAAGAAGCAGATGTTTTTAAAGCGACCAATAAATAAAGTAACATTGTTGAAGAATAAAAATGCAGGTTGTCAGGCAGACACCCACTATCCTAGGCACTTTAATTCATATCATAAGGAAGTAATTTTTACTCAGTACGAATGAATGGAAGGATACATCAGAATCCCCATTTGCTTCTTGACTTGCAGGGGTTGCTTGCTACTGCATATAAACACTTTACTTGCCTTCAGCCATTTCCTGCAGTGTCCTTGGGATACCATGAAACTAACTCCACTCGCATATCCACACAAAGTGTTCCCAATTTTTTATTTCAGTGGGAATTCTTTCTTGCCAGTGGTTGACTAGTTTAAGCAGCCAACTCTGGTGTGACTATGGAAGCATGGGAAGTCTGGTACACTGCATCTTTGGTGCTGCAGCTTCTTCTAGAAGTAATTTACATTTTTTGTTTTCCTTAAAGGTAAAGAATGCAAATGAAAATACTCACAAATTGCTTTAATTGGTTCTTCACTGGCAAGGCTCTTTTGGACATTAGACACAATGCTCCAACCTCTTGTGTGTAGAGAGAGTTTCAAACGTTACATGTAACGTGGCCAATTAGGTAGATATGTACATATAGAAATGTACAGTGATTGTAACAAGTAGATACTATAGTGAGTGTTAGTTATTTATGTTGTTACAGGTCTGTTACATCCATATTGTCATATCATGTTTTTCATACCATTATGTTTTGGGAAGCTCCTGTACCACAGCAATGATTCAGTTTAGACATTTTGAAATCATTCTTAAAAGTACCAAATGACACATTAGTTATTCAGTAAAGAAGACTTGGGTTTTGTCAAGGACACAGAAGAAAAACAGCTGCATATTTTGATAAGGGTGGCTTAGGGATCTTCTTCTGATGGGTCTATAATATATCAGATGATAAATAATATTTCAAATCGCTTATGCTATATCTTATGGCATTTAGAGACAGAATAATTAAATTCTTATTATATTTTGACTTTATAAAAGTAGTTCCTTTCTAAAGCCACTTTCACAAAGCAAATGACCCTTAGTAGAAGCTGGAGAATCGGTCTAGAATAGGATGAACAGGTGCTGTGATGGCAAAGCACTGACTTATTTATTAAACTGTACTTTTTTTTCTACATATACGTACATGTTCATATGGCTTCTCATATCCACATTTAATGTGCAACACTTTGCTGTATCTGGCGTGATGTTACACACAGCTGGGTCTCTAAATCCATCACTCATTCATTCTTCACTGAAAGTTCATTGCAAAGGTTCATCAGCAACATTGTGGCTCTAATTGCTATACAAAAGGAGCACTTCTGAGCAAAATCACGGCTGCTCTGCACATGCACATGTAGTGCGTGCATAGCAACTCCATCCAAATGAATATCTGCAAAAGACCTTTTTGAGCTGCTCCCATCTCATCTCCTAGCTGATAACACAGCTGTTCCTCGAGTCACTAAAGCTTTTAGGACTTCTGCTTTCCATTTGGTACAATCTCTGCTTGCAGTTATGGCACCCAGCTGCCGTAAATCCCCATTTGTACACAGATTTGATCTTTCTGCAATCTGGTAGTGAACGGCCAGTCTGTGCATATGGTAGTCAATAGTTGATGTTATGGAGGAGTGACCCTTTGCTCTTTTGTGACATACCACAATGGCTCTCCTCTTTAACAACAAAAAAGGTGTGCTTATTATATGTATAAAAGTAATAGAAGTGTTATCCTGTTAGCCCTTATGGCAATTTATTACCCTGTTGTTGCTAACAATAAAGCTGTGGACACAATAATACTGCTAGAAAGGCTACAGAGTTATTGCAGAAACAGCAAAAGGCAAAGAGGTCAACATGATTTATTTCAACTGACCTACTTAAAAGGGTAGGTTGAGTAAGTATATTCTTAAATCGCCTGCCCATTGACATACCTTTCCTTAAATTACAACAAAAGCGTCAGTTACCCACGGAACTTGAAGAGCTACTTCTGCAGAAAGAGCTTAGTTTAGGATTTCATTGTATTGCAGTGACTTTGAAATAGTTGCTTTTAAATATAAACAGCACAGAATGATCAGATTGCTTGTAATCTGTTCACCTTTGGGCACAGAGTGGGTCATGTTAAAATTATGTTTTTAAAAGGTGCCTTGATCTTAATAAAGAAATCAATATCTAATTATACTGTTCTTTTGTACACTGCATTATGGATCCAGAAGCCATATTATGCATCTCTCTGGTTTGTGCAAGACAGACAATATAGCAAAGGAAAATTTCCGTATTTTACTATTGTTACTCTAAAAAGGCATAGAATATATACTTTCAAATTATATTGTGTCTAAGATTAGCCATAGACTTACGGATCTTACAACTTTGGAATGAGGCACAGAAACTTTTTAGGCAAAACTGGACTTTCTATGTGAGTCACTGGAAAAAAAATTGTGTGTTAACTGCAGCTTCTCAGAAAAAAAAAAATGACTGACATGGAAACAGAATTTGACAACAGATAAGAACCATTGGGCTCATCTAGTCTGCCCATTTTTCCTGACTTAGAGACTGAAACCTTAATCAGTCCTTGGTCTTGTCTTAAATTGAGGATTGCTTAGTTCCTATCCCATGCATCTTTAAATTCTTTCATGGCATTTGCCTACTGCTTCTGATGGGAGGCAGTTCCATTCATTTACCACCTTCTCTGTAAAGTAACTTCTGAGACTGATAACAAGATCTGTGCATTGTATGGTTTGAGTATTACTAAACACCAGGCATATTTTATATCATAAAAGCCAAAATAACATGTTTAGGTAACAAGTTTATTTTCGTGGATAAAGCCCTGCTTATTTGTTATATTCAGCAAGTGTGTAGGGAATCCGTGGCACTGCATGGTACACTGTCCATGGTGCTGAAAAGCCCAGCTAACCAGCCTGATATGAAAATTAAAGAAGTGTTCTTATTTAACCATGTTGAAGGATTATCTTGATGTTGCTTTCATCCTTCAAAATGTTAGATGTTCCTATAGCATACCTTGGTTTGAGTATCCCTTTGCTGTCTATAAAACACAATATAATCACCACCACATCTGCAATTTGTAGTAAACAGAAATAAACCGGTAAGGTGCCTAGACCTGAAAACCATGCTTGTGCTACAATCGTCAGTCCTGCTCATCACTGCAATAGAACATGATCAGTCCCATGTCCCTGTAGTAGAAGTAAGTGAAGCGTGTTACTGATTATAGAAGTGCCCATTTATTAATTGTACACATTTTGGTATAACATTTCTGTGGATTCTACGAATAATAGGATTTTTTTTAGAAGGAATCATTGTGCAAAGTCTATTCCCTGGAGTCTATAATACTCCAGTATCTGAAATAATGTACAGCCCCCCAAAATGACAAATGATGACCTTGCTCTGAGCCAGAATGTGGTTTTAGACATAAAGGGTTATTTCCACCTGTGCCTCTGATGATGAGATGAAGCTCCAGTTTAAGGGTTAATGTAGCCACCTGAAACATCAGCTCTAGCATCCAGCCTTTTTTCCCTTTCTTATCAGTACTTAGCACACCGTCAGCCTCACTTTTATTTCAGGAAGCATACTCAGCTCTGAGTCAGGGCTGCCTGCTGCAAGTTCATAAATCAAACACGTCTCCTGCGCTCTTTTTCCAGATTGATCGGGACATTGAAGGAGGCTGTATACAAAATAACCGAGCATTGTGCAGGAGCCTTGCGGTTTTAGAACAAAACTGATTAAATATTCATATACGGTGAAGGACACTTTGAAAGGAAAGCGATTTGCCTTTGGTCTGTCCTTCAGATTGACGATTCGTCTACAAGTATTTGCGATTCTCCTTTTTTTCTGGTACACGGCTCATCATTACAAACAAACAGTGGGAGACACTGTGCTAAAGCACACAGCTGATAATAGCATGTCCTACAGATGACTTCCTTCTAGGATCTACAAAAAACAATGACATCCGTACATAAAGAAGCAGTCACACCCACCCCCTGCACATACCCTGTCAAACATAACCGGTAAACAGCATTTTGTCGGGTCTGATGTGTGCCAATGAAGAAGTTGCGCTAGATTTCTTTTTGTAGGGTAATCGCCTCCAAATCTAATCCACTTCCAGAAAGGCATTCCTTCTAGAATGTATCGATTAGTAAATCGGATATGAGTCTGATCTGCCAGTAGTGCACGATACGGCACGTCTCCCTAACAGAGCAGTCTTCAATCCTCCCATCAGCTGACACACACACACATATATATATATATATATATATATATATATATATATATATATATAAATCTTGGCATAAAGGGATTTACTATTATTGGACACTCACATGAAAAGGACATGCATGAACTGAACACTGGATAAAGGCATCCAAAATATAAAAAAGGCTACAAATACACGAGCCCAGATTTCCCTCATGGTATAATAACGCTTTCTTTCCCGATAGTCCCGATAGCTAGATCAGTATTGCCACCCACGATCCAACTCTTGGGGTTCGATGACGATCGGGAGAACACATAGGCGACTGGAGATTTCTAAATCACTGCAGCATTAGAAGCCTAATCAGCTCCTTGTGACCTTGGCTAAGTCCTTTGCTGCAAACGATTTTTGCAACAAAAAAAAAAAGCAGAAGATCCACGCACAAGACACCCACTCCCACCCAAACTTTACATATTCTTAACGATCAATGGTTTAATAGTTTTTTTTTTTTACGGCCTTTCGAGATAGTCCACATTCTAATAGGGCGAACCAGCCACGCCCCCTCCCCACCCTTTTTCTACTCATCTTGGGGCTGCGTTCCATGGTGGGCGGGGCCAGCGTTCACCAACAGGAGCGCAGCGTCAGTGTAATGAGAGCGCCAGTACTCCAGGCAGGTGTCTGCAGCAGTGGCCGCACAAGTACTATTAGGAAGAGAACGGCCAGCGCTCACTGCATAGGAGCTTAGCTCTTAAGGGTCGCTATAAATCTACCCATCCGCTCCACCTCCCTTTTCCCAAATCCCACTCCCCCTTTTTTTCCCTTCAATATTATTATCATCATTTTATATAAGCGATCCCCACCCTTTTTTTTCCTCCCCTTCCCATTTTTTTTTATTGCAACGGGTCCTAAGGGATGCAGCAGATCTCTTCTGCAGCCACCAATTAAAACAGCAACGAGGATCACCCATAAAAAAAGGCACACGTACACGCGCCGGCTTTGTAACGAATAGACATCCCTCCCTGTTTCTTTGTTTTGCATCCTTTTAGTTGTGATTAAACAGCATCGAGTAAGGAAGGATCTTCAGCGCTTTTTCGATCTCATTTTTTTCCACCCCCTCCCCGCTTTATTTGGCAGTTTCCCTTTGTTATTTCTTAGGGTCAGTCCCATTGTGTAGGTTTCAGTTAGCACAGTGAGCAGTTAATTTATTTCTTTTTTTTTTATTTCATTAATATTATTTCTTGATTCATCATTGATCATCTTCACAACCTTTTCTTCGGGAAGAGTGCATCCTCTTGTACCTTGACATCTGAAGGTAAGTTGGTGAATTTCTGATGGGTTTCTTAAGAGTTCCTTGCAGTGTAACATAAGACAGCAGGACATGCAATCTGGCTTGGAGTTCTCATCAAAGCAGTAGCTGTTCACAGCCTGGTGCTGTGGCTGCAAACATTCAAGAACTGGACATGCAGAATTAACCCCTTTTGCTCAAACAGGATCCATGCTACCTGACAATGTAAAGTGGACCTCACTGGAGCCTATATGAGCAAAAGGGGTGTTTGCTGATTATAGAACTATAGCTTGCAGGATTTCATATAGATCTTGTATATAGTACACTCTCCACCACAAATAGCCTATGCTAGGTTGTACCTTGTGGACCTGTTTGAGCCTTGCCACAAGATATGCATTTGGTGTAAAGGGCAACAGAACATGTTTAATTGGCATAAGAATGTTCTTAAACCAGTATGAAGATAGCTATAAACCCATCATCCTATTCCATCATCATGGGTTAGATAGGATTTTCTTGCACAGCGATCAACCGGTCTTGTTTTAATCTGATTAGGCATGGGATTAGCAGATTACTTATGATACTGTTGGTTTAGCAGCTAATTGCATTAACCATCCTTAGTCTGAATAGGTGCGGATTCCACAATGCCCGTTTCTGACCTTAGCGCTCCTAAAGTTAATAACAGCATGGATACCAGTCATTGGTTATAGTTGCTGGCTACCGTGATAGATTGGAAGACAGGCAAGAAGAGATGGACTTATTTCCACGAGTCACTGTGACACTCTTCTTGGGATAGATTTTAATATAATAACCCATCATCTGATCTGAATGGTTTGCTTAACCTATTCGGTGCCAGCGATGTGCATTATATTAGATTAAGGCGACACCTGGATTGTTAAAACTGTACAATGGAATTACTACAATGTGGCAGCAGGTTTAAACACAGAAGATCATTATTATATTAAAAAAACAAAAGCAACAATGCTCCAGTCTTCGTTATTGAAAACTTTTTTTCTAAGATCTGCTTGTTCTATATTATGTTCAAGATTTACATATTTACCAGATGGTAAAAGTGGCCTATTCTTAAAATATTAAGACACCATAAATTATAAAATTATGGTCTCAGTTATCGCCCAATATACCCAAATAACGTTTGTTTTCCATACTTACCTATTATATAATCTGATTCATTTAAGCAAGAACTTATGTAATTACCTAGTGTATTCTCAGAGAATGGCCCTTTAAAATCAAGATTGTGTTTTGGAACCTACAGCAAAGGTGGCCTCTAATTATTAATGTTTTTTTTGTTTTTTCTCAGGAGGTCAGTGCACAAAGGGTGTGTATAACTGTGTGTGTGTATATATATATATATATATATATATATATATATATATATATATATATATATACACACATACATACATACATACATACCCCAATAAAGCACCTTAACCCCACAGGGGAATTTTGTAAACCACAAGACCAACAATAAAATATAGTAGCCCTATAACATAGTTACATTGATTTTGGTCAAATTGTGGTGTATGAAAATATGGGTTTAATAATAATTTAATAACATTTTTATATATTAAATATAACGATTTTATATAAATATAAAATGTAAGTTTCATATATATGGGTAAAAAATAAAACGCAGTTTATGAACAAATTATTTGCCTGATCTGTCCACCTGCATGGCTAGTGATGCTTATTAACTCATTATAACTGCTTAAAGCCTGGGCCTTGCAAACTCAAGTAACCACAGCCCTTCAGAAAAGGTTTTATTACCTCGATAATCCACCGAGAGTGATGCTTCCACAGTGATACCACTTAACATGCTTTTAGCGCAAAAATTCTCCATTTAGGTGAAGTAGAAGCCCCTGCTATACAAAGTACCGTGAGTACCGGACATTTACGTTATTAGAAGCCTTTTCCGCTCATGCTGTGACACCCACACTTAATCCCACACCTGGGGTGGAGGCATTGGTTCGCAGTATCTGTCTGGGCCGTAATTGGGTAGTAGTTGCTACACCTGTTCTAAAGCTAAACTCTTTGGGGTTAACATTCCATTAGCTCCGCCTGTCAGGTTACGTCACGACTAAAGGCTATATCTTTTCCCCCTCACGGGCGGCGGCAAACTGCTCGCGGGCGGCCTCTGCTGTTACGCAGGGTGTAGTTAAGAGAAGCTCCGTGGTACGCCGTGTTAGAGGGTCTCGGCGGAATATTTGCTTGTCTTGGACGTTGTGCGGTTTCCCGGATGCTGGAACGGTGCACCAGACAAGTGAGTTGCGCGCGTTTCGTTGGTATTTATGGTTTACGTTGCAATGCCTAAATGTGTGTGTGTCGTTTGTACACTTCCTGTACCCCCTACTGGCATTGCAGCTCGTACACCGCTGCATCCGGTGTGGTGTATGGACTTGTTCTAGTCGGTAAAGTGTATAGAACGGTGCAGTTTTTTCTCTAACGGGGACCAAGTTTGGTGACACGTGATTTGTCTGCGCGGGTGGCGCCAATTTGGATTTTTTTTTTGTACCCCGAGCAGGCGTGTGCACGTGCGTCACCTTCTCCTGCCGGTTCCTCGTCACGCCTCGTTACTTTTACCGCCGAATAGTTCTGGAGTTTAGGATGTTGATGCTATGGGCGTCACTGGTCCAGGTATTGGAAAGTGGACCTGACGATGTGCGGTGCTGGCGGGGGAGTCTGATGACTGTCATGGAGAAGGGAGCGGCGTCGCTGGTGTCTGGCATGGAGAACGGGGAATATGGGTGGGTTATAGTGAGTTTGTTGGCTCTAGAAGCCTCAGTGAGATGCTGGAAAGCGGGACGAGGAGTGACTGAGAAGAGTGGGGCTCTTGGGTGTCAAAGGCGACATTTCAGAATGTGGCAGCCGCAAACCAGTTAACAAATCGCTGTAGTTATAATCGCTAGTCCTCAGTGGCAGGAGTTATTGGGGTGTGGGAGTGAAATGACAGCAGCAGTCGTGTGGTGTACGGTATGGCGGATAAATGGAAGGCATGGGAGTCGTGTTTGAGCCACCTCATTGAAGAGCCTCCTCACCCCCAGTCCTTATGGTTTGATAAGGAACGCTATATTCTCAAAGGAATCCGTGCCTGTTGCTTTAAGTGGGTACTTGGTGTCCTCAATTAAGCCTCTAGAAATGCGCAGATATGCGGGATATTTCTGGATGCTCTAGGTTAGTGGGCCGAATAAATGTTACTTTACTGCATGTGAAAACCCTTTTATCACCAGGGACATGACCAGTGCACTCCACACCTTGGTGTTCTTTTTTTATTTTTTTTTTAACCTGCCCTGGGGATACTTGAAAAGGAAATGAGTAAGTACCTGGATTTCTCCACAATGCAGGCTCTTTGCTTACTGTGTGTTCTTGTTGCCTATGGATAAGTTTTGGTTTTAAAGAGGTACCTCAACCATTTTATAAGCTTAAATGCTTTATTTTATTTTGTGACATGACTGCTTGCATTTCAGGAGATGCATTGAGCAGAAGGCATCTCCAGAGCTTTGTGAGTGTGCACTCAGTGCCTGAGTGCCCCAGTGCTGGCTTGTGCGAGACTTCCAGTGGCTCTAATCTCTCACCAGAGAGTGTCCCCATTAATTCAAGCAGCCAAAACAGGGAGCATTCGGTTGCTGCATCTTCACCGGTATGTCTCGTGTAAGCCGTCATTTACATTGAGTATTTTTTTTTCTGTAAGTTTTTATTAGCGAGGATACTTCTCGCTTTCAGGATTTCTGCAATCACATCTCGATTTTATTAGCATAGGTTGTACTGTCAGAAATACACATATTGACAGAGAAAAAAGGAGATGCTTTCAGCTTGTGAAAAGTCACTGGGTTTGTTGACTAAACAGTGCATAGGGCGCTTACGATCATCTCACCAGGCAGCATATTATATTTTATGGACACTTCTACGTTTTGTATGCTGCGTTTTTGTTTCTAATTTTAGCGTGTAGGCCTGTCAGTTCCTTGTCATTAAAAGGTGCTGTTCCAGTTAGACGGAGTTACCCTCACACGTTGCGTATCTTTAATAGAAATTGAAATGAGTGCTTTTTGTAACAGACTGTGCATAGACGGGTTATCTGTGTCTTGCTTCCTGGGACTAGATTTTTTTGGTTGTCGCAGTTGCCTGGTTGATCTTGTTTGTTTTGGGAAACGGTCAGTTCTGCTGCTGTCCCCAAAGCCTATACTTTGCTGTTCAGTATACTCAATATATTTATGTAATGTTTACAGATTTAAATTATATAAGTGTTTTACAAGACCACCTAATCTTTTTATAATACAAAGTAAACCTTTTTTGTAATCTGCATCTATTTCCTTTTGTAAAATGACTGTGCCTTTTTGAGCTATTATGAATCTTTGTGAGGGTGAGTGGAGAAAAAGGCAAGACTGGAAGGTTAATACTTATTCTAGTTCTGAAACTTTTGACCACCCTTCAACTTTCATTAGTTTCGATATTTGGTTTAAAAGTAAAAACTATAAACAAGTAAGCTCATTGTCACACAGCACGAGCTGGTGACAGTTTTAATAAAGATGTTTATGATAAAAGCTACACTCCTGACAGTTCACCTTTCGATACCTTGATCACCTCTTCAAGTTTGATCTTAATAGGGAACTGTCCAACTAAATCCCGTAATTAAAACTGCCGACGGCTTATGGATTTTGTGTGGCAATCAGAGCCCATCCCTCTAATCAGCAGTGAGCGTCCGTGTAATACTTAAGCAGCTCCAGTTTGCAAGAATTACAGGATGTCTAATTTCTGAGGCCCCCTTTAACCCCTTAATGACAAAGCCCGTACATGTACGGGCTCAAAATGCATTGTTTTCAATGGGTTTAGGGACCGCTCATTGTCCTTAAGGGGTTAAAATCATTTACTTTGAGCATTACATACAGTACTGTAGTCTAGCATTAACCAACACATTAAAAAAACAAAAAACAAAAAAAAAACTGTTGCAGACTTTGAGGCTTCTCTGGAAGTCAGTTGTGGTACTTTGGACGTTATAGACTTTATATAGCGGAATAGTCGTTGTCCTGATCTTGGAAATGAAAGCAGAGCCATTCTACCGTTTACCACAAGGCAATGTGTTAAGGTGTCGAGGTGTTTTGTCTAGTAGATTTGGGCTAAGATAACACAGCTAGAGCAAATTCACATGAGTAATATGCAGCTGACTAATAATGTTACATGCTGTACATGTTATGCAAAAACTAGAACTAATAAATAAAATTGTTCCCCTTTACAGACAGTTTAATATTACACCAAAAAAATAACTTATTACTATAAATTCATTAAAACGTAACCCCCACAAACAAAAAAAATAGTATTCCTATATATTATTTAGTATGTGTTATATGGTGGGGTGTCCGAGCATAGTGTCCTTTTTAACTCTTAACGTACGTGCGCTTTGCGAGAGCGGACAGTATTGTGTAGTGGGAAGCGCCTTCAGTCGCAGTGCAGTACATGCAGCTTCGCTAGTGCTTTCACAAGTACATGTTCCTTTTACATACACACTCGACCCCATTTTTTTGTTAATCTGGGGTATCTCTGTATATACAAGCTGAGTATTTTAGCACATTTCCCAAGATATGTGAAATGAATAAAACATTATGCTGCATTCACCAACACCCCCTGTTGTACAGGAATACCTCTCATGCATGGTTACGGCAGGTTTCTCAGATGTTGTGCGGTCCAAACGGCAACATGCACGTTTCAGTTTTCCAACCTGGCGTTTTGACAGATCGCTTTCCTAGGTCCGTGTCCCCTTTCCAGCACATCAGAAGTCCCGTGTTTCAATTTTGCCCCACAGAGCGAAATTTTCAAAAACCAGACCGCAAAGGGAATTGTTAGGGGCATATTGGCATGCCCCATACAGCTGACTCCATGCCAGCGCCTTTGAAAACGGTAACAAAAAGGCATTTTCACATCCAAATGCCATCTCGCCATGTTTTTATTTTTAATTTTTTTGGACATGTGAAAACAAAGTTCTTGATTTGTGTTCGATGGCAGCACAACCCCAAGTACACCAATAACCACACGTGCATGGGTGTAAGATGTTTCTTGGACGTTGTGGGGTCAAAATTGGAACATGCGCATTTCAAGTTTCAAACTTGGACTCTTGACAGATCGCTCTATTGGGCCCATGTCTAATTTGAGTCATAGTAGAGGTCCGATATTTCAGTTTGATCCCATAACTGTATTTATCTGTGAGCGCACGCTTTGAAGATGTCAGACTCCTCGATTAACTTTCTAGGTAGCCCACTGCAACCAGAAATCTAACAGGAACACTGAATTTTGAGGCTTTTGTTCTACCTTTTCGCCTTTCAGTCACACTTCTGGATGAATGCTGGGCTACCTGGGACAAGAAAGAAAACACAAAATTCCACGCTTCTCATGAGCCCATAGCCATATATGTGTTATGTGTAAGTGTTACACAGTCACAAGAGAGCACCCTAATCGTGAGTGCAGAGAGGTTTCACTTTTATTACAATTGAGGGATGGTAAAACTTACCCCTAAACACCAAAATAACCCAATAAAATATACAATTCCTTAAAACACATCACCTGAGAATTTCAAGGACACCCCGCTGACCTTTCTAGGTGGCCCTCTGCAAACTTTCTTTCTCTCCCCTTTAACATCTAGGCACATCTTGGGGATGGGTGCTATGCACTGGGATACCTGGGACAGTAAAAAAAATAAAATAAATAAATTGCCTTGAGCACATATATACCGCATGTGTCGGCATTCAACGTCACAAGAGACTCCCCAAATCATGAATGCAAAGAGGTTTCCTGAACCAGGAAGGCGCACATCATGAAACTATTCCCCGGAAGCAGAAAGACACTTTCAAAGGCAGCCCTATCAGGTCTGTTTGATCATTATTAATTTTACAGCAACTTCATAAGTGGTCAGCAAACAGGGCTCTATTGCCTGTCCATGGTGTCATCAGAAGATAGACCCCATGGAAATTGTTTTACTTAAAGCAGTCTGTCTAAAGTACAACCAGCACTTGCACAGGGCTGTTAAATTTACGTCTTTTGAAACTAAATGCAGCATTAGGAAGCTAATTTCTTGCTAGACGTTGTTGAATTAAGTAAAATTTTGACTCCTTCATAACTTTGCATGGAGTGCATATCACATGACACTTAAGCCAAATCTGATACTATACCTGTAGAAACTGGAAATCTTATTGAGATGTAGAATAAATCCTGTATTGTGTGGGTTCTATAGTCGGTGGAGTTAACAAAATTAGACCTTATGTAACAAGCTGTCCTAAAAGCAGGGAGTATACTTTAAGTGCTGTAAACTTTAAAATAACCTTGGCTTTAGGAGTACATGAAATGTAGAAATTCCTCTTCGAGACTTAAAAATAATGTGTTCCTTAACGCCACAGGACAGTAACTAATGGGTATAAAAGTATGGTTTGAGTTCTCCCTTAAACAGCATGTGCTGTAAGATGCCTCTCAAACTCTGGTGGGGGGGCGATTAGTGCTATAATCTACAATGTTGGCTTGTTTTAAGTTTGCCGCCAATATGTAATATATATGTTCTGACACCCAATCGGCTCAACGTCCAAGACGTGTGCAGTTAAAAAGCGACCATAAAATCCGATGTATAATAGGCGTCTGTGTATCCTGGTCTGTGCATCTGTGATCTCTGGTCCTCTTGCCCAGCACTGTATAAAAAGAAAAAAAATGCGGGGGGGGGCGACAAAAAAACACCTAAAACTACCATGTTTGCTAGATTATAAGATAACCCCCCAAAATTTGAATATTAATTTAGGAAAAAATGAATATAAGACTACCCTATAGGAAAAAAGTTTTACTAGTAAATATTTCACATGTAAACATTTTTTTCATATTTAATGAGAAACTGATTGAAAAGATTTTTTTGTTTTTATTTGCCAACCTGCCCTAGTATGCACATCTTAACCCCCTCCCCACGCCACTCTTAACCCCCCCCGACTTGCCAGTGCATTCATTTTCTTGCGATACATGCTTCAGACTCCCTGGTGTCTAGTGGGGCAGCCGGTGGAGGCCTGTGCGATGCAGACCTCTGCTGCTGGTGGCTAGTACTTCTGCCGTGGCTTCTATGACTGCGCGCCAGCATCACATGGCCTTCTGGTGCTCCAGCATAGAAGCCCCCAGAGGAAGTGGCGGCAGCAGCAGAGGCTGCCAGAGAGGAGGATCCAGATCCCTGTCAGTGCTGCGGGGGATCTGGATCTTAGTCTTGTAGTCAGACCTCTATTTGAGGTCTTATTTAGAAGCCGACCTTGAATATAAGACGAGGGATGTTTTTACTACTACTAATAAAAAATAATGTATGTGGGTCTTTTTTGTACTATGGGGATGTTGCAATATGTGTGTGTGTGTGCATATAATATATAATTATATATAATTAGTGCCCTAATGCTTTGTTTGCAAAACTGCAAATTATACACTGCCTATTTTTTTTTTTTTATTGGTAGTAAGAAATAGTGTTACATGTGTGACTATTCAGAAACTTTTCATTGTTTCATTTAGAACTTGATCATAAAGAAAGTTGAGAATCTTGTTTTGAGTTTTTATCTCTTAGATATTGTATTGTAGTGATTTCACTTTCATGTTATGAAGGAAAAAAAATCCCCTCAATACAAAAATACTCTGTATAAAAACATGGAACAGTGGTTGGTGTTTAATTTTGTGTCTAAATACATTTTGTTGATGCTTTTCATCAAATGTGATAACTTTGAAACATTGTGATGGTGCTGCATCCTTTAATAAGCCTAATATCTTGTTAGTATCTCGCTTGATATGCCTTTTGTTGCATCTATCGGTATTGATTTTGTGACAACCTTTTGTTAAAGGGCAATCAAACATGCAGTATTCAGGTGTGAAGATCATTGCAGCTCTTTTGGGTGGCATTGTCCTAGTGAAGGGATTAAGCCCTTGTTGAAGACCTTGGTGAACAATCAAAGGCCTGTTCTGCCAAAAACTCAGATTAAAGTTGTCTGCGCTCAAGGTTCCAAAGGCACTTCAAGGTCAAAAGGCATAGTTCCTGTTTGTGGTTTTAATTGAGGCACATCAGTCCAGAAAGTGTTAAACAGCCTTTTCCAATGCTCTGGTGGTTGTACCATACGTCTGAGTCATATTTACCAAATAGTGAGGTTATTAGGGGTAGGGAATTTTTCCAGGATTGGCCATCCTACCAACTTCTCAGTTCCCAAAAAACATCCAAGAAGTGAATCTAGGAATTTGCAGATGCCGTCTCCTTTTCCAGCTAATGCTGGTGCTCATGGTGCCACCATCAGAAGGACACTTTAGAAAGTATAAATGCAGAAACCACTGTTTTGAAGTATATTAATTCCCTTCTAGAGTTTGCCAAACACAACTGTGCTGTGCAGGAGTTTGGAAACTTCATTCAATGGAAAGATTGAAGTGGAACGTTTTGGGAAAATATTGGCTCTGTTTTATAATAGATTTTCTATGAACTGTTTTATTTACTCAGCAAACCTATTGCACGTAAACTTTGTTTTCATGAAAGGGCTAAAATTGGATTATTAAAATACCCCAGGGCTTGACAAATTTGTTGTGAATCTGGGCGCCGGCTAAAGTTAGGAGCCAGGATTTTTTTTTAAAACTAACAGTTGGTCAGGAGTGATCTGCTAATAATCCGCCCACTTACTAAACTCACAGCATTTGACCTGGAAGCACCCTGGACTTTCAGGTCAGTGCTGGTTTATATATTTATATATATATATATTTAATGCTGATGTTCCATTGGAGAACAGCATTCACTGATATTTGTTCCCACAGGCTTGTGGGGACAAATGTTAACCCCTTCAATGCCACAATTGTGTATGACACATTTGTGGCATTGCAGGGGTGAACGCTGCACTATTGTTCTCATGGAGCGATCAGGCAGCAGGGGAGGGTTGGGGCTGGTCTCCACCCTCTCCCCCTGTCCCTGAAGCTGCCTCTGGTGAGGTGTCTTTTACTCCTGTAGGCTTCCATGCCTACAGAAGTC
This sequence comes from Spea bombifrons, assembly GCF_027358695.1. Lineage (NCBI taxonomy): Eukaryota > Metazoa > Chordata > Amphibia > Anura > Pelobatidae > Spea > Spea bombifrons. The sequence continues at coordinate 94,041,505 of NC_071087.1, forward strand.
ATCAAAGGCTTTGTGGGGGCTCGTTTTTGCTGTTGCTGGTCTGCCTGGGCTTCTAGGCAGACCACCAGCAGCAGAGCCCCGTACAAAATGGGAATTAACCCCTAAAATGCTGCGATCGCGGCATTGAAGGGGTTAATGCTGCACTGTCGCTCTCATGGAGCTATCAGGCAGCAGGGGGATGTTGTCAGGCCTCCACACTTGTGTGGGGACCCAATCAACACACAACCCCCTTCTCCGAAGTCTGTGGCAGCTGAAACCGCAATTGCTGGTTTGCCGGCAATCACTTTTTTAGCCTACAGAATCGCTCCGTGAGAGTGATCTCGGGCTCTGGGTGGCTGTGCTGTCTGCTCAGACACCTGGGCAGACAGCAGCAGTGCCCCCGTGAACACCACAATTGTGGCGACGTGGGGGCATTTTTGGGGGGATGTAGCAGGCTGACAAACACCTAGACGCCAGGACCTGGCGCCTGGGATTTGTCGAGCCCTGAAATACCCAGTAATCATTTTTCTCTCCAAAGTACTTTAGGAATCTAGTGTGTCGGCTCTTGGTCATGACTGGTGTGGTTTCCAAATTGAGGACCATTTTCACTTTAAAAAGCTATTAGTTTCTTTTAAAGGATTGAGAGAGCATGTTGGGCCCCAACATGTTCAAGCTGAGGACATGTCTGCCTGTTCAGCAGCATCACTGCTATTGTAACCACAAACTTAGTCCAGAACACTGATTCTTGGGAAGAATGCATTGGGAACTTGTCAGCCTCTGCATATAATAGTGAGTGGGACAACAATCTGCCCCTCCTTTATTTGCATTTGATGATGCTTTTAACCCCTTCAGTCCCCTATGGACGTACCGGTATGTCCTGCCCTTCTTGCAGCGGCAGGGACACATCCAGGACAAAATTCTGGCGCCTGGGATTTGTTGAGCCCTGAGCTAAGTGATGTCATCACTGGCATTAATAAATAATAAATAATGTCCCTAAGAGGACACCTAACCATATATCAGGGCTCGACAAATCCCAGGTCGCCATGGCGACTCAGAATTTTGTCCTGGCGCCTAGGAGTTTGTCAGCCACAAAAAAATGCCTCTGTCACCACGTGGGGGCGCTGCTGCTGCTGTCTGCCCAGGAGTCTGGCCACTCAGAGCCCGCCCCCGAGCCTGAGATCACTCCCACGGAGTGATCCTGAATGCTGAAACCGCGATTGCAGGAAAACCTGCAATAGCGTTTTCAGCTGCCATAGGCAGCTTCAGGAAAGGAGTTTCATTGTTGATTGGGGACCTGACACAACATCCCCCTGCTGCCTGATCGCTCCATGAGAGTGACAGGGCAGCGTTAACCCCTTCAACGCCGCGATTGCGGCATTTAGGGGTTAATTCACGTTTTGTAAGGGGCTCTGCTGCTGGTGGTCTGCCTGGAAGCCCAGACAGGCCAGCAACAGCAAAAACGAGCCCCCCCCCACAAGCCCTTTGATGACTCCTGTAGGCACGGAAGCCTACAGCGGTCATCAGAGACTCCCCCTGCAATAGCTGGTCTATAGACCAGCAATTGCGTCCCAGCTGCCAGAGGCAGCTTCAGAGACAGGGGGAGAGGGTTCTTTGGTCTCCACATGAGTGTGGGGACCTGACACAACACCCCCTTGCTGCCTGATCGCTCCATGAGAGCGACAGTGCAGCGTTAACCCCTTCAATGCCGCGGTCGCGGCATTTAGGGGTTAATTCCCGTTTTGTAAGGGGCTCTGCTGCTGGTGGTCTGCCTGGAAGCCCAGGCAGGCCAGCAACAGCAAAAACGAGCCCCCACAAGCCCTTTGATGATTCCTGTAGGCATGGAAGCCTACAGCAGTCATCAGAGACTCCCCCCTGCAATGGCTGTTCTATAGACCAGCAATTGCTTCCCAGCTGCCAGAGGCAGCTTCAGAGACACAGGGGGAGAGGGTTCTTTGGTCTCCACATGAGTGTGGAGACCAGCCCCAACACCCCCCCTGCTGCCTGATCGCTCCATGAGAGCGACAGTGCAGCGTTAACCCCTTCAATTCCACAATTGTGTATAACACATTGCATTAAGCACTGACCTGAAAGTCCAGGGTTCTGAGTTTAGTAAGTGGGCTGACGATGATCAGATCACTCCTAACCTACTGTTAGTTTAAAAAAAAATCCTTGCTCCTAACTTTTTTAGCTGGCGCCTAGATTCACAACAAATTTGTCAAGCCCTGCCATATATATATATATATATATATATATATATATATATATATATATATATATATATATATCTCTATATATCGATCTATCCCTTACATCCCATTGCCCTATCACAACCCCCAAACCCGTTATGCCGTAAGCATAAAAATTCTACAAATAATGTACACCTTATAGTATATTCCCTATAAGTGCTGGGAAAGTATGGAAAATCTATATAAATTGGGTATTTGTGAAATCAGGACACTTAAACTTGGAGGGAATTTTCCATTACTCTACCTAATTTTGTGAGGATTCAGAGGTAAATTTTATTTAATTAGGTGTTTGGGTGTTTTTTTTTTTTCCAATTTTTTTCAGCTAATCTAACTGGTATCAAAAGAAAACTCTATCTCTCCTTGAAAAAAACGATATATAGTTTACATGGGTACACTATTTGCAGGAAAAGAATAATTGCTGAACCGACAGCTCAAAAATGGCAAAATTGCTCTGGTACTTGAGGTACCAAAAACCCCTGGGATTGAAGGGGCGAAAGATTGTTTTAGAGGGCATATTTGTTTGTAAAAAAAAAAACCAATATATCCCACATACAAAGTTGTCACGGAAGCCAAACTATTGTCGTCTCTGCATTAGATGACATCACTGCTGGTGTGGAAAACGGGATCAAATGGTGAATGACCACTGCAAGTTCTGTTCTACAATCTATTCCCCATCCCCCTGCATTTCAATTTTCCTTGAAAATTAAAATGTTTGTGTAGAACAACCTAATGGTACAATCAACCTAAAGACTTCTTAGAAACCTGCTTTTTAGATGAATTGTAACAAATATCATTTTCAATACTTTCATGTTTGGTAACCTAATGATAAAGAACCCTTACATTTATACAGAACCCGGCTACACCAATAAATAAAAAGTACATATCACAGCATTGTGTTAATTCTGTATTTATAGTCTGTGAATCTGTTTCCCAGCTGTAGATTTGTTTTTTTACTGGTAGAGCATCTGAAATTTTATCCAAATGCCATGTTTGACCAAGAATTTGAAGACTGCTTCTAAAAATTTTCTGAAGTGGCCTTTCAACTTAAATGCTTTAAAAATCAGGTCACCGCTGCTATTTTTAAATGTGTAGCCCGACTAGATGCTAGATTCTCGTTTGATAGTGTGCAATGATTTATGAGCACTGAATAGCTGCTGTGATTCCCATACATTCTGTGTACAGTTCACTGGGTTTGTTGGCGGATGCCTTTAGTACAGGGGTAATGTTAAGTGTTTAGTCTTGACTTATTTAAAACAAATCATTTGCAATGCTTGTTAATAGCGTGTAAGGCATAATAGGGTTGGTATTTGTACCACTGCTTAATGCAGATATGTGCAGTGGAGAATCCGCATCAACATCCATGGTTTTTGCTCTCCAATCAAAATGGGAGCGAACACAACTGCAGGCCTAGGAGCTGAGGTGGGGAAAGAAGCAAATACATGGGGGAGGGGTGAATTTTGCAGGATCTCTATATACAATTGTTCCCCCTACCTTCTCTACCGGCCACTTAATCTATCTTTTATCTTCTCTTCAATCTGCTATCTTTGCTTCTCCACGGACGTTACCTGAGGGGTTAGGGCAAAATGACTGGAGGATCAGGTAGAGGTTGTCATCGGGAGTGCCACCTAATTGCCCTGAGTTCAAAATAGGGCAAAATGACTGCTCTTTGGTGACATACTCTTCCCAAGGCTCCAATAAGGGGGGGCGTTTTGACGCTGTGTTTTGTCAGTGGAGATTCGGCCGAAGATATAAGATTGATGGGAGAAGAATTGGTGTAGTTTTATAAAGACTTCTGTCTTAAACAAAAAGAAATATCAATTTGGCCCCCAAAATTGTTTACATCTGCATGTATCAATCCATGTTCCTAGATTCTCCATCATGCTTGTTTAAGGTTAAACTTGGCTGTGAATGGTGAACACTGTGGTGGGAGACTACCAAAAATTTCATAGAGACAAAAAAACTTGTTTTATGTAGGGCTGCAACTAAGATTATTTTCATAATCTATTATTTTTTCGATTAATCGAATAAAAAAAAAATGCAAATTTTTTGTTTAAAATAACTGGATGGTAAAAAAAACAGCAGAATAAACTTTGAGAAAAATGCAGTTCTTGTTTTTATTTAACAACCTGCCCCCCCCCCCGTTATGCACATCTGAGCCCAGGCTTGCCACACTACCTCCCAGGTATGCCTTATATCCCCTAAATGTCTCATACCCCCCTGATATGCCTTATACCTCGCAGACATGGCGTCTGCTCCCTTCAGACCCCCGTGCTCCATACTCCTTGGTGTCTAGTAGGGGCAGCCGGTGGACATCTGCGCAATGCGCGTAGACAAACCTCTGCTGCTGGCCGGCACTTTCGCTGGAGCTTCTATGACTGAGCACCGGAAGGTCATGTGACCCTGGCGCTCCATCATAGAAGCCCTGGTGGAAGTGGAGGACGTCTGCGAGCATCGCACAGACTCCTGCCGGCTGTCAGAGAGGAGGATCAGAGTCCATGTACGGGCTTTGTCACTAAGGGGTTAATGAAAACCTCCAGCTTTCTCAATAAACAACAATAAGCATTGATCTGAGATGGGCGGAAGGAAAGGATGTAAACACCTTTAACATGCCTATATTTTGTTTTATTATTGCAGTTAGAAATCAAAACTGAGGAGACTGGCATTTTTAATAGTATTTTTTCCCTTCCTTGATGTGTTTAAAATCTAGACAGTTTTGTCACTTCTTGCGTGGATTTCCCTCCCTTCATACAGATTTTCTAGGTGTAATGGCCAGAGGGTTATTTGACCAGCAGAGCAGTATGTAAGTCTTTACTCTTAACTAAAAGGTCATTGAAAGGTTGCAACACTAAACCACGCTATGCTTGTGAAGTTCTTAGAAAATCACTCCTCACCATTTTAATCTGTAGGATTCAAATATGTTTAACATTTGCAGTGCTCTTTAATTTTCAGTAAAATCTCACTCCTGTGCTTTTTAATGTTTGACATCTTTGCTTTATAAACACACTTTTCCCTAACATTACATTTCTTGCGTACATGATTGAGTTTTTGCTTTAAAATCCCACCCTGGGTTTGGGGCTTTTACTTTTTTACATGTGTGTTTGCAATTATCTGAGCCAACAGCTTAGTGAATATACCTGGTGTTTTTAGGTTTGGGAGAGCTTAAGGGGTAGCACCGGTGTCCTGTTAGTGATTAGGTGCAGTTAGATGTTAATGTTGGGGTTATGCTACAGTTAGTGTATAATGTTAGCAACACCAACGGTCTCAAATTTTTGACCACATACCGTGTTTCCCCGATAGTAAGACACCCCCGATTGTAAGACGTATCGGGAGTTTCAGAGGGGTCAGCTAATATAAGCCGTACCCCGAAAGTAAGACATATGTCTTACTTTCGGGGAAACACGGGGGATTTGCCTCCAGTGACGTGCGGTACAAAGAGTGGGGCTGGGGGTGCGGGCCGCACCCTGGGGGGGGTGCCAGGCCAGTGCCCTCCCCCTCCGACTGAAAAGACGGCGCCGTTTTGATCAGTCTGCCGACAGGTGTCACTGGCTCTGTGTCCTCCCGGAAAAAGGTCAGTGCTGGTCATACAGAGAGAGACCAAGGAGGGGGAGGGGGGTGTGAAGAGATTCTCTGCAGCTCTTATTGTAACCGCAAGATGCAGCTGAGGAGGACTACAAGTCCCAACATACCGGGCTGTGTGGGCTTACAGTTCTCCTCTGCTGGAGCAGCAATAATGTTTTCCGTGGTCCATCAGGACCATGGACAACATACAAAACACGCTGTGTGGGATACTGCAGGCCCGGACTGGCCATCGGGCACACCGGGCAAATGCCCGGTGGGCCGGGCCACGGCAGGGCTGCATTGACTTAGGGGCTGATGGAGCTGCAGCTCCAGGCCCCTACTCTACCTACGGCCGCATTAACGCAGGGCATAAGGGGCGCCTGCCCCTTAGGCCCGCCGCACCTGCGACCGGGTCCGCCACTCTAAGGGGCCGGGAAGTCCCCACCAAGGCCGGCCTTACGTGGTTAAAACAAAAAATTCGACAATTTTTTCCCAATATAAGACATACCCCGAAAGTAAGACATAGTGGGGCTTTTAGGGATAAAAAGAAAGTAAGACACTGTCTTACTTTCGGGGAAACACGGTAGCATTTTATTAGGTTAGCACTATGAGATGACTTGTAAGTGATAAGAGACTGATCAATAAGTGTTTAGAAAGTAATATGTATTTTTTTGTTTTGTTTTTACTTGGATGACCCTTCTCTCTTTCAGCTGTCACTGATGGGGTGGGTCATCAAGTGGCTGTCACAATAATAAAGTCATTCCTATTGGTCAGGAGTTATCTGATCATGTTCGGCCCACTCTTGATTGGCTCTGAGCAGCAAATGCAGGTGCTCCATAAAAGCTAAACACTGATTTGTTCCCTCTAAGCTTGTGGGGACTGATGATACAAACCTTGACCCCCTAAAATGATGTGATTACATCAGATGGGGTTGCCGCATTGAGGGGTTTAATGCTGCGTGATTACACTCATTGAGTGACTTTGTATCATGAGGCGTGGGGGACAAAATATATTAAGATTTTGTCTCTGAAGCAGCCTGTGGCATGTGGGACACGATTGCTGGTAAACCTGCCATCATGGGATTAAGCCTGGGTGATCACTCGAATAGGAGCATAGTTTGGGATCCTCTGCTTTGTCAAAATCTGGACAACTTGATATTATTGAAGATACTATAAACTCTCTATTGTATCTGACTATTATACCGGAGAAAATCGGGCTATCCACCTGGAAGCTGCTGCAGAACTGTGTCATGCAGCTGGAAAGGAAATAGACAATTTTGGAATGGCAAAACTTACACCTAAAGTTTCAGGATAATGTCTCCGGTCCTAAAAACCAGCAGTTTTAATGCTTGGAAAGAGGTTATTACTTCACATTGCCATAGCTTTAATGACTTAAATGTGAATTTGTACATTACTCAGCTTCTAGTGTTTGAATGTGAAATATCCTTTAGTGCCCCCCTCAAAAAAAACAAATATATACATGCACACCACACACCCCAATCAACCATAACATTACGACCGCTGTTAGATGAAGAGAATAACACTGATAATCTTGTTATGGCACCTGTCAGTGGGTGGGATATATTCAGCAGCAAATGAACATTTAATTAACAAAGCTGATGTGTTAGAAGCAGGAAAAATGGGCAAGTGTAAGAATCTGGCCAGCTTTGACAAAGACCATATTGTTGTGGTTAGACAACTGGGTCAGATCATCTCCAAAACTTCAGCTCTTGGCTGTTCCAGTCTGCAGTGGTCAGTAACTTTCAAAAGTGGTCCAAGGAAGGAAAAGCAGTGAAAGGTCATGGGTGACTTCATCTTTTAACATCCTTTTTTTTTTTCTATGCCATTCTATGGCAGCTCTTTATCAAGTATTTTTTTTACATTTAAAGTGTATTTGGGAGTAATCCTCCCTTGACGTTTATAGTGATGTTATGCAGTTTTGCAAAGCTTCACTGTTGAAAACTTTGAGAGTGAAAGTTGGAGGGCGCTTCACAGTATTTAAGATTCAGGAGCAGCCAAAATATGCATTATATTTGAATACATAAACGTGTAAATACATAGTGAAGTTATGCTCTCTTCATTGTACGTTGCATTTAACAGCTGCAAAGAGGCCAGTGTAGCATTTGCTGTGTGATGCTTGACTTCTGATGCAGCGTGTACAAGTCATGGCATGCCCAGTGGTTATTCATCTGAGCATGTAAGATTGTAACTGTACTAGTGATAGTCTGAAAAGGCAGAAACCCAACAGAGCTGAAGATTTTTTTTCTTAAAGATGGCTATTCATGTTCTTTGAAGTCATTAATGAGAGCCACTATTTGATATATATATATATATATATATATATATATATATATTCTTGAGTTTCTCCCTTGCGGTTCTGTCATTTCCCATGCACTGTTCTCAAATTAACAATGTGCTTGTATTTACTGTTTTCAGACTTAATTACTCTATTTGCTTTTAACTGTGGTGTGTGCGGTTCACTGTCAAAACCCAATACATGGACTATGCAATATCATTGCGTAATCCGTAACTTAAGTGAACTTTCTCGGTCTTGAATGAAGGAAAGCGTGGGGGCTGCTTGAGCTGAGAATCTGCATGAAAGTCTTTAGTTAGTTTTAATCTAGGGATGCACAGATATATCGGTGGCCGAAATGTATTGGCTGAAAAGGGCATTGTCGGCAAAATGCCAAAAATAATAGTCTGCAGGGGCTGGGCTGCTTACCGGTACGTTGGTCGCACAGTGTGTGAGCAACGTCTCTTGTTTCGTTCAGGAAAAACGGGAACCCAGTGGAGTCATGTGAATGCACGTCACATGACTCTACTCCGTTCCTTCTCTTCCCCTGGGGGCGGGGCAAGAGAAGTTGCTCGCACAGAGTGAGAGCAACACAGAGGGAAGCAGCATGGCCCCTGCAGAAGTGTGCGAGTGAGATCTGCAGTTCAGGTAAGGGGGTGGGGGAGGTTGTATGAGTAAGTATGTGTGATCAAGGGAATAAATGAGTACATGAATGAGTGAATGTTTGTGCGATAGCATGGATGTGTAAGCGTGTGTGGGGGGTAGCATGGCATAGGGAGCTTGTAATCACACACCTATCATGCCCAGGTTGTAGCATGTACTGGCTACTTTGGTATGATAGGAGTGTCATTTCTGTTAGCAAACCAACTTTGGTTGTGTTACTTTTTTTTTCTTTTTTTTTTTTTCTTTTAATATTCGGGGGTCCATTTTTGGTGCATCCCTATTTTAATCTACTCTTTTAAGTTGTAGTCCATCGTGTGGGGGTTTCAATTCAGCCCTCAGCCTGTAGACTGTCTTATGCCTGTCGTAGTCAATAATTTCCAAATGAAGGCGCCCAAGCACTGAACCATTATGGAGAAGCCAATGGGGGGAAGGGGGAGACTTGTAATCTACAGCATTTCTCAGAACCCTGCAATTAATGTAAATTATACCCAGTATGTGGTCTTACCCTGCTGTCAAGGGGAAAAATGTGGGAATTAGTTGGGACGTTTCATCTTGCTAGTTGATGTCCAACTTGATGCCTTTCAAGCATTTGTATGATTGTGAGCCTGTCTGTTAAATAAGAAAATTGAGATTCTGGTATTTTCAATCAACCAACCTACCCATTCATGCTTCCAAGAGTGGCCCGAGGCATTGAAGTGTTAGATATCTAGTGTATACCAGTTATTTGTGATTGAACTTTTTAATACAAACCATTTAGAACACAATGTATGTACAAACTCTACCTTTAGTATAGCTTTTAATACATGCCATTATTGTATTTCTCTTATTCTACCATTTTTCAGCGTACCAGCTCTTATACTGTTGTGTTTATATAGACATGTTATGTGAACGCTTGTTGATTAGGTTGATATTGCCATTATTCTGAGCATAAGTAGCATGTAAAAATGTATGGGCTGATTTGCTGTTGTATTTCCTTGCTAATCTAACTTGCGGTACTTTTTGTGTCCATATTGCAGACGGCATCTCCAAACTAACATGGCAGTCAGACTGTGTGATGTGGCTTCTCTGCTTAGAAGTGGTTCGTGGGCAGCAGAGCCTTGGACTGGGGTCTGTGGGATTTTTCTTAAATTTACTTAGGCTTTTAATGTGTTTAATGTACAGAGGCCATACCAAAAATTCAGAAGGGATAATGACATTGTTTTTTTACCCCATTTAGTGAGATAGCAATCAATTGTTGCTATTGGGGAAAGATGTGGAACCAAGGCCTATTAAAGTCTGAGCCCAGGGGTCCCTAACATGTTTAAGGTATATTCAGAGTCCCCTGCAATCCCAATTTACCAATACCTTTCTTAAACTGCATCTACCTACCTAACAATCACCTTATAGAAAAATGTTTTAATGTTACTCTATTAAATATTATTTTGGTATGGTCTCAAAGACTGCTTTGCTCTTTACTCTGTGGTTAATTTGATTCTAAACATTATGCATTGCAATAATGTCTCTGCTCTAAGAGGGAATTAAATTAAGGGATCAGCTTTCATAACAGGCATTCGTGTCCATGCTCTCTGAACAGTTGTGTTGATCCTATCAATGGAATATTCATTATTTTGTTAAACTTCAACACACGAGTATCATTTTTATTCAGAGCAGATGGTCCTATACCAGAGCAATGCTATTATTTCAGCACGTGCAGCTGTTCGCTTGCATGTTGGCTTAAGATATATTTTGTGCCACCTGAAAATGAAAATACATGCGCAATTAGGCAAGCCTTTATTCCACAGATTTATTTTCCTATCCACTCATCCAGATTTCATGTCATAGATGTATGTTTAGCACTGAATTTTAGTTGTGCAATTCCTAACTTGTACACCTTTTTTGGTGCGTGGAATATCATGTTGGCATTTTAAGTTTATCCTATTTTACCCTTGATCTACACCAACAGAGTACTCCTTAAGATGTTCTGCAATGGATTTGATTCTGTTGTGGAAGCTCTGTGTAAAGTATTACGTTAGTGCGGGGATCTGTTGGGACTGTTGTGTTTAATGCCCCCAGAAGGTGGATGTTCACACTTCCTGCAGTAGGATTGCCCAATTTTATATTATCTATATATATATTTTTTTTGGGGGGTGGGGGGGGGTTAGCATTTGGAATCTTGTTTGGAGTCCAGTCTTGTATAGTAACATCTTCCATCAAATTATGATCCAGCTGCTAAATGACGCAAAACGTTGTGGATCTTTCTTCCCTAGAATTCTTGTATACGATTGACACGGCTCCTTTAAGGCTCTATTTTGGTGTTTATTTTTATACCTTGTGATCAATATAATGCGTGGCTTGGTGCCTTTCTAATGTGTTACTAAATCTATTTTTAAATCTAAGCCTACATTTCAAGATAACTGCAATAAAACTTCACAGGTAGCCTTTAGGGACAGTTGTCCTGCAAAATTTTGCTGTGTACCATTTTTTGAGGCAAATATCTGACAGCTGTGTCAGGAAGCATCTTTCCTAGCTTAAATGGAGTTTGTACAGTACTATTTTTAAAACTAAAAGTATCATTCGAGTCCCATGGAGAGAAATGTATCTTTCAGTATCTAGTGCAGTACACAGTAATGTAATTTAGAAAAGTGGGTTTATTTTGTTTAAAAAGACGGTTGTCTGCCGACCTGTAGGTAACCATATTTTGGGTGACTTTCCTTGCCTAAGCACCACACAGAGCAGATATGGCTTTGGTAATGAATGCTAAGAATTAAAGCATATTAAGAAATCTATATCAAACTCTTTATTTTATTTTTTAGTGTGTATATGCGCACCTCACTTTTTATTTATTTTTTATTTCCCCGTTTGAATTTTTGGGAAACGGTGTATCTGCAGAGAGGTATCTGTTTTTTTTTTTTCTGTTGCCATCTGACAGCTGATGAGAAAAGGTGGCTGATGGAGCGATATCCTCACTGATCTTGCAGTGAGGATATTTTTTGGTTTATAAACCATAGAAGCTTATTTTTTTACATTAAACAGCTTTGATTTGTAGCCAAATGTGCTCTTTTCTTCCTGATTGCTTCTCAGTTTTAAATAATTGTAACATGCCTTCTGATGGTTACGAAGGTGATGAAAATGACCTCTTAAATCAGCCGTGTTGACTTTTCTCAGTTTCTGTGGCAACAGCCCTTAAATTCTTGTCACATGACAAGACAAGTGGTAAAAATGTTAAATGTGATATCATAAAATGATATACTAAGAATACTTAGTAACCCCCAAAATATAAATATTAGTAAGTTTTGTTACAGTTCATTATACACAGGGGTGTCCAAGTTTTTTTCTGCAGTGGGCCACTTCGTCAGAAATGTATGTCCGTGGGCCGCACTCATTTTTCACTGAAAAAATATGACCTTTTAGCTGTATAATGCAAACGTTTTAATTTTGGGCAAAGTAATTAATTAATTAGAGTGGAAACGTTTTTTTTGATCAACTTTTATCTCACTCTATCAATACTAAATTACTGAAACAGTAGAACAAAGATAGAATCTTATGGGATTGGGAGTAATCGCTACACTAAAGTCATCGTACACGGGACGCATAAAGTCCCAATTTAGTGCCACTAATCCTTTTTTAATATGCAGATTGAAAGAGTAAGTAACACAAAAGCTTTACTTTTCCTCTCACTGATTTCTGGGCCAAGAAAGTTTTGTTCTCTGAAGTGACTACAAATTCAGGGGGGGGCGGTTTTATCTGTAGATAAGTAAAAGCTACATGGTTCTATTTATTCCTACAGTAAGTAAAGTGCCAGGAAACAGATGACCAAATACACACCAGGACAGGTTCTGCCTCACAGATGCCTAAACACACACACACACCCACACACCAGGACAGGCTCTGCCACACAGATGCCTGCACACACGCACACACACCAGGACAGGCTCTGCCACACCAACCCCCAAACACACACCAGGACAGGCTCTGTCACACAGATGGCTGCACACACACACACGCGCACACACACACCAGGACAGGCTCTGCCACACCAACCCCCAAACACACACCAGGACAGGCTCTGTCACACAGATGGCTGCGCACACACACACCAGGACAGGCTCTGCCACACCAACCCCCAAACACACACAGACCAGGACAGGCTCTGCCACACCGACCCCCAAACACACACCAGGACAGGCTCTGCCACACCGACCTCCAAACACACACACACACACACACACACCAGGACAGGCTCTGCTACACTGACCCCCCCACACACACACACACACACACCAGGACAGGATCTGCCACGCTGACAACCCAGACACACACCAAGACAAGCTCTGCCACACCAACACCCAAACATACACCAAGACAAGCTCTGCCACATCGACACACAACAGGACAGGCTCTGCCGCACATGTACCCAAACACACACCAAGACAAGCTCTGCCACATCGACACACACCAGGACAGGCTCTGCCACACTGAAGCATTATTTTCTACACTGCTTTGTCAATAACAGCCCCCCCCCCAAATAGAGTATTGCAGGAATTCCAACAGTGTTTACAGGGTTTTTAAACAAATATTCCAAGGCAATAGGTTTTAATTTCATTTGGGGTTTTTGCACTTGTAGCATTTTAATTCATCAATTTTTCTATGAAATGGGTAATATGATGAAATTGTGCTAAACCATTAGGAAATGGTAGTGATGAAGCACAGATTGCATTGAACATGTGGAGCTGTACTGACACATCTCAGCCAGCCATTAAATTATTGGAATAATTCACAAGGCCTTAAATATAATACAATTATATCAAATACATTTAAGGCTTAATGTGTATTTTAGGCCAGTACTAAAATGGTATTGGAGAGCCACGGATGCTCCTGTTATGATACAAATCATTGACATGTGTCCCCTTCATCTTTTTCTTTTTCTTTCCAGCAGGTAATTGCTGCCATGGAAACACAGTTGTCCAATGGGCCCACTTGCAACAGCACAGCCAATTGTCCCAACAATATAAACAACTGCTCATCACCAGTTGATTCTGGCAACACAGAGGACAGCAAGACCAATTTAATAGTCAACTACCTTCCTCAGAATATGACACAGGAAGAACTAAAGAGTTTGTTTGGAAGCATCGGTGAGATAGAGTCCTGTAAACTAGTAAGGGACAAAATTACAGGTATGCTTCAGTGCAATACTTTCCTTTCTCCTCGTATATCTTTGTTTATAGTAATTCATATGGTCTGTTGGCTTACATTATCTTTATAATTTTTTATTATCCTTTATTGGTTTTTTTATTTATTATTGCTATCAGATTAGTGTGCTCTCTGGCTATGCAACGGGTAGCTGCTCAAAACTGCCCGTGTGTGTCTGTCAGGTACCTTAACTAATGGGTCCAATGAAAGTCTCCATGTTGTTTGGGACCCACACATGTACTAAATTGTCATTAAAAAAGTACAAGACATTGCATGTAATGGTGCCAATCTAGTGTTTTACCTAGTCTAAGACCCTTAATTAGTCAATGTCTGGCTGGTTGAGACTAAGCCACTCTACAGACTACAAAGTAGTAGAGTTAGGGCATTTGGGAAAAGATAAGAGCTAAATCATACAGTGACAAAATAGATAACTATCTGAAGACCAGAACATCTTTAAAATGACAAAGCAATAGTGCTGTTTTTTTTTTTGTTTTTTTTCGATAGTTATTTTTTTAAACTCTTTCAATGCTGATGTTCCATTAGAGCACAGCATTGACTGATATTTAGTCCCCACAAGCTTTTGGGGACAAATGTTAACCCCTGCAATGCCACGAATGTCATACACAATTGTGACATTGAAGGGGTTAAAACTGCACTTTTGCTCTCATGGAGCGATCAGGCAGAAGGGGAGGGTTGAGGCTGGTTTCCACACTCATGTGGAGACCAAAGAACCCTCTCCCCCTGTCCCTGAAGCTGTTCTGGCAGCTGGAATGCAATTGCTGGTCTATAGACCAGCCATTGCAGGGAGGAGTGTCTTTGATGACTCCTGTAGGCTTCCATGGCTTCAAAGGGCTTGTGGGAGCTCGTTTTTGCTGTTGCTGGTCTGCCAGCAGTCCACCAGCAGCAGAGCCCCGTACAAAACGTGAATTAACCCCTAAAATGCAGCATTATTGAAGGGGTTAACACTGCACTGTCGCTCTCATGGAGCGATCAGACAGCAGGGGAGTGTTGTGTCAGGTCCCCAGACCTGTGAGGGCACCCAATCAACACTCAACCCCCTTTCCTGAAGCTGCCTGTGGCAGCTGGAACCGTGATTGCAGGTTTTCCCGCAATCACATTTTCAGCCTACAGAATCACTCCATGGGAGTGATCACAGGCTCGGGGGGTGGGCTCAGAGTGGCTGTGCTGGTCTGCCCGATCACCACGATTGTTGTGATGTGGGGGCATTTTTTGGGGGGGATGTAGCAGGCTGACAAACACCTAGGCTCCAGGACAAAATTCTCAGTCGCCGTGGCGACCTGGCGCCTTGGATTTGTCGAGCCCTGCCTTGAAGGACTATCACAAAGCAAAAGTGATAGCATCAGACATTTAAACTCGCTATAGCTGTTGATTTGGCAGCACAGCATCCTCCCTAAAAGTGGAACATTACTTATTTACTTTATTCCGAGTTAAAGGCACTCTAATGCTTAGAACAAGCAAGATTTTCATTGGAGTCCATTATGCATGGCATGCAAACTGCCTGAATCTGGTTTTTATGGGAGTTGGAAAACGACGCCAGTCTTGGGTAGTAGTAGATCAGTTTGAGACTATTATGTTTGTATGACGTTTAATTGTGGTGCCTTTTAAATATGAAAATATGTATTAACATAAAGAAATTCCAATCTATAGCTCATTCTAAGTGTTAAAAATAGATGCATTTAATTTCTCATGTTCATTCGTGTCACACGTAAACTGCTTTTAATCAAGAAATAACTTGTAAGCGTATAGCTAAAAAAATTATACTATGCTTACATTTATAGATGTTTTCATTCTCTCTTCCTGCAACCTATGGGTGCAGCATTTTGTTACCCCCATGTAGCACCACATAATTTTCTACCCCTCCCCTTCTCCTTAGACGTGTGTATATGCATATGTACACTGTACTCATCCAGCGTAGTCAAATATTTATTACCCCCACAAACCTTACCTTTTCAGCCTCAGTAGTTTAGCAGAGGTGTCTGTCTGCATATGTCATGCTCAAGCAGTGCTAGAAGTAACCCTGGGGAGATGACGCATGCTTATCTATACTGATAGAGGCACGTTTGTTGGAGGCTAATCTCACCAACTGGCCCTGTTGATTATGCTATAGCATCCTGTGCACCCATCATGGAGGCTGCAGCATGGATGAAAACTCTTATTGCATCGTGACTTAAACATGTTTTTGCATGGATGTGTAAAAATGTTTAATTGGCCTTATCTTTCCATGATGAAGTTTGCTAGAGTTAGCCTGTGCTGGCACTGTAGCCTACTTGTGAGGCTGCTTATTTCTGAACTTGGCCATTGGTGGGTGCAGTAAGAGTGTATGAACCAAGCATTAATAACAGGCAATAAGTAAATTATCATGTAAGTTAAATAGAGAGATTACCTGTCAATATCCACATGCTGTTGTGTACTCCTAGTATCGGAATGAAAAGTTGATGGCAGCTATAAGAGTTATTTGAAGCTTGTTTCTGTCTCGTGTAATGGAGCACTTTTTGACTTTGCACTGGCTGCATCACAGAAAGACTTGCATGTCCCTGAGAAAAGAACCTCTCATGATAAAATGCTCTAAGGCTTAACTGCATGAGCTTTACACATTTAAAGGAAACAAAAGTAGTCATGATGGGTTTTGGCACTGTATTCCAGGCTTGTTAGTGAAAATATTGAAGCAGCACCACATGCTGTTAAGATTGACATTTCTGAAGGAGTTTCAGTCTTGGAAGCTTATTTAGTTCTGCTTTAGAACTTGGAGTTTCTGTGATTTGTGTCATATCAATCTTTCAGTTGCAGCTATGAATGCATATATGCAGGTTTTGTAAAGTGGTTTAACATTAAAGCATACATGATTTAATTCAGAGGGCCAAGGTAGCCCAAGAACAGTTTAAATATGTTTTTATGGGGAGGTTCTTTAAGTGGTTTAATTGCCAATTTTGCCCACTCTTTTTAGAAGAAACTTGCTATTTTCCACCACCTTGTTCCCTTGTCAGTCCAGCATGATGAACCCCCTCCCGTGAAAGATCTTGAGTTTAGACTCCACAGACATTGAAGGGTAACTGGAAGCTCTGTCTCCCCACTCATATGCGTTTTTACAAGATGAAGAAGTTTAGCTGTTAACCGATGCTCTGTTAAGACCATGCTAAAAAGTATACATTTCTCACAATCATACAGATTGTATACATCCTTTCTGACATGCAAGGCAAACTGTTGCTAGGGTAACTTGGGTAATTTTAACATGCTTGTATAGACATAATAGCTAATTCAGTAAATGTTTCAAATCCTCTGATTTACGTCCGGCTGTTCTTCGGATCATTAGAAATGCCTGGCATTGAATCTAATTTGACTAGCTTAAACAGACTGTGCTGTTTATTACAATATTGACAGGAGCCAGTCTGTCAGAATTCAATACATCTGCTAGTTGGCTATATTACAATTGTTTTTTTTCCCCCTTTTTTTTCCCACCTTTATCTTCCTGTAAATCAGAGCAAGAGATTTTTGTTCCCTTAGCGATAGTAGTTGACAGACATACTATTGAAGTAAATGTGCATTTCCCCCTGCAATCTCTTAATGGCTGTAACAAAATCAATTAAGAGGTTATTGGCTTTAGAGTCCAAATAAGATTGCATTTAACCAAGTCCTTAGATAATTATGAGGAGCTTGCCAGATTGGGATGAATGATTTACATTAATTTTAAAGTACCAAAGAATACAATCTAAACTTTTTACTTAAAATCCCCATATGGGAGCATTTTCTTAATTTTCAACTGATTTTAAACACGTTACTCTGGCTAGTTACCCTCATGATTTTTTTTAATGGGTAAATCGGGGTGATATTTCCTTGAAATACAGGAGAGTTCTACCTTTTGCCATTTGTCTGTGGGAGAGAAGTGATGACTATTAGACAACGGTTACTTTACCGGTCATATTTGCATGTGAATTTCAGTATATCACTATAAATCTGATTCCTATAAACTGACAAGTTTTGCAGGCTAATAAAAGGCAGCATAATGCTTGTATCTCGGGGTCAACAAATGTTTTCTTTCTAGCGCACTGTATACATACATACTGATATAAAAGTATACTCAGACTATACGATACATATACACTGACTTTGACACTACAGTATATCTATAAACGCTACATGACTATACATATACACACAAACACACTGACTCTAAAACTACAGCAGGGTTGAATCCAGGAGCCAGCTAAAAAGTTAGGAGCCAAGGGAATCCCCCCCCTCCTTAAATATAGGCCCACTTTCCTCAAAACCTTTATTTATGTTTTTTAAGTACTTTCGCTTTTTTTTTTCCCCGATCCTCTCCCCGTCACGAGGAACTCTTCTGTGAGCCCACCCCCTTGAGCGTCATGTCTTGAAAGGGGTGGGACGAAGAGTCTCAAGGAGGCACTGCCACTGAGCCACACGGTGTGTGCAAGCCGGCTGTCTAACTCCTTAAAATAAATAAATAACAATTAAGGCGGCCTTACCACCTCACGGCCAGCTTGCACACACTGTGCTGCACAGCAAGGTCTCGCACGGGTTGCACATTGAAGTTTGGCCCACGGGCCACACGTTGGACGCACCTGGCCTATTCTCAGTCACCTTGCGCCTGGGATTGGTCGAGCCCTGCGCTACAGTATACATTAATTGAATAGCGCTATACATATACACACCGACTCTGACGTTACAGTATACATAGACTACTCCCCTTCTCCCTCCTGCCGCGTGAAGACCAACAATGCGGCTGCATATCTTAAGCTATGGTGAATCCGGCACCCAATGCTTTCCTGTGGGAGTGCGGTTAGGGGAGTGCGTAGGCTGTAGGACAGAGCTATTGTCATTATAGGTCTACAACATCTAGTCTGAAGGCAACTATACTATACTTTTACTATCTACATTTTTATTAAAAAACCACGCTGAGGTGCACTCCATTCTAGACTGTGCTCCTTTTTAGGGATTTGGATACTGGAAAAAGCAAGTGCTATATATGTCCCTAAAGACACCCATAAGCACTTACAATCACAGCACAAAAAAAACTGCTGCGTGATCTACAGCTTGTTTCTAATTTCGTAAGACTGCTACGTCCCAGTAAAGGATCTTTATTGTACTAGGTATTAAAATTCAATACATCTTCAAAGGCACATTACGTAAAACTTTCATTACGCTGGCAGTATACTTCCTTGAATAGTAGTAAACACCAGGGGTGGGTTAAACATTGACAGATACTCGGAGGGCTTGACCATGGACTCATTGCTAGCCTTTTCTGTGACTCAAATTATAAATCTCATGGGCTGTCAGGAATGTTTCTGTATTGGTGTAATAAAGCAACAGCGTAAGTGATATTGTGAAGCAGTTGTATGTGGAGGTAAGTACCGTATTTGCTCGATTATAAGACGACCCCCCAAAATCTGAATATTCATGAAAAAAAGCCTGAATATAAGACGACCCTATAGGAAAAAGTTTTACCAGTAAATGTTAATTCATGTAAACTGTGAACAATTGTTTGTTAATAATGAGAAAAATTTTGTTTTTATTTCCTTTTATTTTTTCAGCCTGCCCCCCCCCAGTTATGCACATCTGCCCCCAGGCTTGCCACTCTGCCCCAGAAATGCCTTATACCCCATATATGCCACTGTGCCCCATGATATGACTTTTAACCCTCTAAATGCCACTGTGCTCCATGATACGCCTTTTAACCCTCTATATGCCACTGTGCCCCATGATATGCCTTTTGACCCCCTATGTGCCACTCTGCCTCCAGAAATGCCTTATGTCCCTCATTTAACACTCCCTCCCCCTCCCTCCTCCAAACTTACTGGTGCTTCTGAGTCCCCCGGTGCTTAGTCCGGGCTGCATGTAGAGCTCTACACGATTTGCATAGACAACTTCCGCTCTACACAAATCTCGTAGAGCTCTACACGCTGCCTGGACTAAGCACCGGGGACTCAGAAGCACCGGTAAGTTGGGGGGGGGGCATAACACAGGAGGATCCAGGTCCCCTGCATCATTGCAGGGGATCTGGATCTTAGTCTCATAGTCAGACCTATTTGAGGTCTGATTATAAGACGACCCCGATTATACGACGAGGGGTATTTTTCAGAGCATTTGCTCTGCAAAAAACCTCGTCTTATAATCGAGCAAATACGGTATATCGCGAGCAGGTAGAGCTCCTGCATGGAAAATGGCTAAATGGTGGGGGAAGGCAGCAAATGCATATTGTGGGGGAGTGGTTGCAAAATACCCCAATGCTTTTGCAAGGGGGGCACCAAAAAACTCTACATTAAAGTGCATGTAATGACTGGAGTGTCCCTTTAACCTAAACAAAACCACAAAATGCCCTTTATTTGTATGTACTATTTGAAAGCCCAGTGTTTGTATTTCCTTATAAAGTGGAATTTGGCACTGCATCTCTGCTTGAATTTGTGCATAGCATCCCTCCACGGTAAAAGTGATGCTCTGGAAAACTGAACACTTCCGAGTGTTTTTGTTTGTGTGTTTAACTTTATTATCCACCCCTGCTGATTCACTTGCATTTTCTTTTCTGCCACGCTTTGCGGATTTACAAACTCTGGCAATGGCTTAAATAGAAGGTATGTGGACATCAAATTATACAAATTACTTTTTCTCCAATAACCCCCATTTTCATTCTTTACAATTATCCCTGTGCACCTGTGTTTTTTATCTTACTAAGCAAAACCTTGTTTGTATATCCCAATGGACTTCACTCCATTCTCTTTATTGCTTCAGTAATTTGTTTTCTTTAGCTCTTTTCCAGGCTTCTTGTACTTGTTTGCGTCTGAAACGCTACAGTTGTGTGCGCATTCAGCTTGTTAATATGTAGACGCGTGTGTGTATAGGCACTAAGGCATGGCACTTCTGATGGCATATAAGGACTCTCCAGCCCAGCTGCTGTGCTCTTTCCTGCTGTAAAGACTTGCTTTAATCGATCTAGTAAAGATACTAGTCTACTTAATATATCATATAATATATATATATAATATGTAACTTTAACAGAGAAGGGAGTCGGTATGACCCTTAGTGGCCTGCACCCACCTACAATGTCCTATTTGTGATTCTGTTAATAGGCTGCATCATACCTGCTGCAATATCTCGACATATAGTTGCTAGGAATTATTTGATTTTACAAATCACTGGCTTGTACAATTAAATTAGATTTTTTTCTTAAACATGTTTTTAGTGTAATAAATGCATTGATTAGTATGTTTAACAGCTGCCCACCACTGACATGTTAAAATCTATTGAGAAAATACCAGGTCAGAATGCAGTGAAACTTATTTCCTTTTCCTAACCTTAAAAGAAAATACCCATTTCCCACCCACCCGTTTTTACCGGGAGAATGGAAACGTTTGTGCGCGCTCTAGCAAGGCTGGAATCGTACGCTGATTCTGTCACCTCCCTTTGGTTTAAATAGGCTTTCCTTTTAAGCCAAATACCTAAAGAAAAGTACACTAATTCCGGCAAAAGCTCTGTATGTAATGTGAACTTCTTACAACTGGTCATCTGCTCTCCATTCTTTCATAACTTCATGCTTATAGCCTGATTGCTGTGGATTGTGTAGTTCTAGCATTTAAATTTTATACTAAAATGATGGGCAGAGGTATTTTAACAGAGATAAGCTTGTTCCTAGCTCTTATATTGAAATATATATGAAATAAATAAATAAATAAATATATATATATATATATATATATATATATATATATATATATATATATATATTATTGTAAAACTGATCGAGTGGAAATGGTACAAGTGAACAGCAAAGAATACAAGAAAGCTTCTGCACACGGGAACTCCTCTGCCATTGCTGTGTATCTATGATCACATTATTCACTGTTTTACAGATAAGAAGTTTTACAAAGTTGTGTGCAGGGTATGATGCTGTGTGGAGTAGGAAGCCTGGGTTTATATACTTTATATATTTAGCTTTATATACTGCTTGTAGTTGCATTCAGCGGGCCCCATATAGCAAGTGCTAAGTAAAAACACTTTCTGTGATGCAGTAGGGCTGCCCATCGACTCTCTCCGCTTTCTCTTACCTCCCTCAGCAGATGTCCTATGCATTTAAACGCCGAGGCTCTCTCAGGGGAGACTGCTGCTGATTGCTCTGAAAATCATAGCTCCTCCAAGTAAGAAAATAATGAAAACAAGTAATCTGCACCTTGTTACCTTTTTATATTCTGTAGTAGTTGGTAGTGTGTAACATACAACAATTTGGGCTTCCAGAGATGACTATGACATGCTTACAATTTAGCGGCATGCAGGGTCCTGTGGCTGTGCCGTCACAGGCGCAATCCACCTGTAAAATCCTCAACTAGAATAAGGGAAGTAGTTGTACTGCCTGTCTCTATTGTTTCTATAGCATGGTTATAACCCTTTGTGTTCCTGCCCTTTGATATATCATGTACGGTCATCTGCATGGGCTTCATGTGTAGTATACATATATAAAATATGAATTAGTAAGGTGGGTTTAATGTGTGGATGTAAATAAAAAGCTTAACCTCTGGCTCAACAAAATGCAGGCGCTAGATTGCCTTGATCTAGAAAGGTTTCCTGATGCTTAGGGTTTCACGCAGTCCTTACGGTAGCGCAGCAGCTCCTGTGTGGGCAGCCCTGGCTAAACATGGCAACGTAGAAACGGTTTATAAGTTTGTTACCTAAATATAACTAAAGCAAAGCTACAAAACTGGCCACCCCCCATGGGAGAAAAAGTATCATGACCTTGGCATGCCAAAGGTTAATGATGCAGTCTTTGTATTAAAATTATTGGCTCTGTATAAAACCTTTACAGAAACCATCTAAAATTAGTTGCAGTGGAAATGTCTTTAGATAATACATAATTTGGGGATAGGTTTGACCAAGCTGATTTATTTTTAGAACTAATAGGGCAGTCTCGCACGGTATTGGAAAGTCATCTAGTACACATCCTTATAGGCTTCCGGCGAATGTTGGTGGTGTTATAGTGTGGTTCTATAAGCGTCTCTAAACGGAACCATCTTGTGAATAGTGTGTGGTACTGAGACCTTCCTTGTCTTCACACTATAATTGCCCATGCCCAATGTTCCAGAAGGGTTAGTGTTATGAAGATAAATAATCCACACGGTTTCCACTTTTTTTTTTTTGCCACACTAAGTGGTGTTCCCATCTTTAGCTAAGACAGATTCATTTAAGCATCTGTCTCTGTATCAAACAGCAAGAAATTGTTGTAGTGTTAAGCCTGTCACAGAATGACACAGAGGTGGATATGATACAATAGGTATAATCATCTTGGCTGGATTATGTCCTCTCAGCCATGCTATTTTTATCAGCCTATTCTTTTCCTTCCTCAACACAATTCTTCCCAATACCACATCTTAACAATAGAGCCATAGGAGAGAGTGGTTATCTGTACATCTGGTTATTTCTGCTTCAGGCTGTGAATGTCCTCGAAGTGCTTGCAGAGGTATATTTCTATTAAAAAAAAAAAAAAAAAAAACTCTCAATCTCCCTGTACAAGATGGATATTTGCAATAGGAATGTTGACGGCAAAAGAAGAGAAGACCCTAGACTTCTAGATGCAATCAGTACAGCATAATTTTCTCTTTGGCACATGATCTCAAAAACAAAACTGCAATGTGTTAACTACACATTGTCTAACGGTTCAAATACGCAATATATCATTTAAAAAAAGGGAATTGGTGTTATCAACAGCAATCACAGGAATGGTCCAATCACAAATGCATTCAGTTGGTTGCCAAGAAGATTTATGGACACTCGTTTCAAACTTTGCATCACAATAACCCACGTTGTTAACGTTTAGTACTCTGCTAGGGCTGCAACTAACTATTATGTTCATAATCGATTAGTTGGCTGATTATTTTTAGCGATTAATCGGATAAAAAAAAAATGTAAATCCCCCCAGGATTTAGATTCCCCTTTAGCTTGCCCCCCCTTACCTCTAACTGCACCTTAAGTTAACCTTATTAAATTAGCCCTAAACATCCCACCTCCCCTAACTTTCAGCAGGCCAAGTATTAATTTTAGACTTGCTGTTAGATGACTTGCTGAGCAGCGTGGATGCTATAAGGAAAGGGGTGGGGCCAATAGTCTGTGACCGCAGGACAGGGAAGCAGAAAGGGGCGGGGACAACAGGGAGGGACTGCAGGGAGGGACTTAAGTAGTAACTGCTGTAAATGACAGGGCGGATGATAAAACGAGGGGTATATTTCAGAGCGTTTGCTTTGAAAAACCATCTTATAATAAAATAGATTCCTACTCTGCTTGTATAAGGTCTTATTTTGTCCAATACTATTTTGAGAATAATGTAGGAAAAACCTAAAACAAGAACATGCTTGACCCTAGAATGATGGCATTCATAATGTGTCTGCAGCGCTGGATTTATTCATATCCCATTTTCATCTAATGTAAATGTGCAACCTGAAAGAGAATGCTAAATATTGTATGATTTAAACCTGATCCCATTGTATAACACTGTTTAGTTGATTAAAGCAAGGAAAAATGAAATTTAATCTTCTTTACCCATTGCCCACAAAAACGCCCAGATTTGTTTAATGCGCTAGAGTTCTTGTAGAATTGACTCCAATGTACATTTTAGGGTTAAGTATTCCTTTAAAATAAAAGTACAATTTTGGGGACCAGATGTATTTTAAATACATGTTAGTCCATTTTGCATGGGCTCCAATGCATTTTTGCTGCATGTGAAATTGAAGCTATTTGCATGTAGAACGAACATGCTTAGTTTTCATGTTACTGGGAGCTGGTATTGCCATTGATTTCAGAGGGGTTTTTCAGAGAATGTGCAACAGCATATTATTTTGCTGCCTACTTTCAGAGGAGTGACATAAAAGAACCCTTATAGCAAAATATCTACACCTGTTTGTATATTTGAGTCAATTTGCACAAACCTCCGTGCACTTTACTGCGTGCCATTAAAGGAGCAGACATTTTAGTTGATTTCTTCAGTCTTTTTCCCAAGATGCTGCTTTTGAAACAGTGCACACAATATATCATTTTGAAAACCAGGTTTATTCTCATCTGGGCAGCTGCAGTGTTTTGAACATTTGTATGTGTTGCAAAAATCTCTTGCCCAATTGACATTTTAACCAAAGTTTGAAGTTTACTTATCTTACATTTTCTTTTATTTCAGGACAAAGCTTGGGTTATGGTTTCGTCAACTACATTGACCCCAAGGATGCGGAAAAGGCCATAAATACCCTAAATGGATTGAGACTTCAGACCAAAACAATTAAAGTAGGTCTTTAGCTTGCTTACAAAACCACTATGTATGTGTTGCGTTTTTTCCAATATAAAATGTTTTATAGCAACAAATGAAGGAAAACATTCTTTCAAACCGCTTCTAGATGTATTATCCAACCTTTATGTATGAATAATAAAAGAAAGTCATACAAATAGTCCGGCACTAAAGTAGTTGGATTGAATCCTGTATTTAAGTGTCTTGAGTTTGAAACTACCTTATGTAACTTTATTGCAAATATTAGCAGGTATAAGTTGCTTTTCAAAATATTGCTTAATTTCTGGTTGCTAACGGTAAAATTGTGTTTATGTGCATCTCTATATTATGGAAATACCCCACATGTATTGCTTTGTTGGCAGGACTATACACGGCTTATAGCAGGCTATGCACCATGAAAATATTTAAATGCCATGATATAGTAAAATACAATTAAGGCTAAAAAGAAATTGGGCTGATGGTGATGGGAGTTGCCCCCCAATATCTGCCAGTAGTCACCATAGGCTGCCTGCCCCATGCAATAAACTCTTTTTGGCAGCTATCAGATTTATTATTCCTGTCTAAGGCTGCTGCTGACCAGCGTTCACTCTGTTATTGGATCTTGCCGTTTTTAGTGAAAATGTGAAGTATAGGAAGTCTTTTGTGTGTAGCTGAGTCAATGGTGGTTCCCATGGATTGCCTCTGGTCCGAACTGGATCACCTGGTTAACCAGTCAGGCAGTACTCTGCGCCACGAACGATTGAGTGGCATTGTGCGCAGCTACCATACAAACATAGGTTTTTAGGCACAACTTTTATGATAGGATGGCATGCCTTGAAGCTTTCACTATCTTCGCGTAGATCATTTACATGTCTCCTGAATTATGGACCAGGTAGGATTAAAAAGAACAACTAATCAAGATAAGTTGAGTGTCAGCGTGGTTATTTGTTATGGCACCCAGTATGTTTGGGGCAGTTTGGCAGGGTAGTGTCTGACCTGCTTACCTGTGGTGATCCACTTGGGCTCCCCAGTTACCTGAAAGAGCCCATGTAGTGAAGCTTCACCAAGGAGAGGACAAGGTAGATTTAATCATGCCTCCCAGTTGTACCAATTACAAGGAAGTCCTATATAACATACCAGAGTGCTGCTAACCAGTTCCTAACTCTGTCAGTGCTACTTGGTGGCCCTGTCTCCTGATACCACACGTTTCTTGATTCTTAATCCATTAACTTCAATACTTGTTACTGACACTCGGCATTCTTCCTCAACCTCTGGACTGTCTTACCTTTGCCTCTATTTGCTCCCTCTTTATAATTTGTTTTGTAACATTCCTGTGGCTCTCGACCTTTCTTTGAGACTTGATTACGACTTTGGCATTGCAACTGTGTATGTCAACACTTTCCAAGTGGTCGGCATGAGTTTACTTAATTGGGACTGAGAGTCATGTCAGTCTGTTTGTATACCCTTGGGGGGGCTTCCCTTTAACCCCTTCAACCCCTTCGTGACAAAGGCTGATTTTACTTTTTGTACCCTTCGTGACAATGGCCATTTTTAACGTTTCTGCGCTGCTCGTGTTTAGCTGTAAATTTCTTCTTTCCCATGTACTGAACCCACACAAGTTAGATATTGTTTTTTTCAGGACAACAAGGGCTTTCTTTAGAGGACATTGTTTTGATTGTATCATATTTACTATTAAAAAAAAGTATAAAATATGGTGAAAAAACTTCTAACTTTTAGTTGAAAAATCTTTTACTCATCTATAAAAGGTAATTAAAAAACCTGCTAAATAGATTCTTCTATTTGTCCTGAGTTTAGAAATACCCAGTGTTTTTATGTTTGTTTTGCTTTTTTCTACACGTTATGGGGCAATAAGTACAGGTAGCGTTTTGCTATTTCAAAGCCATTTTTTCCAAATCTGGTAATTCTTCCCCCCGTGTGCCATTTCGGGTATCTTTGAAGCCGGCCAATGCAATTTACCCCATCAAATCATATATTTTTGAAAATCAAACACCTCAGGGTATTTCAGATGCTAGTATTTTAACTCTTTCCATGCACCATATCTACCGCCAGTCTTTGTCAAACTTTGTGGTAGTCATTTTTTTTGCATTTGTTGTGTCACACACATTTTTACTTCAGGTATGAATTAAAAGGTTCTGGTATGTCACTATCCTAAAACACTCCAATATGTGTTCAGCAACATCTCCTGAGCACAGCGATACCTCACATGAATGATTTTGCCTGGCTGTTCGGTGGCAAAAGGGCCACACTTGGGGCATGCGCATTTTTCAATGTTGGTCGTTGATCGCCTCCTAAACGCTTTTAAAACGGGCGTCTGCCGCCATACAGTGTAAGGAGGATGTTGATGCCCCGGGGAGGGGCCAGACATGGCCCCTAGTGCCGATTGTGGTGTTGCTGAATGCCTCGAGGTCAAGGCATTACAGCAACACAGTTTGGGTGCAGAAAGCGATCTACATGGCGGTCCTGGCACGTCAATTGTCACTAACCTGATGTTAGTGTATGACGTGCTAGAACCGGCAGTTGTCATTAAGGGGTTAAAGAATAGCAAATTTTTGGCCCTCCTATGATTGACTTCTCTTACAAGGTATCATTGATTTGTTTGAGATCTATACCTTTGCATATGTCAACACCTATTGACTTTACTTTGCAATTTAAAATGTTTGTATGTTTCATGAGTAGGCTGTATGTAAACAGATCATTAACGAAAATGTCTTTGAAAGTAGATATCGGCCACTTGCTATTCTAGCTGGATTATTTCTTACACGCTCTGTAGGAATTCCTCACACCTGAAGGTGAATGTTCACCCAATTAACTCATGTGGAAGACCTGAGCATTTCGTGCACAGATATACAACAATACAACATCACTTAAACCTGATTGATCCCAAGTCAAACATGCGACAGGAATACTGTCAGACTCCTCTCTCTGGATTAATCAAATACCTCAAGTTCAAGGATACTTTATTATTAATGCTTTTATCATTTGGTCAGGGAGGCAGTTCTTATCACATCCGTTATTGGCACCAAAAGTAGTAGTGGTACCACACACTCAAGAAATAAAAGTAAAATATTTGTGTATGAAACTCTTTAATAGTCACTTGATGGAGCTTAATCCAACTGAGGGTTACATCACTTCTGGAGAGGGAGCAGGGAGAGAAGGAAACCCCAGCAAAAAGTGGTAAAACAGCCAAAACATTCAGCGACATACGTACCAGGCATGTGTTTTGGGGTTGCGATGTTGTGTGGGTATAACTGATTGGAAGTAACTTCAGAAAGTGTGCTGCCAGACGTGCTGAACACCTGTGTGGTTGCGGTTGCTACATTTGATTTATCACCAGTAGTAGGACGCAGGTCTTTGATACCAAAGAGCGGTAAGAGGCCTAAAATAAATAAGTGGGTTATTAACAGTGTGCCAGGCAATAAAACAATCTAGAGACAAGTTAAACAGTGAGTAGGATTTTAGGGCAAACAGAGGGGACTAAATTGAACACGAATGCCAGAAAGGCCTTGAAGCATATACCTGTTTTGGAAGTGGATATTCCCAGGGAGTGGCAAAGGGCTGCATGCACATAGTAGCACACTGATGGGATGGAGTGGCTTGGAAATTAGCAAAATGTAAAGTCCTAGTAATTGTTTTGAATATCTTGCTACCCCTTTTCCAAAATGCGATGGCGGTGACTGTTGACCCCTCTAAAAGGAGTGTCTCTGCCATAGGTCATACTCAGAGAAAGCTTTCCAGTTTATATTAAGATTTTTCTTGAGTGTGGAGAAGTTTGAAATGAAAAAGCTATTTTCTATTTTCGAAGTGTTTAATATTTTTGTGGTAGGCACAGTGTGAATATAAAGATTAATCTCTGGAAGCATGTATATTTTCTATCTATACCAGCATGAGTTTAACGATCAGAAGCATGTCGGATCTCTGCAGAATACATCTTTTTATTTAATTATACCCCCCATGGCTTCTTTCTGTGACTCAATTCAATGTTAACTTGTCCATCCTCTCTTGCTTTATATTGCATTGTGCGTGTATTCGT
This sequence comes from Spea bombifrons, assembly GCF_027358695.1. NCBI lineage: Eukaryota > Metazoa > Chordata > Amphibia > Anura > Pelobatidae > Spea > Spea bombifrons. Next base: position 94,070,729 of record NC_071087.1, read on the forward strand.
AAGCTATTTTTTCCCCCCTCAAATCCCTGTAAAGGATCTACTATTCACAATGATGTGATATATTTCTCACCAGAGAACAAAGAAAATGTAGGATGAGGGAATCTCTCGCAGAGCTTCTTTGTGAATGTATTCTACTGTATACTAATATGTTCAGTATGGAATTTAATAGGAATATGTGCAAAACATTACAACACATGTCCAATGCATTAGTAAGTGTTAAACAGAATGGCTACATGCTAACCTCTTGATCAATAGATTGGTCTTGCTAACTCCTAACACAGGTTTTGAGAATAGAGATAACTGATCCACTTAGTTGAACGCTTTGTATGTGAAAACATGTAGTAGTTTAATCATATTTTGCTATCCAAAAAAGAGCAGGAATAGATAAGATGCTTCAGCCATCGTGTGGACACTGATACACATGTGGCATAAATAAGTTTGTGCAAGTCTATGAATAACAGGGTGTGTAGCAAAGGGAATGTAATAGAAGCATAATTATATGCGGTGATCCTTTCTAATCACATGTCTTCCTGTGTAGGAGAGGTTATAACCTTTTGATGCAAAATTGCAAATGTGTTTTGCCATATCTTGCAAAATAAAACTTACCTGTGTGCAAGACTACATACATAGAATATCAATCTCATAGAGCACTAGCATGAAAACTCCTGTAAATTAGAATAATTTTGCGTTATGAAGTTGTTTAAAGCGGTTTGACTGTTTATACACATGTGTGATATATATTGCTGCCCACACAACTGCCGCTCACAGGATATTTTTCTCTTTTTTGGACCATTATCTGTAAACCCTAGAGATGGTTGTTCGTGAAAATCCCAGTAGGTCTGCAGTAGGCAACCATGCCACATTCAAAGTCACTTAAATCCCCTTTCTTCCCCGTTCTGATGCTCGGTTTGGACTTCAGCAAGTTGTCTTGACTGTCTATAGTGTGCATTAGTGTGTGTTGGAGCCCTGCGCGGGACTACTTTTTTAATCCCGCTCCCGCGGTTTTTAATCCCGCTCCCGCAATGTGGGTGTTCCGCTCCCGCCACTTTTGTGGCCAATCCCGCCCGCTCCCGCCACATTTGTGGTCATTCATGCCCGCCTCCTTACCTGATTTCCCGCGCGGCTGCCCTCGAGTTGTTCCCTCACGGAGTCTCTTCTCTTGCTCCGCCCAGGAAGTGATGTCACATCACGTGACTCCGTTTTGTTCCTGGGCGGAGCAAACTAGGAGACACTGCAAGGGAGCAGCAAGAAGGCAGCCTTGCGGGACTGCGTGGGATTACCGGGACCCGCAGGTACAGTGCTTGACCGCCCGCAGGCCCCAGCAAGACCGCCCGCAAGTTTTTTCCCGCGGGACCCGCCTCCCAGTGCAGTCCTCTAGTGTGTGTTACACCACAGCTTGACAAACCCCAGAAGCCGAATCGCCATGGCAACTAGAAACCACTTCCTGCCGCCAAGGGTTTTGTAGGACAAGGGGGTAAAAACTTCCTATGGGCTATCTGTTAATCTATGCTTCCCTGCCAGGGTACAGTGTACTGCGTGAATACATGTGATCCCAGTGGGCATCTCATGGCCCCTGCAGGAAAAGCGTAGGGCTTCTTTGGAGACCAGCCACACCAGCCGGGGGGGGGGGCAGGTGTGTGTGTGTGCATTTACTATAGTGTTGGGTGTGTGTGTATGTATAGTGTTGCAGTCTGTGTATGCTCTATTGTTGCATCTCGATTGTAAGCTAGTTTGAGCAGGGCCCTCCGCACCTGTTGTCTCTAAGTCAAATTATGTTACATACTAATGTCCTGTGCACCCATTGTACAGTGGTACAGAATTTGACGGCGCTATATAAAACGATGATAATTCAGTGCATATGTATAGCGTATAGCATCTGTAGGTCTACTGTATTGTAGTGTCAGCTTCAGTGTTTGTATGTTTGCATAGTATTAGTGTATTTTTATATATGTATAGTGTTTGCCAGTGTGTTTGTTACAGTATGGCATTAGCATGTGTATCATATTAGCGTATGGTGTTGGCATGTGTGTACTAGACATGTGCAAACGGGCCAAAAACAATTCGGACAACATCTCCGGTTTGTTTTCGGGCAACGTTTTTGTTCCCTGCTCATTTAGTTTGGCCGAAAATTCAGGGGCATTTCGTTGCCCAGTGCCCACATTCACACTCTCTCAATACTTCACTCATTGTCGTTCACTCTGTCGCGCTCTCTAACTCTTGTACTTGGTGGTGCTTTTTGTATTAAATTGTAGACTTTAAATAAATGCCTGATATTGTCCTTAAATTAACTGAATATTTTTTGCTATAAGCCATCGGTACTATTTTATGCATTTCTTAGTTACTGAAATAAGCTCACTGTCTAAACTTTTTTTTTTTTTTTTTTTTTTTTTTTTTAAAGTGTTACAGTTGCTTTCTCTGGCTATAAATGCACAACTTAAACCGTTTTTCTTTTACAGGTATCCTATGCTCGTCCAAGCTCAGCTTCCATTAGGGATGCAAATTTATATGTTTCAGGACTTCCAAAAACAATGACCCAGAAGGAGCTGGAACAGTTATTCTCCCAGTATGGGAGAATTATTACGTCGCGTATCCTTGTTGACCAAGTTACAGGTAAGTTTATTTGATTTTATATAATGTGTCGAGTATATGTATAGTGTGTGTGTATACATACTCTGTAAGCTGCCTAGTTGTGAAATATTCAAATACCGCAATCTTGCCTCTAGAACATATCAAAGGTGGTGATATGTGGGCCAGAAAATGCAATTTTCTGCTGGAATTGTTCATAAATATGCATGCACGAAAATAGATTGTTGAATGTAGTGAGCCAGCCTGAGTCATTTCCACCCTAAAGGTGCAGGTTTGAAAGCTGTTTCATGGCTTGTAATAAATTTACAGCTGCTATAATCTTCATTTCCAAGCTGTTGCGTGAAAATAGTCCCTTTGCTCCTTCTAAAATGCTAATAAACAATCGTATTTTTTTTAGAAAGTGAAATTTATTGCAGAAATGCACAGCTGGCTTTTCGAGGCAAAGATTAGACACCAATCCTATGTTTGTAATTGGTAGTAAGGCAAATATCCAGGTTGCATTATTGAACGTTGGCTTGTAGAAGCAGTATGATTTGACAGACCTGTCAAAATCTCAAGTCGTTCACAAAACTTACAGGTGAATTGATTAACTCGTACACCGTTCTATGCGAATGTGTTGAGCGTGTTTTTTTTTTCCTGTTTTCTTGTAAATACTGCATACATTCTAAAAATTTATATAGTTTGTGTGCTTTCACTTTGCTTACGATTTATGGATATATGCAGCTTGCAAGTCAATGACAATATGAAACGTAGAACATGGGAATTTAATGTTACCTAGAGAAAAGGGTTAAACCTCTGCTTTATTATGCTTTATAATTAGATCCACAGCAGTTAATTCTGAAATCTTCTGCAAATCATTTTGCTGTATTCCCATAGGGTGTCTTGTGTTTGCCAGATATACTTAAAACAGTATTTAACCCCTTCGTGACAATGGCCGTTTTAACATTTCTTCGGTACTCGTGTTTAGCTGTAATTTTCTTCTTTCTGAGTTTAGTAGTAACCAATGTTTGGGGTTTTTTTGCTTTTTTTTTTTTTCCCCAGTTACAGGGCAAAAATTTTAAGTTGCTATTTCAAAACCATATTTTCACCATATCTGATAATTCTGCCCCCATGTGCTATTTGGGACATGTTTGAGCCGTCAATGCAATTTACCCCATGAAACCATATATTTTTGAAAACTAGACACCTCAAGGTATTTCAAGTACTAGTACTTTTAATTATTTCCATACCACCAGTCTTTGTCAAACTTTGTGGTAGTAATTTATTTTAGTTCTCCCCCCTACACACATTTTGCTTCAGGTGGGAATTTACAGCTCCTGGTATGTCACTGTCACAAAGCATCATCTCCTGTGCTCATGCCTGGTTTTGTACATCTTTGAGCCTGTCCAATTGAATGTGCTCAATAAAACAATATTTTTAAAGACTGGAAACCCCAGGGTATTTCAAATGCTGGTATATTAGTTCTTTCCATGTGCACATTTTACCATCAGCCTTCATCAACATTTGCAGATTCTATTTCCACACACGCATTCTACTTGAGGTATAGATGTACAGCTCCTGGTATATGTCACTGTCAAACAACCTAATCTGTTCAGCAGCATCTCCTGAGTACAGTGATAACCCACATGCAAGGGTATGTCGGGTTGTTTGGGAGCTAAAATGCCACATTTGGGATGTGTGCATTTTTCAAATTGTAAATTTGACATTTGGTCATCCTTCCCAGTGTGTTAATTAGGACATTGTTGAACGCGGCCAATTTACCCCATCAAATCATACATTTTTTTTTATAAGTAGATACCTCATGGACGTTTAACATGCCAGTATTTTAACTTTTCATGTGAGAAAGGTTTGAAGATATAGCACTTATTTAAGTACGTACTTTTTTATTTTTATTTTATATAAACTGGAAGGTTAAATTCACTAGAAAGCTGGGCTCCATTGGCTTGCATGCAGTACCTATATTCAACGTGCAAGGGGTGCCAGAGTTCTTAGGAGGTTCAGGAGAGACCCTCTTGGAAACGCAAAAAAAATGTAAAGGACGCTGCCATCTTGCCAGTGACAAAATCTCTCGCAGTGGCGGTTGTGACCGTTCTCCAGTGTGTCCTCCGGTGGGTTTTTGGGGTTGCTGAATGCCTTTTTCCTCTACACCATTGAAGCTCTTCTAAAATGGGCGTCCGCCGCCAAACAATGTATGACGGATGTTGACGCCCCGGGGAGGGGCCCAGATATGGCCCTGATGCCGATCTTGGTGGTGCTGATTCCCTCGAGGCATTACAGCAACACCGTTTGGGTGAAGAAAGCAACCGCTACACCAGTTTAAAGTCATGACGTGCCAGGCACATCAATTGTCTAACTGTTTTTGTGTGACGTGTCTGGACTGTCAATTGTCGTCAAAGGGTTAAGTCTTCACTGCCATTGTTTTGTTCTGTGAACTATTTTATAGGAGTCTAAAAGTTTTGACGAAAGATACTGGCTCCAGCAGTGACTTTGCTTGCAAGCAACTCCCCGTTTTGAAAATATCATGTTTCAGTTTTAAAAGTGTAAAACTGCTAAGGAAACATTGTGTGAATAATTTTAGTTTACCTGCCACTTTTAATTATTTTTATATATATAGGTGTATCGAGAGGAGTTGGCTTCATTCGTTTTGACAAAAGGATTGAGGCAGAGGAAGCAATCAAAGGCCTCAATGGGCAAAAGCCTCCAGGAGCAACAGAGCCCATCACTGTTAAGTTTGCAAACAACCCAAGCCAAAAAGTGAATCACACCATTCTTTCCCAGTTATACCAGTCCCCAAACAGGAGATACCCTGGACCACTTGCTCAGCAGGCTCAACGTTTTAGGTTGGTATTAAAAAAAAAAAATATATATATATATAATATATAAAAAAAACAAAAACTGGTGCTTCAGCATGAAGCATGTCTACTCCAGCGTAGTTTGTTTTGCCTTGGGTTTTGTGGATAAAATATTTTGCGCCTAATTTAGTCGTGTATTGGATATTTTAAACTGTCCCAAATGGCTCTGGCCTTGTTTCTACATTGAGAAAGCGTGTCAACCTCGCCTTCCCCAAACCTGTATTGCCTGTTAGAGCTTTTATGTTCGTTGCAGGTTGAAAGGCTGAAGATTCGTTTTCTTGTCTTCTGTTTTGTAACATGAAACCTCTTGTCTGAGTTATTGACATTTTGCTTATCAATCTGTAAAATACTGTTAGATTTGGGCTGATACTTAATTTGTAGTATTACCATAGTGTTGATGCTAAAAAAAATTTCAATGGAGACTGGTTTCGCTAGCAGAGGAGTTAACTGAACGGATCTTCCTGCAGTAATACACTGGACTCTGCAAAATGGACTACGATATGTGCTTTCCACAGGGCTGGAGTGATATATTGAGCGTTATGTCTTGATAGATGCATCCATAATTTTCAGATATAAATGTTAAGTTTTTCCCCACTCATGGATCAGTGGGCAATGTAATATAGTGCAATTTATTCTGTGCCACTTCAGTGTATCAGATGGAGAGGGACCACATTTTATGCAAATTTGTTGGAATTACTGTGGGCTTTTCATGACACAGACAATAGTTGTAATGAAAAGGCAGTGTCTTTCCAGAAAGATCTTCTAAGCTTGTTTGTGCCAGCTGTATCAAAACATCATATATTTCTGCTGCTGGAGGAAATATAACTAACTTGAGTGAACAATGCAATAGGGCTGAAACTATTTTCATAATCGATTAGTTGGCCAATTTTTTTTTTCGTTTAAAATAATTTAATGAACAGGATGTTAAAAACAAACAGCAGAATAAAAAAACTTTGAGAAAAATGCATTTTTGTTCCCCAACCTGCCCCCCCATTAGGCACATTTGAGCCCAGGCTTGCCACAATGCATTATACCCCCCAGATATGCCACTCTGCCATCCCCAGATATGCCTTGCATTCCCCTGATATGCCTTATACCCCCTGAGATGTCACTGCCCCCCCCCAGCATTTGCTCAAAAAACACTCATCTTATATTCGATAAAGTCTATTCAACTAATTGTTGATAAAATGATTCATTATCGATTTTATCTATTGGTTGTTGCAGCCTTACAATGCAATCATAAATGATGATCCTACCGCTTGATATATTTTTCAGCGGTGTTATGTAAGTTAAATGCAGAGAAGATGTTTTAGTGGTGAGGATTGCACCAGAGGTAGACTTTCCTAAAGAGACTTGAACATGTTTCCCTGATGCATCTGATCTTCTAGCCACTGTTTGTCTATTTCCTGGTCGGCCCAGGTACACTCGGGCAATGTAAGAACACAGGCAAACCTTTTAGCTGGCTATGTGAAGAATAATGGATTGGAAAAGACAGATATCTCTTACTACATCTTGTAACTTCATTTTTCAGTCTAAAAAATAAACCCACCCCATATTGTAAGTATTAATGAATATCTGCTGTCCATTTAACGGTCTATATTCCACATTGGGAAGATAAGCGAAAAACAGTAGTATGCGTGTAATAAGCAGTTATGGGTTTCAGTGACCTCTCAGTGCAGTTGCATTGGGATGTAGCACTGCTATTAACTCAAATTGTATTATGAAGCACATTTTCAGTAACAGAGTTCTCAAAATGTCATGTAGAGGTGCGTCACAAAGCAGTATTTAAAGGCACTGTAGTTAATGTGACACATTGACAATTACGAGATGCAGGAGAGGGTATATATTATAAGGTGTAGATTTGTAGCACTGTAAAATCTAAGGTGCTGTTCCACCTACTCTGCTCAATTTAATGAAACTAAATGTATTAAACACAATTCATTATGCTGCCCATACCCTTCCATAACAGAGCTTGATTATTTCTTGAACAATGTCTTCCAGTAACACTTGTGACAGAAGTAGATAATGATAGGTTGTTGCCATATAAACTGAAAGGGCTGCAGCTTTGCTTACTATTCTAGCGCCTAAACTAGGCAGTGGGCAGAATGCGTAAGGAAACGGCTGATTTTAGCACAGCTTTTTGGGGCAGCTGACCCTGATCATTGGCCCCTGTTTTCAGATTACATCTGGTTGACTTTGTACACAGAATAGATGCATGTTTGGTATCTATTTTTTCAGGTTTGATATCTGCAAAGGTGTTGAGCTGTGAACAAGTAGTTTCCATTGTTCATATGCATACTTTTCATTTAAAAAGCATTTTGTTTAAGGCCTGGTTTCGTGTATCCAGTTTTTCTGGGCCTACGCATGGTTGAAAAAAGGTCCGGGGTAAGGTTCCAAACTGAAATCCTAAATCTAGTTTGTGCTGTTTTTTTAGAATTTTGTTCTGTGTTAATGATGCAATGTAGGGTGCAGTCACAGCCCCCCCAACAATAAACACAGCAGTGTCTGCTGTTTCAAGACCCTCTGCTCGATGTGTGCGCAGCATCTCATCACCTGCTTCAGTCAGCAGGATTTGGGACTTGGCCACGTCGGAAAGCTAGAGCTACACCCACCAAATGTGTAACATAGCTTCTTTTGCATTTATTTTCCGTTCTTAAATACATGGATGACATGGTATCATAAGAATACAGCCCAAATATTAAAATATGCAGTGTCTACAGTTTTGTAATTTTAATGACATCATCATATACCTTGGTTTGCCCATTAACGTGTTGACAGCAGGACAGTTTACAACAGTGCTGCTGGCAAGAGCCCTAAGCTTGTCAGTATATTGTTCAGCACCCTGGTCTATTTGTTTTTATATAGAGCCTTCAAATTCCGTAGTGTTGTACAATTTATATATAATATATATATTAGTGCCTGTCAAACCAGTTTCCTACAAATATTAAAATGTAAAGACGCAATGTTAAAGCCAGCTCCCAAAGCAATAAGTTAACAATAGCATACAAACAGTATAAATAATAATAATAAAAAAAGCATGTATGAAAGCATCAAAAATAAAAACAAAGCAATCACTTACCGAGCAGAGAGAAGTGCATATACTGAAACAAGAACAAAAAAAAACTGAAATGTTTTGGTTCTCTGTAGTTATACTATTTTTGTTTGTATGCATTTCCACAAATGTTACCTTGGATATATTTTCTTTAGGGCTTGCACCTCTTTGAAATTTGTACATTCTCATCAATGCCTTTACTCTGCTCAAATTTGTATCATTTAGCATTTTTGGGTGAATGCAATGCAGCAGTTTTATTTGGCTTTGAAAAAGTTCTCAGTCTCTTTTACCAATTTCCGCTAATGTGTTTACTGCTTAGTTTTGATAAACCCTGGTTTATATTATGGCACAACACCAGAGCACTGGATAGGTTCAGGCACTTAAACTCTTTCACGAATCCATGCGTTTGCATTGTGCTTGGCTTTTTCTTCTGAAGTTGATGCATTTAGTTCTTTGGCTTGGTTGTCTTGGCATTATTCACATTGCAGTTTCAGAGAGTTTTCGTACATGTTTCTTACATTGTGTTTGTGTCCCTGCTTTTTACATATGGATCGATGGTTTATTTGGAACCCCTACACTATATTCGGTTGCCCATGAATATCACGGGTTATCAAACTGCAATAAAAGCTCTTGCTCCTTTGGAAAGGGGCAAAGTTTTCTGAGGCTGAACAATCTGCTAAATGTGTTTTGCAGGTTGGACAATCTGCTCAATATGGCTTATGGAGGAATAAAGAGGTAAAACCACAATAGATTTTCGCCTCCCTTCTCCAATTTATTTTCCCCCCTCAAATTTTTTTGTGGTCAAGTCGTCACACTGGATATTTCAGTTGGAAAATGTATCTTGTCTGCATGCTACGCTTGCTTGTTTGTGTGCATGTCTTTCCGCGTCGATATATATTGTGAAAGTATCCTTTAGGTAATACGGGTGGCCTATTCCAACATCTTGGACTAAGAGCCGCTTGGTGGGATACCTGAATTTATTAATTTATCATTATGCTGCAATAGTTTGTATTATATAATTATGTAAATAAATGTAAAATGTCTCAAAAATATTCTGTAGTATGGAAACAGAATGTGTTCTCTGAGAGCATAATTTAAAATGCCTGGTGTTTTGTTATTATAAGGTATGTGCTTTTTGTCAAGGACGATTTATAAATACAAACATTAAGTGGTATTTCTTACGGGGTGATAGTACTGCAGTGTCTATGCATGATCAGTGTACAGTGTTTTTTTTTCTGTCTCGTATTATGTTTTTGCCCAAACAGTGCTTTTTCCTTGTATATTCCATCATGTCCTTGCATAGATATCTAATACTAGAGCGATTTTGTCGTATTGTCCTGAGACCTTTTATTTCGAAGAGTACACCAGAATGCCATCCTGCAATTTTTCATGTGATTTGTGCCCTTCCCACTAACACTGGTTTTGTTTCATATTTTTTTTTTGTAGTAGATTCTCTCCTATGACTATTGACGGCATGACGAGTTTGGCTGGGATTAACTTCCCTGGGCATGCAGGCACGGGATGGTGCATATTTGTTTACAACCTAGCGCCCGACGCAGATGAGAGCATCCTGTGGCAGATGTTTGGTCCGTTTGGAGCTGTCACCAACGTGAAGGTCATCCGTGACTTCAACACCAACAAGTGCAAAGGATTCGGCTTTGTGACTATGACAAACTACGATGAGGCTGCAATGGCTATCGCCAGCCTCAACGGGTATCGCTTGGGGGACCGGGTTTTGCAGGTGTCTTTCAAAACGAGCAAAACGCACAAAGCTTAAAGTAACACTCATTCCCAGTAACACACACAAGCGGCAAAGGCAAGTTGAGAAACTTTATATCTTGGGAACTGTCTTTTGTCCGTTTTGAAGTGAAGTGTGTGTTAGGGTGAGGTAATAGGTAAAGTAACAAAATGGTTTGGCATCCTTAGAACAAGTGACGTTTTGTTGTTGCTGGTCTGAATTTCTTATTTTATGTTTGCGTATGGACTCTAGGCAACAGGTTTGTTACCTGTCTCAATGCATTGTAATGCCTTCTATTAAAGAGTGGTACCTTTTTAAATTTTATTTCAGTGATGGGGATATACTTAATTTTGTTTTTACATATTTGCCTTCAGACCTGCAAGTTAAAGGCTTTTTTTTTCTTTTTTTTGTTTCAAATTTTTTTTCTGGAATAATGCATTCCATGGTGATATACTGCTGTTTTGATCTACCAAAAGTGTTATTTATTTGGGAGTTAATGTATCTTGTTCGTTATTTATGAAGTGCGGAACCATATTTATTTTGTAACTATTGTTTGGGTTAAAAGTCGGGGTGGGGCTCAGTTATAAAAGCCTATTGTAAGAATACTGGAAACTTTTCATAAAGCAGTACCTTGCCAAAGAGATAAGAACCTCTTTGATGTGGGTTTCAAATGAGAAAAAAAGCATCTATTTTTATAAAAAATAAAAATAAAAAAATTTGGAGAAACTTTTTACTGGTCCTGGAACAAAATATTTTGACTTGAATACTTTGCAAAATCTACTTCATATGACAACCTTGTGAGCTTTTAAAACTTACCAGGATATTTGTGCGTGATCAGTATTTTTGCGGGTTGGGACAATGGTTTAGCTATGAAGAGAGATTTCAGATAAAAGGAATGAGTTTTATTTTCAGTTTTATGTTCAATTTTAATTTTTGTTTTTCTTGGTCTTTATATTAAGATTCAGAATTAACGGGACCATTTTGGTTCTAGTGTATAAAGGATTATGGATAAACTAGTCATCCTGGTTATTATGTGATAAAGTAGCTCACATAAACTTGTGATTTTGGAACAAATGGCATGGGGGGGAGAGAAAACGGTGTAAATGTATGAGCTGGCAAGAGATTGAAATTGCCAAAAGGTTTTGGGGGAAAAGAAAATCTGTTCTTCCTAAAGCATTCCCTTCAGAAGGCGCTCATGGTGTTTAGTGATGTACTTGCAGTATTGTTTGAAAATTTAATTTTGTTGACCCCTTTTTTTTTTCTTTTTTTTTTTTTTATATTTGCAATAATATTTGCCAAAAAAGGAGCTGCAAAGTTGGAAAAATTTGTCTATAAATGAAGGAATATTGATGGTTTTGTTAAGGCTAGCACCTGAGCTTTTTGGTTTTGTAAATAAGACACTGGGAGAATTTGAAAATGGCCAAGCTAAGTGTCTTCAGCTTTGGACTAACTAGGTTGCTATTAAAAGTCTCTTAGCTTTGTCATTTGAAAGGCCTCATTTGTATACATTTCCAGATTATTATTATTTTTACTTACACTAAGTGATGTTAACTTTGAGAGTTTTTGTATTGGTTATTTTTCTTTTTTTTTTTTTCCTCTGTGTAATTACTTTGTCACTGGTATGTATTTTTTTTTGTTTTTGTTTTGGTCCTGAGGACTTGAATTAAAATGCATCGGATTTTGTCAGTTCTTGATTTTGCTTTGAGTATGTAGATAAATTTCGCTTCAAAAGCTTTGTGATGTTACATTTGTTTTCGGTATGTTTGTGGTATAAACTGAGTATGTGTACAATTTTGTTGTCCATTTTATTTATTTTATTGAAAGTAAAAAACAAAAAAAACATAACCTGTATGCTACAAAATTCAACTTTTGTATGATGCATAAATCACTGTTGGGGAAAATTAAAAGGTTGAAATGAAAGACTCCACATAGTCTGGATTAGCATCCGACTCACAAACTGAGGGCCTTGTGCCTTCCTCAGGATGCATTGAGAACTGTAATTACATCCTGTGCTTTTGGAACACATTAAGATGCTTCCCCTTAGAATAAGCAAAGTGCTATGCATTACACATCTGTAAATTACCTTTGCAAATGCTATTTACTTTGTTTTGTTTACTTTCTAAACTGTAGTTAATCTAATATATACCTTTTTTTATGGTAGTCCAGTACATATCCTGTGAAAGTGCGTGTCAAAGTGTATTGGCAAATTTTCATGCTCAGTTTCCAATGCTAGTATATAAACTTGAAGTTTTCCTCTGCTACTACCTTACGAGCCTGTTAAAAGTAACCGTCATATTGATAGCTTCCAGGCTGATATCGGACAAGTGTTTATCCAAAGACATATATAGGTATATGTATACATTGATTTTTAGCAGTTTTGAAAGTTGTCCTTACCGACAACAATCCTACTAAGCAAGCATGGCCAAGAGCATGAAAATTGGGCCTCACTTTGCAGTGTTTTCTAAGAGCACTTAATAAAATGTGAGGCTGGTATTTATTTGAAGTTGTACTGTATGACTTGATTAAACACATCTGTTGACCTAGAATATATATTCTGTTGAGTATTTAACAGATTGTACATGTTTTATTTTGTGTTTGGATCCTTTGTACTTTTCCATGTTCGGTACATCAATAAACAAAGTTGAAGGGAATGAGTGGTTTGACTTTTTATTGCTTATCTATTTCCTTTTTATTTATTTTTTTTGTTTTAGGACTGAGCAGCTACTTAGAGGGTTTTTAGTACAATTGCAAGTATTAAATCAGTGGATCATAAACTCAAACTAAACTTTAAATGCATTTTCTAGAGGAATACAAACTTGCTTTTGAAACTATACTTGAAAATTATTTTAGGATGATCAGATCCTTATTTAAAGCTTGTTTATTATCATTTAAATCCTACATTTCACAGTTCAGTACACTAAATCTATTTAACACTGTTTAAATATTTAAACAGGCGATGTGTTAGAAACCCACCTAGGGCACCTTAATTTGTTATGAGCTACATGATTCCCTCCCTTTATCACATTAAGCTGTAGGCAGTTGTTTCCGGCATAACTTTGAAAGGTAAGCAAAAAAGAACCTCAGGCCAGGCAATTGACAAAAAGCACAAGCGTTGGGTGCGCATGTGATTGTTCCCTAGGCTTGTGCATTCGTGCAAATTAAAATTTCAACTAAATTTGGCAATTTTGTTTGTATGAATGTCTGAAAAAGCGGAGGGACCCCCCCCAACAAAACAAAGTTTTAATAATTTTAATTTGCATTTTGTTGGTTTTGTCACTCCCTACCTTCCCTAGTCTTTTCTGCAACTCTGGTGCTTGTCTGCCGCTTCTGGGTTTGTTCTTTCTTGGCCTGCTTCTGCCCATTATTCACTTTAACGTGTCCTCCTTGAGCGCTCCCACAAAAAGGCGACTCCTCAGTGCACACTTCCCCTGATGGCAGATGCTGTCCCTCTGGGTGAGTGCCGTGGTTCCACCTTTTTGCTGAAGTACTCCAAAAGGCCAGAATAATGCAGATATGTGGAGAAGTGTTTCTACACCTCTACGCAAATCCATCTGCAGAGGATAGGTGGGAGAAGCAGAGCAAGAAAGACATAAGAAGCAAAGAACAAGGAGAGGCAAGACCAGCACAGCTGTGGAAAAAGACCGGGACACGGAAGTTGTTGGAGTATGTAGGGAGACATTGACTGTGTGTGTAACAACACATTTAATTTCCAAATTAATAAAACTGCATTTCATCCAAACCAAAAGGGTCATAAATTAAATTTGTCCGAAAATAAATGGACTGAAACAAATTAATGTGTCCATATTGTTTTGGTCCTTGTGTGCAAGTCTACTTGTTCCCCTTAGCCAATCCTGATTGCATGGGAGGTTGCCTCCTCATATACATCAAAATAAAGGTATTCCTTCTCATCGACAAAATATTGAATGTCTGAGTGGTTCAAGACGGTTTTATTTTATTCTGCCCTAAATCACACAAACATCTTTCCTCTGTTTGCATGACTACAAAGTAAAAAGGAGCGTTTAATTAGTGCCTAATTACCCCTTGATTTTCTGAATTTGTTTTTTTTGCACTAACAGTTTATTAGGTCTTCACGAAAAAAATTTAATGAATTTGTGGAAAATAATAAAAACAAAAATCCAAGTTCCCTTTATGTAACAACCAATGTTGCTGTTTAAAAAAAAAAAAAAAATACAAAATCTGCAATCAAAAACATCTTGCAGTTATTGATCAGGTTACGGTGTGAAGATTTTTTGGCCCACTCCTCCATGCAGATCTTCAACGGCTTTGGACTGTTCCAAAATATTCAATTTCATGTTCAACCATTCTGATGTAGGCTTAATTGTGTTTGATCATTGTCTTGCAGCATGGGCCAATTGCTCATGATTCCATGCATAGTTGGCCAGTAAGTCCTTCAGAATACCTAGACATGACACTGCCTCACTTTGCTTGACAAATGATACCTGGTTCTTAATACGGAATTCAGTGCATTCAGTCAGCATGGCCCCAAACCACTTGGCTCTGCTGCAGTGGTGGTGCCCCATTTCCTCAAATGGCTTTGTAATCTTTTCTAGACTGAGTCGAGAAGTACTTTTTCAGGGATGTCTTTTGAACATGGAATGTGTGCTGCCGCCCACCCCATGTGGTCCCTATTAAGGGCTAATAAATGTGTAGGGGTTTAGAGAATACCTCTGTCTCATTAGAGATTTTTACCTTTAGCTCACAGTAGCGAGGTGAATTGGGTAGTGTAGGACTCGCCAAAGAGGTTTGCCGTGACGTGGCAGGCGAGCTTCCATTTTAATGGCCGTTGGAGTGAAACTAAAAACCTCCATTTTGTCTAAATAAGTACAGGTGTTTTGGGATAGTGCGCAGGTAACAATTTTTTGGTGTTTGTTCTATGTATTTTGGGCTGATGAATACTATAGCTGTTGTTGCTGCCCAAGAGTGATGGGAGTTTGAGTGCAGGACTTTCTCCTGTGTGTTTGAACATTGTGTGCTGTCAGATGCATGGTGATGGCAAGGACCTTTTAGTGCCCCCTGGGGAGAGGGGGGCAAAGTATCTTTCCCACCTTTCTATCATGCCAATAGCTCCTTACCTCCTCCCAATTGTCTTCCTTTGTTGGCTCAGGAGATGGGTTTTCTTGGTGGGAGGCAAATGATATCCATTAATAGGAAAAATTATATGACCATGGTAGTAGTAGCAGCTAACAGACTGGCATGTATATCTGCACAACATGAGAACTTTATAATAGTAATAATAATAAACTAGCATTGTTGCCTGCTCAACATCATGGGAGTTGCAGTCAAGAAAAGATAAGTAGTAAAAAAAATAAAAAATAAAAGCACATAGAGGCTTCTAACCAAATTAGGGCACTTGGTAGTTTTGCAATAGTTGGGAATTGCATCTGACACTCTAAGTGCTGTTACGTTTCTTATGTTCAGCCAACCAAATGGATGGCTAAGAAACCTGAGATGCGCATTCCACAGCAGCCAAAGTACGAATCAATAATGCTATAAAAGCTAACTGACACTACAGTTGAGTACTCTTTCCCATGATGCTTAACCTACCAGACTGACTCAGTCATTGGAAATGTAGCCTTAACAGCTGAAGTATTAACTAACCCTAGCTGCATTGCATGTTTTAAATAAAGTACCTTGTGTCTGCAGCATGCAAGCTGTCTCTGCCCAGGTGGGGGCTCTGTATGTGTTAAAGAGCAACTGTCAGTCAAGGGAAGGAAGACGGATAGTGGGAGAAGAAAAAAAAAAAAAGCAGACCCACTAGGAGAAAGGCGCTTTATAAATTAGTTCTGTCTAGTGTAAAACTGAGTGGGACCATTTCTTCACGACATGAAGGGCCAGCCAGGTAAGTTGTTACCCTGTAAACCATAGTTAAATTAGTAAGTGCAAAAGGCGATTTTTACAAAGATTGATCTTTTATATTTCATCCGACTTGTTTAAATACTTTCTGTGTAATTAACACACTTCACGCATCTTTTCTGCATGCTTTTTCTGTTGTACTGGATTTGGATGGTATAGGAACCCTCTAGCTTCAACACCTGTTCTGAAGCATCTATGTAAATTTGAAGTCAGTAAATAAGGACCTGCATTTGTGAATGAACACTACTTACTGAAAAAGAAGGGACCAGATTAAAAACCACACTCAAAAGCATAAACATACACAATGTTCAGAGACTTTGGGGGGTTTTCACTGTAGAAACCTTTTTACTCCCTGAAACTAACTAAAATTACATATTTTAAGGACATCCACAATATATATTTATGGTAGTTAGCATTTAATTTTATTGTGCCTTTAAACACCAGTTTGGTTTGAAACACAATAAGCATTGCAAGTGCCAGTTTTATGTTAATTAAACCCTTGGTGCCTGAAACACAACAGATAACATAATTGAACAAAAGCAGAAATGGCTAACCTACATAAATTAAAGTAGGGTTTTTTGGGTTGAATAAAAAGTGGAAATTCTGCTAGTTTTTTTTTTTTTTTTTTCCTTTTAAATAAATTAGCAGAACAAATCTAGTAGGAGTCATTTAACCCCTGTGATTGTTTTCTTCTCCCAAACAGTGTTACTGAAATGCCCCATTGTCGAGGCATTCAGCAACACCAAAAACCCACTCCAGGTCGCATGTTGCCTCTAGCAAGATGACGCCACACACGAGTTACAGTTGCAAACCCAGCATACAAAATTTAACCCTTTAATGGTCAGGCTGTTTTTCATTTTTGTACCATTTTTGACCAAGGCACTTTTGCAGTGGTTGTGATTAGCTGTAATTTTCACCTCTCCCATTAAGTGAACCCACACAAGTTATATATTGTTTTTCTTCAGGACACGAAGGGCTTTCTTCAGATATTTTTTATGATCTATTTTTTAGATCATATCAACTAATTTCCTACAAAAAATAAAATATGAAAAATTGCTAATTAAATTTCTCACTTTCATTTGAAAAATATTTTAGTCATCTAAAAAAGCTAATGAAAAAACTCACTAAATAGATTCAATTTGTGCTGAGTTCAGAAATACCCAATGTGTTAATGATTTTTTTCTGCAAGTTATCGGACAATACGTACAAAGTAGACTATATCTAGTCATTCTGCCTCATGTGCTGTTTGGAACATCTTCGAAGCCTGCTAACTCAATTTACCCCATCAAACCATATATTTTTGAAAACTACACACCCCAAGTTATTTCAAATGCTTCCCATGCACAAGATTCTACCATCAGCCTTTGCCAAAGTTTATGGTAGTAATTATTTTTGTAACCCCCCCCCGGTACAAACAATATGTGTTTGTACAGTGATACCAACCATGCATGGGTTTGTTGGGCAGTTTGGGGGCTAAATGGCTGCATTTGGGACATGTGCATTTTTCAAACTGGAATTCTCACATGTGGTCATCCTGCACCCAGGGTGTTATTTGGGACATGGTTTAACCTGGCCAATTCAATTAGCCCCATCAAATCATACATTTTTTAAAAGTAGAAAACCCATGGACATTTAACATGCCAGTGTTAACTTTTTCCATGCAAGAATAGGTTGAAGAAATATCACTAATTTTAGGACTTACTCATAGAAATAAACCTTTTTTTATATATATATTTTTTTTTTTTTTTGACGCCACCATCTTGCGAGAGGCAAAATAGCTTGGTGCGTCCTGGGGTGGGTGTTCTGTGTCGCTGAATGCCTTGCTATTGAGGCATTTCAGCGACACCATTAAAGCTTGGGAGGCGCTGTATGGTGGATTCTGACGCCCCAGGGAGGGGCCAGGCATTGCACCTGATACCGATCTTGGGTGAAGAAAGTGATCGTAGCCCGCTTTCTACACCTGTTTAAAGTCATGAAGTGCCATGACTTTTCTCGTCAAGGGGTTAAGTACACACTTCCGGAGTGCTAGGAGGCAATTCCGGACACATGCACTGAATTTGTCTTAAGGTGTGCATCTCCTACCCTGAAGCAGTTAAGCTGAGCATAAAGGCTTCCAATCAACCTTTTTTTCTGGAGCAAGTTCCCTAGTGTTGAAGTCACTTCCTGGTACCAGGTATTTAAGATTTACTTTGGGCATATAGCTGGTGAGTACAATTTTGCCTCTTTGATTACTAGGAAAGTTCTGGTTACCTATAGTGCCTGTTTTGCCTAGGATACATTTCCCCGTCTTACAAGTATGTATATCCTGTTCTGCCAGTATCCCCTCCTGTATATAGAAGGTACTAAATATACATGATATTCCCTTAATGCTGTTACTTGTTTATTTGAGGATGATAGATAAGGGTGCCGAGTTCCCTGCTGAGAAGGAACAGACTCCCATAAAGTCAAGCATCAAGCCTGCTCAGTCTGTAAAAATACTTTTTTAAGGAATCCATCTCAGAAAGTATGCTGCTCCTGTACTAAAGCCAAACAGGACTTTGCTGCAGTTTACTTTGTGGTTGAAAGAACTGCAAGCTACATTTCAGCATTTTTGTAACATATCTCAAGCGTCTCCTATTACTAACCTTCCTGATCTATTGACCTATCCCTTCCACAAGATTCCTGCCTTCGAATCCGGTTAATCAGAAACGGATTCTACATCAAATCAGATCATCTAAAGAGGAAGGTGAAATTAAAGACGAAATTTTTCCTGTGGAAGTAGACGGTTGCCTCATCTCAGTGGTTAGGACTGCCCTGGAAATGGAAGAAGAAACTACCTTTTCAGGGACATGCCGAAAGACTGACATTTCCTGTCTGAAACTCACTGGCCACTTTATTAGGTACACCTTGCTAGTACCAGGTTGGACCCCCTTTTGCCTTTCCACAAGGTGCTGGAAACATTCCTCAGAGATATTGGTCCATATGGACATGGCATCATGCAGTTGCTGGAGATTTCTCCCCTGCACATCCATAATGTGAATCTCCCGTTCCACCACATCCTAAAGCTACTCTATTGGATTGCGGTCTGGTGACTGTGAAGGCCATTGGAGTACAGTGAACTCATTGTTATGTTACAGAAACCAGTTTGAAATGTGAGCTTTGTGACATGGTGCATTATCCTACTGGAAGTAGCCATCAGAATATGAGTACACTGTGGTCATAAAGGGATGGACATGGTCAGCAAGAATACTCAGGCTGATGCGTTTTAAAGGATGCTCAATTGGTATTAAGGGGCCCAAAGTGTGCCAAGAAAATTTCCCCCACACCATATATACCACCACCACCAGCCTGAACCGTTGATACAAGGCAGGATGGATCCATGCTTTCTTGTTTACACCAAATTTTCACCCTGATATCTGAATGTCACAGCTGAAATAGACTCATCAGACCACTGTATAATTTTGGTGAATCTGTGCAAAATGTAGCCTCAGTTTTCTGTTCTTAGCTGACAGGAGTGGCACCCGGTGTGGTCTTCTGTGGCTGTAGTCCATTTGCTTCAAGGTTGGACCTGTTGTGCGTTCATTGATGGTATTCTACATACTTTGGTTTTTTGAGTTACTGTTGCCTTTCTGTTATCTTGGACCAGTCCGCCCATTCTCCTCTGACATCAACAAGGCATTTTCATCCACACAGCTGCCGCTCACAGCAGTTTATGAAATAATCAGACCAGCCCGTCTGGCATCAACAACCATGCCACGTTCAAAGTCCCTTAAATCGCCATTCAGCAAGTTGTCTTGACCATGTCTACATGCCTAAATGCATTAATTCGCTGACATGTGATTGGCTGATTAGCTTTTTGTGTTAACCACCAATTGAACAGGGGTACCTAATAAAGTAGCCAGCGAGTGTACATTGGCTGCTGTTGTCTGATTAGTGGTGTCATCCAGAAAAGCGCCTTAAGGACAAAGGAGTGGTCAAGAGGGCATTTGAAGCTTAATCTGCTAACTTTTATCCAGAGATGGCTATGCCTCCACATCTAGGGCAGTGGTTGTGGCTTCAACACACCCGAGAAGATCTTGCAATACCGGGCACTGATCATATAGCCAGAAACATTGCTGTTTGGCGGTAGACTTTGATGTGGCTATTAAATGCGTGAGGAAACAGCATGCTCTACTGCCCTTTTAGGTGTCTCCAGACACGCATTATGGTTAGTCTTGATCTGTGGACGGTGCTTTCAAAAATCGCGCATACACCCTCCGGCTGTCAGATAATTCCTTGCACCGCTGCAGGGAACTCTCCTCTGACAGTCAGGGAAGGTCTGCGCAATGGACACAGACAACCCCGGCTGCAGCGGAAGTTGCCTATGCAAATCGCGTAGATGTCTACCCGCTGCCCCGACTACACACTAGGGAGTCAGAAGTGATGGTAAATTTGGGGGAGGGAGTGTTAAATGGGGGCATAAGGCATTTCTGTAGGCAAAGTGCTCTGATATGCCTTTTAACCCTCTTTATGCCACTCTGCCTACAGAAATGCCTTTTAATCCTCAATACGCCACTCTGCCTCCAGAAATGCCTTATACCTCCCTATATGCCACTCTTCCCCATAATATGCCTTTTGGAAAATAAAAACAAAAATTTTTTTTTTTCTCAATTATAGTTTAATCTTTTATTTAAAAAAACTAAACCTAGTTTACATGAATTATCATTTACTAGTAAAACTTTTTTCCTATAGGGTCATCTTATATTCAGGCTTTATCCTTTTTCCTAAACTAATATTCAGATTTGGGGGGGGGTCGTCTTATAATCGAGCGAATACGGTACAATAAAACTGTCTGCTGTCATGGCCTATTTAAGATTGCAAGGTGTCAGAATCATGGCTTACCTGGACAATTGGCTAATTGTAGCCTCTTCAAAAGAACTGCTTTTAGATCATCTGGCCTTTACTACCAGAATCCTTTAGAGAATTAGGATGTCTCATAAACCTAAAGAAATAACAATTCACAACAAGAAAAAAAAAACTGCTTCTAGGCATGATCTTGGATTTATCCATGCAGAAGACTTTCCTTCACAGAGAAAAGTTCATCAAGATGAAGACCTTCATATATCTAGTTTTGAGTAACCGGGTTCTCTCCATCAAATCCCCCATGTCTCTCCTGGGCCTTATGACTCCCTGTCCGTCTTGGGACACTGAATTTGCCCTCTGTAGAATTTTCTCCTGCGTGCTTGGAACAGGGCTCCATGAGGTCTATTCCCCTCTCCCCTACAGTTCTTTGGTCCCTAAGATGGTGGATCATGAAAGGTCAGCCATGGGCGTAGGAACCCCTAAAAATCTGGGGGGGGCAGCATTTCCTCCCTTCAGATCCCCACATGCATTTATAGATTAACTGAATAAGACATACAAACCCTATATTTGCAGGTATATATAAATAATGTATGGAAACATAGCGTAGCAGATATGGATCAGCAGAACAACACATAAACCCAGCTTTGCAGGTATAAATCAACTGGAATTCACATAAAAAGTCAGCATTAAAGATAGAAACCCCTAAATTACAGTCATAGATCACAGGTTGCGCACCCCAAATGCCAGACCTGGCGTCCACATTCCCCACATATAACCTGACCAGTGCTCAGATTACACAAACAAATTACAGTCCAGAGTGAGCCAACTTTGTCCCCAAACAGCCCAGCTCACAAATAATTAAAGCAATTCATCCACACATTAATTCATTATTTCACTCATTCACACAATTCATCCACATATTCATTCATTCTAACTCTTTATTTCAATATACTTACCCTCCTCACACTATCTACCCCCCTTCTAACACTATCTACCCCCTTCCTACCCCCTTCTCACTAGCTACCCTCTCCCTGCCCCCCTTCTCACTAGCTACCCTCTTCCTACCCCCCCTTCTCGCTAGCTACCCTCTCCCTACCCCCTTTGTAGGTTACTTACCGTGCAGTTTTGTGGTGGGAGCGCGAGGCCTCTGCGATGCGCGCAGCTTCATTGCCGAGCGCCGGCATATGACGAGACAGACACCTCACGCTCCCACCACTGCAGTCGGGTCAGCGTTGAGGCGGGTGGCGGCAGGGAGCAGAGGAGACAGGACGCCGAGCGGTTGCTGAAAATGACAGCTCGGCACCCCTCTCTCTCCTCCTGCGGCGTTTCTATTGGGGGGGTTCCTACGGCCCTGGGGGGATTTCTTCATTAACGCCCCCCCCCGCATGAGTTACTGGGGGGGGATCTGGGCCCCCCCCCCGCTTCCTATGCCCATGAGGTCAGCCTTGGGAATCTCTAAAAAATCTCTACACGGACTCCAGCTACCAAGGCTGGGAAAGATGATTGGCCAGGGAACTTGGACAGATCCAGAGTCTAAATGCCACATAAATGTTCTCAAACTTCTGGCAGTCTGGAGAACACTGACACTGGCATTGGGAAAGCCATCAAGCTGCAGTCAGAATCCTTTCAGACAATTCTTAAACAAAAATGGTGGCACCAGGAGCAAGCAGTTAAAAGATCCTACAGCTCGGATCTGCTTATGGGGAAAGGTAAACTTTATGGATGTTTCAGCAGTTCACAACAAAAGTACACCCAACTCGGAAGCAGATTTCTTCAGTCGGAAAAAAACATTCACATTCATTCAAGGAGAAGGGTATCTTCATCCAGAAGTGTTCTAGCAGATTACTTACAAATGGGGTGCTCCCCAGGTGGATCTGTTCTCCCATGAAACGTCCAGAAGCGACAACCCCTGGCTCTGGATACCCTTACTCAGGTGGGCCTTTTCTCTGGCCTACGCCTGTCAGGATTCAGCCCCAACCCTGCAAACTGCCAGGCGTGGCCGCCTATTTAAGAGTTCTGCCTGGAGTTGAACTCCTCTCCACAGCTTGCTGTCTTGTTTATTTGTGTCTATTTTATGTACCTTTGCCCTCTTTCGCTTATACATCTGAGGATCTCAGCTCCCCACTCCATCCCCTGTGTTCCTTGCCTTGGTCCCTGTCCTTTGTTGCATCCTGTGCCATGTTTGTATTATCTGGCTATGTATAATCAATGTTCTGTGTATTTCTGTTCAGCTGTGCTTGGTTATGCTATTACCCTGCCTCCCTCACCTGAAGCCTAGACTATTCACACCTGACCTAATGAACAGGCTTTATGTCCCTGCTTCCCAGTAACAGAGTTGTGAGTTCATTAAGTTTTTTTGGAGCTACAGTTCATGCCAGACTCTGGATCTGTCTATTGGATTTACCTGCCTGCCTGTTACCTTTTTGACCCGGACTGCCTTTTGGATTTACCCTTTTGCCTGCCTTTTGCCTGTTTGACCTGGACTGCCTACTGGATTTCCCCTTTTTGCTTGCTACCTGTCCCAGCCCCTTTTGGATACTTACCTGGACTTTTCTACCTTTATACTCCCCAGTAGTCTGTATACATGATATGCCTCCTACTCTGCTGCTTATGGTGAGATGTCTGCTTTGGTTTGTTTAATATACCTATAACCAAACATTCCGCTTGTGTCATTTGTGAAGTGTTTGTCACTATATGCGTTCTTACACTCCTGCGCTCTGGACTCCAACATCCAGTTAAGGGCTGAGATATGATGAGCCTGACAATGCCTTTCCACCAGTTCCACTTATTGGAAGGGTCATCAGGAAGATGCAAATCAAAAAAGCCCTGGTGATCCTTATAGCCCCCTTTTGGCCAAAAAGGGTATGTTTCCCAGAACTCCTCCATCTTTCACTCGATCAACCATTGCATCTCCCAGCGAGGGAAGACCTTTAACAAGGACCAATTTCCCATCCAGACCTTTCAGCCTAGCTTCTGAGAGGCAGACCTTAGCCGCTAAAGGTTTATCATCATTGGTTATTGATACTCTAATGGCTAGTAGAAAGACAGCCACCATTCTGCGGTACAATAAAATCTGGAAATCATTCTCGGTATGGTGTTTACGGACTATCTCTCATCTGTCATGCTGATTTTGGACTTCTTAGAAAAAGGTTTTGAAGTCCGTTTACATTAAAGGTCCAAATTTCGTCCCTCAGCGCAGATATGGATGTTAAACTAGCGGAACATCCTTGGATTCACAGATTTTGTTCTGCCATCTCGAAACTCAGACCTACACTGCCTTCTTTATGCCCTCTTGGGACCTGAACCACTGGTTCCTCTTAAGTTCCTTACATTAAGTGATTTTACTTATGGCCCTTCAGCTAGGAGGGTGAGTGAGCTCCAGGTTCTCTCTTGTATCCCTTCATGAAATTCTGTAATGACAGGGTTACCCTAAGGATCACTTCTGAATGTATGCCCAAAGTGGAGTCAGATTTTCATAGATCTCATGTGATCATTTTGCTGATATTCTGTCCTGAGCCCAAAATGAGATGGAAGAGAGGTTACACTGAATTAAAAAATATGGCTTCTTATATATTTAACACGATCTTCTGATGGTCCTTCAATCACTTATTTGATAATTCCCACCAAGTCTTGCTACCTCTTTGTGTGTGCCACCGGGAGGGGTAAGGAAACGTAAAATTCTTACCTGATTCAATTTCCTTGCTCATTTGCCGGTGGCACAGTTATACCCTCCCTAATAAATAAAAATGTTGGCATCTATCCAAGTAGGTCTTGTGTATTAGCTGAGGATAAGGAGGGGTAACTGTTTAATTCGTTTCTGCCATACCTGATAGGCAGAACTATCTCTCTGTCTGCCACTGGGCAAATAAGCAAGGAAAGGGAATTCTCAGGTAAGAATTCTAAATTCAAGACACACTAAAATAATGTATCTGACATTTGTATACACTTCTTGAAATTTAATATCAGCCTAAATATCAATAAAATCCCTTTTTGTATCCTTCTGTTTTAACATTTCTGTGGTGCGAGTTTTTAGCTAGCCATATTTTTTCCCATTTACTGAACCCAAGTTATGTATTTGTTTCTTTAGATGTATCGTATCATTTACATTATCATCTACTTTGTAAAAGTAGAAACCCAATGAGCATTTAACATGCCAGTATTAACTTTTTCCATGCAAGAGTTGTTTGAAGATATAGTTCTAATTTTGCTCAAAAAATATTTTTATATTTACAATATCTCACAAAAGTGAGTACACCCCTCACATATTTTGTAAATGTGTTTTCATGTGACAACACTAAAGAAATGACACTCTGATATAATATAAAGTAGTGAGTGTACAGCCTGTATAACAGTATAAATTAGCTGTCCCCTCAAAATAACACAGCCAATGTCTAAAACTTGGCAACAAAAGTGGGTAAACACCTAAGTGGAAATGTCCAAATTGGGCCCAAAGTGTTAGTATTTTGTGTGGCCACTATTATTTTCCAGCACTGCCTTTAACCCTCTTGGGAATGGAGTTCACCAGAGCTTCACAAGTTGCCACTGGAGTCCTCTTCCACTCCTCCATGAGAACATTACGGAGCTGGTGGATGTTAGAGACCTTGTGCTCCCCCACCTTCTGTCTGAGGATGCCCCACAGATGCTCAATAGGGTCTTGTAGGTGTGTTTGGGGTCGTTATCATGTTGGAATACTGCCCTGATATCATGCTGTGCTTCAGTATGTCACAGTACATGTTGGCATTCATGGTTCCCTCAATGAACTGTAGCTCACCAGTGCCGGCAGCACTCATGCCAGCCCAGACTGTAACACTCCCACCACCATGCTTGACTGTAGGTAAG
Organism: Spea bombifrons; assembly: GCF_027358695.1. Classification (NCBI taxonomy): domain Eukaryota; kingdom Metazoa; phylum Chordata; class Amphibia; order Anura; family Pelobatidae; genus Spea; species Spea bombifrons. Next base: position 94,096,491 of record NC_071087.1, read on the forward strand.
ACACACTTGTCTTTGTACTCCTCACCTGGTTGCCGCCACATATGCTTGACACCATCTGAACCAAATAAATGTATTGTGGTCTCATCGGAGCACAGGACGTGGTTCCAGCTAACCATGTCCGTAGTCTGCTTGTCTTTGCAGGCTTTCTTGTGCATCATCTTTAGAAGAGGCTTCCTTCTGGGACGCCATGCAGACCAATTTGGTGCAATGTGTGTTGTATGGTCAGAGCACTGACAGGCTCCGGAGCAGTCCCAGCGCATCCTGGGGTGGGTGTTCAGTGTCGAGACATTTCAGCTATACCGCTGAAGTTTAACACGAGTGTCCGCCGTCATACAGTGTATGGCGGACGTTGATTCCTCAGGGAGGGGCCAGACATGATCCCTGATGCCAATCTCTGTGTTGCTGAGGTGTTGCGTGTCAATTTCAACAAAGCTTTAATGTAATTTCAATGAAAATATTACATTAACTTCTCCTTATTTTGTAGCCATTGTTGATGACTTATTCACAACATGAAATTATAGATCGCACACCTGCAATGTTAATGATAAAGGGGTACTCCACTATTTTTTAATGTTAGTATCACATGTACAATTTAAAAAAATATTCTAGTATTCCTAATTATAAAGGTTTAAAACAGCTAAAAGTTTGTCTTTTGCATGTATTGAAGCTCTTAGTCTAACCAAATCTAATAGACAAACGGTTTGTTTAGACCCAATGTGTGTTCGCGAGGTCAAAACTTTTGTGCCAATGATTTGCTGCTTAAGTAGCCAATCAGTAGGAAGAAATTTCAGATCGTGGAGGAAGAAGGAAGATTTTACACAATGGCTGCAAATTGTTTCGGGTAAGTGTTTTTTACACCACTTTGGAAGAATGTATAAACTCACAAAAGAATCTACTTTGCTTTTAAGCGATGCCCTTTTGTAGTCATTCCAGAGCTACAGAGTTATTAAAGCATAGATGAAAGAGTGGTTTTATAAATGTCATACCTGTAGAAAAACACATGTCATTTTTGACCAGCAACATTAATTGCCTTTAAATCAAACTGCTTAGGATATCACTATATGCCAACTGTTCGGAGAATTCATTAATATTTAGCTGCCAAAGAGAGTTCTTCCTATAGTGTTCATGTTCATTCTTTCTGATGCTGAAAGCAATTAGCGTGAACAGGCCCAGCTGTTACACACTGCTCCAGCACATAAAAGGCTGTGATTGCATTCAGACACACTCAGGCAGACACATTTTAAAAGGCTTCTTTTCTACTTGGCCATTTTCTCTTGCAGACAAGGGGAAAAAAGCAGAAGGGGAAAAATGCACAAATTAAATTGAGATCTTATTGGCCACCTTAGAGATTTCATTGTAACAAACCAGTAGCACTTGTTGATTAAAAATGAAAATAGTAATTTCCATGTCATGTATAAACTCTCTCTTTGGCAGTATAGTGGACTTTTATAGTACAACATACCATAGACATTTTTTTTTTAGTCTTAACAATAGTCCTTTTTTCAGTTTTGATAAAATATTTTACCTCCACTAGTCCTTTCAAAAGTATCTTACGCTGAATAAATGGGATTTTTTTTTCTTGGTTTAGGATGTTTGTGCCTGCACAAAAGTTGATTATGACCATACCAATAACACTCGTACAGTGGTCAAACCTCAACGGGTGTTGAAAAATGGTCCCCACTTACCCGGTTGCTAGACCCCATGATCCCTACTTTATTAAAAAAAAAAAAAAAATAGAATTGGACACTACAAATGAAAAAATGGTCTCCCATCTCAAATTAAACTAGTCTGTAGATTATCTTAGCATGGCACAGGCATCTACTGTGGATGGGCACAAAATACAATCAATGTTGCCATAGAGTTCGCCCAAATTGGGATGTGGAAGTTCAAGTTTAAAATGAATGGGTAAGCAGGGTAGAGTTTAAGTAATGTAACCCCTTGACTCCCATGTAGATACAGGGAAGCCCACAAAACGGTCAAGATGCCCCTTATGATGTAGCTGAACATACCTATACAAAAGCCTCTCCCTGCCGAGCAACCGTCTGTAACTGCTCTCGTTGCGGGCACCGGTACCCCATTAAAATAAAAATGTGCCGATATATGTCAATGCACTCACTGGAAGAGACGCTTCACTTTCATTCTTAAGGTATGAGAGACTTTCAAAGGAATCTCTGTCCGTATTGCACTGGGAAGAGTGCATAAAAAATATATACATTTTATGTATATAAAACAAAACTATCTGGGGTATTATTGTAACCGGGATGTTGCGGATTGTGCGGCTTCTTAAAATATGGAAAAGGGCAATCATGGTTTGACAAACACATTAAAAACTCCAGTAATTATGGTATGTAAAACCCAGGGGCCTAAAAGAGTTAGGAGGCATAAGAGAGCAATGAATTGTAGAACTAATTATGCACATCTGTAAACCTATACACATGAGGTTGCTGTTTGCGCTGGACTGAAAACACACCAGTTTGATTGAGTTTCGAGCACTTCTGGATACCTTAACATGTTCTTTTCAAAGTATTAACATTTTTATCACTGTCAACTATATGCACCTCTAAAACAGTCTTATGGTATCAACCAATGTTAGACTGCTTTTCTAAATTTGCACCAGAATCACTTTTTTTTACTGAAGTATTGTGTACATCACATTACCTACAAGAAACCATGGCTTAATACCAGCTCTTGGTCAGATTATTGTGCTGCACCTTTTAAAATATTACACATTTTATAATTACTGTGCAGATATACTTTTACAATAATGTTTACTTTTTTCCCCCAACGAAATCAATGTAGATTCACTTCCTAAAATGCTTTTATGATTATCCCTTCTTACTAAACTTCCTTAATTTTGAGCAGGTTTTTTATTATATGCTGATTATACACAATATCTGTTTTTAAATCTTAATTGCTTGATAGGAAATGAAAAAGATCCCCACTGCTTGTACAATGGCATTTTCAGTTAGATGAAGGAAAGAATGATAATCTAATAGTAACAGTTAATGGAAATGTAAAAATAAGAAACGTGTCTATTTTAAGATACCATCAAACATTCTGCCTTGACCGCTTAATGCCTTTTTTTTTATTCTTTCCTAGAACAATGCTTGTCCATTTACTAATCATTCTCAACCAAGTGGACTCTTGACCTCCTCAGCTTCTTCTCTAAACTCCAGTTTTAGCTTATTGAGGACATAACTTCATTGACTGACAGAGCTGCCAGCATTAGCCGTTCATGTCCCTAAACTACCTGGATATTTTCACTGTAAGAACTAGGGGAATTTATAAATTATTTCTTCCTATACATATGAATCCATCTACTGTCTTCTGTTTCATGTGTACCAGTCACAGAATTGCTCTTAATAGTGTTGTCTAAAAGAAGAGTTTCTAAATCTCTTGAAGAGATAATCCAGCCATCATATGTGTTTTAATGCATATGAATGCTGAGTGTTGCCTTTAAATTATGATTTTCTTCCCTTGGAAATCCATGAAAGTATTATGCAGAACCCCCCACCCATACATTTGTCTCTTTCCCTAGCTCGCAGAGGTGCTGAAGATGTGCTCTGCGGGACTGCCAAAGTGTTTGTTTTATATTCTTTTTCCCAGGCATATCCAATGTTGGCTGTGAAAATAGGACCACAGGGGAGGGGAGTGTGCTGCAGCTTCTCCCAAAAATGTAAGTCATTTTTGTTTTGTTTTTTTTTTCTCCTTCATTACTTTCATAGTACTTTTAATATGTATACTTCATTGATAGGGCTATATGGGACACCAAACTATCCCTTTTAGTATCGTGCATCAAGGCTAAAGCTATATGGAATGCTATATAAATGAAAAAGAAAATCATTGTATCAGTATAGCTTTAAATACAACATTACTAGATTTAGAAACCTGTATTCTAGTAAAACTATGTATTGTATCCATGGGAATATTGTTATCATCCAGAAACTTTTACGATTTGCAATTGTATTTCAACTACTGCACCCAAGCTCTCATTGACTTTGGAAAATGAGAAACTGGGTAAGCAGGCTTTTTAAGCGTTTTTAAAGCTTGAGGTGATGGCAAAATGAGAAAAGGAGGTGTGATTCTAATTTGCACCTCACTTTCCTGAGACAGATCTGTCTTTTGTCAGATTTTGAGAGCATACAAGGGTATGCTTTCCAAATGTACTGATAACAGATGTGCCAGTCGCACAATTCTGTATTGTTGGGCTCGCCGAATGCCATTCACGCTTAAGGCTTCCTACTTGCATGTGTTTGGAATTCAGGGGACAATACGAGCCTTAGGCTTTTAATTAATAAAGAATTCCATCATACCAATAATCCCCCAGTGGGGTTTTGTACAGGATTCTCTGAATATTTCCACATCCAAATATGTTGATTTGCATAGGATTGCTCAGTATCCAGGTGTTGGTTTCCTTGTCGAGATATGTGCATAAATTGTGTGTGTGTGTTTTAAATGTCTAATTTTGATAATGAGGCTGTCATTAATATGCCAGTCTACTTTTGCATAGACAACGAATGCTTTCCAGGAGGGGAAGTCCGAGATATATCTAATTTAATTGCTCTAAAAATAAAGTATCTGTGAACAATTATCAGTTTCTTTATGTGGCACCCTCTAGCCTATCATTCTCACAGTTGTTAATGAAGTTGACTGTAGGCTTTTTTATTTGAGAGTTCTTTAGTCCAACTACTTTGCTGAATTTAACAATTCTATAAGTACATGCTACATTAGAAACAGCATTCCTACTACAAATGGATGCCCAAACCCCATCCAGAAGTAATCACATAATAGTTTGTGTTCATAATTTTTGCCAGACATGTGATACAGAAGCAGGCACTGTTGTATTGTTGCCATAGTAACTAAAAATCTTTTAAGGATAAAAGGACATATCTGCAAGGTTAATCGGCGTGTAATGAAAGGTACATTCCACCCATCATATGCCGTTTAATGCTTTAATATACCTTAGTGGACCCTTTACATTTTCAAATCTTAAAAATCCATTATTGACATTCATTATTTATTACAGGCATGTCCAAACTTTTTTCGAAGAGTGCCAGATTTGATGAAGTGAACATGTGCGAGGGCCGACCATTTTGCCTGACATTTTCTGAACCATTAAAATGAAATGCAAATTAACTATTGTATGCAAAGTTTATTGAAAACGGCATACCACATCTATCCCTTTCTCACTCTCCTTTTTCAGCAACCGCTCAGCACCCCTTGGGCCCCCCTGACTGGCAGAACTCCAGGGTCCGGTCGCAGTTGCGACCCCGGTAGTTCCGCCACTGCTTACAATTTCTTCATCAGATGCCCTTGTGGCTGTGTGTGCCGGCGCAGGGAGAAGGAAAGCCCAAATCTAGCGACGTCCGAGATCGCAAGATTTGGGCTTTCCTTCTCCCTGCGCCGGCACACACAGCCACAAGGGCATCTGATGAAGAAATTGTGTAGGGGAGGGCAGGGGCGTACCTAGAGTATTTGGCACCCGGGGCGGATCCTGTATGTGGCACCCCCCCCACACACACTTTAAAACTACCTGGCCGAAACTGAATATGACCCCCCACACACACCATAAAAAAAATCTAACACTTTTATTTAAAGTAAGTAACACACCAAAATAGGACAAAACAATTAAATAACAATATATATATATATATATATATATATATATATATATATATATAATTGTTAACAGCAATCACATTCCTATCATGCCCAGGCATACCCAGATTCCAGGAGGCAGTCGCAGACTTGGCATGATAGGAGTATGATTGCCTTATCTACCCCTTCTCGCTCCCTTCTGCCCTATCTACCCCTTCTCACTCCCTTCTCCCTATCTACCCCTCCTAACTATCTACCCTTTCCCTCTTTGAAGTTCACTTACCTTTCAGGAGTCCTGCAGTGGGGGTGCAAGGCCTCTGTCTCCCAGCTCTGCCACTGTATAGAACAGTATAGAGTGATGGGAGTTATGATGTACTTTAGAGCATAATTATATAATGAAAAATACATTGGAAATGGTACAGCATAACACCCATCACTCACACTCACACATTTACCAATCCACACGCATACCAATCCACACGCATACCAATCCACACGCATACCAATCCACACGCATACCAATCCACACACATACACCAATCCACACACATACACCAATCCACACACACATACAAATCCACACACATACACCAATCCACACACATACCAATCCACACACACATACCAATCCACACACACATACCAATCCACACACACATACCAATCCACACACATACACCAATCCACACACATACACCAATCCACACACACACCAATCCACACGCATACCAATCCACACGCATACCAATCCACACGCATACCAATCCACACACACACCAATCCACACATATACTAATCCACACACACATACCAATCCACACACACACACCAATCCACACACATACACCAATCCACACACATACACCAATCCACACACATACACCAATCCACACACATACACCAATCCACACACATACACCAATCCACACACACACCAATCCACACACATACACCAATCCACACACATACACCAATCCACACACATACACCAATCCACACATACCAATCCACACATTCCAATCCACACATACTAATCCACACACATACACTAATCCACACATATATACCAATCCACACACATACCAATCCACACACATACCAATCCACACACATACCAATCCACACATATACACTAATCCACACATATACACCAATCCACACACATACACCAATCCACACACATACACCAATCCACACACATACACCAATCCACACATATACACCAATCCACACACATACACCAATCCACACACACATACACCAATCCACACACACATACCAATCCACACATACACATCCACACACATACACCAATCCACACACATACACCAATCCACTCTCACTGTATGCTTTCCTACCTTTCCTCTTTTCTCCTTACAGCTCCTTTTCCTGCTCTTCGCTCCTCTTCTTCTTCAGTTCTTCCTTCTTCTTCCGAGGCCACGGGGTTCAGAGGGCACGGACAGCGGTGGGCGCGGCTTCAGTGTTGTGCGCCGGTTTCTGACAACAAACCCCGGCGCACAACAGCTGTTGCCGAGCGGATCGCAAGGGAGCAGTATCGGAGGTCTTTACCGGACATCCGGCTCCCTTGAGTGATTTTAAGCCGGATGTCCGGTAAATACCTCCGATACTGCTCCCTTGCGATCCGCGCGGCAACAGCTGTTGTGCGCCGGGGTTTGTTGTCAGATCCCGGCGCACAACACTGAAGCCGCGCCCACCGCTGTGTGGCTGTGTGTGCCGGCGCAGGGAGAAGGAAAGCCCAGATCTCGCGCTTTCCTTCTCCCTGCGCCGGCTGATGACGCCAAGTCCCGTGGCTCACTTGGGGGCCGCATCAGTCCGGAACGCGGGCCGCAATTGGCCCGCGGGCCGGACTTTGGACATGCCTGATTTATTACAATGGTGAGTTTGAGGGGTTGTCTTGTGAATTTACATTTAAAGGGAATTATATGGGCAATTGCTTTGCCTCTTTCCTCAACCCTCAGCTCCTTGGCTTGCATAAGACCTTTTTTTTTGCTGAACTACTCTGTAGCTGCCTGCACCCACATGATATACTCCCATTCAGCATTGGCTTGGTGAGGGTGCCAGGGGACTGAGACCCTTGTGCACGTGCGCAGAAAGAACTCCTGTTTATTTAATAGGGAGCACTTACCTGCCAATGATTGGCTGTTTTAAGCAGCCAATCCATTGCATGAAAATGGGATCCCTGATGCAAGTCTTAATTTGCACCTTATCCTAAACGTAAGTGAGGTTTAATGACTTACAAAGTACTATGTATTTAATGAGGCTGCATGGAACATTATATGATCCCTTTCAAACAGCACTTTTAAAGTTGACAAGCCATAGGTTTTCATTTCTTTCAAGATGTACAGTATTTATTTGTCCTGGTTAGCGCAACTTTGAGCCCATGTTTACAAATATATCCACTACCTAGCAGTAGGAGAATTTTCACTCTTATGTTTACCTGCACTGTGTTCAATTGCTCTGTAATTGTAAGATTAGGTGTTAGGTGAGTATTGTCGGTGCAGATTGAACTGAACAAAAATCGGAGAGTGCTTGCTGTAGAACACACTTTCAAATGGAAATGTGTACTTTTTTTATAAAGCAGTACAAGCTTTGGTTAAAATTATTGCTGCTGAATTTAAGAGTGTTATTACCTATAGTGGCATTGCCTCCTTCATGCAATACTATGTGTCATTTTCTTTTCAATAAAACATTGGGGGAAATGTTCTATTATATTCAAGCACAAAAGAGTTACTGTACCGTTTTCTCCTCCGTCTTAAATACACAAAATGTTACACTTTAGTTATGGAGCACCAGCAGATTCTATAGCAGTGTGACAATAGGGGAGAGTAGTAATTAACAATGGGAACGGGAACTCACCTAGTGAAGCAGTGCCTCTCATCAATGACAAGTCAATGACAGACAGTAGGCAATAGAATATCCAAGTCCCTCCAAAGGTCAGGGGCAGACAAAGAGATAACCAAGTCACGGTCCAAAGGTCAGAGGTCGACAGCAGGCAATAGGAATAACCCAGAGACATTCAGGGATTAAAAATCAGGAGTACAGAAAACTAGGTAGCTTGGGGAACCCAGGAAATTCAAACACTAAGAAGCAGTATGCCCAAAGGCTGGCATAAGGGACTTTTTTTTTTATTGTTCCCAGCGTGACGTCTATAGCCCCTCCTGCTGGCAGCCATCTGCTAGTCCGCGGGGGGGGTGAAAAATGGGAGGTAGCGGTCGATGTCTGGTGCTGATGAGAAGAGGATCGCCACCCCGCCGCATTCCCCGCCTCCTCTGTGGATGTGCAGGAGGCAGTAGCCATGAGGTACATGCTTGACAGGACCCCCTCCCTGGGTGGATCTTCCGAGGGTGCCCAGGACCTGGTCTATTTGGATGGCACAGATGACTGTGGCAGGAGCATGGATGTTCTGTATGGGTTCCCAGGAGACAGTCAGCATCACTGTATGAACAAAATATTCCAGCTTCCCCCTCTGCAGTCTAGAATTGAGTATTTGTTGTACCTCATACTCTCCTTCTCCATTTACCATAACAGGATGTGGGGCTGCATTCTCTGGGGACACAAAGATGTCACAAACCCAGCGTTTCACAATTGACATATCAAAAACAGCATGGATACTGTCGGAAAAGGCACTTACCATCCACCCGTGCAGCCAAAATACTTCCTGGTGTTCCCAGGTCCTCCATTGCCCTGCAGGCCCTGCTGTTCGCTGGGTAATAAGAATATGGCATCCTGAAGCTGTCCAAAATTGCACCCAAATTTGTTGGGAGGACCCCTAAGAACTCTGGGTCACTATTTAAGACAGACATCCTAAGTTAGGTGTACAGTTTTTTACTAGCCCCCCTGATCTTGACCAATCCCTGAGAGGGAGTATCTAGCTTACTAACATTTCAGATTTAAAGTGAGATTGTATAGTAAAACAGTAGAATATCGCAATCATTTTAGTTTTTAGCCTTCATATGTACAGTAGTACACTGATTAAAATATGTACACTGCTGGGACATATTGGACTGGATTAACATCTAGAGGAAACCTTAACTGTACAGTTTGTATGAGAGGATCCAACCTGCCTGGATGACCACGTTAATCAAATAAGAAAAACGTCTTTACATCAGATTTGTTACTCCATGGACATTTTGTCATTTAGATTTTCTAGATTTAGATGCAGATTTTAATGTTGGTAAATATGAAATGTTCCTAATGTGCAGAAGAGAACACGGTATAGTTTTAGATTATTTTTTTAGACACTATTTGACTTAAACCCCACTAATATAATTGGCACAACACAGGATAAAGTATTTGGTATAAAATCCCTGACAATTTTTAAAACTAGAGAAAAAAAAAAGAAAAAATATTTGGCATATTAACCAAAATTAACTGGCTAGAGGCTGACTTGTAAGCAACATGATGTAGGTTAATGAGACTAGCTCTTGCAAAGTGTTTGCAAATGATGGGAACATGTCCAAGGCTAGAGCATTTAGTTAACTGGGGCATGGCAATGCTGAGCTCTCAGCTGTAAATTTTGGGAAGAAGCAGTACCAAGGATGCAACTAAAAGCAGATATGAGCATGGGTTGTGATATACAGGGTTGTAAAGACATTTGCCCCTTCTGCCTTTTTTTCTGTTTTGCATATTTGTCACACGTAAGTGTTTCAGATAATCAAATGTATTACCCGACTAAACACAAAATGCATTTTTTAAATAATTTCATGTAGACTATCCAACCCTACTTAGCTCTATGGGAAAAAGTAATTGCCGACTTGTTACAGAGTCACTGTAACCAAGGCTGGGTTACCCCTGTTTGAGGGCTGAGGAATCACCAGTCAGTACCCTCATATGGATCGCTCTTGCTATCCACGGATCAGTCAGACCACAATTCGTGCAGTAAAACAAGAACACTTTTATTACAAACACATATAACTTATATAGATCCTTAATTCTATGAACATTCCTTTGCCAGACGTTGTCATTACACACAGAATTCAACCCCAAATCCGATCAGCTCGGGGAGTACACAGGGAATGGATAAGGTGAGGGGATTAAGGGAAACAATGGGTTCCCCGCCTGTGTTATCCCCCCCCTGTAGTGAGCCTGCCATCTGGGCAAACATATGGGCTGTGCTGGCCGATTAAGAGCTTACAGCCAGGTTACATGATTGTCCCTTTGAAGGTACCAGGGCTGCAGCCACATTCAGTCCGGCTATAACTTAAAAACATTCTATAAAATATTACTGGGTCATGGGATCACAAACAGGACACAGATGTGCTCCATGACCCGGCTAAACCACACACAAATCCCCAACAAAGACCTCCAAAACACCCTCACCCAATGAAACACTTTGTGCAAACTGCCCCCCAGACAACCCGACCCAGAGTTCCACGAAAAATGTCTCTTTGCCCAGGGACGGGAGGTATGGGGCAACTCCACTTAACCTGGCCCTGTCACACAACTTAGGTACTAAATCAACCAATTAACCAAATGTACTTGATGCTTGGGTTCAATTACACTAGACACATCCAGATTTGATTACTGTCAGCCCTGTTGAATATAAACAGCAATTAAACAGAACCTGTAGGTAAATTAGGCAAAAAAGTCTAAAAAAAAAAAAAAAAAAAAAAAAAAAAAGAAGCACATAATTCCGCAGTCTAAAGAAATCCAAAAAACAGATGAGAAGTCATTGGCATCTACTAGTCTGGAATGTGTCACAAAACAATTTTGTTTACAAAAAAGAGGAAACTTGCAACATCGGTGAACCTTCCCAGGCTGCCATCCTACCAAAACACAGAAGAACCCAAACTAACATGTAAAGAACTTCAGGCCTCACTTGCCTCAGTTAAGGTCAGTGTTCATGATTCCACAATAAGAAAAAATACTGCAAAAATGTCATTGTCACAATGTTAGAGTTGGAAGGCGAATACCACTGCTAAATAAAAAGAAGCCCAAAGACTAAGGTGGGAGGTCCCAAAGAAGATGGATCCCCTCCATCTTGAAGTGCTGGTAGACCATGAAAGCATTGAGAGCCCTGAGGTGGAACTCTGGACTTTTTGCAGACCAGGAAGATGTTGCTGACGAACCTTGGGGTTCCTACGCCAAGTTCTATCACCCCCTTTCTGTCCTAATTTGAGGAGTTCCTCCTGTCCTAAGGCTGTGTTTTTAGTGCTGAAACTAACTGGGGTGGGCAGAGAGACCTGAAAAGGGGGCGTGAGAAAGTCTATGCGGAAGCCCTGAACCGTCTGTAGTACCTACGGATCTAGGGACACATTGTGGGAAAAATCTTCCTGCCGCTTCTACAGGGGAATAAAGAGTTGACAGAATAAAACTCACCATTTCCGGATCTCCCCTGATAGGGACCTCTGGCACCCCTCGGCCTGGCGTAGTAACCTCTGGTAGATGGAAACGGAGCCCGGAACTGGTTGTTGGGCTGGAAGGCAGCTTAGTGAAAGCCCCCAAGCCTCTTGAGGCGGAACGGCTGGCGGCCTGGCTGCTCTGCCAGAAAAACTCAGGCCGGTGGAAAAAAAAATTGCGCATGGAAGACTGGGCCTTGTTGAAGGATGAGTAGATGTTTACATGCTCCAGGACCCAATTCCTTTGATCCCAGATCAAACGGTAGTCAAGACGTTGTAGGGCCGCACGGCGGCATTCAGTGGACAAGGAGAGGTGAGCGTTGCCCAACAGGATAAGACAGCATTGGATCCACTCCCTGGCCAGCCTCCCGTCCATCGGGGTGTCGGACATGTCAGCCTGGTCTCCTTGGAGGAAAATCTGGGGCAGCGGACCCGCGATATCCAGGAGCATGTCCTGAGCTCCTTCGAATGCCCCTTTCTGTCCCATTCTTGGGGTTCCTGCCCTGTCATGTAAGTGGCCGTCATGGGGTCAAATTTAGGTGTTTTGAGCACTTTGAATGGGAGGACAGGTCAAGGACATTCAGCCCTCAGTTTGTTGCGAACTCCCCTTTCCACCGGCTTGTGCAGCCATTTGACCAGGAAGTTGGTGATGTGGTCTGGGGGCGTCCATTCTGCAGAGCAGGGGTGCCTGATGAGTTCCGGATCAAACCAGGGGTCGCTCGCCGCATCTAAGGCCGTAGCTTCTCCAGCGGATGTAGATGCACCTGGGATCGTGGTAGTAGGATTGAAGTCCTTGCCAGTGTTGTAGAGTACCGTCTCTCTGAGCCTGCGAGAGGTAATTGGCCGTGAACTCTGAGTCCAGGTCAGAGGCCTGGGAGCCCTCCTGCAATTTATCAAACAGGGCATAAGAGGTGCCAGTCTCACCATCCTCAGATGAGGTAAGATGGTGACCCCCACTGAGCTCTGGGGTGGAACCAGTATGTACGCGCAGAGCGCGATGCTTGACTTAAGCCGCATTGTGCCCTGTGTCCTTGCATGGGCGCTTGCTTCTAGGGCCTTCAGTATCTGAGTCCGATGAAGCGGATCTGTGATCATCCAGGGCCAGACGCTGGGTGGCCGGGGATAGAGGCCAGGGCATTCTGCAGAAAGCCACGCTGCTAGATCTTCAGCAGGAGATGGGAGTGATGTCTCAGCCATAATTAAACAATGCTGCTCTGTCACGGTAGAGGCAGGCAAGATGGTCGATCATTAAACAGCAATTGTAGCATTATGCAGGGCACAATGTCAAATATCACTAAACGTGGAGAGGAGACTGTAAGACAAGTGGCACCACCAGCAGAATAAAAGTGGCCTGTAAGGGATCGCAGTCACTCAAATATAATCAGAGTAGGCGAGAACATATTGTGATCTGACCTGTCTGGTGGCAGCAGCAAAGAGGAGGAGTTTATAGACTATATTATCCATCCTATATGATCATTGGTTTATTTCTTTTTCTGTTATTGTTTTAACTTTGCTGCTGTTGGTGGCTCAGTAAAGAAGAATATGCAATTTATGAAGCCTCCTGTCTTGAACTCTTTGCTTTGTTTTCATTCCATGCTTTGTGGGGGTTTGGGCTCATATCAAGTCTTCATACAAATTGCCAAATTTACCAAAATTCTGCAAATGTGCAATTCATAAGAATCCAAACTCACAAGTCTAATATACACTATAGCATCATACATAAGGATGTATAACTGTTGTGGCCTACATAATATTAATGTACTAAATAATTAGTACTTATAATAAAGTCAGCGAACGCCGTAGACAGGATGACATATATACATCTATACATATATATAATCTGCTATGCTCTGCAGGACAGGACCCTTTTTGCTAAGCAAGACTATTGCTGTTTTACGGGACAGATCATGGAGGAAAAATATCATGGCATTTCTGCATACTTTCCTTCTTTCTACATGAAGCCGTACCTTACTAGTGATATTTTAATAGTCTCCCTTGGAACAGCACCTTTAAAATTACGAGCTGGGTGATAACTATTTCCAACTACAGGTAGAATTGCAGTAGATGTAGCATCCTTACAATATCACCACACATATACGGCTTTATTCTCTTAAATTGTACGTATGCTGGGGTAAGATAACATTGTGAAGGGTCAATTCTAATTTTTGTGCAAGCAGGACTATGCTGACCACATATAATGGATAGTTAAACTAATAAGACGAATCATGTCAGTACACTTAAACCTCCTTATTCAACAAAGAAGACTGATTCTTTAGTTGTCAATTCACTAAAGGGAGAGTTTGTAGGAGAGCTGTGTTTCAGCTCCTTAACTTCAATGTGCATTATGAATTAGCCAGCTTCAGTGAGCTTCTGCTGCAGAAAGCTCTGCATAATGTATAGTTAAATATCAGTGAGATTTATTGACTTTCTTTACCCATTTAATTATACATTATAAAGGGACAGCTCAGCCATTGCTGGAGAAACTTGTTTTGGTCCTAGATAATGAAAAATGAAGTGCAGGAGCTGAAAAAAGTATTTTACAACACTTCCGTGTCAAACAAAGCATTGTTCTACTATGGTATATATATAGTGTTATAGAAGTAATCTTTGCAATAAAGAACAACAAGACACATTGAGTTGTTCCTGTTTAATAGTGAAGTATGAAAGTGTTCACTTTTGTTGTAATGAAAAAGAATGTAAAGAAAAAAGGCATTTAGCAATGGAGATAATTTCAAGCAAACAGAGGTTTTCTCAAACCAAAATCTTGAGGGAGCAAATGTTCTGCTAATGGGTTGACTATGCGATTAGATCGGCATGCTTTCAAGGTGTACACTGTAATATATATGCAAATAGTTATACCCGTTTCATTTAATGGTGGTAAAAAGCAGTAATTTGGAAAAAAAACCAACGCATAAACTATTCTATCCCTGCTCATGGTAGCATGAAAAACGCAAGCAAATACAGCTTCTAGTAAATCAAAAGCACAACATTATCTTCTCAAACTGGCATTTAATCATTTTGCAGTGTGACAAACTGAATTGGTTTTCATGCTGGCAGATGACATACATATTTCCAAATATTACTTCTGAAATCTGCAAACAAAACCACCTCTATCAAAAAGAACGTTCTTAGCTTTACATGCTATTATCTGAGTCACTATTCAGTATTCAACTGTTATACAACTTACACCGTAATGTGTTAATTTTTTAGCCACCTGGAACCCTCCAAAGATGCCAAACTGAGTGCCCAGGGCTCCCATTTTATAGAACAAATACAAAAGATTGTAGCCACTCATAAATTCACTTATGTGAATAACAAAATGCAAACAGCATTAACAGCTTATATATATATATATATATATATATATATATATATATATATATATATTAAAGAAAGTGATCTGTAGCTAAATTATATTTAATTAAACAGTGAGATCTGATTCCTGTAACACATTAAATGTTTTTTTTTTCAGATTTTATTTTATTTTTTTTAAATGGATAATATACCACATTAAACAATGGTAAAACACAATGTATGTTGCATTTACAGCATAATGCATTCATGCATGTTTTAAGCTCATTATTTAAACCCTAAAATATGGTTTTATTTAATTAGAATTACCAGAGATACACATTTATATTCTGTGCTTGAAACAAACAAAAAATGAAATGGTTAATGGGAAGGAGTAGCTTTTTATCTGAATAGAATAGTGATGGGTCAACTGTACGGGGAAGATATATCTGCTATTAACATATAACTCAGTGCTAGCATACTTGGTAAGAAGACCTTTTATAGAAAATTTATCAATGTTTGGAACCATCTTTGCCCCTAGGGCTGGAAACCACTATAAATGTTGACTAAATATCTGATGGCAACATACAATTAGAACCCTAAATGACTTCTGTAATGGTGTATGACTAGGCCATACCAAGCTCACAGAATAATCAGGAAGTCTTTGCATACACAAGTATGTCTATAGACTGTGAAGGTACCTGCACTCCCCGAGGCAGTTGAAGGGTTCTATTTCTGTTATGTGCTGTAGAGTGTTACTGATACATGTTTTAAGTTAAAACCATTTTATTACTTCTACGCCTCTGTTGACTTTTCCTTTGCAATTCCAAAAGTTCAATTTTATTTTCTGAACGCCATAAATCATTTTGAGACTTTGAGGGTTATGATTTATAACATTTTGCATGAAGAAAAGAAGGAAAAGAGCAACTGCTGCCAACACATAAAAAGCAGCATTTTTCAAGGGTCCTGCAGTCACTTCAAACATAATCTGTGAATAAAAAGGTATGCAATCACATTATAAAATGTAGCACATGAATTGTCACCTGTCAAATTTTATCTAAATAAATAAATTATACCTGCTGCCACATCTGTAGTGACTGTATTGGATCCATAATCGAAAAAATATAGTATGGTTTTTGCTTGCTATGATTAAAGATCCAATTTTGTATCATATTACAAATCATATTATTTCTATAATCTGCATTATGTACATCAAAGTTTTAGAGTCCAAAAGGTGGAGAACAGTTTAGTGTGATATGTTTATGATAATCAAAACCTTTTTTTGTGTATTTTGTCTCTTAACTTAGTTTGTGTGTAGCAGATGACTCATTTTATGAGTCAGTTATTTTCACTGGAAGCATTTCATGTGCAAGATCTATACTTATCTCTTGATTTCTTCATATTGTTTTTACTGCTTCCTGGCAGTAAGCAAATTAGAATGTGGCCTAGAAGGGAGTTTTAAGGAGAGCAATGTTTTTAAAATTGTGTTGTACTGCCTGTTAGATTTTACATAATTTATTGGATGTATTGATTTAACAATACAACAACACAAGGTTAACATTATGCTTTTTTTTCTTTATTTTTATCATGGTGTCCTGGAGCCTTTGCCCCATCTAGGGATTTTACAGCATTATGACTTAGTCCAGGAGAGTAGAGTTTAAAACATATTTAAAACATATTTCATTTTTTAAAATGGTTTATAAGATCCCTTGCCTATAGTTACATGATTAAAAAAAATTTTTTTTGTGTCCACAGGAGCATTCAGGTGACTCGCTTCCCAGGTACGTGGGGTCCCCCAGGATACCCTACATCATACCTTCTCTAACGCTTCTCAGACAATAAAATCCTATATAAAATTGTAGATGTCCTCAAAATGATTATTGGAGCGGATGGTCAAAGGCTTTGCTTATTTTTGCTCCTGCTTCTGAAAAATGCTTTGAAAATTGAGCCCCTGATCTATTATAGCAAAAGGCCATTGGGCTCATCTTTCTACAGAGGTCTCTCTCCTCTTTGTGGATTCCCTGTTAGCCCTCGGGGATCAGGCTAGGGTGCGTTAAGTTTGTAGCCCACTGGAAGGGGATGTCTATTGGTTAAGCTGTTTTTTTTTTTTTTTTTTTTTGCTTCTGGTACCACTGCCTAAAAGACCATTTTTTAATTATTTATTTAAACACCCCCCCAGGGTAGTCAGCTGGCGTTTTTTCTCGAAATAACTAGCCACAAACTAAAATGGCTTTGTTGGTTTCTATTATTTGTGACTTTGTTACATTCTCAACATAACTTTTTATTAATTCAGAAATCAGAAAAGTTATTATGCATAAATTAACAATGCAGATATAGTATCCAAAATACTTCAGAGCAAGTAATGATAAATTGAAGATAACAGTGAGAAGTGAATGAAAGCATTTGACCTATTAATATAATACTGATTTTTGAAAAATGCATACCCCATGGATTAAAAACAGAAGTATACACGAAGCATGTATACATATTAAGGAAACATATAAGCAACATGCTTCAATGTTAATCGTGGAAAGTAGTACATAATAGCTGAATATTTATAACAACCTTATTCTGATGCAGTTTTTGAAAAGTGGTCTTGTTGCCATAGCAATCAATGTATTATTTCTGATGTGTAGAATGCTAACATTTCCGAGCAGTGGAAATCACTCCCTACATAAAGAATACCAATTGAAAAAAGTATTGGAGTGAATTGATACCAAACAGCCAGTGAGTTGTGTCCCATTGGCAGACGTGCAGAGCATGTATGGATTTCTCATGCATACCTGAGATGTAATTGATCAACAGAACATGGTTTCAGTCACTTAGCTCTTACCTTTTCTCTGATTCTAGTGTCCTATCAAATGGCTAGAAGTAGTTTAGATGGCTGTTATACTATACAGGCATACCCCACATTAATGTATACAATGGGGTCCAGAGTAGAGCCACATTTGTGGCCAATTACACCCACCTCCTTACCTGAACTGCAGAGTTCCCGTGCAGTCCCGCACGGGTGCCTTCTCGTTGCTCCCTCACAGTGTCTCTTCTCTTGGTCCGCCCAGGAACAGGCAGAGTCACGGGAAATGATGTCGCATCACATGACTCCGTTTTGTTCCTGGGCAGAGCAAGAGAGGAGACACTGTAAGGGAGCAGCGAAAAGGCAGCCTTGCGGGATTACCGGGACCCGCAGGTACAGTGCCTGACCGCCCGCAGCACCAGCAAGACCCCCCGCATGTTTTTTGGCGGGACCCGCCTCCCAATGCAGTCCTCTAGTCTAGAGCATGTATTCTATTTGTCCTGAGTATAGAAATACCAATTTTTATATTTTTTTCTTTTTTGTCTGCACCTTATGGTATATGTCACTGTAACACAACACCCCAGTATGTGTTCAGAAACATCTCCCGAGTACAGTGATACCACCCATGCATGGGTTTGTCTGGCTGTTTGGGAGCAAAAGGGCCACGTTTGGGGCATGCACATATTTCAATGTTTAACTTGGTGATCTACTGCCCATGCCCTTTTTGGTACATCTTTGAACCTGGCCAATTCAGTGTGTCCTATAAAACCATATATTTTTGAAAACTAGTATTTTAACTCTTTCCATTCACACATAGATCACACAGTGACTAGAAAGCTGGGCTCCATTGACTTGCATGGTTGAATGCAGTACCTATATTCTTTTATTTTTCTAAAGGACACCCCCTGGGGTGGGTGTTCGGTGTCGCCGAATGCCTCGTTATTCGCCTCCTAAACTCTTTAAAAACGGGAGTCTGCTGCCATACACTGTATGGCGGATGTTGACGCCCCTGGGAGGGGCTGATCTTGGTGTTGCTGAATGTATTATAGCAACACTGTTTGGGTGCAGAAAGCAAACATAGATCGCTTTCTGAACCCGTTAAAAGCCATGACGGTCCTCACAAGTCAATTGTCTCTAACTGTATGTTAGTGCATGATGTGCCCAGACTGTCAATTGTCATTAAGGGGTTTAAGTGAAGTACTATACACTCATCAATCCATGAACTACACTGCAATAGTCAGGTCATTTACACCACAAAACGCTCAGAAGATGCACAAAAGATGAACTGACGTGCTGGCGTCATGCCGTTGTGTCCATTCTCACAAAGCAAGAGTATGTAAGTAGGGGAATGGTTGTGCAGCAACTTACTCCTTAATGTCCTTAATGTTGCCCATGGGGATCACACAGACTAACTGTAAAAGCAGTTAATTCAGCTTGAAGGATATTATGATCAATTTCTCACCATCACCGTTGCATTATAGGCCACTCCCCTTGTTTGTTTAAAAGAACAGAAACAGATGTTGTATATGCCATCTGAGACGGAAGAACAGGATGGTCCTGTACCTGATTTCTGTGGTGCTTTCTACACTGTCATCTCCGTCTGTGAGAGAAAGAGAGCAGGAAAATCCCAAGTACCATGAAAAAGGATTCTTAAAACCAAACAGGTGACACTCTGCTGTTCCTTATGCTCCATCAGGCAATGTTATCTATGGGTTCAGATCTCATCCTGATTTAAAAAATTACAATTTGGGCCGAGGAAGAAGCCTTCTATAGACAGGCAATGGCTTTCTCATGTTTATTAAAAAATGTTTTCTATGAGTCCAATTGCTGAAGGGATTGCACATTAGAACAGCAAACGGTTAATTCATTTAACTGTTATTCTCTTTCAGCCTCAGAATGCAATCTGCAATTTTCTGTGTATTTTTATTAGTTTCAGTATATGAACTCCAAATGCTCATCAGCAGTTCGGTGATGGATTTGCATATGAATTACAGCACAGATGGAAGTAGGTGAAGTTCCAATAGTAAGGTCGTACAAGTGTCTGATTAATTTAATACAGTTCTTATGGAAGCTGCATCTTCCATTTTTCTTGTCACAGTAGAAATGGTTTGATATATTTATGCTGTTAGTTTTTTTTCTTGGGATATAATGTGTTTTTCAGTTTCTGCTCTAACATTGTGTTCTTAGTAAAGTATTGGTTATGTATGGCACCGTTGCACTGTGAATCCAATAAACAGTAACCATAACTTTTATTGTCATAAATTTAAGCTAATGGGGAGAATTAATTTTGCTTGTTTATATATATATATATATATATATATATATTTATATTATCTGATTATTTGGCACACTGTATTTGCAGCATGCTCACACTGTTTGGTAGGCCTCATATTATACATTTGTATTATTTGAGCCTGAGACTAGCTTAGCGCACCAACATTTTTTCTTTTCCCTGTTTGCACATATTTGAGGTTGTTGGATCCTCATCAGTCTGGTTGCAGCTTGCTGTCCAGGGGTTAATTGGGAGGAGGTTTAATTGCACCTCCCCCAACACATTAATAAGGTTTTGGTAGCAGTATAAACTGCTTTGTGTGCCCACTATGTAGGAGGTGAGAGTAGGATCTCACCCTATTGAGAGTGTGCCTTGACGTGGTGGGTGAGCTTAATTATGCTTTGGCCAATTCATATAACCAAAACCTCTCATTTATATTATGTTTATATATTTGTTGCCAACTTTATTAGGATGAGAAGCGCAGACAGTATTTTGTTTTTTGATTATTTGACATTTGCCTTTACTTATGCTTACAAGTGTCACTTTTGGACTTCACCCTTATAGCGGATATTGTTAGAATGGAGGTGAACAACATTTGGGAAATAAATAATTAAGTTATCTTTGGTTCCTTTCATGGACAGTATAACCTAAGGACAATCTTACACACCTATGACATATTCATATTAACGATGTAATGTACGAAAGTCTTGCTTTACAGAGAGGCTGGTAGATAAATGGTACAGCCTCTCATTAGAAGTTGGCTTATACAGTGAAAGAATTTAAATATACATGATATCCTGAATCCACGACAAGATCCACAGCAAGGTCTAAATAAGGTCTTTACATCAAGATAAATGGGCAGGCTAGATGGGCTGAATGGTTCTTATGTCATCAAATTCTTTGTTTCTGATACAGGCTAAATCTGGAGCCTCTTGGCTCTACCCTTAAAGGTTTGAATGCCAACAATCACATAGATAACATTGACAGGCATATGTATTTAATCGCAATGAAAATTGTAAAGATTTTACTTTGGATAGCTTAATCTTTAAGTGTGGAATTCAAACATAATTTAATATTACATGTACTACTTATCCTTTTCTAGAAATAGTGCAATATGCAGCTCATCATGTGCAGTACATTACCAGTGTAACACACAATAGTTATATGCTGGATTTGCAATAAAAAAAAAAAAGCGTCCTAGAGAACCAGTTTTGCTGTTTGTCATTCTGAAAAGGTAAAGGAAGCCATGTCAAGAGCAATTTTAATTATGGAACGGTATTGAAGAGTTCTGTAGTTGGATTTATTTTATTTATTGAGGGTTTTTTCCCCTCTTTTTATTAATGCGTTTATATTGTATGAGTCTTTAAACTTAATTATACAATTCCCTGATAGATTCACACACACATTTAAAGATTTTGGAATTATGTTTTTGAATAATCTTCAGTGTAGGCTGTGTTAAATATTCTAAGGACAATGTACAGTTAATCATTTGTATTCCTTTATAACAATGATTATAATTGTCTAGGAAATATTTGCTCCTCGAACATTCATTTAATGTACTTCTTAAACTGTTCTTGTCACCTAATTAAAAAACTATTTTTAAATTAAGTAGTATATCCATATCAATAAGGGGAAGAAAAGAGAGAGAGAGAGAGCATATAGTAAGCTCAACTATTAATTAACTAAGCATAAGGGACAGATTTCCAGAAAGAGGTAACTTCAAAAACATAATTTATAGTCACTTTGAAATGTGTCATTTCACCAGTTTAGGTTGGCTTTATAAAGGGATAACCCTTGCTCTAGCTTCTTATGTAACAATACCTGAACCGGACTTGCCCAAAACATACTTAAATTTGTGGGATTTACTTAATTTCATTTCATCTTAATTACTGGGCATCAACATTATTGGCACGTATAATACATAATTATACTGGTAAATAATAATTCTGTTTATTGCAGCTGAGCAGCAACTTAGGTTGTAGTGAATAAACCTCTGAATGCATTACCTTATGTGCATGCACATACCAAAGAAGACATTAATTATACCCGTTTTTTCTACAACACATTTCTTTAGACATCTGGCTGCTTCTTCCCTACAATGTAAATTGTATATTGAGCTTCTCATGCCCCGATCGATATCCTTTGAGAAGCATGTGTAGTTCATCATCCTGAAAATACTTGAATAATAAAGCTCATACAGAATTTTTATTACTTTCCAAAGTTAGTCAGATGTAAAATGTGTAACACAGAGACCATCCATAAGTAAACAATATATAGTCACAATTTGTAATGAATGTAAAACAGTGTTTTAATGTTTTCTTTTTCCAGACAAGGCATGTTAACATTTTTAAATTGATTTTAATATTTTCTCTTCTTATAAAGCACTCATACATTCTTTAGTATACCTTTAATAAATGAGACTTATGATATAATACAAAGATGCAAAGATAAAATAAACTAAAAATATAGAACGCTACACTAAGTACATATTAATACTGGAGCAGGATAAAAATATAATTTTGCCTCTTTATAAATCAATGGTAGGACCACACCTTGAATATGCTGTGCAATTTTGGGCACCTATTCTAAAGAAGGATATTATAGCACTGGAGAAGGTGCAGAGGTAGGCTACAAAATTATTAAAAGGAATTTGGGCGGTTGTGTACCAAAAAGTTTTCTATGAACCCATTGACGGGTCAGGCACGTCACGAAAAAACGGTCACTTAACGACCTATGATGTGCCTGACGTCATTTCATTAAACAGTGCTATAATGCCTCAATGTCGAGGCATTCAGCAACACCGAGATCAGCATCATGGGCCATGTCTGGCCCCTCCCCGTGGGTGTCAACATCCGCCATACACTGTATGGTGGCGAACGCCAGTTTTAAAAGTTTAGGAGGCGATCAATGATCACCTCCTAAACTTCAATGGTGTTGCTGAAATGCCTGGATCACGAGGCATTCAGCAACACCGAACACTCACCCCAGGACGTGCTGTGACCGCCACTGCAAGTGATTTTGCCACTCGCAAGATGGCGGTGCGTCCTGTAAAAAAGATAAGTTGGAAAAGTTCACTAGAGGGTCTCCAGACCCTCTAGAGAACCCTGGCTCCACTTGCAGGTTGAATACAGGTACTGCATAGAATCTTGCAAGTCAATGGAGCTTAGCTTTCTAATCACTATTAAAATCACTATTCAAAAAAAAATGTAAATCAAAAAATCTTAAAAAAAAATTGTAACATTAAAACATTATGCATCAGAAGAACCATCCAGTTCCAACAAAATGTAAAAAAAAAATCAAAAAAGAATAAAATTTAAAAAATGCTTATTATTATTATGAGCAAGTGCTAAAATTAGCACTGTATCTTCCCAAAACTGTTGACATGGAAAGAGTTAAAGTAAAAGCAATTCAAATACCCAATGGGGTGTCTAAAAAAAAAAAAAAACCCCAAACACCAGATAAACCCATGCAAAGGTGGTATCACTGTACTCGGGAGATGTTATTGGGGTGGTGTTTGATAGTGATGTATACCTGGAGCTATAAATTTATACCCGAAGTACAATGTGTGTTTAAAAAAAAAAATACAAAAGAAAATTGCTACCACAAACTGTGGCAAAGACTGGTGGTAGAATCTCATGCATGGAAAGGGTTCAAATACCAGCATTTGAAATACCTTGAGTTGTCTAGTTGTCAAAAATGTATGGTTTGATGGGGTAAATTGCATTGGCCAGCTTCAAAGATACCCAAAATAGCACATGGGGTAGAATGACCAGTTTTGGGGAAAAAAAGGGATTTAAAATAGCAAAATGCTACTTGTACTTATTACCCAATAACTTGCAAAAAACAAACAAACATTAAAACATTAAGTATTTCTAAACTCAGGACAAATACAATCTATTTAGCAGGTCCTTTTAATTAGCTTCTTTGGATGAGTAAAAGATTTTTGGGTAAAAGTCAGAAAATGGGTGGGGGGGGTTTACATTTTTCATCTTTTTTTGATGGGACATTAGATATGATCAGCCCTTGTCCTGAAAAAACAACATATAACTTGTGTGGGTACACTAAATGAGGAGAAAATTATATCTAAACACGAGCACCGCAAAAGTGTTAAAACAGCCTCGGTCCCAAAGTGGACAAAAAGTAAAACACAGCCTGGTCCTTAAGGGGTTAAACAGATTTGTATTAATTTGTATTGTAAATAAAATGCATGGTAGACAATATGCTTGTATAAATAAGAGAATTTTTCAGCAATTTTGGAGAGTGTCCAAAAAAAAGGAGGGATTAAGTAGAATGTTTGCTACGTGGTGTAAAGTTCAATAGGTATATGTAGAAGAAGATAATGTGAGAGCAGACTAGGCACCAGGATGATATTGGGATTATTTCAAGAATCTACAGGGGATACAAGGGAACATTGTATTAGAGAAAGAGTAATACATTTATCGGGGAGAAAAAACTATTTGGGCAATAAGCAGTATATCTGTTGTTTACGAGTTCCAATGATTCTTCCAAGCCTTTGTTACTCTAGTTTTTTTTAACCTTATTGAGCATTCTGTGCCCTTGGAGCCCTTTTGGCTGAGGGCCCACTCCTAGGAAAGGTAGCCACAGTACTAAATAGTCTCCATTAACCATTTTGTCTTACTGTGGAGTGGTGAGTATGTAACTTTGTAACCCTTTCCACCTTTAGGCAAATCAACAATTCCTAGGTATTCTGATATTTATTTTTGGGAGGCATGGTTCACATCAGCAGATGCTTCTCAAAATGATTGAGTGTTTTTTTAATGTCAAAGTAGCTCTAAAATCCATTTCCATTTGCTGTCCGTGTTTGCTAACTCCTGACTACAATTAGCTTTTGTTGAAGTGATTGGCCACATGCTTTTTCCAACCCACGCTGTCAAAGTGATGTATAGCCAAGAACAATGCAATAATGTGTTGTTAAAACAGATTGTGTTTGTTCATTATTTTAACTTAGATGAAGATCATATCAAATGTTAAGACAAATGTATACAACCGGTTACTTTGGAATTACCGTATTTGGTCGATTATAAGACGACCCCCTTCCAAATCTGAATATTAATTTAGGAAAAAAAAGAAAAAGCCTGAATATAAGACCACCCTATAGGAAAAAGGTTAATTCATGTAAACTATATAAACTAGTTTTTTAAAAAAAAAAAATAAAAGCTATGATTTTTTTTGTTTTTATTTCCTTTTATTTTCCAACCTGCCCCTGCCCAGGCTTGCCACTGTGCCTCAGAAATGCCTTATACCCCTATATGCCACTCTGGCATTTAGGGGGTTAAAAGGCCTATTATGGGGCAGAGTGATATATAGGGAGGTATAAGGCATTTCTGGAGGCAAAGTGGCATTAAGGGGGTTAAAAGGCATATCATAGACCACTCTGCCTACGCCTTATGCCCCCCATTTAACACCCCCCACCCAAGAGCAGTGCAGGGAACTCACCTCTCTGACAGCCAGAGAAGGTCTGCGGAATGGACGCAGACAAACCTCCGCTGCTAAGGCACCTCCTTCCGGCTGCAGCGGAAGTTGCCTATGCGAATTGCGTAGACGTATACCCGCTGCCCCGACTACACACCAGGGAGTCGGAAGCACAAGCAGTGGAGGTTACCAGACAGGATGATCCAGGTCCCCTGCAGCGCTGCGGGAGATCTGGATCTAAGTCTCAGTCAGACCTCTATTGGAGGTCTGATTATAAGATGACCCCAATTAAAAGACAAGAGGTATATATTTTTTTTTTTGAGCATTTGCTCTGAAAAAAACCTTGTCTTATAATCGAGCAAATACGGTAGTTTTTCTTGCCACTGTATACGGTGTCTTGGGTGTGCCCGCACTGCTAATGTAAAACGGAAAAGATTGAATATTTGCTCTTACATGTTTTTTTATCTTTCAAAACTACTGTATAACCTTATATATTGACAATATATATATATATATATATATATATCTATATATATATATATATATATATATAATAAAAACAGACTGCCTAACTGATCATTTAAATAAATTTAGTATACCAGATTCCCTGCTTTTCCCTTAAGCAGTAGCAGTACATTTATGATATTAGAATTATTTATTTATTGATGTTTAAAGAGGGATTTTTTTGTAAGACAGCACGCCTTTATGATTCAGTACATCATGGCAATTTGAATTATTCAAGAGATTTTTATTGCTCATTTCTATATTTTATCCAAATAAATTATCAGATTTGTGATGTTGCAAACATAGCTATCACCTACTTATAATACACACCTTGAATTTATAAAGACTCTGAAAAAAGTACACCAAAACCAAGACTATAAAAACATTGCGTGTATGATATAATGGGTCTTTAGTAGCGTTTCTTTATAATAAAATATGATCAGAAACAATTCCTTGTATTAGAAGCTGTGTGCTAGCCACCTTCTGAAACCAGGCCTCTGCAGGATTCAAAAGGTATTTAACCACATTTGGACTACTTTGACAGATCTGCAAGGAAGTTCCTTAACTTATATTTTGTATAATTAAGCATGTTTTCCTGTATGTGAACCAAATATGTATTTTGGCCAACGTACACTCCTTTGTCCTGATGCCCTCCCCCTGTTGAGTCCTACAAACCATAGCTCTGCCCTTTTATACCAAAGGAGGTTTTTTTTCCCCCACCTCTTTCTTCTCTTGTAGCTTTTCGGTTTCATCCCAAGCACCTTCTGAAACCAAATACTTACACACCCACCCTCTGTTCAATTTATTTATACATAATCTTCTGCATCCTGAAACCACTGAGCCCTAATTACTGCTACAAGAAAGCTACTACTCAAGGTATTTTAAGTGCTAGTATTTTAACTCTTTCTATGCAATTATTCTACCACCAGTCTTTGTCAAACAACTCAATAGGCGTACAGCAATATCACTCATGCATAGGTTTGTTGGGTTGTTTGGGGGCTAAAAGACCACATTTGGGAGGTGCACTTTTTTATTTTTGACATATATTTTGGGAAACTTGACAACCCAGGATTATTTAAAATGCTTGCTTAGGAAGTGATCCGCAATCGCTTCCTAAGCATAATCTGTGTTGCTGACATGCCTTGATATCGAGGCATGTAGCAACACAACCCCCCTACCCTGATCGCCTTGTGATTGCTCCGAAGAGCAACCACAAGCGCCATCAAGTGAATGGCGTTGTCGCCACTCACAAGATGGCGTTGCCAACTGAAAAATAAATGAGTTCACAGAGCGTCTATCCAGACCCTCTTGAGAACTCTCGAGTGCCTTCTGCAGGTCGAATGCAGGTACTGTATTCCACTATGCAAGGTCAATGGAGCCCAGCTCACTAATCAGTGTGATTAGTTAAAAATAAATAAATTAAAAATATATAGTAACGTGTAAAAATAATTCCCCACTGTAACCAAAAAAGAGCAAATATTTATATATATATATATATTGTGACAAACCCTATAGCATGAGGGCCATACATGTCACTTTTAGGGGTCCTAAGCACAGTCCTCTAGGGCAATCAGAGTCAGGAACAGCAGCTTTGAACAAAACAGCACTTTATTCTTAATTGCTGAAACCCCAAAAACCAAATCATAAAAATAAAACCTAGCTCCCAATTGGAGCCCTCTCTAACTTAACTATGCTGGTCTAGACTGACCAGCCTAATCACCCACTACCTCAACCTCCCAGCCAGACCCAGCTACGCCAGGCTCTGGAAAACCTCCCCCAGACAGCACACAAAATGTCCAGGCAGGTATTGCCTCACTTGGCTCAGGGATTGTCTTCTTCAGGGCCTCTCCTTGCCCCGGGAGCACAGGGAACTTCCTCTTCCCCCAACAGTCTCCCTGAGTATCAGGCTCCAGGGGTTTTTAATGTCCAGCACCTGTGCCTGATGCCGGCCCCATAGGAATCCCGGACCGGATCCTGTGGACTTCTTGCCTCCTGGAAAACCCGGCATGGAATTTCCACAAAATGGGGAAATGGAGCATTGGCCCACCCTGCTCTCCAATTGCTCCACCCCAGGGACCCATATTTACGATCTGGATAGCACCTGTACCCAAATGCCACACTAAGCATCTCCCTGGGGTTTACACTGTCACAATATAATATATATATATATATATATATATATATATATATATATATATATATATATATATATATATATATATATATATATATATATATATATATAATGTTTTTTAATGAGCAAGTTCTGCAATTAGCGCTATATCTTCACAAAAATTCATGGAAAGAGTTAAAATATTGGCATGATAAGTGTGCCTAGTTTTTAAAAAAAATATGATTTGATGGGGTAAATTGAATTGGCCGGCTTCAAAGATGTCCCACATATGGGACGTGGGCACAGACTGACCAGATGTCTAAATGGCATATAAATACACACCTCACAAAGGTGGTCTTTTAGCTGACCTCCGGACAGAATATATTCAAGAATACTAATTACTCCCGCAGGACTTTGTATTACATCTTCACCACTATTTTCCCATCCGGATACAGCCACCTCACAACTACTTCTAATCTGCAATATAACTACTTTACTACTTGCTTCAAGCAAAAAATATGTGTTCATCTGCTTGCAAAAAGCTGTTTCATACCTTATCTAATATATTAATATTCAAGCAAATTGTTAAAAAATTAGGTATACATTGAATACAACAGCATAAACATATACTTATACCTAGTATAGCAATTCAACTACTTGGCAAAGTCATTAAGGGGTTAAAATAGACCTATCCCACATTCCATAGCAGGAGCCATCATTTACACAATACTTTATAAACAATAATTTTATAGGACACTGTTTGGTGACATTAAAGGCATATGGTATTAATCATCAACATGATCACTTTATATATATAACTATAATAAGTATATGTCCCATTGTCCCATGATGTCTTCATAATCAACACATTCTGTGCAACTCCACAGTTTGACTTGGAAGGCCTGGCAGATGTAAATCATTCATCTTGCTTTTGAAAGATCCATATTAAACTTCTCTTTGAAAAAGTAATAGCATTTCTTTTCATTACGTTTTACTGGCAAATGTGTTATTATAGGTCCCTTAAGTGGAGCAAATTTGATTTACAAGTACCTACAGAAATTTTCTTCATAAGATAGCGTTATTTTCTATGACATGTGTCTTCATGTTTCAGCCAGAACTCAATCAATATCTCAGCAAGACCTCTCTGTAAGACGTTTTTTTATTTGTATTCATTGCTGAAAGATACCGCAAATGTAGTCACAATTAATATGCTTAACCTAAGGTGCACTATTGCAAAGGGAAAATATACCTTTGCCTCATTGATCAAATCACAAAACCAAGTATTGCTCATACCATATGTATTTTTATACAACTTTTACAATGATTACAATTTTTCATCTTCTAAAATATTCATATTTAAAGTAACTCGTTATTTCGAGTATAAGGTGGCAGTTCACCCCTTAATTCCTTTACAGCAATTCACTCTTGGCATGTTTTGAACGCATCATACGTCTCCTGTCTGCTTAGCTGTAAAGTCTTTTAAAAATGAGGGAGTGTAGAGGAGGAGGAAAAACAGCGCTCATGAGTATGAGCCAAGTGCAAATGTATTAGGCAGGTCTTTTCACTCTCTTGTTGGGCATTGGAGTTTTTCAACAAACATCTTCAACATTTTTACCTTTGTTTAAATGTGTTGGGTCCTTGCGCCCTGTGATGGGTGCTGGATGGTTGAAGTCCTATTCTGCTTTTATGTCAAATGAGGAAGAAGCCTTACTAAAATACAATAAGAAATACATTTATTATCCACACTCTAGCATAGTTCAACGTATTGAAAATGCATGGCAATTTCAGCATAGAACTTTTCTGGTTTAGGGACTGCTACTGCTAGAATAGTTTTCTTACATTCTCACCACTACTAGTGACAGAGGCCATTAGCCCAGACCTCTGATGAAGCTCTGAGGAGCGAAACATGTCAGGGGGGCTACTTGTCTGAGTTTTTAATCAGCCTCTGTCACTGGTCATAATTGAATTACCGTATTGGCCCGAATATAGGCCGCACTTTTTTCCCCCACTTTAAGACTTTAAAGTGGGGGTGCGGCCTATATTCGGGGTCTAGCGCCCGACGCCCGGGACATGCAGTCCCGGGCGCCGGGCAGGCAGCGGGGTTAGGATACAGATCCCCCGCAGCGGTGCAGGGGATCTGCATCCTACTGTCTGATACGCTCAGACAGCCTCCCCTGCCGGCACTTTCCACGGGGGGAGTACCGGCGCGGGAGGCTGTCTAAGCGCATCGCACGGACGTTCACCGGAAGCGGCGATGCGCCGTTGCCGGTGAACGTCCGCACAATGCATTTTAACCCCCCCGACTTACCAGGGCAGACTCCCGGGTGTCTTGCAGGGCCGGCGGAAGACACCTACGCAATACGCGTATACAACTTCCGGTGCCGGTACTTCCGCTGAGTGCCGGCACCGGAAGTTGTATACACGATGTGCATAGATGTCCCCCTCCGGCCCCGTAAGACACCCGGGAGTCTACTCTGGTAAGTTGGGGGGGATGACAGAGTGGCAGCATATCTCGGGGGGGGGAGAGGACAGAGTGGCAGCATATCTCGGGGGGGGGCAGAGTGGCAGCATATCTCGAGGGGGGTGAGGACAGAGTGGCAGCATATCTCGAGGGGGGTGAGGACAGAGTGGCAGCATATCTCGGGGGGGGGAGAGGACAGAGTGGCAGCATATCTGGGGGGGGGAGAGGACAGAGTGGCAGCATGTTTTTTGGTGCTTTTTTAAAGAAAAAAACTTTTTCTTTAAAAAAGCACCAAACTTTTAGGGTGCGGCCTATATACGGGGGCGGCCTATATCCGAGCCAATACGGTATTTCTGTTGTTAGGACTGCAGCCATCAACAGTATGTACAACCTAATATTAGTGTTACACAGCTTATGTTACTGTGACGTATACCTTTTATAGTAGGACTGGTGACACTGGTGTTTTTAAAAATCTTTTTTTGGTTATACCTTTTCATAAACATATTAATAAAAGTTATGTTTTAGGGTGGGGTTATAATAAGGGTATTTTTTGATCCCGGGAACGGGATTGGTTTATTTGTAGTTGTAATTTACCCTTGTCCCCGCTGGGGCATTATTTTGGAATTGTGTTTGCTACAATGACACTCACCTTCTTTCAATCTCCCAATCGATTGCAAGATTACCATTATGTCTGGCATTTGTTATTTAATAATTATTGTTAAATCTGTATTCTCCTTTAATTTGTAATACTGCTACAGATTGTGCTGGTGCTTTATAAATCATGTAATAGAAATGGCCTCTCTGTGTTGGCCACCGAGAGGCCACAGTTTGTTAGTGTTCTTCATGGATTTAGTCTGCATGTAATTATGAACTCCCAAAAATAATAATCATGAAATTTCATTTTCCAGAGCACGCAAAGAAGTATTTGTGTTTTTTTACTCTCTTGCAAAGTGTGCAGGATATTGATGCTGGGAACACCAAAGCCATACACACTGCAATTGAGCACTGTATGAACAGACCTTGTACTCCCGCCACAAGACTTAAGAAAGGTAAGAGATGATGAAAAATGTGAGAGATAGAGGATATAGGGTAGAGATAAAGAAAAACGGCAGAGATAGGGAAAAGGGAACAGTAAAGAAGATGATAGATAAAGAAATAGGTGAGAGAGAGAAAGAAGAGTAGCGATAAAACAAAAAAGGGACAGATAAAACAAACAAAAATCAAAGAGAATGGGAAAGATAAATAGAAAGGGGAGAGATCATGAGAAAAAGGAGATTAGGAAGAAATTATAAATAGGAGCAGGAAGTGTGTGTGTTTTTTCATGTGTTTGTGAGAGCAAGTATGTCCAAAGACGAGCAAGTGTGTAGGTGCAAGGGCAAGCTATGAGATTTATGATCATGTGCAAATGTGAGTGTGCATATGTATGTATAGGTTGGCAGGAGTGTTAATGGGCACAAATTTGTAAGCCTAGAGTGTGTGTATGTTTTGAGAGTCTATCCATTACTATTAATGTTTTGGACCTAAAGGGTATAGAATGAATAAAGGGTGTTTGTGAGCCAGACTGAGAGGAGATCACTATGGGTGTAATCTGGCTGCAGGGTAAATCCTGTGGATGCAATTTGGGAAAGTCCTGTGAGTGCAATCTGGGATGGAGTAAGTCCATGTGTACATGTTATTTAGTTAAAATGGGATGTCTAAAGCAGAAACTTGGTTGCATGTTTCACAGAGGTTGTTAATGTAAATGCTTAGCAAATATTTGTGTGTGATATGCCACTGAATGCAATAATGATGAATTCCATAAACCTTGGGCCTGAAAATCCTGCCTGGAAAGTATGTAATTCCCAGTATAGGCTCTATTACTATAATTTACAATATCCTTTTTTTTTACAGACCTGTGCCATGCTGACTTTTAATATGATGGTTGCTTTTCTGTACAATCTGGAAGAAGAAAAGAAGACGTAGCCTAAATCTAGGCTAGTTAAATGAAATATCCGAGATTTTTCTTTTCACTAACTACTCATTAATATTTTGTGTCAAATGCTGTAATCATGTTGGCGTTTGTCCATAGCAAATTACAAATTATTCTGCTGTGTAACCATGGCTATGCATAAAATTCACCTGTAAGGTTTCCACGATGAATATTGATAGTTTGTATTAATTTAGATTTAATCATAATTCTAAGCCATGTATTAGCTGCTTGACCTGCTTTCTCACCTTTCTTCTGGATCAGCCATGCATCCTAATTGGCTTAAAATCAAATGTATTGAAAGCATAGTAAATGATTAGTAGAATTACACAGCAAAATAATTGCTTAATTTGAACTAAACTCTAGCTTTTATGTAAAGTGTTTATAGTTATGATTTTTTTCTATTTCGGTGTACAATTTCATGCTAAATATGTCTGAGGTAACCTTATACTTCAAGGGTATACACATGAAAACAATTCACATTTATAACTTTTTATGAATTATTATTCATTTTTAGTATGCATGATATGTGAGATTTAGGGGACATGTACATTTTGAGTAAGCTTTGTCATATACTATTGTAATTGCATATTATACCATGCAAGTAAGATTAAACGGGTAGATTAGTGTCAAGTGAAATGACCAAAATTTCATCGTCATTGATTCGTATACTGTATTTGCTCGATTAAAAGTCGACCCTCCCAAATTTGAATATTAATCTAGAAAAAAAGTAAAAACCTGAATATAAGACTACCCTATAGGAAAACATTTTACTAGTAAATAATCATATGTGAACTATTTATTCATATTTAATAAAAACTGACTGAGAAAAATGCATTTCATGTTTTTTTTTCTTTTTATATGCCAACCTGCCCCCCCCAGTTATGGACATCTGCCCCTGGGCTTGCCACTCTGCCCCTCAGATATACATTGTACCCCCCTATATGCCACTCTGCCTCCCAGATATCTTATACCCCCTATCTGCCACTCAACCTCCCAAAAAGCCAAAAAAAATTATTGGCTTAGTAAAGGTCCAATGTTTCGGCTCTTCTCAAGCACCAAGAAGACCTGCTGAGTGCATCAACTTTATTTGCATGCTGTATATACTTTTTGGATTGTTAGCACCCGGCCATACTACAACTGCCTCCAGTCAAGTGAGTGCATTACATACCATATATTTTGTGTGTGTGTGTGTGTATATATATATATATATATATATATATATAGATAGATAGATAGATAGATAGATAGATAGATAGATAGATAGATATGTTAAACAATCCTTAAATTCATTCAATTATTACATTTTAATTAAATTTAATAATTTCAGGTGTGGATTTAAATTTTTCAACTTGGAATTTTGACCTCTGGTGCCCATGTCCTATTTGGGACATCTTTAAAGTGGGACAGTTTAATTTGCTCCCATCAAACCATATATTTTGGAAAAACAGATACCTCAGGGTATTTCAAATGGTATTTTAGGAAAGTATATGCACTTATTCTGCCTTTGTCAAAGTTTGTGGTAGTAAGTTTTTTTGTGTAATTAAATTACTACCACAAACTTTGACAAAGACTGGTGGTAGAAGAATGACAGATATAAAAATTTCAAATAAAAAAACTGTAATGTGCACATCCAAAATCTGGTCTTTTAATAAATGCATGAGTGCTATCATTGTACTGTCTACTTTTCAAAAATATTTACAGTTGGGGGGGTAAACCAGATATTCATGACAGATATCAGTGTTAGAACTATCGCTAATTTTAGAAAAACATGCTATTTTAAAGTAGCAATATGTTACTTTTACTTATTGCCTTATAACTTGCAAAAAACAAACATTTGGTATTTCCAAACTCAGGTCAAATATTAGAATCTATTTAGCAGTTTTTTTTCATTATCTTTTGTAGATGAGTAAAAGGTTTTTAAAAATAAAAATCAGAAAAAGTGTCTGTGGGGACTTGCATAGAGATAACAGTGTGATTGGTGCTGGGGGATCGCAGGGAGGAGAGTGAGAAACCATGATTCTCACTCTCCTCCCATACTGAAAAACAAAAAGGAGAAAAAAAAAGGTAAGTTATTTTAAAAAAAATACAAAAAAAATCACTAAAATACAATAAATAATTTAAAAAAAACAAAGTGAGCTAAGTGATGTCATTGTGACATCACTGGCATTAATAGCATGTTCAAGAGGTCCCTAAGTGGACCTCTTACCATTAAAAAAAAAAATAATAAAAAAAAATAAATATATATATATATATATATATATATATATATATATATATATACAAAAAATAAAATAAAAAAATATATAAAAAAGATAATAATAATCATAATAATAGAAAAAAGTACATCCTATTGCCCTAACACAACATCTACCTAGTATAACCCTCCTGTCCCCGGGCTGGGAAAGTATGGAAAATCTATATAAATTAGGTATTGATAACCTTTGGGGATTTTCTATCACTTTACCTAATTTTGTGAGGATTCAGAGGAAAAATGTATAATAAAAAAAATTAGGTTTTTCGTTCTAATTTTCCCTAGTTTTTACTAAATTTCTCATTCTAAATTTTCAGCGAATCATGTAACTATGGTATCAAAAGAAGGGGTTAAGTATGCTAAATGTTTTTTTCCTGCTACATCTCAAAACAATAGTGATTGTACAAGTAAGAATACTCAGTGAGGAAAATGTAAAATATACTGAAAAATCCTTAACGTTTAACACATGTATTTTAAGATCAATACTTAAGTAGCAAAACAAAAAGAAGGATTTGTGGACACCTACCAAGCTAATCAGATTATAAACAAGAACGCATCTGTGCCATAATATCGTCTTGTACAAAGACAAGTAGAAGACAACATAAAAACATCACCACACAGTGTTTATTTTAAATACCAGATTTTCTTCCCACTGTTTTTGTATGGTCTTTCACAAACAATACAGGGAGTGAAAGATGAAGCTAAGGAGACATGTTGAAAAAAAACAGAAAAGTATTAAAAGGACAACATTGGCACCAAAAAACTTTTAATCCTCTGGCATCCATTTTTTTACAGCTTTGTATCATCACAGACTGGTGATTAGGAATATGAGTTATTCATAAAGAGCTATTGTGGTGCAAAGTTTAAAAAGTGGGATTATTACCGTATCAACCAATAAACAGTCCTGCTGATTCCAGTGGTTGGTGATAAGACCATGAAAAAAACTTTGCACTATAACCCCCTTCAGCTATTTCTTTTAATGTTTATTTTCATTATACCTGCTTTATTTATGCATTTTAATAATAGATTCCTAATGTGATGATCTTGATTTGACTCTGACAATTAACACAATCTTCCTTTTCAGTATCAACATTCATAAAAATATTTTCTAAAGCAGTAGTTGCTGTGGAGATAATAGATTTCACTTAATTTGTATGAAACAGATAATTGTCATTCAGACATGTTTTGTATATGGTAAGTAGAAAACAAAATTAATTAGCAGACACTTCTAAATATATCCACCCACTCCCAATGTGTTTTTAATGCAATTGGATGTGGCTTCCTCAAGCCTGGAAGACAATGTGGATTACTTTTTTCCAGCTTTCTACTACTCACTAATATGTCTTTAATTATTGCTAATAAACCTTTTTTTTTTTTTTTTTTTTTTTTGGAATTGGATAAATGATCCAGCTGAACCGAAGCAGTCTATCAGGATTCGTATGACATTCGAATTGACAGAATTTGTTTAAAAAAAAAAAATTTAAATCTGAAAGCACCAGTCTATTATATACTATTTCAGGACACCTTAGTTTTGAGGTTCAAACTATAACTGATTTTACAGAGATTTTTGAAAGCCTCCAAAGACATTGCATCTTGTGAAGGTACTAGAATCGTAGAATGGAAATGGTGCAATTTTACCAAAAAATATAGTGGAGTGATTATACTCTGAGTCTTGTGCTGTATCATCCAGCTGGCAACAGCACAATGAAGCACCATTGCCATTCCAGGTCTGAATGTAAGTTTGCACGTATGCAGTGGTAATGCCGAACTCGTTTCCTGTAAGGCCTCTGCACTATCTATGTCCTCTTTACCCACTGTACAGTGTTGCAGAGCAATATAAATGAATGTCATATTATCAGCAATGTTTAATATTTTTTTCTGTGCATTAGTGAGAGTAAACCCAAGTCTCCCCTGGCCCAGAAACAAGATTTCCATGATACATAACAGTGCTCAAGAATGTTCAGTATTAATTGCATTATTAGATGCTAATTAAGAAATAAACCTAGAATTGCATTTACAGAACCGAGTGGGGCAATGATTCTCTATATAGCAATTGATCTATAATGATGCAGAGTGGTGTAAACCTTAGGCAGATTACATACATGCTGTTGTGCTATTCTATTAATTGACAGAATTAAGTAACCATCCTTTTGCTTGCATTCAGGAAAATATTGCAAGCACACAGAATACTACAAAAACAAGTATATTTTTTGTAGTGCTTTTAATTTCGTCTGATTGACAATAACATCTACGTGATTAATCTAATGCTATTCTGTCTGCATTTGCAATATACACTACACACATTTCAGTTCTTGTAATTGTCTGTTTTCAATGAGTGTCATTTTGTTGGAGCTATTCGGCACTAAACCTATTTTTTAACAAAAAAAATAATTATCTTGTGTTTTGTATTTGGGTATATAATTACCACATTAATAATACGGGCACGTGGGTGGAAGACAAATGTGGTAGTTGCTAGGGAATGCCTTAAATTGCATTTTCAAATCCATAAGTACATTGCAATACAAAATAGAGAGTAACAGACTAAATTAAGGTGAGCGAGCTTTATGGGTGGAAACAGCTAATGGAGGCCATGTCCGAATTGCATACAGACTGTGGCGTCTCCAGCTTTCATATTTAAGGGGCGCATGGGGGGACAGGGACCAAAGTAGGGGGGGGCAATTATAAAACGCTATATATATATATATATATATATGCGTTAGACATACATAATATGTACTTATCTCTTTGAAGGAAAAGACCTTGATTGAAATATGATTTCAAAATAACAGCTGAACTGGCAGTTATTTTTCATTCTTTAATATTAGACC
Organism: Spea bombifrons; assembly: GCF_027358695.1. NCBI lineage: Eukaryota > Metazoa > Chordata > Amphibia > Anura > Pelobatidae > Spea > Spea bombifrons. Next base: position 94,134,364 of record NC_071087.1, read on the forward strand.
CTGCTGCCGATATATATTACCGTATTTGATTATAAGACGACCCTCCAAAATCTGAATATATATAGGAAAAAAGTTTTACTAGTAACTGTTAATTCATGTAAACTGTCAACATTTTTTTTTTTTAATAAAAGCTATGATTGAGAAAAATATTTTTTTTTTATTTCCTTTTTTTTTTTCAACCTGCCCCCCCCAGTTATGCACATCTGCCCCCAGGCTTGCCACTCTGCCCCAGAAATGCCTTATACCCCCTATATGCCACTGTGCCCCATGATATGCCTTTTAACCCTCTAAATGCCACTGTGCCCCATTATATGCCTTTTAACTCTCTATATGCCACTGTGCCCCTCTATATGCCACTGTGCTAACCGCACCTCCTCCCAGCTGCAGGAGGGGGAGGGGCATAACACAGGACGATTCAGGTCCCCTGCATTGCTGCGGGGGATCTGGATCTTAGTCTCATAGTCAGACATAGTTGAGGTTTGATTATAAGACGACCCCGATTATAAGACAAGGGGTATTTTTCAGAGCATTTGCTCAGGGTCAACGAGGTACAAGCTGAAGGCCTGGAAGTCAGAAAACGGGATCAACAATAAATTTAAGCCAAGGGTCAGAAAGCCAAAATTCATCAAAAAAGAGCAATGTGGTCATAGGAAGAATAGAGAGAATCACAGAGTGTAACTACTCACTGACTAGCACAGTATAACTGAGCAATGACCCAGGGTCAGCTGAGGTTTTTTTATATGGCACAATCCTCCTCATTCTAATCAGAAACAGCTTTTGCCGCATCCTCTGTTGCAGTAGGGATGCAAAAGATGTGCGGCCTCTTCATTCTCTGTACAGAGGCAGGAGTCGAGAGCCTTTGCGCTTCGGCTGCAGATGGACCTTGAAGCAGGCAGCAGGCAGAAGAATCACAACAGAAGATAACGAGAGTGTGAACATGGACATTAGTTGCATGTTGTGTTAGGAAGGGGTCAAATGCATGCAATGTTTTTAAGATGGAGACAGCAGTTTCTTTAAACAGACTGGATATAAGAGATAAATGAAAGGTGGATAGGGGACATGGTGATGATTGCACCATTTGCATTGAGGGAAACTGTTGATGGAATTGCGTTATACCATTGGAGGGAAGATAAATTCTGTTTTAGAGATGTTGAGCTTTAGGGATCCTGCAGAAATCCAGTTAGAAATAGTGGCAAGGCAGTAGGTAACATGATCTAAGAAGGAAGGAGAGCAATCGGGAAACGATAGGTAGATCGGGGTGTCATTGGCATAAAGGTTGTATTGAAAGGTTTAAATTATTTGCAAAGTGAGGAAGTTTAAAGTGAGGGAAAGTGTTATTGCAAAGAGGGTGTGATCAGAAAGGTAGGATGTGAACCAGGAGAAGTTGGAGTCTAGAAACTTTTTTCTCTGTTTGTCCCAGCACATGATGTCATGGGCCACAGTGACATTAGGAACTATGTGTTTTAATACGTATTTTATTTAATCCCTTAACAAATTTTTTTTCTAAATTTTTCACCATATTTATCAAAACAATGACATCTAAAGAAAACCCTTCTTGCCCATAAAAAAAACAATATATAACTTGTGTGGGTTCTGTAAACAGGAAAGAATAAAATTACAGCTAAACACGAGCAGCGCAGAAATGTAAAAACAGCCATTGTCACGAAGGGTACAAAAAATAAAATCAGACATTGTTACGAAGGGGTTAAGGCCTTTTTTCAAAACCAGGCTTCACCTATCTGTTAGCTCAGATGTTATTTAAATTTACCGTAAGCAAATGCTCTCTCCCTATAATGTCAAAAGCTGGAGGCTTAGAAATCAATAACTGACTCTCAATGGAGAAAGTGAATTGCAAGTGATTTCTGTCCATGCCACTGTACTTCTAAAGGGACAGGCTAACTGGGGTGTCTTGTCATTTGACCTTCGTAAATGGCTGTGAATATCTTGTAGGGTGGAAGGAACCCTTGGGGCAAGAATCACGTTTGTTGTCATCTCAAATTCCAGGGGCACAGGGTAACAGCTGCCTAGAAACTGGGAAGCTGTTTGGTTTTTAATGTGAAGACACAATGATGTTGAAGTAATTTTAGAGATGAAAATAACTGCATATGTATTCCAACAATCCCTAATCTTCTCATGATAAAGGTCAGAGAAAGGGAGTATTTTAAAGGAAATTGCCTTTACAAATTTTAAAGGACAGCCGATAGCACCTACTGTCTTTTTTGGTTTTTTATCACTGCTGGACTATACATATGCAGGATTGTTATCAATGTTAAAAGAAAAAAAAATCACCTTATGGTTACAATATTGTTTGTATGAGAAGTTGTATTTTAAAAAAAATACTTTTAAGAGAATATGATAATTTTATATATGTTTATATCTTTATGAATAATCATCAAAGGGGTATTTTCTCAATTTCAATTTTCACAGTGTGGCGTACTCTACAACATGCTTTAGGTGATGAAGTATTGTTTTTTCCAGCTCCCTTGTTGTTGCAGACTGAAATCCTATTCTCTGACTATGCCACTTACGTCAATAATAAAATCAAAACTATCAGATATGACATATCTGCACAGTCACCACCCTGCCCGCACCCTCTCTCTGACTTTGCGCCCTCCTACCCACTGACTTCTTCTCCCTTCACTACATTAAATACATTATCTGCTGTCACTGAAGAGGAGGTACACGTGCTCTTCTTCTTCTTTCTCTTCAATACCCAATTAACTAAGTTTCTTGATTCCAACTCCCTACTTGACCCTCTTCAATCTGGTTTTTGCCTCCGACACTCCACTGAGACCGCTCTTACTAAAGTTACTAATGACCTACTCACTGCTAAATCGAAGGGCCACTACTCCATTCTAATCCTACTGGACCTTTCTGCTGCTTTTGACACCGTGGACCACCCTCTTCACCTTCAAACTCTTCATGGTCTTGGTCTCCGTGCTGCCAGACATATCTTCCTCTCCTATCCCTTCACTAACACCTCTCCCCTCTGTCAGTCCCTTCACAGGCTGCCTGTGCACTTCAGGATTCATTTCAAGATCCTGACTCCAAAGCCATTCACAGCGGTTTCCCTACATAAATCTCCTCACTCATCTCTAAATACACTCCTAACCGGTCTCTCAGTTCATCCAATGATCTCCTGCTATCCTCTCCTCTGATTCCTAGATCTCAAGGGCTGCCCCTATCCTCCGGAATGCTCTCCCTCGGCCTATCCGTCTTTCCCCCTGCCTTCGGTCTTTCAAAAAAATACTTACACTAGTGTGGCTGGTCCATCCCTAACTTTGGCACTTTTACCTTTTACCTATTGTGTATACACCCTGACTCCATCTAGAGTGTAAGCTCCTTTGAGAAGGGCCCTCCTCACCTGTTGTTTCTGTACATCATATTATTATGTTACATATTACTTATGTGTATACTTATGGTGTAGACACCCATTGTACAGCGCTATGGAATTTGATGGTGCTATATAAAACAATAATAATAATAATTACAGTCTACAAAAAAGAAATCCATCCTAATCAAGCTTAAACGGAAAAAAAAAAGCAGTACATTTGCTGTAAATTTGTTGTGAATGGTTTAGTCATATACGTATGATGCCATTACGAAGGGATATAACTATTTTGGTTAATTTGAAAAACTATCAATGTGTAGAGAATCCTCACAGAATTCTATTTGCAGAGGTACCTGCAAAGGTTTCCAAAACAAGAGTAGGTGTCCTTTAGAGAAGTACATTCTTGCTGAGGTTTCTTTAAACCAGTATCTTAAAAATATCAGTTGGTCCACATAAGCTGATTACACTTTTTATGTTTAGTTAAGAGCAATGCAGGTTTAACGCTTCTTCACAAAAGATAATTTTCATCTAACATAACAAACAGTGCCATATCCAGATTTAATAGTAACATATGTGTCCAAATCGGGACAGGTATTGAGGGTAGGGTAACCACATGTCCCGGATTACCCAGGACAGTCCCGCAATGGGACTTTAAGTCCCAGGTCCTGGGCAGCCTTAATCCAGGACAATGCATTGTCCCGGAATTGAAACGCCGCCTTTTTCTTTTTTTGACGCGGAAGAGAGAGAGGGCCGCCAAGAATACGTTTTCAGCAACCTCTCGACGCCCCTCACTATAGTCCGCAAGGCTTCTAGCTTGGTTGCGGTGCCGGCATTTCATGCTGAGCGCCGGAATATGACGTCAGCAGAGTGAGGAGGGGGTAGAGAGTGAGAAGGGGTAGAGTGGGTAGAGAGTGAGAAGGGGGTAGAGAGTGAGAAGGGGAGCGGGAGAGGGGGTAGATACTAGATAGTGAGAAGGGGGTAGCTAGTGATAAAGGGGGTGGTAAGAATATTGAAATAAAGAGTGAGCATTAGAGAGAGAATTAATGAATTCATGTGTGGATAAATTGTTTGAATTAGTGAGAGTATGAATTAATGAATTTGTGAGAATGCATTAATGAATATGTGTAAATGATTTGTGTGAATAAATGATTGTGTGAATGAATTATGTGAATGAAAGTGCGAATTTATGAGTGACTGTAAAAGTATGTGTGTCATAGATGTATAATTGATTTGTGGAATGGCAAAGATGGCACAACCAAGGTGTTTGAGACAAAGATGGCACATGCCGGCTGTTTGGGGACAAAGTTGACTCATGCATATTTTTTGGGTACAGGAGCAAAGGGAGTGATTGCATGCTAGGGAGTATGAAGCAGGGCCGAACTTTTCAATATAAAATGTATTGGCAGCAGGATCTAATATTTATATATATATATATATATATATATATATATATTGGCAGCAGGGTCTAATATTAATATACCGTATTTTCTCGATTATAAGACCAGGTTTTTTTCCCCAAGTAAATGCTCTGAAAAATAGCCATTGTCTTATATTCGAGGTCTGATTACAAGACTAAGTGTGTGTGTATGGACAGGTGTGCAAGGGCAGTGTATGTGTGTATATGTGTGTGTAAGGGCAGGTGTGCGTAATGGCAGTGTGTGAAGTTCCTGGGAGGGAGGCTATCATTAGCTGCTGTTGACTACTCTTCAAATGATACTCGGTCAGCATTATGACACCTGGCTGACTGAGAATCATAGGAATTGTAGTTCACAGCTAGCATCTGCAGCTTTACTGTTGACTGCACTAACCATGATGCTCAGCCAGCATCATGGAAGTAGTATGTCTGGCTCAGCCTCATGTGAACTGTAGTTAACAGCAGATGATATGACAGGCGTTAGTTGTGAATTTAAACTCCCACGATGCCTAGTCATGTGGACACCTGGCTGGCTGAGCATCATGGGAATTCTAATTCACAGCTAACATCTACTGTTAACTGTACTTATATCATGGAAGCATCATGGAAGTAGTGTGTCTGGCTGAGCCTCATGGGAATTCGATGTGTTCTTTATTTTTAAAATGCATGACTGTGCTGATAAAAATGTAGCGATGCAAGCGGCATTGTAAAGTGCAATTGTATTGATGAGTTCCACGAGAGTGATTAAAAAAAACAAAAAAGTGTACCTCTTTCACATTTTGAAATGTTGGGAGGTATGGGGTAAGTGTGGCATGTGGGGGGTATCATGGCTTTCTGGAGGCAGAGTCGCATATAGTGGGTTAAAAAGAATAACAGCGAGGCAGAGTGGCATATAGGGGGTTAAAAGGAATATTAGGAAGGCAGAGTGGCATATCGGGGGTTAAAAGGAGTATCAGAGTATCAGGGAGGAAGAGTGGCATATAGTGGGTATAAGGCATATCTGGGAGGCAGAATGGCATTTAAGGGTGTATAGGGCATAACTGGGGGCAGGTTGGCAAATAAAAAGAAAAAATGCATTTTCTTCAATCATACTTTTTATTCAATATGAAAAAATAGTTTACATGTAAATTAATATTTACTAGTAAAACTCATTTCTTATAGGGTAGTCTTATATTAAGGCTTTTTCTTTTTTTCCTAAATTAATATTCAAATTTTGTGGGGTCATCTTATAATCAGGGTCGTCTTATAATCGAGCAGCAGAATCTAATACCGTATTTGCTCGATTATAAGACAAGGTTTTTTCCAGAGCAAATGCTCTGAAAAATACCCCTCGTCTTATAATCAGACCTCAAATAGGTCTGATTATGAGACTGAGATCCAGATCCCCGGCAGCGATGCAGAGGACCTGGATCCTCCTGTGTTAACCCCCCCCAACTTACCGGTGCTTCTGAGTCCCCGGTGCTTAGTCCGGGCTGCGTGTAGAGCTCTACGCGATACAATCGCGTAGAGCTCTACACGCTTCCCGGACTAAGCACTGGGGACCCAGATGCAGGGGACCTGGATCCTCCTGTGTTAACCCCCGACCCAACTTACCGGTGCATCTGAGTCCCCGGTGCTTAGTCCGGGCTGCGTGTAGAGCTCTACGCGATATAATCGCGTAGAGCTCTACACGATACAATCGCGTAGAGCTCTACACGCTGCCCGGACTAAGCACTGGGGACTCAGAAGCACCGGTAAGCTGGAGGGGGGGGGCATAACACAGGAGGATGCAGGGGACCTGCATCCTCTTGTGTTATGCCCCCTCCAACTTACCGGTGCTTCTGAGTCCCCGGTGCTTAGTCCGGGCAGCGTGTAGAGCTCTACGCGATTCGCGTGGAGCTCTACATGCTGCCCGGACTAAGCACCTGGGGCTCAGATGCAGGGGACCTGGACCCTCCTGTGTTATGCGCCCCCCCCAACTCAGAAGCACCGGTAAGTTTGGAGGAGGGAGGGGGAGTGTTAAATGGGGGGTGTAAGGCATTTCTGGAGGCAGAGTGCTCTGTGAAATGCCTTTTAACCCCTTTAATGCCACTCTGCCTCCTGAAATGCCTTAAACCTCCCTATATGCCACTCTTCCCCATTATATGCCTTTTAACCCTCTAAGTGCCAGAGTGGCATATAGGGTTAAAAGGCATATCATGGGGCACAGTGGCATATAGGGTTAAAAGGCATATCATGGGGCACTGTGGCATTTAGAGGGTTAAAAGGCATATCATGGGGCACAGTGGCATATAGGGGGTATAAGACACTTCTGGGGCAGATGTGCATAACTGGGGGGCAGGTTGGAAAATAGAAGGAAATAAAACCAAAATATTTTTCTCAAGCATACCTTTTATTTAAAAAAGTGTTTAAATGAATTAACATTTACTGGTAAAACTTTTTTCCTATAGGGTCGTCTTATATTCAGGCTTTTTCTTTTTTTCCTAAATTAATATTAAGATTTGGGGGGGTCGTCTTATAATCAGGATCATCTTATAATCGAGCCAATATGGTATTTATATATATCGGCAGCAGGATCTAATATTAATATATATTGGCAGCAGAGTCTAATATTTATATATATCGGCAGCAGGGTCTAATATTTATATACCGTATTGGCCCGATTATAGGCCGCACTTTTTCCCACACTTTAAGTCTTTAAAGTGGGGGTGTGCTCTATAATCTGGGTGTAGCACAGGGATGCACAACTCATATCACCTGGCGCCCGGGACATGAGGTTCCAGACGCCTGGCATTTTTTTTCTTTATCATTTAGCCTTGAAGTGGCTAAGCAGCAGGGTTAAGATCTTCGGCACCGCTGCAGGGGACCTGGATCCTCCTCTCTGGCAGCCGGTGGACGTCTGCGCGATGCTCTTCTGCCACGGCTTTTATGACGGAGCGCCGGCGTGACATGACCTTTCGTGCTCCGTCAAAGAAGCCTCAGGCGGAACTACCGGCCAGCAGCAGCGGAGGCATCGACAGCCTGTGAATGTTTGTGCGATGCACACAGATAACTTCCGCTGCTGCCGGCACTTTCGCCGGGTCTTCTTTGACTGAGCGTCGGCATAAAAGCTCCCGGGAATGGTGAGAAGCAGCAGACGTTGTCTACGTGCAGATGTCCACCAGCTGCCCCTGCTAGACACCATGGTGTCGGGGGATGCATTGTTAAGTCTGTGGGAGGGGGGGCAGAGTGGCATATCAAGGGTTATAAAGCATATTAGGGGGCAGAGTGGCATATCTGGAGGGCAGAGTGGCATATCAGGGGTTATAAAGCATATCTGGGGTGTAGAGTGACATAGGGGTTATAAAGCATATCAGGGGGCAGAGTTGTATGTCTGGGGGCAGAGGGGCATGTCTATAAGTAAGGTGCATTATGAATTAAGGGGGAGAACCTTAAAGTGGCTATTTGTTTTCCAAATTTCTGTTTATCTATAACATATGCTGACTAACTGCATTATAGATACCAAAAATTATAAAATATATGTATTACTGTTCATTAGATAAAATACTGCTTTACTATTCCAGTCATGTGCATATTTTCTCAAAAAATATTTTTTTCTTTAAAATAGCACCAAACTTTGAGGGTGCAGCCTATAATCGAGCCAATACGGTATATCGGCCGCAGGGTCTAATATTAAAGACTGAAAACTCTTCAGTTCGGCTGTTATTTTGCTGTCATATTTCAATTACAGTCGTTACTTCAAAGAGATAAGTACATAGTATGTAGTTAAACATGCACGTCTAACGCGTTTATGTATGTATATATATATATATATATATATATATATATATATACCTGTGTGTGTAATATCATGCTCTTCATAGTGTGTCCCCGAATGGCAGAAATAAAATAAAATGGTCACCCTAGTTCAGGGTATGGTTAAGAGGCAACTTGAGGTGGGACTACCTCACATGGATCAGCTGTAGAGCATCACAAGGTGGTTTTGGAAAGCTGGTAGGGTGGTCTGTGCTTCAACAACACAGACCTTCATTAATTTTACAACTCCCTAGGCCAATCAGGTAAGGTCAGGCAATCTCTTTAACTGGTCCAGCTATGTGGGACATTGACCAAAAAAACAGGACTAGACCAGAACATATGATAGGTATGTAGGAATGAATTTGGCACATAAAGTAAAAACATAAGTTAAGACAATTTATATTGATAGAAATTGTGAATGTTTGTAAATGTTCATCTATGGAAAGACAAAATCTAATGACCAAAATGGAAATTGTATCACCCTGCAGTTCATTACTCACATAACTGTAAATGGCAGCAAAATGTCATGGATGGAAAGGGAGAAGAAGAATCAGGGTCTTGTGAGCACATTTTAACTAGGAACAGAGTTAGGAGAAAGGATTGGGAGGAATTTGGTATTAATAAGAGCTTGAAGGTACTTCTCTGTCAGGAATGTAATGAAAAGATGTGGAAACTTCAAAGAAGATCATTTACATAATCAAGTTTATACATTCCCCACAATGTTTATAGGTGGTCATCAACAACTTGTGAAAAATAGACCTCTCCTGGAAGAATTGCTGATATGGCAACCTTAATTCGGCTGTTAAATCAGTTAGTGTCAGTAACGTCTGTGCATATCTCATGTTATATCAAATTAGTGCAGTATAGTATAAAAGTTAGTAACCCTCTGTTTACTCTAGTTTTGTGGAAGTCTGCTTTCTCTTTAATTTCATAATATGGCATAAAAGATTAATATGTAGTTTTCTTTTATAGAAGAAGGTATTAAAAATGTCACAGGCCTGCAGCTTGTTTAGATTATTTTTTCATTTCAGTTTTGCCTGAAACAAGAATAAAATGTGCCATGCTATTATTGAGACAATTACGTTCTATATTAGTTTTTGTAGCAATTAACAAAGTCCATCAGGTTGAAAACTTTTTGTATAGAAAAAAGCCTGACTGATATCAGCCTTTATCTTTCAGTGTACTGGGATATGCCACTGTAAGGTGTTTTCAGATGGATGTAGAGACTTCAATTCATTAGAGTTACTGACCCACAAGGCAGTTGGCAGGAGCATCTGGTACAAGAATAGCATGTATGGCCTTGAATTTATATCATTGGGATTTCTTAAATATTATGTGTCTGATTGAATTATGTAGGGCCAGCTCTCTTGCTGAGAAATATTCTAAGAATGGTCCTTTATAATCATAGTAAACTCATAAAGTTGAAAGAACCATTTGAATATTAATTATGCATAATGATGAACAAACATGACCCTTCTTGCTCTTGGTTTGGGCCTTCATAAAACAAAGTGAAATGTTCAACCCATCTGCTGATACCCAGATTCGTGTATGCACCTCTTTTACGTTGCTGGAATACAACATTAATCCATCTCCAAAGCTCTCTTTGGATTTGAGCACCATCAAATCTGTGCAAATCAATCGTACTAATCATATTAGTCTCCAGCCAAAGAAAAATACCGTGTATTTTTAAAGACATTATCGTAGCTACTTTAAATGAAATCAAACATAAAATGACCAAGAAAATAAGATGCTCATTAGAAAATGTAAATTGTTGTCATATTGTCACGTACAAGTAAATGGGAGACACCGTAGTCAGGTAGGACTCCAAGACAGAACAAGTTCAGACAAGCCGAGGTCAGGATTCCGGAGAGCAGGATAGCCGATAAACGTAGCCGAAGTCAGGATTCAGGAGATCAGGATAAACGATAAACAAGCCGAGGTCAGGATACAGGAAAACAACGTAGTCAGGCGAGCCGAGGTCAAACACAGGAATCAGGCAGGTAAACGCTATCTGGGTGCTAGCACAAGGCATAGACGACCATCAGAAGGCAAAGGTGAAACTGCTCTGAGGGGTTTAAATGGAGAACCGCGGAGGAAGTCTGAATCTCCCATCAGCCCCTCATGACATCACTTCCGGTGTCTGTGACTCGCGGCCATCTTGTGGATGGCGTAATCTCCCTTCATAAATTCCTCCAGTATGTGAGTTCGCCACTAGAGGTCGCGCATGCGCAGCAGCAGGACGCCGTGTACCAGGAGGTCTGCCTCTCCTGCGCGGCACTTCGGAGGAAGGCAGCGGAAGCGGCCTTGCGGTGGAGGGGGGTCTCCCTCTCCCTCGTGGTGGCTGCTGCGGAGGTGGCCGTGCGGTGGGGGGTCTCCCTCTCCTCCGTGGGGGCTGCTGCGGAGGTGGCCGTGCATTGGAGGGGGGTCTCCCTCTCCTCCGTGGTGGCTGCTGCGGAGGTGGCCGTGCGTTGGAGGGAGGTCTCCCTCTCCTTCGTGACGGCTGCTGTGGAGGTGACCGTGCGTTGGAGGGGGGTCTCCCTCTCCTCCGTGGTGGCTGCTGTGGAGGTAATCGTGCGTTGGAGGGGGGTCTCCCTCTCCTCCGCGGCGGCTGTTGCGGCAACGTGGGAACCGAGGACAGGTGAGTAACAGTACCCCCTCTCAAAAGGGCGCCCTCAGGGCGACCACCAGGACGAGAAGGGCGTCTTGCGTGGAAGGCACGTATCAATTGTGGTACTGAAAGGCGTGCCGCTGGTACCCAGGAACGTTCTTCTGGACCGAGTCCTCTCCACTGTACGAGGTACTGTAGACTGCCTTGTTGTCGCCGGGAATCAAGAATGGCCTGGGGGATACGACTCTCCAAACCCCTCCTGGAAGTCTCAGCAGTAGACTGTGCCCCTCGGGTATACTGGTTGCAGACTAGAGGTTTCAGCAAGGAGGCGTGAAATACCCGAGGAATACGAAGCATTCTGGGGAGCGAGAGTTCGTACGCCACCGGATTAATCCGGCGTAGAACCGGAAAGGGCCCAATAAAACGCGGAGCCAATTTCATAGAAGGAACCCGGAGTCTCAGGAACCGCGTGGACAACCAAACCCTATCACCGGGTTGGTACGAGGGATTGGGAGATCGCTTCTTGTTGGCCTGTCTCTGCTGGAGCTGAGCAGCACGTTCCAGGGCTGAGTGAACAGAGGCCCAGGTGGCACGGATGGAAGCGAGTCTCTCCTCCAGATCTGGAACAGGTGAAACCGGTAAAGTCCCTGGGAGAGACTGCGGGTGGAGGCCATAAAGGCAGAAAAACGGAGAGATCCTGGTAGCCTCCTGGAGTGTGTTGTTCCTCGCAAATTCAGCGAACGGCAGTAGATCGGCCCAGTCATCCTGGTGGTCATTAATAAAGAGGCGCAAGTACTGTTCTAGGTGCTGATTAGTCCTCTCCACCAGGCCGTTCGTCTGAGGGTGATACGCAGAGGAGAAAGCCAAGGTGATTCCCAAGGACTTAGTAAAGTCGCGCCAGAATCTAGCAACAAACTGGGTCCCTCTGTCCGACACAATCTCAGACGGTACGCCGTGCAGGCGAACGATGTCCCGAATGAACACATCCGCCAAAGTAGAGGCGTTGGGAAGCTTCTTAAGCGGGATAAAATGAGCCATCTTTGAAAAGCGGTCAACCACCACGAGAATCACGGTATGGCCCTTTGAAGGAGGCAGCTCGACAATAAAGTCCATGGCCACATGAGTCCAAGGAACCGAGGGACAAGGGAGTGGCTGAAGTAGTCCAGCAGGACGTGTACGACAGGACTTATTGGCAGCGCATTTGGTGCATGAGTGGACGAAGGCTGTAGTGTCCCTCCCCCAGTGGGGCCACCAAAAAGCTCGAGAAATTAGGTCCTTGGTGCGCGCTACTCCAGAATGTCCCGAGGTTCTAGCGCCATGAAGCGTGCGTAGCACAAGGGTGCGTAAGCTAGGAGGCACAAATAGTTTCCCAGGAGGTAAGGAGGGCGGAGCTTGTCCTTGAAAGCGAGAAATACGATCCAGCAGGGGAGTATACCCACGTAGATGAATGGCAGCGATGACCTTGGCAGGGGGAATAATGGGTTCGGGTTCCCCATTCTCCTCCTCTGGTCGCGTATGCATACGGGACAATGCATCCGCCTTGGTGTTCTTAGAGCCTGGACGATACGTCAACACAAACGGAAATCGGGATAGAAACAAGGCCCATCTAGCCTGGCGTGGATTGAGGCATTTAGCAGATTCCATGTACTGGAGGTTCTTGTGATCTGTCAAAATTAAGGTAGGTACAGAGGCTCCCTCCAGCAGGTGACGCCACTCCTCCAAAGCAAGGATGACAGCCAATAACTCCTTATTCCCGATGTCATAGTTCCTCTCAGCCGCAGAAAAGTGCCGAGAGAAGTACCCACAAGGGTGCAGCGGTCCGCTGTATGATGCGCGTTGAGAGAGAACGGCACCAACCCCAGATTCCGAAGCATCTACTTCCAGGACAAACGGTAGATGCGGGTTGGGATGCCGTAGCACCGGGGCAGACGTGAATCTCTCCTTGAGAATAGTGAATGCAGATACTGCCTCCGAAGACCACTCCGCGACTTTGGCACCTTTCTTTGTCAAGTCCGTTAGAGGTGCAACGATCTTGGAGTAGTTGCGAATTAAACGCCGATAATAGTTGGCAAATCCAAGGAAACGTTGAAGAGCCTTGAGGCTCCCGGGCTGCGGCCAGTCCTTGATTGCTTGAACTTTGGATGGATCCATGTCGAACCCCTCAGGAGTGATAACGTACCCCAAAAACGTCACTTTGCGAGTCTCGAAGACGCACTTCTCTAATTTAGCAAATAATCCGTGTTGCCGAAGACGGGACAGTACACGACGGACCTGTTCGCGATGAGAAGGCAAGTCTGTAGAGTAAATGAGGATGTCGTCTAAATAGACCACGACAAACTGCTGGAGGAAATCTCTGAGACAGTCATTGATAAAGTCCTGAAACACCGCCGGGGCGTTGCATAATCCGAACGGCATGACTAGATACTCATAGTGTCCCGAACGCGTATTGAACGCAGTTCTCCACTCATGACCGGCACGGATACGGACAAGGTTATAGGCCCCACGAAGATCCAGTTTAGTAAAGATCGTAGCCCCTCGTAACCTGTCGAATAGTTCAGAGATGAGGGGAATCGGGTAGGAGTTACGTCTTGTGATCTTATTCAACCCTCTGTAATCAATGCACGGTCTCAACTCTCCATTCTTCTTCTTAACAAAAAAGAACCCGGCACCAGCAGGAGATGTAGACCGACGGATAAAGCCACGCTTGAGATTCTCCTCGATGTAGGTCTCCATAGCCTTGGTCTCAGGAACGGATAGCGGATAGACCCGGCCTCTGGGTGGCATAGTACCTGGAAGGAGATCAATCGGGCAATCATACGGTCTGTGTGGGGGCAACTTCTCTGCCTCCCTCTTGTCAAAGACATCCGCAAACTCCTGGTATTGTCTGGGAAGAGCTGTAGTAACGGTCTCCAAGTCAGAGGACATACTGGCCAGTTTGACTGGTTTGATGCAATGCTCCTCACACGTTCGACTCCAAGAGGTAATCTCTCTAGTAGTCCAATCGATGGTGGGATTGTGCGTCTGTAGCCACGGAAAGCCCAGAATGACTGGAGTAGAGGGAGAGCAGATAACCAGGAACTGAAGCATCTCATTATGAATCATGCCCACGGAGATTGTCACCGGTGTAGTAATATGGGTGACCTGGGCAGGATGCAGAGGTCTGCCATCAATGGCCTCGAGTCTCACAGGAATGTCCTTAAGTGTCGTGGGAATATGCTGTTGGTCACAGAAACCGGCATCGATAAAGTTCCCAGCAGCACCCGAATCCAGAAAGGCCTCTGTGCAAACAAACCCCGCGGGCCAGGACACCCGAATCGGAACAGTCATTCGAGTGTTACTTGAGTCAGAGGACATACCCAGCACACCCAAAGCAGGTCCTCTGAACCACTCTAGGTGCTGGCGTTTCCCGACTTCTTAGGACAAGAACTTGCCCAATGCCCTGCCGTGCCGCAGTACAAACAGAGCCCCTCTCTGTGTCTCCTGGATCTCTCATGCTCTGACAAATGGGTAGTCCCCAGTTGCATGGATTCCTCAAAGGCTGAGGAATTCATAGGTGGTGGTATGAACTGGGGAACAGCACGCACAAGATGACGAACTCCTCTGTCACGTGCTTTCAAGTCGTCCCGCTGTGCCTGTCGCTCACGGAGTCGAAGATCAATCTGTGTGATGTAAGCTATTACAGAGTCTAGGTCAGACGGTAGATCTCGAGCAGCAATCTCGTCTTTTAAAGTCTCTGATAGCCCGTGCAAAAAGGCTGCAATCAGTGCTTCATTAGTCCAATCCACTTCAGCCATTAGGGTGCGACATTCTATAGCATAGTCCATCAGAGAACGTTCCCCTTGGCGAATATTGAAAAGAGAGGACGAAGCAGTGGAACTCCTGCCTGGAACGTCGAATACAGAACGTAGTGCAGACACAAATTCGGAGTAGGAACGAACCACCGAAATGTCTCTCTCCCACAGAGGTGAAGCCCATGCCAGTGCCTTGTCGGTCAGGAGCGAAATTACGTATCCCACCTTAGCGCGGTCAGAAGCAAAGGCATAAGGAGAAAGTTCGAAATGAATTTCGCATTGGTTAAGGAAACCACGACAAGTAGTAGGATCTCCTCCATAACGTTGTGGCGGCGGAAGGTTCGTAGGAGCATGAACCATGGAGACTGGAGCCGGGAGGGAGGCTGGCGGAGGTGCTACTGCTGGAGACTGTGCCGGTAATCCGGGATCAGTGCGCTGAAGGAGGATCTGGAATGCCTGGGTAAACTGCTCCAGACGATGATCCATCTCATCCAGCCGAGCCTCACACGGATCTTGAAGTCCCACCGAAGCGGGTCTCATGATGGCCTTCTGATTCTGTCACGTACAAGTAAATGGGAGACACCGTAGTCAGGTAGGACAAGTTCAGACAAGCCGAGGTCAGGATTCCGGAGAGCAGGATAGCCGATAAACGTAGCCGAAGTCAGGATTCAGGAGATCAGGATAAACGATAAACAAGCCGAGGTCAGGATACAGGAAAACAACGTAGTCAGGCGAGCCGAGGTCAAACACAGGAATCAGGCAGGTAAACGCTATCTGGGTGCTAGCACAAGGCATAGACGACCATCAGAAGGCAAAGGTGAAACTGCTCTGAGGGGTTTAAATGGAGAACCGCGGAGGAAGTCTGAATCTCCCATCAGCCCCTCATGACATCACTTCCGGTGTCTGTGACTCGCGGCCATCTTGTGGATGGCGTAATCTCCCTTCATAAATTCCTCCAGTATGTGAGTTCGCCACTAGAGGTCGCGCATGCGCAGCAGCAGGACGCCGTGTACCAGGAGGTCTGCCTCTCCTGCGCGGCACTTCGGAGGAAGGCAGCGGAAGCGGCCTTGCGGTGGAGGGGGGTCTCCCTCTCCCTCGTGGTGGCTGCTGCGGAGGTGGCCGTGCGGTGGGGGGTCTCCCTCTCCTCCGTGGGGGCTGCTGCGGAGGTGGCCGTGCATTGGAGGGGGGTCTCCCTCTCCTCCGTGGTGGCTGCTGCGGAGGTGGCCGTGCGTTGGAGGGAGGTCTCCCTCTCCTTCGTGACGGCTGCTGTGGAGGTGACCGTGCGTTGGAGGGGGGTCTCCCTCTCCTCCGTGGTGGCTGCTGTGGAGGTAATCGTGCGTTGGAGGGGGGTCTCCCTCTCCTCCGCGGCGGCTGTTGCGGCAACGTGGGAACCGAGGACAGGTGAGTAACACATATGTTCTTTAAATCTTTTGAAAATAGCATTTACATAAGCACCTGCCTATGGCTCATCATTGTTGTGTATGGCAACCAACGGAGGATTTACTTACATTACTGCGACACTCAGTATTGTATCGTAATTTATTTTTTCTTAAAGGGACAAATTCTATGCATTTCTTGATCTTCGTGGAAACCTGTATCATATATGTAAAATGGGGACCCCATTATTTATTGTTTAGTTAAGGGCCACTAAAAACCTATAACCCCCAAAAGTACAGATAACCTCTTCTCCTGGATTACACTTGCTATATGTGCACACTTACACAGAACAAGAATTAAGTTGATAGAACCATCTGTATTTCTGATTAATGTTTTAATAGAATGGGTATGAGTGCATTTCAAATATTTCCAAGAGTGAAAATTTTCAGTTAAGAAATTGTCATTAAATAGTAATGATCTCTGAAGGTGGTGTGCAATACTAGAAATCTAGAGGTGATGAATTGAATGGTTCTGCCTTAGAACTATATATCATATTTTAAAATATTCCCAGAGAGTGTAACGTGAAATATTTTCCTATGTATTTAGTGTCCACGAATATATTTGCATGTGATCATCATTTTATCTATCAATCTATCTAATTTACCTCTTCCAGTCCATCTGTCTGTCCATGTGTTTGTCAGTGTGCTTAAATTCAAATAAAACTAGTTGTTTAAAAAATTCTTTTCTTAATCCAGTGAACAGATTTTACTCAAAATAGCCATTTATTTTCATTATGTCAATTAAGAAAATATGTAATTTTTTTTATACAGCATGCTGATACAAAAAAGAAAAGAGATGCAAATTACAACTCATGTATAATTTATAGCCAACTCCAAATAATACAATGCATTTTTTATAAAAGAGTTAGGAGGAATTTTTAGCTCATTTGTATGTCATGTGACCAGATGGAACATGATTATGGTTTAAAATTAGCCATGACTGTGTTTTCTTCCTGAACTACAATACATCCGTTTATTTTGTTTAAAGGGGAACTGCTACCTTCCCAGCTTTAATCATAACTACGTTCATTTATTAAGACTATTCATAGTAGACTAGTGCATTCGGATTCATACGAATTACAAATTTGGTGGTTAGTATGAAGCCATGAAAATGAAGCCACAAAGAAAACTAAGCAAAAAGCTCTGACTTTTTGTCTGGAATTTGTGGGCCCTTTCATTCCCACTCTCAATCTCGTTCACTCTCACACAGATGTTTCCCTATCTTATCAGCCAACCACTCCTGCTTCTGCTTTCACGTCTACTTCCGCTTCCACATCTTCTTGTTTCTCTTTTGTCTTCTATCTGAGGTCAGCTGAGAAGGTAGGGAAATAGTGGGAGAGGAACAGTGAAATAGAATGAGAGTGAGAGCGAATGAGACCAACAGGCAACGAATTTTGTTCCCAAAATAAAAATACCCCTTGATTTTCATCTCAACTGAAGGGACAGGGAACATAATTTGTTGCCTAAAAACAAATGGGCCAAAACTGAATATAAAGTTTGTCTGAGTTGTGTGGGCACATCTCTAGTTCCTAATTTGTTGTTTTCTTTGTCAACCAGCGTAATTGTTTAAGCTGCTGCTAAAACTTCAGCTGTCATAGACGTGGGCACACTTGATGATGATCAACTAATCAAGGGCATTAGAGTAGCAGCACCTGTCTTTTACTTAGCCTTTTAATGAGGGTGTATTTCATTTTTGACACATGGCTTCTCCACTTTGGCTTTATTTTTGATGAATAAATTGACGCTGTGTAATATATCATGTGTTGTGTTTATTCTGTGTTAACACCAATACATAGATGTATTTAATATATTGTGCTATGTAGGAATTTTGAGATGTGATGGTCATCTTTATTAATCCTTCCACCATATTAGCAAAGAAAATACAATTTAAACACTACACCTCTGTTGTAGAAAATCCAAAGCATCGCTACATATCGTGAAAAAGTACAGAGCATGAGCTGTGAGGAGGTGAATGCATCCGTGGAGGCTGGAAGACAATACAGCCACAATACAGTTATTCTGTGTGTACACTGTGTCCCAGAGAATAATGCTTGTCATTCTTAGAGTCTGTGAGTGTTGAAGCAGAGCAATAAGCATACCTGGGAACTTCTGGGCTCCGGCTATCCGGAACCTTCCCATGAGGAACATTTATTTCAAAGATGGAGACATATTAGAACAAAGTGTCATAATCTTAAACTAGAGGGTTAGAAGTCTAGATGTAACGTAAGGTGTTTTACTTTAGAAGCTGATACAGTGAGAGAATGTAAACATGCCTGTGATAGATATAAAGCTTTCCTGAATCTATGACCATCTCAAGACTGATTAATGTGTTAAAAAATATATATATACATTAAACTGAATCATACATATTCATTAAACATAAATGTTTAGTTGTTTCTTAAACCCTTTACTGTGTAAAATAATGAATGATGTATTTAGCTTGTATGACATTCTTTTAAGTAGCCCATGTTCTTGTGTTAGAAGCAGTATGGAGTCGACGAAAGAGTAAGCTAAGTTCAGCGCCAAGGGCAACCCAAGGGTTATCAGCAGCTAAATGTATTACTTCAAGTTGCTGCACCTGTGTATTAAATCATTCTCTTGTTATGGGAGCCTGAACATAACATTTATTATGTTTTCCTGAGAGGAGTCCTACTTTTTTACAGTGAAATTATAATACTATTTTATATTATCATGGTAATTCATTCAGGTGAAAAAGAAAAGAAAAATAAGTTGGAAAAACTTTCAAGAGGTATTTTGTTTGTTCCTGCTGGATACAAAGATTTTCAGCCTATGTGATTGTGTAATGCGCCTACTAAGATTTTCTTTTTTCAGGCTATGTGAAGTGCTGTCTGTTTTTTAGATTATTTTTAAGATTGCCTAAACAGGAAAAGTCTTAAATGCCATTGGTTTTGTCTATATTTTAAAGCATGCATCTTTCATATATGTATTATTATTATTATTATTATTATTATTATTATTATATTATTACTTTGCAACACGAAGCATTAATTATCTTTTATAGGTCTGTGTTAGTCACTGTCAAAACCACTAGAACTTGCATTGCCAATAACAGTTATGCAAATGTGTCATAAAACATCTTAATATACTTATTTTGTGTTATTTAAATGGCTTACTTTATAAATCTCCACAGTATATACTTTTTAGTTGTTTTAAACATCGGGACTTATATTTATGTTTTGATTGACATACAACTACAATTAATATGTAAAATTAACTTATAAGTAATACATTTCCAGAAGCAGAAGTGATTAACATCACAATTCTCTTAAAATTAGTTTGGAATCTTCCCAGAAAGATATTAAGAATGTAAGCTGAGTCTTTTGTTTTTCAGAAATATACCACTGGGATTTGAAGACATAAACAGACTCACATAAGAAATAAAGAAGCAAGTTCTTTTCAGTTATGCCTGCCTTCTGGGAATTCTGCGTAGGAATGTGGGTGATTGTGAATCTTTATGATCTATTTTGCATGATTTAATAATACTTAAAATAACTTCATTGAATTTTTCCCTTTCTTAAATTCAAATAATGAGACTGATGAAAAATGAGAAAAGCATTCCTCCCAATACAACATTTATGGTTCATCCCAATATTATTTCTTATATATATTCTTTTTATATCAGCTGTGACTATTATTTTTAATAATTTCAGAGCATGTATATGGAATATTCTCAGATTCCAGAGAATCATGAAATTCAAAATAAAGGCAACCCTGAATGCAGAAAAATAAAATGCAATGTATTAAATGTATAGAAAAGCTCAAAGGGCATGTAAGGACATACTCTAAAATAAATAGAGCAATATAACTTGCTGAAAACCACATGAAAATCAGTTCAATACCAAATTTACCTACTGATGAATGCTACAATCTTCTTTATAACAAATCACTCAGATCCCCCAGAAAAGTCTGCCTACCATGTAGAAATACACTGGAGGGAGATCATATTCTAAATACCAGTGCATTGTGTATAACTCCCTATCTTTAGTGCCACAAATTAGCTGGTAAGGAAGAGAAGGCATTTGACAAAATCAGCCAATATTATTGATGCTATTTAACTTTGGTTTTTATAATAATAAAATAATAGTAATATTTTTATAGTAATTTTATAGTAATGGTAATGGTTTTTATAATAATAAAATAATAGTAATATTTTCCCATTCATTTTTGATTATGTTCCTTTCATATGTCATTTTGATGTTAAATCATATAAAATATTTTATTTTGCTACATTCAGGGCTGTCGTTATTTTGAAATCATACTATTTGAACATAGTAGCTTATATTGTTTTTTTATGTTGTTTAAGGAAGGACATCTATTGTGCTGATCTTGAGAATAGAAATATGTATAAATGTACAATTCATTGGTGCTTTACAAAGCGCTAATGCGTACTATATCACGTACATTGCATTATAAAAAGGCCCCTCACTGCATAGAACTGAAAACATTCTATGAAACATGATTGTATTATAAAATTCAATCGCAAGTGTCTTAGCTATATGATTGCTGTGGATATTGGGGTTGACAACACATTTAAGATAATAATACAGAGTCATTAAAAGACAGAATTTTGTTGAATTGTTGGGAATTCTGAAAAAAAGGAAATTTCATTTTGATAATTAAAAAATGGATTATGCCATCTGACTTTGAGATTTTAACAACACATCTGTTTGTTAGCTGGTTTGTTATGTTATTCAATATTTATTTCCCTGTATTCAAATGTGTTAAGAAAACATTGTTTGAAAATTAAATTCCACAAGGCTGGCTTTATAGGCCAATCCAGCACTGAAGGGTTTAATCAAGACTAAATGCTATACAAAGTTCTCCCTATCCTCGTGAGGAATCTATATATTCAACACTTCCTGTACTCTTGCTAGAGACTGAAAAAAAGTGTAACCATAGTGATAGAATAGAAATGATTTCCTTTGTTCTGAGGCTTCAATATGAAGCAACCATTATAGTTCTCAAGGTCAAACTTATATTAGCAAAGAGTCAAAAACTAAGAAAATTTGCTGAATTAGACAAAAAATATAATTTGTTTTCTACATTATAGATTGTGTGAAAATTGAGAGATTTTCATGCAAAAATTACACACATGATTTTACAAAACAAATTTCTGGAGCAGCGATGGTGAACATGTGCCACAATGGGCTTGCCAAGGCCTCTGTTGTGGCCAACTAAATGGTTATTGTTTTATATCATCCCACAATAAATGCAGTGCAAGATCTCTTCATAGATGCTAAGTACCAAGATATTATGTCATACGCCAGCACTTAGTATTGAAGCCACGCACTGGGACAGAGCACTGAAATTGAGGTCTATGTGAACAGACCTCACGTTTTTTTCTTTTTGACAAAAACTTCAACTAGACTGAAGTCAAGAAACCATTGCCCACCCTCCTGGCATTGAAAGTGCACGCACCTTTGGGAAGAAAAAAACATAATTATCAGTTAGCAGTTGAGCAGGAACATGTTTATGTTTCCATGTTACCAGCAGCCTTGAATATTTGGGAGCTACATTGCATCATCTGTTGACTTGAACAAGTCTCATAGACTTCAATGAATGTCTATGTATAAATCAACTTTTCTTCCAAACACTAAGGATCCCTGGTGCATGGGGGTATATAAAGATAGATAGATATATGTGACTGTGAATGTCAGCAAGAAATTGGACAACACCAGTTCAATGAGTTGAATAAGCAAGAGCTTCTCTATTCAAGTGTGCACAGGGGAGAGTCCAGTTCAGTGACTTCTCCACCCCCTCCTTATTTCTTTAACAATACAGTGGGGCAAAAAAGTATTTAGTCAGCCACCAATTGTGCAAGTTCTCCCACTTACAAAGATGAGAGAGGCCTGTAATTTTCACCATAGGTACACTTCAACTATGAGAGATAGAATGAGACAACAAAGTCCATAAATCACATTGTCTGATTTTTAAAGAATTTATTTGTAAATTATGGTGGAAAATAAGTATTTGGTCAATAACAAAAGTGCATATCAATACTTTGTTATATACCCTTTGTTGGCAATGACAGAGGTCAAACGTTTTCTGTAAGTCTTCACAAGGTTTTCACACACTGTTGCTGGTATTTTGGACCATTCCTCCATGCAGATCTCCTCTAGAGCAGTGATGTTTTGGGGCTGTCGCTGGGCAACACGGACTTTCAACTCCCTCCAAAGGTTTTCTATAGGGTTGAGATCTGGAGACCGGCTAGGCCACTCCAGGACCTTGAAGTGCTTCTTACGAAGCCACTCCTTCGTTGCCCGGGCGGTGTGTTTGGGATCATTGTCATGCTGAAAGACCCAGCCACATTTCATCTTCAATGCCCTTGCTGATGGAAGGAGGTTTTCACTCAAAATCTCACGATACATGGCCCCATTCATTCTTTCCTTTACACGGATTAGTCGTCCTGGTCCCTTTGCAGAAAAACAGCCACAAAGCATGATGTTTCCACCCCCATGCTTCACCATAGGTATGGTGTTCTTTGGATGCAACTCAGCATTCCTTCTCCTCCAAACACGACGAGTTGAGTTTCTACCAAAAAGTTCTACCTTGGTTTCATCTGACCATATGACATTCGCCCAATCCTCTTTTGGATCATCCAAATGCTCTCTAGCAAACTTCAGACGGGCCCGGACATGTACTGGCTTAAGCAGGAGGACACGTCTGGGACTGTATGATTTGAGTCCCTGGCGGCGTAGTGTGTTACTGATGGTAGCCTTTGTTACTTTGGTCCCAGCTCTCTGCTTCTCTCTGCCGTTCTTGTGATCATTTTGACACCACGGGGTGAGATCTTGCGTGGAGCCCCAGATCGAAGGAGATTATCAGTGGTCCTGTATGTCTTCCATTTTTGAATAATTGCTCCCACAGTTGATTTCTTCACACCAAGCTGCTTGCCTATTGCAGATTCAGTCTTCCCAGCCTGGTGCAGGTCTACAATTTTGTTTCTGGTGTCCTTCGACAGCTCTTTGGTCTTGGCCATAGTGGGGTTTGGAGTGTGACTGTTTGAGGTTGTGGACAGGTGTCTTTTATACTGATAACAAGTTCAAACAGGTGCCATTAATACAGGTAACGAGTGGAGGACAGAGGAGACTCTTAAAGAAGATGTTACAGGTCTGTGAGAGGCAGATATCTTGCTTGTTTGTAGGTGACCAAATACTTATTTTACGGAGGAATTTACCAATGAATTCATTAGAAATCCTACAATGTGATTTCCTGTATTCTTTCCCCCCATTCTGTCTCTCATATTTGAAGTGTACCTATTGTGAAAATTACAGGCCTCTCTCATCTTTTTAAGTGGGAGAACTTGCACAATTGGTGGCTGACTAAATGCTTTTTTGCCCCACTGTATATAGGCAGAAACTGCAAAAAAACAGCATTAAAAACTAGACATCTGGTGATGTAGACTACCAAATATTGTCATAGAAACATAGAAACATAGAAAGTGACGGCAGATAAGAGCCAGAAGGCCCATCCAGTCTGCCCAACCTCTGAGTACTCTCCTTTAGTACTTGCCCTTATCCTATATCTAGCTTGGCATTATGCCTATCCCATGCTTGCTTAAATGACTTTACTGTATTCATGGACCTGTTTATCCGATTTGTGAATTCCGCTAATTTACTAACAGGTGCTATTTTTACAGAGGTCAGGAAAAGGACAACTTCTTCTCCGGTGTGGAGAACTTTCGATTCTTTCGCAACAAGGCACTTAGAGCAAAAAGAATCATACCGCACATACACATTTAACCCATTCATACAAGACAAAAGCAAGACAAAAACAAGACAAGCAGGACAAAATGGTTGCTGTAATGGTAGCTGCAAATTATGAATATCTTCAACTTCCACATGACTTGTCTGCTATTTTTTTACTTGCATTTCATACAAGGGAGTAATTGCGACTTGAGAGTTATTTTCTGCGTCAATTTGAGTTGCCTATTCAATAAACAAATTGCCAAATAATGCATAGTTGCTGTTCAGTCTTAAATTTTTGTCAACTTTCTCTGCACCACACTGAGCTACTTCTTTATGGCAATGCAACAGTCCTACATAGATTTTCATTAACCAGAGTGTATCACAGGCAATGCTAAATTCCTACATAGATTTTCATTAGCCAGAGTGTATAACAGGCAAAATAACAACTGGAACTCAAACAAAAGACTGGACCAAGACTGGATTAAGGAACATGGGGGTCACAGCACTTCTACAAAAAAGTATTTTCTTCCACCCAACTATATTTCACTTCAACACAAATAAAACATGACATAAAATAAGAAAAAAAATATTGCATATTCATTTGCATTCCTTAATGATGTCACAACCAGTACCTACTAAAAAGCTGTGGAAAGATGCCCATTAGGACGTACTGCCTCATTATATTGTAGCAGGGCCCTCTCTTTGACAGCCTGGACTCCCCCTTATCAGGAGAAGCCAGCATTACTTTTAAAATTGCCTTGCTCAAAAATTGACAATGGCACATGCACCAGATGATTATTTACAGCCAAACAATATTATTATGTAATGATTTAAATATTTATAAATTTACAAATGTAAACTATCCAATTATCACTTCCTTTTATATAAAAAAATGTGTTATCCATACACTTCTGCCAAAGAAAATTATGCTTTTATGCAGCTAATAAGACCAGTAATCCCCTAACTCACATGCAGTGCCAACTTCATGTAACATGATGCTCACTGTTTCTTATGGGTCATAACTGTAAAAACTCTTCTAAGCATTTATAGAAATTGCAGAGTAGCAAATGAATTCTGCCTTTGAAAAAAATTATAATAGCAACAGAGGTGGGTTCCAGTGGTAGAATGCAAGCCTGAGGAATTTGTTTTTATTATAAGAGCACAAAATATACATCTACTATATTGTATTGAATGCCATTGTGCTATTCAGAGGCAGATAACTTATATAATTGACTGTGACTGGTGAATTATGGGTTAATCTATATGTCTGACTAAATACCACCAAAAATGTCCAATTGTGTAACCAGGGTCATTTAGGTTTTAGGGAATTGAGGCACACAATAATGTGATTCTGTTAATAACCTGGGGTCTTATATTTAGCTTTACGTATACAGTGGCAAGAAAAAGTAAGTGAACCCTTTTGTAATTGCCAGCATTTATGTATAAATTTTGTCTTAAAATATGGAAAGATCTCAATCTACATTACAATAATGAACAATCTTTTTTAACTGATATACAAATTATTGTATTGTATAATGCGCCATTCAAATATGGCTAATGACTTCAACAAAAGCTAATTGGAGTCAGGAGTTAGCAAATCTGAAGTTCAATCAATTAAACTGTACTGGCTCATGCCACTAGAGCTACATAATTTGCTATTCTCAAGAAGCATCTGCTGATGTGAAGCATGCTTAAAATGTATGTCCAGCCAAGGCTACTTGTTCATCTTGACCTGTTATAGCCTAGTTGTGTAATGTTCTTTAAAACACATTGGGGTGTCTAGTTTTAAAAAATATATGGTTTGATGGGGTATTTTGCATTGGCTGGCTTCAAAGATACTACAAATAGCACATGGGGCAGAATTACCAGATTTGGAAAAAATGGTTTTGAAATAGCAAAATTCTGCTTGTAATTATTGCTCTAAAATGTGCAGAAAAAAAAACATAAAAACATTGGGTATTTCTATTTAGCAGGTTTTTTCATTAGCTTATATACAGGAGTAAAATATTTTTGTAAGTAATAGTCAGAAAAAAGTATTTTTTTTTCAAAATGTTTCACCATATTTTATGTTAAAATAGCCATTGTCAGGGTGATAGGTCCAAATTAGAGAACAGAAGGCCTATCTATTGCCAATATTTAGTTAATAGGACAAATAGTCATTCATCTAGATCACATCTATATGGGAACACCTAAATCCCTTCATGTTTAGTGACGTACCAGCTACGTAAAAAATACAATATACCGTATTGGCTCGAATATAGGTCGCACTTTTTTCCCCCACTTTAAGACTTTAAAGTGGGGGTGCGGCCTATATTTGGGGTCTAGCGCCCGACGCCCGGGACATGCAGTCCCGGGCGCCGGGCAGGCAGCGGGGGTAGGATACAGATCCCCCGCAGCGGTGCAGGGGACCCGTATCCTACTCCCCGATACGCTCAGACAGCCTCCCCTGCCAGCACTTCCCACGGGGGGGGGTGCCGGCACGGGAGGTTGTCTAAGCGCATCGTGTGGATGCGTTTTACCTCTGCATCCCCCCCCCGGACTTACCGGAGCAGACTCCCGGGTGTCTTACGGGGTCGGCGGGGGACATCTACGCAATACAACTTCCGGTGCCGGCACCGGAAGTTGTATTGCGTAGATGTCCCCCGCCGGCCCCGCAAGACACCCGGGAGTCTGCTCCGGTAACTTGGGGGGAGGCAGAGGAGGACAGTGCCAGCGTATCTCGGGGAGGGGGGACAGTGCCAGCGTATCTCAGGGAGGGAGGACAGTGCCAGCGTATCTCGGGGAGGGAGGACAGTGCCAGCGTATCTCGGGGAGGGAGGACAGTGCCAGCGTATCTCGGGGAGGGAGGACAGTGCCAGCGTATGTCGGGGAGGGAGGACAGTGGTAGCGTATCTCGGGGAGGGAGGACAGTGGTAGCGTATCTCAGGGAGGGAGGACAGTGGTAGCGTATCTCGGGGAGGGGGGAGAGTGGCAGCATGTTTTTTTGGTGCTTTTTTAAAGAAAAAAACTTTTTCTTTAAAAAAGCACCAAACTTTTAGGGTGCGGCCTATATACGGGGGCGGCCTATATCCGAGCCAATACGGTATATTTAACCTAATAAAATGGTATGTGACCATTGATTGATGGCCTTTTTGAAAAGTAGGAGATGCATATGCCACATATGCCACATAAAGAACACATAACTCACTGTATGATTAAGAAAAAGTGTAATATATATATAAGCACGATGTTCAAAAAAGATAATAGTACAAGTGGGAGTCAATCTGCAATTTAATACATGATAAAAGTAAAATGAATACCATAATTAAGACATATCAACAAAAGTTAGACAGTAGGGCAGACAACAACAGTCCTATATTGTGATCACACAAGTACACATTCATGCTCACACACGTAATTACACATCCATGCGCACACACATTTACACATCTATGCTCACACACACACACAATGACACACCCATGTTCTCACACAAACACTTTCACATCCATGCTCACAGAAACACTTTCACATCCATGCTCACCCAAACACTTTCACATCCATGCTCACCCAAACACTTTCACATCCATGCTCACCTAAACACTTTCACATCCATGCTCACCCAAACACTTTCACATCCATGCTCACACACACACTTTCACATCCATGCTCACTCACTTATACATAGACATTCATGCCCACATACATACAAACAAGCATACATATATGCATACCCCCTTCTAGACAATTAATCTTTCTGTTCAGCATGAGTCCTTCAAATGTTAGGTCACATTTATAAGAAGCACTGCCAATGAACCATGTAGGACATAAAGACTTTGACCTGGGGTTGAACTTTAAAAGAAATGACAGGTTCCATCCCTGAGGGAGCAGATATATCACCTCCTCCATCACATATCATTGGTTCATCATGTAACTGCACAACAAACGCAAACATGTAAACATATATATTTACAACCAAAGATTAGTATATAGGAGTACCATATAAGCAAAATTGGGCTTTTCTTACAG
The DNA here is from genome assembly GCF_027358695.1 of Spea bombifrons. NCBI lineage: Eukaryota > Metazoa > Chordata > Amphibia > Anura > Pelobatidae > Spea > Spea bombifrons. The sequence goes on from NC_071087.1 coordinate 94,162,435, forward strand.
TTGTGTAAAAAAGAAAGTACACCCTCCTGGTTTTACATATCAGGACATAACAACCATCTGTTCCTTAACAGGTCTAATAATTAGGTAAATACCATGATGGGGACACCTGCTGTTTTCAGACAGAGTTTGGGCACAACAACTAATCCTGTGGTTAGATCTGTCACTTTGTTTCTCTTGGCTGTCCCTTTTTTTCTGCCCCCCCATCTTCCAACTGTTTTGTGTACTTATATGTTGTTGTAAAAACAATAAACTTTGAATTACAAAAAAAACCAAAACCTATTACATCCACCTTAACTGGGGGCCAGATACAAAGTGAGCATGGACCCCCCCTTATTTTCTGCTTTTATTGGTGCCCTCAGAGGTGGAATGAAGTCCTCCAGAGGTTGCAGGTGTGGCAAGGGCTCAGATATATTTGTCCCTGGTTTGGGCACAGCTGCTGACAGGCTTTAGAGAGTTATTGGTCAGGAGAAGACTAAAAGCCGGGGGTTATGGGGGCAAACACTTAAGTTAAGTGTGCTTAAATTAATAACACAATATATAACAATATTGGTGGAAAAAGTATGTGAACTCTTCCATTTTGTCACTGGTCGAACCTCCTTTGGGAGCTCTAACCTCAAACAAGCGGTTCTAGTAGTTGCGGATCAGACCTGCTCAACGCACCGGTGGAATTTTAGACCATTGTTTCTTACAGAACTGTTTAACCTCAACCATGTTCTTAGGCTGTGTACATCCTCATTGCAACAACATTCCACACAACTAGTACATACTCTCTTTTGTTAAGTGTAACCTTGCCTAATGTGTAAAATTATATTTCCAATTCTATTTTTTTATGGACACATGGAAGTACCTGCCTCCAAAAGTGTTACCATTTCAATATGTAAAATGATTGCTCTTTAATATAGGCTTCTATAAATAGCATAGAGTCTTTGCTGAGTGAATACCCAACATCCTGGCACTTTGGCACATCTATGGCACATTTCATAGCTGTCTTACTATCTCACATCAGTTTGACCTAGAAAAGAAAGGAAGCCTCGTCAGGCCAGGTCATCATCAGAGTTTTAACCTTCCTTTGGATATCATGTTTCCCTGAGGTTGTCTTAAATATAAATTCCACTTTACTGAGCATAGAGCACTACGCTCCTCATTCTTTTTGTTTTGTCAAAACATATTATGGTAAACGCTGTCCACTGCAGCACCCTAAAGTTCATAAGAAGTAAGGAGAGGCATATGTTTAGCTTTACTAATCATTGTGCAGAAAAAAACACTAAATTGTAACTACTAATTGGCATAACACAGATCTAAATCTGTTTTACCTCAGAGACTGATTGATAATATACCACAAGTACATTTAGGCTTGTTCATCTTTTTACCAAAATGTTGTTATTCTGAGCTCTATGAGAGCTGTCAATTCTCTAACCAAGATACTTTGTTGATAAAGTGAAATAAAGTGCAATGGGTCTATCTGGTGTTTTACCAGCTGATGGCCAGCCTTCCCTTTTTCCCCTGGCAGAAGTCGTGTGTTTGCGTACATGCATGTCTCATGTTAGTGCTGAGGCTATATCTGGATAGGAGTAAAGAAGCTGTGAGTAATCTGCAGGTTGTGGTTTAGAGTGGATTTTTTTCTTATGAAAATCTTATGGGTCTGTGGAACATACAGCAGAAACAGAAAAGTCAGATATTAGTACTTAGCTTTGCCAGCATTTGTTACAATGTATTAGTTCTATTGCCCCTTCCCACTGGCATAAGGAAAGCAGCCTGCTCCCTCCATTTAAATGTTACAGTGCTCCCTGTCTGTCAGTGAGTAGCCAGCCATGTAAACTTTGACTGGATTTACCCTTGATAACGTAAAGTGATATCCAATAGTTGAAATGTCGAAAATTACGATTGATAATATTGCATAACAATTTGGACCTACAGAAACAAATGGTAAAGAGAGTCCCGATCAAACAAGCTTACCATCTTGTTAGGAGTTCAGGAGTGATAATATTTGAGATGGACAAGTCACATAAGTGTCCCTTTAACTAATTAAATAAATAATATGAAAGCAAGAAATCAGCACACTCCGAGCAAATGCTATTTAAAAGCACCTTTCTGAGGCATAAATATTAGGAATTCCTTCACACTATATGGCCATATTTTGCTTAGCCCACCACTATGTCAAAGTACCCCAGTTTTTGAGTCCTATCTATTTAGGAACTGAATCAGTGGGACAGCACTGCCTCTTAACCCACTGAGTCACACATGCAATTCTAAGACTTCTCTGTACTAGAGTGACCACATGTCTCGGATTGTCTTTAAGTCCCGGGTCCCGGGCAGCCTCAACCCGGGACAATGCATTGAATAAGTTTTCAGCAAGTGCTCAGCGCCCCTCAGTCTCCTCCGCGAGGCCTGTAGCTCGGTCATGGTGTCAGCATTTCATGTGCTCCCACTTCAGGACTTCTGCAAAGTAAGTGAACTACAAAGAGGGGAGAGGGGCTAGAAAGTGAGAAGGGGAGGAGAGGGGCTAGATAGTGAGAAAGGGGAGGAGAGGGGATAGATAGTGAGAAAGGGGATGAGAGGAGTAGATACTGAGAAAGGAGAGGAGTAGATAGTGAGAAAGGGGAGGAGAGGAGTACATAGTGAGAAAGGGGAGGAGAGGGGTAGATAGTGAGAAAGGGGGTAGTAGAAGAATATTAAAATAAATAGTGAGAATGAGTGAGAGAATGAATGAATTAATGTGTGGATTCATTGTGTGGATGAGTGCGAATTAATTAATGTGTGGATGAATTAATATGTGTTAATTTGTGTGAATGAGTGAGAGAAAAAATGTGTAAATTAATTATGTGAATGAAAGTATGAATTAGTGAGTGACTGTAAAAGTGTATGTGTGTATCATAGAGGTATAATTGATTTGTGGAAAGGCAAAGATGGCAAAAGCAGGGTGTTTATGGGACAAACATGGCACAGGCCAGCTGTTTGAAGACAAACAAGTTTGCTCAGGCTGGGATGTTATGGGGACAAAGATGACACATCCTATGTGTGTTATCTGGGTGCTGGTCAGGTTCTATGTTGGCAGTGTGGATGCCAGCCCTGGCTTTGGGGTGTGCAAGCTGTGATCTATGCCTGTAATTTAGGGAGTTTTATCTATACCTTTAATGCTGAGTTTTTATGTGAATTACAATTGCTGCAAAGCTGGGTTTGTGTGTTATTCTGTTGATCCATATCTGCTATGCTATGTTTCCATACATTATGTATGTCAGCGCTGTATCTGCCACAAGGCAGACAAGGCAACTGCTTTGGGCGGCACATTTCAGGGGGGCAGCAAAAAAATGCCACCCCAAACGTCCATCGAACGCCCCTACAGCAGTTACTACTTCCCAGTCCCTCCCTGCAGTTACACTGATGATTGACCCCACCCTTTTCTTTGTCACTTAAACATCAAATCTCCGCTGCAACAAAATCTGCCTTCTTCCACTTGAGGAATAAAGCCAGGATAAAACACCTAATCCCACCAGAGGATACTGCCACCGTAATCCATGCATTTTTGTGACATCTTGTCTGGATTATTGCAATGCACTGTATGTAGGCCTCTCAGAAAAAGAACTTCACAAACTGCAGTTGGCTCAGAACGCAGCAGCCAGACTATTAACAAATCAACCCCGCTCTTGCCATATTATGCCTATTTTACGGTCTCTCCATTGGCTTCCTATCAAATGGAGAACTGACTTTAAGATAGGTGTTTTGTCATTTAAAGTCCTAAAGCAGAGGTGCTCAAACTGCGGCCCTCCAGCTACTGCAGGACTACATCTCCCATACTCCTCAGCCAGCCCCTTAGCTGAAGGAGCATTATGGGAGATGTAGTCCTGCAGCAGCTGGAGGGCCGCAGTTTGAGCACCCCTGTCCTAAAGGACCAGGGACCCTGTTACCTGAAAGAGCTATTAACACCCCCTCCGATCAATGAATATGTCTCTTCTCTCATTACCCAAAGTACGCACAAAATCTGGCTCCACCACATTCTGTCATGCTGCTCCCACATTTTGGAACTCTCTACCACTATCAATCAGAGAGACCCCATCTTTAGAGACTTTTAAAAAAAGACTTAAAACCCATCTTTTCTCCCAATCCTTCAGATAATTCACTCTTTTTCTCGTATGCATATACCTGTAAAGTGCTTTGAGTCCCACCGGGAGAAAAGTGCTATATAAATACGTGTTGTTGTTGTTCATTTGATCAATACCTGCGATGCTGTTTCCATATGTTTATTTGATCTATACCCTCAGTGCTGAGTTTACATGTGATTTCCAGTTGATCTATACCTGCAATGCTGGGTTTGTGTTTTGTTGATCTATACCTGCATAGCCATGTTTCCATACATTATTGTCTACCTATACTGATTTTGTATGTTTAATTCTATGCCTTCAGTGCTGAGTTCACATGCGAATTTCAGTTGATCTATACATGCAGTGCTGGGTTTTTGTGTTAATGTCTTGATCTATACCTGCTATGCTATGTTTCCGTACGTTATTTATGTATACCTGCAAATATAAGGTTTGCATGTCTTATTCGGTTGATCTGTACATGCAAGTGCTGTTTTATGTGGTGTTTATTTGATCTATACCTATTTTTGGGTGCGGAAGCGGAGGGAGTGATTGCATGCTAGGGAACGTGGAGCAGGGCCCAAGGAAATGCTTGCGTAGGGTCCATTTTTTTCAATATAAAATGTATTGGCAGCAGCATCTGATATTTTTATTTTTTTTGAAGCATCAACCTCGATAACAAACGTCAGGGTGGATCAGTACAGGATTGGAGGAAAATGCATGTTTCAAGAGTGAGAAGGCTTGTTTGGCCAATTTTTACAGTCAGACCATTTTTTGGTCAGAGAGGTGAGAGGAGCAACAATCTTAGAGAAGTTTTTAATATATTTCCGGTAATAATTTGCGAATCCCAAAAAATGCTGCAGAGATTTTAATGCCACCAGTTGAAGCCACTCCGAAATGGCAGATAACTTAATTGGATCCATCTCAAACCCGGAAGCCGAAATGATGTAACCCAGAAACCTCAAACTGGCATTTCTCGAGTTTAGTCGCTGGAGAACGATGTGTACGTGTTTTCTATGCGTTTCTCGGTCAGGAAATTGGATTAAAATATCATCAAGGTAAACAATAACAAATTAAAATTACAATATCTCAAAAAAGATCATTGATAAATTCTTGAAACACTGCCAGAGCATTACATAGACCAAAAGGCATTACTGTATATTCGTAGTGTCCCATGCGTATATTGAAAGCTTTTTTTCCCATTCATCCTCTTCTCTAATGCGAATCAGGTTTTATGCCCGCTCAAGTCCAGTTTGGTGAATATTACTGAATTCCTCAATCGATTGAATAATTCAGGAATGAGGGGCATGGGATATTTGTTTTTAATAGTGATATTATTGAGTCCTCGATAATCAATACATGGACTGCCGTCTTTCTTGGCTACAAAAAAAACACCGGCAGGAGAAGTGGATTTCCGTATGACTCCCCTTTTGAGGTTGTCTTGGATGTATTCTTCTAGAGCCCTGGATTCAGGAAGAGATAACAGGTATCTAAATTATAATACTAAACAAACAGAATCTGTTTTAACTAATAACACACAAACTAGTGTTATGTTCTTGTCCATAGTGAATACTAAGTAACACAAAAAGTAGTTTTTTAGATTGGAAACAGTGAATCCCTAAACTAATTACTTCAACAAAAGCTAATGGATGTCAGGAGTTAGCAAACCTGGAGTCCAATCAATCAATCAATCAATGACATAGGATTGAATGTGTGTTTTAGAGATACTTTGCCATAAAAAATAAATATTTTGAGTTTGCTATTCTCAAGACGCATATGCTGATATGAACCATGCCTCACAAAAAAATAATTCTCAGAAGACCTACAATCAAGAATTGTTGATTTACATTACGTTGGAAAGGGTTACAAAGTAATCTCAAACAGTTTACATATTTATCAGTTCGCAGTTAGACAAATTATTTATAAACATAGATGATTTAGTACTGTGGCGACACACAATAGAAGTGGGCAATTATCCAAAATGACTCCAAGGGCACAATGCAGATTGCTCGATGAGGTAAAAAAGGTGACAACTAAAGGCTTGAAGAAATCATTGGAACTGCTTAACTCTGTTCGTAAGTCTACTGCATAAGGTTTGCCTTATGACAATCTCCTTATGTTAGACTGGGAGAACAAATACATTTGGAATGGGCACAACTGATTGGCAAACCTGGTCCTATTTATTAGATACATAGACAATGTTTTTAATTTGAAAGCTGGGTCAAAAGGAGTTAAATGAATTCTTACAGCATGTTCACAACAATTACTTAGTTTTTTGGAGTTTAATTTTTATTTAAAGATAATAGAGGAGCACCAAATTTGAAGCAAAAACTTCAAAAAAAAAAAAATATTACACACAAAAATAACAATAAAAAGACACACTTTTTAACACAAAATCAGGATTTTATTCATGCAAAATTTGTCCAGCTTGTATAGTAAGTAACAATAGAGCCGTTCCTTGTACCGATTTTAAGAGACATAGGAAATAAAAGATTTTTCACTTGTTATACAAACAATATAATATATTGTATAGAATGCCCATGTGGGTTTCAATATGTTGGTCAAACGATAAGGACACTAAAAAAGAGGCTAGATGTGCATGTAAAAAAAACACAAAAAAAACCCCAAGAAACGTTAATACCCATTATCTATTTCCAAAACTCTTTTCGGAACATCAGAAAGACCACAAACATTTTAAGTGTTTGGGGATAATGAAGGTCAATAAATATTACAGAGGTGGAGATAATATTAAGAATAGATGGAATGGGCATTCCTAAGTGCTGATTTAGATTTTTTTTACTTTTTCGAATAAATATATACAAATCAGTTTTTAGTAAAATACATATTACAATCATTTTATATATTTAAATAAATATTTAAAGCAGATATTCCAAATAATAGTTATTCATTATTAATCAATTTTAATGGTCAGCGCTGTATAAACAAAAAGGAGATTTTTGTGGGCTCTGCTACATATGTTATTAATCATATTACATCCAATTAAATCTGCTACGTATGTAATTATATAACATCCAACGACATATTTTTGTATGACAACACAGACTTTATTATTATCCCCTTAACGATCAATAACATGCCAAGTACGTCACAGAAAAACGGTCAGTTAACAACGTCTTGCATTAAATAAGCGATGGTGTGTCTGGCATTAAATAAGCTTAGAAAGAGATCAAAGGTTGGTTTCTTCTCTTCAGAAGTGTTTCTTTAATGCCTCGTTGACAAGGCATTCAGAAACCTTGAATACTTCTGCAGAGGCCCGAGTGGCCCCTCCCATTGTCTGCCATATACAATATGGCGGCGGACATCTGATTTAAAAGAGCTTAGGAGGCAATCAACAAGAGCCCACCTCAACAGGGCATACCAAACAAGAAATATCACCTTTATCAACAGTACTATATTTTCTCAATTACAGCTTCATAAATTACTAATATTACTGCAATATAGCCCTCAGTTCATGTTGGAGGATCACCACACAATTTTTGTGCTGATATTAATGCCAGTGGAAGTTTGGAACTCTTCACTCATGGAATTAGCATAGTATTGGTAACTTTTACGCACCATGCACCTCAGCACTCGTGACCCTGCTGTGTATAATATACATTTTAACCTGTCAATCTCTTTGAGCATGGAATGGTGGGTGATGGGTTATACTTGAGCACTATATCCCCCCAGACTCAGAGTGGGTCAAGAGAAAGGGCAGTCAGCTCCCACTTTTGCTTATACTGATGTTTGAGAAGGGAGATTCAATGCTCAAACTTACAAGGTAAAGAACCTGTGAATTGCTTACTTTTTTCAACTCACATAAACTAGACTCTCCTGCAGCCAAATGTGAATTGACTTTTGAAAATTTGCTTCTGCAAACTTGCATTTTTTGCCAACTAGCAAGCACTTGCAGTTTTGTGATCGCTGTGACTTTCTTTCTAGACCCAGTAAGTAGGTGGTTGATTAAATTTAAATTGTTCTTGTAACAGTATTTACATAGGTGAAGTTCTTACTTGCCTGAGGTTATATTATATGGAATGGCTTTTGTTTTTGCAGAGGAAATACAAATCTGCATATTAGTTATTTCTCAAAACAACATAACCAAGGACATCCTCAAGGGGAAAATTCATAAAGAACTGAATTTACAAAATAGTTTCTCAAAAGATAAAATTATTAAAAATTATATTTTCCCAAAATGTTATAGTATTGACACTGGTGGTGTTATTACCAGCCATGTAAAGTGTACTAAAACATTCTAAATCAAACAAATTTTTGAGGTGCCACAATATAATTGTCTGCGATTCAGAGACCAAGGTCTAACAAAAAGCATAGCTCCCAAGTGTTCTTCTTTAGGACCTAAATCCTTCCACCTTACTTTCATCCCTCAATATTCCTATTTTCTCTGAACTTGCTGGATATGAATGTATCAGTATTCTACAGCCTTATATGTCACAATAATATATTTATAGAAACAGCAGAAAAAGGTTTTATACAACAAGCTGTGAAAATAAAATGTCTTGCTTCTTCTAAGTGTCTTACTGATTTATATCAGTATGTTGCACATTACATAAAAACATCTTTTAAATATCTAATCCTTAGCAACACATCTAAAACCAGTTATGTCACAACATTAACATGAACTTTACCTATATGGTAATGATCTTGGATTACAATGAGTTAACAGCATTATAGGACCTGGGGAAAGCAATTCACTGGGGCCCTTACCCCTCACCCCCCCCCAAAAAAAAACAACCTTGATGTTAATCAGCAGAAACATGGGTATGCATATGCGTGTACATGTAAGGGAGAGAGTAGGTGAAGCTAGCTGCTTTGAGTTTGGTGGGCAATTATAGGATGTCCATTAGTGGATGCCCATATACACATACACCTTCCCATACACATCCCTTACAGACGGCTGCCCATACACACACATACCCATACACTGCCATTACACACATATATGCGCTGGCCATATATTTTGCCCTTACACACACACACCGCCCTTACGCACAACTGTCCATACACATAAGTGCTTCCCATATACACGTAAATACACTGTTCTTACAGATGTCTGCCCATTCACAGACATATATAAACATACACTGCCCTTATCTGCACCTGCCCATACACGTTACACACACACATGCACTACCCATATACACACAAATCCAGACCTCTGCTTTGGTTCTCCCTAATCGCTATGCACCGGCTATAGATGCAGAGCATCCGGATACCACAGTACATCCCAGCACTTGGCATCAATTGCTGGCACATAGTGATTAGGGACCACGGAAGTCAAGGTCTGAAGAGACAGACTACCTGCTCCCTAATGTTGAGCAGTTAGCGTGAGGTTGTGATCTTCCGAACTGGCCCTGCTCACCAAGAACAGACAGCTGCTTTGCAGCCTTTCATATGGTGGGTCATTTTCAGTTGCACAAGGCTATAAAGAATAGGTGCCCCTGTTCTATTAAGGAATCATAATACAACATGTGGTCCTTGTACCATGGGTGAAAGGAATGATCAAATGTGGACATAATACAGTAGTTGCAGAGATCAGATGAGAGTCAATGATGGAGTAGTCTTTAAGCAAGCTAAGACCAAACCACAAAGCATCCTTCACAATAAGCACCATGCTTCATCAATGGCAACCTATGTATAAGTTCCTGGAAAAAGTACACTTCCTCACCACAGGTGAGTATTTCAGTTAATTTTCAAAGGATTCAAGCAAATCCCTTGCAAAAGGACACTACCAGAACAAATGTAGTGAACTTTCCTCCAATATGATGCACTGTGGGCAGTGTCTGTAGCTGCCAGGCCCTTAGCATACATGAATGTCCTTAGGGGAGGCAATCCTAGGTCTTCCATGCAATGTCCTTGTGTCTATTGGCTATCCTGCCATGTTGGTCCAAACAGTCTCTGCTGCCACATCTGGGAGTACAGGAATCTGCTTCATGATGCCGTTGCCTCTGATGACTTATTGGTCACACTAAGTGACCACATAGTCTGGTTTCACACTCTCCAGTTGGTTCTTTTTAGATAGAAGAGGCTTTCTCCTAGCAACCCTTTCAAACAGACCATACTTGTTCAGTCTTTTTCTAATTGTACCCTCATTAAATTTAGCATGCTGAGGTCTGTGGAGTCTGAGATGTAACTATTATTTTTTTGCAATTTTTCTGAGGAATATTAGAAACTGTCTTTAACAACTATTGCTTCTCTGAAGTAATTTCTGATGTCCTTCCTCCATGGCATTGCTACACACCAGCAAACTGCTAATATTTTTAGATTATAGAGGTGGTCATACTTGTTGATAATTAATCAAAGGAAATTTGATCAGCAGCACCTGTCTACTACTCACGTCTTCATTTCTATTGAAGCAATATGGGTTTTTCACACATGGCTTCTCCATTTTGGCTTTATTTGTGTTGAATAAATCACGACACAGTGTCATGTGCTGTGGTTCTTTTGAGATTCTATTTACCTTATTGTTACACCTACTAAAGAACAGATGATTGTTATTATGTCCATATGTTTCAAAGAAGGTGTAGTTTCTTTTTCTCACAAATATATATATATATATATATATATTCCACAAGCTGTTTAATTTATGTTGGGGTTTGAACAGTAAAAACATAATTACCTTTTTCGAAAAGATGATTAGATTAATGGTATTATGATAATAATGACATGCATGCTTAAAGCACTTTCTTTTTTAAATAAACACTGCAGCATTTGAATAAATCTTCTTGACTTCATTGGGCTGTTAATTTGTGTGTCTGTGGTGATAAACCCAGAAAATCCTGGATAATCCTGTAAGGATTTAGATTTAGCTGGTAACATCTATAAATACATTTCAGACTGTCATATATCATTATCATCTAGGCAGAATAGTAGCACCTTTCCAAGTAGCATTACTACATACATAATAAAGTTTTAAAATCTCACTTGTTTTACCACATCACCTTTGTGAAATTTATAATTTTTGCATACAAGATATTTAATGTGCAAATATGAAGAGCATTTTAGGGCCTATATATTTTAGTTTCCCTTGGAAGTATAGTAGAGGAAAACATGAGATTTGTGATATTGTCAAATTGTTGTTTGTTTTTTTCTCATCTATTTTTAAAGCATTCATTTGTATTTAAAATGACTTGGCTACCGAGGTGTGACAAAATATATGGGGGTCCTTAGTTGGTATGAATGAGGAGGCATCTGTGAATGTATATCTTCCTACTCCCTTCTGTACTACCACCAGCAAGAAGATGGTGTGACGTTTCACACTTTGGAACTATGAGCCTAGGTGTGACAGTAATCAAAGCAAAACAGGGCAGTATTCCAACATGATAATGACCCCAACACACACCTGCAAGACGACCACTGCCTTGCTAAAGAAGCTGAGGGTAAAGGTGATGGACTGGCCAAGCATGTCTCCAGACCTAAACCCTATTGAGCATCTGTGGAGCACCCTCATCTGGAAGGTGGGGGAGAGCAAGATCTCTAACATCCACCAGCTCTGTGATGTTGTCATGGAGGAGTGGAAGAGGACTCCAGTGGCAACCTGTGAAGCTCTGGTGAACTGGTGAACAGGTACTAAGTCATGTTTTGCAAAGGGGTCAAATACTTATTTCAATGAGTAAAATGCAGATTAATTTATAATTTATTTGAAATGCGTTATTCTGGATTTTTTGTTGTTATTCTGTCTCTCACTGTTCAGATAAACCTATTATTAAAATTATAGACTGATCATGTCTTTGTCAGTGGGCAAACGTACAAAATCAGCAGGGATCAAATACATTTTCCTTCACTGTGTATATATATATATATACATATATATATATATATATATGTCAAGAGGCACTCACAGGATATGGATTCAAAAAGCTTTATTGTTCCAATGCAGGTGGCAATATGTTCAAAGTCTCAGTTTCAGTCTCCAACTGAGACGTTTTTCAAGACTTGAGGGCAAAATGGCAGCACTTGTGGTAACGATCTTCCCCTGATTGGATCATCGGGGAGATGTCTTTATTGATTGAACATAGAATAAAGAAAAGAAAAGAGAAGATAATTAAGATGCAGAAGTGGTTGGCAGAAGCGGATAGGGTCAGCAGAGAAAGTAGGGAAACCTACTAGATAGGTCTCTCTGACCTTTGTTTTGTTGATAGAGAGCTACTTGGAAGTAGTGTTTCTTATTGGAAGATTTATTGGTTTTAGTAGTTGTATGCTTGTTTTAGCTATGCCTGAGAAGAATTGCTTCAAGACATGTGTTAGGTACGATCAGTTGCACAGAATCTACATTTAACTCATTTAGATCATAGTTTGAAACAGCATTCTTCAATTAAAATTATGTGTTCCCCTGCGTATTCAACTAATGTAATTATTTCAATAACTTATATTTCCTAAAAGATTTGACGTTATCCTGCATCTAATAATTTGCTTCCAATAGTCCTACAGGTAGCATCATGAGGGAAAAAGTCTAGTACTTTTTATTGTGATTAAATATTAACATGTGCTACATTAACAGCACAGAAAATTCCCAAAATGAAATTTGCATTAAAATAATATAATAGTATCACAAAATCCTTCACAGTGCCGTGGCTCTGAATCACAGTAGAGATAATCTATTATTTTCACTCCTCTATTTGCAAAGTTAAAATGAAATTCCTTATTAAGAAATAAGTCACTAAGCAAAAAAGCTAATTAAGCATTACAAGTACAACAAAGTGGTATGAAAGTATATATTTAGGATCCTATTTTACAAGTTCAATAGCAATAAGATTAGTTGTGTGCTGTAAACAGAAGTCACTTGGCAGTTGGATACCTTTTACCATGGTAAACCTGCCAAGAATAACTTCTTTCTCTGTGGATTTCGGGTAATACATAATATGTAAACAAAATATCGTTAATAAGTACACTTATTACACCCATTATTATAAAATGTTATATGCTAGTTAGATATACTTTTGTGTATGTATCTCTATGGAACCACAGTTTGCAACTGAGGGAATTGCATTCTTATTTCATTGAATTTTTTAATTAAACATTTTTCTCTGGGAGTACATGCCACCAAGGACTGAGCTAATCAATAACAGAAAATATAAATGTAATAGATAATAAAGAATGGTAGATTAACAGAATTGTTGTGACAAGTAAAACCTTTGAATTACATAGAGGTAAAATTATTTTATTTAAGATAATATATTGCATTCTAAAGAATCTGTCAGAAACAATCCAACTTAAATGTACCACACTATTATGAACAATAGCAGACTACAAACAATTGCCATTAAAAGTGTCTGGTCTATGTATATAATAAACCTTTAGATCTAGTCCCTGTGGAATCCCTCCTCACCTTCGGCTATAGTTTTAATTGTATTACTTTTTTAACCAAAATGCACCAGTCCATCACCAGTTGGCCAGCTAAAGCAATTGTAGGCACTTTCTCTGCGGGTGCTGACAGCGATAGTATGTCATCAGCTTAATAGGCTAAACAATTGCCAGAAAAACCACCTGAAAGCAATCTGGATCAGATGTTACCAGCACTGTTATTTCATGCTAAACCATTCCAAATGATGCGTTGGGTAGTGGAAGAGGATACATTTTCCTATGCGTTCAATGGCAATGTCTTCCTCTTAGGTCTTCTTCTATGGGGGACTTGCTCCCCAAATATATCCTCATTTAGCCTGAACATGTGCCATCAAGCGCTCCCAGTAGAAATTTTCACACCAAAGGCTTAGCATCATCTCATCATTGTGATTCTACTGATAATCTGCATTTAAAAAATGCTCTAACTTTCAGATATCCGATTAGCATTTTAATTTATATAACAGCAAATATTGTTTATATGCCGGGTTGTCATTTACAAGATTACAATATATACAGTATATAGATTGTAAGTAGTATATAGAAGCCAACAAAAAATATAGTGCATTGTACCCTGTGGCTTTTATTGTACCATTATTTTTTCTGTATATGTGAGTCCTTAGGATGATTTAGTTTGCAAAAATCACCATAATTAGACAATAAAGAAGACATTTTTATATAATTTTAATCTATCTGCAATTAAATATATACATGTACATCCTCTGTGAGTAAGGGAGCAGCTCTGCTATAAAATATAATCCACACAGATGTGTTAACGTACCTCATACTCCAAATATAATTTGGTTTTTGTATAAATAGTTATTTTAAGAATGGTTTGTCCTTTCCTATTTAAGATATATGAACTAGGCAGTCCATCAAACATACCCTAATGTATTGAAATGAGACATTTGCCCCAGGGTGCAACATTATGCACACAGCAATCAGAGCAATGAATGTATGGAAAGTAAGATGGAGATGGCATTAACATAACACTAGTCTGGAAGCAGAAGACCGTGTCAAATGGTATGTCTTGCATTCTAATAAACACACATATATAGCCAAAACACAGAACATATTTAGTTGCTTAAAGGGATATCTGATCAAAGAAAAATGATCTCTGACTTTATTGTTGCATATGCTTTGTTAATTTTATTTTATTATTTATGTTGATGGAATATAATATTCTTTTAAAATGTACTATAAAAACATCAATCAACACACATGACAAATCCTGAAATTATATGAAATTATCAATTAGGAAGTATCAATCAATCTGCTGTTGAAAAATACACATAGTGTATAAGGTCCAACTCTTACTTTCAAAAACTGTTTGAGAAGACATTTTATAGTTTCAAGTTATGTTTTTCATCAAAACAAGAATATGCATAATGTAGTCTTGCTGTTAGACTTTTATTTTTCTTGAAGGCATATGGAATGTTTTTTAACTATTTTACATAAGAGAAGGAAATTGTCAACTGTTGCAATTTATCAAGCACAGTATGTTAACCAATCAATAGTTTTGGATTTGATCAACCTTTTTGCTAGTTATGAGAAGTTCTCTACATGAGCGAACAAATCTATGGAACATCAAACAATAGAAAGAAATCATGAAAGCTAAAAGGTATATTTCTGCAACAAAATGTAGGTTCAGTGACTGATAAGTAACGTTGATGGCAGAAGTAAGTAGTCCCCTCTAAGCCACGGGGAAACATTTTATTTTGGTTTGTAACAGTGGCTATAATTTTTCTAGATACTAAAAGGCAACTGTAGAGCAATAAGCAGGATATTACAGGAAGCAAACAAGGATAACTAGCATTGTACATTGCATGTAGGAGTTCATGTTGGGTTAACACCATAACTTGCAATTGCTTTTACAATTGCCTTTGTCCAAGAAGAAAATTACTATCTCCAGGGGCTTTCAAAACTGTATTTTGTTAAACCTTACAGCTATCTATTTTTATATACTTATTGGATTTTTGGAAGCTGTTGGAGAGTGCATTCAAACAGGATTTTTTTTTTAAAAGGTAGAATACTAAACAATTTATAATATGTAACAATTTATCAAATGCAAGAATTTTTGCATATTATTTAATTAGGACCAAAATACCAAAACATATAATAAATGTTCTATTAAGTAAGTTATGGTGGGGAATATGTGATGAAAAACACATATTAAAAAATAGCAGAGGCATTATTAAACACTCATCTACACCCACCAGACAAGCCAGAAGACTTGCTTTTCCCACAGAAATCTTGTAGTGCTACCACCACTGCAGGGGATTCTGGGAAGGCAAATGCACACAAGGCTAACAATGATCACCTTTATGTTGTATTAAAGTAACATTTTAGCAAATAAAAGTTGTTTCATTCAGTATGAGAAGTGCAAATCATAGTTATATGCTTTTTTTATAGTTAGAATAAAAAGATAATTGAGAAATGCTAAAGGTTAACATAGGTTTTGCCTGTTGACATTATTGCAACATATAATTATTAACAAATAATAAAATCCTGAAAAATGCTACATTTGTGTTGTAGTTTTTGTTATTCACATTTGTTAATTAAACAATGCTATTATTCTATAAAAATCAAGCTAGACTGTGTATGTTTTGTAGTAAGGAATAATCATATGTATTAGTTTCTCCTAGTATATAATTATATTTGAAAAAAAAAACAGTATGTTTTCTGTATACTTGATTAGAGTAATATTTAAGTAGCAAATGTGAGGGTATACCCCACAGCTAAAACAGTAACATAGTAGTTGGAGTTGATAAAACGGTTCTTGTTCTATAATTTAATCTGGAGTATATTCCATATACCTGGCAAAGCTCCTTGCTGATTGAGAGGATTGTTTCGATGGTGTCAACCCAATATTCCCAATGTCTGGTCACAAATAAACCCTCCTTTTTTGATGCTGTCCAAATGTTTAAGATTTGCTTATGAACAGTAGTCGATGAGACAACATTAGCTGGTCCAAACTAGAGCCCAGTACATGTAAGAGCCAGGCTCCTGAAGAGTGTGAGGAAGAGCAGATTAAGCGGAAACCCATCCTGTCATTGAGTGTTTTGGCCCATCAGACAGCTCACCAACCTCTACTTATAACTAAAATATGTAGAAAAATATAGTTTGTACTTCTAGTGTTCATTGTTACCACACACAACACATGTTATTTATCACGGCCACGTGTTTTGAAATGATCTTTCGTGTATAATTAAAGTAAGATCATAATTTGTTGACCTCAAATCCTTCAATGTTCTTTTATATGGTATCCTCCATTATTTTAACGAGGACATAAAATAAACATGGTTTTCAACCAAACATTGAAATCCCGCAGCCCGATATCATTTCATATTTTTTGTTTTGTTTTGTTATAAATAAATACTTTTGATAAATATATTCTATCTTTTTTGTAAACTGTGTTGTATACACAGATGAGAAAAAGGCATTCATTTTCTTGAGATGAATTGCCTGCCACTACTGAATGACAAGATAATTTCCCAGTGTTTGTAAGAGAGAAAGTAAATGATGTGTTGCAGAATAATAGGATAAGATTGTTTAACAGGTGACTGAAAAATACATTAATGCATTGGAAACAATGATAAAATGACAGCAGAGTAGATGTTACTACACTTTTTCATACAAGAACAATTGCTTTTTATTACCTAAGTGAAACTAAAAGATGTATGAATTGTCCCATGGATTCCATGAATATAAGTACTAGACAGGTGCCTTTACAACATGCCATGTGTAATGTAATGCGTCTACAAATGTTTTTACCGCTTTATGTGGGAAATGTTACGCCAGAAAGGTATTTTTTTTTAATTATTGAAAGAGAAACTCAGAACAGTATTGTGTTAAAGAAGTTGAAAATGTCAAAAACTGAGCCATTCAATTATCATACAATTGTAAAATATATTACATATTACATTACAACACTATAATGTACCCATTAAACGACAATTCTTACAATGTTGAATCATTTGCTAACCTCATTTACAACACATTATACAGATTTATAGCTCTTTTCAGACAGAACTGGTCACCGTGCAGTGTAGAGGCATTGTGTGGCAAGTGTGTTTTTGGGACAAGTGATTTACTGGGTAAACTTGGTATACCCTTCAGGCTGTAAGTTTAATTATAGATAGGGACATGCTTCCTGTATAGACCTATCATAGAACTGATAAGTGTATAAATGCATTGATAATCAAAATTTATATAGGAATATACCAAAAAATATGCAAAAAGAAACACGTTACATACTATAAAATAATAATTTTAATATGTTTTTGTAAATATGTTCCTGTAAAATTTGATATTGACAGCATGAAATTTTGAATTGATTTCTCTATCAATATTAGAAATGAAGCACACAAAATCACTATTAAAAAAGAAATGTTTAAATAATATGAAGAGTTTCTTTCATTCATTCAAACCATAAAACTAAACAAAGTGTGTGTGGGGGGGTTAAAAATACATATTTTTTCAATGGTTAATTTCTGAGCCAAAAATTGTATTCTACTTTCAACTTTTTTATTTCTTTGTTTATTTCTTTAAAAATAAATTACAATTAATAGAGATATACTATTGAATATTTTGGCATTAAATTGTCACCAACCTGGATCAGCGGCCGCTGGTACGAAGGAGAAGGAAACCACCTTCTGCCAGTCTCCAGCCACAGCGGCCTCCATGGAGGAGAGGGAGACCGCCCTCTGCCAGCCTGCAGCCACAGCAGCCTCCACGGAGGAGAGGGAGACCGCCCTCTGCCAGCCTGCAGCCACAGCAGCCTCCACAGAGGAGAGGGAGACCACCCTCTGCCAGCCTGCAGCCACAGCGGCCTCCACGGAGGAGAGGGAGACCACCCTCTGCCAGCCTGCAGCCACAGCGGCCTCCATGGAGGAGAGGGAGACCGCCCTCTGCCAGCCTGCAGCCACAGCGGCCTCCACCGAGGAGACAGAGACCGCCCTCTGCCAACCTGCGGCCACAGCAGCCTCCACGGAGGAGAGGGAGACCGCCCTCTGCCAGCCTGCAGCCACAGCAGCCTCCACGGAGGAGAGGAGGACCGACCTCTGCCAGCCTGCATCCACAGCAGCCTCCATGGAGGAGAGGGAGACAGCTCTCTGCTAGCCTGCAGCCACAGCAGCCTCCACGGAGGAGAGGGAGACCGCCCTCTGAAAGCCTGCAGCCACAGCAGCCTCCACGGAGGAGAGGGAGACCGCCCTCTGCCAGCCAGCAGCCACAGCAGCCTCCACGGAGGAGAGGGAGACCTCCTCCTGCTAGCTACCAGCCACAGCAAGAAGTGTTCATGTTTTCTGTTATTGACCCCGGCTTGTTGTTTGTTTCTCCTGACCTCTGGATTCCTGACCTCGGCTTGTCATTCGTATTTCATGATCTCTGGTACCCCGACCTCGGCTTGAACCTGACCTTGTACTTATTCGTACCTTGTGTCCTACCTGCACCACTGTCTCCTACCTCGCTGTGCGTGACATAAATACTATTTTCTTCTTAAGGAATTTCATAGTCAAATAGAAACACCGTATGCTGTATTCAATTCTTAGGTGCGTATCTCAGTTGTCTTGTTTACTTCTGTAATCCAGTAACAATAACAGTGTGGGATCGATGCTGTTTATAAGTGTGTTATAATTTGAAAACACATTTTTATCGTTTTCCCTAAATGTGCTAACATGAAAGGACATCATTTTTATCATGAACTTCAGTCAAAGGGGTCTGTTAATTAAAACATTATTAAAACATTATTCCTTTGTACATACGGTAGTTGCAAATAACTTGTATAATGAATAGAATAATAAATTATATAGATATATTTACTTAAAATCACAAAAGCTAACTAGAGTAACTTGTTACAGGTATATATGTAATCTCTTAATAGTATATTTGAAAAAAAGGACATTTATGCATAAACATTTTAAAAGAAAATCTAAAAATAATTAAAATCCCATAACTGCAATCATATTTTAAAAATGTGTGGTCCATTCAAGAACGTAACTGGAAACCACAGGGCCCTGGTGCTAAAAGTGCAGCTCAATTGCACCCAAAACAGCTGGTCTGTGCCATCATTAGCCCCAAACAATTTGTCTGTGCCTTCTTTGCCCCTTGCCCCGCCTTACAACATACACTCTGGCACACATATTAACACAACACAAATTACACATACTTACTCATACTCAATAACACATACAAACACATTCATTCTAACATACACTTCATATATACATACACCCCACCTCCCTCCAACCTCCGCTTACCTCTCACCGCTCCTGCAGCATGCTGTACGACTGCTTGCACACGCAATACGTTCCTGTATCCCTGTGCTGGTTCTAAACAGTTTAGAAAGGGCCCTTTCGAAAATGTTTTGTATCATATGAGGAGACCGGAACAACAGGGCCGCAGGCGTCGTCCCAGGCCACCTACAGACATGGGCCCCGCGCAGCTGTGACCGATGCAACCCCTGTAGTTACGCCAGAAAGTTTATAATCTCAACAAACCAGCTTGTAATGGTGGCAGCTACAAGTGGCAAGAAGTGATGAATCCTACCAAAATTTCAGTACTTTTGCACCTTGTTTTCTACAGTCTTGTTTGGGACTGGCCTTGTTATCAGAGATTCATACAAATACAAGAAACACGCAATTTTTGTGAAAAAAACAAGTTTGTATGAATCCAAATGCACAAGTATAATCTACATACATGTAGTTACTTGCACAGATAGCTAATATAGGTGTCAGTACAATACATATGATAGTGTAGGCACACATGTGGTTGTGTCATAATTTTACTTTTTTTTGTAAGAAACACATGCATATTTCTCCAAGTAGCCCTTTTGCATATGTAGTGCACCAGCCTTTCTAGAGTGCAGGGTTGATTTTAAGAATTGCTGTATAATCATCTCGCACCAAATGTGAAATAGTATCTTTGTGTGTCTATAAATACAAACAGATTTTATTTATTTATTTATTTTTTAATATGACACTTATTTTCTTCATGCACAATATTTTCTCCTGCCTAAGATGTTCTTTTCTAATGCTGACATATCTATAGTTGCCCTTAATGTACTTTGTATGGTTAAGAACAGCGCTTCTCCAACACGCCAAATAATAAAAACATATTTACTCTACATAAATACGTACAGCACAAGAGAATGATTCATGAGCCCTCAAAAAACAACATTGAACAAAAATAAGTATTCATAATGAAATACATTGCCAACAAAAGAGAAGTGGCTCAAAATGTTCATAACTTTTTGCTGTGAACAATAACAAGGCTAATTGCATAACATTGTTACATATTTTTATATATTTCAATGAGTAGAGAACTTTACCTAAAGCCAACAAAATTGATACATTGACTGCAATGTCAGTACTGTGACACATAAATTCTCTAGAACTGATTTTCATTTGGTTCAAAAAAAGAATATAGGTCCTTTTCTAGACCTAAATGAAAAGCAAGCTGTATCTATTAAAATTGAGGAATTAACCAAATAAACAAGACATCTTATCAAATAACTCAAAAGTCCAATGTAATTGTTGTGGTTTACAGGTGACTCTAACGCTAATCATCATGTTTCAAAGTGTTTACAAGTAGACTTGGGCACCGGCCAACTCTTCGTGTTCGTCTTCGTGGGAAAAAAAGCTTCGTATTTCACGTTCTATTCGGGGGAATATTCGTGTACATTCTCCATGTGTGTTTTTTTTTTTTTTTTTACTTTTTTTAAAAAAGGGGTTAATACGGGGTTAATGTGGGACGTACTATGCAGCAGCTTTGGCACCAGGATTTTAAAGGTCCGTACGAGCAACTCTATTGGTCGCCGGCAGGGGCCTCCTCTGCCATCAACCAATGAAGTGCACCTGCTCTTCATTGGTTGATGGCAGACGAGCCCCCTGCTAGACCGATAGAGTTGCTCGTACGGATCCATATCTAACACGAACACAGTGAATAAACTGACAAGTGTGGTTTAATTGTGATTAAAGAAAATTTTATTAAGACACGTTAGTCTTTTTGATCACTGAAGACCAGGAACACACCACAAGAGCTGCAGCTACGGAGATGCTCTGACCCAGTCATCTAGCCACCACAATCTGGCCTTTGTTAAAGTTGCTCAGATCATTACTCTTACCCAGTTACCCTGCTTTTAACACATTCATTTTGAGGACAACATTTTCACTTGGTGCCTGATATATACCACCCATAATGTTATGGCTGATCAGTGTAATCTGCCTATTGTCTGTATTTTACATTTGTTTTGTTCAGTATTTTGATCTCGCCTAATGTGTATATTCTAACCAATTTCCATGCTATAATGCGTATAAACATAATTGAAAAAATATATTAGGATTGTTTGGAACAAAACACATTTTAACAGTGCAGTTTAGCAATTAAAAAGACCTTCACATACTAAATTAGTAGCTTGTTAATATACTTGAGTCTTATACAACATGCTAATTAACAAAGTGTGATAATAGGATAGAAGCTTTGAAAGTACTAGAAGATATTATTAGTGCATAGGTGAAAACAAGATATTATGTTTTTGAAACAGATTAATTTCAAACATATTTTATTTATCAGAACAAAGGACAAAATATGAAATGTAGAACTGTTTTATGTGAAAAAGACAGTTAAAACTCTGTTTACATTTTTTTAAGAAGACATTGCAACCTGAAATTGAGCAAATACTCATCTTGGCAGAATACATCATAATGTTTATGAAGAGGCTGTCAACACCTACTTAGAGACACACATTACTGAAACTATCACAAGCTGTTCCACTGCAGTAGCTGTAAAGATATATAAAAAATCAATTAATAACTTGAATGAGCTGTATTTACCACTTACAAAATGTTAAAAATTGCGTGTTCTATTGTAACTGCATTTTTTTGGTCAATAGCACGTATATAGTAGGTGCTACAGGCACAGTAATATTATTCACAATAGTCCCAATGACCATCACATTTTTCCCATTAGTCAACACATCAATATCATTTTTCTTGCGCTCAAAATAAAGTCAAAACTGAAAAATGTTAAGTAAAAATGGTGATAAACTAAACAACAGCTACATCCCAAGCGCAGGCATGCAGCCATATTACAATCGCACTGTCGTCACAAATGGTTCCTTTTGTGTGAAATTTTGTGTTACCTTAAGCACTTATGTGCGGTGTCATAATAAAGGGGGGTTTGAAGTTAGCTGTAGGAAACAGTGGGGTTTATTTCATAATTTACTGGCCCCCTAGTTAGACCATTTTAAAACAAGGATGGCTGTACTTTCCTATGCGTATTACAATCCCTTTACATAATTTACATAATAAACCTCATTATCCCTCAAGCCTCTTTATGCCCTGTGTTAAAAATCTCTTCTTTTTTTACAAATGCTTCCCATTTTAATGTCTGTTTTTTTAAAGTTTATTTCATGTTTTCCTTACTGCTTCTTTCTTACATATTATACACATTTTGGATTTGCAGTCTTTCCTGGCTATATCATGAAATCAATGTATCATTTTAATAGCTGTTCTTTTACTTATTTTTTGTAGTTGTTTATGTCATTCTTAATACATAGTCTCCATAACCCCAAGCCAGCATATTAAATAACGTTTGGAACAGTTGGTGCAAAATGATAAATCCTAACCCCAGACAGTAGAAATTCAGATCCCATGATTTAAAAAAAAAAAAGAAAAAAAGCTACATTTTTGTTACATAAGAAAATGTGAAAATAGAAAAATTATTACAAGAATACTACAATTATGCCATACTACTAGCCAATAGACAGTTCCCTACATGTTGTTCAGATAACTGACTGGGAGCACTACTGATGAGAAATAATATTTCAATATGTTAACTTTTCTTAGATGAACAAGTTCTATATTAGCAAATAAATGTCAATGTTGTTTTAGTAAGACATTTCTTTTTCATATAAAATGTGTAATTCATTTGTTGTGACATTTAACTATCTTTATAATATTTTACCACCTTTCATGACAATGGTTTTAACATTTCTGCGGTGCTCGTGTTTTCTTCTTTCCCATTTACTGAACCCTGAAAAACTAGACACCCAAGGGTGTTTCAGATGCTACCGAATCTCTTTCCATGCACTAATTCTACCACCAGTCTTTGTCAAATTTTGTTGTAGTAATTTTTTTTGCCCCGGTAAGTTTTTCACAAACATTTTACTTCAGGTGTGAATTTACAGCTCCTGGTATATGTCACTCTCAACCAACACCCCAATATGTGTTCAGCAACATCTCCCGAATACAGTGATACCACCCAATTCATTGGTTTGCCTGGCTGTTTGGGGCAAAAGGGACACATTTGGGGCATGCACATTTTTCAATGTTGAACTTTGACATTTGGTGATCCTGTGTCCATGCCCTATTTGGGACAACTGTGAGCCTGGGCAATTCAATGTACCCAATAAAACCATATATTTTTGAAAACTAGACATCCAGGATATTTCAAATTCTGGTATTTTAACTCTATCCATGTAAAAATTTTTACCACCAGCCTTTTTCAAAGTTTGCAGTAGTATTTGTTTGTGTGTATTTTTCCACACATGTTGTACATTAGGCATGAATTTACAGCTCCTGGTATTTGTCACTATAAAACAATATCCCAATATGTGTTTAGCAATATCTCCTGAGTACGGTGATACCACACCCATGAATGGGCTTGTTGGATAGCTTGGGGACACAAAGGCCACATTTGGGAAGTGTGCATTTTTCAAATTGGAATTTTGACATGTTGAAAATTCTGCCCACATATCATATTTGGGATATCTTTGGAGCCAGTCAGTTCAATTTACCACATCAAATCATATATTTTTGAAAACTAGACCCCCCAGGGTAATTCAAATGCTGGTATTGTAACTCTTTCCATGTACACATTTTACCGCAAGCCTTCATCAATGATTGCAGTAGTATTTTTGTGTGTTTTTTTACACAACCATTCTATATTAGGTATGAATTTACATCTCCTGGTATATGTCACTGTCAACCAACACCCTAATATGTGTTCAGCATCATCTCCTGAGTAAAGTGATACCCCCATGCATGGGTTTGTTGGGCTGTATGGGGACTAAAAGGCCACATTTGGGACTTGTGCCTTTTTCAAATTGGAAATTTTGTCATGTGGTCATCCTGCCCCCTGTGTTATTTGGGACATTGTTGAACCCGGCCAATTCAATTTACCCCATTAAATCATACAATTTTTAAAACTAGACACCCATGGGCATTTAACATGCCAGTAATTTAACTATTTTTTGTGACATATAGCGCTAATTTTAATAATTGCTCATAAAAATAAACTTTAGATTTTGATTGTTGAATATCTGGAAAGTACCACTGTGGAGAATTATTTTTACATGTTACAATTTTGTAAAAATGTATTTTACTAATCACATTGTGATTAGAAAGCGGGACTCCATTGACTTGCATAGTTGGAGAGACCCTAGGCAAAATCTCTCACAGTGGTGGATGTGACGTGCCTGGCATTTCAATTGTCGTCAAGGGGTTAAGGGATTAATTAAAGATGTTATCCTGACCATTTTAGGGCGGGGTCTTTTAAAACATCACAGGACCAAGGAAATTTGATATTTTCACTAAGTGTTTATTTGTACCCACACAAATTCTATAAGGTTATTTTTCTCAGGACACGCAGGGTGTCTTTTCATGTTACATTTATATATAAATCAAATCTATTGTCCTTGACGTGTCAGAGCCTTTATCTGGCGAAAAGTGCCAGTATATTGTGATGATCTCACAACAGCTCTGATGTTCACATAGACCCCCCAGGACTATCAGAGGAGATTGGTCATCTGCTAGTTACAAAAATAACTGTCAATGAAATGTATTATTATAATTATGGGGGACTTTAATTTCCCAAAAATAATAAAAGGAGTCGAGACATCCTAAATTATTTACAGAGATTGTGTTTTGGGCAATTCGTAAAAGAACCACCAAGGAATGATGCTATGCTAGATTTAATATTTATAATAAATGAGACTTGATTTCAGATGTCACTGTAGGAGTTTGGGCTCCAGTGGTCATCAATCATTTAATAGAATTGTTTAATATAGGGACAGGTGTTGCAGTGCACTACTCGAATACTAAGGTTTTAGGTTTTGGAAAGGCTGATATGTAGGTGGGTCTTTGATGGTCTAGATATTTTGGATGGGGTCCAGGAGAAACAGAATTATTTAAGAGATGTACTAAAAGCAGCAGGACATTGCATTAAACTTGTTAGTAAGACTAACTGTGGTACTCCTGATGTGGCACACACATTGAAGATGAAAAAGGTAGGTTAACAAAAAAACATTAATAATTAGATTAAAGACAAATGAATGTCTTTAATCTAAAGAACTAGCCAACTGCATAAATAAATACTTTTCAGTTTTTACAGAAGACAGTAAAGGGAAGGGACCTGTGTTAAAAAGGAGAAAAAAGGAAGGATTAAAGCAAGTTCTGATTTAACTCTCTAAAGTAAAAACAGACAAATCCATTGCACCCAATTGGATATACTCAAAGTTATTAAAAGAACTAATAAAAGTTTGTAGACTTGTGTCACCAGTTGCTATTGAGTAGTTCAGGAAGACTGGGAGAAATATTTTTTTGCAATATTAAAAAATGTCTTAATGGTAAGGTTTATCTTTTTGATAAAAGCAGGATGGATGTTTTTCATAGGTGGAGAACAAGAGGTCATACGGTTTAGATAAGGAAGTTTTACATTACAGAGAGTGTGTTACATGAATACAACAGCCTCCCATCAGAAGTGGTGGAAGCTAATACAGTGAGGGAATATAAACTTGCATGAAGCTATACGGAAGACCAAGAATCAGGAAAAATGGGCAGACTAAATGGGCCGAACTTTTCTTATCTGCCATCAAATCCAAAAATTTTAATGGGATTCAAGTAAATTCCTCATCAAGTGATGATGTTTTGGGATTTAAGGGTGCTAAATATACAAATGAAACATGAAGAATGTAACACCCTGGATAGGTATCTGGAGTAGGAACCTGTTATGCAGGAGAGAGCTTGGAGACAATGAAGGGGGCACCACTATGTGGTGAAACCGAGAACAGGAACCAGTTCAAATTGTAATGTGTTAAATAGCAAAACAAATAATTCAGGTAACAGTCCAGGGGTCAGAGGCAAACGGCAGACAAAAAGTAATCCAGGTCATGGTCTAAGGGTCAGAGGCAGGCAGCAGACAAAAGGCAGAAAAAGGGGGTACAAACCGGGTCAAAAAAGCAAGGTTCCCAAAGACAGAAAAACAGCAGCAGGGTGACACAGAATGCAATTATGCAGGTATTCACAGAATGAATACCTGAGCACCGCCATCATGGTTCCAGGGGCTTTTATAGGACACCCCCCCCCCCCGTAGCACCACCCCCGCTCGTTCCGGCAACGAAGGGGTTAAAAGAGAAACACCCACGCTTGTTTCGGCAGCGAAGGGGTGAAGGGAGGCGGCATCCTCCGCTGTTAGCAGCCGTGCCTATCCATCACGAGGAAGCAGGGAGTGAAGAACTGGAAGACAACCACCGCCATTAGGGGGACCGGCACCCCGCGATGTGACCGTGCCGCCCCTTCCTAGTGCATGCCACGGAGGTACAGCGGTAACGAGAGGTAGGTACATGACAAAGAAGCAATTCTTACAACATCAAAGTAAGAGCCTCAACAGGGTTCCTTCTGTACTACTTTCACATGGAAACCTCCCCAACTACTTCCTATTTCTAGACAGTCTCACTTCCATAAAAAAAATATCTCTTATATATAGAGCCAGTTTTAAATGTATTAATTCTTGAATTTTTATAGTGAATTACTGTCTGTGATTACTAGGCTAGAGCTTGGCTTGAGATGGAAGTAAACAGGCTGTTTGTTACGGTGCAAGAAAACTACAAGAGGAGAAAGAGAGAGATAACTAAGAGAGAAAGTTTAAAGTTAAAAAGTAGAGTTATGGCTTTAGGAGGCCAGAGGGGGGTGGTCAGGACAAATGTGCCAATAGGTAATTACCAACATTTGGCCAAAAAAGACAGTCTCCTCAAAATACATATTTTGTACATAAAAAATGCATAATTATTTAAAATATGAATTAAGAAACTTGCTTGTCGATCTGGCATAGTGGTCTAAATGAGTTTGAATACCCTTTCTATCTTGAAAGAGCATGTTTTGAGATGGTAGTAAGAAGGTTGTTTGTTATGGGGCAGGAATGATTTTCTATCTTGCAAGAGCTTGACTTGAGATGGTGGTAAGAAGACTGTTTTGGTGCAGAAAAGTTTTCCTATCTTGCAAACCACAAGAGAAAACCACAAGAGAAGAAAGAGAGAGATAATTGAATGAATAAATAGGTAAAATATTAAAGCGAGAGAAGAGAAAAACAGAGAGAGGGGAAATTCCTTTACCTATCACATCTAAAAAAGCAACACCAGTAATAGGGCTCCAGGCAGTATCAGTCACAATCTTCTTACCACATAATGTGTGCTCAAAAGGCAGTGGGTTAACTCTAAGCCTACAAATCGCAAGCACATGCATACTTCGATACTCTAATACGATCTACTTGTGTCAGCACAAGCATGCATGGCACTCTCTCTGTCACCTTGCATTGTCTTTCTTTGTGTGTTCCATACACATTCCAAGCCAGGCTTAGTATGAAAACCAGATACTCTCTCTTGTCCAAAGGCTGCCCAGTGACCCCCGGTTGCCGACCATTTCCCACAACATAAAGACATAAAGATCCGGGACCAGGGACATATATATTTATTCCTAGACGGGTAAGGAATTGGTTAAAGTTATTTTTATATATTATTTGCAAGAAGTTGTATTTTTTATTTAAACAGACTGAGGTGTTATTTAAACAGTTGGAAGCAAACCAAATCAGGATTAAAGCTTAATGATAAAAATCTTTTTACTGAGTAGCATTAGGCACCCCACACGGCTGTAGAGTTTTCACACTTCACCTGTTAATATATTTAAGTCTACATTGTATTTCTATTAAAAACTAACATTGCAACACATAAACAACAAAATATAGTTTTAAGGTTTTTCAGGACAATGTAAAGGAAATGTTAAATATTCCCTGACACAGTTTACTGTCCGTAATACTCCATATGAAGAAGACCGCATATTAAAGTACTCTGCGTGAATAGTTTACATGCACTCCACTAAAACAAAAACAGCTTATCTGACATAGGAAGCTGACCTCCATATTTTTACTACTGTTAAGCTGGGCAACCTAGACCTGGTCTGCCAGGAAGGGCAGCATAAATCAGCCTGGTCACATATACTTCTGAAGCTGTTTCCCATGAGCAATCCTCTGGACCATAACTCTTCCAGTGAATTCTGTACTGTAGCTATTCTGTTGATGAGAATCCAGAATTTCCTCAACCTCAAATTCTGCATGATCAATTATTGGTAAAGGTTGTCTGGAAGGAAAATGATCAGGGACAAAAGCTTTGAAAAAAGATGCATCAAAGTTTTCTTGATGGGACTCAAAGATGCTTTGGTCCACTTGCTGCTCAAGTCGTTTGTACTTGAGTCATTGTGGTCTTGAGAGTTTAGAAGGCAGAAGCAAAATATTTGGTGTAAGAAACAGGGGTGAGTTGAGGGGTGATTGGAAGAGATTTAAGGTGTAAACCATAATTTAAAAAGAAAGGGGATTTTCTCGTATCTGAGTGCTGCTATTGTATACAAACTCAGCCAAGGTAATAGCATCAAATGGGCAGAATTGTTCTTATCTGAAGTCACAATCTGTTTCTGTGTTCTATGTTACCCAGATGTCTTGGTGGTAGGACAAACAAATCTTATATATTGCTCCAAGGTCTGATCAAACTTCTCAGTTTAGATTGAGGGTGGAATGCTATGGATAGGCTAACTTGGATTTGAGGTGCTGCACAAAAGGCCTTCCAGAAGTGTGATGGGAACTGCTGGCCTCTATCAGAGATGATATCCGAAGGATCAAAAGGTCATAGGTCTCTGCTGCAGATGGTAGATGGGTAACTGGAATAAAATGGGTCATCTTGATGAAAAAGTCCTACTACTACAAAGATTGTGGTATGACCTTTTAAAGATGGGAGCGCTACAATAAAATTCACTAATACAGAAGACCAAGGACGGGTCAGGATAGGTAGAGGTTGCAGAAGACCTGCTGGTTTGATGTGATCTATTTTGGTGCCGTTGCAGAAAAGACATGACTGAACATAGCTCCTTACTGACTATGCTATGCCTGGCCACCAGAAGGTTCGTAGAGCCAGGACCAATGTTACATGCAAAATAGGGTGACCAGTTAAGGTTGAGTCCTAGACAAGCTTCAGAGCCTCTGATTGGAAACATTCTGGAATTAAGACATGATTCTGAATAATATATAATCTGAGGCCTGGGGCAACAATGGAGCGATCTGGAGGTAGAGGTGGAGGGTGCATTGGCAGATGAAGCATCGGTTTTGTGCAATTTCTGAACCTACCTTTTAAACTGTATGCATTCAGATTGCAGGTTTGCAACAACCCTAGTTAGTATATCAAACCTCTGGGTAAGGGCTAAGAAGGCCTGAGGTAAGCCTGAAGAATTCATGTTTCTGGCTCAGTTATTCTGTATAGAATGGAGCTGGACCTCAACGGCAAACTAAGCCCTAGGTGACTGCTGCAGGAACCATACATGGTCATATGCAGGATGGCACAGAAGCAGTGGTAGAGGTGGGGTGTAGGTAATTAATGAAATTGCCAAATTAAAAGTTAAAATTCATATGAATTTGAATGTCTACTGGAAACCGCTCACCATTTATTAGCCCTCCTATGAATGTTCATATCCTTCTGGAGATGAGGTCTCCAAGGTCTGACCAGAGATTTCATAAGGTACATGACACAAACTTAGGTTGTGTGTGGATTTTACAAGCTGGGTCAGTTTTTGGGATGGCCTGCAATGGCATGGTCCCCCATTTCTACAAAATATCACCATGTCATTATATTTATTTATTTTAGATTTATTTTCATAAATTAATTGGATGGGAGCTTTTGCTGATTTACAATCCAAATTATGTAATTGTACAATCAGAAGGGTAGAAAAAAATAATTTATTCTGTGTGTAAAAAGGTGTTTTAGAGGAATGCTTCCAGCACCAGCTCCCTAAACTTGTATAGTATGTTTTGCCTATAAGCACAAAAGATTTCTATCTAGTACCTTTTTTTGGTAATTCTTGTTCTAAAAAAGCATTTATATTTCTGAAACATACTGAAACAAAACAAATTCTAATTTACCTACTACTTAGTTAAATTGTCAAACTATTTTGTTGTTGCATTTGTTATTTTTTAATATATGGAATATCAGAGTTACAGGGAAAACAATTAAGTAAATTGCCCGTGAACCAAAATTATTCAGCTAGACAGCAAACATTCGGAGCGCAGAAACAAAAAGAAAATAACTTAAGCTATTTTATGGATCTATACATCACAATCATGGAAAAATACCATATGATAGTTGTGATTTGATGTCTTAAAATAATAAAACAGTTACTTTGCGTAAGAACTTGGATGGATCTTGCCTGCAATTTTGTGGCAGTAGTGGATTAATCATCCAATCAGTTGCAAAGTCAAAACCATGGTGCACTAAAAACGTTCTTAAAAACTTAAGTGGGTTTATTGCAATCTCGCTGACAACCTTAAGTGCACTTGAGAAACACCAACTTTTAGTTATTTAATTTTGAAGATAAAATGTATTAATTTATCAGTTTATTTTTATTAATGTGGTAAGTTTTCATTTGAAATTTTCAGCAACTAATTACACGTACACTGATTTGAACATGTGGTATACAGCTATTAAAAAGTGTAGGTGTTTGAGCCTGGATTGTAACTCATTTAAAATGTGTTTAAAATGTTTTTTTTTCTCAGAGTGTTGCTGGAACACTAATTATCACCTACATGTTAAAATAGGAAGCAGGAATATAAGTAATTATAAGGAAAATACTTTATCCGTTGTATAATGAGATGCTAGTACACGATAGCACAGATTATCCATTATGTCTGTATGCATATACTCTACCATATATTCATATTACATAATGTATAATTGTTAACATTATTATGTAAAATGTATTTTTCACATATCAGCTACAGGCTTAGGATAGGTGGTACTTAACGGAAAATGGATTGATTTTATAGCTTTCATATTTCACCCAGTCTCCAGTGCAAGAACTGATTACCCGGACCTCCGGGACACCCTCCTCTTTCTCTTCGGCATAGAATCAGCATTTAGCCACACCCACTCCCTCTTGACTTCCCCTCTCATTCCCAAATCCATAAATGATCCCTCACATGATTAGCCTATCCCTTGTGCATGGCTAGTTCTGGGTAGCCTATCCTGGGGAGTTCCCAAGTACGGTGAACGAGAGGATTTCTGCCACTGGTCCATGATCAGCAACTTAGTTGGCAGCAATAAGTTCCAGTATTAGAAACATTCTAAGTAGTTATGCCAAACTGCATTGCACACATGTTGGCAGTTGGCATTCACATTAACCCCTTAGCGACCAATGACGTGCCAGGCATTAAATACCGTATTTGCTCAATTTGAGCAAATGCTCTGAAAACTACCCCTCGTCTGATAATCAGGGTCATCTTATAATCAGACCTCAAATAGAGGTCTGACTATGAGACTAAGATCCAGATCCCCCGCAGCGCTGCAGGGGGCCTGGATCCTCCTGTCTGGTAACCTCCGCTGCTGGTGCTTCTGACTCCCTGGTGTGTGGTCAGGGCAGCGGGTAGACGTCTACGCGATTCGCATAGGCAACTTCCGCTTCCATCGCGCAGACCTTCCGCAGCTCTCAGAGAGGAGAGTTCCCCGCACCGCTGTGGGAAATTCTCTCTGACAGCCGGATGGTGTATGCTTGATGGACGCAGACAACCCCCACTGCTGCAGCGGAAGTTGCCTATGCGAATTGCGTAGACGTCTACCTGCTGCCCCGACTACACGGCAGGGAGTCAGAAGCACCGGTAAGTTTTGGGGGGGGTTAAATGGGGGGCATAAGGCATTTCTGTAGGCAGAGTGATCTATGATATGCCTTTTAACCCCCTTAATGCCACTCTGCCTCCAGATTTGCGTTTTAACCCCCTTTATGCCACTCTGCCTCCTGAAATGCTTTATACCTCCCTATATGCCACCCTACCCCATAATATGCCTTATAACCCCTAAATGCCAGAGTGGCATATAGGGGTATAAGGCATTTCTGGAGGCAGAGTGGCATGTAGGGGGTCAAAAGGCATATCATGGGGCACAGTGGCATTTAGAGAGTTAAAAGGCATATCATGGGGCACAGTGTCATATAGGCGGTATAAGGCATTTCTGGGGTAGTGTGGCAAGCCTGGGGGTAGATGTGCATAACTGGGGGGCAGGTTGGAAAATAAAAGGAAATAAAAACAAAAAAAATTTTTCTGAATCATAGCTTTTATTAAAAAGAATAGTTTACATAGTTTATATGAATTAACATTTACTAGTAAAACTTTTTTCCTATAGGGTCGTCTTATATTCAGGCTTTTTCTTTTTCCTAAATTAATATTCAGATTTTGGGGGGTCGTTTTATAATCAGGGTCGTTTTATAATCTAGCAAATATGATAAGCTTAGACGCCTGATTTAGAAGAGCCTAGGAGGTGAATCAATGGTAAATAAATGGTGTCATTGAATTACCTTGATAGCAAGGCATTCAGCAACACCAAAATCCCACAAGAAATGTGTGGGGTAAATTAAATTGGCCGGGATCAAAGATGTCCCAAATATCACATTGGTTCAGACTGACTAGATGTCAAAATGAAAAGAAAAAAAATGTGCACCTCCAAAATGTGGCCTCTTAGCTCCCAGACAATCAGGCAAACCAATGCATGGGTGGTATCACTGTACTCAGGAGTTGTTGCTGAACACATATTGGGGTATTGTTTAACAGTGATATATACTAAGGTACAATATGTGTTAAAAAAAAACACCAAAAATTACTACCAAAAACTTTGACAAAGGATGGTAGTTCGTGGAAAAGGTTAAGATACCACCATCTTAAGTAAATGAAAGAGCTTCAAATATGTCCCAAATAGGACACGGAGGCAGGATGACCAGATGTCAAAATTCCAAATTGAAAAATGCACACTTCCCAAAAGTAGCACTTTAGCTCCCAACCAACCCAATAAACCCATGCATGGGTGTTATCACTGTACTTGGGAGAACACATATTGGGTTGTTGTTTAGCAGTGACATATGCCAGGAGCTTTAAATATATACTTGATTCACAAGCTGTGTGGAAAAAAATACACAAACAAATTACTACCACAAACTTTGGTAAAGGATGGTTGTAGAATTAGTGCATGGAAAGTGTTAAAATACCAGCATATGAAATACCTCGGGGTGTCTATTTTTCAAATACAGAATCCAGGACCATGTGTATATCAGCCAGAGAATACAGCAAGCAGTGTATTGTGGCTATTACATTGTTATGCTCTTTTGCCCCTCTTAGCACACCTTCCTCTGGCTATTTAGCACAGACCTAAGTAGTAGGTTTTAAAAGAGCAGGCAGAGGGCAGGGGGAGAAGCTATACTGGGATAGAATGTTTAGAGAACTACAATGTAGCGGTCTGCCTTTACAAACCAAGGAGTGGTGAGAGACATTTGTAATCCAAAAAAGGATTGTATTGTTATGTGGCTTTATTTAGTATTGGAACCCAGAGTAGCTGGTTAAGTAACTGGTAGTAAGGGGAATACTGTGAGTTAGCCTCCTGAAAGGAATAGGCCTGTTTATTTGTGTGTTTTCTGTGGCACTTCTATAAATTATAACATGCGTACCCGCAGCTCCTCCTTAGTAATCCTCACATTACTATTAAAACAAGAGTAATGAACACAGGTAGGGAAGTGCAGGGAAAATGATGAGAAAATATCGTATCCAGGACAATCTAAAATGCAGTCCTTTCCAATGATCTGTGTAAAAGAAATAATACCATGTCACAGTATAGCAAGTAAAAAAGGGTGGCCCCTATTTATTGCAGCAACTTACAAGAAGTGATGGCTCACAAAGTGAGCTGGAACAGCATTAAAGCAAAGGCAATCCTCGAGGAATCCACTGGTAAGTGATGGTATGAATAGATGAAGATAAAATCAGTCTCTCTACGCGTTTCACCAGGTGCTGTCCTGGCTTCCTCAGGAGACAAATTTGCTGATCAAAAATAAATCGATAATAGTGGTATTTCCCCTCCAGTCTGTGGTCTTTAAATAAATGTAAAAATGCTAACACTTCCTAATTGCGGTAGCCTGTGAACGCCAACACAGGAAGCGATGTGTGTGTTCCATCATGCGTTCCAGCATGCATTCCACTTTCACTTCCTTGCGTTCCACCAACGTATCTATGCGTTCCACTGTCGTTTTCTATGTGTTTCAATTATATTACGAATGTTCTACTGTGGAAAAAGTCCACAATACCCTTAAAGTTCAAAGAAACGTTATTTCTGCTGTTGTTCACAATAAACTGCATCTAAATTGAAAGCTCATGACTCTGACTCTACCACAATGGTTTGATGAAGGTAAATTGAATTGGCTGGCTTCAAAGATATCCCAAATAGGACATGTGGACAGGATTACCAAATCTGAAAAAATGGTTTTGAAATAGCAAAACACTACTTGTACTTATTGCCCTAAAACTTGTAAAAAAAAACATAAAAAACATTGGGTACTTCTAAACACAGGAGTAGTAGAATGTATTAAGCATTTTTTTCATCAGCTAAAGTAAAAGTAAAAGACTTTTCAAATAAAAAAGTGTTTTTTAAAAATTTTCACCATATATTTTTTTATAGATAATTAGATGATATGATAACAAAAATGGTATCTGAGGAAAGCCCTTCCTGTTCTGAAAAACACAATATATGAAAAATTAAATATATAACACTAAATGAGGGAGAAAAAAATTACAGCTAAACACGAGCACCACAAAAATGTTAAAAAAGCCTTGGTCACGAAGGGTACAAAAAGTAGAAAAAACAGCCAAGTCCTTAATGGGTTCAGGAAATAGTTGCCATAATTTTATGTGCTTAGAGACTTTTTATTTTCTGGTTGTTGTAATGATCCTGTTTAGAGTGTGAGGAATATTATCTACAACTCACGCACCTAGATTATTTTTTATGTCATGTCAAAGTCAGTATTCCTGTTTCTGAAATAAGTGCAAGCCTGCCCTTTGTGTATGGCTTAAATTTCCATTTTTCATGGACTCTAGTTAATTTTACTGCATGCAAATCAGTGCATGATTTCCCTTTTTATAGGAGTTAAATTAGATTTTCCTAGTCCCCTGTCTACTACTTCTCAGTGGGAATTATACTTGCTTGTGAATTGAACTCCTATTGACTTGGCAAAATGCAAAACCAACTCCAGCGTGCATTAGAAGAAAGCAAATTCAGACTTAAGAGATTCTTGTAATTTTTTATTTAGCCCAAATCCATATTATTGCGTGTATTCTTTAACTACTTCAATAAGAAAATAAGAGTTTTGTTTCCTTTAACTCTTCCTCAGACTGGTGCTACTGAAAGCAGGTAGTTTGCGGATGACGCATACTTCTTGCACTACAATTGTGGCCAAGGATTGGCTAGCTCCCATTAAAGTTAGCAGCAGTTATGTACGTTACCAAATTATCAATGTTCAGCTAGCATACATATGATTGACTGTTGCTACTCCCGTTGATTTCAGTGGATGTTCATCTCAGTACAAATGACTAGAATCAGAATGCTTATGAGCATGAGGAAGGAGGGTACATACAAATGCTTTCAGCAGAGGTAGATTGTGCAAGTTAAATGAGAGAAAATTCTCATTTTCCAACCCCAATAACTAAAAAATGCATGTGTCAATTTGCATGCATTAAGGGATGCCAATATGCATTTAACATGGAAATAGGGCTAAATAGGAAATCTTAAATGTTAAGTAGTACTGGGATTGCTTCCATTTAAACCCTATACTATAACATGATGTGTAGCAAGCTCAAGGCGCCAGGGAACGTAAAATTACATCCTATGGGAAATGAAGGGCTGCTAGCCAGAATACGGTGAGGGGAACTGCCTCACAAATGTGGCAGTCTTTGATGATCTAATCCTGACCCCCTAGAGTCATGTGATTGCTGTGATCACCAATCGCATCGATCACATGCACCAATGTGACAAGGGAGTACTCCTAATCTCGGCTTGTTACCTGTATTAAAGAATACAGGTTCTACAAGATTGTAGACCTTCACAAGGCTGGAATTGGCTACAAGACCATTGTCAAGCAGCTTGGTGAAAAGGTGACAACAGCTGGAATGATTATTCATAAATGGAAGAAACACAAAATAACTGTCAATCTCCTCCGGTCTGGGGCTCCATGCAAGATCTCACCTTGTGGCGTTTCAATGATCGTGAGAACAGTGAGGAATCAGCCTAGAACTACACAGGAGGATTTTGTCAATGATCTCAAGGCCGCTGGGACCATAGTCACCAAGAAAACAATTGGTAACACACTATGCCGTGAAGGACTGAAATCCTGCAAGGCCCGCAAGGTCCCCCTGATCAAGAAAGCACATGTAGAGGCCTGTCTGAAGTTTGCCAATGAACATCTGAATGATTCAGAGGAGAACTGGGTGAAAGTGTTGTGGTCAGAATTGAGCTATTTGGCATCAACTCAACTCGCCGTGTTTGGAGGAGGAGGAATGCTGCCTATTACCCCAAGAACACCATCCCAACCGTCAAACATGGAGGTGGAAACATTATGCTTTTCTGCTAAGGGGACAGGACAACTTCACCACATCAAAGGGACGATTGATGGGGCCATGTACTGTCAAATCTTGGGTGAGAACCTCCTTCCTTCAGCCAGGGCATTGGAAATGGGTCATGGATGGGTATTCCAGCATGACAATGACCCAAATGCAACAAAGGAGTGGCTCAAGAAGAAGAACATTAGGGTTCTGGAGTGGCCTAGCCAGTCTCCATACCATAATACCATAGAAAATCTGTGGAGGGAGCTGAAGGTTTGAGTTGCCAAACGTTAGTGTAACGTTTCACCCTTCGCTGTCTGGAATTGTTTGAACTCTGAGCTGCTCATTTTCATTTCCAACCACTAGTGGCCACCCTTGCCACTCTGAACCACTCAGAGTGATTATCATGTCCAGCTGCACTTAGACCTGATTACCATGTTCAGGTGCACCTTGTTTCCTGATTATCACAGCCTAGATAAACCTGCCCAGCACTTCAGTCTGGGCCTTGACATTCTGTCACAGACCGGAAGCCCTCTGGATGGGGCACACACGGCAGGAAGCCCTCGGGATGGGGCACACACGGCAGGAAGCCCTCGGGATGGGGCACACACGGCAGGAAGCCCTCGGGATGGGGCACATACGGCAGGAAGCCCTCGGGATGGGGCACACACGACTAGAAGCCCTTGGGATGAGGCACACATGACTAGAAGCCTGTCTATACACACATGTATACACATACACTGCCGTTACACACCACAGGTAAGCCCACTTGCAGGGCACACGGCAGATATCCCACTTGTGGGTTGCTGGCCGTAACTCAGGAACAGATCAGGAACCAAACAGGAGCAGATCAGGAACCAAACAGGAGCAGATCAGGAACCAAACAGGCAGTCCTAAAACGTCAATGTCAAGGCCTAGACTGAAGGGCTGGGAAGGTTTATATAGGCTGTGATAATCAGGAAACAAGGTGCACCTGAACATGGTAATCAGGTCTAAGTGCAGCTGGACATGATAATCACTCTGAGTGGTTCAGAGTGGCAAGGGTGGCCACTAGTGGTTGGAAATGAAAATGAGCAGCTCAGAGTTCAAACAATTCCAGACAGTGAAGGGTGAAACGTTACAGTTAGCTTCAAAATCTTAATGACTTGGAGAGGATATGCAAAGAGGGGTGGGACAAAATCCCTTCTGAGATGTGTAAAAACCTGGTGGCCAACTACAAGAAACATCTGACCTCTGTGATTAACAACAACGTTTTTGCCACCAAGTATTGCAAAGGGGTCAAATACTTTTTCACTGAGTAAAATGCAAATAAAGTTATAACTTATTTGAAATGCGTTATTCTGGATTTTTCTGTTGTTGTTCTGTCTCTCACTGTTCAAATAAACCTACCATTAAAATTATAGACTGATCATGTCTTTATCAGTTGGTAAACGCACAAAATCAGCAGGGGATCAAATAATTTTTTCCTTCACTGAATATACTTGGTGGCAAAAAATATTTTTATATATGTCCTGATATAAATGTATGTATATATATATATATAGAGAGAGAGAGAGAGAGAGAGAGATCAGCAGCTGCAGCCTGCAGGACATTGGCTTCCAGCAATGTGATTCACCACGAAGCACCTAAAAAAACAGTAGCATATCTATAGGGGTGGGGGCGAGCAGAGAGGCCTCCTCCCCTGGGCCGGTCTTTAAGGCTGTGCCGAAGCAGTTGCACGATTGTGCTCTTCCCAACCAGCCCTGCTCATCAGGCACCCCTGTGGGCAGTGTGCACCCAGGCACCATCAGCGCTCGTCTGGGTAGGAGGTGTCCAATGAGCAAGGCTGGTTAGGGGGGTCACAATCCCCCTCTAACTGGCCCAACATTAGGGAGTAAGAGGTCTGTCACTTTGGCGGATGATATAAGGGATGATATGAGGGAGCACGGAAGCCACAGTCGAAAGTGACAGATCTCATGCTCCTGTCACAGCATGGAAGATAGAAGATGATGGAAGATGAGAAAAGTAAGAGATGGGGAGAAAGGGGTGTAAGGGCTGTGTATATGTGTGTGTTTGTAAGCTGGTGTGTGTGTATGGGCAGTGTGTGTGTATGGGCAATGTGTGTGTATGGGCAACGTGTGTGTGTGGGCAACGTGTGTGTATGGGCAGTGTAGGTATTTGTGTGTTTGTAAGATGGTGTGTATGTAAAGGCAGGTTTGTGTAAGGGCAGTGTATGTGTATCTATGGGCAGGTGTGTCTAAGGGCACTGTATGTGTATATGCGTGTTAATGGGCAGTATGTGAGGGCATTCGTGTGTAAGGGCAATGTATGTGTATATATGTGTGTTTGTAAGCTGGTGTGTGTATGGGCAGTGTATGTGAATGGGCAGTGCGTGTATAAGAGCGGTGTAGGTATTTGTGTGTTAGTGAGCTGGTGTGTGTGTAAAGCCAGGGGAGTGTAAGGGCAGTGTATGTGTATACATGTGTGTATAGACAGGCTTGGATAAGGGTACTGTATGTATGTGTTTATGGACATGTATGTGTAAAGGCAGTGTGTAAGTGCAGTCATGTGTAAGGGCAGTGTATGTGTATATCTGCATGTTTGTAAGCTGGTGTGTGTGCGTGTGTGTATGGGCAGTGTATGTGAATGGGCAGTGTATGTGTAAGAGCGGTGTAGGTATTTGTGTGTTCGTGAGCTGGTGTGTGTGTAAAGGCAGGGGAGTGTAAGGTCAGTGTATGTGTATACATGTGTGTATAGATAGGCTTGTATAAGGGTACTGTATGTATGTGTTTATGGGCATGTATGTGTAAAGGCAGTGTGTAAGTGCAGTCATGTGTATGGGCAATGTGTGTGTAAGAGTAGTGTAGGTATTTCTATGTTTGTAAGGTGGTGTGCATGTGTAACGACAGGGTTGTGTGGGGGCAGTGTATGTGTATATGCATGTTAATGGGCAGGAGTGTGTAAAGGCAGTCATGTGTAAGGGCACTGTATGTGTATATGCATGTTAATGGGCAGGTGTGTGTAAGGGCAGTCATGTGTAAGGGCAGTGTATTTGTATATATGTGTGTGTTTGTGTTTATACACTGGTGTATGTATGGGCAGTGTGTGTGTAAGAGCATTGTAGGTGTTTATATGTTTGTAAGGTGGTGTGTGTGTAAAGGTAGGGTTGTGTGAGGGCATTGTAAATGTATATGAGTGGTAATGGGCAGGTATGTGTAAAGGCAGTGTGTAAGGGCAGTCGTGTGAAAGGGCAGTGTATGTGTATATGTGTGTTTATGAGCAGGTGTGTATAAAGGCAGTGTGTAAGAGCACTGCATGTGTATATGTGTGTTTATGGGCAAGTGTTTGTAAAGGCAGTGTGTAAGGGCAGTGTATGTGTACATGTGTGTTAATGGGCAGGTACGTGTAAAGGCAGCATGTATGGGCAGGTGTTTGTAAGGGCAGTGTATGTGTATAAGTATGTTTATGGACAGGTGTGTGTAAAGGCAGTTTGTAAGGGCAGTGCAAATAAAAAAACCTAGAGCTGCGTCTCTGATCCCAAACCACCTTCTTCTAGCACTCTAATGCCCATGACGGAATATGCAGCCCCCCTCCTCTTCCTAGTCCAAAGGATGGCCTGATCTCCTCGCCCAAAGGTTGGACCCACTGAGGTCTTCAAGGTGAGGTAGTGGCCAAAATTTGCATTCCCCACACATACACACACAGCAAAAATGTATTCTGAGACCAGGTCCATTTCCAGTGCAAAAAAATGTAATTCCATATAAAAAATGAAATACATATGTGCACAAAAAATATCCCTGTGAATATGTAAAACAGTCCCTGTTATCAGTCTGGGGGGTTCTCGTCAGAGGACACTGCAGGTTCTGGTAGATTCTATGGGAACACTTTAACATTTAATGTTTCTAGCATTGTCAGCCCTATCAGCTTCCTTTACTTTGTTATTTTCCACATGTTTTGTGTACTACCATGCTCTAGCTCTTAAATTGGGTAAGCATGTAAATATATGAACAATACATGTCAAAAGATGTTTTGTCACCACCATGGAAATGAAAAAATATTCAACAGGAAAGTTTACTTAAACTACCGTATTTGCTCGATTATAAGACGACCCCGATTATAAGACGACCCCCCAAAATCAAAATATTAATTTAGGAAAAAAACAAAAAGCCTGAATATAAGACGACCCTATAGGAAAAAAGTTTTACCAGTAAATATTAATTCATGTAAATTATTTTTTCATGTTTAATAAAAGCTATGATTGAGAAAAATATATTTTTTAAATTTCCTTTTATTTGCCAACCTGCCTCCCCCCAGTTATGCCACTCTGCCCCCAGAAATGCTTTATACCCCCCTATTTGCCACTCTGCCCCATGATATGCCTTATACCCCTATATGCCACTCTGGCATATAGGGGGTTAAAAGGCATATCATGGGGCTGAGTGGCATATAGGGGGTTAAAATGCATTTCTGGAGGTATATAGGCATATCATGGGGCTGAGTGGCATATAGGGGGTTAAAATGCATTTCTGGAGGTCCAGAAATGCATTTTAACCTCCTATATGCCACTCAGCCCCATGATATGCCTTTTAACCCAGCATGTACTGGCTGCCTTGGCTTGATAGGAGTGTGATTGCTGTTAGCAGTTTGATATAGATATATATATATATATATATATATATATATATATATATCTATATCAAACTGCTAACAGCAATCACACTCCTATCAAGCCAAGGCAGCCAGTACATGCTGGAACCTGGGGATGATAGTAGTGGGATTACAGCCTCCCTATGCCATGCTACAACCCCCACCCCCCTTACACATCCATGCTATCACACACAAACACATTTAAATACTCATTCATTCCATTAATCACACATACTTCACACATTAAACACACATTAATCACACATACTTACCCAAAAACCCTCCCCCACCCCCTTACCTGAACTGCAGATCTCTCACTCGAAGACTTCTGCAGGGGACCGGCTGTAGAGCAACTTCTCTGGCCCCGCCCCCAGAGGAGGGAGGGGGAGATAGAGCTCTGTGAGGACGCTGCAAGCTTCCTGTCCTCCTGCTTCTAACAGAAGAGACGCTGCTCGCGACCGGTAAGCAGCATGGCCCCAGCAGACATTTTTTGGGGGGTCTGAGAAGACGACCCTGATTATAAGACGAGGGGTATTTTTCAGAGCATTTGCTCTGGAAAAAACCTCGTCTTATAATCGAGCAAATACGGTATGTTATACATTCTATAACATATTTGATTATGTTTATTTCTTTCAATGTTAAGTAAGTTAAATCATGCTTCACATTTGCTCTAAGTTAGTATTAGCACTATATTTGAAATGTCACTTTTTGTGTGAAAAATTCCAAGCATGAATATGTGCTACTTAATACAATTTGGTATATTTATAAATGTGTAAGGATTCTTAATCAAGAATATTAACTTTGTTTTTATGGAAAATACAATTATTCATATTATACCTTTAGTGCAAAGCAATTAAAAAAATACATAAAACTTTAATTGGGGTTTCTGGAAACCCAGCAGATCTGCCATTTTATTATTTTATGTGGATGTTCAATCAACTAAACAACACAGATACTTAAGAAGCGTTTGTACTCTTTTAACATTTGACAAAACAAAAGTGTTTTTCTGAAAAATGTGAATGAAACAGATTTTTACCTTAATAAATTATTTTGACATTCATTCTTACTGGGAATTATGTTTCTAATGCTGCATTTAGTAATCAAGTAACTAACTTTATTAATATAAGCAGAAAAGCATGACCCATGCACCTGCTACTTATCATTTCATCCCCAATCTTTAAGATATTCAAAACATCAGAAAACACACATAGACTGATTGGATTTTGAATTGTTTCATTACACAAACTTTAACAGCATCATATGAAAGCTTACAAATTCTAACTTTTGTATTTTAATCAACCCATCGTAACTAATCGTCTGTTGATGACACCCAGCCCCGCCAAATACCACTGGTCGTTCTAAAAATTCAGGACACAATTGGTCGGGGCAATAAACACTCATTGAGTATAGTAACTGTATGGGCATTCCTCTAACATCTAAAATCTAACCCCTCAACAGGAATGTCCATACTCACTGCTATTATGGCGAAAAACTAAATCAAAACTCTGGACCAGTCCGCAAGGTTCCATCATTAGAGGACTCAAGGGAATCTTCTCTTTTCTGGTAGAAT
This sequence comes from Spea bombifrons, assembly GCF_027358695.1. Lineage (NCBI taxonomy): Eukaryota > Metazoa > Chordata > Amphibia > Anura > Pelobatidae > Spea > Spea bombifrons. Next base: position 94,205,779 of record NC_071087.1, read on the forward strand.
AGATGAATAATAAAATATCATTATGTTCACGATATATTTATATACTGTACCTTTTATTCAAAATAAACCCCACCCCAGCTGCTAAGTAAATAGCTGACTGTTATTACATCCCCAGGTTCCTTCCTGAGTGCATGGCTGGGTCATGTAACCCCTTATGCCTATGCATCTCCAGGGATCTTTTTCTTAATGAGGAGAATCATGAACATGTCCTGGCCAATGCATTTTTCTACAAAAAGGACTTGGAAGCAGTTCTTTTTGTAACTATATACAGCAGTGTTTGTAACTGAATTGACGTGAGTAGAACAGGAACTGGATATGTTACGTGCCTAAATTACCTCCTGATTTATGTGGTCTTGCATCATCTCTCAACTCTCAAGACACATGTTATATTGTTTATGAATATTAAGCATATTTACTCTACATCTAATTTTAATTATTCTAGAAATAAATCATTGTAGCAACTTCAGTTTACTTTCTTCCTTCTGCAATAGGTTAGTTGGGGATGGGTGCAGAAATAGTTTTCTTATGTTAATGTTACTGGTTTGTTAAATCAGATTAATCATTTCTCCAGTATTTTCTAATACTGGATTAGGACATTATGAAACATCCTGATCCTCCAAATGGATTAAAGAACAGAATTATAAAAAGAAAAACACAAAAAAGGATCAAGTTATGATAGTGAGCATGTAGTGTTTTGGTAATATCTATGTCTATATTTGGTCCAGTTTCTCTATTGCTGAATTGGTTAATCACCTTGACTTCACATCTTTCTCTGTTAGGTGTATTTGAAGTTTCCTTGCAGTACACTAAATTTATGATTCTGGATGTAGTGTTTTTTCTGTTTAAAGTCATGACTGGCTGGGGTACAGTAAATCCTGTGTGAATTTATTGATGCATTCAATTTTTGGCTGGTTTCACCCAAGTAACATCCTGCATGAAACATAGAATTTGACAGCAGACAAGAACCATTCACCCCATCTAGTCTTCCCATTTTTCCTCATGTAAGTGTTACGTCATTGGGACTTGTTGCTGCCATCTGTCTGCCTTCGCAGAGGTCACGAGTGGTATGCACTAGGTTAGTTGTAGTGGTATTCGTTTTTTTCCTAATTTTGTTATTTTTTCTTCAGATTTCGATCTGGGTGAAATTTGGAGGGGTTTTCAAATTCAAAACAAAATTCAGAGTTATTTTTGTTACCTCCTCCGTTGTCCCTTCTCTTCTGCGGGCAGGGGAGCTGAGACGCAGCCCGTGCATTCAGCCCCCTGCTCGTTCGGTCGGCGGCAGCCGCCGCCGGGTCCATCCTGCTGCTAGACGCGTGTCCCCTACACCATGCGCGAATGGCTAACTCATGAATATTCATGTCGCTTCTTAGAGCGACATTTATCTTTTTTTCCTCCCTGCCTAATTAGGTGGGTAGGAGCATCCAGTTTGGTGGAGGGATATTTAAACACTCAGTTGGCACTACACCTTTGCCTGTGATAGTGCCTTATTGCATACACAGCGTTTGACTTGCTTATATATATTGGTTCATTGATTCTGGCTTGTTCCTGACCTATGTAGTTTGCTGCCTGCCCTGACCATGCTTGTAATCTCAACTACTCTTTTGCTTGACCCCTGGAATTTATTATTTTTGTTCCTGTACTATCTGAACACATCTACGTTGCTGATTCTGCTGTTCTCTGTTAACGTCTCCGTTGTGCTGGTTGCTGAGCTCTCCATCTCCCCTAGGAGGCGCCTTTTCCAATCCAGTGTGGATCCACAGCCAGTACCACCGCAGTGACAATTTTGAAAATGTGGTAGGTCCCTGTAACCTTCTGGACATTTCAATTATAACACCAGCATGTTAGGGTTTTGGGAGAGATCCAGACTAGACTTGAAAGAAACAGCGGCACTAGTCTAATCTATAGAAGTATCCAGCAGCATGCTATCTGGCCAAATAATGGACAATTTTGATGAATTGATCTCTTAGAGTAAGGAAGATGATATGGTAGCAGCAACAGCATTAGTGCACTAAGTAGGCACTGGATGAAAGACACATCCAGCCACATGGTATGAGACAACATTTTGATTAATTGAATTGATCCATCAGAGTAAGGCACGTAATACAATAGCAGCACCCAGTTTGAATATTGAGTGCTGGGTAACCTAGTTTGGGCAGATTAACATTCAAAAAAGCCATCTGCTCCACCAGATGCAGAGAGAGCTGTGTTCTCTGAGGCTTGAGGATGTTCCCCATCACAAAGAAAACCTTCTCATTTTGGAACCTGGTAAGTGGGCAATAAAGCAGCTGTTATGCCACTAAGAAGAGCCTTGCCAGATAACAGCATTCTGTTACTGTAATTTAGAAGGTCAGGAGTTGGAATGCAGTGGCAGTTCTTCAAGGTAGGTGGCACAAACCAAAGAATCAATGGGCCTCTGCCTAAATGGCTGCTTCTCTAGAAGATCTAGTGTTGCTGCTCTACAAATGTGCAAGGGGATGAGTATTGGACACCTGAATGGTGCTATTGCCTTTGCTGTGTTTCTCTCTTTAACTGAGCATGCCCTTTTTATGCTGCCTCTTACACACCCTACTGACAAGCATGTCCCTCCATGTTTTCAATGTATTATTTTTTAAGGGCAATTTATGACTTGGGTCACAGCGAATGGCCAGCATGTACTGCATGCGACCAGTCCATTCAGGTTCCTGATCAGTGTTTCATCTTCGAGGTGTAATCTATCATCATTGTATTCCAGAAAATCATGCATTTTCTGCACCAAATCGGTAAATCAATGGATGGCCTGGTCCAAACTTGCAGTGCCCCATAATTGCTAATTTTCCCCAGAACACCCCGATGTTCTGTTCAGAGGACATGGAGTGAAGAGCCCACTCATGCTCTAGGATCTGAAAATATATAACTTTTGTTTGTCACCCCAACCAATGAACAATCTAAAACTGTATTTTGTACTAGCAATAAACATACACTACTTGGGAGATGAGCTGACAGCACTACATCCAGACTGAAACTGTGTCTTAGTCTAACATTGTCTGACGGGTTGTCAATCTACCACTGATGGACACTGTGGTGATCTAACTCTCATCTGTTTGTGGGTGCTATGGAGTTCAAATGATGTCAGCAAGCTTATATGACAATACTTACATAAGCTTGACAAGACAAATTAACAAATTTGTAACAAATATCACTTTTGTTTTGTTAGGTGTCCCTCCTCATTTTCACGGATATGTAAGAATGATGCATAATTAACTAAAAATAAAGTTTGTGTAAATGTGAAAGCACAAGTCTAGTACTAACCAGCAACACACAATATAGCAGGTAGAGTTGCTTACCACTGGCAGAGACCAGACAAGTATTGACCTCAGTATGATCCAAACCATGGAGAAGGTTTAGAGGAAACAGGCAGTCTAGGTTGGTAGTAGAGCAAAGCAGACCAGCACGAGGAAATATGTACAGAGATTTTAGACTAAGATTCAACAGGGGACCCCTTGTCAGAAACGGCAAAGGGAATAAGACAAAAATAATGAGGGTGGAAGATACTATCTATCTATCTATCTATCTATCTATCTATCTATCTATCTATCTATCTATCTATCTAGGCATAGTGCTGGTTCTTTAATATATATAATGTTATAAAATGGAACCTTCTCCAATTCTCTGTGTATTCGGACAGTACGGATGTGATCAGTGCAAATATAGTCTCTCAGACACAGAATCCCCAACAGTTGCTATAGATGCACTGGCTTTACTTATGTAAATATGTGATAAACATAGTTAATGACATAGCAATTATTTTTATTAAGTTTGTGGCGCTAAGTACTATACTACTCAATTAGAGAAGGCTTTCCCTGGGTGACCAAAGCCTTGCCTCAAAGGAATAAATACATAAAAGTATATAAGATGCTTATTTACTGTATAAGTAGGCAAAATACACATAACATTATATTACTTTGATGTTCTAGTTTGAAAGTGTGTACCATGGTATAAAAGAAAATGAAAGCTTTTGACTCGGCTTGAATGCAAGAAGCTAAATTGTTCGTAATCGAGGCTCCTATTCTGTCTCTCTTCTTGTGATTGCAACAATCTCCTTTGATATTCTGTCACAGTCTTCCACTACTTTTCTTCCTCCAAAAAGGAAACATAGTACATCCGTGGTTAGCTATATTACTTTGATATGGTATCATAGCAGTTTAAGAGGTTTGCAATGTATCTAAAAAATCACTTTAAAAAGCTTTGTAGACTTTCTTCAATTTAAACCAAATTTTTATATCAGTAGGAAACGAGTTACGAATCCCAACAGGTCTCCCCATTTAAGATCTGCTGACATTCTAGAAAAGGTAATGAGACAAGAATTACTTGGTTTTTTAAACCGCTAAGTCCCTTTGTACAGTGCTTTCACATATTATGGAAATATATATATATATATATATATATATACACAATGTTTGTTAGTAAAACCTTTTGTTTAAAGTCAGAGCTGGTTGCTTCATAAACCCAAAAAAGCTTAATAAGAGTCTGTTTTCATACCAGGCAAATTCACCTGTTATATATATAATTATATATGTGCAAAGTAACATAACTCTATACGTATAAAAAGCCTGTCAGCTTGGGAGTAGTTGCTTACAATATGCGGGGCTTAAGGCCAAGGTCCAGTCTTAGTGTACTTGCTAGGGTAGGGTGGAATTTATTCTCCTACTTATTGTCCCATTCTCTCCTCTTCAAACCCGCAACTTCTTACCTCAATGACTAATCAAACCTAAAACCATAACCTTTCACCTTAATGACTAATCAACTCCAACTAATATCTTACCATCATCTTCTTCCCACAACCTTATCTAGCTTTACAAACATCTGTTCTTCATCAAACCCGTGTCTCCTGCACAGACCCTTTAAAAGAACACAACCCAAGAATCATACTTTTACTAACTTTACTATCAATCTCCCTTTTCCTACTTCTATTTTCTGAAGATATATTTGCCAAGACAGACACAACAATTTCTACCTGCTTCTGACCTTGCTAATTTTAGATACATTGGATACAGTATCAACAAGAGCACGTCCATCTGTTGCATCTCAATACCTAACACTCCTACATCTACTCTTAGAATACTTTCTTGGTATGTAGCAAACTTACAACTCTCTTTAAATACACACAACCGTTGTTACTGCAGTTTTTGAATTGACCTCGCGGTCTCCAGTTTACCCTCATTACATTCTGAATACTCCTGCTAGAATCATCTGCCTAATCAACCATTTGACAAATGCTGCCCCACTCTGCCAGTCCTTCTCCTGGCTTTTTGTACTCTACAAATAGAAATTCAAAGTACCGATCCATACATACAGAGCCCTTAATAACACTAAACCCCCTATATCTCTAGTTCAAATAGTCACCTTACTATTTCTCTGTTGCACTGTATGCCTTTAACACATGTGTGTATGTTTTTCAAACCTGTTGCTTTTCTCTAGTGTAAGAGAATATGACGCTTTATCAATAATATTTAATCACCGGATATCACCTTCGCTGTTTCCTTTCTTCTGCATTCTTGAAAATCAAGTGTAGATTTAAAATGTTTTAATCACTTTTACACCCTATGAGATTCTAGCTCCAGACCACTGATCTTGTATATGACAGATATATGACTACACTGTTAATCAGTGACCAGGCCTTGTACTCGCCTGAGCTTACATTTCAAGAGTCCACACAGGAAGGAGATGACACTTTTAACTCCAGTTGACAACTATAGTATTGGCAAATAAAAAGTTAATTTTTTGCGAATGATGTACATCTCTTTATATTAAGAAGAATGGGGATAGGACAGAGTTCCTTTAACAAACAATTTGTGTTGAATTCTTGGCAAATATGGGTATTGTGACGTTATTGACTTCCTGCTTGTTTTCAACTCTTTTTACTTGTGAAGAAACTATTTTTAGGGAAAACCGTTGTTGACGCGTTTGGACTTTAAGTTCAGTAAGTTTTTCTGAAGTAATATAACTAATGCAGTCAATGCTATAGATTTAGAAACTATTCAATGTTTTTCTAGACTACATTGCAACATTCTATTTGAATGAGGCCTGTTGAACTGAATCGACTTTTCATATCCAGTGTAAATATAAACACAGAAAAATCCATGTTCTAAAGATTTCTATCTCAACCACAAATAAAAGAGGGGAAAAAACAGAATCACAATGTTCCTTTTTATACTCCCTGTTCTAGGAAATTGTTCATTTGAAAACAGCCTCTACTGAAACATTAACCCAGTAGAAACTGCAGCGGCTGCAGATTTACCTGGAGCAATGTCTTCTGGAAAGATCTAGATATAGGAGTGGAAGGAAGAAATAATCCACTTCCAGATAACCAATGACCTCCAGCAAATCAAATCAAATCAAATCATACTATCATTGCATGACATGGGCATTGTGACAGGCTTCAGTGAACATACAACTTGACCTACTTCTGTATAAAATATACTTGACTGACCTTTCATTGCCGTTTAGGAATATGCATCTCTTTTTAACTTTGCAGTTTTTATTACTTCTACATTTTTTTACCATAATTTGTTTTTGTGGTAAAATGATAATGTTTAAGTAATATAGAGTGCTGAAATATGTATGATAAAAAAACTAGACTTGGGCGCCGGCCAACTCTTCGTGTTCTGTGTTAAGTTCAGGCGTATATTCGTGTACATTCTTCATGTTCGTTTTATCTTCATTTTTTGTAGAAGGGGTTAACGCAGTACGCACTACGCAGCAGCTTTGGTGCCAGGATTTTAAAGGTCCATACGAGCAACTCCAATGGTCATTGTCAGGGGCCTCCTCTGCCATCAACCAATGAAGTGCAAGTTCACTTCTATGGTTGATGGCAGACATGGCGACCAATAGAGTCACTCATACAGACTTTTAAAATCCTGGTGCCAAAACTTGGCCGAGGGAGACCACTGGTCTCCCAACTCCAAGAGTTAAAGGTCCGTACGAGCGACCAATAACTCCTGGAGCTGGGAGACCATGGTCTCCCCAGGCCATGTTCCACTGTCAGGAATTAAAGGGCCATGTGGGCGACTCGAGAGTCGCCTGCATGGCCCTTTAATTCCTGACGGTGTACCTACGGATTTCCACTCCCGTTAACCGCAGCAATGCTGTCAAGCCACTTTATATGAAATAAATGCATAGTTGTATGGTTTATGTAGATACTATAATTAAAAAAGTCAAATGTATGTTTTTCTTATTTCTTCAGGATTCCTTTTGGAACAGATAAAAACTGGATGTCTCTTTTTTACATGACCTGCATATTTGGATTTCATTTAATTTTTTACCGAGTATTAAGGTTCTACCAAGTGGTTATGAAGGACATCTAATTTTGTTTGTTTGTTTTAATATACCATGCATGTAACACACTTTGACAAACCCCTTACAAAAAATAATTTGGTAGATTATCATGAATTTATGAGATTAAGCATATAAACAGTAAAATGCCATAGAATAGGCATCATCTGGTGTGAATAAGTACTTATCAAAGGTCTTGGAATCAGAGCTACTCTATATAATACATAGTTATAGCTCATTCTCACTGAAGGGGCCATATATGTTATGTTACATTAGTAAATATGGTGAAGAAGAGGATTAGGATAAACAGTCACATGTATTTGTTCCTTATAGCACTATAAATTTAAGCAGGCAGTCATTAAGAAATATCTATATAAAGGAAACATGAATCAGAGTTTCTTCAAAAATCCCTAGAGCAGCTTAAAATAAAACAAGAAAAAAATGCAATGTTTCTTGGCAGTCAATTTTTTTAGCAAGTGTTTTCTGCAAAGCCCACATACAAAGAACAAAGAATATTTTGGTGTACATTTTTATTTTATTATTTCATAAAGATCACTGACTGGCAAAAACATTTTCCCCAACAGCATAATTAGAAAACTTTAGCCAATTTTACATTCCCTGCCAATATAACTGATTGGTCCCTTACAATAGTATCCTACATCTGGGAGAGATCTCACACCACCAACTGTAAATAGCTCTATAAAAAAAACAAAATATAACAATATATATATATTCTGTTGTCTGTCAATTGTATTTGATCATAGTTTCCACAGTATTTCCTATGAATTAATGACTTATCTGTTTTGTCTTGCTGTCTAATTATTCTATTCTAGCCCACATCCACCTCCCTCAAGCCTCCCAGATGACCAATTTATGGCCTGCATATGGAGTTCACTAGTCTCCTTAGACTTTCTACCAACTTTGTGACTTTCAAATTTTGATTCAGTCTAGGTCATAGAACATTTGCTCACTTTTCAATATAGAGCAGCATTGTCCATATACAATTGCCAACTGTAAACTCAGCTTTGAATGCGCCGGCTGAACTGTTCCGTTTATAGAATGTTTTCATTGCTAATCCGTGTGAGCTTTCAGTGCTATTTTCTGTTGATAATGAGTTCCACAGAGAGCATCTTTCAGGTTTACTAACAGTAGGAAGTCAGATGGAGACAGATATGGGAAGTAGTTATGATGCTGAATGGTTGAGATGCTTGAGATACCTGTTTCACCTTTTACAACAATAACAAGAAATCTGCACACTGATACACATTGAATTTCTGCAGAAAAAGTATGATTTGGCAGCAAGTCACTGTTTCCCTTTAATCTCTGAATACCATAAAAGTATTATTAGTTATTTATATAGAGCCATCATATTCTGCAGCGATGTACATAAGTCATAACTTAAGTCATAACACCATCCTAAATCTAAGACAAGACAATACAAGGGACTCATTAAAGCCTAAATCTTTACATAAGGATTAATGAGTAGCCTAGATGGGCCAATTTGTTCTTATCTGCCGTAAAATGTTATGTTTTTGTAAAATAACAGTTTGGACATAAAGAAACAGTAAGGAAAGTACTTCTTTAATGAGGTAAAATCTCAAACTGGGGTTAACCAATTTTACATATCTATACCTACAGTTAATGTAGAGATTTCCCCTGGTGAAGGAGCCTGCTGCAGGTGTATACAGATTGCAAAGTCACCACTCTTTGTGACAAGCCATTAGTAAATATGGGACATTTAGGTAAATGCCTGCCACAAAGTCTTTAGCTTTCTAATGGTAACAAACATTGGTCTGATCAAGTCATAGAAATGCAATTATTACTGCTGTGGTCAAGAAGCATGCCACACCAGAAACATCATGTGGTTAAGAAAAAACTCACATGACAGGACCCAGGACAGCGTCTGCACCACCACCACCCTCATGACATCATATTTGGGCTCTCTGTGACTTAAACACACAGCATATAACCTGTCCCCTGCTATCTTTCACCTTAACTCTATAACTAAGAAATTCTGATTCTCTTTCTTACATCCATTGATCTCAAATACCCTTTTGAACTTCTATGCATTTATTTCTTGTTTCCATGGCAACTGGACGGATTTCCAAAAATGAAAATGTTGGTTGAATTTTGTCGAATACGAAAACAGAGATGGACGAATTTCATTGAATATAAAGAAAAGTTTCCACTGAAAACAAACAAATGAACACGAAAGTCTAGTGATTACCTCTTAAGTATCTACTTACTGTATCTAGCTCTATCTATCTAGGTTTGTGCTTGTCTACATAGCTTTTCAACATTGCACAGCTTTGAAACGAACAAGCCAGACAGACTCTTTTAATGGAATCACCACCATACGCATTACAGGGTATATCAGCTGTTATTGTCTAACTATCATCTATATCTTTTGGAAAACCATTTAACTGCTGTTTAAATGATGGACTATTAAGGAAATATTTTCTTTCTTTAGGTCCTCCATATTGTACAGTATAATTTGCTCAGACGAACTTCAAACTATATTAAACAAAACAGTATTGATTTCTCTCCGATTCACAGCAAGAAGTGTGTTCTAAGAGCAGAACATGACTTTCAATATAGCAGATTTTCATTATACATCTACAGTAGCAAACCATTCCTTTACTTTTAGCTCTCTGCTAAATAATTTAAATTAGGAAGCATGTAAAAGAGGAGACTTCCTACAAAGCCTTTGACTACCTTAGAAATCAATCTATTAAATCCCTTATGCTTTTAACTATGTGTCATGTGTAATAAACAATATGTGTTGTATTTGGATTATAATGCCAATATGTGTTGTATTTGCTTGATTATAAGACCACCCTGATTATAAGACGACCCCCCAAATCTGAATATTAATTTAGGAAAAAAAGAAAAAGCCTGAATGTAAGACGACCCTATAGGAAAAAAGTTTTGCCAGTAAATGTTAATTCATCTAAACTATTTTTTTTTAATAAAAGCTATGATTGAGAAAAATATTTTGGTTTTATTTCCTTCTATTTCCCAACCTGCCCCCCCAGTTATGCACATCTGCCCCAGAAATGCCTTATACCCCCTATATGCCACTGTGCCCCATGATATGCCTTTTAACCCTATATGCCACTGTGCCCCATGATATGCCTTTTGACCCCCTATGTGCCACTCTGCCTCCAGAAATGCCTTATACCCCTATATGTCACTCTGGCATTAAGGCTAAAAAGGCATATTATGGGGCAGAGTGGCATATAGGGAGGTTTAAGGCATTTCAGGAGGCAGAGTGGCATATAGAGAGTTAAAAAGGCATTTCTGGAGGCAGAGTGGTATTAAGGGGGTTAAAAGGCATTTCATAGAACGCTCTGCCTCCAGAAATGCCTTATGCCCCCCATGTTCCCGGTGCAGGGAACTCTGATCTCTGACAGCCGGGGAAGGTCTGCGCGATGGACGCAGACAACCCCCGCTGCTAGCCACACCTCCTTCCGGCTGCAGCATAAGTTGTCTACGCGATACGTAGACATCTACACACTGCCCCGGCTACACACCGGGGACTTAGAAGCACCGGTAAGTGGGGCGGGGGGGGAGACAGGAGGATCCAGGTCCCCTGCAGCTGCGGGGGATCTGGATCTTAGTTGTCTCATAGTCAGACCTATTTGAGGTCTGATTATAAGACAACCCCGATTATAAGACGAGGGGTATTTTTTAGAGCATTTGCTCTGAAAAAAACCTCGTCTTATAATCGAGCAAATACATTAAAAAAAAAAAAAATTATGTATGTATGCTCTGCAAAAGTCTGTGAACCGTTAAGCTCCGGCTACCTTGTGGGATGCAGGGAGAAATACCCGCTGACATCAGTGGGCGGTCCGGCTGATGTGGGTGGTCAGTTCTGCTGGCATTGTGGGACAACCCACCATTTAAGGGGGAAATGGGTGGGGTGTGAGACAAATCAGGAACCTACTCCCACGACCCAGAGAATTTGGAGAAGTGGTGCTTCTCTCTGAGTTTCCGAGTGAAACATGGAGAGTTCCCAGGTATGCTTATAATCCGTTCAATCTATATTACTGATTATAAGTCTATCCAGAACACCTCGTAATGAGCTATGTTTTGTCCTGATATGCACGACTGCTTAGACCCTGAAGGGGTTAAGCTCCTCAATACATTATTTTCTGTTTTGCTGTATAAAGAAGGAATGCCAAAGAATCTAAGAATACTGAAGGCGTGAAAGTATTCTGACTGCAAAGTGAAGCATTTAATAAACGTTATCCCAAAGTTTTTATTTATTGTATTTGTTTTGAGCTATGTTTTTCTGTTTTTTCTCTTTATTTTAATTTGAGATTTTAACCTCTTAAGACGTGATGTAACTTAAAGTAGGCCAACTAGGCCTAGGGCAGCAGGTCCAGGGGGTGGCAGTCCCCTTTCTTTAAAAATTGCCCCCCCCCCATGTTCCACTGCTCAGTGGGCAGGTTACAGTAGTTTACTTTGAAACCTGCTGCAATCAAGAAAGTGATACAATGCTTAAAAATTTCTTTTCTCCTCTTGTATAAATCTAGGGCATAATATACAACAGTACCACCAGAAAGGAAAGGCAAAAAATGCATTTTTTTATTTTTGGTTCGAAGATAAAATTGTAACTACCATGTCAACTTTTATCCTCTTCAATGTAAAAGTTACACTGTCATTTTTATTCCTTCAACCACTGAATCTCTCTAAGCTGTAATACTGGGAACTATGCCTGTGCTACTTTCAAACTGATGACACATCTTTTCTGAAGTGACAGAATGGGATGGATGCTGCCTGATATGTGCAGGTAACAAGAAGCTATTTCTGAGCCATCACTCAGAGACTGCATACTTCACTATAAATACTTCCATTTGCCAAGACACTTAGGATATTGACTCAGTTGACACAGAAAAGCAAATTTTAAGTACTGGCATTGTTAGGAACGGCTTGTCTGTTTGTAAAATATAATTGCACTTTATGTAAGGACTCAAGAGCTAGGTCAAGCTGTTACTGGTTTATTATGTTTGCATGAATGATGCATTCCTGCACAGCATTATCTACCATTCTGATGGTTTGTTATTTCTGTTAACAAAAAGCAGTAGCACTACAGAGAAATCATCTATATAATGAAGTAATTACCACATTTGCTCCATTATAAGACAATATTTTTTCAGTTGTTATTGTCTTTTATTCAGATCTCAGATCTGCAGCATCTCCACACAGCCAGCTAAGCCTAGGGGATGTCATTCACACATGCTCTTATTCAATTTTCTTTCTCAATTTCTGTGTCCCTGTGTCCTTTTGTGTTTCTGCAACTCTTTCTCCCCAAATCTGTCTGCATTATTCTGGCCCCTTTTTTAATGGGAAAAGTTAGCAATATAGCCACACCCACTTCCCCAAAAAAATATTGCACTCAGGTGTCAGTGACTGTAGGTTTAGGTCTGTGATGGGTACAGACAGTGTCAATTATGGGCATCCTGCTTTCTATTATGTGATATGATCTGCTTTTAAAAAACAAGTTAGGTACGAAGATCAGGAAAAGGGTCAGAAGCTCAAGGTTTGAGAAAGGAGACATGCAAAAATGGGTTTTACTGCAAAAGGGCCTACCAAAGCCACAACTGGGAAGGGAGCAAACTTCTTCAAGGGAACGTCCACCTTCTATTGCGGTGCTGGACACCTCTTGCAGCCAGGTTGTCTGGACAGCAAAGGTAAAGGATGTAGAAGACCAGTAAGACTTAAATGAAATCTCTTAGCACTAGCACATATGAGGCAAGTGGATATGATATATAGAATATCCCTAGACAGAGTGGGCTACCAGAACAGTAAAATAAAAATGAAATGAGTCCAATAAATCTTTGAACAGCTTTCTTGGAAGAAGGGGAAGGCCAGTCTGTGATACTTTTTATGATCCATCAGGACAAACCAGAGAGACAAAATGATGCCTAGAAATTACATAATAGTTGTCTCAAAAACACATTTTTCTAAGAGGTGTTCTGTTAAGGAAGACAAATATACTTGGATGTCATTGGATGATACATTACTATGAAAATGTCCAAAATATACCTGAAAATATAATTTAGAAAAGTGGTCACAGTGGTCATTGATAACAGGGAAAGAAGAAGGGGGGCTACCATCCAAAGACTGGATTAAGAAGGGTTTAGATTTCATACAAGTAGGAATAGAGATGTATTTGGTTAGGCTGAGGTCTGTAAAGTATCCGCTGCCATTGGAATTAATTATAGCGAGGAAAGGATCTGAGTTATAGTTCCATTACAATAAGATAGGTATTGTTAGGTAGCTGGTAAAAACTGGTGGTTGAAAACAGATCACGGTGATCCTCTTATCTTTACTTAGTGAAGGTCTAATAGGACTGGCAGGGAGGAAATGTCCAGACTTCCCACAATATTAGCTGAGACTTTGTGCATGACGAGGGCCCAGTTCTTGGGTGATTTAAAGGGTCTTGAGTTAATCCTATCCGCATAGGTTCTTCAGAAGAAGTAAGAACTGGAGAAACCGGCAAATGAGGAGGATACGGAAACTTTTTCTAGACGTCTCTCTCACAGACAGCAATCTATTTGGAGAGAGAGTTGAATAATGCAACATATACTTTAAATGGTATCTCCATGGGAAACACTGCTAAAGAGAAGGATTTAGGAGTAACTGTTGACAACAGACTCAACAAAAGTGTGAAATGCTAGTCAGCAGCTGTAAAGGCCAATAAGATATTGGCATGTATGAAACAAGATACACATCCACAGGAGTGTTCCACAGGAGAATTCTTGGCACCGGTCCTTAAAATGGACATTATGGAACTAGTAAAGGTGCAAAGGAGGGCTACAAATTTAATAAGGGGGTTGAAAAAGCTTAGTTATGAAGAGAAACTACAAAAGTTGCATCTACCGTATTGGCTCGGATATAGGCCCCCCCGTATATAGGCTGCACCCTAAAAGTTGGGTGCTTTTTTAAAGAAAAAGTTTTTTTTAATAGACATGCTGCCAATCTGCCCCCCCCGATATGCTGCCACTCTGCCCCCCCCGAGATATGCTGCCACTCTGTCCTCCCCCCGAGATATGCTGCCACTGTCCTCCCCCCCGAGATATGCTGCCACTGTCCTCCCCACCAAGATATGCTGCCACTGCCCCCCCGAGATATGCTGCCACTGTCCTCCTCCTCCCCCCCGAGATATGCTGCCACTCTGGCCTGGCCTCCCCCCCCGACTTACCAGAGCAGACTCCCGGGTGTCATGCGGGGCCGGCGGGGGACATCTACGCAATACGCGTATACAACTTGCATATTGCGTAGATGTCCCCCGCCGGCCCCGCAAGACACCCGGGAGTCTGCTCTGGTAAGTCTTGAGGGCAGAGGGAAAACGCATTGTGCGGACGTTCACCGGCTGTGGCGATGCGCGTAAACAGCCTCCGCTGCCGGCACGTCTGCACGATGTGCTTTAACAATCTCCCTTGCCGGGACTCCCCCCGTGGGAATTCCCGGCAAGGGAGATTGTGAAAGCACATCGTGCAGACGTGCCGGCAGAGGAGGCTGTTTACGCGCATCGCTGCTGCCGGTAACGTCTGCACGATGCGCTTAGACAACCTCCCGTGCAAAGAACACAAGGTTATCCTCTGAGACTGTAATAGCAAAGAATTAGTACTCAACAAAGTAAGAGATTCTTTATAGTAAAAACAATAAAAGTATGGAATTCACTGCCAAGAGTGGGGGTGCTATCAAATACAATGGATGCCTTCAAAAAGAGTCAGGACATTTTATAGCTTCTTGATCCAAGGTGAAATTTGATTGATTTTTGGAGTCACAAAGGAAGTTCTTTTACCCTAAGTGAGAGAATCTGAAAAATAACGTAATTAGTTTTTTTTTCCTTATTTTGGGTCAACAGCAAGGAGGATAGCTAGAAGGGTTGAACTTGATGGACTTTTTTTAACCTAAATTACTATATTACTATTTTACTATAACCAACCAGCGCAGGGCCTGATAAGTTGCTTAGGTGCAGAGACCCAACGGTCGGATATCTCCTCTTCATAACACATTATATTAAAATATATTTTTGAAATAACTAAAAAAAATAACATTTTCTTTAGACTTTATGTAAAGCCAAAATATGCTTAACTAAGATTAATTTCATTACAGTCTGAATTTAATCTCCACTGTGTCTGTGTGAAATGATTAATTTATAGTATGCCATTTATTTTTGTAGCACAGAGGAGAAATTATAATGAGGCGTAGAAGCAGTCAATCAGAAATCATAATCTTAGTGGAGACAAATATACATTACATGTTAGAACTATGAGTTTTGCTGTAATGATCTCACAGAAGGAAAAGCATCGGTGCTACTTACAAAATAAATGTTCCTCACGTTGTGTAACTATGGCAACATGCTTTTGATAATAAGGTCTATCATCTTTACATAGCAACAAGAGACAATATTACACATTTTGGCTTAACATACCACCGGCTTGTATAACAACATAATTTTGTGAACAAAATGATCACTGTATATTTTCACACCGGTTTTAAATATAAAGTAATGCAGATGTACAAATACTGGCAAAAAAAGACACTTCAAGTAGAATGAAAGTCGGTAAACATTTGTGTGACAGATTGCTTATTTTTATCAAATATTTATGCATGGAGCACTTACACTAAGGGATGCATATATTTAAGAAGAGGCAAAAAATAGCATTGCCACATACCAGATTGATACTATTATTGTCTCTAAAAGACAAATGATTTGCTGTAGTAAACAAAAGGCAGTCATAACACACAAGAGTGTACCTTGTTAGAGTCAGGTCAGTAGCAACCCATGGCAACTGCGCATTTATTTCATGTTGCTTTTAATGCACATTAAATGGCTATTTAACATATGGGGTTTTAACTCTAACAGCAAGATGTGTGGTGGAGGTATAGTATATTATGGATCCTATCTCACCTAGGCACAGTCCTCTGTACTGTAAATGGACTGGTTGAAGAATCAGAGATCTCCCTTGTACCACTCCCATTAAGCACAGGCACAATAGGGTGATCTACCTGAGGGGACATGCAACCCCCCGGGCCTTAGAGCTGCCACCATAGACCTAGAAAGAATATGTCGTCGTTCTACTCTTTGATTTATTTTCCTATGCTTTTGGTATTGATTGTGTCACCAGTTTCTTTGTCTCTGTTTCTAGTTGGATGTCTTCTAATACTCAATCTACCTAAAACTGAGCTTTTGTTCTTTTTTCTGTCGCGAGGATCAGATAAGGATTTGTGAAACAAGGCAATAGGTTGCAGGTGAAAGGGCTAAACAAAAATCCTTTACCCTAACAACCATAAGACTGAAGGGATGCCTCAACCAGCCCAATAGAGGCAAAGTACTCATTATTTGGTTCTTGGCAGGGTGATCTTGTGACCTTATCATTGCTCCTTCCACAGCTAACATTTCATGGAAAGTCTCAGTTAATGTCAACAGTGAAACTATCACTTACATTGGCTCATTCTATGGGGTGTGTAGACAATGTAGGAAATGTTAACATGATACATTTTAGCTAAATTTCTGAACCAATCTGCAGCCATCTTACCTCCCCCAGAGACATGGCATGGGATGTGACTCGTGTGTGTCACTGTCAGATGTTCATCAACCTTCTCATCTGTAGAGCTCTCCTGTCCCTTCCCCTGGGACCTGTTCCAGAACAACTGTTCCACAGACACACGTATGATCTACTAGAACTAGATCATCTGAAATTTCAAAAGAAAACACCAATGGATACTATGTTTTTTTTGCTTTAACATTATTATTCAGGATTATTTAATTACATATCATGGGAAGTAGCAATTTCCATTTCCTAAATAGTTGTTGACAAAGACAAGTGGGAAGTTCATACAGATTGTGCTTACCAATCATCTCTTAGATACCAGCATTGCAGGTGACAGAACAAGCTCACAGTATTACAGCTTCAAGTTTTTTTTTCTAATGCTGCATTCATAAGGGGGACTGATAGTACCTATATGCATTTTAGCTTGTTTCAATAAAATGTTATGCTTCCCCTACTTGTGCTTCTGTTTATAATGTAATTTCTGTTTATGTATAGTGTATATTAAATCTGCAAGTGTAAGGGAGACACACCTAGAAATAAATGTAGAAAGATTGTTAGCTGAATAAACATTGGAGGCTGTAATATTAATTATTATTTTTCATAAGATCAAAGCTTTTTGATGCATTGATTCCCCACAGGTCATGTCACAAGCTCACCTCTTCTACATAAACATACTCAAAGCTTTTTATGGCCAATATTATTCAACAAAAGATCACAATACTCAAAAGCTTAGGCTTGTTTAAGGGGTTGTAAAAAAAACCTCCCTTATATCAGCAGCTGAATTGTTAATCATGCTAATGATAATTATGTATGAACCTGTTTGATACCAGTTAAACCAATACAAAAAACAGGCATACATTAATTGAGAAGAAATTAATGAGGAATATTCTCGACAGTTGTCTCAGAGAGAATGTTTAAGATTTCCTTTACCAAGCACTAATTCGGGCTTTCTGTCTTCAATTCATTTTTTTTTAATCCTAAGAAAAGGAGTTATAAAAATAAAACTGGAGGCTTTTGTAATTAAGTGTAGCAATTCAGAGAGAATTGCCAAAGGCAGCAATGCTGATGAACATAAACTTATTGATGTGCGATCCAATATGATGTGAACCACAGAATACAATAAATGCAATTTTCTTGTCATGTCTTTTATTTGTAACCTAAAATAATTATAGTTTTTAGCAATATAATACTTATGAACAATTGATGTGATATGTTTTATGCTTAGCAAACAGTGATGCATTTAAAGTGCATCTGTTACTTCCCCAGATCCTACATTTTGCAGTTATGTGTGCTTAAACATATGTTATGCTTTTAAAGCTCACAACAAATATTGTATATTTCTCAGATACCCACCTTATCAGTGCACTACTTGGGACATTTTTTATCTTACTATCGTATGATTTGCATGATTATCCCTTCAGGTTATAATATTCCTTTCATTTGGTGTAAGCTGTTTTAGATAAAAGGAGTGAAGGAAAAAAAGCTTCATGCTTTTGAGGAAGTAGACCCAATGACTTAACACTCTTCACGACAGTTACGTTTCTAGATCTGACACCCAGCACTAACAAAGCATGTTCAACAATTGCAGAATTCAGCTGAAGGAAGTCTCGACCTGCATTGGACTTCCTGCCTTATAAATTCATGCTATGACACTATTGCCCTGCCCAATTCCTCACAAAGCAAATCTATTTAATCTCCCTTATCTCCCTGTTGTATCATAAGCCTAAAATGCCTTGTCAATACATTTAATTACCTACTAAGTTGCGTCATGACCACCCATTTAACTAGGCTTATAGCCTCTGACAACCTACTTTACATTACATCAATTGAACCTATTGTATACTACCCATTCTCTCTCATTCCCACCTTAACATCTTCAGTCTGTTCCTCTGCCTGATTCCTATGAATCTATTTTCAGGTATGCCATTGATAACTGTAATCTTGAAAAAGCCATGCCTGGACCTTACCAATCTTTCCCATCTCCCTACTTCCTCTAGCCTACAAACTTCTTGAAAAGCTTGAATATAACGAAATAATTCACTTTCTCAATTTCAACCTTTTAATTGATCTTCTGCATTCTTTTCTCAACTACTTTGCTAAATAATAAATTCAAGAAACTCTGAACAACCATCTGTAAACCCTTTACTGTTCCTGGTGTCCTTGTTCACTAACTACCTCTCTAATTGCATCTGCAGTGTCGCTTTTCTCAGTAACTTTTCTTTCTCAGATAGTGTAGACCAGGCAGACAAACATGCAGATCTACATTTCCTTTCCTGCTTTTTTGCCTTCCCTCTTTGATCATGTCACCAATTCGTTTGTCACTGTTTCTAACTGAATGTCTGTATGGTTTCTAATACTCAATCTACCTACAACTGAGCTTTTAATTCATATTCAGTGGGGTTCATTCATAGGCAGATAGTGAACGGTAACATTTTAGCTAAAATTCCTAGGCCACAATTAATCACATCCAGAAATTTTTTCTGTCAAGATACACTCTAAAATTTACATTTTAACCATTTTGTTGACAGTAAATTAAATAGTAATTTGGGTTAAAAAAAAGGAACTTCAACTTCAACAATGATTTAATAGCACAACCTCAGTAGGTAGAGTATTTCTCATATTTAATGCTTTTACTGTAAAGAACAATTTTTGCAGCTTTAGGTGAATATTAATTTATATGACTCTGAATGGTATACATCATCAGAGTAGTTTGTACTGTACCCATCTGTATAATGATATCATATCCTGTCTTTTTTTCACCCGTCTTTTTCTAGTGTAAAATCCAACATTTCTGGACTTTCTGGCCAAGTTTATTGTCTAATATTACTCCCAAGACCTTCTCATTTCCATAAGATGATTCAACTTAAGGCCAACGTTTTTGTTCCTCTCCGACGTTGATTGCCCGCAACTTACTGCTGTGGAGCTCTCACATAGTATGAGAAAAGACTCTTTTCCCGCACAGGTTTCTGCTCCCCATGTGGGGAAAAAAGAGCTTCCTCATACAGTGCGCGTGCATGAAATGTGTTAGGCGCCCATCAAACTGCATTAACGAGGCCCCAATGCTACTTGGCCAGACCAGTGAAATCTGTAGATGAGGTAATGTCTGAATGAATGAGTAAGTGATGATGTCATCTAACAACATTATTTAACTGTCAGTTAAAGAGGTATGGGGACAAGTAAAAATGTAAAAAAAAGTAAAAAAAAATATATGGGGGTCTCTAAAGGCAGATAAATAAAGATCAAAATTGCCTAAAGACCCCCAAATTAAGTGGCAGATATTTCACAGGCAGGCTGTTTCAGTCGCAGAGGTGGCACAGGAAAGCTGTTTCTGGGCAAAGGTGGCACATGCAGGCTGCGTAAGAGGCAGAGGTGGCACATGCAGGCTGTTTCAGGGGCAGAGATGGCACAGGCAGGATGTTTCAGAGGTAGAGGTGGCACAGGCAGGCTTTTTCAGGGGCAGGGGTGGCACAGGCATGCTGCTTATGGGGCAGTGGTGGCACAGGCAGGCTATTTCATCTGCAGAGATGGCACAGGTAGACCATTTAGGGAGCAGAGATGGCACAGACAAGCTGCTTTTTTGTACCTAATGCTCTTTTTTTATACTTATTTAGTGGTCCTTTTTCAAGTTATTAATATTAACCAAAATTATTTCATTACATTGTATATATCTATTATTCGCATATGTATGCAAAACAGTTGCAACATTAATATTCTGATAACATGTGGCATTTTTAATGTACATATTAAAATGTACATATTAAGGTTATATTTGTCTTGAATCAGTTTTAGTTCATATCAAGGGGATCTGGACGTTTGTATGGCTAGTTTTGGTTAACTGAACTCAATTTCTAAATTAGTTTCATCTCAATTACTTTGATCTGCTTGGACAATAGTGATTTTGAATAATAGTACTGAAAATGTGGTAAATATGTACCTGTGGTTGAGCAACTAGCACTTTGTACTTGACTATGTACTATGGGCGTTGAATTTGTTACTAGTAAGCATGGTTTTAATGTTTATTTTTTTTTCATGAGTCTGGATGGGTTATTAAATCAGTCCTCTTGTGTTTTGCTTGCTAGAAAGAAACATTTAATTAGCTTACTTTTCACTTAACATTTCAACAATAAGTTTTGCAAGATGAGGAATATACCGCCTGGGTGCTGCTGCTGCCAGGGGCATAGGAACCGGGGGGGACGGGGGGGACAGATCCCCCCCAGGAAATCATGCGGGGGGGACCGATAATAGAGAAATCCCCCCCAGGGCTGTGTGAGGTAAGTGCCCTCGGTGCACAGCTGCCTGATCAGCAGCTGCAGCGTGCAGGACTGGTTGGGGAGATCACGGATTTCCCTAACCAGTCCAACATTAAGGGTACACTTACCGGTGTGATCTCTGTCACTGAGCGCCGGGCGATGGGATATGACGTTTATATCCCAGCCCCAGCGCTCATCATAAACAGCTGTGCGCAGCCGCACTGCACTGAGAGTGAGCGGCAAACCAGAAGGAGAGGATGAAGAGAAAGCAGAAAGGAAGAAGAGAAAGGTAAGAGATGTGAAGAACGAGGGGGGGGTCTGATGTGCAAAACGAGGGGGGGTCTGATGTGCAAAACGAGGGGGGGTCTGATGTGCAAAACGAGGGGGGTCTGATGTGCAAAACGAGGGGGGGGTCTGATGTGCAAAACGAGGGGGGGGTCTGATGTGCAAAACGAGGGGGGTCTGATGTGCAAAACGAGGGGGGGTCTGATGTGCAAAACGAGGGGGGGTCTGATGTGCAAAACGAGGGGGGGGTCTGATGTGCAAAACGAGGGGGGGGTCTGATGTGCAAAACGAGGGGGGGGTCTGATGTGCAAAACGAGGGGGGGTCTGATGTGCAAAACGAGGGGGGGTCTGATGTGCAAAACGAGGGGCAGTGTATATCTGTACGTGTGTATGGGCAGTGTATATCTGTACGTGTGTATGGGCAGTGTATATGTGTACGTGTGTATGGGCAGTGTATATCTGTACGTGTGTATGGGCAGTGTATATATGTACGTGTGTATGGGCAGTGTATATGTGTACGTGTGTATGGGCAGTGTACGTGTATATGGGCAGTGTACGTGTATATGGGCAGTGTATATGTGTACATGTGTATGGGCAGTGTATATGTGTACGTATGTATGGGCAGTGTATATGTGTAGGTGTGTATGGGCAGTGTATATGTGTAGGTGTGTATGGGCAGTGTATATGTGTACGTGTGTATGGGCAGTGTATATGTGTACGTGTGTATGGGCAGTGTATATGTGTATGTGTGTATGGGCAGTGTATATATGTACGTGTGTATGGGCAGTGTATATGTGTACGTGTGTATGGGCAGTGTATATGTGTACGTGTGTATGGGCAGTGTATATGTGTACGTGTGTATGGGCAGTGTATATGTGTACGTGTGTATGGGCAGTGTATATGTGTACGTGTGTATGGGCAGTGTATATGTGTACGTGTGTATGGGCAGTGTATATGTGTACGTGTGTATGGGCAGTGTATATGTGTACGTGTGTATGGGCAGTGTATATGTGTACGTGTGTATGGGCAGTGTATATATGTACGTGTGTATGGGCAGTGTATATATGTACGTGTGTATGGGCAGTGTATATCTGTACGTGTGTATGGGCAGTGTATATGTTTACGTGTGTATGGGCAGTGTACGTGTGTATGGGCAGTGTATATGTGTACGTGTGTATGGGCAGTGTATATGTGTACGTCTGTATGGGCAGTGTGTATGGGTACGTCTGTATGGGCAGTGTGTATGTGTGTATGGGCAGTGTATATGTGTGTATATTAGGAGTGTATTTGTCTTATAGTGTATACGTCAGTGTAAGTATGTTCAAGGGCAGTGTATATTTATGGGGATGCATGTGTGTGTGAGCAGTTTATGTATGTTTGGGCAGGCGTGTATAAGGGTAGTGCATATGTGTGAGTACTGGCAAGTGTGTATGTGCAGGAAACTGCAGCGTATATGTGTGTTTTTGTGGGCAGGCATGCGTAAGAGCAGTGCATATGTGTGTGTATGAGCAGGCATGTCGTACTTAAAGGGAAGAGAATGATTCCCTGTAACACATGTTTAACTCAGGGGCGCCTAGGGTTAAATCCAGGCCTATTTCTGGTTAAAATGAGTGTGTGTCACTGTATGTAGCATTTGGACACAAGAGAATATTGCGGGGTGCTACTTGGTCTAGGGCATCACTAATACAAAGCGCCACGTGTTAAATCTAGGGGTAGGCAGAGTAAGTGAAGGATGTGTGTGAATGTGTGTCTGGGTGTGATAGCGTATGTTTGTGGGTATGTTATTGTGCACATCTGTTTTTGTGGGTATGTTAGTCTGTTTTCAGGTGTGTTATAGTGGGCATGTGTCTAGGTATATTAGGGTGGGAATCTTTTTGGGTGTATTATTGTGTGTGTGTGTATGTTGGTGTGTATGTATGTGTATGTTATTCAAGTGTTTAAGTGTGTGGATATGTTCCTGTGTGCATGACGTGTTAGGAGTCTTAGATGGATCCTTCAATACATCATAGTAGTCTCTGTGGCCGTGTCCAGTGGGGTCCATCTGTGGTTGTAAGATTTTTCTGTTTCTGTGGGAATTTTCTCCCATTCATCTAGTAGAACGTTTTATGAGCTGCAGGTGATAAACCAAGACATTTTGGACAGCACTGTGCTTCTAACTTTGTGGGAACAGTTTTGGGGAAGGTCTGTGCCCCAGTGTACAAAACAAGGTCCATAAAGGCATGGTTGCAAAAATTCCCCACAGAAACTCTCCAAAATCTTGTGGAAATCGTTCCCAGAAGAGTGGAAGCCGTTATAGCTGCAAAGGGGGACCAACTACCTATTAATGTCTATGTATTTATAATGCAATGTCAAAAAAATCCCTGTTGGTGAAATGGTCAGGTATATCCTACCAGTAAAAATGCTATCCCCCCCAGATTTTTAGGGGTTCCTACGCCCATGGCTGCTGCTGCCTATATTTCATCATAGTAAAACAAAACTGGACATGGGGATTTCCTAGAAGAAAAATATCTGTTCTTCTTTTTGTTGAATTCTGTCAAGTATATGATCCCGTTTTCATAACTCTGGCATGAATAAGTAGAAAAAAGCCTTATATATGGAAGCCAAATGAAAACGTATTGTTAATTATAATTGCCACATGCCACATGTTTCTTGTATTCAGTAGCCAAGAGATTTTGATGTAACAACTACTAATATGCATTATAGATAAACATAATACTCCAAATAAGCCACTTCTTTAGATAAATTCTATGAACATTGCTAAGTAGAGTTCTGCATTTGGATTTATTCGATCTTAAATTGTAATAAATTTGGTCTAGTAAGTGCATTTGTATGAATTTTCTGAAATGGAGGAGGGATCTCCAATGAAACAACCTAACTATAAACATCTAAATATTTGCTATCCATTTGTTCATTGAAAGGTGCACATTGTCTTCAAAAGTTGAGTTCAAAACTGGAAATGTTAGTCTTGCTGTGTAATTCTGTGATCTCTTTTTGTCTCATTGTAGTGAGTAAAAAAATGTTGAAAAATGTCACTCTTCGGTGACTCAAAGCAGTGTGTTTCACCCTGATAAGAGATGAAAAGTTTAGCATTATTTTTATTTATTTTTATTCTGGAAACAGTCTCTTGGATGACTACCTTTCCAAGACCACGATGTCCATCAGCAGCACTATACCTCAGAAGAGAGCCCAGCTGTCCAGCCTGTCGAGAGCGGGTTCTGTATTGTATCTATTGGGAAGATTATAACCAATTTTATTACTGTGTGTGCAGAGCTTCAGGTCTGAGCTGCCATCTTGATTAGGTAGTCCCCGGAGGTCCCTTAACCTGGGATCTCTTTAACCCCTTAAGGACAATGGGCGGTCCCTAAACCCATTGAAAACAATGCATTTTGAGCCCGTACATGTACGGGCTTTGTCATTAAGGGGTTAAGCCAATGGGGAGGATATCCCACTTTAACCTAGGTTTATGTTGCTGAATCCTAACAGAGCCATTAAGGCCCCCTTGTTGTGTAGGTCTCTGTAAAGCCAACTGAGTACGGGAATTAAGCCTCCGTCTGTGCATACCCCCCATGATTATGGTTGTCCATCGGGTTACTCTCCTGGATGAGGTAGGTCTGGTTCTTCCTACAAACTTCTGTGTGAGTCTCAAGTTCCAGTGTGGGCAAAAAAACTAACAAAAACAAATCAAGACTTGTGTCTCCACAAATTAGTGTCCTTTCCCTCTCCCTTCTCCTCTCACAAAAACTCATGTAAGACAGATGGGGTCAGGGGGTCTTCAAGGCACTTTACTTGCAAACATACCAACCACATAGATAGACAGACAAATACATATGCATACAAAAGATATTCGTTATTAAGATCATATTTAATCTATCAAAAATGCAGATCTTACATTAGACATGCATTGAACATGCTGAATTTTTTTTCAAACAGCAATTATCTTTTCTTCAATCTAAGTTATCAAAAGATAATATTTATGTATCTCCTATCTTTTATAAAATACAGTCTTGAACATACCTTGTAATCTTTAATTAAACTAAACTGCAATCAACTGTTTTTTTTATCATTTGGACTACTGTGTACAATCAGATTTATCTGTTGAAAATTAACTGCAAGATTGCCTTGACTTTCAAAGACACTCTGCGAGTTTCTCATTAGTTATATTATCATACTGAAATCATAAATATGCAAATAAAGTGTTTCACACGGGAGATTTAATTCTGTGCTCTTACTTATGATTAGTCGGAAATACACTCTGGCTCTGTCAGATAATTGGTAACACTGAATACCAAAAAGGCTTTTCCCTACGCTTCATCAGAAGAGGCTGAAATTAAAGAAGGCAGGGCTGTTACATTTTTGACAGTTTTGTAACATAAACTTGTTAAAGTTTTAACTCAAGCCATTAATATAACTTATGCATTATTAATATAATTTTCACATCGGAAATAGAAAAAATGGAAAACAGGGCTTAGATCTGATTCGTAGATCTAAATGTTCTGGGAAAAAGAATCCCTTACTTTTTTATTATTTAAATTCTGGCCACCTGCTCAACAAATATATACTCAAATGGAATAAAACATGGTTATGCTAAAGTTAATTCAGTAACCTCACACACAATATTGTAGGTTCAACCTTACACTCAGACACTCAAATTGGTTACTGTACATCCAGACACCTATTTCACAATACATTCAAGTCAGTGCCATGACTGATTAGTTAGTTATGTTGCTGTCTCCTGGAATGGTTAGGACACAGAAGTAGACTAGCACTGCCAAGTACAGACTCTGGGTTTGCCTGAGAAAAGTAAATAGATTCATGAGGGGCCTTTTTCTAGTATTGCGCTTTAGGGTGGTGATGTTTCAAGGTCATTTGGGTCGACATAGGCCTAATGTGCAAATTGCATTGCTAAGGGCACCTATGATAGCTTGTCTCCCTCTTACACAATATGAGAATGCCAAAATTGGGAATAATTATTTTTCATCATATAAAATGAAAGCAAATGCATCAATGTTTTGTTTGAATTATTGCCAAACACCCGAAAGTTAATACAATTTTATCAAAGACCTTAATAATCATTTTATTATCAGGTGGTAGCATGGTAGTACTCTGCTAGAAACATCCAGATGGTCTAGATTGCTAATGAATCTTATTGTTATATAAATACAAGATTATGAAAGATAAACAAATAATGATTTTATGATATTTTAAATCTTAGACTGAAATCCAGCTTTGGAAAAAAATATATGACTATTGGAATCCTCAACTTCCCTTCTACGTTAAGGCCTAACACTTGATACATTCATGCACATAACCAGTTGGACACAAACTGTGGATATTAATGAACACACCAATTATTCGTAATACATAAATCAAGAGGACCTTACCAGCTCATTATATATATATCAAAATTAATTATTCTGTGTCATGTAAAGTGTATTAGGACTGCCTCTACCCATGAGAAGCCACAGCCCCACACTCCAAATCATAAGCTTTGGCTGTCACAATTTCTACATGCCCAGCCATCCATCCAGTATGTTGTGATCTAGCATTGGGCTGTAGTAGCATTTTTCTCAATCTATCTACCATGCAGAATAGTGGAACGTCTCCTTTCCCCAACTGCTAAACTGATCTTCTTCCCATTTTTTTTTTACCAATGTCCTTCTATTTCTGTGGCATAAAATATACAAGCTATTGCCAAAACATCTAAATGTACGTATAAAACCATATGCATTTCCTTTCCTATAGATTGTTACAGCTGCTTACATGGGTGATATCAGCATAGTCTGAATGGCATGGCTACAGGTTGTTCAGATCCCTAGTCATGATGCCCTTGCACTTATTGCTTCCGTGCTTTCTTCATTTTAACAGACTAGCTTGCAATAAAAAAATCACATTAGCTGCTATAAGAAGTTGCATGACCGTTGCATGACCATATGTAGGCCAAGGAGGCAGGTAAATCCAAGCAGCCCCCCTTGCCCCTCCCTGGTAATTAACTTATGCACTTACACACACACACACAAACTTACACATATGCTGCACACTCATGCTAACACACATTCTACTGCACAGTTACATAATACACGCATGTACACATAAACACTCATGCCAATACACACAGATGCTAATACACACATAACATCCCTCTCCTTACCCCATTACATTCCTAGAGCCTTTTACTGCAACGAGTTGGTCCAAGTCAGACTGGCCCCTTTATAAAAAGTATTTTCCCCAAAGGGCAACCTGCCTCTGGATAAGTAGGACTTAATTTGCATTGCTATTATGAATCAGCTCAGTGTGTTACATTAGTGTATACAAAGCACTTTTCAATGAAGATATGATGCACACCAGCTCAAAGTAATACTTATGTCACCACATGTATTTGTTAACATACACCACAGGCTATAACCAAAGAAAATATTTGGGGGGGTTACAATCCCCTTTCTCAGTGACCCCACCCTTTTGTGCACCCATCTATCCAAAGCCTTGATATTAATTGAAGATAGAAGACCAAACTATTGTGTTCCAACTCAACCTTGCAGGCAAATGACAGAACTCATTAAAACATCACATTTGGTATCTTCACAACTGTCTATACTAAACAAAGCGTACATTGACATGAGTGTAATAATAATAAAAAAATGCATAATATATACAGTGTGAGGTTGCCAAGAAATACTCAGGTCTGTGTACACTATTAGATAAAACAGAATAATGGAAATTGTCTAAATCATAATCTAATCATAATGTAAGAGTCCCACAAAATTCCCATGGGTACCTTTAAGCAAATGTATCGGTCACCATGGAAACCACAGTGTACAGAACAAAATACACTTGTGAAGCATAGTCTGACAGAACCCTGCAGCAAACTTAAGATATGTTCATTCTTTAACACACATTGTCCTCAAATGGACATGATTTATACTATATTTATGGTTATGTATGGTAAATGTAGCATATTCATTTACACATTGGAAAAATCTGCAAACAACCCACAAGGGCTTTCCTAAATACATGGAATATGTCACAACTCCACAAATACCGTATTTGCTCGATTATAAGACGACCCTGATTATAAGACGACCCCCCAAAATCTGAATATTAACTTAGGAAAAAAAGAAAAAGCCTGAATATAAGACGACCCTAAAGGAAAAAAGTTTTACCAGTAAATGTTAATTCATGTAAACTATTTTTTTTAATAAAAGCTATGATTGAGAAAAATATTTTTTTTTTGTTTTTATTTCTTTTATATTTTCTATTGTATTTTCCAACCTGTCCCCCAATTACGCACATCTGCCCCCAGGCTTGCCACACCAATATGGCACTGTGGCCCATGATATGCCTTTTAACCCTCTATATGCCACTGTGCCCCATGGTATGCCTTTTGACCCCCTATGTGCCACTCTGCCTCCAGAAATGCCTTATACCCCTATATCCCATTCTGGCATTTAGGGGGTTAAAATGCATATTATGGGGCAGAGTGGCATATAGGGAGGTATAAGGCATTCCAGGAGGCAGAGTGGCATTAAGGGAGTTAAAAGGCATTATATAGAGCACTCTGCCTCCAGAAATGCCTTATACCCCTATATGCCACTCTGGCATTTAGGGGGTTAAAAGGCATATTATGGGGCAGAGTGGCATATAGGGAGGTATAAGGCATTTCAGGAGGCAGAGTGCACTATTAAATGCCCCCTTAACGCCACTCTGCCTCCTGAAATGCCTTATACCTCCCTATATGCCACTCTGCCCCATAATATGCCTTTTAACCCCCTAAGTGCCAGAGTGGCATATAGGGGTGTAAGGCATTCCAGAAATGCCCTACCTACACACACACACACACACACACACACACACACTTACCGGTGCTTCCAATTTCCTGGTGTATTGCCGGGGCAGCGGGTTGACGTCTCATTCCGCGGCAGCCGGAAGGAGGTGGAGTTGGCAGCGGGGGTTTGTATGCGTCCGTCGCAAATACCTTCCCCGGCTGTCAGAGATCAGGAACTCTGGAACAATGATCTCTGACAGTCGGGGAAGGTATTTGCGACGGACGCATACAAACCCCCGCTGCCAACTTCACCTCCGGAAGCACCGGTAAGTGTGTGTGTGTGGGGGGGGGCGACGACAGGAGGATCCAGGTCCCCTGCAGCGGTGCGGGGGATCTGGATCTTAGTCTCCTAATCAGACCTCTATTTGAGGTCTGATTAGAAGACGACCCCGATTATAAGACGAGGGGTATTTTTCAGAGCATTTGCTCTGAAAAAAACCTCGTCTTATAATCGAGCAAATACGGTAACTGAAACAAAAGAGAACAAAATGAAATCATAGATAGGTGACCAGTTACATCCCAATGAAGCCCGATGTAAAAAAAGAGACCTTCTACGGTGTTAATCTGAAGTACATTCATAAAAAATCACTTTTAAATTGACACCAGACTCTATTTCTGTATTGATTTTTTTCCCCACAAATGAAGCTGAAAAAATGAATCATGTTACACCATTAAAAACCCAACATGCAACCATATCACACGGTTACATCCACCTAAATAACTCCAAACTGCCTATGCAACAGTGGTGCCATTGTCATTAGATCTTGTATTTGTTTTTTGCTGAGATATCTTTCAATGTTTTTGTGGTCTTGCTTCCATACTGCAGACCACAGGGACATTTCAATAAACAAACCACAAAGGTCTTGAGTAAACTATAAAAAAAAACCTTATATCATTCTCCTGTGAGATCAAGACTGAATATACCAGTTTGGCATTTTATTATCTAGATTTAGGTAAGTTTGTACATACCCTTGTGGCCCCAAACGAGGTTTGATTTGGCTATAGACCATGTTTAGAACTATATATATATATATATATATATATATATATATATATATATATATGAGTAGTATATAAATAGAACACAACTTTGGTATAGCCTCTGTGGTCTCTGTGCAGGACAATTAAAGGTCCTGCAGGCTTGATCCTTGAGGTGTGGATAGCCTTTTTCAGACACCTACAATAAATCGAGACCAAAGACCACTTCCATGGTCACAAGCAAAGGCTCAAAATTGAAAGATTCAAATAGAAGAATAATGAGCTCTAGAATGTAGGATCTAGCTAAACAAGCAAGCAACAAATCAATATTGTTGTAAGTTCCCTTGGAGGTAAACTCATCACCATGAATTTTCCTAGTTTTAATCTCTAGAGACCATGGCTTTTTTAAAAACTAAATCGATAAAGTAGTTGGGCGCGCGTTACCTTAAAAAATAAGATAAAGGAGAATGGAAACAACATTTTTTGTAAACATTGTAAATTATGTAGTGCATTTCCCTACAATATATAGGTATAATATTTAGGTGAAAAAATTACAACTTTTGTAAACTGTATACTCTGCACACCTTTGTTATACAATAGAATGTTAAGAACGTTTTCATGTGTGTTTCCAATTAACGTTTTTGATTAAAAAGTTGTTTAAAAAAAGTGATAAAGTATTACAGAAGGCGGCTGCCACCCCCTTAAGAAGCAACATTCTGGGTGTCTTTAGGACAAGATGAATAGAACTCCTCTATACCATCTGGGACATGAACTTCTGAAGCTGGTTGCCATGAGTTGTCATCAGGTCCATAACTTTCCATGGAAGTAAATATTCAAGCATTCAATAGCTATATGTTGAATTGAGTATTTGTTGCACTTCATATTCTTTTGAACTATATATTATTGCCACAGGTGAGGGAATAGTTTAACATAGTAAGGTTCTAGTAGGCAACATGGATTTTGGAATTAGAAGATATAATCATTAATCTTCATCCCATTGGGAAAAAAACAATACAACAATAGATACAATAGATCTTAACAGTGTAGGATATGAGCCATATCTCTGACCAATGCAGAGAATGTCACAAATTAAGTATGCTAATGGTTAGGAAAAAAGTGACAAACACTCTCCATCTAGAATCTTTATAGTTGGAAAATCTGATACCTCACTATAAGCATACCTAATATACAGCTTTTCTATTTATGTAGCATTTAAAAAATCACAACCCTAATACTGGAGTATGGAAACAAAGAATGAACTTCTACATCTTTGGGCCTCTAGTTATATCAAAATTACTATCCACTAAAGGTCAATTTTTTACTTACATGTATGTTTTTCTTCTTTTTTCAAAGATGAGCGAAACATGATTGTTCTGTAATAACAAGTCAAATTATAGTAAATCTTTAAACAAGCTGAAGCTTTGAAGAACATCAGTGATCAGTGATCAAAGAAGATACTATAAAGGACAATTCCTAAAAGAAAAAAAGTACATATACATATATATATATATATATATATATATATATATATATACACACACATTCATATACTCACAAAGGGGTATATGGTAGTTTATCCATAATTTCAACTAAAAATAAAAATTTAGAAGTTACAAAGATGCATGCCACAAGTTTAAAACACCTAGATCATCATCATCATATTTGGAACAAAGTTATTAATATTTTTTAGTTAATTCCAAATTTTTCTAAGGTGTTGTTGGTCAGCACTTGTTTAGTAATATGTTTCAGCATTTAATATGGATAAAGATGTTTCTACATCCCACATACTCCAAGGTGATAATTTGCACGCCTTGCTAAAATCTAATAAGCGGTTTTCAGTTGTTCCCAGTTGATCCAGTACTTTAGATACTCCATAACAAATGAATGCGAAATACATAATATTAGCCGTATCAATAGCAAGAATAGTATGTTTTGGCAAAAAGACATAGTTTATTCATTTTTAATGCTTAAATCTAATTATACTAAAATTAATTTTCCACAGTCAATTTGGGCCTTTGAACATCCAAACATCATGCTGATATCATCTTAAGCTTTACCAGATAATTCTTTTTGATAACTTATTTGTATTTTTAATTGGAAATTACATTGTATATGTTGAATAAAAATGGATTTGCAGTTTAAAAATAAAAAATGTCTGTCAATGCAATGTCACAAGCAACATGTAACTCAAAAAGTAAATGTATTGTTTATGAGTCTAATGATTAGCCTTACTGCTCTGTATGTAATTTCGTGTACCCTTTTCTGGGATATAAATATTCAAAAACAGACTAATTCTGCTTAGTGTAAGTTTGATTTGTTTTAAGAGCCCTTTTATCTATGTGTTGGTACAATTGACACAACTGACACACCAATATATAGTGTACATGCCTGCATCCAGTTGTTGCTCAGTTATAGACACTGTATATACCAGGAAATGGTTAAATGTGGCATAAAACCATAGGGGTGTTTATTGATAACAAGCATGCATGGGAACATTGGAAAATATACTCTCCTTTCCTCTGAGGGAGCAGCTTCATGAAGGATAGAGCTCGCTACACACAAGGGTGGACATAGCTGCTTGAGGTTAGCTGTGGGATGAAAGGGTCTATGGACTGTAAAATCAAGGTCCTACCATAGGCATTCCAGTACCTTGACTTGAACACAATAGAAAACCTGTGGGATGAAAGAGTATAGTCCACCAGCATTGACCTTGACATTTGAAGGATCTGGAGAGATTCTGTATGGAGGAATGGTCTCAGATCCCTTGTCATGTATTCTCCAACCTCATTGGACATTATAGAAGAGCTGTTATATTGGCATATGAAGGTAGCACAAAGTATTGACTAAAAGGGTAACAATTATTGTTCTACACATATATTTCACAATTCTTTTAATAAACTTGTGTTGCGTTTGAAACTGTTTAATATCCATGAGAGCAGAGTATTGTGTGTATTTTTAAAAGAAAAGATCAAAGGGTTAATCAATAAAGACAATTTTTTTACACATCATTTGCTCATATTTACCAAGGGTGCCAATATTAGTGGAGGGCACTATATATATATATATATATATATATATATATATATATATAACAGGTGGGGTGAGTTCTAACCAATGCAAGATTTAGAGATAAGGAAGGTGAGCATTTAAAGTGATTGCAAACCCACTTGGCACTAAAAGGGTGAAACCTGCAAAAAAAGTTTGTCATAATTTTGTGCCACCCAGAGATAATCTGTTAAACTCTAAAATCCTCCTCCTCTGCCCTTGTGATAAAACCATTAGATCCAAAGCATTCTCCCATGGCTTGCTGTTTGGGAGAATGTGAATATACTCCAGTGCCTCCATCACGCACACTATCCTAAAACATCATAAAGAGAAGAAGAAACTCCTATTTATATATAGATTTATTGAGACATTATAATGTAATCTGTTGTTTTTTAAGAAATCTGTTTAATAAGATTTACTATCATGTGTTACAAAAGGATACCATTATCAATGCACGTATTTGCCACTGTAGTTCCTTAAAGTAGATTACTGTCTACAAACTCTCAGAAGGAATGAACAGACATGAAGGATTTTTTTTTCCTTTTTCTTAAAGTGAGTCATTAGCTCTTTAGAAAATACTGTGATGCTTTATATTAGGGTCTATTTAGTCCTGTGGTACACAAATATCTTTGATCTGGAAGGAATACTCAGATCAAAGTACTTACTTGTTTTAGATTGAAATGAAATCAACTGATTACACTTCTGGCCAGGAAAAGTCTATAGTACAAATGCCTTTGAACATGTGCTGACCCAAGTTGTTGGTTAATGTTTGCGTTAATTAGCATTTCTTTGAACTTTTACTTTCTTACTACTCTCTATTTTCCCCAACGCATGGTCATGATGGAAGTTTTGTGAATTTTGATAGTAAAATATGAGATTACTAGAACCTTAGAAGTGTGTGTTTCCCTCTAAAGCAAGAAATGACTATCTATATATATACATATATATATATATATATATATATATATATATATATATTCCAATGATAGTTACCGGCACTCCTGGGACTTAAATGATTGCACAAAACTCCGATTTTCTAGTCAACGTTTCAGTCTTTATTGACTTTCATCAGGACAGGAAACGTTGACTAGAAAATCGGAGTTTTGTGCAATCATTTAAGACAAGTCCCAGGAGTGCCGGTAACTATCATTGGAATCTATATGAATTATTGCTACAGCTGTTACAATTGTAACCTTTGGACTTTATATATATATATATATATATATATATATATATTTACCATGACTGCTTAGACCCAAGCCACCACAACCAAGCATGGCTCAAGCCCACATCCCCAAAGATAAGACGACACAGCTTTGTGGGTAAGGGGATTGGCCACAGCTTTATTAAAACATCATGAACCAGCACATTGTAACCATAAACATAACCATTCTGCCAGCTGTCATGTTACAGCAGATACCCAAACATTACCAAGAGCTCTTGTTCTGGGTACCATCAGCCTCCGCAGAACTCGTCTCCCCAAGTCTTCTCTATCCACCGGATATTCCAAGCAAAGGGGCTGGCCATGACTTTCCGCTGTGACTAGAAGAAAGAAAAACCGACACCAGCACAGGAACAAAGATCACATGAACAAATACAGAAAAAACAGGGGAGGGTGGGAAGGAAGTTCGTCCAAAGTGTCAAATGACTGAAGCTCAGAACAAGGTAAGTTTCCCCTTTATTGCTCCCCAGTACATTAAAGCAACAATGTTGCAACCCACATCCTGAACCGGACTATGAACTACTGACCCCAGGCAGGGGGACAGCAGTCATGTTCCTCCTTCCTGACCGCCCAGGGGGCCCCTGTATATATATGGGAGTATAAACTAGACAGAAAACATTCATGAGGCACACGTTGCAGTATAGTGGTCAAGAAAATCAGTAGAGGTATTGCAATATCACAGCTAGGGTTACCATCAGTCAAGGTTTCACCTGGATAACTGATTGCGGTACTGAGCAAGGTACTGGAATGCATGTGAAGGAAGCAACAATGATCATAGTGTGTATGTTTTCAACTATTCCAATGCAGCTCCCTCTATCCTTCTCTCCCATTTATTTTCTCATATTTCATCTCTTCTAATTTCCCTTTCTTTTTGCTATTTTCTTATCTCTGCTCTTCTTTCAATATTTCACCTAACTACTTTTTCTGTCATCATCTTCCTGTCTTCTGTCCTTTCTCTATTTTCTTTCTTCTATCTCTATTTTCTTAGTTCCCCTCTATTCTTCTGTCTTTTTTCCTTCCTCTTCTATCTTTCCTTTTTCTTTTCTCTCCTCTCTGTACCTACTATTTTCTCTCTCTGCTTTATTCTCTTTCATCTTCTTTCTCTTCCCTCCTCTTCCCCCCTCATCCTTTCTCTCCTTTCCATCTTGTCTTTCGCTTTACTATCTTTTCTCTCTCTACTAATTCAAACATTTTAGCTGTCAGGGGAACAAACCACACCCTGACCCATGCTCCAGCCACATCGTTCAGTACAACTACTCAATGATAATCCAGGAAATAACTTGGCAAAAGGTGGTAATCTAAGGTGGTTGTGAACTTAAGTGTCTGTGAGAAGAAAGTGGAGAAGCATTGGCTGCATAGCAGGAAGTTCTTCTTTAGCCAATCTCCCACAGAAGATTCAACCCAACTCCTCCAACACCCTGTTGTCTAACTGACAGCTTTGGGCAAAATGAGATCTGTAAGGGTTTACTTTAACATGACCCATTCTTAAAGTAAATTCAGATCACTAAAATAGTTCCTGAACGTTTACTGTTTAAATAATTACATTATTTTGTTTATTTATTTATGGTGGACGTGTTATTAGGGGCTTTAATGATTTTTAAAAACCTATGGTGTCATAAATACATTAGTGTTAAACATACATGTGTAGCTACATGTGACCTCTGATGCTCCCCTGTGTGCTGAACATTAGAACTAATGATAAGATCTAAGAATAATAATACACTAAAAAAACAAAAATATGTGGCCAAATACTTAATCCACATCCTGCTGTTTATTGTGTTGGGCTTCTTATTTTATTTTATGTTCTTTGGATGGCCCTTTCTCTGCATAAGTGAAGCCCTTTATTTTTATTTTTTTAGATTTGTATTATTATTGTAATTACTATTATATATACCGGTAGTTTATTATATCATGCTTTAAACCCCTCACTCCCACTCCACCACTACAGGGTTGGGCATGAGAGGGGGAGATGGTTTTCTTCGACTTGTATGAAACGTAATTCACGTGCATTGCCAAGGCATGCACTTCCAGGTTAGTGGAAAAAACAATCACTAAAAAAGCTCATTAAAATAAACTAATGCATCCCTAGCTATTAGATATTCCCTATATTTTGCTATTTCACAATTTATCCCTCAATACTTTCATAACCCCGAGTATACCTGTCCTTAATTTATATCCCTACATGTAGCATACATACATTGTATTTGTCATTCATTATTATGTCATGTTTTCATATTGTAAACTGATGATATCTTTGTCACTTCTATTATTACCAGATCCTCCTCAGATTTTATTACTTAGACAAAGGAGGGGGTGGATTTCGAAGATAAACGTGACAAGCTTGTCAAGTCTCATTTAATAATCAAATATTGTTAAGCTGCCATAGTGTTACATTTCTTTACAAATTTCTCAGCTTCAGGTGGAGGCCTTTAAGTAGATATGTAATCTCAAACATGTCATTAAGTGACACATTACTCGAAATGGCTATTTTCTTACATGAAATTCAAGAAATGAAGTGATAATTATCACTGTGAATTGATGCTTGTCAGGGACAGCCATAACATTTATGATCATTGGAACAATTATTTCAATGGTTCAATAGAAGTTAGAATACAAAGAACACTAAGAGGCACAGTCGCTTTACTAACATAAATATCAAAAGTCCTGTTTTAGAAAGCATACATTTAAGTAATGTCATAGTATTACACCAGTCATATTTCTCAGGGACTGATTGAGTGAGAAGCCTTCTTGGCTTATATGTATATTGTATATGTATACTGTATATGTAGATGAATAAGCATTTAGAAGAATGTGTTTTTATTTACACATTTTAATTTCTGAACACTTTTTTCTGCTGTTTCTATACATTTTATTTTTGATGTATTGGTCTGTAGAACACTATAATACACTCATACACAGCAAATATTCAGAGGGCCTAGGAAGGAGGTACAGAGAGAGTCGGGGCCCAAAATGGGAAAGTTCGGAAGTATACATGTAGAAATACTAAATTGCATAAAGACATCTTCCTTCTTATAAATATTACATAACTAAGGATTACTAGTTATTTAAGAAAAAAAGAGAACATTCAACATCAGTCACAGGTTCCACATAAAAGTTATATTCTTGATGCTCTTGTGTTAAAGTGTGGTTTCAGTCCCCTTGTTTTCATAGGCTTCACTTGTGTAATGTTAATGCCCTAGGAAGTTTTCGCCCCGGGACTCTGAGTAAAGTGCCACTTCTCCAGGTCACCACTGAGAAGCTCTGTGTCATGGGAGCCATGTTGTGGCACTCCCCACTCTTTATATGTAGAATATATACACAAAGGTGACCATGTGTCCTAGATTGACGGAGACAGTCCCATAATCAAGGAAGCTGTCCCATGCAATCTGTCTCTGGGACAATTAATTATGCGCAGCCTGCCGAACAGCTTTGCCCTTCCACATCACTCTTTTCCCAGTCTCCAGGACTGCACTCATTCATGTCCTAGAAATCAAAGATCATTTTAAAAGAACCACCTTAAATCTGAAGACACTAGTGATCTTTCTTTTGAGAGCCCTGCAATGCCTAAAGCAACACATGTATTAGGGCATAGCATACTGCAATGTGTAAGATAACATTATAATATTTTTTTTTAATGGAGGACTAAAGGAGAATTGTCCATGAAGTATATTTTATTTTTACATACATCACAGTATTTTTTTCACCATTCCATAAACTATGCGTTTAGTATTAGCCATGTTTACAAAAGCTCCCAAATTACTGCTGCCATGGACAGTCATTATGCTACATCAGCTAATCCCATAGAAAGCAGTAAGCTGAAGATTTTTTTATATTTCTACAAATCTTTGTAATTATAACAAAATGCCTTTTCTGCCAAAGTGTGTGACTTATGTTTCTTATGATTATTTATTGATTTATATGGTGACAAATTCTGCAGGGCTGTAAAATAGCTTGAGGCTTTATATTGTGTTACATGATGCAAAATTCACCATAACTTTCATAGCATTCACAATAGATAGATAGATAGATAGATAGATAGATAGATAGATAGATAGATAGATAGATAGATAGATAGATAGATAGAAGCAAACTGGTTATCCAGGTACACACATCCTGTGCGGTGTTGTTGTGCTCACAATAGGTACACTAAAATGATTTACAAACAAAGGCGGCTCTGTGCTCAGTCAGGTGCACTCTGTAAAAAGAAGTCAAATTAGAAACATTTAAAAGATCTGTTTAATTCACAGGTGTTTGACAAAAAACAAGATGCTGCCATTTTTTCATAATTACTGTCACCTGAATAGTTAAAATCAAAACAGATTATATTCTGTTTGAAATACACTTTCCATGGAACATATAAATGTTCATAATTATGATCTCCTGCAAATGGCGGTAGATTACTTTAATGAAGCCAAGTATATTTCAAGCTAAGTTAGTAAATAAGTTCCTAATTGGTTGTATCTTATCAAGTCTTGATTGACTCCTGAGGCTTGATGTTTGAGGAAGCATTAAGTAAAATGTGTCATTTGAAGCAGTTAACTTTTTTTTGGCGTGATAAATACAGCATGATCATCTGAATATGACCTATATTCATTTCTATAAATGGGACCAAATGCAAATGTATTATCAAGTATATTGATTACAGTATGCACACCTGACAACAATTGACTGTATACAGTTGTGTGACAAAGAAAGTACACCCTCTTTTAATTCTATGGTTTTTATACTTCAGGACATAATGACAAACAGACTTGGGCACCAGCAGCAAGTTTTTGTTTGTTTTTTCACGTTCGTTTTCAGGGAAAAATAAATGAATGAATATTTTCATATTGTGCACATTTGTATTTCATTTCTGTCCTCCAATGTTGCATTTGTTCATTCGTTATTTGGACGAATGGATGAAACGGTAAAATTCGGGGTGGAAATGCGCAAGTCTAAACTTGGAGGAGGAGAATCTCTCCATTTTAATTCCACTTCTTCTACACGTTTATTTTTAAACCAGACAGATGAATGGGATTTCCAAAAATGAAAATGTTGGACAGTCCGAACAGAAGATGGGGACTGATGAATTTTGTCAAGTACGAGGAATTTTTTTCCCTCCACAAAACAAACACAAACTTTCCACCAGAGCCCAAGTTTAATCATAATCATCTGTTTCTTAGCAGGTCTAAAAATGAGGTAAATACAACCTCAGATGATCAACAACACATGACGCATTACACTTTGTCATAACTTATTCAACAAAAATAAAGCCAAAATGCTTCCATAGGAATTAAGCTAAGGCTGCTAAGTAGCAGACAGGTGCTGCTAAGTAAATCCCCTTGATTAGTTGATCATCAGCAAGTGTGACCAAATCTACAAAAGACAAAGTTTTAGCAGTTTTGCTGGTCTGGAGAATTGAGGTGTGTGTTAACACGATGCCAAGGAAGACATCAGTAATGATTTTAGAGAAGCCATTGCTGCCATAATGCACAGTGCCATGTTTAGTCAAAAGACAGCATATCAGCACAAACACCTCATACCAATCGTCAAGCACTGTGGTGAAGGGGTGATGATTTGGGCTTGTTTTGCCATAGGACCTGGGAGCCTTGTAGTCATTAAGTCTGAGGTAGTATTTGCCTAGTTTTTTGAGACCTGCTAAGGAACAGATGATAGCAATTATTTATTTATTTATTTATTTTATTTCTAATTTCACTTTAAAGTGATACATTTTGCAATATTTGATTTGTAAAATAAGAGTAATTATTATGTGAATACACATTTAATTAATATTTGCAGATTGTTTTAATTACCATAACATAGTTATTAAAAATGTCCTTCCTTTCTAAGGTCTTAAATTAAATATTCTAAACCCTTAATTATTGTGTTCGACGATATAACAAAAATGTAATGAATTATAATTCACTAAATTGATACTTTACATAGAGTTCTTGGTTTGGACATACAATCTGCCTCTCAATAACTGCTAAATACTACAATGCATATTATGGATCGGCGTCCCCTATTGCAAATGTTTTGCCATGACAGAAATGGGTGCGGTTTGGTTCAGCAGCAAATATGTTACAGTAAAATTCCATGCTGACCTCTAAGTAATATTCCAAGTTTGGCATTTTAGTTTTTTAAAAATGTATGGTGTCTTAACAAGTTCCAGCAGAAAAGTCTTCTGAGCCTGGTAGACATTTTTTATGCCAAATTTCCCGTACACAAAATGTAAAGGATCAACAGTTGAACGTTACCACAAATGTAGATATTTTGCCAAGGTGTATTCTGAAACTTTGCTTACAAACAAGCTCTCTAGAAAACATATGGAGTTTATCATTTTAGTTCACTCCATTGTCTGTTTTTTTGTTTCTTCCCATTAATGCTTTAGCTATTACTGTGTCTCTGCAGCTGGCAAGCTACACAAGGACTAGACATCCTGTCCTTTCCATATTGACATAATTATAACTGGCATTTTCTTTGCATTTCAACTGAGCCAACTTTGCTGAACTGCCAGTCAGCCAGCAATACTAAAGATTCAGTATGATTGCTTGGCAAGGATACATCTGCTGATTCTGCAGTGCATGTAAGAAAATATAGCCTGCTCGTTGTTTACTCTCCGTGCTAATTCAATTATTTAAAGCATCACAGCTATACTCGGAATATAAAACAACATTGTGTCTATAACTGTGTAGCCCAACATATGTGGGGTTTTTTAAAACCCTGTATTCTTTTAGATGTCTTCCTTTAATACATATATATCATAATGGAACTGATACAGTTGTAACATACTAGGTGTGCCAAACTGATTAGATTGTAATTTTTTAGCCTGCATATCTTCATTTATTTATGTCACCGAGTAACAGATGCTGATGACTTAAGATGTCAACATGCCATCTGTAACAGTCCCTCGACCCTGAGGCAGACACTAATGAAGCACAACTGATCAGGGCCGGCGCAAGACATTATATTATGTTGCCTGGGTCCAAGGATGAAATGCTGCCCCCTCAAAACAAGCTCACTCTCTAACATAATTCAGTGCCTCAATAAAATTCACTCTGTAATCTAAGGCAGGGCCGCGGAAAAAGGAGGCAGGGACATAGAAGTGGAAAAGGTAGGGAGTTACTAAAGGGGCGTGAGTGAGTGTATGAGAGCAACAAGATGCAAACAAAAATTTGGAGCTCCTTGCTTCATTTTGTTTCTATTGGGGGTCTCTCCTTATTTTTGGGCATTTGTACGAATTAACAAAATTGCCAAATTTTGTTAAAATTAAAATCTGGGTGATTAAGAATTTACAAGTCTAATGCATACTAGTACCCCTGTCAAAGTGCCCACCAGGACACATGTAAGGGCCTGCTCTGCAATTAATTATAACTATTGCAAGAACCAGGTATCAATGACTGTTTATACAGGCAGTTGGCACCACTGGAATATCCCCAAGAGGCTGGGGCTATATAGATGCCTTGGAATAATTGTGATTATACATTGTACATCTAACTCACAGGAATTGCAACATCTAGCATGCTTGCTGACTGGCAAGCAGTGGCTCAAAGTGTTGCTAAGCTTTGTAGGAGAAGCCAGCCTCCCATCTGCAGGAAATGGAAGGAGCGGGGTAGAGTACCGTATTTGCTCGATTATAAGACGAGGTTTTTTTCAGAGCAAATGCTCTGAAAAATACCCCTCGTCTTATAATCGGGGTCGTCTTCTAATCAGACCTCAAATAGAGGTCTGATTAGGAGACTAAGATCCAGATCCCCCGCACCGCTGCAGGGGACCTGGATCCTCCTGTAGTCGCCCCCCCCCCCCCCACACACACACACACTTACCGGTGCTTCCGGAGGTGAAGTTGGCAGCGGGGGTTTGTATGCGTCCGTCGCAAATACCTTCCCCGACTGTCAGAGATCAGAGTTCAAGAGTTCCTGATCTCTTACAGCCGGGGAAGGTATTTGCGACGGACGCATACAAACCCCCGCTGCCAACTCCACCTCCTTCCGGCTGCCGCGGAATGAGACGTCAACCCGCTGCCCCGGCAATACAGCAGGAAATTGGAAGCACCGGTAAGTAAGTAAGAGAGAGAGTGTGTGTGTGTGTGTGTGTGTGTGTGTGTGTGTGTGTGTGTGTGTGTGTGTGTAGGGCATTTCTGGAATGCCTTA
Source organism: Spea bombifrons (assembly GCF_027358695.1). Lineage (NCBI taxonomy): Eukaryota > Metazoa > Chordata > Amphibia > Anura > Pelobatidae > Spea > Spea bombifrons. Next base: position 94,248,393 of record NC_071087.1, read on the forward strand.
CACCCCTATATGCCACTCTGGCACTTAGGGGGTTAAAAGGCATATTATGGGGCAGAGTGGCATATAGGGAGGTATAAGGCATTTCAGGAGGCAGAGTGGCGTTAAGGGGGCATTTAATAGTGCACTCTGCCTCCTGAAATGCCTTATACCTCCCTATATGCCACTCTGCCCCATAATATGCCTTTTAACCCCCTAAATGCCAGAGTGGCATATAGGGGTATAAGGCATTTCTGGAGGCAGAGTGCTCTATATAATGCCTTTTAACTCCCTTAATGCCACTCTGCCTCCTGGAATGCCTTATACCTCCCTATATGCCACTCTGCCCCATAATATGCATTTTAACCCCCTAAATGCCAGAATGGGATATAGGGGTATAAGGCATTTCTGGAGGCAGAGTGGCACATAGGGGGTCAAAAGGCATACCATGGGGCACAGTGGCATATAGAGGGTTAAAAGGCATATCATGGGCCACAGTGCCATATTGGTGTGGCAAGCCTGGGGGCAGATGTGCGTAACTGGGGGACAGGTTGGAAAATACAAGAAATAAAAACAAAAAAAAAATATTTTTCTCAATCATAGCTTTTATTAAAAAAAATAGTTTACATGAATTAACATTTACTGGTAAAACTTTTTTCCTTTAGGGTCGTCTTATATTCAGGCTTTTTCTTTTTTTCCTAAGTTAATATTCAGATTTTGGGGGGTCGTCTTATAATCAGGGTCGTCTTATAATCAAGCAAATACGGTAATATTGGACCATGGAGGAGGAAGAGGACAGCTGTTGCAGTGGTACTGCAACTTCTAGGTGAAGTAAAAAATGTTAGTAAGTTTTCACACTATACAGCACTTATAGAAATCCATATTATTTCCTCCTATAGCCTTAGATGAAAGATTCAATTTTTAGCACTAGCTCCCTTCTGCTTTATGCTCGTTTATACAACTTTTAAAGCCTCTAGAGATACTGCTGTGGCCTTGTTAACAACATGAAATAAAACATCTTTAGAAATCTAATATTATTGATCATCTGTTTTAGCACTCATTTTATGTCTCTTTTTCTTCATAGCTGTTGCAAGATGACATATAATTCAGATGTGCAGTGTAGCCAAAAATGTTGATGCTTTTTAATAATTGAAAGAGGATTGTTAAATAGTTGGAATGGTGCATTTACCAAATAATTTAATAATTTAACAATATTTGACCTTGAACACAAAATACACATTATACAATGTCTCAGGCATTCTACATTATGTTTCTGTTTGCTGATGAAAGCTCTCGAATAAGCAGCAGCATTTTTAAGCAATTATAATCACATTTCAAGGAATGTGATAGTAGGATAAATCAATCTGCAGCAAATTTTGGATTCATAAGAAGTAAATGTCTGTTTAGGCTTACATAGAATACAACCATTATCAGTACAATAAAGAGAACTGTCATACGATCAAAGCTTTATTCCGGGGTGTACTGGTCCTGAGGGCACGGGGCCATTGCGCTATGGGCCGTGCATACCACTGGGACACTGCTTCACACCATTGATCAGTCCCTTGATGAACAGTAAATGCATGGAGGGATTATGTGCAGTGGCGTCACTACAGGGGGGCAAGGGGGGCAATTGCCCCCCCTAGGTTAATCCTTGCCCCCCCTGTTGCCCCCCTGCCGAATTCGGAATAAAGTCGCAATGCGACTTTAAATCCCGTCTTTTTTTTAAATTTATTTATTTTTAATGCGGAGGAGAGAGAGGGTGCGGCCCGCGTAAGATCGGCAGCCAGGGCAACCAATCTTACGCGGGCTGCACCTCGAGCCCTGCTACTTACCTGTGGGAGGGTCTTCTGTACTGCATAGAGGAAGTGGAACCTAACAGAGTTCACGTGACATCACATGACTCTGCTCCAGTCCTGCTTCCTCTGTGCAGTACCAGAGAACGCAGAGGGAGGCCACGCCCTCTGCGGAAGTCTGTGAGCGGCATCGAGGAGCTGCAGAGCAGGTAAGGGGGTGGGGAGGGTGTTTGAATGAGTATGCAGGAATTAATCTGTGAATGAATGAGTATATGAATGAATGTGTGTGTGTGTGATAGCATGGATGTGTAAGTGCTGGAACCTAGGCATGATGGGACTGTGATTGCTGTTAGCAATCACACTTCTATCATGCCAAGTCAGCCAGTACATGCTGAAACCTAGCTAGCTGTCCCCCTTGTGTATTGATGCTGCCAGCAGTATGGGGTCTGCACATCACTTACAGCCAGTAGCGTACCTAGCGGGGGCGGGGGGGCGGTCTGCACCGGGTGCCGCTCATCAGGGGAGTGCCAGCTTGCCGGCACCCGGCACCCCTCCAGAGACGGACAGTAATGTCCGCCGCTGGAGGAGCAGGCTTGCAAGGGAGCGGTATCGGAGGTCTTTAACAGACCTCCGGCTCCCTTGAGTGATTTTAAGCCGGGTGAACCCGGCTTAAAATCACTCAAGGGAGCCGGAGGTCTGTTAAAGACCTCCGATACCGCTCCCTTGCGATCCGCGCAAGAGTGAAGCCGCGCCCACTGTCAGTGCCCTCTGAACCGGAAGAAGACAGAGAAGACAGAAGAACTAAAGAAGAGGAGCGAAGAGGAGGAAAAGAAGCTGTTAAGAGAAAAGAGGAAAGGTAAGAAAGCATTGAGTGAGGGTGACAGTGAGGGTGAGAGTGGATTGGTATATTTGTGGATTGGTATGTGTGTGGATTGGTATATGTGTGGATTGGTATATGTGTGGATTAGTGTATGTGTGGATTGGTATATGTGTGGATTAGTATATGTGTGGATTGGTGTATGTGGATTGGTATATGTGTGGATTGGTATATATGTGTGTGGATTGGTATATGTGTGTGGATTGGTATGTGTGGCTTGGTAAGTGTGTGAGAGTGATGGGTGTTATGCTGTACCATTTCCAATGTATTTTTCATTATATAATTATGCTCTAAAGTACATCATAGCTCCCATCACTCTATACTGTTCCATACAGTGGCAGAGCTGGGAGACAGAGGCCTTTGCACCCCACCGCAGGACTCCTGAAAGGTAAGTGAACTTCAAAGAGGGAGAGGGTAGATAGTTAAGAGGGGGTAGATAGGGAGAAGGGAGTGAGACGGGGGATAGGGGGTAGATAGGGAGAAGGGGTAGATAGGGGAGAAGGGAGTGAGAAGGGGTAGATAGGGCAATCATACTCCTATCATGCCAGGTCTGCGATTACATCCTGGAATCTGGGTATGCCTGGGCATGATAGGAATGTGATTGCTGTTAACAATTATATATATATATATATATATATATATATATATATATATATAATATTAATATATAATATAGTTAAATAACTATATATATATATATATATATATATATATATATATATATATAGTTATTTAATTGTTTTGTCCTATTTTGGTGTGTTACTTACTTTAAATAAAAGTTCGATTTTTTTTTTTTATGGTGTGAGGGGGTCAAATTCGGTGGGGGGGTCATATTCCAGGATTTATTTTGGTGCATCCCTACTACTAATGAAGTGGTAGGCCTACACCACATCAATGTTTGGCTTAGTATATAGTGTTAGGAGTTATGCTGCACTATTGTCAATGTCTGGCTCAATGTATAGTGATAGGGATTATGCTGTACCACCGTCAATGTGTGCCTCATTGTATAGTGATAGGTGTTATGCTGTACGACCATCATTGTCTGCCTCGGTATATAGTGGTAGGTGTTATGCTGTACAACCGTCAATGTCTGCCTCAGTATATAGTGATAGGTGTTATGCTGTACCACCATCAATTTCTGCCTCAGTATATAGTGATAAGTGTTATGCTGTACCACCGTCAATGTCTGCCTCAGTATATAATGATAACAGTAATGCTGTACCATCTTCAGTGTCTGCGCCGGTATATAATGGTAGAAGCTATGCAGTTTTAAAGTGTGTGTGTGGGGGGGGTGCCACATACAGGATCCGCCCCAGGTGCCAACTACTCTAGGTACGCCCCTGCTTACAGCCACCCCCTACCAGCATGTACTGGCTGACCTGGCATGATAGGAGTGTGATTGCTAACAGCAAGCACAGTCCCATCATGCCTAGGTACCAGCATTTACTGGTTGCCTGGGTATGATAGGAGTGTGATTGCTGTGTGGGCAGTGTGGACGCCAGGGCTGGCTTTGGGGTGTGCAACCTGTGATCTATGCCTGTAATTTAGGGGGTTTTAAATATACCTTTTAATGACGTGTTTTTATGTGAATTCCAATTGATCTATACCTGCAAAGCTGTGTTTTTGCGTTATTCTGTAGATCCATATCTATATATTTCCATACATTATTTATGTGTACCTGCAAATACAGTGTTTGTATGTCTTATTCAGTTGATTAATACCTGCAATGCTGTTTCCATGTATTTATTTAATCTATACCTGCAATGCTACGTTTCATATACTATTGTATACCTGCAAATACAGGATTTGTATGTCTGATTCTGTTTATTTGATATATATATTTGAATTTCAGTTGATCTGTACATGCAAAGCTTGGTTTGTGTGTTAATGTGTTGATCTATACCTGCTATCGGCAACTGGGGCTTATATTAATATATATGGGCAGCAGGGGCATCAATACACAAGGGGCAAAAACACTAAGGGGGGTATAAACGACAATGCAGTGTTAAAAATCCATCCTAATGTAGACGTCTGTGACATAGATTGTGTCCTGCTGTTTGTGTATTTTTGGTTATCAGTGTAGCAGAGCCTGTCCTCGGGTGTGTGTGTATAGGTGTTGGTGTGGCAGAGCCTGTCCTGATGTGTGTTTGGGTGTTGGTGTGGCAGAGCCTGTCCTGGTGTGTGTTTTCAGTTGTCAGTGTGACAGAGCCTGTCCTAGGGTGTGTGTTTGGGTGTCAGTGTGGCAGAGCCTGTCCTGATGTGTGTGGGTGTCTGTGTGGCAGAGCCTGTCCTGGTGTGTGTGTGTGTGTGTGTGTGTGTTTGGTTGTCGGTGTGGCAGAGCCTGTCCTGGTGTGTGTGTCTGGGTGTTGGTGTGACAGAGCCCATGTTGGTGTGTGTGTTTGGTCATCTGTTTCCTGGCACTTAACTTACAATAGGAATTATTTAATTTATATTTATCCAGAGATAAAATGCCCTCCTGAATTTGTAGTGACTTTAGGGGACAAAACGTTCAAGGCCCTGAAATCATTTAGTGGAAAAGTTATTTATTGTGTTATAATATTTATTTCAAGGATTAGTCACACTCAGTTGTGGCTTCAGGCTTCCCATGTTGAATGATCAAGTATTATTTTAGCCCAATAACAAAAGTATAATTCCATAGCACATTACTTTTGGAAATTATGAATGCCCCCCCAGTTTGACTGTGGTATCTTGTGTGCCCCCCCTATATATTGTTTCTAGAGTCGCCACTGATTACGTGTAAAAAAATAATGTACATTAGTGTAAAAAAATATTTAGATGTAATATATATATATATATATATATATATATATATTCATATTTCCACCATGTGTACTGGTACACAAAAGTTGTGTGTGTACATGTAAGTGTATATGTCTGTGTAAAATAGTGTAAGCAAATAAAAAAAAAGTAATAAACAGAAGAATAGACCAGGAGGATATTTCTATCCATAGTTTGTTGGATAGGCAACAATGGAGAATTGTGAAGAAAGAAGACACAGCAGGCTGGGTATACTGAGGGAACCAGGAAGTAAGAGTACCCATTGATTACTTTACCAAAATCTTACCCGATAAGCACACATTACTAGGTACCTAACGGAATACATCTATACCATCGATGAAAACCAAACAGTGGAAGTTGCGCAGAGTTTGTCACCTATTTTTCTATGCATGTATACACATACTGTATATAAGATTTTAGCACTCTTTTTACCGAACATAATAAGAGAACCAAATAAATCACAAACACTTACTCTTTTAGCAATCCATTTCCTGTGCGAAATAGTAGTAGGGGATTTAAATTGAAATTGCATTTTCTAGTGTGTTAAGCATCTAAACATTAACCTTTTCCTTATTTCCTCTGAAGGTTTCATAACATAAAAACAAACATGTTAGGAAGCTTTTTCATTGTATAAATCAACATCCAATTGCTTGCTTTCATGTCACATGACATTTAATGGTGTAAAATTATTGTCTAATGTGAAACAAATACAAGCTAATCATTGTAGCTGAAAAGCTAGGGACCAATTTGAGTTGCACTTTGGTGGCTAAACTATACTTTACGTTAAAAGGGAAATGGGCCCATTAACTACAAAAAAAAAAGAAACACCTTGAAATATGTATATCTGCTTGAGTAAAGATGTGAATAGTCTGCCACAAGTTTAGTCAATATCTGGCATTTTTAGCCTGCTATGAAATTCTACCTAGTAAATCCAGATATAATCAACTGTGTCAGAAGGTTTCTAGAACATCAGATACAATTATGTTAATGTCTGATTATTATTGTTGTTGTACTTATACTGTTGCAGAACACAGGTTGATAAGGTTAATTTAAAAGAGCCAATAACAGCAGGGGAATTGTGAGGTGGTTGACATGAATGTTTCTGATATTGTTATTATATGTGTTAATTATTATTTTAAGCAATTTTAGCAATTACAGGTCAAATATGAAAAAATGCGTATTTCTGTTTGCATGCTATGTATGAAGCCTTGATAGTAGCCATAGAGTTCAAAACCACAAAACAATCCGCAGAAAAGCAGTGGTATTGTATGAATGGTGGTATCAACATTGCAGGTATAGATCAACTAAATAAGAGATACACACCCAGTATTTGCAGGTAGTAATAAGTAACACATTGAAACATAGCATTACAGGTATAGAGCAACTAAATCACACACAGCCTTGCCGGTATAGATCAACTGAAAATCACATGCATATTCAGCATTGAAGGTAAAGATCAAATAATGCACAGAAACCCTAAACTGCAGACATAGATCCCAGGTCACACACCTCAAATGCCAGCCCTGGCACCCACATTGCACACATAGGACTTGCCAGAGCTCCCCACCACCCAGATTAGAGGCATAAGACTTGCCTTTTCCCCAAGAAGCATGTCTGTGCAATTTTTGTCCCCAAACAGCCTCCCTGTGACATCTTTGCCCCAAACAGCTTGTCATAGCCCCTCAAACAGCCTTCTTGTGCCATCTTTATCCCCAAACAGCCTACATGTGCCATACTTGCTCCAAACAGCCTATATGTTTGTATTCAAAGAGCCTACATGTGCCATCTTTGCCCCCAAATAACCTGCCCATGCCATATTTACCCCCACTTATACATTCACATTCATGCTATCAAACACTTATACGTACACACATAAATAAATACATAAATATTCACACACACACTCATTTATTCAGTCATTCACACATACTCATTCATTCACTCATCCACACATACTCATTCATACTCCCCACTGCACCCCTTTTTACGTCACCTCTGATTTCTCTGTGGAACACTGTTTTACCGTGATGTAACGTGATGTAACGTGACACAGCTGCATACAAGACAGGTTGCTTTGTGAGCAACACAGAGGTAAGCTGTGGGCCCGGGTGGAAGTGGTCGCAGGGGTCATTAAATTCATTGAGTGTGTCATCTCTGTATCCTCGAACATGTTAACGCCTGCCTAACCACACAGGTGTGTGCAGTCCTGGGTTAAAACACAAGGTATCTGACTAGAGGCATTTTAATACTTTCCATCTTGCCATTTTTCTGCCGATCTCTTCTAAACACTGGGGTAAGACTTTTTTCACTTGTGTTGCAAAAATGAAAAACTCTAAATTTGTATTAATTCACCAATGCTTCCTGAATACAATCATGTACCAGATGCATAGATATAGCATGTTTTTGGAATGATTTTAGCATTGCCTATGTCTACTGTAGGTTTCTGTGCATGTGAAAAAAATTATCACACGAAAGGATCCTAAATGGGCTGAATATTCAATTACAGTGGATACGAAAAGTCTACACACCCCTGTTAAAATGCCAGGTTCTCATGAAGTTAAAGAATGAGACAAAGATAAATCATGTCAGAACTTTTTCCACCTTTAGTGTGACCTATAACGTGGACAATTCAATTGCAAAACAAACTGAAATCTTGGGGGGGGGCTCACAATAACCTGGCTGCATAAGTGTGCATACCCTCTTATAACTGGGGCTGTGGCTGTGTTCAGAATTAACCAACCATATTCAAACTCATGTTAAATAGAAGTCATTACACACCGGCCATCATTTAAAGTGATTAATCACAAATAAAGTACAGGTGTTCTAGTAGGATTTACCTGACATTTGCTTAGTTGCATCTCAGAGAAAAATCCATGGTCTGCAGAGAGCTTCCAAAGCATCAGGGGGATCTCATTGTTGAAAGATATCAGTCAGGAGAAGGGTACAAAAGAATTTCCAAAGCATTAGATATACCATGGAACACAGTGAAGACAGTCATCATCATCAAGCTGTGAAAATATGGCACAACAGAAACATTACCAAGAACTGGACATTCCTCCAAAATTGATGAAGAGGCCTACTGCAACATTAAAGGAACTGCAGGAATGTCTGGCAAGTACTGGCTGTGTACTACACGTGACAACAATCTCCCGTATTTTTCATATCAATGGGGTAGGGTGGCAAAGACGGAAGCCTTTTCTTACAAAGAAAAGCATCCAAGCCCGGCTGAAGTTTGCAATAACAAACATCAAGTCCCCCAAAAGCACATGGGAAAATGTGTTATGGTCTGATGAAACCAAGGTTGAAGTTTTTGCCCATAATTCCAAAAGGTATGTTTGGCGCAAAAACAACACTGCACATCACCCAAAGCACATCATACCCACAGTGAAGCATGTTGGTGGCAGCATCATGCTTTGGGGGCTGTTTTTCTTCAGCTGGAACCGGGACCTTAGTCAGGGTGGAGGGAATTATGAACAGTTCCAAATACCAGGCAATTTTCAGCACAACAACGACCCAAAGCACACATCCAAATCCACAAAAGCATGGCTTCACCAGAAGAAGCTTAACGTTTTGGAATGGCCCAACCAGAGCCCAGACGTGAATCCAATTGAACATCTGTGGGGTGATCTGAAGAGGGCTGTGCACAGGAGATGTCCTCGCAATCTGACAGATTTGAAGCGCTTTTGCAAAGAAGAGTGGGCAAATATTGCAATGTCAAGATGTGCTATGCTAATAGACTCCTACCTAAAAGGACTGATTGCTGTAATAAAATCAAAAGGTGCTTCAACAAAGTATTAGTTTAAGGGTGTGCACACTTATGCAACCAGGTTATTGTGAGTTTTTTGGGGGGTTTTCCCCCTCAAATATTTGTTTTGCAATTGAATTGGTCACGTTATAGGTCACATTAAAGGTGGAAAAATGATTTATCTTTGTCTCATTCTTTCACATCACAAGAACCTGGCATTTTAAGAGGGGTGTGCAGACTTTTTATATCCACTGCATATTAAGCTGGGGGAATATGAACCAAATCCATACCCCCCCATCCTGTATGCAATGAAATGGGGAATAAATAATAGCTCTTTATGGGGGACATGGAGCTCACATATTTACCTACCCTCTCATGTTCTGGGATGATGTACTTAAAGTATGTTGTATACAGTAGTTATCGAGCATGCAATTTGGCAGTAGTAAGTATGCAAGCTTGCATTCACTCAGCCTTAAGTGAATTAACCTAAAGTGAAGTATAAATGAAATCAGAAACTTCAAAAATATAGAAAAAGTAATTGTGTTTTTGGTAAACAAATCGCTGTAAAATATCATGAGAATAGAGAGGCTTTCTATATCAAAACAAAAAAACAAAGATAATTGTTCATGTAATGAAAACATAAAACACGTGTTCAGTCCACCATTATGACTTAATTATACATTAATTGCAAGGGGTGTGAAATAAGCAGTCTGCTGTAAATGACAGATGGCTAAAATTAAGTGGCAAATATAGTACACTGCAAAAACAAGATAACATTTGTAAAATGGTGTAATCCTGCAATGCATTCTAAACATGAAAGATGAATGCCGACAAATAGTCTTTTGACTTTTAGGCCAATGATCACAGTAATAAATTCAACCAAGCTACACGGTTGTATCATCACATATTCTATAAACAATACCCATAAATAAAATAGGAAATCTAAAAAGGTAAAGTCTTAGTGTAGCACTAACATGCTGCCTGGGAATGGTTAGAGACTTATATATTCACGAAGCACCTCTAGATTTTTAGGGAGCTTTGAGTTGACCATTTAAACTTGATCATGAACATCTCAACCCAAGCGTCAGGGCCGTTGTCACACCATCTTAGCTCTTGATGAACCGGCTTGATTAACCTTTCAATTGGGCATTAATTACCCTTAGATGACCCAAGTTCAATTGATTTGGCTTGCTACTCTGTATCTAATATATAATGGCCTTAGAATGAACAATGCAATTACTGTTACTGTTGTCTGATTATATTTTTGTGATGTCACAGGAAGAGGCAGTTAGTGATGACAAAAGTTCAGGCAAAACACTCATTTATACCTCTGGATGCACCTCTATTACTTTCTCTGCCCTTTGTTTATTGTTCCTCTCCTTTAATTTTGCTTGTGCTATGTTAGTCATCAACATCAAAAAATTATATAAAAGAAGAACGCCAACCAGAAATTGTTTGAAAGTTAACTAAAAGACAGGGTTTTTTTTAACATTAGACCAAATGTATCTACTTTTGTTTTATCTTTTTTTATATTGTTTCTGATTACCACTCTTGGCATATGGAGCACTAAATCCTAGGCATATAAAGTGTTGCCACACTTAAGTCAAGTAAATAAATACCGTATTTGCTTGATTATAAGACGACCCTGATTATAAGACGACCCCCCAAAATCTGAATATTAATTTATGAAAAAAAGAAAAAGCCTGAATATAAGACGACCCTATAGGAAAAAAGTTTTACCAGTAAATGTTAATTCATGTAAACTATGTGAACAATTGTTTATTAATAAAAGCTACGATTGAGAAAAATATTTTGTTTTTATTTCCTTTTTTTTCAACCTTTTTTTTCAACCCCAGTTATGCACATCTGCCCCCAGGCTTGCCACTCTGCCCCCCGAAATGCCTTATACCCCATATATGCCACTGTGCCCCATGATATGCCTTTTAACCCTCTAAATGCCACTGTGCCCCATGATACACCTTTTAACCCTCTATATGCTACTGTGCCCCATGATATGCCTTTTGACCCCCTATGTGCCACTCTGCCTCCAGAAATGCCTTATACCCCTATTTGCCACTCTGGCATTTAGGGGGTTTAAAGGCATATTATGGGGCAGAGTGGCATATAGGGAGGTATAGGGCATTTCAGGAGTCAGAGTGGTGTACAGAGGGTTAAAAGGCATTTCTGGAGGCAGAGTGGCATTAAGGGGGTTAAAAGGTATTTCACAGAGTACTCTGACTCCAGAAATGCCTTATGCCCCCCATTTAACACTCCCTCCCCCTCCCTCCCCCAAACTTACCAGTGCTTCTGAGTCCCCCAGTGCTTAGTCCGGGCAGCGTGTAAAGCTCTACGCGATTCGCGTAGACAACTTCCGTTCTACGCGAATCGCGTAGAGCTCTACACGCTGCCCGGACTAAGCACCGGGGACTCAGAAGCCCCGGTAAGTTGGGGGGGGCATAACACAGGAGGATCCAGGTCCTCTGCATCTGAGTCCCCGGTGCTTAGTCCGGGCAGCATGTAGAACTCTACGCGATTTGTGTAGACAACTTCTACCCTACGCGAATCGCTTAGAGCTCTACACGCTGCCCGGACTAAGCACTGGGTAAATTGGGGGGGGCATAACACAGGAGGATCCAGGTCCCCTGCATCGCTGCAGGGGATCTGGATCTTAGTCTCATAGTCAGACCTATTTGAGGTCTGATTATAAGACGACCCCGATTATAAGACGAGGGGTATTTTTCATAGCATGTGCTCTGGAAAAAACCTTGTCTTATAATCGAGCAAATACGGTATATTATTAGTAGTTTTTTGCATGGCATGTGTAATTTAGAATGTGTAAAACTGTGAAAGTTTTGTTTTTTTATTGTGTAGGCACACAAAATGAAAGAAGGGACAATTACAGTTGAATAGTAGACCATTTTCTGCAATATTTGCCAGAGATGACTGGTGGTAAGTATATGCCATGCAAGAAGATGTGTTAGGCCAAACACATCTCCTGCAGGGAAAATAGCTAGGGGAAGGCAAAGAGGCAAATATACAGTGCTGTGAAAAAGTATTTGCTCTCCTCTTGATTTATTTTATTTTGCATGTTTGTAACACTTAAATGTTTCAGATAATCCAACTAATTTTAATATTAGGCCAGTAAACACAAAATGCAGCTTTACATGATGATTTCATTTACATGATGAAAAAAGTTACCCAACTCTAACTGGCAAAGTAATTGCCCCATTAGCTACTAAATCAACCAGTGAACCACATTTAATTGATAATTGGGTTCAATTTCACTAGACACACCCAGGCATGATTACTTCCAGCCCTATTGAATCTAAAATGCTAAAAAGGTCTCAAAAGGGAGCACATGATGCCTCAGTCTACCAAAATTCCTCCAAGAGCTCATCAATGACTCATCCAGGAGGTCATCCATAGGACAGTTGCAAGGCAAAAACCACTGCAGACCAAAAAAAAAAACAAAGGCTCATCTCATGTTTGCCATCAATAAGATTGAGAATACTGGGATAATCAGCAGGAAGTGGCAGTTAGATTGTAATGAATCCAGGATAGGTTAAATAATTACAGGTTCGAGATTCACAAACATACCCCTTTTTCTCTGTTACATACTTAGGTCATCAGCAAGAAATCACTGATATCATGAAATGTTTGAAAGCTATAGCTTTCGACTAATCTAACTTGTGGCTAAGTTTGCCACTGGTTCAAATATCGGGGTAGCTATAAAGGTTATGCTCACTACAAGCAGATGATATTAAATCAATTTAACTTTTGCTGATAATGTCCCTTGAAAGCTGAGGATCTGGTTGGGTTCTGAAAATGCTTATTAATGTAACCCTTTTTTAACCTTGCTCCGCTGTCAGGCTGGTAGTTACATATTTCAGTGACGCTGGTGACAGGAAACCTGAGCCTCCACAATTGCTGGGAGACATCTTCTTTCTTTACACAGTGCCTCCACTCAGTGATTTGTACTATGTTGAGTAGGGGAACCCACCCACTGAGAAATGGCCCCTTTCAAACAAGAAAATACACACAGCTGAAATGCTAATTATTTATAGAACATATTGAAATAAACAAGTATTATAATATAAGGACCCAGCTGCTATGCCTATGCAGTTCAGTTCTAGCAGTGGGTACACAGTCCTGAGAATATATATATAACACAGATTAACTAATTAACTTGCAACACCAGCTCCCCCACCCCAAATGTAGGTGTTCTTCCCACCCAGATGTCCCAGTGTTGGTGCACTGTTGGGGCCCTTGATGCAGGTAGCGCTACCCGGGGAGACAAGTAGGGGAGACAAGTATATATATATATACCGTATTTGCTCGATTATAAGACGACCCCGATTATAAGACGACCCCCCAAAACCAAAATATTAATTTAGGAAAAAAACAAAAAGCCTGAATATAAGACTACCCTATAGGGAAAAAGTTTTACCAGTAAATATGAATTAATGTAAATTATTTTCATGTTTAATAAAAGCTATGATTGAGAAAAATATATTTTTTAAATTTCCTTTTATTTGCCAACCTGCCCCCCCCAGTTATGCCACTCTGCCCCCAGAAATGCTTTATACCCCCCTATTTGCCACTCTGCCCCATGATATGCCTTATACCCCTGTATGCCACTCTGGCATATAGGGGGTTAAAAGGCATATCATGGGGCTGAGTGGCATATAGGGGGGTATAAAGCATTTCTGGAGGTATATAGGCATATCATGGGGCTGAGTGGCATATAGGGGGTTAAAATGCATTTCTGGAGGTCCAGAAATGCATTTTAACCCCCTATATGCCACTCAGCCCCATGATATGCCTTTTAACCCAGCATGTACTGGCTGCCTTGGCTTGATAGGAGTGTGATTGCTGTTAGCAGTTTGATATATATATATATATATCAAACTGCTAACAGCAATCACACTCCTATCAAGCCAAGGCAGCCAGTACATGCTGGAACCTGGGGATGATAGCAGTGGGATTACAGCCTCCATATGCCATGCTACAACCCCCACCCCCCTTACACATCCATGCTATCACACACACACTCACACTCATTCACAAACATTTAAATACTCATTCATTCCATTAATCACACACACTTCACACATACTCAAAAACCCTCCCCCACCCCCTCACCTGAACTGCAGATCTCCCACTCGCAGACTTCTGCAGGGGACCGGCTGTAGCAACTTCTCTGGCCCCGCCCCCAGAGGAGGGAGGGGGGAGATAGAGTTCTGTGAGGACGCTGCAAGCTTCCTGCCCTGCTTCTAACAGAAGAGACGCTGCTCGCGACCGGTAAGCAGCATTTTTTTGGGGTCTGATTAGAAGACGACCCCGATTATAAGACGAGGGGTATTTTTCAGAGCATTTGCTCTGGAAAAAACCTCGTCTTATAATCGAGCAAATACGGTATATACCTCTCCTTAGTGTCTTCAGACAGCTCTGCGATGCTGCCCCTTTAATCTCCTGGCTGAGAGTAATAACTGCCTTCCCACACAGATGTCTGTCTGCCGCTCTGCTTTTACCTCACTGGTACAGGAAGCATACAGCACCATGCTGTATTCTCTGCACACTTCAGTGTACTGCTTGGATGTCAGCAGTGCACACACTAAAGGCAGCAGGCTTATTTCAGGCCTGCTTACAGGGAAGACAGTCTGTCTCTCTTCCTTCTTCACTCCCCTGCTTAGCTCTGCTCTTCCAGAAGTTTCTTCCTAGATCCTCTCTTCTGATAGGCTGAGAAACATTTCCCTAGCTCAGGAAGACTGACATATGTCCCAAAGAGATCCTGATTGGCTTACAGGAGACAAGTGACCTGGTACTGTAAGCGAAGGTCAGTATCCATGACAACCCAGCTGCAATGTTATTAGACAGAATGACTGCACTGGGTTACATTAGAAAATCCAAGCATTTGAAATAAAGGGGGGCAAGTCAACTGGTGGTAAAGCAGAGGCCAAGCCAGACTATGGTCTCTCAATGACAGTTGGAAAAGACTCTCCAAACAATAAAGAGTACCAAACAAACTGAAGCGGGGAGAGTTTGATCCAGCTGTGCTTTGGCCTGTACTTCTACACACTTCACTAGCTTGGCAAAGCCAGATGTTGGTTTTAAGCCAATGGAGATATGCAAAACAGAATTTGAAATGTAGTAGAATTACATTATGCAACAGACTTTCATGTGTATCTGGAGATGTTCTGTGTTATAAATGGCTACAAAAACTGAATGTTGCCTGTGGTGCTTCTAATTTTAATTCAATGTTCAGGAAATTTAAGCAGTCAGTCAGCTCATAAAGAATTCACACTTATGTCAACAACAACATAAGAAAACATAGCTGCAAACTAGTGAAGTTAATTGAATAAAATGCAAATTACAGATTCACAAACTGAATAATGGCATGGTGAGGTCTAACAGGAGGTCCTGGGACCCAGTTTTATTTTGACCTCACCTGAAACTTGCAAAACGTTCCCAAAAAGTCCCATATACTCTCAAGCAACATATTTGAGTTGTTTTGCGAGACAGAAGAGAAGGATTTGGGAGTAGTTATTTCTAAGGAAAGCAGGCACTGCAACAAAGCATTGGGAAAAGCAACCCGAATGCTGTGTTGTATAGATAAACATCAGACATCACCTGGAGTACTGTACACAGGTCTGAAGGTCCCATCTCCAGAGGAGAGCTGCTAAAATGGTGAAAAGTTTCCAGGCAAAAGTGTAAGGGAATACTAAGGGATCTCAATATGTATAGCTTAGAGGGAAGAACAGAAAACAGGGGGTCAAAAGATGCCAGTACTCCCCTGGTAGAGTGAGATCAAGTTAAACTGTAGCTTGAATGACCACTCGACTAAGTGAATAGCCCCCAGAATAAGTTGAGCTGATTAAGAAGATGATAAAATCAGCTGGATCCCATAGAAGTGCTATTCAATTGTACTGAAAAATGTGTTGGGACACATATTGAAGGGTTAGGAAAAACTTTAATTTTCAAAACTCTTTTCATAAAATGTTTCTTTTGGTATGTTTCCCATCATAGCTATAATGGCTTTATTGACACAAATGTTCTCTTTAAGAATGTTATATTTATTCTGCAAGCATCTGGGAAAAAGCAATATAAGCTGATCCAATTTTCTTTGCATTAATATGATCATCCCTTATTTTTGGCTACCCTATTTCATGTCCATCATGCAGTTAATGTCCTTCGTATTTATATTCTTGTCTCCGTTATTCTAAGAAAATATATTCTGCTCAGCATGTACACGAGATCCTGTTTTATGAGTGATGTATAAATGGAAAATTTGTAGCTTATCGCTAAAACCATATTGACGTTCACTGAGGCTGTCTGCTGATTTCTTTCAGAGTAGTTCAAACAAAATACTTACATCTTGTTTTCTGCTGATAAACCATTCTTGCTACCAGTTTGCTAATTAAATCTTTGTATAGCTTTGTCCTTTCTATTTTTCTTTTTAAAGATGGGGAGACACCTTAGCATTTTAAGTAGCAACTTGCATGCACTAGTCAGCAGAAAGCCCTGTATAAGGGGGCCACTACCATTTAAAAAATGATATCTACTAAGGTACTTTTTTTTTGCCCAAGGTCCTTTGCTGTTGCTTGTTGAGGCACTTTTCTGCTTTGTGCTGCATATTAATTTCCTTTTTTTATACTACCGGGGAACTCAATTTGTACTGTAGATTTTATTTCTTCATAGATTTAGATGCATTTTGTGTTCTCAGCTTTTAATTAACTCCCTGGTATTGCTGCTGGATAGGATATAAAAACTCATAACTCTCTCTGTTTTATGAGTACACCACCAATCATTTGCCACTTAGACGGTGGTGCAGCAGCTATTAGTTTCCATGGTAACCTGAGTCATGGTGATTGATTCCTTGCCAGTATGACATCACCACAGGGAGTGCAGCTTGTGAGTTTTGTGTACTTCTTACAGCCATCTAATTAAAATGGGATTACAGAATCATCCTACTATATGCAGAACAGACACACTGCAATTCGTTTATGCAAATGTCAATACTATTAAGCATATTGTCAGAGTAGTTTAGGCAAAACAAACATGATTTGTTCCTTTTATTTTAAGAACCAAACAAAATGTGAAAAAAATCAGAAGCGTCCTGCCACGAGTGGTCATCTTATGTCTGGTAAGTAAGTGCATGCTGTGCTAATGTAGCAAGACATTGTGTTTAACTCTATGAATTTTGCTTCTGCAATGTTAGGTAAAAGTAATCAGATCATCTCAAAGGCAACAAATGAATTCAATATAAAGTGGTTTAACTAAGAGAGTTTGTAATGTAATTGTTGACAATAAATGGCTCAATGTTGACCAAATGGCTAGAAAGAGCCAACCCCAATAAGATCTCCTGTAAAGAAGAGCTAAGTCACCTTTTCCAGAAGATGTAACTATGTATTATACAGGAACAAATTAACCCCCTTTGGATAGTCCAGCCGGGTCACAGCACTCACTGGACCAGGACGCTTGGGAAGTAGTGGTGAAAACAGTCTGCATGGCTTGTCCCTGTTGCTGGCCAGTCATTATGTTAAGAAGATGTTATTGTTGTAGTGCTGGTGTTGGATATTAAAGCTGTTGCCAACGCCCTACCCACTCATATTGGTGTTTGTCTTTATTCAGTGGGTCTGGGTACGGGTTGATGGGTTTAAGGCTCTGGACCTAAGCAGTCAAGGCCCCCCCCTGGACCATTAGACAAGAAGTAATATGAATACTGGCATGCCCTTAACTTGGCCTAGTCCTGCAGTCTGGTAATAGGTACCTGCAACAATGTTGCAAAGGGAGGAAAACGGTTTATAAAGGAGGTAGTATAGAGGATTCTACCTATTTTACACCTGGATCCTTTCTGGACAGTTTAACCGCCCACCTAATTGGTTATGTAGGATACACTTTTATTTCTGTTTGTTGTTGCTGTCTTATTATCTTGTAGTCACAGTTGCGGAAGAGTTTCCCTTGGCCAGGGTGGAAGTAAGCATTCCGGGAAGTGGTGCCCAAATGGGCTTGGGGAGGCAGGTCCAGCAGGCAGCTCACGGCACTTGCTGGACCAGGACTAGTCCACAAGTTGTGGTGAGAACCACCCATAGGGCTAGTCATGCAGCTGCTGGAATATTATATTAAGTTCATATTATTGTTGTATGTTGGAATGGGATATTAACCCCTTAAGGACCGGGCTCATTTTTCGTTTTGTACCCTGTGGGACCGAGGCTGTTTTGACACTTTTGTGGTGCTTGTGTTCAGCTGTAATTTTCTCCTCACCCATTTAGTGTACCCACATAAGTTATATATTGTTTTTTTCAGGACAAGATGGGCTTTCTTCAGATACCATTATTTTGATCGTATCATCTTATTTACTATAAAAAAAAATAAAAAAAACATGGTGAAAAATTGAAAAAAAACACATTTTATGACTTTTATTTGAAAAATCTTTTACTCACCTAAAAAAGCAAGTAAAAAAACTAGCTAAATAGATTCTACTACTTGTCCTAAGTTTAGAAATACCCAATGTTTTTATGTTTTTTTGCTGTTTTTTGTAAGTTATAGGGCAATAAGTACAAGCAGCGTTTTATGATTTCCAAATCTTTTTTAACAAATCTGCTCAGTCTGCCTCCATCTCCTCTTTGGAACATCTTTGAAGCCGGTTAACTCAATTTAACCCCCTCAAACCATATATTTTTGAAAACTAGACACCCAAGGGTATTCCAAATGCTGTTATTTTAACCCTTTCCATGCACCAATTATACAACTACACTTTGTCAAACTTTGTAATAGTAATTTTTTTTATTTTTTTTTCCACACAAATTGTATTTTAGTTATAGATATACAGGTTCTGGTATATGCCACTGTCAAACAACACCCCAATATGTGTTCAGCAACATCTCCTGAGTACAGCGATACCCCACATGCATGGGTTTGTCAGATTGTTTGGCTGGTAAAAGGCTACTTTTGGGGCATGCGTAATTCAGGTGGTCATTTGGTCATTGTGCCTCCCTCTCCTCTTTGGAATATCTTTGAAGCCGGTTAACTCAATTTAACCCATTCAAACCATATATTTTTGAAAACTAGACACCCCAGGGTATTCCAAATGCTGTTATTTTAACCCTTTCCATGCACCAATTATAGAACTACAATTTGTCAAACTTTGTAATAGTAATTTTTTTTATTTTTTTTTCACACAAATTGTACTTTAGTTATAGATATACAGGTTCTGGTATATGCCACTGTCAAACACCCCCCCAATGTGTGTTCAGGAACATCTCCTGAGTGCAGTGATACCCGACATGCATGGGTTTGTCGGGTTGTTTCAGATTTAAAATGCCACATTTGGGAAGTGCGCTTTTTTTCTCCATTTTGGTCAGTCTGTACCTATGCCCTATCTTTGAGCTAGGCCACTCCAATTTACCCCATCAGCCATTTTTTTTATATATTAGACACCCCTTGGGTATTTGAAGTGCTTTTATTTTAACTCTTTGTTGAGATTTTTGAGAAATTTTTGCACTTGCTCAAAATAATAAACTTTATTTTTTAATTTTATTTTATTTTTTTAATACTTTTTTTATATTTTTTTTACACATTTTGCTGGTACTGGATGGTTCATCTAGTGACATCACTGCATAATTATTTTTAAATGTTAGCAAATTTTTTTTATTTTTTTTTTCCATTTTTTATTTTTTTTTTTGAATATTTTACTAATCACATAGTGATTAGAAAGCTGGGCTCCATTGACTTGCATGGTTGAATGCAGTACCTGTATTCAACCACCAAGTGGAGCCAGTTCTCTAGAGGGTCTGGAGACCCTCTAGCGAACTTTTTCGTCTCTATTGTTTTATTTCCCGGGCCGCCGCCATCTTGCTTGATGGCGAAGATCACCGGCAGCGGCGGCTGTGACCGCTCTCCGGAGCGGTCACAGCCCACCTAGAGGTAAGTGTTTGGTGTCGCTGGATGCCTCCTGATCGAGGCATTCCAGCGACACCATTTAAGTTTAGGAGGCGATCGTTGATCGCCTCCTAAACGCTTTTAAAACGGGCATCCGCCGCCATACAATGTATGGCGGCTGTTGACGCCCCGGGGAGGGGCCAGACATGGCCCCCGATGCCGATCTCGGCCTTGCTGAATGCCTCGACATCGAGGCATTGCAGCAAGGCCGTTTAAGCGAAGAAAGTGATCCTTGATCACTTTCTAAGCTTATTTAATTTTTTGACGGTTCAGGACCGTCAAAGGTCATTTAGTGACCTTCTTGTTATGACGGTCCTGAACCGGCAAAGGTCGCGAAGGGGTTAAAGCTGTGTCCAACGCCCTACCCTAATATATTGGTGTTTGTTTTTATTCAGTGGTTAGGGGTTGATGGGTTTTATGCTCTGGGCCTAAGCAGTCAGGTTTCAACACATGATTGTCTCAGTGTTTATTATATATAAACCACTTAAGTAATCCTAAAGTTGTTTTAAGAAAGGTACTAGTGAGGTGACTTCAATGAATAGTTATAACTGAATCCAATGTATAAAAAAAGGTAAACAACAAACCCTCTGATTCAATGTGTCAGTGTGAGATAGCAACACCTTTTATTATTGGGACTGAGTCTAATAATGTCTAGTATATACAAGACACGGTAGATAAGTAGGAGAGATACAAGTCTAAAGAGTCTAAATGTTATTAAATACTGAACATTAAAAAATGAATAAGACTCACAAAAGTAGAGAACATTCCACTTAAATAAAATGTGTACATAGCAGAAATGTACTGACTTGCCTCCTTACAAGCAATAAGTACCCAGTTGGGTTTAAACAATTCAAGTACAGTCATCCTGCACAATGATTCTGATTTGCAGTTTACATTAACCAGGTGCCGATGATCATAATACAGTGTCAGTGATGGACCAACCATGAGCTGACAACACACACTAACAGAAAAAGCAAAAAAGGATAAGCTACTTTGCTCATAGATACAAAAAAATTTATTCAGGACCATCATTTTAAAGTGTATTTGCACTTAGATATTAGATATTTAAATTGTGGCATAATATTGGGTATGTGTTCCTCTAGGATAAATGAATGATGCTGCTAAAAAGAGCAAGTACTTCTTCAAAGGCTTATACTGCACTGTATTCATTCAACCAATCCAAAATATTGAAAACTACATCCACAGGAGTTACCAAAAAACTTCTGTGGTTTAACTCTCTTACCACTCTCTTGCCTCCATCCTATGTCCATTGGCCATCAACCACATGGGGAGGCATGGCATCAATGCCCCCATCTATCACTTTAAAAAAAAATATATCAAATAAAGAAATTCATCACCTAACACACAGAAAGGTGGCCTCCAATCATGCTTTACCAATGCCTAGGTCTCATGGATACGATCAACTAAAACTATAGACAAATGTTTATATATGTTTATATATGTTTATATATGTTTATTCCATTCAACAATGACAGTAATCATTTAATTTTTTTTTACTCTACATTTCACTATGAATTTAAGAGAAAAGTATAGTTAAAATGATACCATTTATACTATACTTTACTTTTCTCCTGTTTCCTCAACCGCAAACATGGTACAAAACCTTTTTACTATGAATTTAAGGCTCCATTCCCTGTAAACCCACTTTTTACTAGGGAATAGTGGTGAATATTCTCAGATTTTTATGATATATTAACTCGCCAATTCTATATTCCCTGCTAAACAAATAAGCTGGTATTTTGATTATGTTATTTAGTAGTTCTTTAACTTTAACTAACCAGTTAGTGCTACGATTGTTTAGTAAACCTCATCTTTGGGTTTATTTGCACTCCATGATTTATTGATTATTTAGGTGGATGTACAAGTTGTTTTGTATATAGGTTACAAACTGGTATTGTGGTGTATTCTGATTATTCTGTGGGTTCTCCTTTA
Source organism: Spea bombifrons (assembly GCF_027358695.1). Classification (NCBI taxonomy): domain Eukaryota; kingdom Metazoa; phylum Chordata; class Amphibia; order Anura; family Pelobatidae; genus Spea; species Spea bombifrons. Next base: position 94,270,477 of record NC_071087.1, read on the forward strand.
TAGAACCTGTTATGGTGATTACCCCACAGTTTATGACTGTGTATTTTTTAGCCCTATAGAAAATGTGCACACGACCTTGATTCTTTATTACTGTACTCTTCACTGATTTTACCATACTGTTAAGGAATTAACCATCCCAAATAAGTGTTCAGAGAGGCTTAGAAACGTAAAGCACATATAGTTTGTGAGGAACATGAGGAGCTCAAAGTTGACTGTAGGTCTTTCCAAGAACAATTACAGTCCATGCAAACCTCTTTGATTCATCAAGGGAAAGATATGAAGTGAGTGTAGTAACACTTTATGGATAGTTTTCCATGAGGCTCCTAGACTTATATAGAAAAGTATTATTTAGTATAAAATATTAAACTACATGCTAATCAGGGTTAACTCATGTGGGTAGATATAAACCTTTGGATCAATTATTTTGGTTACTACAGACTAAAAGCAACCTCCATGTATTTTTTCAATCATCATGCATAAGTTATATGTTCAGGATACAGTAATTATAAACTATAAACACTCATTCAGTTTTTCCAGTTATAGAATTGGAGTCTTTTACTTTTTGTCCTGGTGGCTGAACCAAACATGTTAATATTCTTGGGATTGCAAACATTTTACACATTTGAAAAGCTCCTTTGTTCGATTTAAGGGTTTTTTGTATCTGACTGAATAGACGCTTGAAAACATTTATTATAAAGTTCTCATTTTATCTTTCAGATACGTCAAACTGTTGTTAAATTGAATGCCATATATGCATAATCATGTACAGAACAGGATGGTAAACTAGTCTATCGAAAACAGCACACAAATATCCTTGAAACATGCTACAGATAAATGGAACTGAAAGAAACTGGAGGTTAACTAATACATATTGTTTTGTAGCATGAAGACAAGCAGACTGATTTGTGCTCCACATGGTCTCTATCCCCCATTAGCTTCTATTTTACTGTGTTAGCAGCATGTTTGCCAATCTATTTGTTGCTGTATTTCCAGAAGAGAAAAAGAAGAACAAAACGAAATAGTAATTAGAGCTGATGCCCAGCACACCTTTGCAAAATAGTAGAATCGGCTATCCCTGTACATAAAGTATGGCTCTGTATTGAACAATGCTATTCTCCCAGCCCCCTAAATGTTATAATATGGCTCCAGAATCCCCTTAACTGGACCCTGCAAAGAGACCACTCAGCCATAATCTCTACCCTTGGGTGTGGGTGTGCAAAGGTTAATGATATCAGTGTTACATGAAACTACCTAAATACCCCCCCCCCCATCCATGCCATATGAGATGGAGGGAATTAGGTTGAAAAAAACAATAAAACCGTAACAAAAAATCACTACCTACCTTACTTAAGTATGTGGAGGATCTAATACACCTCCCAAAAATGGAAAAGGTGTAACTTCTGACAGATAATTCAGTAGACACTCTAAAAACAGGTTTTCCCATCCACCCTTCTAGTGATGTTGTAGTGCTCATAGGAGTTTCCTCAAATACCTGTCTGTCTTTTTGCAGTGACTCCTGTAATAAGAAAACTTTACTTTTTACCCATCTTTAATAGTAATGTTGTCAGTACCTCCAACCGCTGTTCTATCCAGTACTGAATTTGCCAACTTTGTACAGTGATTGGTTGATGATCCAGTAAACTGTACTTTTTTTTGCTTGAAGGTGCCATCTCTCTTAAAATGATGTGAATATTACTACAGTGCTTCGTACAAGCTGAAGACATGTTTCCTTGTTAATGAAGTGAGAGATGACAGCTGACTCACAATACCTTTCATTTTACTGTCACTCTGCTTCATCTTTCAATGCCTATTTTGTTACTAGTTAGAAGCTGTGTCACAATTCATTTAAAGTGCTAATTAGCAATGTTGCAACCTACTTATAAAGGAGTTTCTATATTTATATTCTATACACAACCAGTAGAAAATGAAACACGTCATTTTTATTGAAATGGTTCCAAAAGTATCGCACATCTACGAAAAAAAATTAAAGTAGTGGTTTGTATTAATTTATTATTCTAGTAAAATATCGAAATGTTAGCCAGAAAATAGATTTATGTACGAATATGTTTGTATAGAGGTCCCTAGTATGAAGCAGTTAGAGAGCAGGGACGGCCAGAGCTCCATCCACTTTAACTGAGACTGGAATTCCCTTATGTTCCCAGGGCAAGAAGAGGCCTTGAAAGAAGATCCCTGAGCAATTAGAAGCGTTACCCATCTGGACCTCTGTATGCTGTATGAAACACATTTGCTTGAGCTTCTCTTAGCTGGTTCTGGTAGGGAGGATTAACCCTTCCAGGACTGGGTTTTCCCCCCCTACCCTAAAGAGCTCAGCTATTTTGCCATTGTTACCATAAATTGATTGGAGCACGACTCCCCTTTTCCATGAATAATGTACCCATGATGTTGCTAGGAGCATTAAGCCACCAATTACTACCAAACTTAGCCGTAGCTAAAATTTTCTGCACTTTTTTCAAAAGCTCTTCTCCATTGTTTATGATTTTTTGCACAGGTTATGTGCAATGGCAGAGAAATCGATAACAATGTGTTCCACTACATCCCCAGATTATAGAGTTACCCCCACATGTATAGTTTTCTTGGAACTTGCCCAATACTGTTTCCAAACTTTTCATGTTTTGTTTTGCTGGCCCTATATCTCATTTGAGAGTGGTCAGCAGCCCATAGTTCTAAATACCCCCACAAAATTCAGACAATTGTCATGTAGCCATTTTGCATAGCAATATATTTCTGCACTCTTACATTGCATTGTTTATGTTTGCAGAGGATATGTGAAATGGCCAATAATTCAATAAAAAATGTTCAGCTGCACCTCCAGATTACAGAAATACCCCATATGCATAGTTTTATAATGGTCTTGTGGTAGTTACACAGCACAGACTTGTTGACAGTTCCTTAGGATTTTTATGCAGGTTATGTGCCTATTCAAAATACCCTCAGTTTTTCCCTTGTTTTACTAGGCTCGTGACTTGGTTGCCCACAACTTACTGGCTAACAAAATAACCAATCCATATATACCGGTATATATATATATAGATATATATATATATATCTATATATATATATATATTTTTTTTAATTTAAAAATAATTTTCTATTTTTGTGTGACAATTCATAAAACAATTGGGATTTGTCTGTGTAGGTACATTTTCACACAAAAAAAATGATTTGCATAAATATTGCTTATGATGCCAGGAGTCTCTGTAAATATGGTTATTTAAGGGATCACCATGCTTGTGGATAGCCAACAATCTTCCTAAACAGGCAGCGGGTTCAGTGCGCCTCTTTTTGTGAGTTGGAAGCTGATCATCAGTGTTACCTTTTGTAACACATGAAACGTTAGGTAAAGGCTCAATAATGCAAGTGTGGCGTCATGAGATCATCAACATGTGAATCCAATGCCAGGATAACGTAAGCTTCTTCAGAAGTATAGAATCTTACCATTTTAAGAAAAAGATTTTATTTTATATTGCATTTTTCTTAATTGGAGTTTTTCTCCCTAAAACCCACAATGTACCACGCTGTCTCTGGCAGTGTAACTAAGCTCAAAAGCCATGTGATAACCAATCTCAAAGATCACATGATGCTACCAGCCACCAATGGGGTCTCATGGCAGTGCCTTGTTGCAAGACACTTCCCTGAACTAAGAACCATCTGGTTGCAGCATGCTGCTGCATTTTCTTTAGGACGTACCAAGAGGTACCTTGACACATCTTTTATGGACGGTATGTCTGAAGTAGCCTTTAATTTAATTAGTTTGTTTTGGGGTATTTTATTTGGGGTACTTGTGCATAAAAATAGTTTGTCAGAAATTTTGTTGTTCCTGAGTCTAATTGCCCTAGACGACTGTGCCTTAAGACACAAGAAAAATTACTTTAACTCCATAAGGGCACCATCATCTGTTTTTTGTTAGATTTTTTTTTTAAATAATTAGATTTGTAAGGCCATTGAAAGGGAATTGAAATGGTAATATATTGAAATGGTAATATATTGAATTGAAATATTAATTATAATGTGGTATACAAAGTGCATTTAGTCATGTGTGAATGATTATTTGATAGTAGTATATATTCAGTTTCAGTGCTAAATTTACTTTGTTGCTTTATTTCTTAAGTTTGTCAACCACCCACATGCTAACAATTAACAATGCATCCCACCACTGTAAAAAGTATATATTTATATATGTTAATAACCCTTATGAGAAAAAGTGACATCACACTGTAAAATTCTCACTTCTAAGATAGCTTCTAAAAGTACCCAGAGTACAGTCTGTATCTATACAAGAAAATGTGTTTTTTCAACATCCTCTGGCTATATGACATTAAAAATAGTACCGTTTTAAGAATATATCAGTAAAGGGATAAAATATATGGCAATCTTAACATATTCCGCTGATTTTATAATTTTATCATTTTGTGCAATAATGTCTAAATAATCTAACCACTCATTTATATATACTGTGGTGTGTAATGTAATTCTGCGAACAGGATTAATGAGTGGAAATCTAATGAATAGCACTGGTTTCATCAGTAGACCTCTAAGTGATTCACATCCTCTGTGTGATCAGAGCAGCTTAAAATTGAAAAATATGCCTTTTACCTATAAATATATAGATATTTCTATTAAGATGTGTTAAGGTTTTACAGTCTGGTACATAACAAGACAATGTTTTTGCATAAAGAGAACATAATTGATCCACTGTATTATAATAGTGTAGCGTATACAGAGCCGGCCTTAAGTGTTCTGGCGCCCTGTGCGGACTACTCCGCTGGAGCCCCCCATCCCAAAAAAAAGAAAGGAAAAAAATCTCCCCCCTCTGCCCCTTCTCACTATCTACCCCCTCTCCCTATCCTTACATACCTTGTTGCCGCAGTCCTGCGGTGTGAGCGGGAGGCGTCCATCTTCCCGCTCTGCCGCGGTGTGCGCTTCACAGCTGAGCGCCAGAATAATTCCGGCACTCAGCATGAAACGCCGGCACCGCGACGGAGTCACGGAGAGTGAGGGGCGCCAAGCGGTCGCTGAAAACTTCACAAGCGACCGCTCGGTGCCCCTGCCTGGGACTTAAATTAAAACAGCGGGGTTTTTTTGTTTTAACTTTATTTAACATCCTCCGTGTTAAATAAAGTTAAAAAAAACTTTATTTAACATGGAGGATGTTAAATAAAGTAAAAAAAAAAAAAAAACAAACAAAAAAACCCCAGATGTTTTAATTTAAGTCCCAGGCAGGTGCCCCTGTTGCACAGGTCGCACACCCCTAAGGCCGGCCCTGAGCGTATAACATTATGATTCCCAGGTATGCAGGTTGTTCTTTGACTTCACGGTGTTGCTTATATAATGTGGACGGAGCCATGATACGTTATCACGTGCAGATGAGTGTGTCAATGAAGAAACCTAGATGTAGCTGAACACACATTAGTTTTGTGATAATCTGTCCCATTATAAATGTAATTAAAGGTTGCTGGCATGCACACTAAATCCAACCCACACATATGCATGCCAAGTAATGGACATATCAACAAAAATATCAACCTCCATTTGGTACAGAATGCCGAGAACGGGCATTTACTAAAACTGTCTAAACTGCATCCAGGGAGGACGAAGAGAAGAGGCATCTGCTAGGCCCCTTGATCAGTAGAAGGTCCTGAGGACTTCCTTTCTAAGTGTTTATTAAAATGTAATTATGTATTCAACTGATTCAAGTTGAGTGGTTGTCAAGTGTTCAGTAAAGTTCACAGGACTAAATATGCCTCTGCAAACACAAGTCAATTGTCAGTTTAAAGTGCAAGGAATTGAAGCAAATGTATGTATGGACTTTGTAACTCATTATAGTAGTGCTTTCTCTTGGATATAAACGTTGAAATGTAAATCATTCAGCATGGCAGGACATTACAGGAACAAATTGTTATACAGCAGAGGGATTTAGCAACTTGTCTATTATGTGATTGTCATTAATAGAAAAATTTTGTAATTATGGTAATATACAAAATCTGAGAATGGATTTTTTTTCCAACTAAAGCTATGCTACTCATAATGCACTTAAATTGAGTCTATCTAAGAGTCGGAATTTGTACGAGAGTTGAACATTTGAACTCCAGACATTACTACAAAGCAACAGGTCAGAATTCCTTGCATCATCAGGGAGTACACGGGCTCAACTCTCATTAGTTTATAGACTCCAAAAATGATATGTGCATGTGAATTGACAAAAAAATCTAAATTTGCAGATGCAGACTTCACAAATTCGTATTTGTACCTGGAGAGACAGCTAACTCACTGACTGATTAACCTGGTTGTGCACAAGTGTATATACATCTATCCAAATGAATGGGAGCACATAGGGAGTTTAAAATGCCAATCCACAAAGGATTTTTTTTAGCACACACAGAATACCTCTACGGTCCTTTATCAAGATAACAATACACAAAAAGCACGTTTACATGTAACAGAAATCCAGAAAGTGACCTCAAACCCCACAATTAGGAGGGAAACACCCCTCTAAGCAAAAAAATATGAAAATATAAAACAGACTGTAAAACATGATACCGTATTTGCTCGATTATAAGACGAGGTTTTTTCAGAGCAAATGCTCTGAAAAATACCCCTCGTCTTATAATCGGGTCATCTTATAATCAGACTTCAAATAGGTCTGACTATGAGACGACTAAGATCCAGATCCCCCGCAGCTGCAGGGTACCTGGATCCTCCTGTCTCCCCCCCCGCCCCACTTACCGGTACTTCTGAGCCCCCAGTGTGTAGTCCCCGGCGATTCGCGTAACCAACTTCCGCTGCAGCAGGAAGGAGGTGTGGCTAGCAGCGGGGGTTGTCTGCGTCCATCGCGCAGACCTTCCCCGGCTGTCAGAGATCAGAGTTCCCGGTGCCGGGGGCACTCTGATCTCTGACAGTCAGAGAAGGTCTGCGCGATGGACGCAGACAACCCCTGCTGCTACCCACGCCTCCTTCCGGCTGCAGCGTAAGTGCGTGGGATCTACACGCTGCCCCGGCTACATGACAGGGAAGTCAGAAGCACCGGTAAGTTGGGGGGGAGCGGGGGAGAGTTAAATGGGGGGCATAAGGCATTTCTGGAGGCAGAGTGCTCTGTGAAATGCCTTTTAACCCCCTTAATGCCACTCTGCCTCCAGAAATGCCTTTTTTAACCCTCTGTATGCCACTCTGCCTCCTGAATGCCTTAAATCTCCCTATATGCCACTCTTCCCCATAATATGCCTTTTAATCCTCTAAATGCCAGAGTGGCATATAGGGGTATAAGGCATTTCTGGAGGCAGAGTGGCACATAGGGGTCAAAAAACTGAGTGATTGGCCTCATGGATCTTTAACATATCCAATTGGTATACCTGTAACAGATAGCATCCCTGCTGAAGTTTCAGCACAAAAAGGTACTTTTAAGTGCTTAAAGTTTCAAGAAAACATTCTTTCATTGAATTTCTCTTGTATTCATCATAAGGATCACACAGTTGGTATCCATTTCTTTTTTATCTTTACCTCTGAAGAACCCCCATAGGGCGAAACGCGTCAGGTTCATCACTGCACAATTTGAATTCCTGACACAGGTTTTTCTCAAGTTTACTAAGGGTTGCAAATGCTGTTAGATATCTATTTTATCAACGTGTGGGTTTTTTTGTGACTTTCATCTATGATATATTTTTATAAAAAGATTAAAATTTTAGTTAATGTATACCTGGTCTCTTTTCCTTTTCTATCTTTGCTCCCACATCAGCTGATTATAAGACATTTTAGAATCCACTGCAAACGGAGTATGTATTGTTTAGTTATTGGAGTGAGAAAATGAGACTTCTGTCATAATTAAATCCATCTCTTGCTGCCTCTACTAAAACCAGGAAGCATTCGTTGGATCAAATTGTCATTTAGTTCAAATGGGACGCTGTATATTTAAAATTTTTGTTTACCCAGTCTGTCAGTCTAGTTAGTCTTGCAAGGCAATAGTCAAGTTTTCAAGTTAAGTCAGAGGTTAAGCTGGTCATTGAATTGGGCTGTCATATTCTGGCTAATGGAGTTTAGGGTCAATTCAAATCTCCTAGTGTCATGGGGATTTTGTGAACATGAAGCCCTTTTTAACTTGACTTTTAGCTTGAATGGTTAGGGATTCAAGTCAGTTTTGTTTGTGAATAAACATTAAAACAATTAAACATTAAACATTTTTTTCCTTTTCATAGCAATGTGTTGCAAGTTAGAACTCCATCTGAATTAAAACTTGAACTCTAGTTGAATTTACAGTAAAGCTCACTTTAGTGAGTAGATGAGTCAATTTCAGGCAACTCAGCCACACTTAACCTGACTTTCATTTTGACACCACTCAAACCTTTGTGAATAGTGTAAGCAAGTATTTTATACTATAAGAAAACAAACTAGATGTGCTGCATCAATATATCCTCTGATCTTGGTGCCACTGCAACCATCAATTGTTGTGTTTATGGGAAATCAAGAGAAAATGCACCTTTCGTATACATACTCTCATGCTACACATGAATTCAAATGAACGACCTAAGCGTATATAAATTTGAGCAAAAATATATGGTAATAAAATGTATATAACTCACCAGACTATCTTTTTGTTTGCCTTCGTTTAACATCTCAAACTATTCAAGGTTAAGAGATACTCTCAGTGAACCTAAGCGTATTTTCAACACTTTGAGTCATCAGTTAAAGGTCAAGACATTCACAAAATTGTCTATTTGAACATGATGTCCCTTCTGTGTTTTGGATTAGAGGGAATTGATTGGAACTGACTATTGTTGATTCGAGATAGTTATCTTTGATCACTGTTGCTTAAATTGCAGTGGCATTTGCTGTGACTTCTAGCTCTGAACTACTAAACTTCTTCTTGCAAAGAGTGACAAGTTCTGTTCCTCATAACAAAGCCTATTCAAACTGAGACAAGATAAAGCAGCATATAACTAATAGGACTTGTATGTACTGATTGGTTTTGCAGAATCAATAGCTGGTTTCTTGCAAAAGCCCTACGTGTTTTTTCTTCTCCTTAATGTTTGTTTGCCCGCTGGAATCCAGTGCAACTAGCTCAAGCCACCTCAGTAAAAATCAACAGCAAAATGAGCATTTTTTTGGTGCAAAAAGTATTATGTAGCTAATTTCAGGAAGTTTGCAACAAACCAAATATTGATCCATAAATGTAATTAACAGAAGAAATACATAGTTTGTGAATTAATGTATTAGATAACTGGGTTCAATTTTGCTAGACAGACCCAGGCGCGATTACTGCCAACCCAGGCTCAAAAAATGTCTCAAAAAAGCAGAACATCTAACGAAATCCAAGAACAGATGAAGTCATTGATATCTATCGGTCTGAAAAGAGTTTAAAATCCATTTCTAAGGCTCTGTGACTCCTGCAAACCACGGTAGTTGTCAGCCTACCAGTTATTTGGTTTAAGAGCAATTACCGGTACTTTTTCACATGGGTGATATTGGTTTTGATGAGTGGTTGCCCGGAACATGGACCTCCTCCCAATAGCCTGACCCAAAACGTTTTATTGATGCAATAATTGTTTATTTAAGTACTACCAACAAAGATTGTATGTTTTATAGCTTTCCAATTGCATAGCATTACTTATATAACTGTACTAATGCATCAATGTGCTGAAGAAACATAAGCTAAATCTCCTTCGACTAAGGACTCCATTATCGTATAGGCCAAAACAATTATATCAATTTCCATTTAAAACTAAGAAATACCTGGTCCTATTTTAGTGTTCAGTATACCTTAATGAATTATAGTACATTTTTGCCCGCAGCCTCTACACCAGGATAATCCATTAAAAGATAAATCCTGAGTGTCCACATTGCTACGGGTTATCTTCTTCATTGTTTTTCATTTGTTCTTGAGATCATTTTCAGTTCCTTTCTAAACAAATACAGTCACTGATATATGTATCTATATTATCTGCTATATTAACACTTGCCAAGTTGTTTAAATTAAAGCTCCGGGTAGGTCAGATATATTTGGTTTAATATCTTGGCATGAAATCATAATTTGCCTTTCTTGGATTTGTATGCTAAAAGATGCACCCTGAGACGTTTTCTTGTGTAAACTCTGTCATCACGAAAGTATTTAGCTGCAAGCTAAACACATCATTTCTAATTTTGTATTAAAAAACAACATGTAAACTAACACATCCACAAGACATTTAAAGTTTTCACACTTTCATCCTGTCTCATCCTAACTCGTTGAATATTTATCATGAACTGGGAGCAAAATAAAATTAAACACTTCGCAACCACATTAAAGCAGAACAGTTTCTTTTCTGGTTAATAATTTGCTGTGATCTGTTGTAACCGTCTATTTCTTTGGTACTGTCTAACCTGGTTAATTCTAATGTGTTTCTCATATTGGAAAACTACAGGATAACGCATTTGCGCAATTAATTGTGCTTAAGACAACGTCTGTAGTGGTAAATTTCAGCATACCTAGGTGTTTTTGTATTTGTTTTTTAGATAATGAGGATTTGGTCATCATTTCCCTTTGGATTAAAAGCTCGGTTAAGCATATGAATTATTGTGTTGACTGTTTTCTAAATGTATGGGGAGATTCTGTTTTATTTATTTGTTTGTTTAATTTGGAAGAATATATACTGTATATTAATGTGTAGTACTTTATTATGTATTCTTCTATAGTAGGAATGTCAGGGACATTGAACTGTCCTCTTAAGTACCATTACCTAACGGTGGTGCACAAGAACGTTAATGCATAATTCAGTGGATGAGGAGCCTTCAAAGAAATCTCACCGATTTTACTTTGCGTTATGTGGGGCCAGCTGAGATGTTCTTTTGCCAGAAGCTCACTTGGGTTGGACCTCCATAATTTATAGTGAAGTGAAGTTGTGTTAAAACCCAATTGCCCCACAAACACGCCTCTCGATTTAGTTTAGTTATTGGTGTGGCTGGAGAAAATGTCTTTATGTGTTTTCTCATGACCTGTTGAAGGTGATTCATTGTGATTCTCTCACCAACACTGCATGAAAAAATGAGGCTATACCCAAGCTTATATACCTTTGATGATCACATGTCTATGGGCCAACAAGAGAAGTTAGCAAGGCTCTGTGCCTGTGAAAGAACAGATCACTATTGCATAGTTATGAATGCTGTGCAAGCCTTGATAAATCTTCAGCTCCATTAGCATTTGACTTCCTGGGCCTCTGTTTTACAGGTGTGCACATTTTTCTCTAAATAATAAGACTAAAGTACACAGCAACCATTTAGGTCCAAACAAGGATACATACATGGGAAGGACCCCTCCACACAGCGTGCTGGGGGGCCCCAGGATTTTTAATTACACCACTTAGTATTAGAATATTATGTTTGGTATTGATGCTTAAGGTAAGAAATACATATTTATAAGGTTAAAATAAATACATAGATCAGATTTGAAAACTATAAAGGACATGCAGAATACATGCAGTTGTATTAATTAAATAGCATCAAACAGTGCTATTGTACACATGGATCATGGTTTCCACATGGTTGTTCCCGCTCAGAATTTAATTGTGTGTGAAATATTTACTATGCTGCATAGTCCTTCACAAAATCTAAATGGCATGAGATAATAACAGCACTTCCACTATTTTATACCAAGCATTGGTGAGGGTAACACTGGCAATATCTTTCCACCCTGTTGAGTGTATTGTTAAGAATACCTCTTAATAAATAGCTGCACAAGGCAATTACTATTGCTTTCAGCTATGAGCGTTCATTGAGCAGTCACTGATACTAATGCACATAAGACATATGTTTACAAGATATGTTATACAGGGTCATATTTTCTAAGGTATAACAAATTCTCTATGAAGAGGAGGCACTGTAGAATAAGCTTAACGCTTTTCAGCACAGATGGTCAAATAATTAAAAACATCATATGCATTCAGCATAAACGCATCTATTATGAGATTGCAAGCTAAATGACACCAATGCATACTTAAATGACACACTGAGCACTATATATGTTATGCTTTATATGATAGTTTATACAAATATACCGATCAGCCATAACATTATGACTACTGACAGGTGAATAACACTGAAAATCTTGTTATCATGACACCTGTCAGCGGGTGGGATATATTAGGCAGCAAGTAAACATAAGAATCTGATCAACTTTGACAAGGGCCAAATTGTGATTGCTAGGCAAGCATTTCAGAGCAGTGACGTCCCTACAGGGGGGCAATTACCCCCTAGGTTATTCCTTGCCCCCTCTGTTGGCGCCCCACCAAATTTGGAACCACCCATCCAGGGCCGTACTGGTCGGTCCAAGGCAGTAGCGTACCTAGCGGGGCGGGCGGGCGAGCGGTCCACCCCAGGTGCTGCTCATCAAGGGGGTACCACCACCCCTCCAGAGACGGACAGTAATGTCCGCTGCTAGAGGAGCAGGCTTGGTTAAAGCCAATTAAGGGATACACAAGGGTGTGGGGGAATAAATGCACAAAGGGGGCAATACACAAGGTTGTGTTGTGGGGGGAAGACAGTAATCAATACTAAAGGGAGTGGCATATAGGGGGTATAAGGTATTTCTGGAGGCAGAGTGGCATATAGGAGGCTATAAGGCATATCAGGGAAGCAGACATATAGGGGGGCCAGGGCCGGCCCGAAAATGGAGCCGAGTGGGGCAACTGCTCCAGGCGGCACTTTTGAAGGGGCGGCAAAGTGCCCTTTTTTTTTCTTCTTAAAGCAGAAGAGAGAGAGGGGGGCGCCGAGTGGTTTTCGCTTACCAAGTTGTCAATACCCGCTCAGTGCCCCTCTCTCCTCTGCGGCGAGTCTCCCTGTTCGGTCTCGGTGCTGGCTTGTAATGCTGAGCGCCGGAAGATGACGTCATTTCCGGCGCTCAGCATTACAAGCCGGCACCAAGACCGAACAGGGAGACTCGCCGCAGGAGTGCTGAAAGGTAAGTACAAGGGGGGGAGGGGTAGGGTAGATAATAGGGGGGAGGGAGAGGAAGGGTAGATAATGGGGGGGGGCATTTTAAACTTTGCCCCAGGCGGCATTTTGTCTTGGGCCGGCCCTGAGGGGGGCATAAGGCTTTTCTGGAGGCGGAGTGCCCCATGATATGCCTTTTAACCCCCTTTATGCCACTCTGCCTCCAGAAATGCCTTTTAACCCCCTATATGCCACTATGCCTCCAGAAATGCCTTATACCCCCCTATATGCCACTCTGTCTCATGAGTGGAATATAGGGGTATTAGGCAAAACTAAGCAAATATCAGATGTATTCATCTAAACTCACTATTAGTGCACCACTATCCAACATAAGTACCACCAGGACTGACCATAAAGTTGCTCTGGCATCTACCGCCTACGTTCAAAGTCCGCATCTACAGCTGCCTTTATTGACTACATGGTGGGGCCAGGCCTGGTGTCCTGATTCATTTTTACTTTGAAACATTATCTGAGTAATAACATTGAGTGGAACAGACTGATGTCTATATATATATATATATATATATATATATATATATATACACACACACAATTATTCTCTGTTTTTACAAGTACTTAAATGAGAAAATACTAACAATCTAACAATGTACTGACATTCTACAATTAACCATATATGCTTCACTTACTATTCTAACAGAAACTGTTTACATGCCCACTTCATGTTAAAAAAATAGATGGCTTGAATTGTATCACCCTATACTTTGTTTTTATTTTGTATCAGTTTCAAAAGAAGGTGTACATCTGTATTTTACTATTTCACCTGAATATTTAAATGACATGCTTAGTAGAGGTGGATGGACAAATATAGAGAATACTATTGTGGAAGACTGCAAAAAGCTTATAGATCAAAAGGTATCCCATTTTTTTTACTCCAAGTAATGCTAAGGAGATTTGACAAAAGAACTAGCAAAAAGACATTTAGAAACTATACTGGATTACAATTGGCACCCTGGAGCTATTCAATTATCTTGTTCATTCTGACATCGTTTCAAGTTTACGAGATCTTAAATCAGATTTATATTCAGAATACAAGTTGGGAATGATTTAAACGACTTATAAACAAGGTGCTTTTGTTGGCCATAAAACATGAAATGTCTGTGGATAATTTTATCCTACAAGATTGACCTCTGCCTGAATACTGGATGAAAGTAAACTTAACTTGAGTATTTTCTCAACAACTTGTATGTGTCTCCAAGAAAGGGTGACATAAGTTTATAAAAATGTTACTTTGCTATAGGCAGAATATTTCACCTGCTACAGAAACAGGATAAAATAGTATAGAAGAATATGTTTGATGTTTGAATGTTCTTATAGTTTTTTACTTTGCCAGTAATTTGATTTGTGCATATGCAATATTATTCTAGATTAACCCTGTTCATAAAAATTCAGTGTAGTATGTAGCCGTTAATAGAATATAGCAGTGTGATGTGTCTGGACTGGGTTGGGAGCTTTAAGGCAGGAGATGTAGAAACCCAAAAGCAAGTAGTCCAAAACACAATAAAAAGAAAGCCAATAATCAGTCCACAGGATCATAACAGGTTTACAAGCTGAGTGCGTGGAACATAAAACAGACAGGATAATCCAGGTAGCAAGCCAAAGGTCAAAAGCTGGGGGATCAAGCAGGTTCAAGTAAGGAGGCATAGCAAGGACACAAGGGCAATGATGACTGGGAGAGCAGAGTTTATATACAGCTGCAGGTAACTGGCTCTTCCCATTAGCTTCAGGCATTTTGAGTAATACGTTCAAACCCACAATGCTCCTGCAACCTCTACCTGTAACTGAGCAACCATAGGAAGAATCATAGTTGATTTCATGGTTCACCTACCCCCCTCTCAGCACTACAATACCATCAGAGTGGTTGTTGATCGTTTAACAAAGATGGCCCACTTTATACCTTCTCTCCATTTACCCTCCAAAACTGTTATGTCTCATCTACAAGACAACGGGCTTCAGGTGTTATCTTTCGCAGTGCATACAAAAACCATTTTCAACAGTCCACCTGTTTGTCCCCATTAAAAGCCAACTACAGCTTCAACATCTCCTTTATTCTGGATCTCCCTAGAACCCAATCTGTACCTGCTGTTGCTGACTGCCTTCACCTCATTGAACAAAGCTTTGCTACCCTCAGAAGTACTTTCTTTGATGCACAACATGCCTATAAGTTTCATGCCAACCAACAACATTCCAGGTCGGTGATCAAGTATGATTTTCTTCTGCTCACATCAAGCTAGCTGGTCTGGCCAAGAAACTAAGTCGGAAATATCTTGATCCATTTGAAGTGACCGCTTTTATTGGCAGTTTGACTATGCCTCCCTGGCTCATCCTTCCCACCTTTAAAGTATCTCTGCTTAAGGAAAGGTATGTCTTTATCACATTCCCAACCAATGAGGAGATGCCAAGGACAGCAGGACACTCCAGCTGCAGCCCCATCACACTTATGCACGTGGAGTCTGGAGTACTCTCCTTTTCTGCATCTGCAACTCTCCTATTCTGCAACTGTGTAACCAGAGGCCTGGGATTCGGCCTGTTCCGCAAATATGCCGCAGAACTTGGCATGCATGTAACTTGAAGCTAAGGATGCAGCCTACTCCTAAGCCATGCAGCTACATTGAGGAGGATAGGACCTGGAAGGGGCAGCCTTAGTTAAGGGCCCCCGTGATGTGTGGGCCTCAGGGCCTGACAGAGGAAAATAAAGGAAAAAACACATATATTTGTGTATTTCTGAGCATCATCATAATAAGCTGGTCTGCAGTCCATTTTAAAATACTAAAATGTTAATTTATATAATAGCAAACCACAAGCCTATAATATCAATGTACAGAAGGTATGTTGTACCCTGGGTGTGTCCTATTAGAGGACATGCGTTACGTTCCCTTTCCCCTCTTGGCCACGCTTACATTGCTTGTATTATGTGAGATAGATGGATTATACCACAGAAAGGAGTTTCAGGAGGGTGAAATAACATAAGAGTAATATGTAGTTCATAAAATGCCCCGAGTCATTAATCCTGTCCCTGAAATTAAATATTGATTATAATGTAATTTAGACCAATTCTGCAATAATGATAAATGAATGTCGCAAATTCATCCCGATTTCAGTGTTTTGAAACCTGAGTTAATGAGCTTGACTATACTTCATTTATGTTGCTGTTTGTATACCGCCTTTTCAGTTTTAACATTTAATTATTTCATAGAATGGTGTATACCTGTTACCGTGGTAACAACATTGATTGTTTTTGTGTTTGATACATTATGATAGACATTCCTATTTTGAACTGTGCAGCATCGGAGCTTTTTCAAGAAAGCAATATGGCGTGTACATTGTTTCTCATAACCGCAAGTCTTTGGTGGCAAGTATATATTATCGGTGTCCAGTGATTTAACTAAAGACATTTGTCGTCCCCAGTAATGTACAGGAAAGTTAATGACCCTTTTGTTTTCAACCACAGTATTTACTTCACCAGAAATCAGAAATGTTTGTGATCTACTTAGTCTTATCCATAACATTGTAGACTTTAGTTTTCAGGTCATTGTTGTGGCTAGTCTTTTAAAATTCATTCCTTATATATTGCAATATGTAATATATTTATCAATCATTTTTATCTGTTGGCACAATAATAACAGCAACAATATTATGGATGCCCAATGTTCATATTTTCATGAACATGATATAGTCTTTCTTTTCTATTATTCCTGCCAGCTAAACTCAAGTTAAGAACTAGATGGAAAGATAAAATCAGGTATGCCCTGATCAGATAGCTTCTGAGGCTACTAGGTGTTTTTTTGTGGGTCCTGCATATATAAGCACCATGACTTTAGAAATGGATTCACTTAAAACTAATTGGGAGCAAACAAAATGAGCTCTTTATATTTCAGATATAATTAATCTCTATGCCTAATCATAATCTATGTTTATGGACTGCCCTCTGTTCATCTCACTCACCAATCAGACCTCCATCTGCTTAGGAGCATTGGCTGCCCAAAAGAACAAATTAGTTTGGGAAATTTAGAGGAACATTGGCATTAGTAGAGAGGTCTCCAGTTCATCATTAATAAAAGACTGAAAAACTTTTTACAAAAGAGTACTGCATAAGAAAATGAGCACAGAAAGCATCCAATCAGGGGATCTATACCACCTTAAGTACAAAACTTGGAGCTTGGAGGACTTCACTTTTCCTTCTGTATATATTTTATTCTTCTAAACATAACAACCATTTTTACCCTTAGGTGGGGAAATATCAATTCCTTTAGTCAACTAGACAAGCACAATAACCACCAGTGGTTACTTGTATTAGCTGTGTGTTTTTGTCCTTAATCATTACCCTTTTTAGGCTGGAGCACAAAGGAATTAGCTTCTATGAAGAACCGAGTAAGTATACTGTATTTCTGCTTGCACTTTCTTAAATATTTAGAGGAACAAATATGAAACCTGAAGATTTTTTAAAAAAAATAATGTGTCACTAACTAACAATATAGTTCTACACAAAAATAAACAAATGTAATCAAAAAAAATCAACAAAATAATTTTAATTCATACAAGGTATGTGTCTTTACAGGAAATGTTCAATGCTTATCATCATGAATATCTTTCTGGAAAAATACACAGTTGTCTCATAGCAGACAGTTAACAAAAAGAAAGATGGCAGATTTTTAGAGTTCTGAACTCTGATGGAAAGCCCTAGTGCTTTTACATCAGCCCGTCTTTTAAAAAAAAAAGAAATAATGTGCCAATAAAACTGCAAAAGGGAATCTCTCTGTGGAGGGCTGAGATTGCAGAGCAAGTAGAAAAATGTTTGCTTGTATTCACTAAACTGCAAGGGCTACAATTTGCTAAAAGTCAACTTGTATATACACTCACAAAAAAAATTTGCATACCCTTGGCTGCAGGATAGTGGAATGTATGAGTATTAAAAATGCAAGCAGACCCCAAATTAATTAATCTTACAGTTGCTGTGCACATTGACGAGTGTGATAACAGACCAAATCTAGGGGGAGGGGTATATTGCCCAAATATACACACATGCCCTGCTTAAGTGGATGGAGTTAACTATAATAGAAAATGACCCTATGAGAGCCAACAAGGCAAAGCTATGCCTCCACCTTATCCCCATCCCATTCTTGATGTTATGGAGGGTTTGCAATCAGTACTCTTGGGGCAAATAACCATGCTCCAACCTGGTTGCTTTACAAAAAAGGATTCTCCTAACCAGTATACCTGGAAAGTTACCAGGTATGGCAATACCCTTAGACTACCTGTCCTTGCATTAGGGGTCTTGATGCTTGGATGGACCTCATACCTACCTACCAGGGTGACTTAGGGGTAGGGGTTTGGTATAGTTTGTTTTTACCTTTTTGGGGGGGTTTGTAACCCTCTTTATCTCACAGGGCAAAGATAGAGGGGTCTGTGCCCCTCTAAAGAGGCTTGAGTACAGTTTAAGCATCCTGGCCCCAATAGGCAGGGGGTGCGGCTAGGGGACCAAGCATTCCCCCAAAGGGTGTTTTTTAATTATAACCTTACATTTTGTGGTCCTTGCCTCCGATAGCATCATTTTCAATTATATTTAACCCTATTTTGTCAATATACTTCCAGGTTTATTCTAACATCCCCCTACCCACCGCACACAGCGGGAAGAGGGGGTAATCTATTACCCTCCCTTCCTTTTCCACCATTTCATATACCTGGTGCGAGGGCATGACCAGGGGTTTCCAATAACATTTCTTTTTAAAATGCAGTACTGTAACATTAATAAAATTTGAGATCTTCATATATGATTTTCGAAATATCTAATAATGCCTAACAATAAAAAGAATGCGACCAGTTCCTTATGAAAAGAACTTGTTTAACACAAAGTGTGCTTATTATATAATATTTGATTTTCCTAGACATGGCAGTTTTTCATGCAATAACATTACTGTACTTCATAAGGTTATCCATTACATTCATCTGTGTTATAGAAAAGCAAAACACTGCAGGTTACTGATTTAAGCTGTAATGACTAGCCCGAATGCCTTTCATTTTTCAAATAAATTGCCATGCTGTTGTTATATAAACCAAAATTAACTCTACGTCAAGGCAGATAGGCTAGTGGGCCGCCAGCAGCTTTATTTACTGCCTGCAAATTAAGGAGGAATAAATGTACTTTCTTTAGGTTCTTGGCTGAAGTAAAAATCTCCTCAGAGACCACTGCTGAAATGAGTATAACAATAGTTTACATGAAATTGCTTAAATAATTGGCTGTGTTCTGAAAGAACATCCAACAGAAGCTCTTCTATTCAATGATGGAAATATTTTATGCTTGCTGTTCTATGTCACATTTGTAAATTGTAAGTGATCAATGACAAAAAAAAGCTACAAGCAAAGCTTTTGATAATGCAAGTGGTTGGGGCCTTCATAAATGCACAATACTCAGGATAGATATATAGATAGATAGATAGATAGATAGATAGATAGATAGATAGATAGGGTCCATCTAGTGTTATGTGATCACTAGAAAAAATAAAAAAAATAACATAAAAGAACCCGGGGCCTGTATCTAAGTTGGGGCCTGTGCAGCTACGAGCACAGCCCTCATGACTAAAACGTCCATTGTGTACCACTTGCTGCTGAACAATTGGATTTGATGTCATATGAAGTATTGGGAGAAGGTTGTGCTGGCCAGTCCGCATAGCTCCACTGGACCATAGAGGCAGTTGAAAAAACCCTAGGGGTTGCTGTCAAATGCACAAAACAGACTTTACATCTTTTCAGTTGGATGGTAAAATAGGTTGTAACCATTGACCTGGTCACTAAATGTATACATTTGGTTATTAGCTTTAGGACAGGAATTCATTCAATAGCCTATAATGTAGGCTTTAACCCCTTCGTGGCACGGGGTGAACATGCATGTTTTTGTTCACCTACGATTTCCCTTTTGCATGTTCAGTGTAGCGAAACAAATTATATATTTTTTCAAGAACAAGTATCTTTATGATACTTTTTGTATAGTCATTTAGTGTGTATTAAACGTACCAAAAAAATCATTTTAGATCCTACTGACAAAAAATACCCTGATTTATGTTCAACAACATCCCCTGAGTAGAATAATACCTCACATGGACAGTTTTTTCTTATTTATTATCAGTTTTTGAACATTGTATTGGGGCCAAGAAGGGTTATTTTTAAGAAGAAATATTTTATTTTTTAAGTATTTGTCGAAGCAGGATTTCACTTTGATCTTCCCTGGATCAAGGGAAGGCTTTCAATGACTGTCTCATGGTTTTATGAGTCAGGTACTGCAAAGGTTTGGGTTGGGGGAGATGTTCTGTTCCTATTCTCTGTTCCTAACCTGATGTACCTTGAAATTTGTAGCACGGTGCTGGTGAACAGCTGGAAGACTGACCCCTTCCCAGTTTTGCTCTTATTGGTACACTGAAACAAGGTTTTCTTCTAAGGTTTTTTTAAGCATTAGTTTTGTCTAAGTATTTCAAATGCCTAAACTATATCATCCATGTCCACAGACTGACTTATTTCTACCCCTTAGAGTACCAGCTACATACATCAACATGTTTATCATTTTTTGTATCAGATAAGGGTTTTTACTGTTTACACCAAGTTATTGTACCATTTATTTTAATACAATACTAAAGGTTCCAGTGAATATGAGTTGCATGACCAGATTTGGCAAGGTGTACCAAAATGTTAAACTCATATATTGAAGAAGTTCAACTTGCTTCAACTGAACTAAGACAAGTCGGGTTGTATTGGATGCTATGATGCAGCGTTAGCAACTTTGTCATCAGGGTAGGTAAGGCTTCATAGATTGTTGGATCTGTAAGACAGCGTGAAAAACTGAAGGAAAAGTAATGGAGTAGCCAGTCATACAGGTATAAATTATAACATTCAGACTTAGGGGAAAGCTCAATATAGTAATAGGTAATAAGGATAATTAATTTTGATTTAAAAAAAAAAACTTGCAACTGCCACTTATACACATTGGATGTAGTGGTACAGTGACAATCGATAATCACAATTGTGTTTATATTTTTTATGGATAAGTGAATGTCAATTCCTTCATAGTGCTATTTCCAGGAGAAAAACTACTATAGTGTTACAGTACGTACCTTGAACCACATAAAAAAATGCATTAGTCAATGAACCTAGTCTGTCAAACAGATCTGCATGAGTGACAGAAAGAAGGTTAGCAAGGTCCACTATTTCATCCTCAAAGAGATACCATGTGGAACCCTGGTAGTAAGATCAATGAATATGAATAATTATGCAAGTCTTTTTTTTGTTACAAGAGATGAGAGGAACACATGCCGTGTCTCTGATTTCTCTGCTGGCATGCTTCTTTCTCAACATAGTCTTCTGCCTGTTTAAATACTGATAGCTGCCACACAAAAACATCAAAACAAAAATGACACATGTTACGCTGACCTTAAACTCTGCAGTAACAAAAACTTGATTGGCTGTCTCCTTTTGTCTCACCACAATAATATCACTGCACCTACAGATAAGAAACAGCTACAACGACAGATAAGCTAGAGAAAGCAGAAACTGTTATAATGCACAGTGCTTCTAAATTATGATCTGTGTCTAGGACATTTTAATGACATCAGATGATTCCCTTTAAGGGGTTTTATTAGTCATTTACCAATTTGTGTATCAGGGAAGCAGCAAGATAAGTAATTATGTTTGTACTCTCGTTTTTATAGGTAAATGATTTTCAAACACATAATTTAAATACTATTTGCAATTTCAATATTGATGAAACACACCAAGGGTGAATCTATATGTGTATATTTTGTATGCATTAATTCCATCTAAGGATATATCACAATATAATATGTTGATTTTTTTTCTGGTCATTTTTAGATTATTCTTAATAAACATTAATATATACTGAATATAATTGTCATCCACTGCTTTATCGTCTTTATATAAGTGGTCTCATCAACTCCAAAGGAAATCAATTTTAATTGTTTACTACTAGAATGGCTAATTAACCCCTTAAGGACAATAGGGGTTTTTACTCGTAGTATATTGTGGGACAATGGCTCTTTTAACGTTTGTCAGTGTTACTGTTTAGCTGTGATTTTCTTCTCTCTCATTTCGTGCTCCCACACATATTATATATTGTTTTTTCCAGGACAAACAGGGCTTTCTTTAGATACCATTCATTTTATCATATCATCTAATTTAGTATAAAAAAAATGATAAAATATGGGGATTTTTTGTTAAAAAATTACTTTTTCTCACTTTTTAAACAGAAAACTTTTACTTATCTGCAAAAACGAATGAAAAAACCTGCTAAATAGATTCTACTATTTGTCCTGAGTTTAGAAATACCCAATGTTTTTATGTTTTTTTGCTTTTTTCTGCACGTTATGGGGCAATAAGTACAGGTAGCGTTTTGCCATTTCAAAACCATTTTTTCCAAATCTGGTAATTCTTCCCCCCATGTGCCATTTCGGGTATCTTTGAAGCCGGATAATGCAATTTACCCCATCAAGTCATATATTTTTAAAAACTAGACACCCCAAGGCATCTGAAATGCTGGTATTTTAACCCTTTGCATGCACTAATTTTACCACCACCCTTAGTGAAACTTTATGGTAGTAATTTTTTTTTGTATTTTTTTCACACGTGTTGGACTTCAGGTATAAATCTATCGCTCCTGGTGTATGTCCGTGTCAAACAACACCCCAATATGTGTTCAGTAACATCTCCTGAGCGCAGTGATACCCCACATGCATGGGTTTGTAGGGTTATTTGGGAAGTAAAATGCCGCCTTTGTGAGGTGTGTATTTTTTGCCATTTAGACATCTGCCCCATGTCCCATATTTGGGACATCTTTGAACCCGGCCAATTCAATTTACCCCATCAAATCATATATTTTTTAATACTAGACACCCTATGGGCATTTGTAATGCCAATATTTTAACTCTTTCCATGCTGGAATTTTTGTAAAGATAAAGAATTTTAGGACTTGCTTATTAAAAACTTTTTTTTTTTTTTTTTTTTTTTTGGTGACAGTGGGGATTTTTACATGTTACCATATTTTTTTTAATTTTTTTTTAAACATTTTTGACCAATTTTTTTTTTTTTTTTTATTACTAATCACTCTCAATAGTGAGCTGGGCTCCATTGACCTTGCATGGTTGGATGCAGTACCTGCATTCAACCTGCAGGAGGAGCTCGAGAGTTCTCAAGAGGGTCTGGATAGACCCTCTGTGAACTAAGATCTATCGTTAATGCCATCCTGTGAATGACGGCAACGTCATTCACAGGATGGCACTTGTGGTTGCTCCTCGGAGCAATCACAAGGCGATCGGGGGTCGGGGGTAGTGTTGCTACATGCCTCGATACTGAGGCATGTCAGCAACACAGTTTATGCTTAGGAAGCGATTCCGATCGCTTCCTAAGCAGTTTTAGCCGGGCGCCGCCGCGATCTTTGATGATCGGTGCGGCGGCGGCCATTTTTCTTCCGGGGAGGGCTGCCGAGGGCTGCCCTCCCCGGATCCACGGTCAGCCTCACTTGTGAGGCTTCCGTGGATGCTGCAAAGCCGCCGATCGCGGCGAAAACGCCGCGATCGCGGCAATGCAGCTATTTAACGGCAGCCCGTACATGTACGGGCATTGTCGTTAACCCGTTGCACGGCAACCCCGTACATGTACGGGGATTGTCGTTAAGGGGTTAAGGAAGATGTATTTATCTTCAGGTTAACTGGGATATAGGACACAACACACCATTCCTCTTATCAGGGCCAGACTGGGAATGAAAAGCAGCCCTGGAAATATTTGGACACCAGCCCCATGTGTTGTATCGCGTGGTCGAGCTCTTGTACCCACACACCACACCCCTTTTACACGCCTATCTGAGCTACACTATTTACCATCCAAATAGCTATAAATCATTCTTTTAAAAACTATATTAAATTGTTGCTTTACGACAACAGAATACCACATTATTATTAAAATCACAGGAACCAAAACTGTTAAAATGCCCAAATAAGTACCTGGGAATGGACAGAATGTTAACTCCTCGGCATCCATGTGTGCTGGATAAAGATGACATCAGTGCTAGGCAGATGTATGAGATAGAATCTTATGTGATGAGATTGGGAGTACATCAGTACACTAAAAAAAAAGCAATGATACACCTGAAGCCACAATTTAGTGCTACTATTCCTTTTCAATAAAATATGCAGATTGAAATAGAGTAAATAACATAAAACCTTTACTTTTCCTCTCACTGATTTTTGGGCCTAGAATGTTTTGTTCTCTGAAGTGTTATATTTATTCCTACAGTCAAGTGCCAGGAAATAGATGACCAAATACACACCAGGACAGGCTCTGCCACACCGACACCCAAACACACACACCAGGACAGGCTCTGACAGCCTGAACCCAAACACACACCAGGACATGCTCTGCTACACCGACACACTAGCACACACACCCCAGGACAGGCTCTGTTACACCAACACCCAAACACACACACACCAGGACAGGCTCTGCCACACTGACACCCAAGCACACACACACCAGGACAGGCTCTGCCACACCGACACCCAAACACACACACACACCAGGACAGGCTCTGCCACACCAACACCCAAACACACACACCAGGACAGGCTCTGCCACACCAACACCCAAACACACACACCAGGACAGGCTCTGCCACAACAACACCCAAACATACGTACCAGGACAGGCTCTGGCACACTGAAGCATAAACAATGTATTTTCTACACTGCTTTGTCATTGTTGCCCCCACCCTTTTTGTATTGGCTAATGTGATGCCCAACCACCCTCTTGTCTATTGATGCCCCCACTGCCATGTGTATTACCCCCAGCCACCCCCTATTGATTTTGTAATGCCACAACCCAGCTACTCCTCTTTTGTATTATTTAATTTTTTGTTCCAAGGCAATTCCTCCCCAACTCCCTTGAATATGGGTCCACTTTTCTATAACCCCTAACAATTTTTTTGGTAATACTTACATTTTTGTGGGGGGTTTTTCCTGCTGTCCTCCCTGTCAGGAGGAACTCTTCTGTGAGCCCACCCCCTTGAATGTCACATCTTAAAAGGGGCGGGAAGAAGAGCTGAGGCACTGCTGACACCGGGCGGTGCGGTGTGTGCATGTAGGCCACTTTAACTTTATTAGGCTTATAGACCTGCTGCTAATTTCATAAGTGATTTTCACTGTCCACTCTGCTGCCACCAAAAGAGTGCTTGGATGTCTCTTGTTGCCCTTACATGGGGGACTTAGAAGTGGGAGGGTTATATAGGGTTCTGTTTATTGCTATTATTATTTAATATTTTGTTTTACACTGCAGAGATGGAGGGGTGGGGCGCCGCATGGAATTGGGACATGCCTCCCCAAAGGGTTTCTTAAGACATTGTATCCCCTGTAACCCAGTGTGCAAGTGGGCATAGATGCCCCAAAGTCCATTTGAGTTATTTCAACCCCCATCTCACTGGGTATAAGGTGGGGTAAGGTGTAGCAATGCCATGGGGTATGTGCCTCTATTTGCTATTTTTTATACATTTTCACCCCCTGTCCTAAGCAGATAGTGATCATTTACAAATATAACTAAATTGTCCTTAAGACAGTGTATCAGAAGCGAGAGCCAATCAAAAACATGGCAGTAAAATGAGGTGAATACAATAAAAAAAGAAAATGATTTGACTCATTATTATGAGTCCAAATATAACTTAACTTTTAATTAATTAAATAACTAAAAAGCTTGATATGCCTATAAGATTATTACAAAATTACATGGGTGATTTTTGTTTTTAGCTATTTACTCTTCAGCATCAAGTTATCACATTGATAATAAAAATTTGGAGTACATTTATTGAAGAATTTACATATTATAATGAGTTTTAGTTTGTGATAATTGATTTTTCTTCCAATTCCAGATGTGAATTGGCTTTAGTATATTTGTGACTTGCACTTTTGCCAACTCGTGCAGGTTTGCTGCTGCACATAAAGACAGCGCTGCTTTTGTTTATACAATACAACTCAAAAATAGATATCATTTCTTTATGTAAACACTTACTGGCTGTGAAACTGGAAGAAAATCCATCATTTTCTTCCAGCACATTTTGCTTTTCTTTAGCAACATATCACCCTGCATTCAAATCTCTCTTATAAGTATGGGTCTTTGTATGTATATTAAATTCAAAGATGTTCTAAACATAGAAACGGACAGGCATCACAAATTATTCTTAAACAGAAGTTATTCAACAATGAGAGTTAAAGTTAGAAATCACATTTATAAATAACTATTGCCTAGTCCAACTAACATACCTTTTTTGTTAAATTACCCAACCCATGACCATTTTAGAAAGTGTTCTTGGATTTCTTCAAAAACTGTAATATCGCATGATAAAACCCTTAGGCATCACCACTGGAAAGATAATATTGCTTTTGGTTCATTAGCCTTTTTTAATTGGTCTGCCTAAGATATTTAACCCAGTGGGGAGTAATTCTGATGGTCTTAAATAATTCAGATTTATGAAGTGGAATTATTTAAGTACCCAAGAATTCTTTAAATTTTCTGTCTTCCTGTAGGAACCAGTTGAGATGAAGATATACCCGCTTTAACTAGTTATGAATTAACTATTCGACATATCTATAAGAAAGTGTTTGGGTACTCACAGTTTTCAGTTGCAATAGTAAATTTTGTTATGAAATAATGCTATTTGTTTGAACTAGGATACAATCTGGATCTTTTTGACCAATGATCTTGTTAACAATACAAATTATTATTTATGAACATTTGTGTTATATTTCATTACATAATAATCACAGTAGTTATTTCTGTTTTCAAATGGCTTTATGCATATATTTGTGTTTACCAGTGGAATCCCTTATTTTTAAACCCCTTAAGGACCAGGCTGTTTTTTAACTTTTGTACCCTTTGGGACCAAGGCTGTTTTAACACTTTTGTGGTGCTCGGGTTTAGATGTAATTTTCTCCTCACTCATTTAGTGTACCCACACAAGTTATATTGTTTTTTTTTCAGGACAAGAAGGGTTTTAGTCAGATATCATTTTTGATCATATTATCTATGATATAAAAATAATAATAAAATATGATGAAAAAATTGAAAAAAAAAACAAATTTTCTGACTTTTACCTGAAAAAGGCTAATAAAAAAACTGCTAAATAGATTCTACTATTTGTCCTGAATTCATAAATAGCCAATGTTTTTATGTTTTTTTTGCTTTTTTCTGCAAGTTATTTGTCACGGACCAGGTAGCCCAGGTGCAGAGGATACTACAGATGGGCGGAAAGAAAGGTAGCCCTCTGGATGGGGCGCACTCAATCAGGTCTGAGTGCTGCAGAGTGACAAGGGCGGCCACTGGTGGTTGGCAAAGAAATGAGCCGCACAGAGTGTAAAGAATTCCAGACAGCGAAGGGTGAAACATTACATTATTGGGCAATAAGTACAAGTAGCGTTTTGCTATTTCAAAACCATTTTTTTCCAAAGCTGCTCATTCTGCCCCATGTTCTATTTCGGGGCATCTTTGAAGCTGGCCAATGCAACTAGACACCTCATGGTATTTCAAATGCTGGTATTTTAACCATTTCCATGCACTAATTCTACCACCAGCCTTTGTTAAACTTTGTAGTAGTAATTTATTTTGTGTTTTGTCACTTGTTTTCCATAAAAACAGCTAACTGACCCCAAACCCTTGAACGTTATATATATATATATATATATATATATATATATATATATACACACTTCATAATTGTCTTTCAAACTGAAACAAAAAACTGTTGAGCCTCAATAGCAGTGATAAATTTAACAATTACTATACAGAAGGTTGTTTGTGTTGATGTTATTTAAAAAAAATAATCTTTTTGGGGTAAACAAATCATACACCTTTAATAGCAATGATGAATTATACAATTACAATGATAAATTATACAATTATACAAAACACATAAAAAGACAGGTTTATTTATTTATTTCATAAGAAATAACCGATTTGGTAATGTGCTTCGGAGATATCTGAAAAGGCCAACAATTTGTTTCCAATGCATGCTCCTTCTGATAGACTGAGCTAATAGAGGTTAAAGCACCTAAGAAGTGAAGCAATGCCAAAGAAATTTGCAACCTGTAGTGCTCCATAATTGCATGTAAATTAGGATAGAAAAAATTAAGAAAGCTTTGCAATTAACATTGCTTATTTACTTGAGCTGCAATTTGTAACAGCTGTTAAATCAGAAACCTCTGGTCCTGAAATTCTACTTAGATTGGTTAAACTCAACAATAGTAGTTTCTGATTTATCGCTTCTTAACGCATTGTTTAAGCATTTATAAAAGGTCATTTATTACATGATGCTGCCTAACACATTGCCAATTTTTCAATTATTTTATATGCATTTGTAATAAAATGTGCATGAAATTGTGCAGTGACCTCCAAAGGAAAACATGGTTTGCCTGTACAAACTATTTCAGACAGCTAAATAAATTGAATACGGATTTATACATACGCCCAATTTTGGAATTAAAAAAAGAAAGTATATTTGCACTTAATATACCATGACAAATGCAGTGATGTATCTAGAGTATTTCCCACCCAGGGTGAATCCTATATTTGGCACAATTTTGTATACTACTTTATCCCAGCTTTTTTCTTCCCTTTCTGCACCCCCAGGACTTGCTTAGTTTTTCCCCGATGGCGTTTCCCTAGTGGGGTGTTTTCATGAGGGGACTCACAATGGCACTCTCCAGACTCTTTGCCATCTTTGCCCCAAACAGTTTTTTGTGCCATCTTTATCAGTGCCCCAAGCAGCTTATCTGTGCTATCGTTGTCCCCAAACAGCTTGTCAGAACCCCAAAACAGCTTGTTTGTGCCATCGGTGTCACTGAGCAGCTTTCCAGTACCCCCAAATTGTCTGTGCTATCTTTGTCCCCACACAGCTTGTTTGTGCCATCTTTGCCCAAGACAGCTTTTCTGTGCCATCTTTTTTTCCCAAAAAGCTTGCCAGTGTCCCGTTAGCTTGCCTGTACTATATTTTCCCTGAACAGCTGGCCTGTGCCATCTTTGTCCCCAAACAGCTTGCCAGTGCCCCAAACAGGTTTTCTGTACCATGATTGTCCCCAAAAAGCTTGTCAGTGCCCCCAGACAGCTTTCCTGTCTCATCTTTGCCCAGAACAGCTTGTAACTATCCCCCAAACAGCCTGCCAGTACCATCTGTGCCCTCAAACAACATGCCTGTGCATATTTGCATATTTAGTCATTTATAACAGTGAATTGATGGATTCTAAATATACCAAAATATAAAAACACATTTGTAGCAATTAGAATAAATATTTCTGTAGTGAAAATGGGTATTGTCCAAAGTTTGTCCCATAACCGCTCTTGTCATAATGTGGTAGGCAACTTAGCAAGGCTTCCATTCAACATGGATGATCAGCTAAGCATTCCAAAATATTGTTTAATAAATATCATTCCATTCAGTATCTCCATAAGTGTAATATATTAGCTGCCACAAAACAAAACAACCTCTTCAACTGGCCTGTTTATAGCTTCCATGGGATGCATTACAAGGTGCCTAACGTCATATACCAGTGTTCTGCAGTGAGGGCAGATGAGGTAAAGTGGCGTGTGCCTATCATCCGCAAATGTCTGAATGCCCTACAGCTGCTGCACCTCTTTGACCATCCAACTCTTTTTTTAAAAAAATTCTATAATGAAAGGTGAGTTTCATTTTGAAAAAAAAAAAGTCTCACGAATGTCGTTTGAGCCGTACAACCAGGAAACAAAATGTGTTGCCTGAAAACAAACGCAGCAAAAAGAAGCAAAAACTTTTGTCCGAAGTGTTTTTGCTCACCGCGCACATGTCTAGTAAATATCTCCCTGCATGTGCTGTATTTTATATCAGAATTGTTTACCTAAAGGTAATTTAGTGCATAGACCCATAGATGCACTGTGGCTGGAAATTGAAACAAGATTCAGGGAGCCTCTAACACCAAGATGATATAAAAGTTGACAAATGAGAACATATAACTGCATACAGGTTCTCGATGCTGCCATCTGTTGACCTGGCTGGCTATGCACACAGCACTCAACACATTACACTTTCTTATCAACGAGTCCATTGCGCAAATAATTCTGAACTGGTGTACAAATTGATAACTAGGCATTCACATATTATGTAGGCAACACTTCCACTGTCTGTATATTATTTTCCTAAGGATGATGATGATGTTATTATTTCCATAACACTACCAAACCATTAACATTTTTGATACCTCACAACAGCAATCTTTGTGCTCTCTTGTTTGGTTAATAATAACTTCTTTCTAAATCAATCTACTTAACTTTATATCTGTTCTATTCTACTTGTAGAATTGCCTTCGTAATCAAGGCCACTACAACATATCATGACCCTATACAAGGTGAACGGCTAATCACACATCTCTAGTGTGATGTTCTAGCTGTGTTACTTTTGTCTTGAAATATTGTCTGATAGACTGCACAACTCTGCACTGCCACCCGGTGGTTTGATTCATTTTATTTTCCATTTTAGATTTTTGTCAAAGACATCAATGAACATAAATATATATTATTATTTGTATTCTAAAACCAAAAGGCAATATAACATAGATCAACGTTCTAGAAAGAAGTGGATTGCTTAGAAGTGTTAAAGGTCATCTATACTGCAAACAATATAATCCAAATATATAACTTTGGTAGCAGTGCTCTGTGTAGAGTGCATTCTTTGAGTCACAATTGTGAATTAAGTGACAGTTGACCAACCACCATAGTCAAATGTAAACAATGGGTTAGCGAATATTAATCGTTGTTATGGCCTTGTGCTTGAGTAAGTTCCTTTGTATGAACTCTGCGACATCACCATGAACATAATCGTAACAGGCACATTGTCACGATCAACCTCGACTGTGGGTGCTCCAGTGCCCACTACATACAGGGTCTCCCTCCTGGATCATGCAACGCTATCTGATGAAGGTAGGCCATAGGTCCAGGTCTATAGGTCCTCCCTACGACAGGCAATGGCCCACCCATCAGGAAACTCTTAAAGGCACCATGACTCAGTTCCAGGAAAAGCATGCCCAGAGGCAAGCACCACCCTATTTAACTGTGGACAGGTGCTCAGCTGTATAGTGTACCTGCACCAGCATTCTGTCCTGCTTCAACCTGCTTTCCCTATCCAGTGACCCTACAGCCTGAATACCTGCTCCTCTTACCTGTTAACCTGTTTACTTGCCTGGGATCCCTACCTGTTCGTTTGGACTTCACTGTAATGATCTTCACCTATTTCGATTGTGGTTTGTCCCTTTGCTGCTAGACCTCAGTTGCTGACCTTCTGGCCTGACTTGACCTTGCCTTTTGGACTACCCTTGTGCTCCTGTGACCCGATTCTCGCTCACGTTCTCATGTTCTTTCACATTCTTTTACACTCTCTCTTACGCTCTTCTCATTCTCTCCCTATCTCCCTATCTCTTATGATGACTGCTTCCATGTCCCTGTCTTCTTTTCTGCAGCTCTGCTTCTTCTCCTGATTCTTCTACTTCTTCTGTCTTCTTTCTTCTGTCTCAGAGGGTTTCAGCAAAAGGGCGGAGACTCCAGGCACACCCTCTCCCCTGATTTGAAGAACAGGGGAGAGGCTGTCCCCGTGGCACTGCCCCTTTGTAGAAGTACTCCAAGAAGCTAGAATAATGCGGATGAATCATGAGAGAGTGTCAGGTAGCTTGAGTGAGGAGAAGAGACAATCACACATTTTGTTTCTGAATTTAGTTCAAACTGAAAGCGCTTGAAACAAAATTCACTGTCCAAAAATGAAACTAAAAATGTGTCTGAATAGTTTTTGGTCCATTTGCACAGGTCTAATAATTATTATGTAGTATATGGTTGTGATCATTAGCACCTTTCTGTACTTTTTGTTAATTCTTATGCACTATTTCTTAAACATTTTTCCAGCACACAAACACCTGTCATCGATACTTAACTTTGTATTAAATTCTGGCGTTCAGTACAGAATTGTTGTTGTGTAACTGTGAAATATGTTAAATCAAACTCTTGAAGTAGTAGGGAACATTAGCTAATAAAAACACTTAAAATGTCTTTCCATAAATGTGCTACAGGCAGTAAGGTAAGATGGAAAGTCCTTGTACATGATTATTTCATTTGATGCAAACAAAGCCACTCAGAATCTAAGCTACCCAATCATAGGACTAACCTGAGCTACAAAAGACAAGGGTCTAACTATACGATCTCTCTCTGTTTTGCAAAACTGAGTTTCTAAATAAAGGTGTTGTTCCACTTAGACATTAGTAATTGAGCTCTTGTAGCATTGTAACTAAATATTGCTTAGCAGATTTGCCCATTTACTCTTTCCTTTCAAGCCTTAATAACATAAACGCCACACAGACGTTATTTGTTTCTATTTCTGTTGAATGAAACGAAGGGTATGTTATAACAAGATGTTTCAGTTGGGGATCTTATCCCCATATAATATTCCAATGTTCCTGGTGTCCAAATCGGGACACCTGTATTGGGGGGTGACTACAGGTAGGATCAGATGTGAGGGTTGGCAGGGTCAGAGGAGTGGGAACTGCAATAGAAGTCAGATTTTATAGCTTCTTTGGCCTGTCCGAGGAGATCAGAGAATTTCATCAACCAGCCCATGATACCTTCTACCCACAAATGCGGGGCAGCCGTGCAGGGTAGCCAATGCCAGATGATTATTTTTATGCATTGACATCACATTATATGTCATGTAACCTATTAGCCAACATATAATATGGGGCACAAAATAATATTACATGTACCACACTGCACATGAGTGGAAAAACCAGAACATGTACTACCAGACCAGGCTCCTCAAAGTATGGCTTACATTTATCTTTGTTTCTATACTGGATGCCTAATACTGTGTACTCCTCTGCATACTGGACTTCCCCTCTCGTCAGTAGACTACTAATGGGTTGTGACATTGCTGGCTCTGCACTGTGTTTATCGGGTAAAAGATGAACCTACTGTAGAGGCTCCTTTCTGCTATTGTCTGACAGTCCCTCTCATTAATGACAGGCAGCACAGTTTATGATAAGAGTGGTGAGGTACAGGCGGCTACAAATAAAACAAGTCTATTACAGGATGAATGCTCAGGGCCTCCTACCACTCCAGGGCCTTAGAGCATGTGTTCCATGTGCCCCATGATAAACCTAGCCCTGAGGCCAGTTATGCAGGACAACAGAACTATGCCCAAAAAGCTGTTCCTCAAAAAGGGGGAAACTTAAGAGGTATGCGAAATCTTGTTCTAGTTGTAAAGTATGCTAAGAACTATTTAATTCTATAAATTCTAATAACATTAAAGTTAATGTTTTTATTTTATTGCATTTTTTTTCTCCATTAAGGACATTATATTTTATAGCTGCTAATGTATACCTTTTAATAATGATGCTACTTTTAAGAAGGTACCATTCAGAAAATGGTGCTGACATTTCCTGACCCTAATTTAGGTAACTTTATTATTCTAAAATTAATCTATTATAGAATTTTATAATAATCCCAGTAAGAAAAAATGGTGCCAAATAAAATTACCATTCTTTATTAAATCCAACCATTTCTCCCTCTCACAGAATCTTTCTTTTTATGTGCTAAGGATAGTTTTGGCAGTTGTGTTTTTTTATTATATTGGTCTAATGCATAAGGAAGACTATTATACAATAAAAGTGGAGAAGAAATAATATGGTAGATATCAGGGGGTTGGAATGTTATTAAGGCTCAGGGGTTTTGGGATCAGAAAAGGGATTGTTTAGATATTTGGGAGGTGCCTGTACCAAGACTTGTGTTCTGAGAAAAGAGAATGTTCCTTATTGGTCTATGACACACATATGACATGCAAGGAATACTCGAAGACCATGTGGCAGTACTCAAAATATCACAGGCAAAGCTAGGTTTCAAAAAGATCTAAAATCATGATGCCCAGGTGTCCCTGTCACTCCACTGTCCTATGCTTCTGGAAGGGGGAAGTGATATGTCTGTTCTACATCATACATAACATCATACACTAACACACACCCACTCTAACACCATACACTAACACATACACAGACTCTTCCACTCTTTTTCCTCTCACTGCCACCACTAACCCTAGGGTCACACCTGACACTCTGACACACACGCACTAACATACACACCAACTGCTAACACACAAACTCGCACTCATGCATAGTAACAGCAAAGCTCCCACACACACTATCACCTTACATACAGACAATTTCTTCTCTCCCTCTCTCAATCTCACAGCTTTGCATCCCTCTTCCTCCATCTTACCTCACGCAGCACATAAGACAATATTTATTTGTCCCTGTCCAAATAGCTATCTCTTGCATCAAGCAATCAATCATTGGTAAGAAACATCACCTCAGAGAGAGGGCATTCTGCTGCAGCTCTGGAACTGCATCATCTACTGACGACCATCATAAGGCAAGGATCCTTCAGACTGAGGTGTTTATATAGGAACCGGAAGTGCAGATTCAAATTTGCCGGTATCAGGATTTGCGGCCATCTTGAGTGTGGTGTAATCTCCCATCATATACACCTGTAGTTTGGGAATTCGCCACTCAAGCGCTGAAGCAGGTTGCCGTGCAGAAGGAGGTCTCTTTCTAATGCGCGGCTCTTCAGAGGACTGTAGCGGTGGACGAAAAGAGGAGGTGGTCTCCCTCTCCTCCACTGTGGCAGCTGCGCCGTTAGTCATGCGGTAGAGGGAGGTCTCCCTCTCCTCCACGGTGGCTGCTGCTGAGGCGGCAGTTGTGCGGTGAAGGGGGGTCTCCTTCTCCTCCATGGTGGCTGCTGCTGAAGCGGTAGTTGTGCTGTGGAGGGGGGTCTCCCTCTCCTCTGTGGCGGCTGCCGCTGCGGTTGAGGGGAGAGAGGAGGTCTCCATCTCCTGAGTGGTGGCAGGTAGGTAACACTAAATAAATTAAATGAGTTTAAATAACATTTACTGAACAGATATGGTATAGCATAATTCCTATCACTATATACTGAGTCAGACATTGAGGGTGGTACAGCGTAACTTCCATCACTATACACTGATCCAGACATTGACGGTAGTGCCGCATAACCCCTACAATTATGCACTAATCCAGACATTGACATGGTAGGCCTCTGCCCATAAAACAGCCTGCATGTGCCACCGCTGCCCCTTTAGCAAAAAAGACCATTTGTTACACAAATATTATGACCTAGGTACAAAAGATCAACATTGTAAGTTCTTGATATGGTTGTCACCTAAATGAGACTACAAAAAAACTGTGAAAAATGATCCAGCAGGGAAAAATGTGTCCTGACCTCCAGTACTCAAAGGTGAGACACTTAAGTGGATATGATGCTAGTAGTGTCCTTTTACGTTAAAGTGTTACTTTAATTACAAAAACTGTATTACAACAGTGTTGCATACTTTATACTGAAGTTGGATGTTTGTATGACATATTATTAAAAAATTAATATACTAAGTATGCTTAGTATATATTTATTTCGCACTTTTTTGAAAAAGTGAAATAAGCAAATTCAGAGAGTTTTATATATTTATCTCTATTGCTCCAATACATCTTCTGATGCACCTTATCATCTAACTGCAACTATAAATGCTAATGGTTTGTAATCACCTCATTACCTAATTGTCTTTATAGTATACTGTCAATGCATCTGACATAATGAGCGTGGTGTTGAAAATGTCTTCATTATAAGTAGATTGCTTCACACTGGAATTAGTAAGGTAAGTAATTAGAATGAATGTAAGTACAGAGAAAAAAGGCCAAAAGCACATCCGCAGCTGTCCCTAATCCACAAATTTCTTTTAATTTAACCTCTTCATGATGAAGGAATTTTTACACTTAAGGACATAGGCATTTCTGCACTGTCAACATTTCTGCATTTCCCCCTTTCTTATTTTCTTCTTTTAACCATATTTATCTATGTATTAGTATCTTAGTATTAAAACAATATACATAGTGAAACAGTTGTTTTACAGTTTTACCAATTATAAATTGTACAAAGCTAGTGCAAATGAGAAATAAGAATGTACAAAATATATTCATATACCTGTCATGTGTTTGGCTAGGAAAACATAGGCCAAATCCATTGGCTTGGAAATGAATTTATTTATTATAAAATATGTGCTTATTTTTTCCAAATCTGGTATTCAGAGGCTGTTAGTTCAACAGTGCTTGCAGACCCTAAAACTGCAACATAAAGCAATATGTTTCTGGTAAGTAGACAACTCAGTGTATTACGCTATGGTTATTTCCACTAATCTCATCTAAGGTTAGCAGTAAAAAAAAAAAAAAACACTTTGCAATGCTATTTTGGATGTCTTGAATACAGAATATGCCCGTCTGCAGACACTAACATCAATTTGTGTTCTAAAATATGTCTCGAGTATAACAATACCCACATGCATAGATTTGTCATGTTTGGGGGAAGCTATGGGGCCAAAATTGGAATAGGGTTGAGTATGAGTTTTTGTACGTTCCTGCGGGAACAGGGCCCTCCATTCCTCTTGTATCTGTATGTCTACTGCTGTACTGTACTTGTCGTTATCTATAACATTTTCATCTTTGTACAGCACTGCGGAATCCAGTGGCGGAACTACTGGGGTCGCAGGGGTCACGACTGCGACCGGGCCCTGGAGTTCTGCCAGTCAGGGGGGCCCAAGGGGTGCCGAGCGGTTGCTGAAAACGACCGCTCGGCACCTCTTGGGCCCCCCTGACTGACAGAAATCCAGGACTCCTCTGCTCCCCGCCGCTGCTGACGCCGCCGCCACCTGCCTCAGCGCTGCCCAGAGTGCAGTGTTGGGAGCTCAGTAGTGAAGCGCCGGCACCCAAGACAAACGCCTCACGTTCCCAACACAGGAGTTGACGGTAAGTGACCTACAAAGGGGGTAGGGAGGGAGTGGGTAGATCGTGAGAAGGGGGGGTAGGGAGGAAGAGGGTAGATCGTGAGAAGGGGGGGTAGGGAGGGAGAGGGTAGCTCGTGAGAAGGGGGGTAGGGAGGGAGAGGGGAGATAGTGAGAAGAGGGGGTAGGGAGGGAGAGGGGAGATAGTGAGAAAGGGATAGATGGGTTTGGGGGGGCCTTAACAGATTCTCGCACCGGGGCCCTGAGGTTTCTAGTTACGCCCCTGGCGGAATCTAATACTTTTTTCACCATTTTATTTTTAACTTTTTTTAAATATTTTTTTTTTTTTGCACCATAACTAGAGAACCCAAGGATCTCTTTTGAAACAGGGAAACTTCTGATGACATCACTGAAGGCTTTTCCTTTCTGTCACTCAAGTACACAGTGCTCATAGAGCCTGTCACAGAGCTTGCAGCTATCTTCCTGTCACTGATGACACTGTGATCAGGATGAAGGACTATACAGCCCCGCTCTCCTGATTACACTGAAAAGCGTTATCAGCAGCAGGAAAACCTTCTAGGAGACCCTTAGTGTATCTGTCAAAGTGATGGGATCTCCCGGGATGTCTCCAGAAAAGGAAATGCCTGAATGGAAGTTCAGGCATTTAAATCTCCTGAATGTGAAAGTGCTCACTTTGAGTGCTGTCACATTTC
Source organism: Spea bombifrons (assembly GCF_027358695.1). NCBI lineage: Eukaryota > Metazoa > Chordata > Amphibia > Anura > Pelobatidae > Spea > Spea bombifrons. The sequence goes on from NC_071087.1 coordinate 94,308,058, forward strand.
ATCAATCAGCTCGGGGGCATAACATTTGTCCCCAGCTAGCAGAGATCACACCAGGCTGTCGATTGACAGCTTGATCTCGTGTTCATGATCAGGGATTTAGGCCTGCCAATGCTTAAAGTGACAGGATGTAATATTTCCATCTCTGGCATCAATTGATGGTATTTGAGACATACTATTAAGTCCATCCTTAGGAAGCAGTTAAGTAACCTGGGTGACACTTTTGTAAAGAGCTGTTAATGAACAACCCATAATGCTCAGCAAAAGTTTGGTAATTTAAAACTTAGTTTTAACCAGAGCATACATTTAAACAAGAAGGTTACAGAACAAAGATCTAAGGTTATACTTGTAGATATGAAAATGTGAGTTACCTTTGACGTTAAAAATCCTTGAATATAAGAGAAATCATGAATATGCAATCAGAAAACAATTTTAGGGCCTTATAACCATCTCTGTCAATTACAGCTGACATGTACAGTGATGCTGTCTTGGTATCTGACAGTGATTATACCTTTCGGTGATATAGTGCCTATATTATGGCTGAGATGTTTACAAATAGAAGTGTGATAGCACATTCACTAAGAATGCGGGAGATTTTAGTCAGGGAAACAGTCTGCTTCTTTATGTAGCTAGGCATGTTGAAAGCTCTTGGAAATGGAAAACTATTAAGAAACATTCAATACCGTAAAGCTAGTTTGTACTACAAGTCTGTTTGAGCTTTGAGCAGCAATGCGAATGACAATTACATAGGAAATACAAGTATGATTTTACTTAAGTACAATTATAATTGATGGGATAAATATTCTAATTTGTTTATGCTACTTCAATTTTCTCCAGAAAAAAAACATATAAAATCTAAAAAAGTAAAACTAAAAATATTTAAAGCATCAGCTGGTTATAAGATATTCTATAATTTAAAATTATGAAGCACACGGGGATATAACATACTCGCAATTACACAAATACAGTATGTTTATGTTGTAATAAGTAGGCAGCAGTATGATGTCACATTCCTCTGCATTATGTCATCGGTGCACCACCACTTCATAGTTAGCTTATACAACATCCATGCCATCCCTTACACTGTGCCTACATAATGACTGTCCCAGATACTGCTGGAGATAGCCAGAAAGATAGGACAGTTGACATAGGAAGTTATTATACCTGTGGCTTTGTCAAGACTTCACTGATTTCACTGAAAAGTATAGTGAAAAGAAACACAATTTTTCCGATGTGCAAAAAGTATATGAAATTTCAGTGATCGTTTTTTTATATCCATCATGTTTTCTGAAAGTTTTAAAAAAACTTAAGTGCTCCAACACTAAATTATTTGGACTATCTACAGCAATAGCAGGTTTTCTGCAGATGGGTTAGAACTCAAAGACTATTTGCTTTCATCTCTAGACCTGTTGAAGTGGAAACTGTGCAATTTTCTCAGTGATCATCTTGCATCACTTCTGGCTACAGGACATCTGTTCTGTAAAATGGTGTTATAAACGACTACAATTTTGATGTAACGTAAAAACTTGGCAATCGTAAAATAATAGTCTATTTGAAAAGTGGTGCAATTTAAAAATGGTAAACTAAATGCTTTAAAATCTCATTTTAGACTGCTTTATGAAATTATACCGATCAGGCTTTGTATGTCAGTGATATATTTTTCTGGTGGAAAGGCCTATTTGGGAAAAAAAAATAATGTGTATTTTAGTAAACAAATACACAAACCGTACAAAAGCAAATTAATGTTTGAAGATTGATGGTATATATATATACATCTGAAGTCTCCATTTGTAAATACTAACTCCTACCAATTGGCTGAGACAGGCCCTGTAAGAAGTCTCTACTCCTGGCTTACCCTGCTGTTGCTCATTGTACCAGGTTTCAGCAACCACCACTAGACCCACATAATCACTTGTTACCAATGCAGTAACTTATTCCCTAAACTCCGGGCATTTGTACACACCACTACCAAACTACTATTTTTGAACCTATGTGTCACAACATGTTGTGGTTTAGCTTTTTCTGTAACTATGCTGATCTCACCGTTGCTTTCCCAACTTCTCAAAGCTAAGCCCTGTGTTGAACCTACACCAGCTACCCCTTTAATGCTAAAGTTTAAAAACTACTCCCAGCTCTCTTACCATCTTCTCCTTCTGTCTGGTGAGACCACTACAAAACATTAGTGTAATCTACAAATACACCTACTTACCTCTGAAGATGCTGTTGGTGAAACATGTGAATCAGGATGTACAGATTCCATAGGGGTGTATGGCCTCAGCAGGGGTCGGCCAGACAGCTGGGGTAGCTGGAGTAACAGCTCCAATTAAAAATTGTAATTGTATGGGAACATTTGGTCCTCCATGACCTAAAAAATCTCCTTATGTTGGGGATCTTGTAGAAAGTAATTTGTTGGATTTTTTTCCTCCCGACAATGGTATGTAACTCTACAAATTTGAAGATATTTTTCAAATATATGTTTTTTTTTAATGTTCTCGATTTTTAATATATTTTCCATACTAAATGATGAACTATACATATAAAAATGGTCTTATAGCCACAAAAAATCATGCACTTGTATAACAGATTCCCACTAACAGTTTATTTATTTTATTATTGCCATCAATTTCTGTACACAGATCTTCCACATTATTGGATTGCTGATCACCTCAATCAACTCTTATCCACATCACCCCTTCTACCAACACTATGCAGAGCCACCAAAAAGGGGGTAGCCCAGTACTAGTGTACCAGCCCGTCCAGGCCCCCCCTGCTTAAACAACTGGAGCGCCCAGGAGTCCTGTTCCTGAATATCCCAGCCGGGAAAGAACAAGGTAACACGAAAGTCATTGTTGGGGAAAATAGGGAGAGAGGGAGATTTTTAAAATCTGCTCTAAGTAGTTATCCCAGGGAGATGGGCAGTGGGTCACTGTACCCAGAATGTTTGGTAGACTGTTCTTGTATGTGTTCTTGAGGGCCAACATTTTTTATATCCTCAAGGCAGTTTACAGACCCTAGTTAAATATTCTGGGTAACCTCCTTTTTTCATTTTACCCTTCTTTCTATACCCATGATTACGTTTTTGCCTTTTAATAAAATGTCTATTTGTTACTAGCATTACTGTCCTATATACATTTGCTAATCCTTACTAAAGATCAAAATGTATTTACAACTGTTTGTATATGTTACAAATGTTTATAAAGATACATTATATAGATTATTTTTCCAGTGCTCTCTTAATTAATCTGATGATTTTGTGAAGTTATTTTAGGGATAACATTGTCTGAATACATATTGGGGGAAAAAAACATCTTTCAAGATATACCACGTTATTAATATTTGTTTCACCAAGCTACATTTTACAGAACATTGACAAAAGTTAATTGCATGGATATATTGTTCCAGAGTTAAACTGGCCAAATATATATTAGGGCATTAACTTGATTCAAAAGCTTGTCAGTAACTGACCATTTTCTCTGTGCATAATTAATATAGTGGAGTGTAAATAAACAGCATCAAACAAGCTTAAAAACACTTCCCAGTATGACTGGCGAGACATAAGTTTGCACTTTAAAAGAATAGCCTGACCTCACAAATGCTCTTTTGGCTAAATGTACACAAATTCACAGAGATATATGAGAACCTTCTCAGAAGAGATGCTATTATAGCAAGGGGAAGGGCACCTCGATATTAATGCTCATATGGGCACAAAAGTGAGTTATCCACATACTTTTAGTCATGTACCCATTGTACAGCACTACGGAATTTGATGGCGCTATATAAAACAATAAATAATAATAATAAAAATAATCATGTAGTGTATATGACTATTTCCCTTTAGAAAAAGAGCTTTGCCTCTATTAGTAGAATTTATATGACCATATCTGTCTTGTGCATGGATTAAATAGAATAGGTCCACCATTAAATGCATTTAATTTAAAGGAAAACTTCTTTAGTTCAACATTCTGAACACATTTAGACTCTTGTGTCCCTTTAATGGTCTTACAGCAGTACACTATCGCACCATTGTCTTTTTTATACAGAAAATAACCTACATGCCACCTATTATTGTGCGCCCCAATAATTAAATTGCAGAGGGATCTCCTCCACTCCATAGATATCTATCATGTGTGGCATAGTACAGCTTGCCTGTAGCGGTTTAACTAAGGTCTTGACCATCCAGGGAATGCACCCACAAGGGACCTTAGGCTTCTAGGGGAAAAATAAAAGGTCTTGACCACCTTGGCCAAGATACAACGCACGACAACATTATTTGACACCAAAATTTGGAATACGTCACCTAGGTAACCTATTTAAACCTAGAACACTAATTGTTTAGATGTTAAAACAATATTCTTGATATGCCAACCCCTTTCCAGATTACATTTTGTTTAAAATAATAATAATTAATATTATTATTGTTATTATTATTGCTTTTATTATCTGTCCTTGTTGGAAATGTCTGAACAGAAAGCTTGATAACGTAACGTCGTATATAGAACCGCATTCCAAGATTCCAGCAACTGAAGAGGTTCCTTACTTCCCTCTGAAGTTACTTCCCTTCATAGATGGTTTTGGCAAAGAATGATGAGGCCCTGTGTTTAACACATAAAACAGAAAATTGTGAAGTACAAAAAAACACAAAAAAACAATAAAGCCCAACATCAGTGGGAACTTGTATCTTTCCTAACTGTGTAGCTGAGATTCAGCCCAGTGAACACAAGAAGTGTGTATTACAAATCTAAAAGCTACACCATCCAGGAATCAACAACAACAAACGAGGGAGAAGAAGAAGCTATTTCGCTACAAGCTTCCTAATGACCACATATTTTCAGCCGCAGCAGGTTTCTGCTTGTTCCCTGCAGGAACATGACAAATGAGGGCTGTTTAATATTTTGCCTGAACAGTTTTTCCTTTCAGAAAACTATTTGCAATGCGATAATGAGAGGAGCAGAGCGGCAAAGAGCAGCATTTTGTAAGGCTGACTACCTTTCTAGGACATAACATCTTATATATATATATATATTTTTTTTTTGTTTACCTAAAGTGAATTATGTGGTTAATATGATTAACTGAGCTTATTTCGCTGTTATCATTTTTGCTAAGAAGTTAAATGCTTTTTTTTCTCAGTGTGACTTTCATCCCTGCTAAATATAGCAGACAATAAATCCAGAGTCAAGGCAGATAAATCCAGAGTCAAGGCAGATACATAAAGAAACGTGATATTGTTGGTTGCTAATTGGAGGAGGATGGCATTTAGTTTTATTTTTTTTTCCATTTTGTGGACACTACATCTGCATTTTGTTTAAGGACCCTAACATGTAACATGTTTTATAATAAAAAGGGGATGTTTTTAATATTTTATAGACGTAGGCAGATCTGTCATATTTTCCTTAATCTGATATTTTATAGTTTAATACATAATATTATAAATCTATGTAATGATGCTTATAGATGAACATTAGCATTATAAACCCATTGTATCTATATACGATGCTAGTTTGGTTTATGTTTAGTGAGTATGCATTTTGCTTTAAAAGTCTAGTCATTGCCAGGATTAGAAACCACATTTTTCAAAGATGTCGCAGAGTAGCCTTGGGTTGTCTCAGAAATCCACCATTTTTTTACAGACCAGGAAACCTAGAAAAATCTATAAATTATTGCTTCCAGTAAAACAAACTATCCATGCAATAAGAGTAATAATTTAAAAATGATTAGGATTTTCAGGGGTTTTAAGTGCATTCATAACCTTAAATGACCCATTAATTCTTTTTATTTGGTGGCAATAAAACACACATGCACATCAAATTGATTAATAACAAGAATGTATAAATATGTAAACTTAATGATACACCAATAATAAATAAAACAATGATAATTTATTAGCCGCCAACTACTTATGTGTCCTCATCTCCTTTTCCACAGCTCCGCTTTTTGTCTTGCCTCTTCTTGTTTTTTTTATTCTGCCTTCTGTGTTGTCCAGGCCTCCTGCATCAATTCTGCAACAATGACAGAGCCTCCACGCACACCCTTTTACCTGACTGGAAGAATGGGGGAGAGCCTAGCCCCATGGGGCACAAGGTGGCTCTGCCCATTTAGGGAAGTGCTCCAAGAGACCAGAATAATGGCGATAGATTCGTGGAGAAAGAGAAGTGTTCTCAGACAGGTGGTTCAAGAACACTAATTTCTTGCATGTGTTGAAGAACTTTCCACCTTTTACCACCACCAACAAAATGGCATTATGAACAGAAAGATTACATCTCTTCCTAAAAAAAACTTTGTCACAGTAACATTATTATAAGGTACAATCTTGTTTAGAGTGCATAATGTTAATATATGCATTGGAGAACTAGGGTTATACAATAGGTTTTTTGTAAGAAGCTCAACCGCTATAAAATTAGCACTAGTCTTGCGGGGTTTATCAGAAATAGAAGGCACAGCCGAAAAAGAAAAAGCAATAATAGTATAAAGAGACAAATACTTTAAAGGTCAGTTCACCAAAGCCAGAAGAAATCTTTATGTCACATAGTGGTTGCATATAGTTCCGTATGTAATTTGCAATATTTGGGTTATAAAAAGACCAGTGGAATTGGTAAAAGTAACACTCCTATTTTATTCAAAGCATTTGACCTTAATACACTAGAACGCACTATAGTTAAAAGCTACCATTTGATCAAACCATATTGGAGCTTCCTACAACACCAACTTCAAAAGTCACAGGGGGGGATCAGAATAGGAGGGTAATAAAATAAAGATAGAAATTTAAACATCTTGTTTAGATGACCCTTAGATTGAAACATATCTCCTATTACCTATAAACTGATGCAATGGCATAATCACCAAGAATATTTCATTGATTGCTATGGTAAAGTGGTTATAGGACCACTTTAAAAACATTGCACCAGAATGTCTTTTAACCTCTACTATATAAGTCAAGAAAGTTCAGAGATTATATATATATATATATATATATATATATATATATATATATGTATACAGTATTTCAAAAAAGTAAGAGTACACCCCTCACATTTTTGTAAATATTTTATTACATCTTTTCATGTGACAACATTGAAGAAATGAAACTCTGCTACAATGTAAAGTAGTAAGTGTACAGCCTGTATAACAGTGTAAATTTGGTTTTCCCATCAAAATAACTCAACACATAACCATTAATGTCTAGACTTCGGCAACAAAAGTGAGTACACCCCTAAGTGGAAATGTCCAAATTAGGCCCAATTAGCCATTTCCTCTCCCGGTGTGTTGTGACTCGTTAGTGTTACAAGGTTTCAGGTGTGAATAGGGAGCAGGTGTGTTAAATTTGGTGTTATCGCTCTCATACTCTCTGGTCACTGGAAGTTCAACATGGAACCTCATGGCAAAGAACTCTCTGATCTGAAAAAAAGAATTGTTGCTCTACATAAAGATGGCCTAGACTATAAGAAGATTGACAAGACCCTGAAACTGCAGCACAGTGGGCAAGACGATACAGCGGTTTCACAGGACAGGTTCTACTCAGAACAGGCCTTGCTATGGTCGACCAAAGAAGTTGAGTGCACGTGCCTAGCGTCATATCCAGAGGTTGTCTGGGAAATAGATGTTTGAGTGCTGCCAGCATTGCTGCAGAGGTTGAAGTGGTGGGGGGGTCAGTCTGTCAGTGCTCAGACCATACGCCGCACACTGCATCAAAATGGTCTGCATGGCTGTCGTCCCAGAAGACGCACAAGATGATGCACAAGGAAGCCTGCAAACAGTTTGCTGAAGACAAGCAAACTAAGGACATGGATTACTGGAACCATGTCCTGTGGTCCGATGAGACCAAGATAAACTAATTTGGTTCAGATGGTGTCAAGCGTGTGTGGCGGCAACCAGGTGAGGGGTACAGAGACAAGTGTGTCTTGCCTACAGTAAGCATGGTGGTGGGGGTGTCATGGTCTGGGCCTACATGAGCGCTGCCAGCACTGGGAAGCTACAGTTCATTGAGGGAACCATTAATGCCAACATGTACTGTAATATACTGAAGCAGAGCATGATCCCCTTTCTTCGGAGACTGGGCTGCAGGGCAGTATTGCAACATGATAACAACCCCAAACACACCTCCAAACTTGCTATAGAAGCTGAGGGTAAAGGTGATGGACCGGGCAAGCATGTCTCCAGACCTAAACCCTATTGAGCATCAGTGGGGCATCCTCAAACGGAAGATGGGGGAGCGCAAGGTCTCTTACATCCACCAGCTCCGTGATGTCGTCATGGAGGAGTGGAGGAGGACTCCATTGGCAACCTGTGAAGCTCTGGTGAACTCCATGCCCAAGAGGGTTAAGGCAGTGCTGGAAAATAATGGTGGTCACACAAAATATTGACACTTTGGGCCCGATTTGGAGATTTCCACTTAGGGATGTACTTACTTTTGTTGCCAAGGTTTAGACATTAATGGCTGTGTGTTGAGTTATTTGGATGGGAAAACCAAATTTACACTGTTATACAGGCTGTACACTCACTACTTTACATTGTAGTTGTCACATGAAAAGATATAATAAAATATTTTCAAAAATGTGAGGGGTTTTTGACCTTCACCTGTCTGATGCCCATGTCAGCCTTTGGTGAGGCTGATCTCACTCCTGTCTCATTGTAAAATATTCTAATACATTTTCTAACCTCAATTAAGAAATGGACCATATATAATTATTAGTATAGGCAATAGTCAAAGATATGTAATTATTGTTCATAAATAAATGATAATTAAGATATATTAAAAGGTTTCAATTATAAGCTTCAAGGTTTCCTTGACCTTAAATATAGAATGAAGGATTTGCTGAACATGCAGTCTATAGATAGGATGGTAACTTGCTAATGCATGGTATAGTTGTAACTCTAAAAGGGCATTACAATATACGTACAGCGACCACCTAAAATAGGGTTTGGGCGTGTAAGACCTAAGTGAACATGTTTGAACACCTAATTAGGTGAAGACCAATAGACTGACATCATTTTCAAATGATATATAAGCTTGGTGTAAGAGAGGCATGGAGGAGAGGTAGAGGAGAGATGTACTTGCCATCCACAGACTCTTCACGTCCCAACACTCCCTCCCTCCATCCTCAGGAATGCATAGGACAGATGCCATCAACTAAATTCCTTTCCAAGGTTTTGTAAGACTTGTTTCGTATTATTTTTGTTATCTTCTTTTTATATTCTTCTTTTATTTTTGTTCGTATTAAATGTTTTACCTTTGTTTGCATCTAAGTGACTCTGCCTATTTTTGACGCACATACATTTATATGTGATCCAATTATTTGAAGTTTGTATTGGCCATATATATATATTTTCTTACACTCATCCAGCAGATTTGATGTCTGATCTTGTGTCTCCTTGTTACTGAGTTCCTAAATCCAAAATTGGTATTACACAGATGATGTACATTATGTTCTTTCCACTATTAATTATGAAGCAATTCATGGTGTGTATTGTAATGATGCCTCCCCAGCTACTAATATATAATTATTCTGCTCATTTCTATGCAGCTGGGGAAAAGCTATGTTATATCCTAAGATATATTGCACCAAAATTCTAAGGATGTCCCAAACATGCATTTTAAAATAATTATTTTTACCATGCAAGAAATTATGAAGTCGTCACTAATACATGGCAATTATTTCTACAGTCAGTGAAAATCAAACTAATTACAATCAGTCCTTATGTGATTTACAGTGTAGTAATCTCTTTTTACGCTTGTTGTGTCTTTCATGTGTTCTTGAAAGCAAAGAACTGGTCATTAAGAATGAGTAGTGAGGCTAGAGTTTTTCAAATACCCCATTCATCTTCATTCGGAGTGAATAAATACTACTGCTGGCTGTTCATTGACCACTATCATTGTTTTGTTATTGATTGGCATAGCTTTTCTTCTGATTAATGAAAGAATATTGCAGAAAAAAGCATATTTGTGTATAGAATATATCTACATATAATTAATGTTCTCTATAACTGGTAGGCGAATCCTTTCAACATATTGACTGTGTGTATCTGAATTTTATGCATTACTTTTTATTTTGGAAATTCATTATTCTGTTTTTTTCATATAATTTTATTAAAAGGATAAGAAAGGGGTGTCATATCAGACTTTACATGGAACTGGTCATCACCGGAAGAACTAGTAATTACTTAACACTAAACCGGACTTCTCGATTACAACATTTCATACAATACAGTATATATATATATATATATATATATATATATATACTGTATATGTATATATATATATATATATATATATATATACATACATACATATATATGCGTACATATATAATTGACCAGGAAATCCATAGTGGATGATAATACCCTACAAAACTTTCTATCGGAGTCTCTAAGGAAAGGATAGAGTTATCTTTACAAATGTTACCTCCGGTGCTTCCTCGGGCAGGGGAGCTGAGACGTAGTCCTCGCGTTCAGCCCCCTGCTCGTCATGACGACATGTCCGCCGTCTGCGCTGTCATGACTATTCATGTACTGGTCTTAAAGGGACCTTTTTCTATTTTCCCCCTCCCCCTGATTAGGTGGGTAGGAGAGTTTAGAAGCCTGGAGGGACATTTAAACCCTTAGTTTGTATTTCACATTGCCTGTGAAAACTAGCGTTTTGATTATCTCTGAACCTTTTGGCTTTGAAGTTTGCTTGTTCCTGACTACAGCTGTTTGCCGCCTACCCTGAACCATGCTACCTGACCCTGACTACTCTTTTACCTGACCCTTGTTTATTGTCTATTTGTTCCTGACTTTGGCTTGGCTCCTGACCGCTATTGGTTCTGGTTCTGCTCTACGCTGCCAAGCAATTCTGTTGCCCACTGTATTCATCATTCAGCCTCTTCGGTTGATGAGTTTCCTGTTGACCGCTAGGAGCAGCCTTATCCAGTTTCTGCAGCAAACAGCATTGTTAGATTCAAATTCATCCCACTAGTTAGAATTTCTGTAGGTTTAGCTGAGAGGGAGTACAATTATGTATTAACGGAAGATGGAGATGGAAGTTTGTCTTATGACTTATTTTCCCACTGCTGGAAATAGCATGTTTTCTTACTTACTTTCCATTTGTAAATAATGAGGTACTGAATAAGACAATGACAGCGTTTGACATTCCCTACCCGAAAAACTCCAATAGGTGGCACTATTGTATATGAAATGTATTTTAGGGTGCACACAAAAAAACAAACAAAAAACCCTCAAAATTATTTAGAAATTACTGTTAGAGAAGTTTCCTAGAACCACTAGTGTCATCTTCTCTGAAATGTCATCAGACACAACATCAATGAAGAGCAAGGGAGAGTTCTTATGAATTATGGAGCATTCTGCAGCAACCAAAGTGGTCAACGGAGAAGCACTTGATAATCTGCCCAGGGAGAATATATTTATTGGGTGACATAACAAATGGGTTGGAAGAGAAAAGCAATTAATAAATACACAGATCTACAACAGTTTAGAAGTTCTGGAGGGCTGAAAAGAATTAAACAACATGTTCAGGAGAACAGCAACTATAAATTACTGACAAAGGTTGCACAACATCCCAAGGCAACGTGCAGGATTAATGGCTATGTAATAGACCTCTGTAGACTGAGTGGAAATAGAATTGAGCATTAGTAGTAACACTGTAAACAGAAGTTGTGTTGATAGTATCTTACATATATACAGTACGTAGCAGTGTATAGTGCTGTTATAGTATGGACAGGTTATCCTGAATGTTAACCTAACGTAATTATTATCCAAGGCCTAGACTGGCCATATTTCAAGATTCAATTCCTTCTCTATTAAGTACTGTGTATTGTGGCATTTCGAAACTCAAAACACATCGTTGGGACATTTTATATAAACTTTCACTGTATTAACTATGATCACCCAGTAAGGACTGCATTGGAATCCTACTGTCAGTCCACACAGGAAGTATTCACTTGTTTCCGGTACTCTATTTAAATTGTTTATGTCTCTAGTACTAGAGATTGTTTACAATTGTTTACAATTGTGCAACATCTGTAAAGATATGATCTCAAATATTTTGTTTAACCCTTTGCAATGTGATGTTGAATGTTGAATTTAACATAGATTGGTAGAAGGCTTCCCAAAGTTCCTGTTAATCTAAAAGTTAAATGGGCCTCTAAATGTTCATTCAAACAATTTGGTCACCCCTAAAATGCAACATTTATATAAAAATTGTGATAGCAGCTCCAAACAAGTGAAGAAAACCTGAAGGATCCCGGCTAGAAAAAGAACAATCAAATCAGTGGGTATAAGTAGCTCAGAATGTATTATGAGAGTGTTGTATGCCTGATTGATTTAGGTCATGGTATTTGTCAATCTTTTTTTTTTTCCAGGCAAAGTCATTACTGGGTACTGATCTGCCATGATACTGTAATATTTTACCTGATTACTTTTGTGCGCTGGCTGTTATATGCCATCCATTATCCCATGTATATTAAATGCAGGTGTTTTTATAATCACAGAAATAGGAAGGTGTGGGCTGCTCTGAATATAAATAGGTATTTCATATCATTATCTCACTTCTAAACCAGAAACCTTTCAGTGTGCAAATCAAGCTAAAGAGAGGAGACAATAAAATAATGTCTGCAGGGAGAATGTTCTGTAAAGGATACAAAAGACACAAATTGCTAAAGAAGGATAATCTTTAAATCCAGTTTAGCTCCCTCTAAACCTCTCTGCTAACTTTTTATACATCTGAAATGTTCTTAAGTCTATTAAATTACTTAGATTTAAGTGGAGGAAGACTGAACTGATGATATAAATTGAACAGCAGTGCATTGTGCAGATGTAGTGGTGTTTGGAAAAAATAAAAGTTTCATCAGTTTAACAGACTGTTGATATAGCATTGAAATGAGAGCTAATGTAACCTTGTGGCATATGATTCATTTTAAATATATTTTCCTAATATATAATACATTTTAATCCCACCACTAGCAGAGATGGATTATCCAGCTGGATAGTGCATGCTGTGTGAGCTGTTCTATGAGTAAATTAAGAGGTATCGTAAGAAAAGGTATAGCTGTGATGTTTGTCCACATAGTAAGGAAGAAATAAAATAATAGGTATATAAGTGCATACCATATAATTAGCCACCTTTCTGTATTTCACAAATATTTGACCACTATTGCAAAATGACAGAGAATGCACAGCTACAGTGCCAAGAAAAAGTAAGTGAATTTCCAGTATTTATATATAAATGTGTCGTAAAATATAATATGATCTCCCTCTAATAAGTTTTAATTATTAACACCCAACTTTCTGTATTGTTCTTGTCTATATTTCATACATTCATACATTCACAGTGAGTATTGGAAAAAGTATGTGAACTCCTAGGCTAATCACTTTAACAAAAGCTAATTGGAGTTAGGAGTTAGCAAACCTGTAGTCCAATCAATGAAATGTAACTGGAGGTGTATTTTAGAGCTACTTTGACATAAAAAATACAATAAAACATTTTGGGTTTGCTATTCTAAAGAACCATCTGCTCATGTTAACCATGCCTCAAAAAAAATAAATCTCAGAGGTCTGTTCATACAGACCTCATGTTTCATTGCAGTCTCTCTAGGCCAGTTTGATCTGAAGACATATCCTGGCATTCAGCCTTACTTGCCAGCAGTAGGGAAGATGCAGCCACCATAGTGAATAGAAACTAAATGCTGATCAAATGACCCAACAACGAATTAAATTAAAACTTTTAATATCAATCCCCAAAGGTGTTGTGATGCTAATAGATATAGGCACTTTTTACCTATTAACATTACAACATTTTAAGGGATTCATATTAAAAGTTAAGTTAACTTTAATGTAATTTGTTGTTAGGTGACTTGACGCATTAGAAGGGAGCAGTGAAACACAAGGTCTGTTCATCCCTTTATTTTGGGTCGGTTAGAGGGAGATCCATGATGAACAGACATCAGGCTCCCACCACAGGACCAAGGTAAAACATCGGATGAAAGGGGGAAAGATAGATAGAGCAGTTAGTAAGAAAATTTAGGTATAAAGAGAAAGCTATAAGGCAGGGATAATGAGGGAAATAAAGGAAAGAGATTGAGAGAAGGGAAGATAATGAGGAAGAAGAGAGATGAGGAAAAAGGGAGAGATAATGGGAAAGAGTAGTGATGATAGTATAAAATAAATCATAAGACAACGAAGAGATAAAGACAAATATATAGGGGATATTTTGGTTTTTCTGTGGGAATTTTTGCCCATTCATCCAGTAGAGCATTTGTGAGGTCAGGCACTGATGTTGGACAATAGAAGGGCATGGAGAGATAGAAGGGGATGATAATAAGAAAGGAGAGATAGAGAGAAAGGGGAGAGATAAGAAGGGTGGAGATAACGAGAAAGGGAGTGATAAAGAGAGAGAAGAGATTCAAGAGAAAATGGAGATAAGAGATAAAGAGAATGGAAGAGATAATGAGAAAGGAAAGTGAAAACGGTGTAGTAAGAAAAAGAGGCGGGTAGTTAAAGGGTGGAAAGACAAAGAAAACAAAGAGAAAGACAAAGGAAGGGAAGCAATAAAGAGAAAGGGGGATTATAGATAAAGATGAGGAGAGATAATGAGAAGAAGGATCAAAGGGAAAAGGAGAGTTAGAGAAAGAATGATGATAAAGAGAAATGGTAGAGATAAAGAAAATGGGAGAGAATGGGGAAAAAGAGATAAAGAGGTGGGGATATAAACAAAAAGGGTTGGGATAGGTGAAAGGGTGAAGTAAAGTTGAAGAGTAGGTGAGATAATTAGAACAAGGATTAAAGGGAAGAGGAGGGATAAAGAAAACAAGGGAGATAAAGAGAAAGGGGAGAGACAAAGAAACATTAAATAAGTTATGGTGGGTAAAGGTGATGGAAAACCCTTCCACTTAAAATTAAGACACCAGACAAGCCAGAAGGCTTGTTTCTCCCTCAGAAATCTCATGGTGCTTCCAGAACCACAAGGGATTCTGGGTAGGTGCATGCAAATAAGGTCAACAATAATCGCCTTTTGCCTCTATATCCACTTTATACATGGATCCTTAGAAAGTATAAATATAGATATAGTGGATATAGAGGCAAAAGGTGATTATTGTTGACCTTATTTGCATTCGCGTACCTAGAATCCCTTGTGGTTGTGGCAGCAGCATGAGGTTTCTGAGGCAAAAACAAGCCTTCTGGCTTGTCTGGGATTCAAAATGCTTTTTAGCACACACTTTTTAATTTGTTGGGTTTGTTTTTTTTTACTAATCTCACTGATTAGTGGGCTGGGCTCCACAAGGCTATCGGGGTAGGGGGGTTGTGTTGCTACATGCCTCGATATCGAGGCATGTCAGCAACACCGTTTATTCCTAAACTGTTTTAGCCTGCCACCGCCGCGATCTTTGATGATCAGTGGCGCGGCGGGCATTATTCTTGTGCGGCGGGCATTTTTCTTGTGGGGAGGGCGATGCAGCTGTTTAAAAGCAGCCCGTACATGTACGGGCTTTGTCGTTATCACATTGCACTGCAAGCCCGTACATGTACGGCTTTTGTCCTTAAGGGGTTAAACTCTTTGTTTAGGACCTATAGAAGACCTATACATTGAATATGTTTTAGGTTTTAATTTTAAGTATTCTAGATGTAATGTTTTGTATCTTATTCTTATAGATATAATCCAATAATCTCACTCTTTTTGGATGAAAATTCATAACATGTACATTAAGGGTTACTCTTTTTTATTCTGCTATCATCTCCCTTTTTCTATCTACCCTCTTATTTTCCTGCCATAATTTGTTCGGGCTCCACACTTATATACATACGTAAAATATTTGCCCAACAAAAACTAAAACACAAGTTTTCCATACTGGTTATCCCCCAATATTATTGGTATTATTACCATGCATACAAAAAATGCAAGTATTCTGAGTCTGTGACTCTATACCTTCTTAATCTATTTCATGGCTGAAGTGCACAGTGCCTTTTTTTCCGGATATTCTGTTTTCATGTTGCATCTATTTCCATTAGTTAAATATAATTTGCTATGTCAGTGATATCTATTCTTAAATATATTTATACAAATTACAAACCAAAAAAATACAAATATGAGTACATTATTTAACATACCTCTTTCGTCACTATCATTGCTAAGGTGCTTCATACATTGATGCATAATGCCGTATTAAAAATAATTATTACCAAAAATATAATATATAAAAGCCAAGAGTACCCTTAAAGATTCTTGTTAGTTTCAGCTGTTCAGTACATGTGTATTACTTGGATTATACAAATTTAGCATTCAAAATTAGTACAGTTACTTAAAAGTGAAATTACAAAAGTACTAAAACAGTGTCCTCTTCATATTTTTCATACCAACAAAAAAGGGGGCCTTTAATTATATATCCACTCTCATAGTTTTAACTCTCACTGGGGTTTGAATAGCCTAAATACTGACATCAAATAGCCATTAATCGATTTATATTTATATAAATAATACAAATAATCTGCTGTTTTGTTCAATGTCTCCAGTACTGATTTAAAGGATCTTGTCTGGTATTAAAAAATAAATCTTTTGAAACAATAACGTAGCGGAAAATGTTCTTGCTGCTTCCATTTGTTATTGTTTTAAACCAAAATTAGTGAATGACATCTTCAGCAGATTTATCAGACAGAGCTCGCTTTGTCCTGTGGGCACATAATCAGCTTTTATACAGATTTTGAGACCAATTTCTTGAAATTAATCTAATAAGAAATTTTGGTTTACCTTGTGTAAGGTCTTCAGATATCTCATATATTCATATGTTTATTTTCTATAAGATATCCCCTCCAGTTTGCAGAGTTAGCATGGTCTATACCCTTCTTGTTTTGTTTTCCATATAGTCTAGTCCTTCCCGTTTTTCCTCATTACTTTTGACTCTCTCCTAATAGCAACATTTCTCCTCTGATTTCTTCAAAATAGATTTTTAATTGTTTTTTGTTGTTCTAATTGAAGTTCAAGACAAGATCTGAAGAACTATCCATAAGCACTCCTGTTTCTGAAGTAGTAATGCTGGAGTATTCATAGAATCCAAGTTCTTTGCTGCTATAGGAAAAATAGGAAATTGATCTTTTTTTCATTTTTAATGAATTTATTTTTCTTTTTCTTTTAGCCTTTTTGTTTAATTTCAATAGCTATTTTAATAAATAACGATTCATTGTGTTGCCGTGGATATTGTTTCCTATTATTTGTTCTGTAGTGGCCAATACAGCAAATATGTTAGTTCATAAATCACTGGCCTTTTCTTTACCTTATGTATATATTTCTAAATGGCATCATAAGGTATTTGCATACACCAGTTTGTCTATAGATCATAATATTCCTCTCCAACAACAAAATATACCAGTCTGTTAGGCCTATGGAAAATCCTTTACCGTGTCACTGTTCTGATTCTTATGATAGATTTCGCCCTCAAAGTTTAAATTTCATTAGTAGAACATTCTTTGAGCAATATAAATGTATAAATTATCTGAGAGAATCACTGCTTTTTCCTATGATGGAGCAGGGTAGAGTCCTCTATGGCACTACTATTAATTTGTTTGGTGATTTTCAGTTTCTTTATATATTCTATTGCTGTGCTAAGCTTAAATTTATAGATAATATCAAGCAATCAACCAAAGTCAATATGCTCCTCTCCAACAGTGATATAATTAAGTCAAATTCTAATGAAAGCATTACATAAAGCTCTTACTGCTAAAATACGGTGATAAAGCTTCCTCAGTTATTATATTAATTTATAGTTATTTATAAAACAGGCACTTGCTTATGTCCTACCATAATATAAATAAAGCCAAGTTAAATGTACTCAACTGATGTTTGTAGATAGTAATAGTGGGATATAAGTTCTAATAGCAGGCAGTCTTCTTGAAAAAATATAAACTAGAGTCCATACAATCCATTCTAACAATGGGGCAGTACAGAGATCACTCCCAGGACCTATTTATACCCAGGACTGTATCTATAACAAGGGGACATCCTCTACGGCTGGAGGAAAGAAGGTTTCTACACCAGCACAGACGGGGGTTCTTTACAGTAAGAGCGGTGAGACTATGGAACTCTCTGCCAGAGGAAGTGGTAATGGTAAACTCAATAAAAGAGTTTAAAAGGAGCCTGGACGTGTTTCTTGAAAGCAATAATATTACAAGTTATGGATAGTAGATTAATAGGGACAGAACGTTGATCCAGGGATTTATTCTGATTGCCATATTTGGAGTCGGGAAGGAATTTTCCCCCTGGTATGGGGCAATTGGCATCTGCTTCATAAGGGTTTTTTGCCTTCCTCTGGATCAACACGGTAGGGACACAATATGTATATAGGTTGAACTTGATGGACTTTGGTCTTTTTTCAACCTTATGAACTATGTAACAATATAAAAAAAGAATTCCAATTTATTAGATAAGAGAGAAATCTGCGTGCTTTTGCACCAACTTACGTTTCCTTTGTTTTTGTGATATCCAAAATACCTGCTGTAAGTATATAATCTAGCTATTTCCATCTACAGCCCGTCGATAATGATTCTCCTCACATATGTAAAAGTTACCCTCTCAGCCACTCTATGCCTCAGCGGTACTGCCCGCTACTTTCTCCTGTGGCTAATCCTCAGCCGCCTGAGTATCCTGGCCCATAAGATGATAGTAAAGAGAAGATGAAGAACAAGAACATGCAAAAGTGGTAAGCAGAAGTGAAAGTGGCCGTCAGAGAAGGAAAGGAAACATTTAATGTTAGAGAAAATAAGTGAGTATGAGAGTGTGAAACCATGAATGAGAGTCAATGAGAGTGAATGTGGGCACCGGGCAATGCATATCTGAATTATAAATGCCCCCGATATCCGACCAAATTAAATAGGCAGGGAATGAAATTAGTTGCCCAAAAACCATCTTCATGTTAAATTGTTACATTTGTATCACGCTTTAGAAATAAATAGCTTTCATAGGGTTTGTTAAATTATATTTTCTGGTAGACATCTCAGCAATCTAGTAAGACTTATTAACCATATATTAATTCACAAAATGAGAAGGGAATAAAACAGATGCTAACAGTGAAAATGTGTTTTAAATGTAACCTATTCTATTCTGAAGAGATTCTGTTGAATTCTATTCATATGTAAAAAAAATTTAAAGTGTATAAGATGTGGACCCACTAGATGTAAGTAGTGTAGGTAGTGATTTTTCCATTTTACTTTTCAAATCTGGTCATCCTGCACCCATGTCCTATTTAGGACATCTTCAAAACCGGACAATTCAATTCACTCCCATCAAACCATATATTTTTGAAAACTATACACTCCAGGCTATTTCATATGCTGGTATTTTAACACTTTCCATGCACTTATTATACCATCAAAGTTTGTGGTCATAAATTACTACAGGCTTGAGAAAGACCTGTGTCGAAACGTTGCCTGTGTGAAATAAACTTACCTTACCATTTGAGTGCTTCTTTATTTTGGATTTATTGAAGGACTTGGTGGTACCCTGGCTCGTGCACCATCTCACAACCGAGTGCTGTATTCCACCCTTTGTTTCTGTGTAATTTACTGTGTGATTTATTCACACAAAATGCATTTCAGGTATGAATTTACAGCTCCTGGTATATGTCACTGCAAAACAACCCCTCAATATGTGTTCAGCTACATATTCTGAGTACAGTGATACTACATGCAAAAAGTTGCATGTCGGGTTGTTTGGGGCTAACAGGCAAAATTTGGGACATACACCTTTCAGTTTTTAAATTTTGACATCTGGTTGTCCTGCGCCAAATTTGGGAATTGCTCATAAAAATAAAAAAAAAATTACAGTTTTTATACATTATCTTATGGTGTCACAGTGACATCAATGAGGTATTTTTTTAATTGTATTACATTTTTATTTATGTTTTACTTTTTTAAATTTTTAATTGACCTGAATGGTTGGCTGTAGTACCTGTAGTCAACCTGCAGAGGGTTTCAGGAGGGTCTGCATTTCAGCAACATTGACTGTTGATTGCTTTTTTAACTCTTTTAACGCAGCCGGACACCACCATATTAAAAATGACAAATGTAATCCTTCCTGAGAGCGACCACACGGGGCCCCTACAACTTTTTGGTATTGTTGAATGTCTTAATATTGAAACACTGCAGCAATGCTGTTTGAGTGAAGAAAGGGATCTTTGATTGCTTTCTAAGCTCATTTAACTCTGTGTCATGCTGGTGAGATAGCTCAGTCTGTAAATGCCCCTAACTATAGAGTCTGTTCAAACTTCAGGGTTGTAGGTTCAGATCATGGCAGAGACAACTCTGTTCATCATCCATCTGATATAATAATAGCTGTTATTCAGTTGCCAATTTGGTTAATTCCAAGAGCGTGTGCTAAAAAGCGTTTTGAATCCCACTGGGAGAATATATAAATACAGGGACTTCATTAATCATTAAGAGGTTGAAGCCATATATATATACATATACTCTAACATTATATACACACACACACACACACACACACACACACACACACACACACACACACACACACTGACTCTAAGGTTCCTCTCTCTCCATCTAACCTCATGGAGACCTGTCTCCAATGTAGCTCGTACCCGCGCTGCTGCCTCTCTACTACATAATGTGCATTACATGACCCCGCTTGGAGCCTTGGTTACTGTGCACAGGGCCGGCCTTTGGGGTGTGCGACCTGTGCGACCACACTCCGGGGGGGCGCCGCCGCGCGGTACGCTGCCGCCAGTAGCGTACCTAGCGGGGGGGCGGTCCGCACCGGGTGCCGCTCATCAGGGGGGCACCCGGCACCCCTCCAGAGACGGACAGTAATGTCCGCCGCTGGAGGAGCAGGCTCGCAAGGGAGCGGTATCGGAGGTCTTTAACAGACCTCCGGCTCCCTTGAATCACTCAAGGGAGCCGGAGGTCTGTTAAAGACCTCCGATACCGCTCCCTTGTGATCCGCGCGGCAACAGCTGCTGTGCGCCGGGGTTTGTTGTCAGATCCCGGCGCACAACACTGAAGCCGCGCCCACCGCTGTCCGTGCACTCTGACCCGGAAGAAGACAGAAGAACTGAAGAAGAGAAGGAAGAGGAGCTGTAAGGAGAAAAGAGGAAAGGTAGGAAAACATTCAGTGAGAGTGGATTGGTATATATGTGTGTGGATTAGTATATATGTGTGTGGATTAGTATATATGTGTGTGGATTGGTATATATGTGTGGATTGGTATATATGTGTGGATTAGTATATATGTGTGGATTGGTGTATATGTGTGGATTGGTGTATATGTGTGAATTGGTATATGTGTGGATTGGTATATATGTGTGAATTGGTATATGTGTGGATTGGTATATGTGTGGATTGGTATATGTGTGGATTAGTATATATGTGTGGATTGGTATATATGTGTGAATTGGTATATGTGTGGATTGGTATATGTGTGGATTTGTATGTGTGTGGATTGGTATGTGTGTGGATTGGTAAATGTGGATTAGTGTATATGTGTGGATTAGTATATATATATGTGTGGATTAGTATATATATGTGTGGATTGGTATATATATGTGTGGATTAGTATATATATGTGTGGATTGGTATATATGTGTGGATTGGTATATGTGTGGATTGGTATGTGTGTGGATTGGTGTATATGTGTGGATTGGTGTATACGTGTGGATTGGTGTATACGTGTGGATTGGTAAGTGTGTGAGAGTGATGGGTGTTATGCTGTACCATTTCCAATGTCTTTTTCATGCTCTAAAAGTACATCATAACTCCCATCACTCTATACTGTTCCATACAGTGGCAGAGCTGGGAGGCAGAGGCCTTGCACCCCCACCGCAGGACTCCTGAAAGGTAAGTGAACTTCAAAGAGGGAAAGGGTAGATAGTTAGGAGGGGGTAGATAGGGAGAAGGGAGTGAGACAGGGGAAAGGGGGTAGATAGGGAGAAGGGAGTGAGAAGGGGTAGATAGGGCAATCATACTCCTATCATGCCAAGTCTGCGAGTACATCCTGGAATCTGGGTATGCCTGGGCATGATAGGAATGTGATTGCTGTTAATTATATATATATATATATATATATATATATATATATATATAATATTGTTATTTAATTGTTTTGTCCTATTTTGGTGTGTTACTTACTTTAAATAAAAGTGTTAGATTTTTTTATGGTGTGGGGGGGTCATATTCGGTTTTGGCCAGGTAAATGCTGCACTTTCGGTTACAGTCCAGAATTCGTTTCGGTGCATCCCTACTACTAAGCCAGACAATGAAGTGGTAGGCCTACACCACATCAATGTTTATTTAGTATTTAGTGATTGGGGTTTTGTTACAAGTTTTGTTACAAGTTTTTATTCCTTTCTTTTTTTGGGATGGGGGGGCGCCAGAG
Organism: Spea bombifrons; assembly: GCF_027358695.1. Classification (NCBI taxonomy): domain Eukaryota; kingdom Metazoa; phylum Chordata; class Amphibia; order Anura; family Pelobatidae; genus Spea; species Spea bombifrons. The sequence goes on from NC_071087.1 coordinate 94,330,418, forward strand.
GAGTAGTCCGCACAGGGCGCCAGAACACCTAAGGCCGGCTCTGACTGTGCACATGGCTGCCTTGCACCTGTGGCACCTGCCTCAGCACCCCCTTGCTGGCTGGGAAGCCTGGCTCCCTTGCTCTTCAGCTTTAACATCACCTTATTTTAAGATAAGATGCTGTATGTTGATATTGCTCTTACTGAGCTATGGGTAAGCGTTAATAAATTATGAATTAAAAAAACCTAGTTTATTCTCCAGTCTCAATAAGCTACTGTTCCTTTAGGTTATCAGAAATATTTCTGTATTTTCCAAGTTGATGCAGTAAATGCTGATGCATCTCTTTAGAGATGAGAGCAGTTAAAATTGTCATGCTATCAAGTTTAGGCTAGCACATAAGACACTGATAGCATTGAAAGACACAAGATGAATCACTGCGGTTTGAATCCAATTTATTTAGACACTCTGCCACTGCTGAGTTATTTATTACTGTCATTACATGCTGTTAGTTCAATTAAATGTAAAAAGCCAATTTCTTTTCATTTTCTCTACAATTCCCTTATTTCCATCAGAACAAGAACCACAAACAGTTCTTCAGTTATTCTTAAAGAATTCTTTAAAAAAGCTGTTATATAGTTTTCATTTATTGTATTGGTGTTTCATCACCTAAATATATAAGTAAAATAAGAAATGTATTCTTTTTCTATACATTAGAGCACAGAATGCAGTATTATGTTAATTTTAACATCATTTCTGTTTAATCATTAACAATTTCCCAGGGACATTAACATGCAGATGTAATCAGCCGTTTATTTACCATCATGTGAACACAAAGTACAACAGTTTAACCCCTTCAGTCCCAAGGTGTTTTGGTACGTTACGTCCCAGAACTTTTTTGCCATTTTTATCACATGTGGGTTATATTGAGAGTCCCCTTTTCTATGTTTGATGTACCCACACACAATATGCATCCTTTCATTCGGAACAAATAGAGCTGCCATTTTTTTTGTTGCAATTTTCAGAGATTCTATTCTGTTGAACAATGATCAAACTTAAATTCAGCAACATCCACTGATTACAGACATACCCCACATACATGTTTTTTTAAAACTTTTTTTCACATTCAATAAAGCTCTTTAGGACGTACAGGTATGTCCAAACTTTTGTGCAGGGACTTCTCACTGCCGCTTAGCAGCTGAAAAGGGTTAGATCAAATGTCCTCTTTCATATGTGCTCAGAGTAATTGCTGGATATTACAGTGTTCTACTTTTTCTCAACTATACCATGACCTTAGAGTGGTTCCATGGCTCCTTTGGTCAGGGGGGAATAGAGGTTTGTCTATGGGGTTTATCATTCTGATCCAGTGGAGCAATTTCAAGGCTGATTCTCTCCAGGAGCTAGTTTGAGGTAGGCAACTACTAGAATGCCAATGATCTAATCAGGGGAATGTTAATTACCCAGTAGAAATAAGGGGTCATGGCTCTTGCAATAGTGTAAATAAGATGAAAAAGAGCCCTAGGTGACTCTATGGGCTCAATCGGGCCCAGCTCTATTAACTGGTGATGGAGCCACCCTGATTGGTCGGGGCACTCCAAGACAGACTTTGTGTTTACTGCAATGTAACCAATGCACCTGGCCCAGGTGCTAGTACGTTAAACATTTGACTGCTATAGCACCAGAAGATTGAAGAATGTAAATTGTATATGTAGATAAAACATGTTTTCCACTGTAGCTCAGTGTTGGGAGAGTCTGAAAAGATTGTTAAGGAAGAATCCAGGCAAATAATGTTTTGTGTGAAAGTAGAGACTCTTGAGAAAAGTGTGAAATACAGCTAGTTTTTCTTCAGGAAATGTAATTCAGCTTGCACACCACTGAAAAATCTGTTCCATAGCCTAGGAGTGGTTAGGCAGGGAAAGAGGGGGTACAAAAGTAATCACAGGTGCATCATCCGCAGATGTGTTCCTGACAAAGGTCACTAAGATGACACCACAAACCAAGCACACCTGAATGCCCCCATTATGCTGCCACTAAATCCTTCAGTGATGGTCTACCCATAGGGACCTCATGTACAAACAGGCAAGATATGGGACATAAAGAACTGTTGTTCCATTCCCCTTCTGGCAGCAGAATAGGAGACAACCTAGCACTTATCCGGGACATAATCTATTACATCAACGAGATCGCTTTTGTTTACTTAGTGAGCTCATGGTTAAAGTTTTGCAAAGGCTTAGATTGGGGGAGATGTTCCGCGCGTACTTTAGGATGACCAGACGTCCCCGGTTTCTGGGGACCGTCCCCAGATTGAGCACACTGTCCCCGGACATGACCATGGATGCAGGGCAGGATTAATGTTCACTTCCACAGGTGCCCTGCTGCTTACCTTATAGGAAGCAGGAGCCCAGCAAAGTCACATGGCTTTACATCATGTCACATGACTCTGCTCCATGCCTGCTTTCCCTGGGAGGGCAAGAGAAGTTGTTCGCATGGATCTGCACTTCAGGTAAGGAGGTGGGGGAGGGTGTATGAATGAGCATGCGTGATGGAGGGAATGATTAGTATCTGTGAATGAGGGAATGAATAATTCGTATAATTATTACTTATATAAATATGATTGTTAACAGCAATCACACTCCTATCATGCCCAGGCATACCCAGATTCCAGCATGATAGGATAGATTGGCATGATAGGAGTGTGATTGCTATATTAAATATATGATTGCTGTTAACAATCATCCCTAGTGTCGGTGTGGCAGTACCTGTCCTGGTGTGTTTGGGTGTCTGTGTGCAGTGCCTGTCCTGGTGTGTGTGTGTCGGTGTAGCAGTGCCTATTTATCTCTGGATAAATAAAAATTATTCTATTTATTCCTACAGTAAGTAAAGTGCCAGGAAATAGATGCCCAAATACACACCAGGACAGGCTCTGCCACACTGCCACACAAACACACCAGGACAGGCTCTGCCACACCGACACCCAAAACAAACACACCAGGACAGGTTCTGCCACACTGACAACCAAACACACACACACCAAGCGAACTCCCTGTGCTCTGTAGAGCCACTCCGCAGAGCCACTTATTGCACTTTTATGGAACATAGCTTGTCTACCTAGCACCACCTAGAACACATTAGGAGCATCCATGCATCCCACCCCCATGTCTATAAATGCACTTAGTACACCTAAGCCATGTTGCTTGCCCGAAGACTGTAAAAACTTTTTTGCCTTTAAAAGATAATGTCTTATATCCCTGGCAAAGCATTTATTTTAACCAGCTAATTAAGTTTAACTAAATTCATTGATCTGGAGGTACAGTAATCCAATGTATTGATAACTCTCCATAAGATTAATTGCATTAGTGTAAGCATTTATGTGGTTGTAGTGGAAGGGAATTTGTACATAAAGGAATGCCTCTCTCAGGCAATGAACGCCAAGCAACAGAGGCTAAAAGCAAGGAGAAACAAGCCAAGCTGGCTGCATAAAACACTGGCAATTCATCTTTCCGAGTGACACTTTGAAGCCTAATTATTGTTCAGCATTAAAATTAACATAAATAACAACATTGGAGCCTCACTCCAGGAATAATTGATACTTTTTCTCTCTCTGGGGAGTTGTGCTTTTGTTGTTTATAGAATAATATGAATGTGGGATTCCCAACCGAGAAGAAGCCTTTGTACAGCTCAGATTAAAGTCTTGAATCAGGTTTCCCATTAGGCTGTTTTACATTCTGCATTTTGATATTGCTCCTGCATCTCAGCAGGGTAACCAAGTACACATATCCATTTTGTTACAAGAAAAAGAGCTATGGCTGGGAGGTTATAAGGAAATCATGTGTTTTCGACAAAAGATTAACCCTTTTGACAATACACATCTATTGTATTCGTAATAGACAACAAAAGAAAATAAGATTTATATTTTAGGTCCTCAGAGCATGTTTGCTTTTTTAGCATATTTCTTCAAATGTGCAGTCTACTGCTTAGTATTTGACCTAGTATCTCAAAACACATCTGTCCAAGTATCTCAACGGCTAATGGCCTACATCTTTTTCTTACTGTACACAAGATTTTCCGGCCACAGAAACAGACTATGGGCTAAAATGTCCATTGTATAAAACCGCAACAAAATGTTTATCTTTATAATTTTTATGTGCTTGTCACAATGGGGGGCTGTCATAAAGGAACAGTACTTTGTGAACTCCCGCTAAGCAGAGATCATGTGGTGTACTTATCTAGTAGACCTCAGCCCAGATATTGTTTTTTCTGCCTCACTTACCAACTTATGCCCCATGATGAGCAGCAGTTTGTATATAATTTGGCAAAGAGCATTACCTCAGTGTATGTATGAAGTAGCTCCAGTAGCATCCAGCTAGGCCACTGTTCGCCAAATCTCCTTAAGGTTCTTCTATAAAAGTCTGCTCTAGTGCACAAACGAATCTTAGAGTTTTACATCCCATAGACAGGGTCGCCCTGAGGCAGATGCACAGCACCCAGGCGGCAGGGAGCAGAGCAGACAGGGGGCGAAGAGCGGTTATCACCAGCATAACTCACATCACTATATACTGTGCCGGACATTAATGGTGATAACCGCTCTTCACCCCCTCTCTTCTCTGCTCCCTGCCGCTTGGGCGCTGTGCACCTGTCTATGGGATCTAAAGCTCGCTGGATGCTCCAGTAGGATCCAGCAGCATCCAGCTAGGCCACTGTTTGCCAAATCTCTTTAAGGTTCTTCTATAAAAGTCTGCACTAGTGCACAAATGAACCTTAGAGTTTTAGATCCCATAGACAGGGTCGCCCTGAGGCAGGTGTACAGCGCCCAGGCGGCAGGGAGCAGAGAAGAGAGGGGGCGAAGATCGGTTATCACCATTAATGTCCGGCACAGTATATAGTGATGTGAGTTATGCTGTACTACCGTCTGTGTCTGTCTTGCTATATAACAAGGAATACACTGTACCACTCTGTGTCTATATAATGACTAAATAATAATGAGTTATACTGTTTTCACTTTCCTCAAAATAACCTCTTAAAAAAATATAGTGGGGAGGGCACAATTTTCTGTTCTTGCCTCGGGTGCAAAAGGAGCTAGCTTGGCGGCTTCTTTAAAGTCAAAGGTGCGGATGTCACTGACATATTCAGTGTAAAACTGTTGGGGGGAAATGTCACTTACAAGTTGTTTGTGTTGAAAAATGTCCCTGACAACCAGTTTAGGAACAAAGATGGCATTGGTACGTTGTTTGGTGACAAAGGTGGCACTGTAGGAAGTGAGTAACATGTTACATGGTAAAGTTGGGGGCCCAAAGAAGTGTAGTGGTCATCATAGAAAATATGGTAGTTAGGGTGTTATGTTGGTTAAGGGGGGAGTTAGAAATATAGCCACACTCACCTGGGGGTGCCAAAAGAAAATTGCACTTAAAAATCAGTGACCCTAGGCTTGACTCTGCCATGGATCCAGTTTACCATCAACCAAATTATCTATTATTGTCCTGTCCCATATGGCTATGCCCCCCAGCTTGCTAAATTGTGATTAAACTGTGACTTCTAATAATAACAAATCATTTATTGTAATGTGATAAAGAATTTGCAGTAGGTGCATTTTGGTGACATCACAGCAGCTTCCAGAGACTACAGAGAGCTATCTTTTAAAAAGACAGGCAGTGAGAATCCGCCTGTGTAAAGAATGAGACAGACAAACAAAACAGCACAGAGTAAATTATATACACAAGCACACACACACACACACAGAGAGCCTAAAAGAACTGACTGGAAGTTCATAGCTCAGTGTTATAAGATTTCATCGTCATGACACTTTCGCTACCTAAATAAAGTATGGTAATTTCATCAAAAAGTGCAACCTCAGACTGGGGTCCTTGTAGTGCTACCTCAGGTCTGCTTTAATTCACCAAATAAACACAGGTTCTATATTTTAAGACAATCTAGAATTTATAATATTTAGATTGTGATGGCAATTGTATAGTACGATATTGTATATTAAATTCATTTTTATTTTCTCCTGTGAGTTTTAGGCTGTTTGTTATTCAAGTGGGCCTCTCTTTCCATTTCTGATTTCTACATCTTAGAATTATTTATACAGTGCCACATTGTGAAGAAAACTAGCATCAAACTTCCTCCAATATGAAAAGTATATATAAGTGCCATACTGCAGTGAATCAAATGTCACACTTTGCTTAACATTTTCTAAACGTTTGCCTTACAAAACCTTATAGACATCCTTCACACCAAGAATGTAATTACTGTGCTTTTTAAAAAAGTTCATTTTATTATTCATCATAATAAACACATATGGTAAGGTCTAAACAACACTTTTTTTGTTGCAAAAACAATATTTTGATGAAAACAGAAACATTACAAATATAATTCCAAGTGAACTGAATCAGCATTCTAATATTAAATTAGTTGTGCTACCTCCACCTCCCGAGTAGGAAGTTTTTTGTTCTGTACACAAGTTTTTTTAGTTTATGATACTGTACCATCGACATTCAGTAGCTATCACAATGTAATTATATAGATGCCAATAATGCAAGGCACAAAGGGTTCCACAAAAAATCCCTGGCAGTCATATAGCGCTATCTAAGGTGTATTATACCTTCCATTTTACCATTTAGTGCAAGTGTCTGGAAGTAAACTGGTTAAAACAAAATGTTATAACATGTTATCACAAGCCTTCTTGGCATTTCCTGCCTTCATCAGAGCTTTAATTGCCCTGGCTCTCATCTCTAATTCGAGCAGCTCCAACTGCTGAGCAGAAGGCTGAATGTCTTCTGCAAGCACCGTCACCGAGGCAGACTGCTCCTCTTCAATTACTGGTTCAGCCAGCCCCAGGATTTCATTCACACTTTTTTCAATGTCCTTCACAAGGTCATCCTGCTGTCCAGCTGCTTTAGGGACAGCCACGGCAGGTGTCTCATGTGCTCGTTCCTCCGAGCCTGCCCCTTCAATATCACTGTCAAACGTATCAGCATTTATGCTGATTGCATCACAGTCTTCTCCCCTGCCTGAAAGAAAGCAGCAGAAAATATCAGGCATATTTTAGAAATCAGGAACTCCTCTGCAGAAATTGCTGCATGGTGTGAAATGTAGAGTCCTGAAATTCAAGTATTTTGCATTATGGCTACTTACTGAAACATAACACCGATCTAACCACAAATTCACCAAAACAAGGCTGACTTGATACATGATGTTGATAAGAGCACGAGGCTTTCTGCCAAACAGAAACATAAATTTGACAGCAGATAAGAACCATTCGACCCATCTAGTCTGCACATTTTACCTGATGTACAGACTTATACTTAATGTAATGCCGCTACCCTTTAACTTTTAAAACCCATGGTGGTAGGAGTGGATACTTCATTATGGACAATGCCTTGGTATATGCACTAGAAATATGCAAGGTCTTAAGTTTCTACAGTCACATTTCACCAGTTGTATAGATCACACGGTTGCTTTTATAGTGGAGGAGAACCATAAAGCTAGGTTTAGTTTAGTTCTATGATTGATTGCGTATATGTTCATTGTGGAGCATGATATTCCTGATCTGAATACTAAAAAAAAAACTGCCTAAATACTGAATTTTTGAAGCCATAACTTTTTGTAAAATTAAAAATCTTTAGCTTCAAAAGGGCGACTTACATAGAGGCAGCTGATCCATTTGTTCTTTTCCATTCTAAAAAAGACAAGATGTCCCAGATCTTCATAAACTCTTCATACCATTAGTTCTACACTATATTTTCTGGTTTAGTTCTCTAGAGGTAGGTCTTGAGTATTCCTTTTGTTTTCTCAGATAGCAAGCAAAAGTTTTAATATGGAACACAATATACTTACTTACTAAGGTGCTGTTAAGCACATGAAGTCTAATTTATCAAGCACAATACATATTGGTTTTAAACTGCTGCAGAGACATTATTCAGATTCTGAAGGAGAAGAAAGTTGGCATGCATTCATTTGAATAATTATTCCACCCTTTTTCTGCAACCTGATATTACCAAGGTAAACAACATAATATTAAATGCTAGCACCATATAATTATTAGCTCATAAATCAGTACGACTTTTAATATCCTTGGGAAACCTGCATCCATAATGGGGTGTTCAAGCCTCCCACAAGCTAATCACAACTTGTGCTTGTTTGTAAATATATTGTGGGTTTAACTCTTTATTTAATTCTGCCTCCACACAAATCATATTCATAGAAAACTGACAATATTTCATTTAAGAATTAGTAATATGCCTCAATTAAGGTAAGGTCAATTAAGGTAAGGGTATTGGTGTCCGAGGGGATGCAGTTGTGCTAAATAAGTTCATGGTATATAGGAGAAGAGATAAGGAAGATTATATGCACTTGTTGAATCCCCAGTAGTCTGTTAATTAAAGAGACACTCCAGCCATCATATGCACTTAAGTGCATTTAACTGTGTGGGCCCTTTTACATTTTTGTTTTGTTCTTATTGCAAATGCATGGGGGAGCCTGCACAATCATGTGCATCTGTCCCTTTCCCAACCCCCCAGCTATTTTCTGTGTAGAAGGAGAGGTACAACGGTGTTAAAATATAATTATTCTCACTAATGGTAGGTATCTGTTAATGCCTTCTTTGGTGTAAATGTGAAGTCACTAGAACCATTAGCTCATCGACTGTTGTGGAGCTACAATGTACATAAGCCATAAGATGTGCATCAGGAGACCCACCGCTTCGCTGCTTCTGTTGGAAAGCATCTTACCAGTCTGGTTAACCTACGAATTACTTGCCTGTTTTTGAGTCTGTATCATCTATACCTGCATTATCCTTCAACGAAGTAGTGGAATCTACATTGTTGTCATATCTGTTATAAAAATAAAAAATAAAAGAGAAGAATGGTTTTCAAATTTTCAAAATTTAAGTGTTCTAGCTATAGGAGTCTATTTGCTAAAATGCTTGATCATTATCTGCAACATAGCAGGGTTTCCCAGAAAAGAACCATATGCATACTTGAAACGTTTAACACTATACATTACGCATAGTCAACTCTTTACTTCTCACAAGTGAAGCTTGGGATTGCCCTTTATATAGAACACTGAAGCAGGGCAGTTGCTTTAGTGTTAACTAAAGAGGGAGCTTGTTAAAGAGCTGAACATTTTAAACTCTCAGATATCAATATTTATTATGAACGGCACACCCCAGTGAGCTTCTGCTAGCAACCGTCAGTGTAATGGCACTGAAAGCAGTGTAGGTACGTACAAATACAGAAGTGGCAAAAAGGGTATTTAAACAGTTTGTCTGTGACAGGACTGTGGCATCCTATGTATGTTTAAATTCCCTTACCAGGTTTTAGCTCTGATATCTCTTGAGTTACACATCTCAAATGACACAAACCGTGGAATTAGCCAAATAACAAGGACAAGATGGTGGTTTGAGTGGCCCTATCTACTAGAATAGCCTTAGCCAAGTTACAATGCCTAGTGAGGTCGCCCATCTCAAAGTATAAGAAAATGGACAGTCTATTTATACAAAAGATCATGGTATTGATTCTCTGGCTCTCCAACCCTATTCTCTGCACTTAAGCCTGGTAATTCCCTCTGATTATCCTATTGGAGAGCAGGTCTAGTTCGGAGAGCTTGTACTCAGGAGGTACGAGATACAAAACACCAGAGATGCAATATCAACAACTAGTAACTGCAGGCTAAACAACAAAAGCGGTTTCCAGGGGCTTTATTGTGTGCTAGTAGCATGCCTGCATAAGACCAAGGATAACCTAGAACACTGGTTCACACGCAAATAAAATGTTCGCTCCACCCCAAACCATATGAATGTATGGTGCAAAGAGGTGGCTTTCCAATGCATGTGCCTCGCAAGCCCCAGAAGCACTAGCGACATGTGTACAGACTGCAAAACACCCTCCTTATCGCCAACATTACAAGAACTATAATTTCCATCACAAGCAAAATAGGCAATAACCCACACAAGATGCCATTACTTGCACGCAAACTGAGATGGAATAGAGAAAACACGACCATCTGCTTTTCAGGTCCCTAGAGTGTTATTTCCAGACCACCATTCCATCCTTTAAAGCCTGTAGCAGACATATCATTTGCAGTAATAGAGAAGGAAAGCAGGGTGAAGAAGTTCTACAATGCCATCTAGTGACAGATATGAAAGCACAACTGAATTTTTGCATTTGCTACACAAGAGTTTTCTGGAAATGTAAGAATTCAAGAAAAAAAAACCAAAATAAATATGAAAATATAATAAAAAGAGTTAATGATTTTCATGGTATCCCAGGGAGAGAAGATGTAATAAGGGCCCAATTTCAGGGAGACGAGTAACTGCTGCAAATCCTCCAACCCCTGTATAACATTGCAACACTGGCCTTTGAGGCCCTTTTCCTCATCGCATTTGCCCTAGCACACATCCAGTAATACAAAAGTATGAGTAGTTATGGTAATGTAACCAGAAGTTGTTGGCTCTGAATGGGAGTAGTAGCATTCAGGTAAGATATTTTAGGGATTGAGAACGGATGTATATGGCCAAGCGTGATCTATGTGAAAGTGTGGTGTGGGTGTCATTCAGAGTACTGTGTATTTTATGAGCGCGTGTTATTTATTTTAAACTACTAAATGCCTTAGTTTAACTGAGAGTAGCATCTGCGTTTGCACATAGTCTGTTATTTTAGATTATATACACTTGTTGTGCTCCCAGTACTCTTAATAAAATGGACGCTCCAGCCATCATATTAGGTATATATTTGTTTGTTTTAGGTTTGTTGTTGTTTTTTTATAAAACATGCTCACATTGGTTTGCACAGGTTCCTGGTCTCCCCAAACTGCCTATACTATGCCTTGCCATCACAGCGGCCACAACATGCTGTACCCAGCACAACACGTGCTTCTGAGTGGAACACTGGGATATGGTCAATATCCTGCCACTCAGTAGGAAGGATGGTGGTTGCACAGGTAGGCACTAGGACATTGCCCTGGGTCAGACCTAGTGCAGCAACTGGTATTAATACACCATCGCCCAGAGGCCACCGCTTCCAGGAACATCTTTACTACACAGCACATATGTATATATTGCATTTCCTTCATTTACTTAGGATTTTTATAGTTTGATTTAAAAAAAACAACCAAATATGTAAATTTAAATGTTCCAGAAACACATCAGTACTGGGACTATGTTGATTGCCATGCCAAATAAATCTAAATGTCTAAATGTGCCATGTTTGCGCCATAATGGCCCCCTATGGCTTAAATAACATCACGGTCAACTCCCAGCAAACTGAACAGTGAACCTGGTGGTCTTTTAATACTTACTGAGCAGTTAAATCTGTTCCAGTCTTCACATGTGGATCACATTCATCTTCAGTGGCAGAATCTATACCTTGCTCACCTATGAACAAATAAGAGTTTTGAGATAGAAATCCTAAGAATATGTTGAAATGCCTTTCTTCTAATTACAGGATTTTTTGAATATGAATACAAGAAGAGTGTCAGTTTACCATTGCCTGTAATTATAAGCATTTGGTAGAGAAAATGTTGGTCTCACCTCGCTCTGAGATGAAGCACTTTATCTTAACAAGGAATCAGTGCTTAGTGAATGGAACACTTTGCTGATAATGTTTGTCTCTCTTTAGAGACAACTATGTTGATATTTCATACTATGTTTTGGGTTTTCTTACAGTCTCACAAAGATACTGGCTTTAGGGTTACAAAAATGTGCATGTGGATTTCAAAAAAATGCTTACAAAAAATAAATAAAAAAGCTTACAAACTCTTATAAATTTACTGATATATTAAAAGTGCCAACATTTATATAGGCTGAACTTCAAATGTTTAAATTATAATTTACATTTCTATATGTGTTGGTGGTATAAATAGGACAGGCAACATTGCCTCTATCTCAACCTCCTAGTAGATTGTAAGCTTGCAAAAGCAGCGTCCTCTCTTTCTGTCTTATGTGTGTTCGGGTTATCAACTTTAATAGTTGTAGTTATTGTGCTATAGGATCTGATGGCACTCTATAAATATAACTCAATAATTGTATATTAATACCTTCAAGAATTTTAAAAAGCTTCTTCTCCGACAACAGTTGCAGTTGCTCCAGACACAGCTGTTTGATCTCATCAAGTGAATAGTCCTAAAATAAGAGAAGGTAGGTTAAAAAAATACAATGCATAAATATAAATGAAATCATATCCATTCAAGTGCCAAGGAGATGAGCTCAGCAGTTTTCACAACCAAGGCTAAATAGATTTTACAAGTTACTAGTACCTTTAGTAGGTCAGGGAGCATCTTCTGTAGCTTCTTCTCTCCAACCACACGAAAGCACTGCTGAAGCATCTCCTTCTTGTCAGATATGTAAAAGCTAATAGGTTTAAGTGGCACATTCAGGTCTAGGCCTCCTTCCTCTATGTCACTCAAGTCATCGGCTTCATTCGCATTGTCGCCAGTAGGCAGGTGAGGGCTTTCTGCATCCTGAAAAGGTAAGGTCAACACATAAATGGGTTATGTGACTTCAAAGTACATATGAAAATGTAACTGGGGCGCTGCTGCATCAGTACTAAAGGAACAGTTTGTACGAAAAGTAGATAGCTATTGTAAGATTTTTTTTGTCACAGAGTCTTTCCTTCCTCTATATTGTAATCAATGTTTTTTTGCAACGTATTCTTGAGTTGTCCAAATTCTGAAAAATATTTTTACTTAGTTACCTCTATTTATGTTTAGATACATTGTGGCCAATCGTCCCTCTAAGGCTAAGCTGTGCGCACATATACTTTTTACAAGCGCACAACGGAAATGTACGGAAAAAGTTACTGGGGCTGGTCATCCAATTGTAAATGTGGCCGCAGCAGCAAAAGAGATACCAATGACTGCACAGATCTCTTCTCACTATGCGCCAGTCAGCGGCGCACTGGATATAAAACATCATATCTGGCACGGCACTGACCAGCAGACGCACAGAACAATTCACCACAGACTGCCAAATGCAGAAATATGATTGTATGAATATGAAGGGAGTGTGCTAAGGGAAGATGATGGAAATAAGGCTAGGTGGGTATGGAGATAATGAAAAGTTATGTTAGGTGGCATAAAGATGGAGGGCATCGCAATATGGGGCAACGATGGAAGGGAATGGAAATTTTGGTGGTTGGGGGATAATGATTGTTGTGAAAGCTGTGAATGAATTATGATGGGGAGTGGTTTGATGATGGTCAGGGACTTACACATACATATACACACATGGGTTCACTCCATCACCTTTAGCCAGGCATGTCCAAAGTCCGGCCTGCGGGCGAATTGTGGCCCGCGTTCCGGACTCATAAGGCTCCACAGATAAGTTGCCCAAATATAGATTTTTTTTTTTTTTTAATATTAAAGGCAACGTGATTTAACACCTGTTTAGATTTGTCATCCAAGTCACAAAATTAAAAGTATGCCGTTTTCAATAAACTTTGCATAAAATAGTTAATTTGCATTTAATTTTAATGGTTCAAAGAATGTCAGGCAAAATGGTCGGCCCTCGCACATGTTCACTTCATCAAATCTGGCACTCTTCGAAAAAAGTTTGGACATGCCTGCCTTAAGCAAACATAATCTTACAACAAACACCCCCACCCAATCTAACACCTTACATGTACATACACATACGCATTCTTACAACATACATGTATACATATATACACAGCAATTTTAACACCATACACCAGGGGTTGGCAAAAATATAGGAGCCAGCTTGTTTTTCCTCTCCAATCATATTTTTTTTTAAGCTATTACCCTCTGGCCTGTATTAAAAGGATGTTTATTGGGGCAATGCGACATAAAACACAGCTTTCTTCAGTGCTGCAGTTAACCTTTCATGACAAGGGGTATTTTACACCATAAAGACTTAAGCTTATATGTTTAACCATTATTCTTACTCTTACACACAAACACCATACAGACACACGCTAACACCTTATGCTCATAAACACTAACAATGTGCAGCAACACACACACACACTAACATTCCAAACTAATGTAAACAATGCTAACACCATACCCTAATAGACACACTGTAACATACACAGCACCATACATGCTAACACCACATTCTTATACACATGCACATGCTATCCAACACTTACACATACATAGACACACCCACTCTAACACCTTGCACATAATATATATTGGCAAGAAAAAGTGAACCCTTTAGAATTACCAGCATTTATATATAAATTTGTCTAAGTTACAATAATGAACAAACACAATCTGTTTTAATTGATAACACACAAATTATTGTATGATTCATGTCCATATTGAATACATTGTTAAAACATTAACAGTGTGGGTTGAAAAAGGTATGTGAACCCCTAAGCTAATAACTTTAACAAAAGAGTCAGTAGTTATGAATTAAACAGGATTGCAGGGGTGTTTTAGAGCTTCTTTGACATTTTAAAAAAATGGGTTTGCTATTCTCAAGAACAATCTACTGATGTGAACCATGCCTCACAAAAAAAAATCTTAGAAGACCTACAATTAAGAATTGCTGATTTGCATAAAGCTGGAAAGGGTTACAAAGTAATCTCAAACAGTTCATCAGTCCATAATTAGATAAATTGTTTCAAAGTAAACATGATTTAGTACTGTAGCTACTCTCCCAAGAAGTGGGCGCACATCCAAGATAACTCTAAGGGGTAGATCAGATCACATTAATGAACAATTAACGCACAAAAAACAGGTAATTCCAAATGTAATTCCATTGTATACACACGTTCGTGGACACTAGGGAAACATTCATTGATGTTTTATTTAATCGGACAACAGTTATCAAAGTTATCTGGAAACAATTTTCATTCTCGCAAGATGGCAGCATGTTCTTTAAAAAAAAAATAAACAAAGTTTATTTTTCCAAAGTTTCCAAGACGGTCTTTCCAGACCAACTGAGAACTCTGGTTCCCCTTGCAGGTTGAATACAGGTACCGCATTCAACCATGCAAGTCAATCAAGCCCAGCTTTCTAATCAGAATGTGATTAGTAAAATATTTTTTAAAAAGGTGGTAACATTTAAAAAACATTATGCAGTGATGTCACCATCAGGGGAACCATCCAGTTCCAGCAAAATGTAAAAAAATAAAGTTTATTATTATTATGAGCAAGTGCTAAAATTAATGCTGTGCCTTCCCAAAAATCCGACATGGAAAGAGTTAAAATACTAACATTTCAAATACCCAAAGGGTGTCTAGTTTTTTTAAAAAAAATGGTTTGATGGAGTATATTGGAGTGGCTGGGTTCAAATATAGGGCATAGGCACAGACTGACCAAAATGGGAAAAAAGCACACATTCCAAATGTGGCCTTCAGCCCCCAAACACCAGACAAACCCATGAATGGGGGGTATCGCTGTACTTGGGAGATGTTGCTGAACACATATTGGGGTGTTTGACAGTGACATATACCAGGGGTAGTAAATTTATACCTGAAGTACGTGTGTGAAAAAAAACCACAAAACGTTCCACCATAAATTTTGACAAAACTGGTGGTAAAATTAGAGCATGGAATAAGTTAAAAGACCAGCATTTAAAATACCCTGAGATGTCTAGTTTTCAAAAATATATGGATTCGATGGGGCAAATTGAACTGACCGGCTTCAAAGATGTCCCAAATAGGACATGGTGGCAGAAGGACCATATGTCAAAGCTCCAAGTTAAAAAATGTGCACTTCCCAAATGTGGGGTTTTACCTCCCAAACAACCCGACAAGCCCATGTATGTGGGGTATCACTGTACTCTGGAGATGCTGCTGAACACATATTGGGGTGTTTGAAAGTGACATATACCAAG
The DNA here is from genome assembly GCF_027358695.1 of Spea bombifrons. NCBI lineage: Eukaryota > Metazoa > Chordata > Amphibia > Anura > Pelobatidae > Spea > Spea bombifrons. The sequence goes on from NC_071087.1 coordinate 94,346,193, forward strand.
AGCTATAAATTCATACCTGAAGAACAAATTGTGTGAAAAAAAATACAATAAAAACTACCACAAACTTTGGCAAAGGCTGGTGGTAGAATTAGTGCATGGAAATAGTTACAATACCTGCATCGGAAATAGCTTGGGGTGTCAAGTCTTTAAAAACATATGGTAAATTGCATTGGCCGGCTTCAATACCACCTGGGGCAGAATGACCAGATTTGGAAAAAAAAATGGTTTTGAAATAGCAAAACTCTACTTGTACTTATTGCCCAATAACTTAAAAGCATTGGATATTTCTAAACTCAGGACAAATAGTTGAATCTATTTAGCAGATTTTTTATTAGCTTTTGCAGATTAATAAAAGATTTTTCAAATGAAAAATTGGAAAAAAGCACCTTCTCTCACTTTTTTCTTATTTTTTTTATAGGAAATTAGATGGTATGATCCAATGAAAGCCCTTCTTGTCCTGAAAAATAACAATATATAACTTGTGTGGGTTCACTAAGTGGGTGAGGAGAAAATTACATCTAAATATGAGCACCGCAAAAAAGCCTAAGGTCCCAAGGAGGACCGCCTTCTCATCACCAGTCAGGCCATGAGTGGTCTTATCACCATAACAACTGATGAAATAGTCCATCCTCTCTGGTTGCTATGGTAGTAAGTCCACTTTTCAGACTTTAAGCCTAACTTTTTGGGGTTTTTTCATACCGAACCCTTCCATAGGCCTTATATAACAGATTTTACCTGTTGACTTTGCTCTGTGCTCCTTCTCTTTCTCTCCACATGTGCCCCAGTTTCACAAGAGTCTGACCTTCTCCTCTTCTTCTTTTCTTTAGAGCTTTTCTTCCCACCAGTCATGACAGCGTAAAATGGAGAACTGTATGTTTGAATCTAGAACTGTATGCGGTATGGATACAGTGCAGACAATGAAATAAATGGTTACTGACAGCACCTGTAAACAGCCACATAAACACTTTATTCTCAAAGGTGTAACCAGGCAGATCCCAACTCACCTAACAGCTCTGCTATAACGTACTCCCTCGTAGGACCACAACAGCTGCAGCTGCTGACCAATCAGAGTCCTAGAAACGCAAACACGTTCTACGGCGCAGAGTTAAAAACATTCAGGGCAAACTGGACGCTGGCGCTGACAACGGCGTCATTATGTGAGAAGCCCGTAGACCTTCGTCCGTTTTGGTCTTCAGATAAAGCTCATCTGGCGTTGAACTCTGTAAATCGCGTTAGGGGCACGTTTACGTATGCTCCTCCGTAGACGGTATTGCCTCTAGCGTTTAGAACATAGCTCCAAACGTAACAGCGGTTGCTTAAAGCGTCGGGCGCGAGGACACGTATACGTAAAAGGTGAAGCTAAAGTAGACATGCCTTATGAGGGCGCATGCATGGTGACTCTTAGGAGTCTGGTTGTTATGCATGCATTAAAATGTTTTTATTTATATCTATTTTTTTGCAATCGTCTGTATTGTGAAATAAATGTCAGTATTTTTAATTTAGGTGTTTTAATTGCGTACATCCCTAATCATGGCCTAGCTTTTACCCATATATTTAAAGGGAACCACCATGAAGACGTTTTGGGGGGTGCATAGTCTCAGGAGGTCTTGCAGCTGATTAAGCAACATACTTGTCTTTAAATCTAAAATGAGTTAATAGATTATAACCTATAGTGTTCCTTTTTTATTGTTTTCTATAGCACCATCATATTCTATGGCTCTGTACAACGCGTAAACAGGACATACGTAGTATATAACATAATTGGACTTACAGAAACAATAGGAGACAAAGGGTCTGCTCAAAAAGCTTACAATCTATAGACCCAGTGCAGGAGGAATCCATTATGGGGGACTTTAGGTTAACACTCAAACTGCCGATGCATGCTACTTCTAAAGCTAGGGAAGATGTCCCTATTATAAGTCAACAACTGCACGGAAAGCCATGGTCCCCTCTTCTGTTCTGCTACTCTGAGAGGGTAAGGTGACCTCAGAGATGGAATTATTGCTGCACGAGACCAGATGGGTTCAGTAGAGAAGGGCTGTGCACCGTGAGAGAAAACGAATTGATAAACTTAACTTGTGAGTCCAGTGATAGCAGTCCAAGCAGTGAGCATTTTGGCTGCATAGTGCTTAATGCAATAGGTAAGAAAACTTTGAAGAAATCACTCTGATTTATACAGGGCCAGCCAAGAGCCACCACAATCAGACTCTGTTCCAGACCCTAAAGGTTCTAGAGTGGCTTCAGCTTGTGGTGCTTCCATCTGAGAAGACTTATCTGCCACCTCAGGAGTCTAAGCGACAGCCCCTTTCTTCTCAGCTGCCACTGCCACTCAGGAGGCTGATGGAGTTCCTGCAGCCTCACCAGGCTTTTTGTATGAGGAGCAGCAGAAGCTCACAGGGTTTGGACCTTCATGATATACAGTGAAGCCACCACTCTCACCTCAACAATAACTTTAGTAGATAGAACCCAAAAAATAGATAGCAGGGTCCTGTAGACATAGCAGGCTTCTCGCTAGACATAACAAGCCCAAAAAGTTCCAATTTTGATTAATCCATCCATCCATATAATGTTCCAGAACTCTTGAGAAGCTTCCAGATGCTTGTTGGCAAACTCTCTGGAAGTATTCAAGTTCTTCTACAGAGTTTTCTATTCTGCCATGCATTCCTGGTTTCTCAAGTATCCAACAGTAATTGAGTACCATGGTCTTTGAACACCTCACCCTAATAATAATAGGCTGAGTATACCAAGGAGGGTGCATGAAGCACAAGTACTTTGTCACAACTGAGGCTTGCATGCTTGATTACCTAGCACTTAAATATAATAGACACCTCATATGTACCAGTATTACTACAACCCACAAAAACATCTGACCAATCAATGTGAAAGAAAGTGCAACAATGCAGAACTGGTTTTTTTTCATAGAACTGCAAATTATCACAATAGCTTCCCATGGGGAGAATTTACACTTTGAAAAAGAGGTGGTGAGTGCCTCGAAACATTTGTATTGAGGTTCGCTCGTGTGAATAAAGCTGTGATAGTTTCACAAGACAACCTGTGCGTCTTTCTATCGTGATGTATATTTCAGTCAAGAGGGAACAGCGGCTATTACTGATGGATACAGATTCCAGTCCTTTGCATTATGACCCTAACCTGTGGAACTGCAAATTATTTTGGATGTCTTATAATGAATCGGACTTAATCTGAAGCAAACTGCCTGAATTTCTTTAAAAGCAATACAATCAACAACAAGGTTTAGATTTTTTCCTTATCAGTAACACTATAACATCACAAGTTCAAGAAGTACGCAAACTACAATCAGTGCAAAAAAATTTATTTGCGGCCAATTTAAACTTTAAGACAAGACAAATGTTCATTATGTCAGCATTCATTCCACAGCATTAGCTTCAATGTATTTATTGTACAGTGTAGTAAGAAAACACTATGTGTCTCAGGAATAGGGTTTTTTTCCCCCCCTTTAGCAGTAGAAAAAAAAATGATTTACACTATATTTAAAAGGAGCCTGCAGCACTCATTAACTTTGGCTGGTTCCGCGACAGACATGTATTTCTTGATCTGCGAATTGACGCCAAGGGACTTTGCTAACTGTACAGCATTTTCATCATCGCTGATCAGTGTACCAAGAGCCACCAGCAGACGGAAAGCCGCTTCAGGGTCTTCCACAACTTCCATAACCGTACTGATGGCTGATAAACATTGGGCCTTTCCCTCCAAGTCGTTAATTTTATGTAAACATATGGCGTAGTTAAGCAACAACGTGGCTAGAGCAGTGTGGATATTCTTATTGTTTACTGCTTTCAGTTCTATCGCTTTAGTGATTACGGTGTCTCTATGGGATATCATTAGTCGCGTTCCCGGATCGTAGGAGAAACTGTTACATAATGTCCGCAGGGCTAGAAGCTGGTTGGCTTGTCTGCCGCCGGGATGCATGAACTTGAAGAGGTAGTTGCTAAACTGACTGCCTTCTTTTTCACTGCAGAACATTTCATTCACAGTGCGATTCTTCATGGACAAACGAAGAACATCTAAGGCTGGAAATACAATATCTGAAAAGGAAGAATACGTACAACAGGTTTTAGACCGGGGGACAATATGTATAACTGACATACTACTTAATGTTTTTAAAAAAAAAACAAAAAAAAAAACACATTCTTCCGCAGACTCTCATTAAGATGATGAAGACATAAGGAGTCAGGGTGCACGGTAGAGGACTGCACTGGGAGGCGGGTTCTGCGGGACCCGCCAAAAAACTTGCGGGCGGTCTTGCTGGGGCTGCGGGCGGTCAGGCACTGTACCTGCGGGTCCCGGTAATCCCGCAAGGCTGCCTTCTTGCTGCTCCCTTACAGTGTCTCCTAGCTTGCTCCGCCCAGGAACAAAACAGTGTCACGTGATGTGACGTCACTTCCTGTGACTCCACCTTGTTCCCGGGCGGAGCAAGAGAAGAGACGCCGCGAGGGAACAACTCGAGGGCAGCCGCGCGGGAAATCAGGTAAGGAGGCGGGCATGATTGGCCACAAATGTGGCGGGAGCGGAACACCCACATTGCGGGAGCGGGATTAAAAAAGTAGTCCCGTGCAGGGCTCTAGTGCTCGGTCTAGTAGAACATATCCAAATGGCTAATACAGAGCTGCCTGAAAAGGACTGTTTATAGAAAAAGAAAACAGCACAATACTTTTTAAATCTTACATTTACCTATAGGCAATACCAAAAATGGTATTTATAGAGTGCCATGACATGAACATAGTTCATAGACAACATATATATCGTACCTTCTGGCCAATTAACGGCTCTCCACAAAGTGTCTAGTTGTTGCGCTGTGGCTACTTCTCCTGATGGATTAATCACCACAGATAGGAGTTTTTCAAGTCGCATTAAATCTTCTTCAGACATCTTATGTTGCTCAGGAGCAGAGTGGTTTAGTTCTTTCAGTTTACCTACGAAGGCACAGAAAACAAAGGTCTACATACCTATACTCACAGCATGTTGACATGTCAATTTATTTTAATCAGTTAATTTTGTTTACATGCATTTCTTGGAAGACAAAGGGCATTGGTAAGAGGCAATGATGCATGGAAGACTTTTGACTCTCTTCTGCAACAAATTTGTGTCAGCAGTCGCTTTTTATTCACTAGATTTAGTATTGTGTCCCTGAATTGCCACTATTTATTTAATAGCAAATGATTAACAGTGGCGCAGTTCAGTTTATTCCAATGTATACTGAGGCGTTCTTGTACTGCGTCTTCCCTTGACCCAACGGTCAGTAGCAGCCGCCCTTCGCGATCCCAGCATCCATAGCGATGCTGGATTGCGCATCATCGATGACATACCTGGTACATGCAGGTCTGTGGGTGACACCCAACCAGGAAGTACCAGGTACGTCACCGTTACGGAAGGGGTTAATGAGATAAATGATGCAATCAGATCAATACCTCGAGTGAAACCACTAAGGGTTGTACAACATGAATGTTACTTTACGCTAAAGCCGCAAGTTAAAAATAAATGAATGTTGTTGGCATTTAGGTGAAAATGCTTAATGTGCCACTGAATTGGATGCAAGTACAGTCACCAGACCATCACCTAATTAACTGTAAATGATTCTTTATAATCCTACTTTTATTCAATATATTTTATTAAATAGATGGATGTCCACCCAACCTTTGATACACTGGTGCCAGCACTCTTGACTGCATTAGCAGACATCCATTCTGGTGGAATACGAGGTGTGCGTAAAAGAAAAGGTACCAGTGTACCAGTTGTAGCCAGAGAGAGAGAGAGTAGCTTGTAAGGGGTTAAGGTAAGTCAACTAATTTAATTGATGGACAGTAAAGCAAACAGAACATTCTAGGGAATGACGCTTTAAAAATAGATAAATCATAGCAAAAAAAAAAAAATCATGGGTCCTCGGACGCTCACCTGAAATTTGAGATGGGTTTGCTTGATCAAAAGTGAGAGGGTCTTTCTTTGGGAAGTAAATATTTGGAGTCTGAGCAGCTAATGATCGATAGGCGTTCTGTCCTGCAGAGGATTGTAAAAGAAGTCAGAAAGTTAATGTGATGACCCGCTTGCTTAAAAGCAATCATGTTGTGATAGAGTATAAAATTGCACAGCAGAAGCAATTTTATGCTTTTTTCCCCCCACACTACGTGTGTGAAGTTAAACTGCATTTCAAATTGAAGTGTCAGTCTGCAATTACGATTTGCTGTTCCGGTGTAGCCTCAAGTAATGATGGCTCTGTGATTGCCAGGTGACAGGAACGTGCTTTTTTTTTTTTTTACCTGTAAATGGATCCGATGCTCCAGCTGAACGAGCAGACTGCATCCCTGAGCCAGGTACATAGCGGCTACCACCTGTAAGACAGATATTCCAGACAACCAGAGTATTAAAGCATTATACATTAAAGCAAATGCATCCACTGTAAGAATTGTAGTTTGTGGGCACTGAAGTGATATGAAGCTTTGCTGCAGACACTGAATAGTGTATTAAACATTTGTTAGTTCTAGAAGAGCTAATCTGTATTCTCCATGGACTCAATAGAGATACTTGGCTGCAAGGGTTCAACTCACTGACATCACCACTGATTACAATGGGCCAAGCTTAGAGAGTTTCTCTTCCAAGGGCCAAGTACACTTGTTAGAGGAGATACAAACAATCCCGCTACTTTAACTATTATACAGGTGCAGCCCTTTTCCTTCTTGAAGAACAACCTTGCAGAGGTCGTGCCTTTAACAGTAAAGTAACGTTGAGAGGGAACAGCGCTTGAGTTTGCAGATAGCAAATATTTTATTTTAACTACACACACACACTGTTTAATAAATGAATTCCATGGTGATCTGGAAGATTTATTTTGGCTACTCTGAGCTTTTGCTCTTTCTTGGTGATACGCTGTAACGCGGTGAACGATGGAAAATAAGAATCACGTGTATTGCTATTTCACTTGCATGTTCTCTTTGCGCAGAACGATCTCAGCGTGTCCCTGCCATCACGCGAGTTAAAGTATTTCCTCTCTGGATATCTAAAGGCAAACTAGATGCTTTCTGTTTTTAGAGAGCTTGCTGGAATACCTGTAAACGGGTCAGCTCCAGAAACCGGACCGGGTGAGCTTCCTGGGATGTAACGACCTCCACCTACAAAAGGATAAAAAGGTATTAGCCGTAAACAAACCTGGCCTTTTCTCTGAAACTGCAGCCACAAATATAGGTGGTTTTCCATTTATGTCAGAAGGGGAAAAGGCTGCAATACCGCTAAACTCGGTATTGTAGCACTAAATAAAACAATTTTTTATTTTTTTTTATATACTCACACCCTTAGCACGGTCATAATGAATCGGCTAAGTGCAGGGTTTAAGTTCAGCGGAACACATTTTGCCTGTCGGTATGCACTTGCAGTATACCCACTACTAGCCAACTTCAGTGTTGGCTTGCAGGATAGTTCCAGGAGTTCTAATGAACACCCCGTGTGCACGCTCAGAAAGAGCTCCCTTTGATTTCAACGGGAAAGCTTTCCTGGCGCTGAATGGGTATTTCAAGCAGATAAAAGTGGCATGAAACCCGGCGCTCTGTGGGGACATTGCACTACACCTTTGGAATGGCAGCTTCTCCATAAAGTACTATTTTAATACAGACTATGCATTCTTCATTGGGGAGGGGGGTTATTTGTGACACTAGACTGTCCCTTTATGTTTAGAATATTCCATAGTTATTACCATTGCTATTAGCTGTACACTCTCTCCAAAGTGATTAATTCTGGATATTATTACTGTGGAACAACAGAGCAAAAACGGGTCATTTAACATTTACCTGTGAACGGATCAGCAAAGCCAGTTTGCGGAGATGCTATTGTTTGTCCACTGGAGTTGTCAATGATAAATTTTGCTACTTGATCTAAGAACATGGGATTCAAATCATTCTTCTGCAGGAAATTGTATGCAACGAGCCAGGGGTCTTCTGTTACATTATATGGCAGCTTATAAGAAGGTCCACTTTCATTCACATCAATTGTGAATACGTAGTCATATTCCTTGAATAGAAAGTAGTTAAAGGGAAAATATTTAATAAATACAATGGCTACATAATATTGTTAATAAATGGCACTGCAGATGCCATTTTGTCCATGAACTCTAAACACTTTGTTGCTTCACAATACATCTACGTGGAACTTTTTATACAATGGACTTTGTAAACAACAAAAAAAGAATAGGATTAGGTGGACAAAGCATTCAACAGCGGAAGGAATGTTTAATTGTGGTATTGATTTTGCCAATGGAACAGATGCTGACAGAATAAAAGGCCTATTCGCTTCACAAAATACTTTCTGGTCCCATAAAGGAGATCACAAAATGCCTGCACACCTTTCCTTCAAACAGGACTCTCCCAGAGGTTTGCTGTGTTGCACCTGATGATCCGACTACATCCCCAATTTTCATCCAGCGTCCTTCACTAATGCTCCACTGGTAGGCCTCAACTTTGCCATCTACATTAATGAGCCGAGTCTGTCCATCTTTAGTACCTGGTAACGCAAAAAGAAAAAGTCATTAAGGCACAGATTAATAAAATGGGAAAAAGCAAAGAGGGAAATACACTGCAATTCAGAAACAGGAAGTTCTACTTACCGAGAGCTTCTTTTCCCTGTCAATCCCTGGTGACACAAGGATAGACTCCTCCTCCGTACCTGATAGGGCAGGACTCCAAACTTTAAAAGGGCCCTCCCCTCCTACTAACACCAGTGAATATCAAAGACCACACAGGCAAAGAAATCTGATGCAACAAAGTTTATTGAAAAGAAGGGAGGGAACAAAAATGTGTCACCAGGGATTGACAGGGAAAAGAAGCTCTCGGTAAGTAGAACTTCCTGTTTCCCTGCCATCCCAGGTGACACAAGGATAGATTTACCAAAGAAGAAGGGCGGGCAAACTAAGGAGACAAAACAGCCTCAAGGACCTTCCGACCGAAAAGAGAGTCCTCCTGAGCCATATGGTCGAGACGGTAATGCTGCACAAAAGCGTGGAGAGTCCGCCAAGTAGCCGCCTTGCAGATCTGGTCAGGCGAAAGGCAACATCTTTCAGCCCAGGAAGTGGAGACCGCCCTAGTAGAGTGGGCACGGATCCCCACAGGAGCAGGTTGGCCGGCTGCAGAATATGCCAAGTTGATGGTTGCAACAATCCACTTGGCGATGGAAGACTTGGAGATACTGATGCCCCTGTTGGGCCCTGAAGAGGCCACGAATAAACGAGAGGACTTACGCAGGGGTAGAGTCCGTTCCAAATAGATGGTGAGGCATCTCTTCAGATCCAGAGTGTGAAGAACTTCTTCTTCAGCCGAGCCAGGATCAGGAAAAAAAGGTAGGCAACACAATCTCCTGGTTCTTGTGGAAAGCCGACTGAACCTTGGGTGCAAATTCAGGTGGCAGAGAGAGAACCACCTTATCCGGGAAAAAACGGAGAAACGGTTCCTTCGTAGACAAAGCCTGGAGTTCACAAATCCGACGAGCGGAAGTAATGGCTACTAAGAAGGCCGTCTTCAGCGATAATAGATACAGGGAAACCAACTGAAGAGGCTCAAAAGGAGGTAATGTGAGTCTTCGAAGGACGAGATTCAGGTCCCACGGAACCATCCTGGTGACTGAACGAGGACGTATCCTGACGATGGCCTTGGCAAAACGTCTGATCACAGGCAGAGATATAAGCTCGAACCCGAGGAGAGCACTGATGGCAGAAATCTGTACCCGGATCGTAGAAGGCTGAAGGCCACAGTCGAATCCTTCCTGGAGGAAATCCAGAATAGAGGCAGAGGAACAGGAAGTTGGCGAAATCCCCTTGGAACCACACCAACTGTGAAATCTCTTCCAGATCTTAATGTATCGCAGAGAGGTAACCTTCTTTCTACTCTGCAGAAGAGTCTCAGCCACATGACAAGAAAAACCTTGCGCTCTCAGCAGTCCGCGTTCAATCTCCAGGCCGTCAGGTGGAACACGGCAGGGTTTGGGTGTAGGAATGGACCCTGATGTAGAAGGTCTTTCCAAGCTGGGAGCTTCAGAGGGGGAGAGAGACCTAGAGCGATCAAGTCGGAATACCAGACTCGCTTCGGCCAGTCTGGTGCTATCAGGATCACAGAGGCGTGGTCCTTCTTGATCTTCTGCAGGACCCTGGAGATTAGGGCAAACGGAGGGAAAACGTATGCGAGACGGAAATCCCATTCCTGTGAGAAGGCATCTATTGCCAAGGGATGATCCTGAGGCCTGAGGGAAAAGAAGACCGGAACCTGAGCATTGTCTCTGGAAGCCATTAGGTCGATCTCGGGCAAGCCCCACCTTTGGACGATTAGATTGAAGGCTCACGGATGCAGAGCCCACTCGCCGCTTAGCACAGGAGTTCTGCTCAGGAAATCTGCTTGAGAATTCAAAGTTCCTCTGAGGTGAACGGCGGACAGAGTCATGTGATGGGCCTCTGCCCAAAAGGAAATCCTGAGCGATATACGGAGAAGTTGAGGACTTCTTGTGCCCCCTTGTCTGTTGACATAGGCTACCACTGCTTGATTGTCGGAACGAAGCAAAATGTCCTTGCCGGCGAGCAGATGCTCCCAGTGATGCAGAGCTTTTTCTACTGCAAGTAACTCCAGACAGTTTGAGGGAAGAAGTGTTGTAGCTGGAGACCAGAGACCCTGCACAAACAGGTCTTGATACGTAGCTCCCCATCCCTTGATGCTGGCGTCGGTGGTGAGAAGTACCTTGGAGACAAGAGACCATCTTTTCCCGGCTGCAAGGACGTTCCGTTGGAGCCACCAGGAGAGGGAAGCTCTGACCTGCGGAGGAAGACAGACACGCCTGTCCAGAGCCAAGGGGGTGTCTTCTAGATGGTTGAGGACAAATCTCTGAAGTATTCTCATGTGGGCCAGAGCCCAGGGCACTGCATAATTTGCGGAGACCATCTTGCCCAGCAGGGACATACATAACCGTAAGGGGCTGCGGTGCGCAGAGCGAATTCTGCGTACTAGGAATCGAATCCCCTCTATTCTGGCAGTCGGAAGGAAAGCCTTCCCGGAGCAGGAATCCAGGCGAAGACCCAGGAACACTAGATGTTGAGAGGGAATGGTGCAGGATTTGTCCCAGTTCAGAATCCAGCCGAGACTTTGTAATGTGTTGACCACCGTGGAAAGATGAACCCGAAGAATCTGCGCCGACCGGGCATGGATAAGCCAATCGTCCAGATAAGGAATGACTTAGATACCCTGAACACGGAGATGGGCCGCCACGACTGCCAAGAGTTTTGTGAAAACTCTTGGTGCTGCTGACAAACCGAATGGCAGGGCTTGAAACTGGAAATGCTGGACAGTTGAACCCCGAGGAATCGCCACTCTCAGGAAACGTTGATGAGACGGATGGATGGGAACGTGGAAATATGCATCCTTTAGGTCTAATGAAGCCATGAAGTCGTTGAGGCATAAGGTGTCGAGGGTGGATCTCACTGTTTCCATCTTGAACCTGATGAACTGGAGGTGACGGTTCAAAAAACGCAAGTCTATGATTAAGCGAAGGCCACCCGGTTTCTTGGGGACCAGAAAAACCGGAGAATAAACCCCCTGGCCTTGTTCTGGCCAAGGAACAGGAACCAGGACAATGATGTCTGTCAACTGATGAATGGTGGAAAACAGGACCGACCGCTTCACCTGGTCTGGAGGAAGGTGGGAGATCAAAAAATGGTCCGAAGGTCTGGTCCGGAATTGAAGTTGATAGCCGTGCGATACAACGGCTCTCACCCAGGGGTCTCGGGTGAGTGAGAACCAACTGTCGGTGAAAAAACGAAGTCTTCCTCCCACCGGAATGGAGAAGGCGTCATGCAGCGTTCTTGGGGTCTTGAAACGCTTTGGGGAAGGCGATCCTGTCAAATCTCCCCCTTCCCCGAGGGAATCTGCCTCGAAAGTTTTGCTCTCTAGACGAGGGGTTGAATCTAGAACTATGGCCTCTAGATTGTCCCGGGAAAAAAGGCCGAAAGGACTGCCGTCTTTTCGAAGGAGGCTTTCGCTGAGGCATCCAATGCTTGTCCCCTGTGGTCTTCTCCAAAAGGGACTCCAGCTCTTCCCCAAATAAAGTCTTGCCCTTAAAAGGGATATTAAGAAGCCTGTTCTTAGAGGCATTATCCGCCGCCCAGGCCTTAAGCCACAAGGCTCTTCTAGCTGCCACCGAAAGCGCCGAAGCTCTGGCTGTCATTCTGATGTTTTCGATTGAAGCATCACAGAGAAAATCCACGGCCAATCTCACGGCAGCAACATTCTTGAGGATAGTCTCCCTGGAGGTTTTGGCAGCAATATCCTCTTCGATCTGGGAGAGCCAAATCTTGACAGCTCTGGAAACTGAGGCAGAAGCAATTCCAGGTTTAAAGGCCGCAGCCGAAGCCTCGAAAGATTTCTTAACTGCAGCTTCGGCTTTCTTTTCCATGTGGTCAGAAAAATGAGAGCCATCCTCAAGGGGCAGAGTAGTCTTTCTGGAGACCTTCATAACAGCAGTATCCACCAGCGGGGTAGCGCAAAAATCAGCAAAGTTCTCATCAAAGGGAAACATGCGTTTAACCCGTCTGGACATGTTAACCCTCCTTTCCGGGTGGTTCCATTCCTGCTCGATAACGTCAGAAAGTGCAGGATGAACAGGGAACGAGGCAGACTGCTTGGAGAAGCTGGCACCAAAGAAAGAGTCATTTTTCTGGGTGGAGGCCTCCTCCAAATGCATAGCTGACCTCACAGCAGAAATCAAAGTCTCAATTTCCTCCACCGGGAACAAAAAAGAACTTTCCTCCCGGATCTCTCCTTCCTCTGAGGAACCTTCCTCTACCTCAGGATAATCAAACTCAGAGTCTGAGAACAAAGGCTGACGCCCCAGGAGAGCAGGGTCTTGTACCGCGGGAAGGTGATGATAGGCAGGAACAGGAACAGGAACCGTCTGACGGAAGGCAGAGAAGGTAGACTGCATCTCCTCTTTAAGCCAGACCAAAAATTCCCTACCCCCAGACGGCTCAGAATCCGCTACAGATCTCAGGCAAGCGGAGCAGAGTTTCTTCCTTGAATCCTGCAAAGCCTTGTGACACCCGGAGCATTGGGCATGTTTAGACTTCATAACAGCTTTCTTGGGCTTGTCCTCAACAGAGGGCGGCTCAGAATTATCAGGGGCCGACATGATGAAAGATGCAACAGCACCTGACCAAAAGAAGCAGCAGGAACACACACAGCATTCAAATAGCTTACCTTCCATATATACAGTGAAAAAGGAGCTGAAATTAGGCTGGAATCTGCAACAGCAGAGAGTTTGGCGCCAAATTTTCAAATTCTGACCAAAACGAGGCTTGGAATGCACAACCAGAAGTGCAGAAGCCCAATCGGAAGACAGCAGACACCATATTGGCCGAAGCCAGTAAGCCGCAACAGCGGCATCTAGTGGCTGAAACACAGACCGGCAGGCGTCCCCGGCTATAGGAGGTGCTGGCAACCTGCTGGCATCTCCGTACACACGGCCGGTGGAGCTGCCGCTAACCGCCAGGACGGCGGCCAGGATCACCTGCCGGGACGCCGGTACAGCCGAACACCGCCGGGGTGCCGGCACCGCCGCGATCACCGTGACGACGGCGCCGCCGGGGGCCGCGATAACCACCGGGACGACGGAGCCACCGCGGCCGCGAACACCTCCGAGACGACGCCGCCGCCGCGGCCGCGAACACCGCCGGGACGACGGCGCCGCCGCCGCGAACACCGCCGGGACGACGGCGCCGCCGCCGCGAACACCGCCGGGACGACGGCGCCGCCGCCGCGAACACCGCCGGGACGACGGCGCCGCCGCCGCGGCCGCGAACACCGCCGGGACGACGGTGCCGCCGCGGCCGAGATCATCGCCGGAACAAGCGCTGGGCGACGCAGCACCAGCCATCAGGCTGAGGTGCAAGGTATCCCCCAGGAATGGGGGCTTAGCCCGGGGAAACGGCTCAACCTAGAGCCTAGAAAATAATAAAAAGGTAGACGAGTCCCCTACCTGGTAGGGCAGGAAAAAACACTGGTGTTAGTAGGAGGGGAGGGCCCTTTTAAAGTTTGGAGTCCTGCCCTATCAGGTACGGAGGAGGAGTCTATCCTTGTGTTACCTGGGATGGCAGGGAAAAACATATACTAGATGAGGAATTACCAGGTTCAGTCAGATGTTCTTTTCCAGGAAGCTCCTCTATCTTAATGTCACCAAGATCTCCTGTTTTAGGATCAATTGTGGCTTGGGAGAGTTCATCTTCAAACACTTGTATTTCCTCTGGGCTGGCTGTGCGGTCTAGGGACTCTGTAAATACTCGGATTATGCCGTCACTTTAAAAAAAATGAAACGTATAAAAAATTACTGATTTACAATTACAGGTGAAACAATTCTTTTTAAAGTACTCATTTACACGTGTAGTGACACAATAGCAGATCTTGCTAAAAACACATTCTAAATATCAGCAACATAGCGTCACACACAGTCACCATAACACTCAACATGGATGGCAATGTAAGGCACCAATTGCCAAAAATTAGTTTAAGAATGTCCCAGTATTTTTTAAATAATGGATACCTTGCCCCGATAACAACGTCTCCATTATCCAGGATGCAGCAGCACCACACTGACTGGGCAGGGAGACGGATTGTCTGAAAACACTCTCCTTTCCTCCAGATCCGAACTGATCTGTCTTCTCCTGTAGTCACAAAATCTGGACAGAAGGATTACAGAGGATCAACAACAAAGCGGCGGGACACAAAAGTGGTAAAAATGGTAAATGTTTTATGGGTTTCGTGCATATTGCTTACTATTTCCTCTCACTTGCAACAGAAACCATTTACCTTTATGCCATGGTTCGGAAATATGAACTAAAAAAGCAAACCCAAAATGCTATCGACATTAGGGGGTACCCATGACGTTCAAGTCTTAATCTGCATAGTTTCAGACAAGTTAAAAGAACATTCACACATAATATGTTTCTAAATATGTATCTTCAACAAACAAACCGTCAACTGCCTTTGAGGCGTCTGCTCACACTTAATGCGGCTGTAAAAAGTGAGCAAGAGTAACTATCTCCCAACCCAAAAAATTACGTTTTTAAAACCCCATGTAGCAAGAACACATAAAATATCTGTTTACCTTGTGAATTTGGAAAGATACATATGCTATATATGTAATTCGTATGACCATAATAGACTTGTAGGCACTCCCCGGAGATTAACCATCGTCTAATGGTGGCATCGTTGGCACAGGAAAGGAACTCAGTGTCGCTTAGAATGGCCAGTCCTCTGACACAGTCTTCATGCCCTTAATATCACATTAAAAAAAGGTTATGCCTTAAAAGTATAAACCAATACATATCTAAATCATCTGCATCTAAGCTCCCTTACAGGCAAGATCCTTCTGCCATGGGAGAAAACCATAAAGGCCAGCCAGATGCTGTCACTAAAAATTTACATCTGGGGAGGTATAAACCAGGTATTCCAATACATCCAAAAATAACTTCGAAAGCGGAAAGACTATAAAGAGTTTACATACCAAGGAATGTATTTTCACACCTCCCTGCTTTCCACAGCTTAATAGATTTGTCAGCTGATCCGGTCAACATCAGACCCTGCTCTGGTAAAATCTTCACTGCCCAGACAGCAGCGGTATGACCCTACAGCATAAATACATAAAAAAAATAAATCCCACACAATAAAGTCACCTATGCAGCTTTCAGCAAATTTGATACAAATTACAATCAAATGATTAAAACTGTTACTTTGTTTTGTTTTTTTGTCAAATCTCACCAAGGGTAGAATAACCATTGCAAATTCCATTCCACTGTATACACATAAGGCAGATATATATATATATATATATATATATATATATCCCTTATTTCACATTAATAAAGACCATTAAATAGTTTACCAAGTATAGGTTTGCCTTAAATTACTGCTTTAGCGAGACACAAGGCAGGCGGATAGCATTTGTCTAAGCCATTGGAAACCTGTTAAGCCTGCCCACCCTAATTAATTTATATTTATATATATATTTATATTTATATATATAAGCAATATTTTAAGTGTCAAAATTACAATACACGATTAGCCCATGTCATGGCAACAATCAGCAATATGGAGCAAGTTCACTGAATACCATATTCCCGAGCGGAGCCCTACCTGTAAGGTCATCATGCACTTCTCATTGAGCCAGACCTTTCCAGTCGTGTCCCACGATCCACTCAGCAATGTGCCAAACTTTCCGGAAGAAAGACTACAAACTGCAAGATAACAACAAAATGGAAACAAAATAGCTATTACAGAGGAAAAGCGGTAATGGCGCTCACGGCCTTAACTTTATGAAGTGGAGCATTAAGTGCAAAAAATCAACTTTCACAAAGAGGATATGTTTTGAATAATTCTATTTCAATGCGGAGCAATCAAGAAGGACTATTCTCCATTGGACATAAATCTACCTATAGCAGTATTTTACTACAATGTGTGAAGTTAGCCAATCAAAAGGGGACAGCTAAACACTTTTTCTCTGCTGACTGAAGTTTTGGTTTCTGTTGGCTTTTGTGATATTTTATAGAATGTAACCCCAACAGAAAGGGTAGAGAAAATGCAAACACACTTAAACATAGCGAAACCTACCTGTGTTCTTGTGGCCTTTCAACACATAGAGAGGATTCACACTATCCAGACTAAATACACAGATGTTGTGATCGTTCCCCCCTGTAGCGATCAATCCCCGTGGGTAGATTTCACTCGGAGGTATGATGCACACACAGGAGACAAAGTTGGTGTGTCCACTCATGCGGTGTATTTCGTTGAAACCCCTGTGAGGGCTAAATGGGTAAAGATAACTATTAGGTTAACTATACACGTCACAATACAGCCAAATAAGATGACCACACCAGAACATGGCTCAAAGTCTGTTACCGGTTACCTGAAAATCTAAAGGCTTAATACTAAGCTCTGTCACTTTGATTTAACTGTGCCAATCTAAATTATGGGCTAAACCCTCATAAAGCAGTACTTTACTAACAGTAAATATTATCAATTTTGACAGCCCGCGAGCCTAATTAGGAAAGTACTATATGTAATAAGACAACAGGTAAACATGTTCCTCAAGGGTTCTCGAGCAACGTTCTAATCAGTGAAACTTCTATTGCCTTCGTCATCTAGATCCTCACACCAAAAGCCAAGCATAGCGGAGCCAGTGTCATGGTCTGGGGATGACATGACACATGTACATGGATAACCGGTCATTGTCGAAGGAACCACAAACTCTGCTTTTGTATTCCACACGACATTGTAAGATCATCAGTTTGTAAGTTAATGTGGAACTAGGTCACACAGAAAGACAATGATGAGAAATACTCACGTAAGTACGCATCACCATGGTCAAAGAATACAAAGGTTTAGGCATGGCTTAGTCCAGGGCTCGACAAATCCCAGGCGCCAGGTCGCCATGGCGACAGAGAATTTTGTCCTGGCGCCTAGGTTTTGTCAGCCTCTTACATCCAGAAAAAATTGTGGATGTAAGAGGCTGAGTCACCACACGGGGGTGCTGCTGCTGCTGTCTGCCCAGGAGTCTGGGCAGACAGCACAGCCACTCCGAGCCCGCCCCCGAGTCTGAGATCACTCCCACAGAGTGAGCATGTAGGCTGCAAAACCAGCAATCGCGTTTTCAGCTGCCACAGGCAGCTTCAGGGAAGGAGGTTGTGTGTTGATTGGGTCCCCACACAAGTGTGGGGACCTGACACAACACCCCCCTGCTGCCTGATCCCTCCATGAGAGCGACAGTGCAGCGTTAACCCCTTCAATGCCGCGATTGCGGCATTTAGGGGTTAATTCCCGTTTTGTATGGGGCTCTGCTGCTGGTGGTCTGCCTGGAAGCCCAGGCAGACCAGCAACAGCAAAAACGAGCCCCCACAAGCCCTTTGATGATTCCTGTAGGCATGAAAGCCTACAGCAGTCATCAGAGACTCCCCCCTGCAATGGCTGTTCTATAGACCAGCAATTGAGTCCCAGCTGCCAGAGGCAGCTTCAGTGACAGGGGGAGAGGGTTCTTTGGTCTCCCCATGAGTGTGGAGACCAGCCCCAACACCCCCCTGCTGCCTGATCGCTCCCTGGGAGCGACAGTGCAGCGTTAACCCCTTCAATGCCACAATTGTGTATGACACATTCGTGGCATTGCAGGGGTTAACATTTGTCCCCACAAGCTTGTGGGGACTAAATATCAGTCAATGCTGTGCTCCAATGGAACATCAGCATTGAAAGGGTTAAAAAAATAATAATAATTAAAATGAAAGTCCAGGATGCTTCCAGGTCAAATGCTGTGAGTTTAGTAAGTAGGCTGATGATGATCAGATCACTCCTAACCAACTGTTAGTTTAAAAAAATCTTGGCTCCTAACTTTTTTACCTGGCGCCTAGAGTCACAACAAATTTGTCAAGCCCTGGCTTAGTCAAAGTACAGACCTACAGCTCAATAGGTTAAAGCAGTTCTGCGTGGAAGAACGGGCCAAACTTTCTCCATAGGACCATGAGAGACTGATCATTAACTACACCAACTGCCTGAATGCAGTCACTGCTTTGAATTATGATGTAAGCATAAATGTGCTTGAGGGAATAATTATTTTCTCAATAAAGGACAAATATCTAAATTATGTGTTCTTTCTTCTCTCAGGTTCACAGTTATCCAAGGTATGCAATCACACAGAAAAAAAATCAGAGGTGGCAAATACTTTTTCGAGTTTAGGGTTTAACAGAAATAGCAAAAATGCTCAGACTACTTATGTCCTAACAAGATTATGCTTTGGAAATTTGGGGAAAAATGTCCTTATTAACTAATGGAACGGTCCAATCAGCAGGAACATTCACACGGATGTTATGGTGACAACACCACTTGGCAAATGGAAAAAGGATTCTGATGAACTGTGGAAACCGTCAGATCTAATAAGCAGTATCCACAATAACAAAGAAAGATGACTTGCCCGTCTTGCCCAAAACGCCCATGCCATCTCAAGAGCCCACATTAAGAATAGAGACAAGAAGCCATACACATCAATTATAAATAGAGCCTGGTGGCAGCATTCATGAGCACTCCCATCGAGAGACAAAACAATGGAACTCATTTCATATATTATTAAGAAAACAAGCAAGTGCTTGGACTAATATATATATATGGACATTCTGTACCCGAATGTGAAAATATAGAGCGCTGTACATTATAACGCCAGCCTGCATAAGAAATTCTGACATATGATCACATGGGGAGTCATCATGACCAGCTTCCAGCTATACTGTTACAAAGGATAGTGATCACATCCATGCTAATATAGAAGAAGGGGGCAGAAATAACTATATTATACATTTTTTGCTGGATTTGGTAACATTATTACGACCTGCTCTTGATAGGTTGCAAACTATTAGGAGGTCTAGGTGAACTGAGTATAGACAAGGAGCAGCTTGGACAAGGAAGAGTGCAGCAAGAGTCACATATGGATATAGAAGTCAGCAGACATTTCCAGACTGGGAGAACAGGTGGATTCTATGCAGAATGCAGGTGGTGGGCTGTTAAAGGGACAGACTGTATGCTTCTGTGAACAAGTGGGTTCTATAGCCAGTGTTACAAGCTAGAATATACCGTATTTGCTTGAATATAAGACAAGGTTTTTTTCAGAGCGAATGCTCTGAGAAATACCCCTTGTCTTATAATCAAGGTCATCTTCTAATCAGACCTCAAATGACTATGAGACTAAGATCCAGATCCCCCGCAGCGCTCCTCGATCCTCCTGTCTGGTAACCTCAGCTGCTGCCGGCACTTACACCGGGTGTCTATCACCGAGCGCCGGCGAAAGTGCCGGCAGCAGCAGAGGCTGTGTACGCGCGTCGCGCATACCTTCCCCGGCTGCCAGAGAGGAGAATTCCCCGCAGCGCTGCGGGGAATTCTCTTTTCTCCCAGCCGGCGAACGTCCGTTCGATGAACGCAGACAACACCAGGGGTTGGGGGGGGGGGAGTGTTGTATGGGTGTCATAAGGATTTTCTGGAGGCAGAGTGCCCCATATGCCTTTTAACCCCTGTATGCCACTCTGCCTCCAGAAATGCCTTATACCCTCTATATGCCACTCTGTCTCATGATATGTATTTTAACCCCCTATATGACAGAGTATAAGGCATATCAGGGAGGCAGAGTGGCATAGAGGGGGTTAAAAGGCATATCAAAGAGGCAGAGTGGCATATAGGGGGGTATAAGGCATATCAGGGAGGTAGAGTGGCATATTGGGGGGTATAAGGAATATCAGGGAGGTAGAGTGGCATATTGGGGGGTATAAGGCATATCAGGGAGGTAGAGTGGCATATAGGAGGGTATAAGGCATAGAGAGGCATATAGGGGATATAAGGCATATCAGAGAGGCAGAGTGGCAAGCCTGGGGGCACATGTGTATAACTGGGGGGCATGTTGGCAAATAAATACAAAAATATATATTTTTCTCAATCATAGCTTTTATTAAATATGAAAAAATAGTTTACATGAATGAAGAAAAACTATTTCCCTATAGAGTCGTCTTATATTGAGGCGTTTTCTTTTCCCCCTAAATATTCAGATTTTGGGGGGGTCGTTTTATAATCGAGTGATAGGCCAGAGTTGGATAAACCAACATATAAAACACGTTGCAGCTGTCAATGACCCCCTTGGTTATTGAGCAGTGAGACACTGGTAGATTAATACTATTCCTGAGTAATTTGGGTTAGGGGTCGAGAATACATTGCCCACCCCTTTCATAATACATCTCTATCAGTGACGACTTTTGTGCTACTTAATGGCACATCTTCTAGTTGTGCGCTTAGAGAAGTACCTTAATGGAGGGATGTAGGAGTCTATAGATCCTGATAAAGGTGCTTCTCTAGAAGACGCACCTGTTTCACGCCACCGGTCCCCTCTCTAGACAGCGAGGTCCGAACAACACGAACCGCTCTTACCTGTCCGGTGCCCAGAGGCGCGCGCTCCTGTCACGTGACACCGACACGAACCCATCTCCCGAAGGTATCGGGCAACGTACGAGCCCCCTGACATCCTGTTCGTGTCCAGGGATGGAACAGCGCAGCCGGTAACAACCGTCACCTACTGCACCGTCCTGCGCCATGACACAGCAACCAGCCGCTAAGCGACGGAAGTGATGCGACGGAAGGCAAAGCCCACGGACCACAGGAAGTGACGGAACTGTCTGTCCTCCCTGCGAGAGAGAATAAAGTAGTCTCGCTTCCGGGTTTACTGGCGTAAACTCCCGACAATGTCATATCCAGAACAGTAATCCCAATAGCGAATATAGTGGTTTCCACCGTGTAAACTTTTACATGTCACTAGAGGCCTTCCACAAACACTGCAGTATGGTGACGGGTGTTATCTGCGTCACGTAACCTGTTATTTCGAAACAAGCTGCTTAGCAAACATCCCAATGAATGTAAAATCCTTCATTCCGTCCAATTGGCCAGTATCTGACAGACCCCCGGCGTTTCACCGTCCGTGCGTGATGTCATTGCTGCCTCCGGCCCTGTCCAATCGGCTTACATGTATTAACAGTTCCCTAGCGTTCAATTGACACATGGAAAGCTGAGCTGTCGGTTGGGTGATGTAAGCACGTGACCAGGCGTTGCTAAGAGACCGATAGAACTAAGGAAGCGGAGGAACCTGGAGGTGGCTGAAGGTGGTATGTGATGTGTTTATAGCATTCGAAATAATACATCGATAGAAAATGACAGGCGACGTGTATGTAGTTGATACTTGTGTCTTAAAGGCGTACAAGGGTAAACCCTTTTACTTGGAAAGGTCTCCTGGGAGCTGTAGAATTTGACGTTAGGGCACCTCCAGAACTGCTGGGATGAAACTTTGGGACCAGGAAAGTCTCCAAGGTCTCAGAGGGCAATATCCTTCTGATAAGGAGATAAAATCACATTTAAATCGGTCCTGTGTAGAATGTTCCAGCACTGCTCCATATAGCAATCACCGGAAATGTCCTCTCCACTGATCCAATTTAGATCCTTTGAACATGTGGAAAAAGCAATAAAGAAACGGTTGTGTGCGTATCCAGTAAAAAGTGCTTTATTAAACTAATACACAGATCTGTGAGTCGGAAGCGTGTTGGCATGTTAGTGGTCAGCTTGGGATCTGTTTGCAGTAGAATTGACCTATTTGTGTTTCTCTGAGTTTATTTTAGTAATGGGAAAGGGAGACTGCTCCTTAAATTGTGTCCAGTGTGACAGTTTGCAAGTGCTGCTGTGATCGTATAAGACTGCTTATAATAGAACTTCCTTATTTACCTAAAATTGGCTCATTTGTATAATTGTAATGTTTCTCCACAGATTGATCAGTAGACATAATGAGCAACCAGCGGCCCCCTTCTGCTCGCCCTAGCTCAAGGAGCGGGGTCGGCTCTATACCGAACAGGCCTCCAAGTGGAATCCGTCCTCTCCCCACCGCAAGTAGGATGGCAACTGGAGTGAGTATCCATAGTTGCTGAAAATTTAATGTTATCAAAGTCTTTCTTATTGTAGGTACTTTATTGCTTACTTACTTTGGTTAGTGGTAGTAGCGTCAGTAATTTGCTTTTCCTTTCCCTTAGGTGCTGCCCACTACTGCCAGGCCTGGGACACGCGGTGGTCCGGTTGCTGCAGGTGTTCTGTCTGCTCAGATAAAGGTAGCAGATCGCCCCGTTACCCAGCAAGGCTTGAGTGGAATGAAAACTGGAATGAAAGGTAGTTGACTGCTCCAGCATTACCACCTTTTTTTTTTTGCTGACACTTTGTCCCTCCTGTTACATTAACATTTCACTATAATTTCCTCTCTTCTTTCCTCTGCCCCTTCGCTATAAATGAAACCAATGCACGAATCACTGATCTGCAAGAGAATGCAGCGTGTAAAGATTATATTGCTGAAAACACTGTCACTAAAAGCAGACACGTTTTAGCTTTATTTCAGATCTAATAAGAATGCAAAATATGACCCAGTTTAAAAATACTTTGAATAGATGACTTCTTATAGTAGATGTAATCCACTGTGCTGTTACGATCACCTATCTTTTTGCAAAGGTCTTAGTGACGGTTAGACAAAAATTATTTGGGTGCCATAACTAAAAAGTGGTCTTGTGACCATGGTAACCAAATGAAGAGTCCAGTGGTTGATTGTTGGTGATAAGATCACTTTTGCACCACAATTTCTTTTTATATAAGGCTAGGTTTCCACTTGGGTTTTTTTTTTTGCAAAAACGCCCATAATAACGCCAATTCAGCTACACAGCGTTTTATTAGTGAAAAAACGCTGCGGCCAGATGTTAGCTGTTCTTCAATAGGAAATCGCACAATGCCATATCCACTTGGCGTTTTTCTGTTTGGCGTTTTTTCAGTCCTCTGTGGCATTTTACTGCTTTTTTGGGCTCTGTGGCAGTTTTTCAAAATCGCAGCACATTGACACTGGCATTTTTTGCAAGGAAATCTTGGCGTTTTTCTCCAATAGAAGTCTATGGGAGAGAAAAAAAACGCCATGAAAACGCCATGTGGGTTTTGCCTTGGTGTTTTTTATGGCGTTTTTCCACAGTTACAATGCAGAGGATGGACCCAGTATCTGTGTGTCTTACGAGAAATAGGCTGGAAACAAACAGTTTCACACAAAACAAAGTTCATATTGAATTTTACACCATTTGGAACAAACATGCCATTACAAACAAACAAACCCGACGCATTAACTGGATCCTGCGTGCCAAAAGCAACAGCAAACATTTGCACCATCATTTGGGGCCAATCTTCCTAGAGGAGCAGACATTCGGAATAAAGCATGCCTTACAAACCACAGAAAAGAGAAAAAAGGGTCCGCCGGGGCATGTTTAAGTAGAACTCTACCAAGTAAATGACATCAGGAGGGGGCAGATACTTGCCATTTATCCTAATCCCTTTTAGCTGGGTGAAAATTCTAACTGGTCAAAAAAAGCAATTTCCACAGAAAGGCTAAAACGCCAGAAAAAACGCCAAAACGCAGGAGAATGCAGTGGCAGTTCTCTTGGCGTTTTTCATCAAGAAAATAACCCAAGACAAAAACCCAAGTGGAAACCTAGCCTTAAACTGCCCTTATGTCAATCTTGCCTTGAGGTTTGTTTTAAAGGAGACATTGTATCGTCAAGAAACCCTTCACAGGCCTGATTTTATTAATATTTTTGGAGGTGTATAAAAACTAAAAAGGATACATTTTTCATGTATTTTGTTAAATGTGAAACATTGCTTAATTTTGTGAATATTCCATATGAGTTTTACAGTCTGTATTCTAAATGTTTTTCTCTGGTATTATTTCCAGGTCCCCAAAGACAGATTTTGGATAAATCCTATTTCCTTGGCCTTCTTCGGTATGTTTATGAAAACTAGTACTCGAATACATAAATATGGTTTGACCTTGTTAGTGCTTTCATCACTATAGCGATGAATCAGTTGGCTTGCAAGACCATAGTTTTTTACAATATTATTGAAATAGTTTCAGTAGTCAAAAGTGCCACTTGACACAGTGTATGTTCAGTTCTGTTGTATCTTCTCAACTTCATTGTTAATCACAATGAATAACCAGAAAGATAGTGAGGAAAAACACATGATTGTTTAATAGACTAATTGAGTGGGTTTACATCTGTAGTTTATTCACATATGTATGTAATATGGTCTCAGTAATTGTTCTATATTTGCGTCATCTATTCCTGATTGCTTTTGTTAATTGCTTTTTGAATGTGTGTGTATTCCAGGAGCAAAGTCAGTGAGCTTACTGCAGAAATGAGCAAACTGAAAAAAGAGATTGACACATATAACCAGGAAAACTCTGTATATCTTTCCTACGAGAAAAGGTAAATCACGTATTTTATGCAATATGTTTATTTGATCGTTTTACACGTGATTACAAAATGTGGAAAGAACCCCCGCTGCACTGTGGTGATGAGATATGGTAGCTTTTGGATTTGTGCCTTTAGATTGCTTTTTCTATCTTTTGAATATTATTCACACCCAAAGAATCCCCTGGATCTATTACATTCTTAAAACAACATTGTGAAGTGTTCTTAGTCTCATATTGTCATTTTGGCTGTCCTTTAAAATTCACCAAAAAACTGTGACAGCTTTACTCAACTGAGCAAGGTGTATTTTCACAGTACCTAGAGCCAATGGGAAAAACATTAAAATAACATTGAAAAGCAAGCCAGGCTTGCCACACCAATATGGCACTGTGGCCCATGATATGCCTTTTAACCCTCTATATGCCACTGTGCCCCATGGTATGCCTTTTGACCCCCTATGTGCCACTCTGCCTCCAGAAATGCCTTATACCCCTATATCCCATTCTGGCATTTAGGGGGTTAAAATGCATATTATGGGGCAGAGTGGCATATAGGGAGGTATAAGGCATTCCAGGAGGCAGAGTGGCATTAAGGGAGTTAAAAGGCATTGTATAGAGCACTCTGCCTCCAGAAATGCCTTATACCCCTATATGCCACTCTGGCATTTAGGGGGTTAAAAGGCATATTATGGGGCAGAGTGGCATATAGGGAGGTATAAGGCATTTCAGGAGGCAGAGTGCACTATTAAATGCCCCCTTAACGCCACTCTGCCTCCTGAAATGCCTTATACCTCCCTATATGCCACTCTGCCCCATAATATGCCTTTTAACCCCCTAAGTGCCAGAGTGGCATATAGGGGTATAAGGCATTCCAGAAATGCCCTACACACACACACACACACACACACACACACACACACACACACACACACACACACACACACTTACACTTACCGGTGCTTCCAATTTCCTGCTGTATTGCCGGGGCAGCGGGTTGACGTCTCATTCCGCGGCAGCCGGAAGGAGGTGGAGTTGGCAGCGGGGGTTGTGTGTGGGGGGGGGGCGACGACAGGAGGATCCAGGTCCCCTGCAGCGGTGCGGGGGATCTGGATCTTAGTCTCATAATCAGACCTCTATTTGAGGTCTGATTAGAAGACGACCCCGATTATAAGACGAGGGGTATTTTTCAGAGCATTTGCTCTGAAAAAAACCTCGTCTTATAATCGAGCAAATACGGTATATATATATATATATATATATACACACACACACACTTGGAAGTACAACTGCCATGATACTGTATAAAATAAAATATTAAAAAAAACATCCTATTATTTCTACATCCCAGTGAAATCATTTTTTTTATTTTATGATTGATAGTCCTTTATACTGTCACATTTGTACATTTCCAGATATTTGTAGGTTCTTAATATTTGCTTATTATATTTGTAGAGCTGAAGCACTTGCTCTTGAAATCAAGGAACAACAAGGACAGCTGGCAGACTATAACATGGTACAGTTACTTTTGTAATTACAATTGTTAGAAACAAAATGCTAGAAGCAGAGGACTGCATTGGGATTTGCGGGACTTGCGGGCGGTCTTGCTGGTGTTACGGGCGGGAGGTCAGGCACTGTACCTGCTGGTCCCGGTAATCCCGCGCAGTCCCGCAAGGCTGCCTTCACGCTGCTCCCTCACAGCATCTCTTCTCTTGCTCCGCCCAGGAACCAAGCGAAGTCACGTGATGTGACGTCACTTCCCGTGACTCTGCTTTATATTGCAGCATTTATAGCCTGATACATACATAATTAATTAAAATGTATTTGTTTGGGAAACCCTCAAAGAGTATCTGTTACCTTTTTAAAGTCTTACATTTTACAGTTCAGTATACTTAATAAATGTATATAGTACATGTGTGTTAAGACACACACATGCACATACACATAATATATATATATATATATATATATATATATATACACCTTCCTTATTTATATATCATTTTCAGTGATATAATCTTCCTGTTCTCAGGATCCACATGATTATTCGGCCTATTTGGTGTTTCTAAAAAAAATGTCACTGGTCCCATCTCTATTGGGTCTTTTAAGCAGGTTTTATACTGATAATGGGAAAAATACACTGATTTGAAAAAAAAATATTGAAGCTGTGTTCTGCTCAAATTTCAAAGACATTGCCCTGTCCCAAACATCATCAAATTAGAAGCAACAGTGGACTGGGCCCGGGCTTCTTTGGAGCCATTAAAAAATCCATCCCTCCCTGGCCAACAGGAGGCTTGGGCTTTACTGAACTTCCTCCATGGAGGGACATGGTCCAGAACCAATAAGGAGTAGGGGCAACCAAAAGCCCAAGACGCACCACTCCCACCAAAAAAAGGCTTACACCCTTACACAAGGCTTACACAAAAACAATACAAAAAAGTGCATGTGCCATAAAATTAAATGAATGACCATAAAGGCTCCATCCTACAGGCTCGTATTAGCTATAGATATTTGAATAAATATAGTTAGTGAAACCAAAACCTCTGTAGATGACCTCACTCTTTTTTTGGCAGTAACTAAAATGTAAATTTTGTAAAAATGCTATAATAAAAAATGAAAGCTACAATTTATATTTTAGCTGGTGGACAAGCTGAATACCAACACTGATATGGAAGAAGTATTGAATGATTATAATATGGTGAGTAGAATGTATCAAGTGTAGTTAGTGTTTGCTTAAACACTGACCAATGTAACTTTGGTAGCTTGGAATATTTACATTTTTGTTTAAAAAGATTTGAGGACTAAACTGTCGATATCTCCATTCTGACCACTTCCAGATAAGATCTGTGAATGGACCACAACTGTAGTTCTGAACTAATTTAGTCTCTGCAGCACAATGAATTTAATGTTTCTATGCCTGAATGCAAGATGCCCCAAAAAATATATATTTCGAAATATTTACATTTAAGATCAAATATGAATTCTACATAAATAAAATAATAATCTCTTCTGTTGTTCTGGAATTTCAATTTATTGAAACTTTACAAATACATACTTTATAATATTGCATATAAGCTATAAGAAAGTGTTTTTTTTTTTTTTATTGTTTAGACCTTTTTAAAAAATATTTTGCCAATAAATACAGCAAACAGCTGGATTTTATTTTTAAATAATAGTTATCATGTTCTTGTAGCTAAAATCCCAGAATGATCGAGAAGAACAAAGCATAGACGTTATCTTCACGGAACGAAAAGCGTAAGTAGTAGTAGAGCCTTAAATCTTTATGATCGCTCAGTTTTCATTTCTTTTCTTTTGTAACTTGAAGGTGTGTTATTGACAGTAAGGTATTTACTGTGTACGGAGTCCTACTTAAAAGACTTGTGCCTATAGCAGGAGTTTGGGTGAATTGGTTAAACTTCCCACTCTGGGGTTAGTGCAAATATCCTGCACTAGGTGGCGCCAAATCATCCATCAAGCAACATGGGATTGATAATTACACAAATTTGAGAGTCCTTTTTATAATGGTATCTTATTAGAATGATTGGCTTTTCTTTTAATGGAGTTATGGAACATGTGTGATATATAAACATTATAGGTGCCGATAAAACATTAATGACACTCTCTAATATGTTGAGCAGATAACCCTTAGCAGTCATGTTTTAAGAAGTTATTCGGTTGCTCTGGCCATAACCAGTGCCTACTTTTGTTTGTCAAAAGTTCCTAGCAAAACATGATGAATGAGGCAAAATTTTAATTAATTAGGGAATTACTTTTGGGAAAGTTTTTTTTTTTATTTGCCATTCAGCTACTCTTTACAAACATGGTAAGTGAAAAAGAATAGGTGTAATTATTGAGGAAAATGTGGTTTTCTAATGGACACAAATTTATAGGTTCCGTGAAATAATTCTCGTGTATTTTTCCGTAAGTACAACCTCTTTTGTTTACATTTTTGAAAAACATATGAATTTCTTCTAAACAGGACTCATCCTGTTTTTTCCACTTTCTTTAGCACTTTTCGGTGCTTTTGCACTATCCGCTCTCAATGCTGCTGGTTTTAGTCCTCGTCCTTCCACACATGGCTTCTATTTGTTAGAGTAGAAGGAAGGAACTTCCCAGAGTGTAATAATAAACAATCACACTTGGCTCAGGTGACGATATAGAAATGCTTAACATGCGGAACAAATACAAAAGATTCCCATTGTTTAATATATTAAACTTTTTGCTATATTTCCTTTTGTCGGTGGGCAAATGCATCTTTAGATATTCGATTTTTCTGAAACAATCCGGAGATTGCCTACGCTGTAAAAACCATTGAAACAAACAGGAAACAAAACTTAATTAGTAATAACTGGTAACACGTATTTAAATAGCATGTCCAGAATGCTAAAATGCTTACGTACTATGATATTTATACCCTATACATTAGTATACCTTTTAAATGGAAACACACGCTATATATTTACATTGTAAATAAGAATTTTGGAGCGTTCTTCTTAACTATTTGCTGTTGCGATGCGTTCGTCAATGTATTTGTCTTCAATAAATCCATCGTCTTCTTCCACAAACGAATGCGTTTGCTCAAAAATCACTATGGTTTTGTCGGCGTCCATGTTTTTGTCAACTGTGCTGATATCTTCATCAACATTAAACTCTTCTTCAAACATGTAGGGCTCTTCTTCCTTCAAGCGGTGATGATTGTAACTTAACAGGTAGTCGTACCACCTCGGAAACTTAATGGCAAATAATATCAATAACGAGGTAATGATGCCAACAATCAGCACCCCCACTAGGAACCTCCAGGTGTTCCCTGTGGAGAGAGAATGATGTAACATCGGGTGATCTCATTCACATACTTATACATCATGAAGTGATATTTTCTAACAGTCTCAGTGTACGTAGACAGATTAGTCTAACGTTGGCTTAAAATTATTATTATTTTATTAAATCCCATAGCGCTGTACAAAATCAAATGTATTGATACATGTTTCAATTTAGTGTAAAATAAATGTGATGGAGCATTGTTCTGGTTTCGATTTTTTGACGGCCAGCATGCATAAAGGTAGCTTTCTGTGTATGCAGTGCGTTTGGTTTCTACAGACTTCCAGCGACATACCTTTCTTTGGCGGACTGGAAGTTCCGTTGAACGTTGTAGCCAAAAGAGCTGAAGTCAAAGCTGGTGCAGAGGTCACAGAGCCGTTCATGCTGCCAGTGCAGTTAAGCTGGTCGCTCGCTACGTCTTTTAGTGCCTTGATCGTGAGGTTTTGCATGCTTTGAGGTGTGGCACATAGAGTGGAGGCCTCGTTTTCTACAAAAGCAACACACTAGCAGATACTATGTCAAAAGTATTATTTATAGTCAGCAGAATTTAACTAATGAGTTACTAAGTAGATATACTCAGCTTGCCTTATCTGAGCCTCTGTTATACGTCCCACGTCTGGTGAAATAAGCTCAGTGTTTGTGGTTTAAAGTAACATTATCAACTCTAGACTCATTATGCACTCAGCTTGCCTCATGCTGTGAACTAGGTTTTCTACATGTTTATACATAAGCATTGCATATGCCCTGGAAAAAATGCCGTTGACGATATCTCTAATGGCACCTCATGGTATTCATTTTTATGTTCATTCATCAACCAGTGAATAACATTCATTCCCGGCTTACCAAGTATCACCAGGTCTTCATTCAGCCACGCTGACAAATTGAGCAGGGAGCAGTCACAATTCCATGGATTCCCATACAACCTGACTTTTATAGTACGGTTCAGTGTCTTTAGTGCCTGCGTTATATCCATGCCAGATATTTGGTTGGAGCTGAGATCTAAGATGTTCAGGTTTTCCAACCCGTCAAATGACCTTTCGCCAATATTATGAATTGAGTTATTTCTGAGTAGTAAAGCTTCAAGTTTGGAAAGTCCGGAAAAGAATTTGTCAGGGATGCCAGTGATATTGTTGTCACTAAGGTTTAGCTCCGTTAAATTGGGATAGTTGTTTAAAGCTTGTCGGTCGCACTCATCTAAGCTGATCTGTTTTTGAGCCAGGTTGAGAACGGTGGTATTCCTATCAAGATTCGTAGGAATTGATTTGTCCTCATGGGTAGAGCATTCTGAAATCTATGGATACAAATCAATGTTCATTCATTCTACGGAACATAACCATTTTATTTATATCACTGCTTTACCTTAACTGTTAAGAAATACTGTGTTTTATTGTGATGTGTATACAATATTTCAGTCCTCCACCACCTACCCAAGCTTTACCTAATTCCAGAGCTCCTTTTTTAAGTACCATATTACCCCTTTTTGCCAAAATAGTACCCTCCAATGTACAACTTTATGCTGTGCATCCTCTGTACCCTCTATACATTTTTCTTGGCAAATACCATTATATTTTGGAACCGGAGAGCTACCCTTTTGTTTATACTCTTTTCTGTCCAAGCACTGATACGTTGGACCAATGTTTCATGTAGGCATGTTCTTGAACTGTGTCGAGTGGACATAACATCAATGTTAATGTCTTTAGCTGGATGATTATGGGAATGCACGACCATAGCTCACAAGCATTAATAAACTAGATTAGCGAATGCTGTCGGACGACACATTAACATGGCCAACCACTATTTAGTAGTCTATTACAACCATCTTCAGTGGAAAAGTTTTGATGAGAATCTTATATATATATTATATTTTAGACTGCCTGCTAGTATCGTTGGAATGGCTTAGAGTGCGGGAGTGATAGAGGATCGACCTAGATTTTCACACCAAAACAATTACATGCGTTACTTACATTTGTCATTTGGGCAGCAATGCTTCCTATACAGCTCATCAGCAGGAGGATGTTCATATTCACAGCCTAATAAAGAAATGAAAGCTTGTAGGGTCCACACACAGTGATAGGAAGATACATGGAAAATATGTACTAATGCTGCTTTACAGATCACAGGTGAAATCTTATATATATATATATATATATATATATATATATATATATATATCGCACTGTGTAATTGTAATAATTTGAGAGCGATTTATATGTAAATTTATAGAAGAAAAAAATGGAAATCTGTCAAATAATAAAAAGAAATCAAAGAGAGATCTTTACTTTAAAAATACAATTTGCAGAACTAGAGGGCATGATTTATAGTTAGGGTATGGAAACATGGGGGTAATGTGGGGGAAAAAAAAAAACTACTTTACTAAAAGGGTAGTAGACATCTGGAGTGACTGTCCAGCAGCGTAACAGTGTGTGTATAGACTTCTCCTACAGAGCTAAAGAAAAGCGATTCGAAAAGGACAGATCAGATGGTCCAATTAGCTTTTTCATCACTGTGTTTATATCTGTGTATCGGATGATTTTAGTTTTACGGTTAAAGTAAATCTTTTGTTTGTTTTTAGTTATTAATATTTATATAGTCACCACTGGATGCTTCATTGGCTCCGGTCTGGCTGGTGTAATGTTTGAAAAGTGATCTTGGCGACATAACAACCAATGCACTTTTCCAGGTGGATTATGGTGATAATAGAAATTCTATACTAGAAATTATAACTTAACCATTATGTTCTCTACAACTATTAAAAATAAATACATTTATTTTATTCAGAGCAACCAAATAAATACATTATTTTATTCAGGGCAACCAAATAAGTCTGCCTTATTAAGCCTTATTTATAATCTATTCATCAGCCAGGTGCCACTTTATTAATTATAATAATATAAGAAAATATATTTGAAGTGGACATTTCTCCCTCCATGTCTCACAAACACTCTTTCTAGATGTGTAGGAAATTTAGCACGTCTCAATGTTACTTTGATTTAGCATTATTATACTTTTTGTGAAGTTTTATTCCTGTCTACGTGTTTTAGTTGTTTTACTATTTGCTATGACACAATCACAGCTAGTTCACACCGGCCCTACCCTTAAGTCACACAATAAATAATTGCTCTTTAGTTTGTTGACTTTGCTATAACTGTTTTATAGCTTTTATTAAAATTCCACCTAGCTAGCCTTGAAGGTTTGCACTCTACTTTAAGTAGTTTCCACAGCTAATAAGATCCTCCTTGAAGGGGTCTCGTCAGTGTACCCTGTGTGTAACCCTGGTGCCTTAAATGTATCAGGTGTCTGGGGGCCAGAGCCCTCTGCAATGTCACTGTTCGTGAAGGAGCTTTAGCAGATTCTGGCCGATCCTCTAAACGCAGCTTCCAAATTAGACTAGAGGAATGCCAGAGAATTTTTGCATTTTGGCTCAATTTGAGTCTTTGTAAGGTTTAGTAAATTACCACCATTGACTCAGAACATTCTGTGGGAAGATGAATGTCAAGCATGGTGATGTACTATGGGCTTGATCCAAAGGCACTGCGGTTTCATTGAAGTCCAATTCTGGACCTATATATACCGGTGTGTGTGTGTGTGTTTGTGTTTGTGTGTGTATATATATATATATATATATATATATATATATATATATATATACAAAAACAGTATATGACATTACACTTATTCATATAGCGCCAGTAGATTCCGAGTCAGAATATTTTAAAATCACCAGCAATGGCAAACTGGTACAAAAGGAGAAGAGGGCTATGCTAGTGCAAGCTTACAATATACATAATATCTATAGCCATACATATAGATACTTCAGCAAAAATCCATTCTTGCCAGGAAGGTATCCTCTGAAAGATCACCCAATAAAAAAAACATATAGTTTTATGTTTTACCTTCTTCTAGATATATATGTGTGTGTGTGTGTGTGTGTGTGTGTGTGTGTGTGTGTGTGTATATACACTTACAGACATACTGACACTTGTTTGAATAGCAGTAGAATAAGCAAATGCTTTATATCAAGTAGAAAAGGGTATCTTTACATCTATATTACATATTTTGATAAATAAGGGCATTAGACCCTAGATGGTCCCTTGCCTTTTATGCAATACCATTGTATTTCTGCATGCATTTGTAAAGCCATTTGTGCGCTCGCTACTACTTCCAAAAGGAATGAGTTTTGAGTCAGACTTTGCTTAGTGAAACCAGCTCCGGAGATAAGGGATCAAGCAGCCAAGCAAGTTCATGCTTTTCTATTTTTTCAGCGAATGGATCCAAGACAAAATCAAGGCTCACAAATGAATATCTTGACAGACAGATAGGAAATAACATTTGCATGCGATCTAAGTATTAAAATCACTATCATTCAGTGTCTTACCTTTTGGATGATTTCTCGCCTCAGCTCGACGTGTTATTTGTATATCGAGGCTCAACCCTGTACATAGACAAGGAGGATAGCAGCAACGGAGCGACACCTTGTTCTGCATTAACCTTTGTACTCGGCAACAGGTGGTTACACTTATTTAGCAAAAGATTGACTAGTTTCTTCTATTGCTATGCTGACCTTAATGCAATAAGCTGCCAATAAGGAAGCATGGGAACAGCATGATTAGATCTTTTGTTTCCTGACCTCGCAAACACAAATTGGGTTAGTTGCACCAAAGTTTATTATCATGTATTTTTGAAAATCGAGTGTATGAGATGTATCTCCTAAGCTGTGTTGTCTAATATAGATTTCATTTGCTGGGCGGTTAGGTGTTTATCAAGAGGTTTCTACAACCGTTTTTATATAGTAAGCCTCAAGTATTAAGCCAGTATCACAACCTCATGCTGACGAGTCCCATTAAGGACGAAACAGCTGTCCATGAGTGGTGATCTGGCTAATGCACCTCTTACCAGAGCTTTGTCTAAAGGCTTATACAGCTGGCAATTACTTTCAAGGGATCCATGTATAAAGTGGATATAGAGACAAAGGTGATTATTGTTGACCTTATTTGCATGCGCTTACCCAGAATCCCTTGTGGTTGTGGCAGCACCATGAGATTTCTGAGGGAAAAACAAGCCTTCTGGTGTTGCTGAGTGTTTATTAATGCTTCTACTACCCCCTTTTATAGTAAGGTGGATAGATATTACTGTATTTGCTCCATATATTTGAAAGTATCTGTCCTTAATCAAAAATCTGCCGCTTCTGTATTTAGATGGAAACTGTAGCGAATTATAAGCCACTTATTTACCCATACACATTTGAATTTTCAAGGCTGTATCTGCAAAAATGTACGCTACTTGCTAAAACACTTGCCCAAACCTTGCACATGAACCATCAAAAAAACAGTCTCGTAATTTTAGGACAATTTTATACGTTTCCCAGAGCAACAATGGAGTAGTGGACAGATTTCATTATTTTATTGAAATATAATAGAACATTCATGTTTTGTTACATACACAATGCTGTAACAGCAGAGTTGGCAGCAGAGTAGTGCTTCCCCGCTGTATCATGTATGTAAGAGCACAAAATAATTTGTTCGGAGACTACCGTTTCTGATGTAGTATAATTTGAAGCATGTGAAAACAATAATAAAGTGACAGCGACACAGTATGCCAAACATTAGGTTTATTTAGCATCTGTTCCTTCATCTAAATGTTATGTTTATGCTGCAATAGCTGAAAGAAGGCACATTTCCTCCTTGTCAGTAGGGAATAAGACTATCAGGTTTTACTCATCTTTTTAGCACAACAAATTCTATAAAGTCCATTGCATCGTAAAATGATATTAAAGTTATATGTAAACCTTACAAACATATGAACCCTATTTGAAGTTCATTACAAGTACGAATGTGTTCCAGTTGAAGGCCCTGTCTATTGGTTACTGTAGTGTAGTTCATGGTTTCTCAAATCAATAATTAAAAGGAGAACTGCCATATTGGAGATAAAAACCATGATTGATTGTAGAACTAAATATCTTCTATCGCCCACGTTAGACAATTTTTAAGGGATGTTTTTTTCCTTTTATATAGTTTTAATGCCTAGCTCTCATTTCCACCAGAGGCATAACCATAGCACAAATGAAATAATAACATGTCTATTGCTATTTAAGAGAAGAAGCACAAATAGATATAAGAACAAGGAGCAGGGGTAATCAGTAATGTGAACTTTCCCCTTGAATGGTGTCCATCTCTCCAATGTAAGCATCGAATGGTTTGCATATGAAAAAGCTGGTTGAGAAGATAAACATATGGTTTATTGCCTGTATAATAACGCACGTCTAGGACATTCCTCATACTCTACTAAAAATAAAGAGTGTTTGTATACGTTTTTCAATGCATGTGAAGGACAGACTGTCTACACGTTGTTTGAATTGTTGTCTAATTTAGCATTTTAATACATATTTAATGTCTCCTTTACTTTTATCCTTGACTGTCACGTCAGTTTTGTTTCTTGTTTTTAAATATATTTAATCACTTTTTTCATCATCTAAAAATATGACGTAATATACTCAGCTGCCTTAATAATTAGTTGACATATTTGATCTCATTGTTCTACAGGAAAGAAGCTCACATTCGCAGGGTGGAAGAAGATATTGACAACGAGAAACAAGCAGCTGAGGGTATAATCAGAAACTTGTCTGAGGAAAAACAGTCCATGTACCTTGACATGAAAGTAAAGAATGAACAGCTCTTAAAGGTGAGGGTGGTTCCCTGAAACCTTCAGTAAACAGAGGATTTCTGTTTTACATGTTGTTCCCTCTCAGGAGACACGTACTAGAGGACTGCATCGGGATGACTGGCCCAGCGGGACCCGTCAAAGAACTTGCCGGTGTGGGCGGTTTCTCGGGTGTTGTGGGCAGGAGCAGGTGGTCAGACACTGTACCTGCGGGTCCCAGTAATCCCATGCACTCCCGCAAGGCTGCCTTTGCGTTGCTCACACACAGCATATCTTCTCTTGTTCTGCCCAGGAACCGAGCGAGAAGAGACGCTGTGTGCGAGCAACGCGAAGGCAGCCCTGCAAGAGTGCGTGGGAAATCTGCAGTTTAGGTAAGAGGAGTTTAAGAATGAGTGAATGAATGTTTGTGAATGATGTTTGCAGGAGCGGGCGGGATTGGACACATATGTTGCAGGAGTGGGCGGGATTGGACACATATGTTACGGGAGTGGGCGGGATTGGACACATATGTTGCGGAAGTGGAATACAGACATTGCGGGAGCGGGCGGTAATGGTCAGAAATTCAGCGGGCTCTAACACATACCAGTGACTCAAGCACTTGGCATAGCCAACATGAGTGTCCATTCCATGGCTATGTAGTCATGGAAGAATAATGGTGCGTAGGACAGAATTGGCCTAATGAAATACAGGGGATTAGAAAAGACTTCGCTCCAAGCATTCGTGTAGAACTCAGGTGTCATTTCTCTAATAGAAAGGAATCAAATAAGCAAAACAAGGTTTGCTGAGAGTGTCTGAGTTGTTTGAGTGTAGTTATTTAAATATAGTTCTGTTCGTAAAGATAGTAATGGCCCAGTTTATGTACATCCAATGTAAAACATCATCTATATATATATATATTTATTAATCTTATCTTCTGTAACCCGTGTCCCTCTTTTGGTTTTCAGTTGTCCTACATATTCTGTTTTCATCCTTTTGCTGTGAATGTAATTGTGGGATTTTTTCCAGTCTCCATTTTAGCTAACCTTTTTTGCTTTTTTTATAAATTTATTTATTTGTTTGGGTTTTTTTTTTACAGATTCTTGTATTTTTTTGTAATTTGTCTGCTCCCCGTAACCCTATATTGGCAAATCTACAATTCTTATCTTAACAGTTCATAGTGTGGCCTTTTTTGTAATGAAGGCTATTGAAAATATTAAATGCTTTTTTCAGAGAATTTCATATTCATTCTCACAAGAAAACAGTTTGATTGTATCGTAAACTAATTTGGTGAATTTCTTTATCCTCAGGAGCTAGATATTCAGCAAAATGAACTGGATTCGCTCAACGCAAAAAAACAGGCTCTGGAGAATGTAAGTACTCACAGTATAGTGTGAGCTTTTCTTAACAAAATTATATATATATACACCGGTGTGTGTGTGTGTGTGTGTGTGTGTGTGTGTGTGTGTGTGTGTGTGTGTGTGTATATATATATATATATATATATATATATATATATATATATATATATATATATAAATATGACACTTGCACATTATATCATGCTGATAAGGTTATGGAAATGAATGCACAATGAGAAGTGGGTGATATGTTACACCTGCCTTACCTCCCATTTATCATACACAGATGCTTAATTTAACCCCTTGATTCTGTGTGACAACTCTACTCACCGATGTAATGGATACGTTAGGACAAATTTATGGCTCTGTCCTCTGCAAGTTGCATAGAGGCAGATAAACTACTCTGTTTTATGGACACAGTGAGGAAGGGTGACATGGCACTAGAGAGCACACTTTGTACACTATAATTGTGCAAGTAGAAAACGTTATTGGTACATGAGCTAACATTGTAATGGGGGGTAAAATGCGAATATATATTTTAGTAGCTGACTTGAGGTAAGTTTTACATAATGGCACAAATATTAATTCTTAGATACACTACATATCCAAAATACAACAAATATGCATAAGGGTTCGGATAAAACTGCAGCCTCCACCGAGTATACTTGAATGTGTGTATGTTTAAGTATATAACATATACTGTACGTGTTATACTACATAGTTATAGCATTACAGCGTGCCCACATATCATATATATTACGTCGGAAAAATACACAGTAAAATGCTGAAATGTGAAAAGGCCGTCAACCTTGAAAGGTTAAAAAAAACAAAACATACTTAACTGTCAGCAGATTATGGCAATAACATTTTTGAATAATCCACCCAGTGCAAATAATATTGCGTAACCATGGCCAGTTAAGTTTGTTTGTTATCATTGTAACCTGTCATTATGTATACCGTCCAAACTTTTGTATGCATTTGTACCTTATTTACTTTGGAACTTATTATGAACAGAAAAATGTTCCCTTGGCCCCTGTCACGTGTCATATTTTTCAAGATGTTTACTTTTTGCTACCACCAAAGTTTTTAGAGTATTGTGGACATCAGCCAGCCGTTTCAGTCTGACTAGATTCTTTCTGTGTTCCTTGCGTGGGTTTTCTATGCATTCCCTTTTGGTGACTATGCATCGGGCTGGAGTGGAT
The DNA here is from genome assembly GCF_027358695.1 of Spea bombifrons. NCBI lineage: Eukaryota > Metazoa > Chordata > Amphibia > Anura > Pelobatidae > Spea > Spea bombifrons. Next base: position 94,385,071 of record NC_071087.1, read on the forward strand.
ATCGTGTATTTAACCTGTTCTCAGGCACTCTGTGATTATTGTATTGATCATGTTTTGGTATCCCCACATTTAAAGTTGTCAGCTTCCCGTGGCACTGTCTTTCTATCCTCAATTGATCTGTGTCCCTCCTACTGCTTAGTACCAGGATTTCTGATTACAAAAGCCTCTGATTTGTTAGGAAGCACTATATTGATTCCATAATTTAATACTGTTGTTTTTCTTTTTTCCCCAGGATGTTGCACATTCACATGTTAAGCAAGAGGCAGTCCATTTGTACGAGAAGCTTTTTGAGTTAGAGTCTCGACGGGACCAAACTATTGCTGAGGATAAAAGCATGGGATCGCCACAAGAAGAAAGAGAGAAGTTACTTAAACAGGTGATTTATATTACATTTCGGTAGGTTCATCTTTGAATAGAATAAAATCATAATGGCATTGAAGGTCTTGAACAAACATAACTGACATAGGTTAAGTAAAAGATTTCCAATAATTTGGGCCTGGTCACACCACTTGTCTTGTTTTAACATTCCCTAGATTCATTGTCTTTTGAGTATTATACAGATTGCTTTCATCAAGGCAACAAGAAGAGTTTATTGTACAACAAAACACATTTGGAGTAATAATTTTCGAAAGTGTCTTTAACTAATACTTTTGCTTACATTTATTTTTTAAGGTGAAAGAAGACAATCTGGAAATAGCAAGCATGGAGCGACAGTGAGTACCATATTAATTAAAACAAATAAAAAGTTTGACAAAATATATACCCTCGTTCCTTCCCACTACCTACAGTTACATTTCATATTGCAGGTGTCTATTTCAAATGAAGTGAATCGCACTTACTGATTATCAGTATTGGGAATAAGCCGTATAACTGATACAACTTAATTTCTAATATATAGTAGTGTTTCTATTCATGGTCAACCAGCAGGTGGACACAATGCTAGTATTTTATCTTAAACTCTGCTCATCAAATTGCACTTATATTTTAAATGTCCTTATTTCAAGGTTAACCGATATGAAGGAAAAGGCTAAGCATCTCAGTGAAGAACTAGGAAGGCTAGATATGGACTTGGAAGAGCACCAAGGTATATTTCTTTTGGTTTATCGCTAACAACTCTGAAAACAACTGCTACTTTAGGCTTTCTGTTAGTTTTCACAAAAATACATGTTTTGTTGTTGTTTGTTTTTTGATTATAGTTAAAGGCCAAGTTCTCCAAATTAAAATAAATTCCCAATAATGGTTAAAATGTATAAATGGTCTAAGCAGGTGAGCCATTCACATAATAGAATAGACCTGATCTATGGGTGTTTAAGTGGAGTATGGAGATACATAGATGAGAAACATGAAAGACAATGACAAAAGTTAGGTATGTAGGTGGCAGGTGTCTCTTTAAATGTTTTTGGCCTATTTGTTCTCTATTAGTTGTTTCTAATGCCCTTTTTAATCAGTATTTTTTGTCATGCTAGGCTTGCATAGGATACAAATTGAAGAAGTCTTAGTTACTATCTGCTTCCTCAGAATAGATCATGTCTCCCATTCTTTCTTAAATGAAAAATTGCATGCTCATTTGTCATTTCCTGTTGTATTTAATTTGGAATGCTTCTGTTTGCTTTATGGATTAATATTTAGAAGGTAAGAGGGCAAAGCAAAATACCATTTCATAGCCTGCCCATATTTTCCTGTAAAAAAAACATCAACCCCATTTGGTCCTTGGTCTTGCATGTTTAAATACCCTCATTGTATTTACCTTCGCCGCTTCTGTTGGAAAGCTCTTCTATTTATTCACCACCCTCGGAATGAAGTAATGACACCTAAGCCCCTTTGCTTCTAGGCTTAGGCTACAACCTTTTGTCCTAACATCTCTTCATTTTAAATACCCTTCCCTCCTGTACTTTGTTAAATATCTTTATATGTTTTATAAAGTTTCTGTCGAATCCCTCTCTTTGTCAGGAGAGTTTGCAGGAGGGTTGTGGTTTCAGCTCCTGAAGCAGGAAAAGCATGACCATGTATATTTAAATCAATGAGATTTCTTTACCCATTGAATTATGCGTTGTACAGAGACAACTGAGCCCTCAGGACAAACTTGCCAATGTTGGTCCTTCAAACCACAACTCTCCTGCTAACTCTCCCTTTAGTAAATAAACCCCATTGAGATCCTTTGCTCTTTCCTGATCACTTTCGTCCTGCAGAGCATTTACAGTAGTAGTTGTTCTTCTATGTCTGTATCCTTCCAAAGATTGGGGTCTTCAGAACTGTACACCTTAATCTATGTGAGATCTGTAAAGTGGCACAACCACCTCTCTCCTTCTGCTCCATCACCCTGCTTGTATTACCTGCCCACCTTTAACATTATACAGGAATGACCAAAACAGTAGGTACATCATGTACATGCTTGGCGTACTTAGGTTCCTCTGGGGAAGGGCTTTCTATAACCTTACCTATATTCTGAATAATGTGTAAGTGCTGAATTCCTTTTTTTTACATTAAAATACTATTTTAAAATATCACTAAGTATTATTGTTGCTAATTACCATAGAGTTGGAGATTTGTGGAAAATATGCTCAGTCCCTTCTAGAAATGGTCTAATGCATTGCATAAAGACACTGCTCAATCATATAAATCTGTGACATCTCCATTTCTAAAATACAGCAAAAATATTGTCCTCTATGTGACGTTTTTTTGGAAATCATTATGCAAAATGTATTTTATTTAGATTTACTTGCGTGTGTTGTAAGCATAAAATAGAACACCTATATTATTAGTTCAACATGTGAACATGTATATATGGCATGGGAAGTAGTATGTAGAAAGGATGCTTAAGCTAAGATAGGACCAATGAGAACCACTGGAATAGCACATGCTGTAAAACACTTAATTCAGTGCAGCTCAACACAAGCTGAGCACAGAATCAGAGCCGTTAATATAGTCAAAAAATATATATTTATTTATTTTTTTTGAGGTGAGGAAGAGCTGTAGATTTTTTTTTTCATATTTTCTATATAGAAGAAGGGAAGCCAGTAAGACATCCTACAGCTGCAAGGAAATCCAAGCCACGGCTCCCATTGGAATGTGTCTTATTGTTTTATTCTCAAGATTAAGGGAAGAGGATGCGGATGCAATCAAAATCTAGTGGCAAATGCCTTGTCAGCAACTATTTGTCTTTCATTTTTTAAGTGATTTTGAAGAGCCTATCCATATATATATACACATAACTTATGTAATGGTATTTCTCATGCTACCCCATGCCTCAAGTATTAAGCCAGTATCACAACCTCACGCTGACGAGTCCGTGAGTGGTGATCTGGTTACTGCACCTCTTCCCAAATTTTGTCTAAAGGCTTTCTTATACAGCAGGCAATATATCCATGTATAAAGTGGATATAGAGGCAAAAGGTGATCATTGTTGACGTTATTTGCATGCGCCTACCCAGAATCCCTTGTGGTTGTTGCAGCACCATGAGATTTCTGAGGGGAAAAAAGCCTTCTGGCTTTTTAATAATGTTTAATAATACTTCTACTACCTCTTAAATTTAAATGGAAGGGTTTTCCATAACCTTTACCCACCATAACTTATGTAATGGTGTGTGTATATATATATATATATATATATATATATTTTTTTTTTTAATACATATTTGGTATATATATATTTAGTAGCAAGGAAGCAAAAACTACCCTCAAATACAAGGCCAGATTTCTCACACGTTCAGTTTTGCCTCTGTGACACAAGATTGCCTGTTTTGACCAGAAGTCTGGCAAAAACCTTTTGAACCTTCTGTACATGAGAAGTTGATTAGGTTAGAATCTTTACATTTTATTAGGAAGTATTTCAAATTTTGTAAACACCCAGTGTGTATAGGTGAATAAGCAGAGGTATCAGTATTTGAAATGTAATAAAATTGAATTTTGAATTTAATTAGATCCTTGTGTCTTCTAATGCTTTTTTTTTCCCTTTGAGTATGGTGCAAAGAACTTCTTTTTGCAGGGTTTAATTTCTTTATTGTTGTTAATTTATTATATGGATCTGCTTTTACAGGTGAGAAGAAACAAAAATACATGGAGTTGAGGAAGAGAGAAGAGAGCATGGACAGTAAGTGTCTAGTGTTTTCTTACCCCCCAGATGCATGAATATTTGCCTCTTAATGGACATATACATTCCATTTATGTATAGACTGTTTTTTATAAGAATATAAATATATATTGCATTCTTTCTATTTTCTTTCTTTCTATTCATTTGAAGCTGGTTTCTTAGTAGTCGTCTCTGCACAATGCGCTCAACTGTAAGGTTTCCTCTAAGAGCTGTGATTTTCTATTTCTAAATGTTCTCTGTTTCCTGCATTTTTTTTACATACACTATTCACTTTGTATATGGTTTAACCGAACACAATAAACCAAAATCAGTTAATGGAAATACAATGAATAGTGTCCTTTTGTTTCTGTATCTTAGATTGTTAGCTTGCAATACCTCACGGATCTGAGTGCATTATACCTATGTACCATGTAAAGTGTAAATTATTGGTGCTTTATGAAGAAATTCAAATATTGGATATATCAGACAATCAGTAGTTATATTGGATGTGATATCAGACATTTGTCAGAAGTTCATGCATTAGTGTTGATATGAGAGTTCATGTAACAGCGTATTTTTTTCTGTTTACTTACTTACATTAAACACCATAGTGCCAACTTTGTAGTGTGGAGGGCCACATTTAATTGGGAATCACATTCCATTTACATTTATTGATAGGGAGGGAGATTACATTTAAAATAAAGCAGAGGAAAAGCTATGCATTCTTCCAAAAAAAAAAATTAAAAGCCGTACTGCAAAATGTATTTATTCCTCCATGATCTGAAATTTCTTGCCGCTGATTAGCTGCTTAAGCTGTCCATCAGCACTAAAGCACTTAAAATGAAATCAGTAGCAGGAAAGTGCACCCATTAAATGTATGGGAAGTGCGTTATGCAGCGTTATTATTATTATTATATTTTATTTATATAGCGCCAACAATTTATGCAGCGCTTAATACAATACATATATTCAAGGGGTATCGACAAGACGAGAATTGACAGACTAAGACAAACCGATACATTAGGTGGAGAGAGCCCCGCTCGCAAGCTTACAATCTTGAGCCATCGCTGGATATGGCTGGAGGCATTTAGCTGGGGCGGAGGGGCGAATGCATTAAGAAGGATTCTGCAGACTGTGCTTTGTTAAGAGCATAAATCTTATTAACCCTTTAAAAGTGGGGGCTCAAGAAATATCACCTACCTGCGACACTGGTCTAGTTTCCATATTTGTTCTCCTAAATATTTAGGTGACAGCTGTATAAACCATTTACATTTTACCTAAGGGAGCCTTTTTTGTCTGCAAAAGCAATTCATAGTTGCCTAGCTTAAGGCAAGCAGTTCATCCCACCAAGTGATTGAATGCAGAAAAATAATATTTTTTTTCAATTTGTACAATTATTTCCCCAATGTATGCCAAAGTAAATAATAAAAGTAATGAAAACAACAGCCCTCATGTTATTTGTTAATGCAAAGTGTATAACGTCTGCTTGTGATGGGAACATGGCTACCAAGTGGCTCATCACCCAATCGCCATCCCCACTACACACAGAAAAACTAAAATGAATTGCAGTTGGGGGCTAAAGGATGCTACTGTGTACAGGATGCATGTGTGGCACATTGGGTCCACTTTCCCAACCATGTTATCCATAAATGGTTGGCAAGGGATAATAGCATTTTAAAAAGGTTTCTTTTGCGTAATATATTTTGTAGGCGGACTAAGATTTGTACATATTCTATAGCTTTATCTATTGAATACCCCTTGAAAAAGGAGAACCGAAACGGCGTAGGGGAAGTGGTGGACAATATGGGTAAGGAGCATATCGCTCTTAGAACAGTATTTATATCATTGTATTGAACTGTAGACTTTGCATTGATGTCGTTAGTGCTTTATATATTTATCAAGTGAAGAGGTGCACTCCATAGTGAGTATTATTAATTATGCACTTTTTGAGGGTTATATATTTGATAGATGCACTCTATATAGAGTAATATTCAATTATATCCAAATGACTCAGCACTTTATGATTCTTATGTCGATTTATATGCACTTGAGACACTTTATATAACATACAGCCATATTTCCTCCATGTGCTCTGATTTTCTTCTTTAAATCTCTGTTGTCTATATAATGAAATACTTTATATATGTTTTTTACTAATTTTTTGTACAATAATAAAACAATATATTTTATAAAAGGGCTTTTGCAGAACTCTTTTCTTGCTTAGTGTACAAAGTTTATAGGAGTTGCCCCCCTTTTGAGGATGTGATCCTTATACATGCCACAATATTTATAACATTATGTTATTTGTGAATAGTGTGGTTGGATTCTTTTGTGTTATAGCTTTATCTATTCAGTCTGCTGCTATAGGTTTATACTTATATATTCATACTCTTTTAGGTTTTTTCGAAACTTTTGAAGAAAACAAGAATCGGGAGCTCGAGAGGAAGACTGATCTAGAGGCAAACAATGTGACTCTACTGGAACACATGAGCAGGGTCAGTTTTCTGGTTCTCTCCTTGTGAGCAACAAGGGCAAACGATATTAAACCATATATGAATAAAAAAAAAAAGTGAACAAAGTGCGCAGAAAAGGATTAAGTACTAAATAATCAATATAATATCAAAATTGTGTCAACCAATATATACATAAATACATACAATAAACACCTGGTGACTGTGCTACCTTCACACCCAATCAGTGTGAATATAAAGTGAAAAATTAAAAAGAATAAAATATAATAGTAATGTGTGTGGATACTACCTATAGCGGTTATGGAGAAAAATGTTCTTCAAAGAAGGATCTCACATGAAAAATATGAAAAACAAAGTAATAGTGTAATATGTAATAACTTAAAATAAAAAACAGAAAGTTGGTAATGCTCTTACATTTGGTGGGGCTTCCCCAAGCCCATATATATATGCGCATTTTCAAAACGAGTGCCCCTCCAAAAGTATGACTCCTTGGGATTAGTACACAGAAGTCAAAGTTGGGGATCGTGGAAATCTTTTAGAAATCTTTAATATAGCTTCTTCACGGGTTCATAAGGCAAAAGTGGAATATAAAATCAAACGGGAAACGGTAGTTCTTTCTCTCCGCAGTCTTTCTGATGCCCAATCACGGCGTCCCGCGTTCTATTATCGTTAAACCAGCGGCTTTGGAGAAACTCCTGGCTCTTCCTGATGCTGTCAGCACGTATGACGCGTTTCGCCTGTAAGGCTTCCTCTGATACCTGAAACTGACAATTCGTGTTCTTTATAAAGGGATCAGGGTGTTGAAGTTGATAATTACTTAAGTGTCTTCATTCAACTCTTCACTGTCTTTTATTGTTTAGTCCCAATAAACATACAGTGGCAAATGTCCAAATGCGTTAAATCAAAACATAAATACATAAAATACATAGAGATATATTGTAGAAAACATAATTTATCATAAATATATTGATTCCCATAAAAAAATATGTCTAAAACCATATTTTCGCAATACATCATAATATCTGCATATATACATATAGATACCATTCAATTAAATATTAAAATGAATAAATAATTTAGATGAATAGTTACAAAATGATTGTTATCCGATCGTACACAAAACCATAATAATATCTTACAATCCTGTAATTAAATGTCCCTTTTGTATTTGTGTTTATATTACTTACAAAAATGTACTTGTAGGCTAAAAACATAATAAAAAGTCAATAATCATTGGATACAAACTATTCCTTGCGTGTCTATGTCAAATCGCAACATATACTCAGAAAAAGTGACACAATTCAAAATCATAATTGAACCCATTAGGTATTAATGTTTTTAGAGCATAGATCCACTTAATTTCTTCTTTTCCTTGGAGATGGCCATAAAATTGAGATGTTTAGGGTCACCGTTATGGTGTGTTGCGAAATGCATTGGCACACTGTGATTCTGGGTACGATTTTTGAATGTTCCTTATGTGTTCTTCTATCCTTATATGCAGTGCTCTCATCGTACGCCCTACATACTGTAAACCACAAGGGCAATTTAGAACGTATATAACATTCTTTGTATGACAAGTTAATGTATGTTTAATGTTATACCGTTGTTTGGTTGTGGATTAAAAAAAACGGTTAGATAAATGATATAATCTGCTTTTCTTAGCCTATTTCCAGGTTTATCTTTGTTTTCGATTGCCATTATCTCTTCCCCACATCATTGTATTACAGGATTGTAGATGTTAGTAACTTTACAGAGTCTTTTTCTTTCTTTGTTGTTGATTGCCATTATCTCTTCCCCATATCGTTATATTACAGGATTGTAGATGTTAGTAACTTTACAGAGTGTTCTTCTTTCTTTGTTTTTGATTGAAATAATCTCTTCCCCACATCATTGTATTACAGGATTGTAGATGTTAGTAACTTTACAGAGTGTTCTTCTTTCTTTGTTTTTGATTGCCATTATCTCTTCCCCATATCGTTATATTACAGGATTGTAGATGTTAGTAACTTTACAGAGTAACTGCCACTCTTTTTTGTTTCAAAAGGGAAGCTGTTATTTTTGGAGCGCCCCCTCAGATTATGTAAAAGGGGAGTTATTTACTGCACCCGGACCACATTACATGATTGCTTTTCATTGAGAATGTGTATGGTTGCCTATGATGTATCAAAATAGATTTATCCAATAAATCCCAAGCATGCCCTCAATGCACAGCATTCTTTGAATAGTCCACTATGTCCCTAGCACTATTGTAAATAATACATAAAAGGTGATTAAACTGACATTAAATGGAAACCCCATTTCTCAGAATGTTTGATCCATATGTGTAATAGAAGTTAAACAAGAATAGTGCAGAATGCAAAAGAAATAAAACTACTAGAAATACCCAATCCAGTGATAGACCTTGGGATCCAAATAAAGTCATTTTTTTTTTGGCCAAAATGTTAGGGGATCCCACATAGCACTTGCCTTTTTGCTCCTGTTCTATATGCTATTTTATCTCTTCTTTATTGAGCTGGGGTAGTATATATTTATCCCCCCATTATATAATTTTATTTATATTGAAAACTTTTACATTTTGAACATACAACTGTATTGTTTTATTCTTATGTGAGCAGACATTACTCTGATTTAACATTTAACATGGTTTGGCTGTGTGGGAGCAACTTTTTGTAGAGTGCACTTTTCTCGGATTTAACACATAATATAAAAATATAATTTGTATTGGTATTACAATAGCATTTCTGTTATGCAGAATTTGAATAGAATGAAGCAAATCTCATCAGTGACTGCTCAGGACCTTAAGATTATCCAAGAAGACCTTAATTTTAAGGAGACTGAGATGAACAAATCGCAGAGTACTGCCAAAAATCTAACATCTGGTAAGTGATATCTATTCCTGATCAAATGCATTGGCTTTTTTTTATTATACTTTAAATCAAATATTATCAATATAATATCAAATACTTTATTTACTACTAAGCATCACCAGTTAGTCTAAACTGCCTGATTCAAAACCTAGAAACAAAAAATAAGGTTATTCCAGCCTTCAACTTTACCAAGAAATATCTGATCAAAACATAAAGTCAGTCTCTCTTATTGGTTTAAATAGTAATTAAATATAACATAAATGTTTACATTATCAGCTAAGAATACCATTAGAATGGCATTAAGGCTTTTTAAATAAGATGCAGGTATGCTATAAACATCATAGTGTTTAGGTTTATTATAGGCAATCATATGATTTCAGTGCGTCATTAGATATAGGCTTTTACGGATTTACCAATAGAAGAAATGAAGTGACATTACGGCAAGCTGATGTTGGAAAAACTCACCGCTTAAGCCTATTTCTGTTGCAGTTCCCTTACTCAAAATACATACTAGCGAGTGATCAAAGTTACACGACCTCTTAGGAATGTAGTTAATACTGTACATTTGTAAAAAAACATTCATATCTGCTCCAACAATTCAATTTAAACCCGCATGATTGCCCACTAAGAAAAAAAATGAATCCTGGCTATGTCTAATGCAAGTTATGCAATGGTAGATTTAAAAAAAAAAAAAGCCATCAGCACGGCTGTTGAAGAAAGAGGAAACGACTACGAGTAAACAAGATCACTGATGCTATTGTTTTAGATATTTTTCCTTGGGTCAAGAAGTTTGGTCTCAGGCTGCGCTGTTTTGTACACACACCTTCTGCTATTTCACAGCATATCTAAAGGAACTGGGCTGTATCCTCTTCCTGATTAGAATTATTATTTATTTATTTTCTTCTGCAGCAATGTCTTCAGTGTGTTCGTAAGAGTAACATAAATTATAGCTCGCACACATTACTTTTACCCATTCCGCCTAGAAGTGATCTTTACCTGTCTCTAGAAAGAAAATGTGAGCCAATGGAGAGACAGATCCTACATTTAGTCGGATGATTCTGTGATAGTATAATGTATGTAAAGGTGCCGTTCCACCTACTGCTCTAGATGTCCACGGATAAAAGGTATAAATAATGTTAATGCTGTCCTACTTTTTAATGGTGAGGGCCACCTATGGTGATATAGTAGAGCCGTGCGTTTGTTTGTTTTCCAGATTAGCTTCCTGGATACAAACAAATAATTACAATAATTGTAAGAAATAATACACAATAGGAGCCCTATAATGGAAAAAAAACGTGTTTTTGCTTATGTTTTTGTTTTAGAGAGTCAACGTTTGCAACAAGATCTCCAGAAAGTAGAGCAACTAGAATCAAAAATAAATAATGAACTAACATCCCTGAAGGAAAATATTAAGCAAATGTCGGAAGATTTAGCAACATACAGTAATCTGGATGGTCTAAGAGCATCCGCAGAAGAGAAGAAAAAGGTAAAGGAGTGTGTTTAGCCAATATAACGAGTTTATATGTATTTGCATGATTGCTTATCCATGCTTTCTAACCAACAAATGGCAGATGATAACTCCGATTGATGATCGGTGAGAACAAGGGAGAAGGGGCTTTTGTGTCGGCCAGTGAGATATGTGAAAGATTTTATTACAGTGATTGTTCACAGTGTTCCTGAAAGCTTCTATTTTTATTGTTATATTAATGTGTTTAGGGTGGTTCTGTCCAAAGTTTATTGTGCAGAAAAGAGGTTATTCAGGTAATAAAAAGTCGTGAACAGACTGGAAATTCAGAGTTGCAACGGAGGTTAGGTATCTCCCCCCTCTTTCTCTCTCCTCCTCTTTCTCGTCCCTCTTCTTTCTCTTTACCTTTTTGCCCTACCTCTCCTTTTTCGCTTAAATTTTTTCCCCTTTAGCTTTGATAAACTCTCACTATATCTCCTTTTTTATTTATCTCATCTCTTCCATTTCATGTTATCTCTCCTCTGATTTCACTTTCTCTCTCCCCACTTCTCATTATCTCTCCGCTTCTCATTATCCCTCCTACTTTTTATTATATCTTCTCTTTCTCCCCATCCCTCTCCTTGCTCATTATCTCTTTCCTCCTCTTTATCTCAATCTCTCTTCCTTTTCTTTATCTATCCCCTTTGTTACATATCTCCTCTTTCCCAGTAACTTAAATACGCAGTGGTACACATTTTTTCACACACTCTTACATTTGCATAGACTTACACAGATGCACACATGCTCACTAACATGCACTTATATATACACATCTATGGTCACACACCCTTACACATCCATGCTCACACACCCTTACACATCCATGCTCACACACAAGTATTCACATACATATACATGCTCACACACAAACATACATACATGCATGCATGCTCACAAACACTTATACACTTTCCCTCCTACCCTCACTCACCCTCCACAGCTCAACAGTAGATTTTCTTTGCTGTTCACACATTGTGACCTTGTGTTACGTGGCAATGCTCTTTTCCTTTCTCCATGGCCAGTATACCACTGATGCTAAGTGCTGGGATATGGCATTACATGCAAGTGCTCAGCATTAGTGTTGGGCCATTTAGAGGGAGATCCCTTGGGGACTTATAGCCCTTAATAGAGACTCTGGGGCTAAAGTATTTCTTAGCCCCAGAGTCTCCATTCGGGGCTATGACTTGGGGCTTCAGCCCCGGTAGCCCCCCAATGACGCCCCTGGTTTGAAGAGTGCAGGATTACTTTCCCTCATTGCACGTTTGTAATTAAGCAGCTCTTCAGTAGGGAGAGATCTCCTGATTCTTTGGCCTGAGGTTAAGGGTGCTTTTTCCTCCCACAAAGCAGGGGAAACAAAGATTCACACTGGTTACAAAGTACCCCATCTTTTTTTAAAACATTAATCATAAAAGCAAATTCTTCTGGGTTTTTTTCTTACTTCTTCCAGAAACTTCAAGAAGACAAAAAAAGCTTAACCTTGCGCAAAGACACCTTTAAGAAAACACTGGAGCAGTTGAATTCTGAATACGAAAAACTGAAGACTCAGCTCCAGGAGAATGAAACCCATTCTCAGGTATTCAGTGATCAATATCAAGAGCATATTCTACATTGATATAGAGCATATCTCTATCATAAGATATAGAGCATTATACATTGTAGGGGGGAAATATAACACCTGGTTATGCAATACAACCTATATTAAAAATATTAACGTATGTTACCAAATATTGTTTAATTGTTGTTTTTTTAAATTATGTTTTGAGAAAGTAATTCTGTTACAATGTCTTTAACCTTGTTGATTTTGAAGTGTGTGACTGGGTTGTCATGAGGAAAAATGAAAATTTCTATGCAAGCACTGAGGTGATGGGAGGATGATAGTGAGAGATCTGGGAGCCAGTCTTGGTGCATTGTTGTGACATGAGTAGCATTTGAATGGTTAAACCACTGTTTGATACAAGCAGTTAACTTGGTAAAAATGCTGGTGATTAAAGAATAAATTGCTTTGTTCGTATATTTCCCCTTGGTCTAATGAATTTTAATTTTATGTTTTCAGCTAACAAACCTGGAAAGAAAATGGCAACACCATGAGCAAAATAATTTTGTGATGAAAGAATGTATCCTTCTTAATATAAACAGCAGTGTTGATCACCACACTGATGAACAATGTTATCAAGACCAGTCGGAATTACTTTTACAGTTGGCAAATGCATCTGCTGCCATTTATATATCTTGTAGTATGCGTACAAGTCCAGTTAGTTGCCATTAATCATTTAACAGCATTTTTAGTTTACATTTAATATTTTTGAAGCACATGGGCTAATGTATAGGATTCATGTCATAAATGAGGGATAAGGTGTTCTTAATGAGCTTTCTTTTGTATTGTCTCCTTTCTTCCTTTCCCCTCTTTTGTCTGTTTGTAACATTTATCAAAGTACTTCACTTATCCTGTTTGCCCCCTTGGATTGCCCTCTTTTTACCTCCATTCTGCTCGTATCCTGACACTTGCATGATGTCAAAACAGCAGAAGAACCACTTTCAATTGAAATCTTTGCCTGTGTGTTACTGCACTGCTTTTGGTCATATTTAAAGGTACAAATGAGTCACTAGGGGTTAACCTAATTCATTACCATTGGATAAGGTTTGCCACATTGTTTGAACTGCTTGCTGTGTAGATGCTGGTGTGAGCATCCAGTCTATCCTTTTTGCCATGGAATTATACAATGGAGTTTGATCTCCCCAGCTAGCCACTCTCCCGCACCTGCCGGGTCTAGGCCTACTTGGCCCAGGCTACAATACACCACTGAAAACAGGGAACATAAAGTTAAGGGCTTTGTTTCAGGCTAAAGGCAAACTCAACAAACTCAGAATGTTAAGAAACAAAATAGTAACATATAATGGAAGAGATCAGGGAACCCAAGGAACAGAAAGCAAATCAACACAGTCAGATGATTTAGTGGGCAGACACTGAGGCTTTATATATGTCCACCTTCATCAAGAACACAAATTGTCATGAACTGTCATCTTTCTTTCCTTGACTTCTTGTTACAGTTATAGCTGCAAAGAGCCAGGAGAGCGACTACAAGCAAGTGATGAATACTGTCTCTAAACAGATTGCAGAATACAATAAAACTCTTATAGACACTCTGCAGAACTTTAGAAAGTAAATCCAGGCCGTGGCGACCAACCAGCAAATATCCAGACATACTGTCCACAAAACGAAGCTATAATCACATTTGTCATTGTATCATGGAAAATAAAATTCTTAAATATTTTTATTGAGCAGTGTTCGTGTGATCATTCAGAAGTGCTTTTTCAGTAGCTTCGCTGAAATAATATTTTTATAACTAAAGAATGCAATTTAGACCAGTGCCTGCACAAGTTACCACCACTTTCCACACTTTGACCATCCATCTGATGGATCCGGGTTTTTGTAAAATGCAAAGATACCAAATTATCAAGTAAGAATCGTGTCAGGCCTGTGCGCAGGCAGAGATCAAGACTAAGACAAAGGTGTACATAACTGTAAAGTAACAGCTGCGCATCAACAAATGTGTACAGCCCGGTAAACTTTATTTCAGGAATGTATTTCTATGCAAAATTACCTAACCACAAATGTTATTTGGAAAAGGAAAAGTTTTTTTATTTTTTTAAATTAAAGTGTTATTTGTAATTATGAAAAATTAATTACAAAGTCCAGATACAAGTTGGTTGAAACAAACATTTCATACTGAACAGATGGACCTAAATGATCTGTATCGGTGCCCCAGATTTTGCAGAACTTAGTGTTAACTTAACACAAAGGGTTAATGATGTAGGACAGACTGAGCCACAAAGTAACATCGCTTAACTAGAAGGGGAAAGTGTATTTGCCAAAATGCTTGTTAGGTGTGGATGATGAGAGGGATTTGATCACAGGCGGGGTGTGACAGGAAAAGGTGTGAAGGAGGCAGGGGTGATCACACAGTAGGGAGGGGAGAAGTGACATGTCACAGGAACAACACACCTACAGCAAAGGGTGGAACGGACAATAACGGGCTTTAGCATTGAAATAATCATGTTACTGTCATAGCTTTGAACCACATGCCAAATCTGAAAATAATTATACAAATTGATGATTAAAAGGAATTAACTTGAAAAACTGCTGCAGCACCGGGGAGTGTGGAAGCACCCACCAGGGGGGGTGTGGAAAGTAACATTTTTTAGGAGAATAATGATCTGTATTTGGCAACCTGTCATTCTCATCAATTTACTGTTTTGTCCTTGAACCTATTTAGTACCAGGATACAATACAACATCAGATGGTTATGAAACATGCAGTGTTATATAGGCAATGTACTAAATATATAAAAGGACCGTGTTTTTTTAAATAATTTCTTGTTAATGATACAGCAGGATCGGTATTTTGTGACTGTGGAGTAGGGCAGAGAATGTATTTAAAGAGGAGGAAGGCAGATCAGGAAGCTCATTTGGAGCCCACTTCCCCACTGGACAGAAGCACAATTCATTGACTTTTCTAAAGTGTCAGAGTATACTCCATTTTTTTTATACGATGTGCAGTAACATAATTGCCATAGTTTGACAAGTTGACTTTTTTTTCTAAATAACAAAAATATGATTTTTTACAATAATTATATAAAAAAACTATAAAAAGATATAATAAGCTAATGATAAAATGATATATTGAAGTATAGAAGTGTGATTAGACTGACTGTTTTCTAATACAATATTTTTAAATACGATGTGTTAAAATTAATTGTGGAATCTGCTGATTATAGTGTTACTTTGAAAGTAGTCAGACCCCTGAATTATCAAGATATCCTGTTAAATTGAGGACTTGCTGGAGTCCCCCTCAATTTCCTAAGAGATTGTAAGTTTTGCAAAAGCATGATTTTCTCCTTCTGTACCAGCATACTGGATCAATATGTCTTATATTTGTTTATTTTATTAGTAATTTTGTATATTGTCATCACTATAACTCTCTGTATGACTTCACTTAATGAAGTAATGAAAGCGCTTTTTATTATCTCAGAAAAACCAACTGAAAAGCCTAATTGAGCTCACGCTGGCATACACACCATAGTCCCCTCAGTAACTGCAATAGGAGAAAATGGATCTGTAATCTGTTGATCTCTCCATGCAGAGGGTGCAGAGCTGCTGTGGATGATTCACTAGAGACCACTGGATCCAAAATTTGCAGGAATGAGCCCAATGATACATTCATTAGACCCATACACAGCCCAAGTAGCAACCGCTTTCTAGGAAATACCAATCATGCCTAGTATGAAATCCTTTCCATGTTCTTTCCATGTTCTGTCGCATGTTGCCAGCCCACCCCCATTACATTATTAACTAGCTATTGTAGTTTCCCTTTCTATTCTCTTCATCACACACAGATGTAGGCACGTAGTCATATATTTCAAACATGCATCATGGCTAAGTGCCAGCAAGACTCATCTTTCCAGCTCCTCACACACCTGACACAGCACTGCTTCATCCTGTTGAAAGTGACCTTTGGGATATCCTGATGCCCGTGATTGCAGCTGCTGTAGGAGACAATGATTGTTGGAAGAAAGGAAGAAAAAAATGAAATGGTAAAGACCCTCTTACATACATAAAACCTCACACAATTAACAAAACTGTTACTGTAACTGCTGTGTGGCTGCTTTTGCACTACAGAGAACTTCAGAATCAGTATGTATGTCATCCTTCTCCTGATCTTTGCCTATACCTTACCATGTTTCTTTTATGTTTATTTATATATTTTTTATATATATTTTTATTATGTTAAACATTATTGGTTTATAAGTGATCCAAAAAAAAAATATATATATATATATAATAAGATGGAAATAATAACAAAGTAGAGTAACACATTGTAGGGTTTATAATATTTATCAATGCTTGACCTTGATTTCATGACCAATGGCAACAGTCATGCAACAGCAAAAACATTTCATGAAACATGGCCAAAAACTGTTATATTTGCCTTGGTGTAGGACCAAACCAACAACATAGGCGATCAAATGAGAGACCCAATTCACCTCTTACCAGAATAGCTTCAAGGGTTCCTCTACCAGCCATCTGCAGGTACAAAGTACGAAGCACGGTTGCGGACATGAAATCTCGTGAGACTCCAAGACATGTTTGTTTCTATACTAACATACACCTGGAAGTCTCCTACAACTGCAATATGTGCCATGACATTGTCTCTGTACTAGCAACTCTGCTCAATTAGGTCCTAATACCACATACAGTGCTGTGAAAAAGTATTTACACCTTACCACTTTCTTCTGCTTTTGGTTACACAAAGACAATGTGAGTAAACACAACATGCAGCTTTTAACCCCATAAGAACAATGCATTGTGAGCCCATACATGTACGGGCTTTGTCATGAAGGGTTAAAGATCATTTCAATGTATTGAGGGTAAAAAGTTAATCAAAACCTATATCACCCATGTGGAAAAACAATCCCCCCCCCTAAATCTAATAATTGGCTGTGTCACCTTTAGTGGCAACAACTGCAATCAACGTCAGTGATATGTAGGTATGCAATAACTGTCAATGAGTCCTTTACGTCGCTGTGGAGGAATTTTGGCTCACTCTTCTTGGCAGAATCCTTTTCATTCACTTGCATTGGAGGGTTTTTGAGCATGAACTGCCTTTGTAAGATCATGCCACAGCATCTTGATAGGATTCAAGTAAGGACTAGAACTAGGCCACTTCAAACCTTTGCTTTGTTCTTTTGAGCCATTAAGAGGTGGACTTGCATTCGTGCTTCAGATCATTGCCCTGCCGCATAACCCAACTGTGCTTAAGCGTTAGGTCACAAACTGATGGATGGTCAGTCTCCTTCAGGATTTTATGGTAGACAGCAGAATTCATGGTTTCATCAATTATGGCAAGTTGCCTAGGTCCTGAAGCAGCAAAGCTGCCCCAGACATCACACTACCACCACCGTGTTCGACTGTTGGTATGATGTTCTTTTTGTGGAATGCTGTGTTAGCTTTACGGCAGATGTAATTATAGAAATGTCTTCCAAAAAGTCCCTTTTGACTCAGTCCACAGAATATTACCTAATAAAAGTTTCGGAGTCATCAAGATGTTTTTTTGGAAAATGTGAGACAAGTCTTTGTGTTCTTTTTGGTTTCTATCTAATTGGAGAATTACGAATACAGATATTACCTGAGGCAAGTCAGGCCTGCAGTTCTTCACGTTAGTCTCGGTTGGTTCTTTTGTGGCCTGGATAAGTCATTGATGTACTCTTGGAGGAATTTTGGTAAGCAAGACACTCCAGGGATGGTTCACCACTGTTCCAAGTTTTCCCCACTAGAGTCCCACAACCATAGAAATGGCTTCGTAACTCCCCCCCCAAGAGTGTGTGATTAGTTGATATGGCAAGTAGTTTGTGTGCATTCCAAAGAAGGTATTCATTGATGTTCATCTTGGTATAATGTACTGCCCACTGCCAAAATAAAGGTGATGTATCTACATAATGTCACTTCTTGCAAATACATAGATTTCCATGTCTGATTTTGAAGTTAATATGGTATTAGGAGGGTGTTTGCTTTCTTACATAGTTTTGCCAGTCGTAATGATAATTTGCCAGATACGTTCTTATATGCTATATAACGTGCTTGACATTAAAACAACAAAACAATTACACTTGTTGTAAGCACTACATTCATCAGTAAACAATGGGAATCTTTGCCTTTTCAGTAATATTTGTCAGTAATAATTTGTCAGTAATAATTTCAACGTGTGCTTCATCTTACAGCAGCCCCCCCCCAAAAAAAAAATGATCGGAAAATATTTGTGGACAATGATTCCCACCTACCCACAATAAGTGCTACAGAATGAGAACGACAGGATGACAGAAATGCATAGAGCGAAAGATTTTTTTTAACTTCCCTTTGTGGAAGACTACAGTCAACGATTCACCCAGATCGATTAATGACTCTACAAACATAGATCATTAGTGTCCAGTACAACACCCCTCAGTCTGGGCTACACATTGTATGTTCTGCCAGGACTGCTGATACAAAAATGCCTTAAAGATCCTGCCTTTCACATCCTAATCTACA
This sequence comes from Spea bombifrons, assembly GCF_027358695.1. Classification (NCBI taxonomy): domain Eukaryota; kingdom Metazoa; phylum Chordata; class Amphibia; order Anura; family Pelobatidae; genus Spea; species Spea bombifrons. The sequence goes on from NC_071087.1 coordinate 94,404,064, forward strand.
AAGGAAACAGGAAAAAGGAACTTAAACTCCCAGTGCTTAGACAGCAGCGAGACAGTTGTAGACTAGTGTCCATGGGAAAGCAGGAAAAAAGGACTGTGCACTAAAGCACCACTATAACTCTACAGGATAGGAAAAAAATAGGGGAGAAATATTATGTGAGCTCTACACCGACTCTATGAACTGCCGTGGAAACTGGATGGATGTATTTTGGAAAGCATGGATTTTTTAGCATATTATTTGCTTTTCATTTGCAAATTTCTGATTTCAGGTAAGTTTGAAATTCTGTTGTCAATGTAGGCCCTTAGAAAATGTATACAGATGTTATAAAAATACTGCCCTTATCTGTACACATATATATATATATATATATACTTACGAAACTAGTGATTGGCATGAAAAATGTTATCCATGACATTAGCTTTATATTATGCCGAGTAAATGTGACATTTCTTGTAGGAAAAACTAAGTATGGTTGGCTCTTCATAATACATAGTTATGCATAGTTAATGCAACTGACTGATACAAAGTTTTTCCTTCTCACTACAACTTAACGCTTAGTGAATAAACCTCACTGACTCGATGTTCGAGTAACACATTTCTATACAATGACTGTTTTTTTTTTACATGTCAGGAGAGGAGGAGTTACGCCTATTTTTATTCTTTATGTTCCTTCTCCTAATAATTTATTTTTTCCACTTAAAGGCAAACAATGAGCTTATGACGCTTAAGACTGATACAAACTGGGCAAGGGGGAGATGAAGACACTCCCTGAGGCTTGGGTGTAAATGTGAAAGTATCCCTAAATCAGTAGTTTTGGATTTTAGCCAACAAGCTTCCAAACCTAACCCTACACTAGTATGTGTCAGTATTCTGCTGCTACAAAATGTATAGTTGGACTTGCTATAATGTCTTAATTTACTGCTAGAACAGTGTTATGATGTCATAATTTGTGCTACAGCTATACGCACTGTGAGTGTATTCTTGGCTTCTTTAATAAATTATATATATATATATATATACCGTATTGGCCCGAATATAGGCCGCACTTTTTTCCCCCACTTTAAGTCTTTAAAGTGGGGGTGCGGCCTATATTTGGGGTCTAGCGCCCGACGCCCGGGACATGCAGTCCCGGGCGCCGGGCAGGCAGCGGGGTTAGGATACAGATCCCCCGCAGCGGTGCAGGGGACCTGTATCCTACTGTCTGATACGCTCAGACAGCCTCCCGTGCCAGCACTTCCCACGGGGGGGAGTACCGGCACGGGAGGTTGTCTAAGCGCATCGCACGGACGTTCACCGGCAGCGGCGATGCGCCGTTGCCGGTGAACGTGCGCACGATGCATTCTAACCCCCCCGACTTACCAGGGCAGACTCCCGGGTGTCTTGCAGGGCCGGCGGAAGACATCTACGCAATACGCATATACAACTTCCGGTGCCGGCACTTCCGCTGAGTGCCGGTACCGGGAGTTGTATGCACGATGTGCATAGATGTCCCCCTCCGGCCCCGTAAGACACCCGGGAGTCTGCTCTGGTAAGTCGGGGGGGGGACAGAGTGGCAGCATATCGCGGGGAGGACAGAGTGGCAGCGTATCTCGAGGGGGGGAGGACAGAGTGGCAGCGTATCTCGAGGGGGCGGGGACAGAGTGGCAGCGTATCTCGAGGGGGGAGGACAGAGTGGCAGCATATCTCGCGGAGTGGGGGAGGACAGAGTGGCAGCATATCTCAGGGAGGGGGGGAGGACAGAGTGGCAGCGTATCTCGGGGGGGAGGGGACAGAGTGGCAAGATGTTTTTTGGTGCTTTTTTTAAAGAAAAAAACTTTTTCTTTAAAAAAGCACCAAACTTTTAGGGTGCGGCCTATATACGGGGGCGGCCTATATCCGAGCCAATACGGTATATATATATATATGTAAATATGTTGAATTTCAACCCACCAGTGACCTCATGAGGTATGAGGCAATGAGGTAGCTCAGTTGGCCATATTATTTGTGTGTTATCACTCCTACTCTGCTGAATTAATAAACAGACATTACCTTGATCCATTCTAATAATAGGGGGTCTGGGATCCATTACAGATCCAAGGCAGGTGTGCCGAATGCCAAGCCTTGAGGGCCTGGGCTGCATCTCTTGTTCTAGCACATGAGGTCTTTTACCGGTCCTCCTTACCCCTCACACTCAGTGCCATTAAAATCCTTTAGAATTGGTATGACTGGGTTACAAATTGTGTCCACTGCAGCAAGGTGCCCTTCATAACCCCTAGAACAGTTTTTTGGATAGACCAAACAGAACACCTGAGAGTAGTAGAGGATTCTATGAAGATAAACTGTATTTGAGTATTGTCTTCATACCGGTGGTATATTGAGCAACTATATTAGGAGCTTGCTAAGGGCAGCAGTGTACAGTAAAAAAGTGACCAAAGGTTGATATTGAGGATACACTCACCAAAATTAGGAGTGAAGCGGTGGGGTGCGAAGGTTCACACACATTTTTAAACTTCTTTACATCTATTTTTGAGAAATTGTGGCTGTAGATACTTGAATATTCTACTCTATCGACATGGTCTTGCCGATGGGCCATTCTGTAATTTAGAAGGGTCTTGGGAAAGCCTCAGCTTATTGGCTTCCCCTACCCTCATGATTCCATATGCCCTTTTTTAACTTGGTGTCCTCAGTTAAGGCATTATTTCTTTCCAGCCAATGCTCATTCTTAAAACAAGCAGGACCCTCTCTATGTGCCTGCGTTAGATGTCCCCCATGTCCTGAGCCTCTCTAATCCCCCAAAAGCAGAGCAGGTAAAAATGTTACAACTTTGGGCACAAAGGGTGCCCTGTAGTGGATAGATCACTCTGCTGGTCAGTCTACCAGTCTGTTACAATTATTATTATTTTTTATTTTTTTTGAAAACTATATCAGCCTAAAAGCTCAAACCAACAGTCAAAATTATCATGGGCCTAACAATAAAATAGAGAAACATTACTTAGCTCATCAAATTTTCACAAAAATAGATGACCTTAAAATATATACTGTATTTTCATTTTTAGTTTAAGGGAATAAAATTAATGTTGCTTTGCGGTGGCAAAAGCAATGTCAAAAATAATCATTTTTAATGACATCAATTTGCCAATGACAAGAAAATCCAGCTGCAGTTAATTGTTTAAGTTCAATTTAAGCACTTTAGTTAGTCTCCATTTTGTGTATTTCTGTGTGTTTGCTTACACAGTAATCTACATTCAAGTTATACCATGAAATTTAGCCTTTCCAAGAAATCCGTAATCAGTAACCATTTTATCTGATATATCTCACTTTGTTAAATGTGGTTAATTTCTCCGCAATGAGTTCAGCTCATTGGTCATAGACTTCAGTTTCTCTAACAACGCAAAAAATTTAAATCCAATCCCTTTAGGCAGGGATCGGTCTATGGAACAGGATGCCTAATGTGGCTACTCGTTACCATGGTAATTTATGTTACTATCATACTGCCAGCTAATTTAATTTGAGATCATATGACTGGCATGCAGGAAAAAAATGGATGATCCCAACTAACCTGCAGAGATCAGTAGCTATGACATCACAGGGCGCCTCGACGGTTAAACCCTTCTAACTATGGCAAAATAGAGAAAAATTGCCTGGCCTCTCAAATGGTAAAATGTTACATGACACCCAGAGAAAAAAACCTCTATGATTATTACCAATCATATTATTAACAATAACAATACCGTAATTTTAGTCCGTCTATAAAGGCTTAACAAGCTACGTGAAGTGCATGGTCCAACAGTAACATTGTTGCCTCCCTCTCTTATCGTTCTAGAACATTTTGTTGTGGCACAGGCTAGTTCATTTGAATACCTTCTTGAACTATGTTTTGTTCTTTGTGTTATTTTCAGCTATGCTGTTACCATGTTATGGTACATATCTACTTGCCTTCATAGGTGGAAAAGCACCTTCAAGATTACTACTCATCTAAACCGCAGCATTACTTTTCCTTCTTTTGTTAGATGGTGATTTCATATTTCCTAAGGGCACAGGAGAAGACAATGCTAGGTTCTTGGTGAGGTCAGAAAAGCAGTTCTGACATTTTCTACATGCGGGGGAAGTAAGAAGGGCAAGCAAAGTGCAACATTTAGCCATGTACTGAGTTGGCAGTCTGGGTGTTCATGCCAAATACCAAGTATACTCCACCTTTGTTTTGACTGCTGTTCTAACTCGTTTACAAAGTATTCTGTTCCTTGGACATTTTTCAGAAGACAGATCTTTTTTTAGTTCTGCCATTCCCGGTACATCTCATATGCTGGCATTTGTTTCATTAGCCGTGATAAATAAAACAATAGAGGATTGCGTTAATCCTTTACAGCGAAGTGCCTCGTCTGTTCCAATGTGAAATAAATGGCTTTAGTCTATGGATACCAGTTTTCAAGTAAAATGTAACTCTAGATTAGGTAAATAACTGGTCCTACCAGGGGGAAACATTGAACTTTCTTCAATAGTCCGAAAATGAGTATTCAGAAAACCAAAAGCCCCCTATAGTTAAAAATACTTGAGCTAGATGGATTACAATGCACATGACAGCCACATTACAAATACACAAATTAGGGTTTTCCAAGAAAGGACTCGCCAAGGAATGTCCAGTAAATCATGAGCATGGTCATCCAGAGGTGAGAAATTTAATGTAAGGTAAAATGCAGACAGAATCAGTAGGAGACTTTAGGCAAATTGCATTAACATTCATTAAACTGCAATCAACAAGACACCAGAATTTGAAAACATATGTTAAAAATGCCACTGTCAAAAACAATGAGCCCACCCATAGATACTAGCACTCAAAGCCTACTATGTTACTTGGGGAATCACGTTCTGAGTGTCTCCTCCATGATGCCTTTTCCAGTTGGTCTTATAAGTTATTGTCATCGTTGAAATGGGTTTTACTGCTACTTAAATTAAAGAGTCTACAAAATGTACTTATATTTCAATGCATATTAAATACCAATCACATATATGTTGAGCTCTGCCACTACAGACATTAATTTAAAGGGGAGCTCATCTCTCCTTTACCCACCAGAGGAGCACGAGTCAAAAATCTCCTTTTCTAAGAAAAGTCTCCTTTTTCATAAGAATGCATGCATGCACTGATTTGCACGCAGTAAAGCGCATTAGAGCCCATGCAAAATGGATTCCAAAGATGTGTTTTACATGAATCTGTGGATGGAGTGTTCCTTTAACATTTACCTTTAACAGTATGATAACACAGTAGACGGTTCTCATATACCAATGTGATGCACTTTAGTATTAACCTTTTAATGGCCGGGGGTCTGGACACATTTTAACCCATTATGGTTGGAGGCCATTATCATTTAGTTTTGTTATGCTTAGAATAAGGTGACAATTCTTATAAACAACATACACTTCACCTAGGGAAACCTATATATCAAATTACATGCTATACAATAGTACAAAAAAGCAAAAAAAAAAACATTCACCCTATTGTTTTCATATAAAATCGGCTGAAGTCTTTAGTACATTTGTGATAAATATGCTGTTGTAAATACAAGTAGATTATAAACAGGGCCCATGTACCGACCATAGCAGAATGCATAATCTCACATAGTGTAGGATGGAGCAGATGTACCGTAATAAAGAGCGCCCTTTTTTCTCCATATGTGGTCTAAGGATACGATAGTATAGAATTAGCTAGACAAGAATTTATAAATAAAGAGACTGCAGTGAGCCCCTTCTCGAGAATGACCAAGTTTGCACTTTATATCATAAAGTTTATGTGGAAAGTTTAATTTTTTTTTCTACAACTTGCCTTTACAAAAATACAGCCGTAAATATTTCATCTTCTGAGGGTTAATCAAGATACTAAGGAAGAATGTCTTTTACTTCCTAGTCAGATGTTTTTCTTCCTGTCGCTTCTCCTAGGCTAGTTCTTTAGAAAAAGCATGTCCTGTTATTCTTTCATTTAACATTTTACACAGTTTTAAAATATTTCATATCATTATATATGCTTAAAGGGGCACGCCAGTGTTACAGGAAGACCCCTAAACAAACAATGCATATGAAAGTATATATTAATATATAATATAATAAAACATGTACCCACCTTAGGGAGAAGTGTCATCTATTCTCAGTTAATCTAGTTTCTGACGTATGAGCATTACTTAATGACATTGACATTTGGTATGATCAAAAAGATGTTTGGGAGCTGTCAGACAGCTATGCATGCGCTGCTGGACACGTTGCGGCTGATCTACTGTGCATAAGCAGTAGGTTGAGCATAACGATGGACATATGCAATATGCCTATTACAGGGTGCCCTGTAATGAAGCTCTTTAGGTCTAAAGCCACGACTTTGCCAAAGACAAAATAGGTGTTGTTTAAACAGATAGATAGTCCATGTGCTGTTGGTGGCCTCTTAGCTTAAGCAGCTGCTTATGAAACCCAGTTTCATGTTAGAGGCTGTGAATATAAAGTTGGCACACTGGAATAGACCATGTCAACCTGAGAATTGTTAAGACTTCAAGTAAACCAAATATCTATACCTGGGAATTTTCCAAGGCAGTTCTCCCTCTTCTGGGCAATATGTTTTAAGGGGCTGGCAGTAGTCACCATTGGAGACTGCTTGGCAAGCGGTAAATGGAGAGGCTAACTCTAGATAGTCTTAAGTGGGCGTACAGCGCGAGGGGAGTCCCCTTCCCGAAGAAGGAAAAAAATGACCCTGGAACATAACACTTTATTTGGAGACTCCAGGTCAAACCTAGAAACTTTCCAGGTAGTAAATATCTGAGGAGATCACTGAGACATGTGTGTTTGTATTACTGATTGTGGCTGGAGTATTGATTTAACAGTGTTTAGTGTAATGACAAAAATATGGATATAAACCAAATAGTCATTTATCTATAAATCAGACTTTTCCTGTTCTCATCAGAAGACCCATGAATCTTACAAAATCAGAATGAATTTACTTGCTCATCAGTCCTTGAAGGGTACTAATTACATGTCATTGACAAGGCCTGTAAAGGCTGACATACACGTCTGGGCATGATGGCTGCCCTATACCGAGGACATTTGACTTACATATCCCATTTGTTATGGAACAAGCGACCAAAGATTTGAGACATTCGTTTTAGGTTCATCTTGAGGCCATATGAAAGTTTGATAAACAAAATAATGTAAAAATGCACAGTTGACGCTGTTGCTTAAATAGATCCCAGAAATGTTTCCTTGATTCCTGCAGGAGGCAATTGCCCATTGGGGTTCACTTGCATTTCTACATATAGAAGCTGAGTGTCTCTAGTTCTATGGGCTTCAGGACTATATCTATTCTGTGCCACTTTTATAAAATGGCTAAGCAGTCTTATTATTACCTAATATTTTTGGGGCACTAAGTTGTCCCCTATGTTGAACAATGTAGTAGTGTGCGTCTACAAAAGGTCCATGGACTGCCTCTAAGGACCAGGTAACTCAATATTTATCCCTAGAGACAGATGAAAGGAAAATGTGTGCCTGAATGCCTGCTAAATTTAGTGTACACTACACACCCATGCATTTGTTCTCTTTATAAAATAAAAAAGGATGGGATTTAATTATACAGTACTCTGATAACATTCATTTTCATTGTGGCTGATCAATTCAATTTGATAAAATGGAATCATTTGAGAGTAGACTTCCTCCATTCTACATCAACAATGTACCAGCCTTCTTAACTGATAAATGTGCAGGACAATAGGCTGGTGGCAGACAGGGAAGGAAAATAATTCAGAAAGATAAACTGACAGAACTATTTACTCTAACTAGAAGTCACTTTAGTCAAGGTCACATCAGGTTGATAACCTAGTTCCTTTTGAGGAAAGGCTAGTGTGGTTCTCAGGCATTCCGTTCTTCCTCCTCCACCATTTTCCAATGCGTTGGCTGATGGAACCCAGCTAAGACAATTTGTGCAATAAATCAGAACTCTCTAGTCCTGTCCAAACCTCAATAACAAAAGTGAATGTTAACATACATAGAACACGGTTACAGAGTACATGCTACCCAAGGCCTTTGTTTCTGTGGCTGTATGTGGAATTGCAAGTAAAAAGCGTAATAAAGTTACCCAAAATCTTATAATTTGGGCTGTCCGGGAGGGATTTGCTTCTAACCCCTTTTCCAGTCATCCGCTAAGGAACATTTAATCGATTGCAATGGTGACTACTTCACTTTTACCTCTTTGCACTTAATATGTTTTTACAAAAATACTTATAATCTCATGGCCTTTTCATCCAGAAACCAAACAGGGTTTAATAATGTTAATAATGTTGGTAGTTATTTACTTACATTTACTGTCATTGTGTCTGGTGACGCAACCTTGGCTATTGTTTGTGCAATGAGTATTAGTTGTATTTGATCCTTCTAAATAAAAAGAGTTTAATAAAAATTCCTTATAAAAAGTACTGGTTATAAATCTAAAATGATTTACAAAACAAAGGGATCTATTTCTTAGAGGTCAACAAATAGAAAACAATTTAGGCAATAAATCTTTATTGAAAATACTAATTTATTTGATTTATTGAATGCTGAGCATTACATAAGAAGCCTGTAATTTGGAAAAAGGAAGATAAAACAATTATACATTTTAGATGTCTGTATTTGTTTAGACAGAATACTACTACTACACATGGTTAGTACCTCTTTGTGTCCCATACTTAAAGCAGATTTGTCCCTTTTCCTAAATCCTACATTGTATTTTATATATATATATATATATATATATATATATATATATATATAATTGGGAACTTTCTCAACCAGCGGAGCCTTAGATTATTAAACCATTGATACTCCATTGTGAGGATTCAATGTAGTGACTTGCCAAATGTGTTACCCAAATGGCTTTAATATTGGTCCTCATGGAAACTTTGACTTTTCATTATTTAAAGATACACTTTATTGAGTTAAATGCATTCAACCAGGGATATCATACTGTAACATGTCGGTTGCAAAAGCACCAATTGGGAGTTTTATGTGTGATCACAGCAGTCCTGAATAGGAAGGGACCAGTTATAGACTGTGTGACCCTGAGACTCTGCCCCTCCATCCCGAGACCCTGAAATTGAGGCAAAAACCTTGCGTCTCTGACTGTGGTTGTTTGGTGAGGACAGGAGAATGATGAATTCCATGAGTCACAGATCTTAGCTTTCATAAGGTGACTATCCAAAACCATTACACGGATTGGTAAGCAAATTAAAAAAACATGATCTATGCTATTTATAATAGGTGGATGTGATGTGTGATGATGTATGAGTTGTGATGCGTATGAGATGGGGTTGTGTATGTGTGTTACAGTAAGTATGTAAGTGTTTGTGCATGTATTATATTAAGTGTTTGTAAAGGAATGTTTATGTTAGCTACTTGGGAGGCAAGGGGCTACGTGGCCTCCTTGCAACAATTGAGTGCAGCAATATGATGTACCTTACAAGGTAAATGTATTGTTCTGCCCCTGACCCCATCTCTAAACACACCACCACCCTTAACAATGACCTCCAACGAAGGTGTCCAACTTTGTGTACCTTAATTGTTGAGTGATATGTGCACAGGTTTCCTAGGTAGCTCAACGTGTCCTAAAAATTAAAAATCTAGGTTTCCTTAGGTAAAGTATGTGCTTGTCACCTAAATCTATAGAAAATTGACATGATTTTCCAGGAGGTTTAAATGTGTCCTTACCCACAGCACCCAAAGGGTTAAAAAAGTGACATAAAATCAGTGATTATAATATGTAGAAGGAACCATAGCAAGCAAGTGATAAATTGGATTGTATTAGATTGTAAACTTGCAAGAGCAGGGCCCTCTTGAACCTCTGTACTAGTATCATCAAACTGTATATTGTCCATCTTAATGCTGTCGTTAACTGCCCCGCTATCGTAATTGCACCAGGAAATCTGCTGGCCCTCTATAAATAAATGTATGGAATGTAGTGTCATTAACGATTGCATTCAACTGGAAAAACTACACACTGTATTTGGTTATTGCCCTGGACACTGATATCCACAAACACGGCCACCTCCCTTATGTAAGGAAGTCTCTTGGAGTGAGAGCTCCCAGATCACCAGTGAAAGTTGAGTTTTCTAAAGTGTCAACCTTGAAGGCTGATTTTTTTTTCTTCCCAAGGAAGGAAATTCCAATGAGCAGGAAGGAATGGGTTTTCCTTTAGCTCTATTGGAACAACTCATAGAAGGAGTAGGCAGGGGGTGATTGAGATTCATTAAACTCTTTAAAAGTACACGCTTGCTGGGTAATTCAGGATTTCAAGAAATCATAAAAAAATTTGTCTTACTGGGCATTGTATGTTTGTCGGTGTTAATGTTAGTCTGTCAATTTTATTATGTTTGTATTATACTAAAAAAAACTTACAAAAAATTGTAATTAACATCGGTTCTCATTTAAGGTTTTTCCTCTTTCCCCCACTAAAAACACCAACATTTTTGTCAGTGGTCCAGCCGCAGAGTATTACTAAAACATAGCACTTTTTTTGTAGAGGATGCAGAGAGGAAGGGAGTTAGAGATAGCTGTGGGCATGCCAGGAATTGTAGGTTGTAAAGTGTAGGTGCTCCATGTTTAACCGTCTGAACTGCAGCAGAAAAGGACAAAGAGATTGTTTAAGAAACAAAGTAATAAAGTTAATCAAGTATGTTTCAGATTATTTTATAGTTTTTAGTTTTATAAATATAAACAATGTATTTTAGTGCCATTCTTATTTTATTATTGTTAGTAGAAATTATCTACCATTTCTGTAGATAGTAAAAATACAGTACATTTTTTATATTTTATAGAAAATATTATGGTTATAAGCAATTCTTGCTATATTTACCAAATTGATAAACATTTCTCACAATATATATATATATATATATATATATATATATATATATATATGTGTGTGTGTGTGTGTGTGTGTTTACACTTATAGAAATAAATTCATTCATTCATTCATTAACAATTAATAAGTGAATACACTTCACTTCTGTAGTTAACTTTAGTTGTAGGCAAATGGTTAGGGCTCACAAGGGCCCAGCATTCTATAGCTCATTGTACAAATATTTAAAGCACGGGTTTAATGCACTATTACAACTTTTTCAACCCATTACAGAAGAGAAGGAAGGGAAAACTCATGTACATGTATGATTCTTATTTTCTAGCAAAAGCATTAGTTAAATAAGCATATGCACAATCACAAAGGCAACCAAGTTATTTTAGTAAAGAACTTTTCTGGGGCTAGCCCTTAGGTAATTTACGCTCTATATATACTATATGTTTATTGCATTGTAATAAGTGAAACATTAAATTATCATTTCATTTATAATTAAAAGTAATGTACCTCCTCCAAACATGCAAGGCTGTGGTCCCTCTGCCATTTCTCATAAGTAGCAATCTCATGTTCAATAAAAGAAGACTTCGTTATAGCTCTCCCTCTTTAGATAATTTGTTTTGCAGCAGACACTGTCTTGTAAAGTGAGTCTGACCAAAAAGATGGCTGGTTATTTGGGAAGATGTGAACATGTAGTATCTGAGACACCATTTGTACGTCCATTCACAAACTACATCATAGGGGCGGTTATTGACCAGGTATTCCCTGGCCAGACATGAGAATGGGCACCCAACCTGGTTGAAAATGCAAATGGATCCTGTACCATCTTGGGAGTCCATTCAATGTCTGCCACTGATCATATATTTACAAATAGTCCCAGATAAAGAGATGATATTGGGGGTCTCTTCAACCTTACCAATGAAAAAAATATATGTATATTATAAAAAAATAATTCTGCACAATATTTATAATATACATAAGTGTTCCACAAACTCAATAATAAAACTATATTATTTTCCAGGTGGAGTGGAAGCTCTTCGAGATCTTATCATTGTGAATTCTCTTCCTTTCGTTTCAAACCCTGAAACATCTCTTACCTGCATAGCTCCAGACTGGAGCTCTCCAGACTCTATTACTCTAGTTAGAGACTTTGATGCTATTTTAAACCAGCACCAAGACCCCCTGGAAGTTACTCAAGATGACACAAGAAGATCAGCAAAAAAAGTTACGTGGAAAAAAGAGAAGGCAAATGAAGCTATAGGAGCCTATTACTGCGAGTGGAAAACCAGAGATGGAGTAACAAGGATACGAACAATGAAAATGTCAGAGCAAGGTATGGGTCTGATGCCTTTTAAACACAGAAGGGCTTGGCAAGTAGACAGAGTGATAGTTAGTTCTTGGGCCACTAGTCTTCCCTACATGTACTGGATCCTTAATATCTTTCCTCTTTGGATGCTCTTCTATGCGTCCTTCTTTAGTTTTGTGCTTATGGGCAGCATCAGCCAGAACCTTAGTTTACATTGTCAAGTGTTTAAAACAGCCACAGAGGTCAATGTTATGGCTGGCTTTAAACTTCATATAGTAAAAATGCTTGTTCCAATAGTTCTCAATGCACATTAAGCACTGTGATGTTCTTTTTATGTGAAACATTTATCAAATGGAACAATTGTTTGTTTTTTTCTTTTCAAAAGCATCCTTCATCCCAAACTCACTGACTGTCACAGCAAGCAAAGGGGACAATATAACACTTTACTTTGTGAAAAAGAACCCAACGGAAGAAGATGCCTTAATCTACAAAAACAGTAAGTACTCAAACAATCTATGTCAGAACAAAATCTTGATAGTGGAAACTAATTAGCATAATTCAGTGAAATCATCCTTTGGAAAATTCTGATTTACTCCTGATAAATGCTATTTAATGTTATTTTACTGGGTAAAATACTGAATATGCAAGACCAATTCTTCTTCCAGGAGAAACACGCCAGCCTTAGCCCTTTATAAATGTATAGTTAATACAGTAAGAGGAAATATTTTATATCAACTCATACAATTTACCGGTAATTTGGTAAATAGACAAACTCCCCAGTAACTTTGTTGGGTAAAATCTGTGGGCAGCTGTTACAGAGGGGTCGGTAGCCCCTCTTTCATATAAAAAGGGACAGATAGTCCTATTTGGCCAGTTGGGGATATCAGAGATCTGCTGTGTAACTGGTCCATATACTCTATGGAGGACCGTGCCCAGCCGGCACAGGCTCCAATGTGCATTTACTCTAAGCTGCACATGCAGAATATTGGGATATGACATCATATCCAAGCTCTCGGCTTAGATGATGATGGCCGTGGCAGTAAGTGGTGGGGTGCAGCTGGACTACTGCCCTGGGCCATCACTAGACTTCTCATACTGCATACTACTCAAAGTATACTGTTTGTGACTACTAAGGAAAATTGGAAAACATAAAAAAGTAATTTACAGCACAAAAAAGAAATGTTTTATATGATTTCATGTTCTGTGAACAACAACTTCAGCTAAAAGTCAACTCTATTGTCTGTTTTTGTTACATGCCTTTATTGATCTCTTGATCATTCTAGGGTCATTCATTCATTCTATACCAAAGCACGAAGTACCACGTTTGCTGGAGATTCCCATAACAAATGCTCAGCCCAAGGATGCAGTCGTGTATTCTGTCAGGTATATAGGAGGGAATCATTTTAACACCGCTATGACCAGGTTGATTGTGAGAAGTAAGTTGAGTTACATTTGTTTATTTAATAGCAAACAAGGCAAAATAGTTTTTTTTTTTCCAAACAGATGGCAATATTAAGTGTACAGTTGGCCTGGATGTAAATCTGCACCCATATCCAAAAAGTGTATATGTGACATCTCTACACTCGCTGGGCAAGGAGCAGAGTAGTATGGACAGGAAAGAAGAGACTGGGGTCAAGTTAGGATATTATCATCACCAGTATCACCCACTATGCCAGCCATAGTGCCATAGTGGACCACACTACAAAGAATCACCACTAGTATTGCATCAGGAAAGGAAACTAACCCGTATCCCAACAATAAGATCTCCCAGTCACCACGCAGACCCACTTACTAAGATAACCTGCAGTCATTGTCCATTCTGGACGCTGTTTTCATTTTTTAATGTTTGAAATGTATGTAAAATAATTGTATTTTTCTGGTGATATGTCATAATACAGATGAAAATAGTAAAATACAAAATATTGATGATCAAAAATTGTGAGTTCCTCGCCATCCCGCTATTAAAACTCACTAAAAAAATAATTTGTGTTACTACTGAATTCATATCCCACTCATAGAAAAATTATTGCTTAGCTCCAGTGACCACCGCAATTGGATTACAATTAATTGCATCTCTATAATATAGTCCCTTGGCTACTAGTACCATACTAGAGAAAAAAACCATACAGGCAGTTAAAAAAGACAAGCAAAATTATTGGTCCCTCATACTGATTTTTATTTAGTTGACATTTACATCAAAATATGGTGATAATCATCAAATCCTGATAATCATAGTTTATAAACACATACACTTAAAAGAGATCTACGTGATTCATTGATTCAAGGACCACAAGGTACCGTCAAGCAATTTGCAGACATATTATTTGTTTTAGCTCAATTGCTTTAAGTATCCATAGTACTGGTGTTACTATTGGACCTACATAAACAAGTACACTACAAGCACTATATGCATATACATACAATAAAAAATACAAGCAAAATTATGGGTCCCTCACCATCCATCAATAGACATTTATAAGTTTTAAATCAACAGAGATTTACAAATATTACTGACATTGCAAGTTATTACTTAACAGCTTAAGAAGTATCACCAAACCCCAACTCCACTCCTTAGCTTCTTTTCTTTCCTAATTTGTCACACTTCAACTTTTCTAATAGTCAATCTAATTTTTTAGCTATCAAACCCTACCGGCGCTATGTGAAAAATGTAATTTTCCCCCTTAGTTACTAAGTCCACCAAATGTCTACCAAATGTAATTGATAATTGGGTTCTATTTCACTAGACACACCTAGGCATGATTACTGCCGGTCCTGTTGAATCTACATATCAATTAAATAGAACCTGTCTTGCAAAGTAAAGCAGGCTAAAAGGTCCCAAGAAGGAGTAGATGATGCCACGATCTAAAGAAATTCAAGAACGGGTCAAAAACAAAGTCATTGACATCTTTCAGTCTGGAGAGGGTTACAAAGCCATTCCTAAGGCTCTGGGACTCCAACGATCAACAGAGACCAATTATCTACAAATGGGGAAAACTTGGAATAGTGGTGAATCTTTCCAGGTGTAGCTGACCTACCAAAATTCCTCAGAGAGCGCATTGATAACTTATACAGGAGGTCACAGGAGCACCCAGACTAACATGTAAAGAACTTTAGGCCTCACTTGCCTCAGTTAAGATCAGTTTTCACGATTTCACAATTAGAAAGAGAGTGCAAAAATTGGCATCCAGGAGAGTTACAAGGAGAAAACCACTGCTGACCAAAAAGAACATAAAGGCTTGTATCATATTTGCCAAAAAACATCCTGAAGACTTTTGACATAATATTCTGTGGACTGAATCATAGCATTCAACAATAAGAACATCATACCAACAGTCAAACACAGTGGTGGTAATGTGATGTCTGGGGCTGCTTTGCTGTTTCATAATTGATGGAACCATAATTTCTGCTCGCTACCAAGAAATCCTGAAGGAGAATGACCAGTCAGTTTGTGACCAAGTTCACCTCTGAATGGTTCAAAAGGAACAAAGTGAAGGTTTTGGAGTGGCCTAATCAAAGTCCTAACTTGAGTCCGATTGACATGCTGTGACATGACCTTAAAAAAGAAGTTCATGCTTGAAGACCCTCCAATGTGGCTGAATGAAAACAATCCTGCCAAGTAGAGTGGGCCAAAATTCCTCTATAGCGATATAAAAGATTGCAGTTAGGTTTAGGGGGGAAATTACTTTTTCACATGGGGGATAGTTTTTTTATTAACTCCTTAAAATTCCCATTGAAAAGCTGCATTTTGTGTTTATTTGCTTTCTCTTTGTCTTATGTTAACATTGGTTGGATGAAACCGCTAAATCTGACAAATAAGCAAAAACAGAAGAAATTAGGGAGGGGAATTTGGAAAGCTTTTATTGACTAGATATTAATTGACTTTTGAAATACAGGGTGTGAAGACCAGAAATGGGGGCCACAATGCAACAAAACATGTCCTATATGTTACAATGGTGGTGTCTGCCATGAGGACACAGGAGAATGTATCTGTCCTCCAGGATTTATGGGAACAACATGTGCAATGGGTAAGTTCCCCATATGTCAACAGAGAAGTAAGCACAAGACAAAAGGTGCTTTATAGGATGCAATTTCAATTAAGTTACTTGGAGTGGTTCAAGACTATTGCTCTTTATAGTTGAACAGGCCATGTTTTTAAGCAAATGTTTTCCCAATGAATTCCAGCATTGTACTGGTCTCCTGTAGTCAGTTTGCTTCTGTTTGTATTACATACATTCTAAATAACAATTTACTATCCCTCTTTATGTAGAGAAAATTGATTAGTCTTGTCTAGGTTATATATCCCCTAGATCGCTGCTTCACCAGTATAGCCATGGTGGTTACATGCATCCACCAGCTCATCCACCAAGCGGCCAGCAAAACAACTAGTCTCATTCTAGGACTTTATACAGTCCTGGAATGAAATGTGGTTTTCCTATAATATGTATATCTCTGTGCATCCACCAGAACAGTGCTGTGGACACATCAATGATCAAAAATACCACCTGAAAACCATTGTTGGCAGATTCCTCAAAACTAGCTATATTAGTCTGTCTCTGTCACCTACAAATGGGCGATTTATGAATAACTAACGATAATACTGTTGTGATAAAACTGTTTGGCTGCTAAAATGGTGCAAGTTATCCGTGATAAAGTCTCTAACGAAATAGTGAAATTCCTTAATGTAGATAGGAACAGAATATTATGTGACAGAACCATAATAAAACATGTAGGAAGGGATTTTACAGAGTACAGTAGACAAAAAGGAATATGCCATCAGGTTTAACAGCAGGACAATTATGAATAACATTAGCAAAAATAAACTTAAAAAAAATCCATTGGTCTCTTGTCCAGAAAATAAAAGACTGAACTTCTTAATCAGACAATTTGCAGACTAAATGGGTCAAGTGGTTGTTATCTGTCTGTCACGAAAACCCTAAAATGCTGTATTTATCAGCAAAGGTCTGTTAATGATTACACTAATTATATCACCGATCTGAAAACAGAATCAACTATGAAGAACTCAGCATCTCACAACCAATTTACCAACCTATAACGCTACCTTTAATTATATCTACCCTTTCCCTTTCAGCATGTGGTGATCACAGATTTGGCACAACTTGTAAAGAAAGCTGTGGAGAAAAAGATGGCTGCAAGTTTCACATGTTCTGTTTAACGGATCCGTACGGCTGCTCGTGTGCCTCTGGCTGGAAAGGGTTCATGTGCGACGAAGGTAATGCATGATCAGCAACACTGGAATGATGAATTGAATTCTACATTGAAGTTTATTTTTTAGGGATAAGTTAGATACCTGATTATGCTACATCCTGGGGTTTATCTATTTTTTAAGGGGCCCTAAGTAAAAAAATTCCATTGACCATTTCCATCATGACCATTAGATGTAAATACACACAAGCTAACCTGGGTTTTTTTTTAAATAAAAGGTAGCACAAGGATCACCAGAAATTAGGTGATCTCGCTTGGTGTTGAGCAGGCTTACGTTAATCTGATTTGACGCTGATGTTCTACGGTTTTTAGTGCGATGCCTACTGAGGAGTGCACATTAAGCATTAGGAGGTTTCCATTAAAAAAAATGGGATGTCCTCAACTGGAGCCTTTTCCAGGCTATCCATAGCACCATACAGCTGCATTGTCAACATAGCGTGACTCTCCTGGATATCAGTACGGAAACTAAACAATGTCATTAATATGTCCTCATAATTATTTGTTAAAAATACATTACTCTAACCAAATAACAATTATGATAAAATCAGATGGGTGACCTATAGATGAATACCTGTAACAGCCACTGCTCCCGCTTTTGCTACAAGCCTTTAGTGCGGAGATTTTGAGGGATAAGATAACCAGACTGCTGCATGTAGGGAGATTGAATTTTTTATAGCCTGCTGTACTATAACTAAATTATTATACATTATCAGAAACATAACATTTATACTTAGTTATTTAGTTATACTTTTAGTTATTAATGAAAACCCACCATCACAAAACAGGCCATGTATACATGTTCTCATACGTGAGAATTCTTCTCATCAGTTCAAAACTAAAATGGGTAGAGTACTGGCTATACCGTAGGATACTCTTATACAATGTATATAAAATGCTTTTATGTATATCTTAGCGTGTGCAGATGGCTACTACGGACCTGACTGCAAGCTGAAGTGTCTATGCAACAAGGGAACCTGCGACAGATTTAAGGGCTGTCTGTGCCCCCCGGGATGGAGAGGGAACCGCTGTGAGAATGAAGGTAAAGCAAGGTAACACTGTATTAAATCACTTTCCAGTGTTAAATTCTAGGGAGTCCATGCGCCTCACTGGTACCCACTGCTGTTGTATGTCATCTACTCACAGTTACGAGACTGAATGTTTTGCTTCTGTTTTTGGTTCTTTCAGTGGATAGTAAACAATATATCATTTTTCTTATTTTTTGTAATACTTTGTTTTCATTTACAACCTATTATAGTTATTCTTCCAAAAACACCTTCTCTATCACCTACATTCTGCACAATTTTCCCGATTGCCTCTTGTCTTTTTACATCTTATTCTATCACCTTGGCCATTGCTTTATTATCCTGCTTCTTTTTCTATTCTCCATCTGTTGCAAACCAATGGCGTGTTCCACTTGTTAACACCGTTTTTGCTGTTTTCTACTAGAAATGCTGTTTGTGTATGATCCCCGTTGTATTTGCATTGATGGATGTATCTCACGTTGTAGGTACACCTGACATACCACCACAAATACTGGAGCTGGAAGAAACCCTAGAGCTAAATGCTGGAACAGAAATTAAGCTAACCTGCAAAGCCAGTGGATACCCGCTTCCTGTAGCACAGCAATTCAAGCTACTGAAACAGGATGGCACTATGTTTCAGGTCGGTCAACATCAACATATATATATACACATATATATATACACAGTATATATATATATATATATATATATATATATATATATATATATATATAGTTTAGCTTTAATATATGCAGTGTATACTCTATAGTGTGTATAACGTGTGACATTATACGTTTACATCTTGCACAGATGTGGCTGTACATAATTTACATGGGACATGGGGGAGAGAGGTGGGAAAGGCGAATGGCGAGGCCAGGGAGAGATGAAGAATCAGAGAGGGAAATGCTCAAAAAAGCTGAAATGTTTTTTTTTTTCTGGTACAACATTTTAATGGGGGACATATATACTAGTCACTTTAGCTTTATGGTGCACTTCCACAGCGCTAATTTATAGTACTCCAGCTGTATCTCCATAAATTAGGCTTTTTAAATTCCATCAGTGTTGTTATATTGGATGGCTTTGGTGTGGAAAAGCTATTTGCCAGTCTGGACTAACCTTATGACCCTGAGTGGCATGGCTGCCACATGCCAAAAACTGTTTGTTACCTTTATGTTATTGTTTGAACCTATTTTCCTACCAGGCCATTTACAATACAAGGTTGTTTAGCAATGGCAATTTCCATTTAATATGATATTATAAGGGACAACGTACTACTTCTAGACCTGGAATATCTACACCATGTGAAGCTGAAAACAGACCTAGGCCCATCAGGTTCAACCCACTAATACAGTACTCTCTTCCACAGCCTCTCTCAGTCAGCGACAGCGATAATGCAGCAATTGCGCTGTTTAAGGTTGACAAGATGCAGCCCCGAGACTCTGGCATTTGGATATATAGTGTGAAGACAGAAGCAGGAATGACCGAGAAGCCTGTGTATATCTCAGTTAAAAGTAAGACGTATGACTGGCGACAATTACAGTTTCCATGCTACATATAGATCTTCTTCCCAAGGAAGACAAAAGGAGATACTTGCAATAATTGTATAATAGTCTGCTTGTCTATGTAGTGGCAATTGTCACCGATTAAGAAAAATGACTCTAAAAAAACGAGGGAACAAGATTTACTCAAGAGAGTCCAAGGTTTATTCAGCCTACAGTTAGCTGGGTGTCTCCATGATGAAACTGATCAGCCATCTGGAACTCACCTTGCTCTGTGGGTCCAGAAAACATAATCTCATTTTCTCAATACAGCTGCAAGAAGAGTTTGCTTTGTTTCAACATGTCTTCTATTAATTCCCTGCCACACAGAGACTAGCTAATTCCCATGGAAGAGAACATAGGAATTTTATTCACAGCCCAAATCGGGGCTTCACAACTCCAGTCCACAAGGGGTTCAAATAAGGCGTGAATTGTGTGTATCCTTGTATCTTGAAAACAAATAGTTCCTTTTCTTGAAAAAAAGTAATTTAGTTCATTTTCAACTGAGACACCTGTGCTTAAACCGGGTTATCCGAATATTATGGCCTGTTTATAGCCATCAAGGACTGGAGTTGTGCACCACTGGACATTCATGATGAAGGCAATCAAGCCCATACTAGCAGTGAGGCAACATGAGGCTCCCAGCCAATGAGAAGATAGTACACCTAAGGTGCCAAAATCCCCAAGGCTTTTCGGGAAAGAGGTAGAGCTCCATGGGACAGCAGGGTTCAGGACTGCAATCCTGTGGTCCCAATGTCATCCTTCAGCATCAGGGACACCGGAGATTGCATAATGCGCATGCACAGAATTCTGTCCATGCACAGTAGCGCTTCCTGATTTTCCAGGGTTATAAGTTGGGAGGTATGATCCAGCAAATAGTAACATTTGAGTAGGACAACTCTGTACAACCTGGACAATTCTTTTCCTGGGTAAACATACAGCTCTGAAACACATTTTGCCACCAAGTTATGCAGATATCATTGTATTAATGTACTGGGTGTGCAACACTTATGTGCAGCCATAGTTACCAATTGAAGCATTTTTACTACAGTGAGTTATTGCTGTTATTGCTGCGATTGGAAGATTGGAAATTATATGATGGTTTTGGCACACACTATACATGTGTTTAACATCTTTATCTTTTTAACCCCCTCCAGTGCCACCGTACCCACAGCTTGCTCCAAAGTTGAACAGCAGTGGACCTGATTACCTTAACATCCAAATGAATGGTGAGCCATACACTGGAGATGGGCCAATTGTATCAGTCACTCTTTTGTACAGAGCATCTACAAGATCAGCTTCGTGGCAGAACCTGGATGGTAAGAAATAAAAATTAAAAGAATAAAAATTTTGGATTTTTAAGAAACAAAACTGAACAGAATCACAAATGTCCTTTATTTGAAAAATAAGCTTTTGGGACCACTGAGATCTCTTCAGCTGAAGCAATATAGATACACAGCTTTATATCGCCACCTACTGGGCAAAGTAGGAGTAATCAGCAAAAACAAATGAATATTTTTTGCACTGCTCACTCAGAGGGATACTATAATAAAACAGATTTATTAAAAAAAAATACAATAACTTTTAATTTTTATATTCAGTCATAAAATATGAATTCATTATTTTAGCTGTTTTCAGAAAGGCAACCTTTCTGACCTTTAAGAGGGTCGTTTTTCCACTGCAATACCAAATCTTGGAATGAAAGTTCCACTTAGTATGAAACCAGTATCATCTGCAGTGGTCTTCTACTGCTTGTTGGGTTTATGATGTTGGCCCCACCAATCTTAGACTTAAAAACTATTCTCCAACTATGATGACATCCAGGCTCCTCTAAGTCTGCATTGAAGAACAGTGATAAAGTCATGAATGGGTTTTTATTTTTCTTACATTACACCACAGTCACTTTAAAACACCATCATTCTATATCATTACAGTATTAGTGTATTAGGAATATATTTCCCCACTTTAATTTCATCTGCAACAGACACGGTCATATTATCACCTTGTATGTGTTGTTTCCATTGTAATATGACTGTTATCTTTTATTTCCTCTAGTCCCTGTACATAACAAAATTGTGAGACTAGAACAGCTGGAGCCAAGAACGGAATATAAGATCTGTATTCAACTTGGACGCAAAGGAGAAGGTGGAACTGGACATCCAGGCCCAGAAGCCATCTTTACCACAGAGGCACTTGGTAATAACTGTATTTGGATCAGTATTCTTCATGAACTGCGCCAGCTCAGAATACTGTATAATATAATAAACCGTCCTGCCATGTGTAGAGAGAAATCGTTAGTTTGCTATGGCACCAGAAACCACCTAGCTCTGGGTGTTGTCATATGATTGAAACACCAGGTTCTCTATTTTAATTTAAATCAGAATGCTACTCACATCAGTGTGAATAGAGCTAGTCACATGGACTTCAGAAATCATCATATCACCCATTCAATTATAATAATCTAGATGGTGTATGGTACCTCTACATTCCAGACATGGCCCGATAGATGTGTTTGTTATAAATCGTGGTAAGGTCTCCCAAAATGCCTATAACTGTTTGCGAAACAGTAGAAAAGTTCCACAATGCTAGCCATCATAATGGGGGTTATGTGTAAAAAGTGATCCTGGTGCAAAATTGAAAACAACATACATTAACAACCATAACAACTAGAGGAATGATCCATTCAACAGAACCATACCATTGGTTGCTATTGTGATGAAATGACAGTATTTGCTTGATTATAAGACAACCTTGATCATAAGATGACACCCCAGAGTTTGGATCTTGATGAAAGAAAAAAAGAAATGCCTGAATATAAGATGACCCTATTCAAAAAAAACCAATACCACTATTTCAGCTGCTCACTAAATGCACACTTACAATCTGAAACTGACTCATACTGTACAGTCTGCTACTCACACACACACACTTACACTCATTTTAGTGACTTAACCATTTGTTTAATGTTTAAAATGTAGTAAAGGATGTGAAGAATGTGAAAATGAAAAAAATGTTTTATTGTTTTTATTACTTTATTTTATTATTACTTTATTACTTCTTTTTTTCAGGATCATGTCTCAGTAAGAGAGAGGGGGGGGTTTAACAACTCAGTACTGAATAGTCATTTATTGCATGGTACATTTAAAACTGTTGACTAAAAACATTTTTTATGCATAACTCATAATATTTCTGACTGGTCCCAGGTGCGCGAACACTTGCTTATCTTGAGGTTTTGTAATGCAATGTTTCTAATTATTGAAAGAATCCCTTGAGTACTGTCTGTAGCTGTAATAATCAATGTAATAATGGCTTTTATATTCATGCACCACTTTATGTTTAATATTTCTCTCCTTTTGTATGTGTACAAAACAATCAAGTTTGCGTTTGCTTCTTCTAGGTCTTCCATCACCTAAAGGTCTCACGCTGGTCCCTAAAAGTAAGTCATCTTTAAACTTGACCTGGCTTCACGAATTTCAGAGCTCCGATGAAGAAAAGGAGTATGAAGTCGAATACAGCAAAGTTAATAGTTCTGCTCAGCCTCAGACTAAAAAAATGCCTGGAAATAAAGCTGAAATTATTATTGATGGTCTGGAACCAAGAACGTTATATCAATGCAAGGTCCGGGTGAACACCAAGTCCTTTGGTGAATGGAGTGAGACAGTGTTTGGATGGACTTACAGTGACAGTAAGAAAGTCTATAATGCTGCTCAATTATTCTGAATAGAGATAATGCAATATGTATGGTTGTGTTTTATATTACTACTTAAAGAGGCACTTAAATTGTTTTTGTCCCACAAATACAATAATTTAATCTGTAGTATAAGACACAGACTGGCTATAGGGGAAACTGGGCTGATTACCATTGAGCAGGTGCTCAATGTCACCTTCTACATATCTTCATTGCTGCACACTTTAAAGGTTTAAGAGGCTGTGTGAATCCAGCAGGTGGCCGCATATACTTCATTTTAAAAGTCGCCAATTCAGAAGTGCCAATTTTAATACCCAGTCCACGCTAAAGTGCAAATTATAATCTTGAGCCCTGTGTAGTAAAATGTTATGAGTAACACATAAAAAATAATCATTTTTATCCAAAATTGGATAAAGAGATGCAAACATGTCAACTTCCAAATGTCCCAAAATAAGCAAAGTTTGTGATTGTTATCCTGAAAGTGAGTGAGAAGAGAATTGGTGGTTATATTATGAAAACAGTGGTCTGTTAAATTGTAGCCATTATTCACTTGCTGGAGCATAGACGGGACAAAAACATTGTGGTTGAGGTGGGGTGTGCTGAAAGAGTCAGGTAAAGAGACTTTCCTTCACGTAGATTATAAATATCACTCCAATTGTCTTATATCTCCAGAAACACCTCCATCGCCATCAAATATCAACATTTTTAACATCACTGATTCTTCTGCTATTGTCTCGTGGTCCATCGAGGAGGGCCATTCAATCTCATTGATCATTATTCGATACAAAATGTTTGGCAACACCGAGTACAACCATGATATTAAGATCCGAAATATTACCATTGGCCACTACCTGCTGAAGGGACTGGAATCCAACAGTCTGTACTTGGTGGAGATATGCTCAGAGAACAACGTTGGTGAAAGTACACAGAATAACATTAAACAACTAATGACGCGTCAAGAAATTAAGAGTAAGTGATGGCCACAAACACGCTATATTTTTTAAAATGTATGATGTAAAATATACATATCACTATGCTCCAATATGCAATATGAAGCAAAGAAACAGCATGTATTTCCCATTAGGAGATCAAAATGAGTTTTTTTTATTGAAATATAAAGTTAATAAAGTATAAGTTAATAGAAACAGTGTAGCCCATGACTGGGTGCTGTATTTTGTGCACATTGTAGGTTCCTTTGCTTATGTGTAACAAATATATCCCATGGGATGAAGCAGATTGTAAACATAATTACTAATGTATTTTCACTGGTCAACAGTAGTTATTGTTAGTCATTAGTAATTAACTACAACAAAAAATATTTTACAGCTCAGTACCTACAATGTCAAAGTCCTTCACCATGAAGTTGGAGCAGTTAAAGAATCCTAAAGCCGTAATAACCCTACCTAATATCTGTTTATAACGGATAATGCATTTATTTTAGATTTTGCTTATGTTTTCTTCTCCAGGGGGATATGAGTCAAAGGATGGAAATGTGCTTCTCATTGCTATCTTAGGCTCAGCAGGAATGACCTGTTTGACAATACTGCTGGCATTCCTTATCATGCTACAGCTGAAAAGAGCCAACTTTCAGAACCGGATGGCACAGGCTTTCCAGAATGGAGTGGTAGGTATTACTGGCTTAACTGTTTGGAAAGTTGGTTCAGGATTATAGAACACACAATTAGACTCTTAATGGTTTAATCTTTCAAATTCTAAATGCAGGCATACCCCGCTTTTGGGACATTCCCTTTAAGGACACTGAGGAGTAAGGGCATAGTTGCAGCGCACCAATTCTTATGTTTAGTTACCCTAGCTTTGCGAGAATTGACACATGACAGCATGGTGGCAGCGCATCAGTTCGTCTTTTGAGCATCTTTTGTGTCTTCTGAGCATCTTTTGGGCTTTTCGCATTTTGTGGTGGAAATGACCTGACGATTGCAGTGTAGTACATCCATTGATAAGTGAAAAAAAGTGATGCTTCATGTTAAGTACTTTTTTGTTGTACATACATGCTCTGGACCCCATTGTGTACATTCATTGTGGTTTGGTGCACACAACACTTTCAGGTAAAACATTGCTCATAAGAATGTCTACATTTAATTTCGTTATGTATATCTGTCATGTTGAAGCTCTGTTATTTTAGTCCAGACAAATAAACACTCGGACTCTTTATTATTCTGCCTTGTGAAATATAATAGAATGGCTCAGTCCAAATCAGCCAGAGTCTATGGAGGAAAGATGGAGGACTTCATTAGATATGCACAACTTCATTACCATAGCCATAAAGAATTAGTTCAGTGTGTGCAGGAAAGTCACTCAAAGAAAATATACACAGGCTTCACACGCCAGTAAGTAATTGTAATCTTCTTTAAAGTGCAGTAAAGTGCTGATAGGTAGTCTTAGGTAGTGCTAGTAATAAATAAGCACCACCTAAGACTCTTTGTGTTACGATGTATTTACATTGACACTTTGTGGAGGCACTGTTGGTCCATGTTACCCGTTTCCCCGTGCAGGTCCTACATGTCTGCAGATAAAAGGGAAGTTGCTGTAACACAATTAAATAAAACCCACTTTTCTTTAATGCTCAAGTATATTACTGTATAGAGCACTGTATTCAATCCTCAGATCATTTTTTCCATGGGTGTAAGGAAACAGCCCATGTGAGCAGTGGAACAAATAATGTCAATTATTCCATTGCTTTGGTATTGCTTGCTAATACAAAGAATAAACCCTTTAATTCCACCAATTGTACTAAAAGTCAAATGTCGAACCTAAACTAACACTAGTGCAACAAGTTATGAAGGTATGTAGTAAGTACTAAAACCTCCCACAAACTATGTAAAAAAAAGCCCACTAAATAACATATTATTGCAGAGGGAAGAACCCGTTGTACAGTTTAATTCAGGAACACTTACTCACCTAAAAAAAGCCAAGAATGGACCAGATCCTGTGGATTACCCTGTCTTGGAGTGGCATGACATTAAGTTTCAAGATGTGATTGGTGAGGGGAACTTCGGGCAGGTACTCAAAGCCCGTATAAAAAAAGATGGTCTACGAATGGATGCAGCCATTAAAAGGATGAAAGGTATGTGTTCTTCAACATGATTTGGTTATACTGAGGGAAAGAGGCTATCAGAAACTATCCACCCTCAGCCTGGGCAATTGATGTTGTTTAACCCCTTAATGACAAAGCCCGTACATGTACGGGCTGAAAATGCATTGTTTTCAATGGATTTTGGGACTGCCCATTGTCCTTAAGGGGTTAAAGTTTATTAGATGACATTTATTAATAGTGCGTCAACAGATTCCGTAGAGCTTTTACAATAGGGAGACTGTTTAACAATTGCCAGAAATGTCCTCTATCAATAGCTCCCATTGTGTTTTATTCACAGTCACTCTTGCCAAACCTATCATCAAACACATGGTTTCTAGCACCACTGCATGCCCTTGCTTATAAACTATGGAGAAAGCTGGACAGCCATCTAAATTATCAATAATTTTCAAACTGTACTTTTGAAGAAACGGGCAAATGCATAAATCCAGCTACAAGTATAGCCAGCTAATTAAATTTTGATAACCCAACAAATCAGATTTGCGGAAAGGCTTTTGAATGTTCTTCTCTTTACTGAACAGAATATGCATCTAAAGATGATCACCGAGATTTTGCAGGAGAATTGGAAGTCCTTTGCAAACTTGGGAGCCACCCAAACATTATAAACCTCCTTGGAGCTTGTGAGCATCGTGGTAAGTTTAGAGCGCTGCAGTAATTTTTGTCAAAACACACATGCCAGTTAGTGAAATCGTCCATGTTTTCTATACAGCCTGTTGTATACACCACTGGTTTTGTGGTTGACCTGAGTTACACAACAAATATTCTAGTTACTAAATGTGAATGAAGTAAGGTTAAAGATAAGACTAAGGTTATGCAGGCCCTACATTTGCAGACCAACTTGGCAGTCCAGACAACCACCTAGGTCCAGAGATTAAACTAACTCTGATCCAGGCCAGCCGTCTCTAAGGATCTACCTCCAGGGCCGCTGTCCTTTCTACTGAAAGCTGCAATATGGTGTCATATCACAGCATTCCAATCCACTTCAGAAGGACATGTGGCTCCACGTATCATATACTAAAGATATTGTTCCAGCTAACTATAGACCTCCATAGTGTAGATGGGTCAGTTAGGGAGATCATATATCTTCCATGTAACAGGCCCGAAGTCTGAACACACAACAATCTATTCAGCCATCTACCGCAGGTTTTACATTAGAGTGGTAGTGGGGCCTTGGCCCGTGTATACCCCTGGCACTGCCCATTTGTTTGGTTGAAGGAGACTGGACAAACATGTATCAAGGTAAAGAAGAGTATGATGATTGTGCTTGTGAGAGGGAGAATTAATGTTTATTATAAAATCATGAAAAACAAGACCAAGGACTGAATAACGCCTGAGTATTTACATCAGGTAAAGCGGGGAGACTAGATGGGCTGAATGGTTCTTATCCACCATCAAATTCTATGTTGCTGTACTACATTTATGCTCTAGTAATTCAGGCTTCCTCTTCTAGGGTACCTGTACCTGGCTATTGAATATGCTCCCCATGGTAATCTACTAGACTTCCTGAGGAAAAGCAGAGTACTGGAGACAGACCCAGCATTTGCCATAGCCAACAGTACAGCTTCCACATTAACTTCCCAGCAGCTCCTGCACTTTGCGGCAGATGTGGCCCGAGGCATGGACTACTTAAGCCAAAAGCAGGTTGGTATTTTGCACAAATAAAGCAACGCAAAACTTAACCCTAAGAAGGTTTAGGAATCAATTTCTTTAAATTGACCTTATCCTTTATTTACTTTTTATGATATTTCCTCTAGTTCATACATAGAGATTTAGCTGCACGAAACATTTTAGTTGGTGAAAACTATGTTGCAAAGATTGCAGACTTCGGTTTATCCAGAGGACAAGAAGTTTATGTAAAAAAGACAATGGTGAGTATGCCAGTTCCATTAACACTTACTGTATACAAATCCAAGTAGAACATTGTTGAAAAGAACAGCCAGTTGTTAAAGGAGAAGAAACAGCAAACAATGATGGATCATCTTCTAGTACCGTATTTGCTCGATTATAAGACGAGGTTTTTTCCAGAGCAAATGCTCTGAAAAATACCCCTCGTCTTATAATCGGGGTCGTCTTCTCAGACCCCCCAAAAAATGTCTGCTGGGGCCATGCTGCTTACCGGTCGCGAGCAGCGTCTCTTCTGTTAGAAGCAGGAGGACAGGAAGCTTGCAGCGTCCTCACAGAGCTCTATCTACCCCTCCCTCCTCTGGGGGCGGGGCCAGAGAACTTGCTCTACAGCCGGTCCCCTGCAGAAGTCTTCGAGTGAGAGATCAGCAGTTCAGGTAAGGGGGTGGGGGAGGGTTTTTGGGTAAGTATGTGTGATTAATGTGTGTTTAATGTGTGAAGTATGTGTGATTAATGGAATGAATGAGTATTTAAATGTGTTTGTGTGTGATAGCATGGATGTGTAAGGGGGGTGGGGGTTGTAGCATGGCATAGGGAGGCTGTAATCCCACTACTATCATCCCCAGGTTCCAGCATGTACTGGCTGCCTTGGCTTGATAGGAGTGTGATTGCTGTTAGCAGTTTGATATATATATATATATATATATATATATATATATATATCAAACTGCTAACAGCAATCACACTCCTATCAAGCCAAGGCAGCCAGTACATGCTGGGTTAAAAGGCATATCATGGGGCTGAGTGGCATATAGGGGGTTAAAATGCATTTCTGGACCTCCAGAAATGCATTTTAACCCCCTATATGCCACTCAGCCCCATGATATGCCTATATACCTCCAGAAATGCATTTTAACCCCCTATATGCCACTCAGCCCCATGATATGCCTTTTAACCCCCTATATGCCAGAGTGGCATATAGGGGTATAAGGCATATCATGGGGCAGAGTGGCAAATAGGGGGGTATAAAGCATTTCTGGGGGCAGAGTGGCATAACTGGGGGGGGCAGGTTGGCAAATAAAAGGAAATTTAAAAAATATATTTTTCTCAATCATAGCTTTTATTAAACATGAAAAAATAATTTACATGAATATTTACTGGTAAAACTTTTTTCCTATAGGGTCGTCTTATATTCAGGCTTTTTGTTTTTTTCCTAAATTAATATTTTGATTTTGGGGGGTCGTCTTATAATCGGGGTCGTCTTATAATCGAGCAAATACGGTAGTTCTCTCTGATAGTTTAGTCTTTTCAAAGTGACATCTAGTGCCTGTTCATATGCAGCGATAACAAACCTCTACAGTTTACACACTTACATTTATCATCCTTTAGGGTAGTTTAAATGTTGTCATCTCCTCCCAGAATTTCTGCAATGTTTTCGAAGCAATCAGGATAAACAACTATAGACTGACCCCAGACTTTAGGATATTCCCAATTAATAATGTGACAGACCTGAGAACATGGACACCTGCGTCACCTTATCACCTGCATCATGTCTGTCTTCACTGAATGTGGTTATATGATTTCATTTAGATTATAGTTGTTACCAAATAGAAATGAAGGTGCAGACATTTCCCACTGGATACAAAGTACAAAAACAATCTGTATTGCCCGGAACACACATGCAGTTTCCTTTTTTGTGAAGTTTCTACCTTGGAGCTACAACCCTAATACAAAAAAAAAAGGAAAATGTCAGAAGCAGTGTCTATATATATATATATATATATATATATATATATATATATATATATATATATGTCACTGTATTGTTGGTGATCTCTTTTCTGCAGGGAAGGCTTCCAGTTCGATGGATGGCAATCGAGTCTTTGAACTACAGCGTTTATACGTCAAACAGTGATGTGTAAGTCTAATTAAAGAAATGCATCAAGATTTGTATGTTTCTGCATTAACCTAAATCAAATATAAATTAAGAAAAATAAGTGGATATTTTAAGGTATTACATTAGCTGCAAATGTACTACATAATGTAATCGAACCATTACATGATCCTTGTAATGCCTCCACAACTTTGCCCACATCTAGGTTTAACGCCCTCTTTTACACTATCTAAGTCTCCTTCCGTCACAACATTTCCGTACCCCGGGTGATTGGGCTGTAAGTAGCTTCCCATTTTACCCAATCTTAAAGAAAGTCCAAGAAAGGAGCACAAAGCATGCAAGTGTAGAGATAAAATACAATATTTGGCAAAATTTGAGAATTATTTCTTTAGCTGACAAATTAGGTTTGGGCTGGATATGACTGACTAATGTTTTTTTGGCATGTTTAGCAGATAAACATGGTGTGCTACAAAAATATGGCTTTTGAAATCGATTGAAACTTAATGTCATTTGCCAATGCAATGGTCAAATCTACCCTTCACATTCAATGTATAAACGAGACTGGTCATTCTGGGGTATTCACATGATTTTGCTTACCCATGACACTACTTTTTCTCCAATGTACTAACAGAGCAGGAGCCATATCAAGTGCCCCTGGGCTTTGAAATAGGGGCTATCTAAAGTATGGAATATGGAGTTCCAACCTGTTTACACACACATTTAAGGGCACTTAAATAATTAACTGACTAGCCTCCTGCTCACCAGTACGCAAACTAAATGGCTGCTTAGGGACCCTGCTTGACAGAGGGACCCCCTAGAAGCCACTATGTAGCATCGGGATCCTTCAGTTTCTGGACAAGAGAGCGGCGATCAGGCAAGACAGTCTCTGCCCAAGTTCCATCTACATCCCACCCCCTATAGGCGACTCTAGCAACATTATCTGTGTACAGCACAGTGCTAATGAGATCATATCGCTTTATTTTCTAGATGGTCATTTGGAGTTTTACTATGGGAAATTGTGAGCTTAGGTGAGTATTATGACTTCATGTAAATAAATTGAAAGTATCGTGCATGTGTGTGCAGGTGGCACATCTATTTGTGGCTATTTTACAGCAACACACAATTTTACAGATTGCCTGGACGGTTTATGGCATTATTAAACCTCAGATTTAAAGTCAGCCATGGATTGCCACTTTGCAGGAACATGCAGACAGAATATTATTTTATTTTGTAAGAGTAAAATAGTTATGGGGTAACAATTAGGAACTTTCTGGATTTGTTTAGTACCAAAAACTAATGTTTTGTTTTTTTCTTACAGGTGGGACTCCATACTGTGGCATGACATGTGCAGAACTCTATGAAAAGCTGCCACAGGGTTACAGGCTTGAAAAGCCTCTGAACTGTGACGATGAAGTGTAAGCAATTGTTTTTTAATTCAATGCTGACCATAGCCATGAGTCCACAGCAGCTGGAGGTTAGTTATGGCATCCCACCTCAAGAGATTTGGTAGATGTCTCCACAGAAAGTTAAATTCCCATCTCTTGTTTACCACGATAAATGTAAAGCGAAGCAAACAGTGCTACCAATTTACATTATGGGAGCCTCCTCTTCTATCCTCATCTATCATAAGCAGAAGGAAAACCAGTGGATAATCACTAGAATTTGGACACATGAAAGGAAAACTGTGAATCCTTCCATATGGTATACTGTCTCAGAATACATTAAAACTTCTCTGACTATTTCTCTTTGAATTGAAGGTATGACCTCATGAGGCAGTGTTGGCGAGAGAAACCATATGAAAGGCCGTCTTTTGCAAAGATCCTGGTGTCTCTTAATCGCATGTTAGAAGAAAGAAAGGTGAGTGATCAGAGCCACACAGTATCATATGCTTGCACAAAACAATTCTTGGCATTGCTGCCCCTTTAAGTGAATCTAAAACACGTTATATGTTACTGTACATATCCATGTGATGCAGTTCGTTACTAGGGTAAGATCTTTCGGGACCCACTGTTGCGGTTCTTTTCAATACAGAACTAAAATAATATTGTTTTATCACTTGAGCAGGGCCAGATTCTCAAGCACAGCATATAACCAAAATACTAAAACTTTTTTTTTTATTATTCTTGTTACCTTTTAGACTTATGTGAATACAACCCTGTATGAAAAGTTCACCTATGCAGGCATCGACTGTTCTGCTGAAGAAGCCGCCTGAGACAAGAAAAAGCATTAATCCCTCAGTAAAGAAGTTTCCATGTGCAATGTCAGGATTCATTTGTGTATAAAGTATTTGTAGAATACATCATTGTTCCATTGCACATCCAATATGTAAATACAACGCATTTTGAGGTGAACATGCGTTTTTATGTGGTTTTGAACACTGATGAGGTTCATGGCTGATGTATTAACACTGAATGTACCATTTATATTTTTGTAGTTGCCATATAACAAAGTTTGTATGATCATTAAAAGAATGAATGATTCCAGCTGCTCCAAACTGAGTTTTAGTATAGCATGTCGAGCAAAAAAAACCCAACCCAAGGCACCTCTGAAACCAAAGGATTCAAGTTATCTCGGTATGAGCACAACAATTACATCATCAACTACTGGCACCATGGGTAAGCATCTGCTTTTGGGCCTCCACAACTTTGACCACATCTAAGTCCCCTTCCACCAGAATTCTTCTTTTCCTTCCCCGCTACCCACCTTAATCAAAAAATAAATATGTGTTGGGTTGAACAAATGAATTCCCCCCCCCACTAACTAAATGCCCTGCAGTAGATGCATTCGGCCAAATGCATCGCCTGCGTGATGTACTCACCTCCAGTGTACATATGTTAACTCTTCCCATTGATTTAATTGGGACCATGCTCCTGCCACCGATTGCCTGCTTAAGCTGTCAATCAGAGGCAGGACACATGCCCATGGATTTAACTGGGAATAGATCAAACAGCCAATCAGTGGCAGGGAATTATTAATTTGAATTGAATTCAAATTGTTTTTGTAAGTCAACATTCTAAAAGGTGCCCTAGATATTACAATTATGATGCAACAGCCACAAAATGTAATCTGTTAAAACACACACTGCATCTTCTCTGTGGAGCACATGTTCTTATGCTAAACAATACATAATCATGTCCTGTCTATCTTTCCATTATTGAACCACAGATAAGGAATTTAGTCACTACCTCACAAATACGTGGTGGCAAAAGCTTGTTTCTGTACCATTTTGTCCATTAAAAGGCTTAATCCAACCCTGAACTATTAACATTCATACACAATAGAAGATATTTAATGAATGTATTAATGTTGGGGCTAGCCTCTGGGCCAATAGATTGTTTTCATAGGGAGTGTGTATGTACCTATGTCACTTCTATACATTATATATATATATATATATATATATATATATATATATATATATATATATATATGAACTAATTCATTGACATTGGCATATGCAGCAACAGGCCAAGAACTAATTATTTGTGATTCATGCCGTTCTGAAACAAAGCCTTTTCTGTTCACACCGCCTTATCAACTAACTATAAGATAGTTTATACTACATTCTTTTAGCTAACAAGTTAGCCGGGACCTGGTAATTTATAGTAAAGATTAAAGATCATGTTAGAAGTTAGCATTACTTGATAATGTGAACTTGGTAAAGCAAATCTATACATTTCACTCAAGAATGCAAGTACAGAGTTTGGCGTACTCTCACTCAACCAAACACAGGGGAGTAAGCATAAATGACCATGAACAGGTTGACAGCTTTATATTTATTAAGTACTAGAGCCACACTGTTTGTTTTATACAGGCCACAAAATAATAAATCCTTTGTAAATAAACAGCGCTTGGGATAGCTCACTCACTTCAATTTTCTTCAATGAGACAGTTTTAGGCCCACACGCAGGAGTACCAAACCTTGGTACACCAGGGAACAGCAGTCCCAGAGAAAGAAGAAAAAAAAAACCCCACAGAAGTTGTTCAACTATACTCATTTGCTTGCATGCAAAGTAGTAACCCTGGAAAGCGACACCCATGTCAAGCACGCACCTTCAATTTGCCCCAGCTCCCTGTTAACTACATTGTTATTTAAACCTATCTTCATGCCCAACTTAAGGCACCGTATTGGAGACATAGGAATCTGTATTATGATGGTTTTTTTTTTTTTAAAGGAATACAGTGAGGAGAGAGGGTACACACATCCAGAAATCACAAACACAAGCCCACCTAGCCAATGGTGGCGATTTGTTTTTGTTTTTCTTACACAGAAGACTAGATGTAAAGAACAGTATGGCACCCTTCCAAACACATTGAAGACAGACCAGGGTATTTGCTCTCCTTTGCTTGCTCCTTTTGGATAGAGGTGATGAGGGAGAGGATCTTTCCACCATGGATTAACAGAAACTTAACGTAATAATCACTTCTTGCAGCATACCACTACATAGACTTGGGCTCCGTACCAGAACTACTTACACATGAAATGTACATGTACAGCTAAACATTCAAAATTACAAAGTGGGCGTAAAGAGTCACAAACTAAGGCTCCAGTTGTTTTGGACAAGATACAGCATCAATGCAACACTTAAATACTTAAATCCCAAAACCGTAACAAACACTACCCTGTACAAAGAAACAAATTCAGTCAACAAAATAACGTACCCATACATTATATCACTATCTTACATTTGCTTTATACAGACTTTTAAACCACATGAATAGAGACAAGAAATTACAGTGATAGGGCTCTGCATCAACACAATGCTTATTAAGTCATCTTCGGCCTTTGGTGTCTTCTTTTACTTTCCACAACATAAGTTCCATACAAGCTGCAGCATCCTCGCTAGAATCATGCCCGCCAACTAAAACAAAAAGAACAGTTATTTTCATATAATTGCATTTATGTGCATGTTACATGTGTTCGTATTTGAATGTTAAACATGAAAAATGCGACCTATTCAGAGTTTGAAAGAGCTAGCTGTTTCCTATCCATCCAAAGCCTTGGTGGCCCAACAAATTAGTTGCGTGAGTACATCTTGCCAGTCTGACCTGAGAACAGACAGGTGTCTAGCTACTAAAGGAGAATTTGATGACAACTAATAAACAAGTTGTTAGGAGAGTTTGCAAGAGTTGTGGTTGCAATTCTCACTTCTCTATTCATTTCATTATGAAAGGCTAAATCTCACTGATTTTACTATACAGTATACATCATATCCAGCTGTTCTCTTTCTGCAGTAGCAGCTCATTGTGGATGGATCTTATTAATGTTTAGTAAATCAAATAGGTGCATTCACTAAAGGGAAAGTTGACAGAAGTGTTCTGTTTCAGCTCAACCATCACTGTTGCTGCTCCTCTTTTCTAGCTGGAAGCCTGTAGATCCAGAGGGCCTGAAGCAGTTCAGTAATTTTAGCTCTATTACCAACAGTTAAATTAAAAAAATAAAAACAAAACCTGAGACTTTAACGTGGATTCAACTAGGAAGACTGGTTTATTGAAACAAGCCGCAAGTCGTTGTTATGCACTGTATAACGTTACATCCAAAACAAGACAAAATCAAGGTGCTTGGTTTATATTGGCCAAAGGACAAGCCTACATCAGCACACATCACTGGTAACCAATTAGATAGGAGGTATTGAATGTAGGAGCAGATGCTAAATGTCTACTTTTCCTTAGTGAATACAGTGAACTGGTGCAGGCAGTCGGGCTTAACATTTATCCCTGTGCCAACCTGCCTATAGTTCAATGCATTTTCTTGCATTGCCCTATAATAAACTGACCTAAGATTCAGTGAATGGAGAACCTACAGGGTGGCAAATAGTGTAAAAAGCCATGAATAGCGCAGTCCCAAAAATAAGTAGTTGTCGCCTAAAATACACCATGACCTGAAGATTTTTGCATTCTTAACGCTGAATATGAATTAGAGGTGGCCCCTCATCAAATAATCCTTGGTAGGACAAGTAAAGCATAAGGCTAAATAGCTAAACAGGTATGGAGGCCAAAGTCCGTGTTGATAAGGACGCAAAAGGGAAAACTGACTACTCATAACAGGCTCATAAGACTGGCAGACAAGATACTGGCCTAAAACTATTTAGACAGACATTAAATCTTGAGGCAAAAGGCAGCCCTAGTTACATGGATACCAATTACAACTACCCGGTAAGTCTGGCTCAGGGAAATTAATGAAAAGGAAATAGAACACTTAGAGTTTTGCCTTGCTTATCATCTGGCAGCATATAGGGAGATGTAGCTGCTCCTCATAAGCAGGGCAGAAGCTTAAAATATCCCAAACCTTCGCTTACCCTTTCAGTGAAAAAGCATGAGACGTGCCAGAGAATATACTTGTTCCTACCCAATAATGTATGAAAAATTATTTTCCCTAGCTATCCCCAGTTGCACATAGGGAGAGATATCGAGAATACTTTCTTTAGGATGAGGGAAAAATAGGATATGTCTTGGAAATTAAAATGCACCTGACATCGAGAAAAAAAAAACCCAAACATCCTGATGCTAGTCAGGAAACTTTAGGAATCTGGAAGTAGCTAGAAGGAAGAACAAGAAATCTGTGAATGCTGAACCTTCAGAGTAGAGGGAGCCTAAAAAAAATTATAAAAAAAATCATCCTGGAGAAGATTCAGTTAGGGTAATATCTGCAGTCTTAACAGAGGCCCCTCTGCCCTGAAAGCAAGTAGAAAACCTCCAAATCAAACATTTTATGAATCTCAAGGGTCTTCACCATACCTGAGGAAAGACTGGTCAGCCAGTAATTTTCACTCACCTGGTGGACCATGATTTGACGAACAGGAACTGATGCGGTGCATAAAAGACTCTTTAGCAAACACAGAATCTTCTTGCATGATGTTAGGAAGTTTTTGCATGCTACCATGTCAAAGAAATTGTGATCTCAGGCATGGCAGCAGATGAGACTTCTTGTGGTTTATAAACCAGCCCAGATCTTGCATCAATCTGAGGGCTTGGATAATGTGATACAGAAGAATGAGTAAATCTTATGACTGGTAGCAAAAATACTACATCAACATGAAATACAGCGCAGTTTCTAATAGGCCACATGTGCAGCGCCTCGCTGCCCAGAAACAGTGCCTTGCCCTGCATTCATGTCTACACACATACACGCTGGGCTGAGCAAGTGTGCTCAGCCATAACCTAAACTTCAGCCTCTCCCCAGATGCAGGCAGCAAGCAGGGCTGAAGAGCTGCAGCCCTAGGGCTCAGTAGTGGTGCCATGGACCATCCAAGGAGTCCTGAAAGGAAGGCACCTGTAGCTTCCCAGCTACTAACCAAGGGTGGAACAGCAGGAAGGAATGAAAGAATCCTTCTCCTGTCTGAAGAAACAATAAAGGGTAAAAGCTCCTGCCTCATGAAAGGTATAAACACAGGGTAAGAGGAGGTAGTCCAGGGTATACAAGTCTCTTGTTTCTGCCTTTAAAAGAGGGGAGCCGTGCTACTGGGGATAGCAAGGGAAAAAGACTCCATAAACAAGGGACAAGTTTGTAGCGATGTAGAAAAAGGTGCAGGACAAACACCACAAAACATACAGCCACCTTACCATTATCTTGAATGATACGTCTAAGGTAGTCAGCCATTAAATTTCTGAGTGCTTTTTTGTGCGGCAGACCTAATCGATGGGGAAACACTATTGAGGTATCAACAACTGTGTCATGCAGAAGCTGGGAAAAAAAATTAATATTTTCATTAGTGATAAACAGAAACCATAACATTGGCAGTAAACCTACAAAAAAACCACAAAAGGCATTTCAAGATTAAATACAATACCGTATTTGCTCGATTATAAGACGAGGTTTTTTTCAGAGCAAATGCTCTGAAAAATACCCCTCGTCTTATAATCGGGGTCGTCTTCTAATCAGACCTCAAATAGAGGTCTGATTAGGAGACTAAGATCCAGATCCCCCGCACCGCTGCAGGGGACCTGGATCCTCCTGTCGTCGCCCCCCCCCACACACACACACACACACTTACCGGTGCTTCCGGAGGTGAAGTTGGCAGCGGGGGTTTGTATGCGTCCGTCGCAAATACCTTCCCCGACTGTCAGAGATCAGAGTTCAAGAGTTCCTGATCTCTGACAGAAGGACGCATACAAACCCCCGCTGCCAACTCCACCTCCTTCCGGCTGCCGCAGAATGAGACGTCAACCCGCTGCCCCGGCAATACAGCAGGAAATTGGAAGCACCGGTAAGTAAGTAAGTAAGCGTGTGTGTGTGTGTGTGTGCGTGTGCAGGGCATTTCTGGAATGCCTTACACCCCTATATGCCACTCTGGCACTTAGGGGGTTAAAAGGCATATTATGGGGCAGAGTGGCATATAGGGAGGTATAAGGCATTTCAGGAGGCAGAGTGGCGTTAAGGGGGCATTTAATAGTGCACTCTGCCTCCTGAAATGCCTTATACCTCCCTATATGCCACTCTGCCCCATAATATGCCTTTTAACCCCCTAAATGCCAGAGTGGCATATAGGGGTATAAGGCATTTCTGGAGGCAGAGTGCTCTATATAATGCCTTTTAACTCCCTTAATGCCACTCTGCCTCCTGGAATGCCTTATACCTCCCTATATGCCACTCTGCCCCATAATATGCATTTTAACCCCCTAAATGCCAGAATGGGATATAGGGGTATAAGGCATTTCTGGAGGCAGAGTGGCACATAGGGGGTCAAAAGGCATACCATGGGGCACAGTGGCATATAGAGGGTTAAAAGGCATATCATGGGCCACAGTGCCATATTGGTGTCGCAAGCCTGGGGGCAGATGTGCGTAACTGGGGGACAGGTTGGAAAATACAAGAAATAAAAACAAAAAAAATATATTTTTCTCAATCATAGCTTTTATTAAAAAAAATAGTTTACATGAATTAACATTTACTGGTAAAACTTTTTTCCTTTAGGGTCGTCTTATATTCAGGCTTTTTCTTTTTTTCCTAAGTTAATATTCAGATTTTGGGGGGTCGTCTTATAATCAGGGTCGTCTTATAATCGAGCAAATACGGTATATAAAAAGGATTTTGGGCAACAATGTGTGTGACAGGATTAACAAGGAAAAGGAACATCGCGTTAATACAGATTTTAGTTGGTGGCCATTACGCAGCTTTGTAGTCCTTTGGTTGGTCTTAAATATCCAACTTCCTCCAGGTCTGATATCGCTTGAGCAGGAGAAATGAGAAAATTCTGTTTCCCATTAAAAAAAGGTGCTGTTTTTATCTATGCCATGGGGTGAGCAACTCAAGGGCTGCAAACAGGCTAGCGTGAGCATAATCCCAATTAGAAAAACATTGAACTACTTCCAAGGATACACCATTCCTGGGCTCTCTGAAGCTCGAGACCAGGACTGCACAGATCCAGTCCTTCACGTAAACAAAGTTCTGAAATATAACTAGGAAAAAACCACCATGCATATTCAGCTATTAAATTGACCAAACATTCTCATTTTAAACTGAAGATCGAGTGTTGGGGAAAAAAAACGCAGTTTAAGAAGGAGTCTTCATTCACCTTAGTTTTCCAATAACCGGGTCTTTATCTTAAAAGGAACCAATGTGTTCTTTTGATAGGATTGGATATCTGTTCTCATGTTCTAAAATCTTTCAAAATAACACAGCAACAAGGCAAAGCTTCAAGCATTATAACAAATTAAGCATACGGAAGACAGAATATGCTAGTCTTTCCCATATAGGATATTCTGTTGACTATAGATACTTGACCACAGATTCACACCACAAAAATCTACCCAAAATGTAGCTGTAAGAGAGGGCTTCCTGGGTTTGTAGCTCTTCTCAAACGCAACTACAATGCAATGCAACTAGCCATTTCTTATAGACTGATGAGCAATTAAATCCTCGCATTTCAAAAAAAACCTCTCATCAGCCATACTTTTAATCAATAAATTTGAAGACTAAAGATCAATGTTGAAACTGTTACAGCATGTGCCGTTTTGACATTTAGGAAGAGAAGACAAAGAATAATGGGCTGTGTCTAGCAATGTCCAAATATGTTGCCCTCTGCACAAAGCCAAAAATAATGTCCCTGTTATGAATTGTCGTTCTCAAAAAAAAACAAAAACTCCAAATAAGATTAGTTTGATACCTTGAGAGCTAGGAGATCATTCTCTAAACTGTGTCCAATTAAAATGGTATCCGCACTGAACAAGTTGAGCATAACTGCTTGAACATCTCGAATTGATGTTGTAACATTTGCCAAGTTATCTTCTGTAACACCAGAAAACCTATGAAAACATTTTTTTTTTAAACTCTTACTTGGATTAGAATTGGTTCACAATTTTGCTCTGGTTCATAATGTTGAATTAGAATATACACATACCTAGTGTTGTAATCTATAACGTCATTATCTGGCTTCACAAATGTATCATAAACAACTTGTAAGCTGGGATCAACCACAGTGACTCTTGTTAGCTCCAAGCCATGTGTTGTATAGCACTATGAATAGAGAAGACATTTTTAGAGTAAGACGCACGCGTTACCACAAACCAATGTTACAGCTTCTCCCAACAACACATACCATTTCACAGTCTAGAGAAAATACACCAGGATTTCCATCTGATGGCTGCAGTTTTACAAATGTTTTGATAAACCCATCCAGATTGTCCTTTAAACCGTCATGTACGTGAAGCTAGAAGAGAGAAAAAAAAAAGGCTGATTGTACAACTGCAAGAAACCTACTTGAAATTAGACTTGTGCATTCGTATTCTGGCAAACATGAAAAACATGAAGGGTGCGTTTTCGTTCATCCGGAATACCGAAGAAACGGAAATGACGGCAGCAAAACGTAGACAAAGACACAACACAAAGAATCATGTTCATCTTCGTTTACTAATCTCCCTGGTCCATTCTCCATTTAGCCTGCCTTATCTACACAGCATTGCAAGGGTTAACAGGAGCGGAAATCTGTAGGTTTGCACGAGGAGTTAAAAGTCAGTGCGAGCAACCAATTGGTTGATACTAGAGGAGGTCCCTGCCAGCGACCAAACAGACTTGCTCTTATGGATCTTTAACTCCTGACGGCAAAACTCCGCCTGGGGTAGCCATTGGTCTCCCCGCTCAAAGAGTTGAAGGTCCGTATGACCGACGTAATCGCCTCCTGGAGCATTGGCCTCGCCTCCTGGAGCATTGGCCTCGCCAAGCAGAGTTTCACCGTCAGGAGTTAAAGGTTTGTACGAGCGACTATTGGTGGCTGGCGGGGAGCGCCTCTGCCAGAGGCGCTCCCTGCCGGCAACCAATAGAGTGCACTTCATTGGTTGATGGCAGAGGAGGGCCCTTAGAAATTGAAAAGTTAGCAATAGCAGTACTTAAATGTTTACAGCATTTGCATGATCTGGGGATAAAAGTAAAATCTGTAATACTGTGAAAAATGTCTTACCTTAGCCATTTGGCACCCTGGAGATCCCACAGCTGCTTCGCAGCAACTGTAGCGGGTTTCCATCCCACCAGGAACTAAAGTAATTGAAGAAATAAGGTCATTTGGATTGCCATCAATTGCTATGTTACTAAATACAGTACAGTATATTTTTCTTGTATTTTTACTTAGACTATCCCAGTGAGAAATATTCTGTATGTATCGCATTAGAGACACTAGTAACCTGTCACATATCCATGAGAATAGCACAAAAAACCCTCCCACAAAACCAAAAGGACTGAGGTCAAATGGCTTTTTAGTTAGCATACCTCTGTGGCGAAGCACCTTGCCAGAGTGGTACGTGCACTCTTCCTTGCGTACATGCTTTCCTTGTGATGTGACTGAATAGATTTCTCCACATCGACAGCATACTCTTCTTAATGCTGAAGATTATATTTAACATTTTAATAACTTTCACTATTCAGTTTATCCAACGTACCGAAGCAGCCGAAACAATTACTCACCATCACTTCCAATAGTCTTTGTCACTCCATTGTGCAATAAAGCACTGCCCGGTTTCTCTAGATTTGGCCGAGGATAGCCGTTCTCTTTCAACTGCTCATCAGACAGCAGGTAATCTTTCAGGTAATTGTAAAGATTTATCCGAGTGATATCTGAAAAACAATATGGTAACATTTGCACCATGTGACAAGACAATTAAAAATGGAATTCTCATTATAAAATAAAGCAAGCACTACAAATGATACGTGTCATTGCATGACTGCCAGTCTACAGTGCAAAGACTAGTATAGTCATTTAGTAAAGAATTACATAGAACATGACATCAAGGAAGACATGAGCTCTCTTGCATAAAGTTTTATTTAGCAAGTAAAATTATGGGGGGAAAAAATGGAACTCCAATGAGCATATTCAAAGCACTAATAAAATTATATTTTGTAAGTTTTGCAAGCAGGGCTCTGCACCTAATGTATCGGTTTGTCTTAGTCTGTCAATTGTACTCCTCATACCCCTTGAATATACCGTACTTGTCTGAATATAGGCCGCACCCCCCCACCCTTAAAGTCTTTATAGGCCGCACCCCCACTTTAATCAGTGTTTAGTGCAGGCCTGCACAGAGCCCTGCCCTTAACACCTCTAGGATGAACTGGAATGTAGACTGCAAGCCAGACCTGATAGTCAGTTGCCCACATACTTTTTGGTCATATATGGTATTAGCTGACGGCAAGTGTGCTGCACTCTGCGAGGATTCCAAGAGCACTTTGGGCATGCGTGTTTTCTGGCAAGTCACACCCTTAAATGCT
Organism: Spea bombifrons; assembly: GCF_027358695.1. NCBI lineage: Eukaryota > Metazoa > Chordata > Amphibia > Anura > Pelobatidae > Spea > Spea bombifrons. The sequence continues at coordinate 94,447,211 of NC_071087.1, forward strand.
TGAATTACATGTTAATTTGATCAAAGTGTTGATGCTTGAAATCTGTTTATGACACTAAGCAACAGGTTAAAGGGCAAGGGTGCACTCAGGTGGTATTGACAAAGGCATACCGACCAGAAAAGAGAATGGTATTCAGTTTAGGTACACACACAGCAAATAACCCCCCATGGAACGCTTGTCAGAAATCTTTACAATGGAAAACAGTTTGGAAATGATAAAGCAGGTAGAAAAACCAGTCCACTAGATGAATGAAAAGCCCATTCTAAATGTATAGATTAAAATCCAATTCTCAACCAGGTTTTCTCCTTTCATGCAGTATTGGGGGTGCACATAGAGGCATTCGCCAAGGTAAGATTTTACTTGCGTGCCAGATTCGTGCATTTGGAGCAGGAAGACGCAGATAATCTAATTTCTGTTTACAGATTTGACAGTGTTACAGTTTGATACAGTTTTAAGATACATCCTATACTCACCACTTCTGTCATCTTGTTTTCTTGACCCAGATGCATTTTCTTTGCTGCTTGACGGCTGGGAACCTACAAGTAAAATTATGAAATTCAATGTCCATAACCATTTTGCCAATAAAAATTTGAAGGTTTATTAGTCCTACCATTCGGAACATTTCGCTGATCCCTTAGCTTTTTAAGGCTGTTAACAGCAATGTTAAGGTACATGTTTTTGCTTCCACAACGGTCATAAATGGATTTTTCTTCATTCAAGGCCTTCAAAAACAAAAAATTACAAGATCACATTACTAATGTTAACTAGGACAATAAAAACCAACCCCCCACCCCAAAAAACCCAAAACATGACTTTCCACATTTTTACACTGTTTCCTTAACCAAGATACATTGTTAATTATTTTTTGTGCACTCATATTTCTTTCATGCACAGATAGTCTATACATCTAAAAATATCAAAGAAAGCTCTAACATTTAGCATGAATAAATTCAAACAATGACCATTCAATTGGTCATAAAACCACAAAGATTCTAGAATAAAAAAAAAACAAAAAAAAAAAAAAAAACTTGCATGCACATTCCCCTTTCAAAACTAGGAATTTTATGTTATTTTGGGACAGCTTAGCGGCCCACCAGCTCAAAATACCCCCTATTTTTATATCTTACAACCCAGGGTACTTCACTAGGAACACTTATACAACCAGTCACCAATCCCTGGCAAAAGGGGGCTGTAGCATTAATTTTTGTTTATTTTTTTTTTCATGAAAAAAGATACTATATACAAAGTTCAGATAAAAAAAATAAAAAAAAATTAAAAAGCATTCACAAGTATGCCAACCTTCTTCATGCACCTGTTGTGTGAGCCACAATCATATCACCCTTATCAGCTTGACAGGGTGATAAGAGTTGTAGTAAAGGTCATCAGCACATTTCTAAAAACAAAATTTATTCACTTATTCTTATTTGGAATTTATTTTATGGATTTTAGTAGCAGGTGGGGGTAGGCAAGGCTGGCTGTGCCAAAATGTATGATCAGACAGATTTTTCAGTGAGCCAGCCAGCCAGCAGATCTAACTTTAGATCAGCTGGCAACCTGTTGGCACAATTTTTCTACTTGTCATTTGTTTTTCAACTTTTTAGGCCATTTTCTTCATGGCAGTTTGGATCATGAAGGTTTTAAAGGGTTAAAGATGAACCCATAAAAATGTTTTACCACTAGCATGAGGCTTAAAGTAAGTTTGGAACAGATTGTGCCAGGTTGCTGCACATTAACCATCTGTATGCATTCTAGCTATGTTAGTGTAGCACAATCTACTAGGCAGAAATGTTATGAAGGTATGTACTTCATTAGTATTTACACAAACAGATCAGTATTCATGTTATTCCTAGGTTAATTAGTGTAAAAAAAAATTTTCTCATCCCAGTTTGTGTCAACTAGAGGTTGATCTTTACCTTATCAAATGCCTCTTGAACAGTTGCAGAATCCTTCAAAAATTCTTCAACAAATGAATTAACATAACGTTGTCTTGTTTCTTGTGGGACTTTACATGCTGTTTCTTGGACAACTGAAGACTTTTTGCGGGAAGAAATCTAGAAAGGTTAACACATTAGCTTTCAACAGAACACAAATCTAATTTAGTACAGCCAAGAAAACAATTTTTTTTTTTTTTTTTTTTTTTTTTTTTTTTACAGAAAAGGCATATGCTTGTCTGACTGATAACCGGGAACAGAGCGCCCTTCCTGAAGACGAAACTCTGCACGCCACTACATAATGGACTCTTACAAGGAGATAGCTACATTGACCGACAAAAGAAGATGCACAGCAGACAAATGGTTAGAAATTCTATATAGATTTAAATCTATTGATGTCAAAGGTTAACGTTACCTTCATTGGTGGTGTTTGCATTGTTCTTTTTGGGGGAACGCAGGATTTTAATGTTGTGGCAATTGTTCCTCCTTGAAAGAACCCGCTAATCTGATTTCTGCCTTGTGCCACTGGCTGCACTTCAACCAGATTAAGATAAACTGGAAAAAAGTAAAATAGCTAGCATGAGCATACATTGTATACTTTTTTTTTTTACACTACATGCTAAACATTACTGTTCCACAAATGCAGCACCTTAGTTTGTCTAAACAAGGACCCTACGTTACGAACCCCAGATTCAATGCTAGAATGTGTAAGGACGTGCATGAAATAAATCGCCAAAGGTAGACTTCACTATACGTTATAAGGAGAAAGGCCTGGGTATTTGTTCTACAAGAAGGTCTGTGCTATAAACCAGTGAGTTTCGCAAGAACTCTCCCTAAATAAAGTATGCATTATGCAGGGCCAGCTGTTTGCACAGGAGACGTTCACAAAGACTGTCCTTTTATAAATGCACAGTAAAGTTTAGCGGTTTAAGGTTTTCATTCGCATTATAAAAAAGTGCTTACATTACTTACTTTTGTTAACCTTACCCACTCTAATAGCATATTGCAAAAGAATCAAAAGGCACATATCACGTCTCCATGGCCACAGTGCACTCTAGCAATTTTTAGACCAGGGTAAAACAGCATCAGTATGTGGCTTAGATTTTAATAATTTAGAATTATTAAAGTTTAGCCTACCCATCTGGCCAAAATTGTGAAAGGCTGGCGATACACATCCTGTAATTTTCTTCTGTGTTGATGCAACAAACGCCTGACCACTTTTAACTGCGGCAGTTATCTGCACAGCTTTTTGCTGAACATGAAGTATTCTGCCCTGAGGTATTTGCTGCGGAGCAGGACCACGATAAGGAACAAGAATAGAGCCGCTTGATTTGACCTAGATGGAAGAACAAACACCTTCAAGGAAAACAACCATTTCTCAGGTTTTTTTATTTTAAACACAATTATTCCTGCAATTCATCATTTACCATTCCTTACAATACAGAGGAGGACACAGTAGAATCATTTGAAGTAGGGCTGCAACAACTAATCGATAATAATCGATAATGAAATTCGTTGGCAACGAATTTCATTATCGATTAGTTGAATCGATTATTAAATGAGGGTTTTTTCAGAGCAAACGCTCTGAAAAATCCCCCTCATTATATAATCCGTTTAGTCTGACTCACCGTCTCACAGCAGCAGCTCCTACTTACTCCCCCTCCCTGTAATCACTGTGACAACTGGCCCCGCCCCTTCCTTCTCCAGGCCAGAACCACATGGCTGTGACACTCATCTAACTGTAAGTATATGTGTATATATGTATGTTTATATATATATATATATATATATATATATATATATATATATATATATATATTTGGGCTACTGAAAGTTAGGGGAGGTGGGGGTTAATTTAGGGGCAGTTATGGTTAGTGGGGTGTTTAGGGTTAATTTAGGGGCAGTTAGGATTAATTTAGGGGCAGTTATGTTAATAGGGTGTTTAGGGTTAGTTTAGGAGCAGCTGTGGTTAATGGGGTGTTTGGGGTTAATTTGAGGCAGTTGTGGTTAATGGTGTGTTTAGGGTTAATTTAGGGGATGCTGTGGTTGATGGGGTCTTTAGGGTTAATTTAGGGGATGCTGTGGTTAAGGAGGTGTTAAGGGTTAATTTAGGGGCAGTTATGGTTAATGGGGAGTTTAGGGTTAATTTAGGGGAATCTAAATCCTGGGGGCAGTGAAGTGACATATCTGGGGGTATAAGGCATATACAGTATATAAGGCATATGTGGGGAGGGCAGTGTGGCATGTCTGGGGAGGACGGAGTGGTGTATCAGGGTGTATAAGGCATATCTGGGGGTAGAGAAGTGGCATGTCTGGGAGGCAGGGTGGCATGTCTGGGGAGGATGGAGTGGGGTATCAGGGGATATAAGGCATATCAGGCACAGTGGCAGATGTGGGAGGCAGCGTGGAGTGGCAGATGTGGGAGGCAGCGTGGAGTGGCAGATGTGGGAGGCATTGTGGAGTGGCAGATGTGGGAGGCAGCATGGCGTGGCATATGTGGGGAGGGCAGGGTGGCATATGTGGGGAGGATGGAGTGGTGTTTCAGGGGGTATAAGGCGTATCAGGCACAGTGGCATGTGGGGGGTAGAGTGGAGTGGCAGATGTGGGAGGCAGCGTGGCAGATGTGGGAGGCAGCGTGGAGTGGCAGATGTGGGAGGCAGCGTGGAGTGGCAGATGTGGGAGGCAGCGTGGAGTGGCAGATGTGGGAGGCAGCGTGGAGTGCTGTGGTAGGCAGCGTGGCATATGTGGGGGGGGGCAGCATGGCATGTCTGGGAGGCAGCGTAGCAAGCCTGGGCTCAAATGTGCATATATTGGGGGGCTGGTTGGGAAATAAAGACAAGAAATGTATTATCAAAGTTTTTTTATTCTGCTGTTTGTATTTAACATCATTTGTTTAGTAAATTATTTTAAATAAATGAAAAATTTACATTCATTTTTTTTATCCGATTAATCGAAAAAATAATCGGCCAACTAATCGATTATTAAAATAATCGTTAGTTGCAGCCCTAATTTGAAGCCATTTATTTTAACATATACCGTACATCTCCTTTGTGTTTTGAATCCCTCTTGGGGAGAGGGGGACTGAAAAGAACGTTATAATGGGAGTAGTTGAAACATTTTTCTTGCTATGTGCATCAGGTTGTACCATTACGGTGACAATACCACTAAATAACGAATAGTAAAGCATTCCGAGTAATTTAAAGCACTAAAGTCTATAATAAAGCCTCCTATTGCGGACACTGTCTCAACTCATATCATACACATAAATTAGAAGAAAAAATGATTAAGTACACAATAGTTAAGTTTAGCGTTAGAGAAAAGTTGTGTTTGGCGCCAGACCTGCATGCCATCATTGACGTCAGTCATTGATATTTTGGATGACGTTACTTGCTCAAACATAGGTAAATTAAAGGGCCAGATAGTCACTAAACCACATTTATTTTAACATTTAATTTTTAGTTAAGCTGGGGCCAGTGAACAAAGTTTTGCCATGCAAAAATCCCACCTATGCATGTAATCTTTTCCTGTTGCCCAGCTACATGCCTTGCTAATGATGGTCACCTGAAGTCATCTTCTACGCAATGTGCATGGATGGGCACAAAACATTATTTCATTGCTTTATTCTCCTCACTACAACAGCTTTTTAAGGCGTCATTTTGACACATTTTGACGCATTTTGCTTGAGCAGAGAAAGTCACCCAAATATGACATGACAGCCTAAAAGGGGTCACCCTCCTTATCTATACTGAATGCTTGAAAGGATTTTCCATGGGACTCCCTTTAAACTCAATCCGAGTACCTCCTGTAATTTTTTATCCTTACATCACATTTTGCAGATGGATGGGCAACTCTTTTCTTCTGAACAGGAGCATCACTTGCTTTTGCGTCCGGTATGTCCATCTCTGACTGATCTTGTGAACTCTGAAGGAGCTAAAGGACAGACAGAGTAACATGAATCTTCATTATCTATGAATACATACATAATAACCTAAAGACACAGTGATGCGAAGATCTGCAGTGTGATGAGAGGGATAGTCGATTCACTTGTTGTGGACCACATGCTTAATTTTTGTACAACCTGCTTTACTTAATGTGAAGTTAAACTGTTGCACTTAAGTTAATTTTAAAGAGGCAGATTAAAACAATACATTAGGTAAAGAAGTAACTAGAGGCATTTAAGTGCATGTGATGGCCAGAATGTCCATTTAATCCTTTTTATATTCTGAGTAAAGGTTACGACATGTAGGCCTACCAATTACCTTTCGAACTGACCAAGAACATTTTTAAACAGAATTAAGCTTACCGTATTTGCTCGATTATAAGACGAGGTTTTTTCCAGAGCAAATGCTCTGAAAAATACCCCTTGTCTTATAATCGGGGTCGTCTTCTAATCAGACCCCAAAAAAATGCTGGCGCCATGCTGCTTACCGGTCGCGAGCAGCGTCTCTTCTGTTAGAAGCAGGGCAGGAAGCTTGCAGCGTCCTCACAGAACTCTATCTCCCCCCTCCCTCCTCTGAGGGCGGGGCCAGAGAAGTTGCTACAGCCGGTCCCCTGCAGAAGTCTGCGAGCGGGAGATCTGCAGTTCAGGTGAGGGGGTGGGGGAGGGTTTTTGAGTATGTGTGAAGTGTGTGTGATTAAGGGAATGAATGAGTATTTAAATGTTTGTGAATGAGTGTGAGTGTGTGTGTGATAGCATGGATGTGTAAGGGGGGTGGGGGTTGTAGCATGGCATATGGAGGCTGTAATCCCACTGCTATCATCCCCAGGTTCCAGCATGTACTGGCTGCCTTGGCTTGATAGGAGTGTGATTGCTGTTAGCAGTTTGATATATATATATATATATATATCAAACTGCTAACAGCAATCACACTCCTATCAAGCCAAGGCAGCCAGTACATGCTGGGTTAAAAGGCATATCATGGGGCTGAGTGGCATATAGGGGGTTAAAATGCATTTCTGGACCTCCAGAAATGCATTTTAACCCCCTATATGCCACTCAGCCCCATGATATGCCTATATACCTCCAGAAATGCTTTATACCCCCCTATATGCCACTCAGCCGCATGATATGCCTTTTAACCCCCTATATGCCAGAGTGGCATACAGGGGTATAAGGCATATCATGGGGCAGAGTGGCAAATAGGGGGGTATAAAGCATTTCTGGGGGCAGAGTGGCATAACTGGGGGGGGCAGGTTGGCAAATAAAAGGAAATTTAAAAAATATATTTTTCTCAATCATAGCTTTTATTAAACATGAAAATAATTTACATTAATTAATATTTACTGGTAAAACTTTTTCCCTATAGGGTAGTCTTATATTCAGGCTTTTTGTTTTTTTCCTAAATTAATATTTTGATTTTGGGGGGTCGTCTTATAATCGGGGTCGTCTTATAATCGAGCAAATACGGTATATCCAAACTGCAAAACAGTGAATATGGCTATCTTCCGTGGTAGACTTATTGTCTGTAGGATTTCACACACAAATTTTTTTTTTTTTACCTGCTTGGTATCTTTGTTTAATTCTCTCTCTGTGAATTCATTGAAAATTCTCAGACACTCCTCCATAGGATCCTCGGAATCAGAAAGGTCAGTGTCACTGTCCGTGTCTTCCGCCTCAGATGATGAATCCAAAACTATGACATCATTTACTTTTTCTAAAGGCTCTACAATCGGCTTGTGTTCCTGATCACCAATGCCATTTTCTAATTGTGTTACCAGAACATTTTCCTCCAATGCAGATACGTCTGCTGGCACAGTAATATCACTTTCCAAGTCTTGTAGACCATCAAGAAAGCATTGGCTCTGGGTTAAAGAATCTTCTCGGGGTGAGTATTTAACCTCATATTTCGGAACAGTAATTGTATCTTCCAACAGTGTTTCAGCCAGAATACTTTGATTGCAGTTTAATGGACTATAGTTTTTTACTTCACTTTGTTCTGGCACGAATGCTTCCTCTATGGTCGTGATAACATCTGATACAATTAGGTCATCATTTTTCAAATCAATTATTTGATCTACAGCACTAACCAGACCCTCTCTTGAAAGGTCAGCTACAGATGTTGGTTCTAATGCAGAACTCACAGACTCTGCTTTTTCTACTGGAGAAACATGTTCTGTTTTTTCCATAGATATATGTTCAGATGCTGCATTATCTACACTTTCCATAACGTCATCAGGCGAGGGTGCAGCTTTTTCTTCACTGGCATGAAATCTATTTGGTCTGTGCTTCTTCACAACTTGCTGCAGAGGTGGGGCATCGATAATTAGCACATCATCATCATCAGATTCTTGGAGTTTTATTTCCAGCCTTATTGGGGACACATCTCTGGGTTTCTTTTGAGGAAGGTGTTCAATCTCCTCCCCAGAATTCGAACGCTTTGATTTAGGCGTTTCACCTTCTTTTGTAGACCCCAAAAGACCTGCAGAATAATTAAGGAGTGGGTCATACTCTAAATCTGTGGCAGGACAGCGCCTGTCAATCACATATTTCTTACTACGTGGGGAATTTATGTTTTTATTTGAAGTTATGGCTGTAGTCACACTAGTTTTTCTTATAATCGGAGTGTGTTCTTCCTCAATGGCCAATATATTGCAATTACTATCGACTTTGGGTGCTTGGTGTTTCGTTGGGGAGTGTGTCACATTTCTGTATAGTAACAGCTTCTTCTGCTTCTCTTCTACTTCATTCTTTACTGCCTCAATAGCTTTGTTGAGTCTCTCAAGCTCCTGAATGCTTTTACCTAGAATTGAAAAGAAGCTTAGCCAGTCACCTTAGGTAAGCCGTCTACTATGCAGCTCAACAGAATCTTCTTACATTCTAACACGTACCCCTAAGTATGTGCGCATTACATTCAATTAGTCCTTCAAAGCAAAGTAAAACATTGATAAATTACCGTAATTCAACTGAGCAAAGTCCACATTGTAAAATATATTACAGAAAGCCCTAAGCATCTAATACCAGTCATGTTTCCCACTACATTGACATTTTATGTTCTTTAACAAAAGGGAAGAAAAAAAAAAAACGCTTTAGTCTTGGGGCTTCAGCTGACAAATCTAACATTTAGGTGACCTACCACATCTGATATACGGCAGGGAACGTTTATAGCCATAATTGTATTTAAAGGTTCTTCAACAGTAACAGTTTGGGAGTCATTGTTATTTGGCACTGGGTGGTGTAAATCCTTATGATGGCTGCAGACATCAATAGGAGCGATTTCTGTGAACGCAAACTGGGGCTTAACAACGCTTGAGCCCCCAATGTATGGGGGGGGGTTAAAGGTAAGACGCAGCTATCATGTGTTAGTCTACATGTAAAGGCTGGAGTCTTACAAAAAGCACGTAAAGAAAGGAAGCCATCAGTTGCAACATATGTACATTCTACATAACCCATATGCAGACTAGAAATTTAGTCCACATGACAGTTTAACAGCGTTTGCTTCGAAAAAGCCTTGCTTTTGCACCAATCAATTGACAAAAACCAACTATCTTATTAGCCATAACGACACAGGGGATACAAAAGATCACTTGCACCCTTGTGTCAGCAAGAAAACAGATAAAAAATGAAAAGCCATCTATTAGGGCATTATATGCAAGGAGCGGTAAAAAAAAAAACCCTGTAGATTTAGCCAACTCTGCAATATTCACAGAGGGCTTTAGATGACTAGGAAAAAGCTTAAACGCAGAATCACACTGACATTGAGGCAGAAGCGCAATAGCCAATCATACTTTAGATTAGCAAACCATCTACAAATCAGACCACTCCATGTCAGGGCTTAACTAGGGACTAGGTGGCCAGTTTAAGTGCAGTGGCAGCCAAATGACAAGTGTACATGCAGAAAGATACACAGGGATATACATTATGTTTTATACTCATGCCACATGCAGCCATAAATAGCCAGTCTGTGACCACACACTGTAGCAGCTGATATAGGGTGCTGTGGGGAGCAGCCCATCAGGCATTTGCCCAGTGTGCCAGATGGCAAATCCATAGCATTCATTCACTAATGGATTGTTACCATGAGAACGATTACGTCGGCTTCCTAACTTCACTATAATAAGGCCAGGCACTGGCAGGGTTATTCATCAAGAACATCGGAGCTGGCATTGTACAATGCATAATTCAATCAGCATGGTGTAGGGAACGCTCACCTATTTAACTACACATTATACAGGGCCAGCCAAGCTCTTCCTGCCCTTTTTAATGTATTGCTACCTCAAGAGGCATCATTCTCCTGTCCGCTCTCCCTATAAATTAATAACCCCTATGAGTGGGTGCTCTCTCTTAACTACAAAATGCAATAGGGTAGCATAAAGTATGTCTCAAAAACTAAAGTGGATTGTGAATAGAATGCCCACATACACATGCTTAGTGAGGACGCAAAATACGCCAAAACTCAAATAAAAAGTTATTTTGTAATGTATGCATAAGTATTAAATATAAACAACGACATTCTATATTTATGAAGGCCGGAATGAAAGTAGTGGTGAACTCTGGATGCTAAAAGCCCGACATCATGTAGCTAGTCTTGCCTCTAGACCCCTTACCGAGGGCTTCCTTATCACCCCCTGCGGCAGCAGAGTTCTTTTCGCTAGCCCCCTCGCTTCCCCCTTCAGGAGGTACATGCCGGAACTGGCAGTGGGGTCTTTGGCAGCCCCCGGGCCGGAGCCAGAAGGGGCATGGCAACTGCTGGAAGTAGCCGGCTGGGCGCAGCATCTTTCCATACAGCTCAAACCGCAACACCACAACCTCTCCCGCCAAAACGCGGAACCAAATATGGATGGGCGGAGCCATGTTTATAGCTGCGTCATTCGAGGCTAGTCCAATCAGAAGAAGCTTTTCCAAAGGGGGCCGCGTTTTGAGAAGTTGTTTGGCCCTAACCCCTAATTCACCATTTAGGCGCGCAAATAACTACCACGTCTACTACAGGCCTAGAGCACACGGTTGTGTGTTTTGAGTGAATATAGTTAAATGCTTGCCTATAATGGCGCAGTCCAAGTATACACTAAGACAACGTTTACCGCAAAACCACATTTACCTCAGTGACACCCAACGTTATGTAATAAGGTAAGGAAACCATTTCCATGGCATTTTCCTTTAAATATAAATATGGCAGCGCTACCTTCCCCCTGTTTTGTTGCACTGCCACATGAATTAGGAAGTCTTTATTTTTACTTATATGAAATGCTTTATTTAAATAAATAATTTCTATTTTGTGGCTTTTATATTCTGGGGCATCTATGGGAAAATACAAGCGCGCTGTCTATGGCAGTAAGGCAGCCTTATATCAACATTGCCGTTGGGAGCGATTGCTGCCTCTCTCTGCTGCTGGGGAGACGGGTAGTGATTAGAGTCAAAGAGGACAGCGGGCGAGTACCAGAACATTTCTATTATTTATTTATTTTTCTTGATCACTCTATTATGAAGTGATAAGCACTTTTTGACTCTAACATTTTTCATTTCTTTATTTTTTTGGCCTACTAAGCGATGGTTTATCTGTATACATGAAAAAAAGCCCCATCTATCCTAAAACAATATATTGTTTTTACTTACTGTACATCTGTATTTCATCATCTTCTTCTCATTATGTTTCACTGAATTGTTGTGAGAGGATCTGGTTTTATGTATTTTATATTTGGGATGATATTAGGTGCTGTTCTAAAATGACATACACAACAAGTTGATAACGTAACACTGTCCATAATAACATATGACTTATTTGTTTTGTAAATATTTATAAGGATATAATTTTGCAAAACATTGTTAACATTGACTTAAAAGTACTTAAATTACTTGTTTAATACATAATCGAGTATACAAGTAGATAGCGAGTAAAGATTCCATGAATTTGTACAAATACAGGTTTAAGAACTAGGAAATGATCCATAAAATTATTCAAATAATATACAGCATTTAAATGATTTTTAATGGTTTTGATCTGATACTACCTGTTTAATATGCAAATCGTTGTTTCTGCCCCATTCCTTTAACCTATGCCAGTAGTCACATTTGATCAAGGAGTGGAAATGAGTTCAGAAGCAGTCTCTTTGCATGCAATACAGTTGCAGACTTCATAGATTCGGAATGAAGCAAAAGCAGATGCCACCATGCAGGCTGCACCCATTACATACCACCAGTTGAAGTTACCAAGACAAAATCCTTTTGTGATACTATAAAATCCAAAGGACACCATTGCAATGAGAGAGATTATCTGAACACAGACAGGAGGCCCTTTGCTGATGCTGTTCATTCTTCCAACTTGGAATGATGACTTTCCTTTGTATACCTCTTAAAGTCTTTTGCGCACTGCCAGAAGACACTTTGCATTGGTAAACTTAATGTTTCGGCTGCTCTGCAAGGTCAAGCATTATCAACAAATCTCAGAACAAGAATATATAGCTGAGGGGTGTAGATTGGGTGGGTGTGTAATTGCTATATTTTTTCAGGAGCTGTAGCAGGATAGTCTTCTTATCCTAGGTAATCCACTCCGTAAAATAGTGTAATTAATAGCGCACGGCTTTTTAGAAAATAAACACACTGAGGGCTTCATAAAGCAAAGCCACCTAAAGTGATTTGCTTCTGTAAAATACAACACAATTGCCTAAGTCAATATCGGGGACCAAGGGGTCTGTCCTTGTTCTTGATGCATTATCCAATGGTCTGCCATTGGATGAAATGTTAAGATGTGTAGGAGGTGAGTAATGGCTTCCCCAGCCAGTTCACCTACATTTGCTTGCCTTCATCATTGGTCATCTATCTTAAACCCTTTCATAACAATGGTGTTCCCTTCTTAGTGACAGGAGCTGTTTTAACCATATGGTTAACTATTAATCATTTTTTTGTGGTTAGTGCACCTGCACACCATATATATATATATATTTTATTACTACTATAATATGTGTTGTCCAAAACTTCGTATAAGTAATAAAATAAAAAGTAAAAGCACCTTTTTAGCACTTTACATGGGGTTAGGCGCTGCTACAGAAGTAAAGCACAATTCATGTTCAGTAACATCCCCCAATTGCAGCAACATACTACATACCGGTACATTGATTTTTGTTTTGGAGGGCCAAAATGCTCCATTATCTGGTACGTATTTTTTTTTTCTAAACTCTTAGTGTAGATGTGTCTTTTTTAATTTTATTTTTTTAATGGGAGCTGTATGAGGTGTTTGGACATATTCTAATTTTACTTTTATTTCCCTGTTGGTGCAAATGATTTAGCAGACACTATTGCATCCCAGGTCATTTGGCAACTTCCTTAAGTATGTAATGGTATAACCTAATGTCACAAATGGGTTAAGGTATTAGAAAAGTCTTACTTAGTTTTACAAGAAAATTGCTTTTAGTAAGATTGTATTCTTTAATACCTGCTTTACTTAATTTGTAATTCAGATTTGGTCAGCTAATGCTATTTAAGACAAGCCTCATGATAATGCAATTATATAAATGACACACACCTTCTAATTAAATGTATATTCACTCTCCCCCAAATGGTAATTGGGAAAATAAGTCTTTAAATGGCTACTGAAGGTACGTATGTTTACCCTAATGTAGGGTATGTTTGTGATGAATTTAAAAAATATAATATAAATACAGAAAACAAGGCATTACTTCTATATAAATAATAGCCTCACTGTGCCATCTTGGTACTGATAAGCTGTTTGGGGGCACTGACAAGCTGGGGGCAAAGATGGCACAAACAGGTTTGGAGGTTAGGATTGCACTTCTTCTGTGGCAAAGGCACTCACAAACTGTTAAGGGGCAAATGTGGCACTGATAAGCTATTTGGGGGCACTGATAAGCTGGAGGCAATCTTTGCTTCAAACAGCTATTCTGTGCCGCCATGGCCCCCAAACAACTTGCCTGTGCCTTCTTTGCCCTTGCCCCCTTAATAAATACTTGTACATATGTGAACACACACAAATTTCAGACTCATACTCATTAACACATTCATTCCAACACACACTACATCTCACCCCACTTACGCATCCATGCTCATACACTCACATAGAAATCCATGCATACATACATGTCCCTTCCCCCTGCCCCTGCTTACCTCACACCTCTCCAGCAGCTTTCTCCCAGACTTCTCACATGCTGTGCGACCAGCCTCGGTTTCACAGTGGGGTCAAATTAAGTAACGTCACCCTGATATGTTCCTGTCTCCCTGTGCCGGTTTAAAATAGTTTAGAAAGGGCCCTTCTGATGTGGAACGATGGGAAGAAAAAAAGTATAGAGAAGGCTTGGAACGGCTCATGATCCGAAGCATCCCACATCATCTGTAAAAACATCAGCAAAGTTGGGACGGCCCTTCAGTTTACAGATGGACCATGACCCAAAAAATGGTGAGACACCACCCCAGGAGTTTTTTAAGGCAAAAAGGCTGAAAGACCCACAAACAACTGAAGACTGCTGCAATAAAGGCCTGGCAAAGCACCACAAAGGAGGAAACCCAGGGTTTGGTGATGTCCATGTATTCCAGACTTCAAGCATTCTGCAAAGTATTGAAAATTAACATTTTTTTGTACCCTTCGTGACAATGGCCGTTTTAACATTTCTGCGCTGCTTGTGTTTAGCTGTAATTTTCTTCTTTCCCGTTTACTGAACCCACACACATTAGATATTGTTTTTTTTCAGGACAAGAAGGGCTTTCTTTAGATGACATTGTTTTGATTGTATCATATTATTTACTACTAAAAAAAGTATAAAATATGGTGAAAAATTTAGAAAAAATGACTGTTTCTAACTTTTAGTTGAAAAATCTTTTACTCATCTATAAAAGGTAATGAAAAAACCTGCTAAATAGATTCTACTATTTGTCCTGAGTTTAGAAATACCCAATGTTTTTATGTTTTTTTGCTTTTTTCTACCCATTATGGGGCAATAAGTACAGGTAGCGTTTAGCTATTTCAAAGCCATTTTTTCCAAATCTGGTAATTCTTCCCCCCATGTGCCATTTCGGGTATCTTTGAACCCGGCCAATGCAATTTACCCCATCAAGTCATATATTTTTGAAAACTAGACAGCCCAGGGTATTTCAAATGCTAGTATTTTAACTCTTTCCATGCACCATATCTACCACCAGTCTTTGTCAAACTTTGTGGTAGTCATTTTTTTGCATTTGTTTTGTCACACACATTTTACTTCAGGTATGAATTAAAATGTTCTCGTTTATGTCACTATCACAAAACACCCCAATATGTGTTCAGTAACATCTCCTGAGCGCAGCGATACCCCACATGAATGATTTTGCCTGGCTGTTTGGGGGCAAAAGGGCCACATTTGGGGCATGCGCATTTTTCAATGTTGAACTTTGGCATTTGGGGATCCACTGCCCATGCCTTATTTGGTACATCTTTGAGCCGGGCCATTTCAGTGTGCCCAATAAACCCATATATTTTTGAAAACTAGACACCCCAGGGTATTTCAAATGCTAGTATTTTAACTCTTTCCATGCACCATATCTACCACCAGTCTTTGTCAAACTTTGTGGTAGTCATTTTTTTGCATTTGGTTTTCCACACACATTTTACTTCAGGTATGAATAAACAGGTTCTGGTATATGTCACTATGACAAAACACCCCAATATGTGTTCAGCAACATCTCCTGAGTACAGCGATACCTCACATGAATGATTTTGCCTGGCTGTTTGGGGCCAAAAGGGCCACATTTGGGGCATGCGCATTTTTCAATGTTGAACTTTGGCATTTGGGGATCCACTGCCCATGCCCTATTTGGTACATCTTTGAGCCGGGCCATTTCAGTGTGCCCAACAAAACCATATATTTTTCAAAACTAGACACCACAGGGTATTTTAAATGCTGGTATTTTAACTCTTTGCATGCACACATTTTACCACCAGCATTTTTTCAAAGTTTGCAGTAGTATTTTTGTGTGTGTATTTTTCCCACACACACCTACTTTATGTATGAATTTACAGCTCCTGGTATATGCCGCTATCACACGACACCCCGTAATGTGTTCAGCAACATCTCCTGAGCGCAGTGATACCCCACATGCATGGGTGTGTCATTTTTGTGGGAACTAAAAGGCCACATTTGGTACGTGTGCATTTTTCTAATTGGAAATTAGATGTGTGGCCATCCTTCCCCCCCGTGTTAATTGGGACGTTGTTGAACCTGGCCAATTCAATTTACCCCATCAAATCATACCTTTTTTAAAAGTAGACACCCCACGGGCATTTAATATGCCAGTATTTTAACTCTTTCCATGCGAGAATTGTTTTAAGCTAATATGCTAATTTTAGGACTTGCTCACAAAAATATATTTTATATATATATATCGTATTTGCTCGATTATAAGACGACCCTGATTATAAGACGACCCCCCAAAATCTGAATATTAACTTAGGAAAAAAAGAAAAAGCCTGAATATAAGACGACCCTAAAGGAAAAAAGTTTTACCAGTAAATGTTAGTTCATGTAAACTATTTTTTTTAATAAAAGCTATGTTTGAGAAAAATATTTTTTTTTTGTTTTTATTTCTTGTATTTTCCAACCTGTCCCCCAGTTACGCACATCTGCCCCCAGGCTTGCCACACCAATATGGCACTGTGGCCCATGATATGCCTTTTAACCCTCTATATGCCACTGTGCCCCATGGTATGCCTTTTGACCCCCTATGTGCCACTCTGCCTCCAGAAATGCCTTATAACCCTATATCCCATTCTGGCATTTAGGGGGTTAAAATGCATATTATGGGGCAGAGTGGCATATAGGGAGGTATAAGGCATTCCAGGAGGCAGAGTGGCATTAAGGGAGTTAAAAGGCATTGTATAGAGCACTCTGCCTCCAGAAATGCCTTATACCCCTATATGCCACTCTGGCATTTAGGGGGTTAAAAGGCATATTATGGGGCAGAGTGGCATATAGGGAGGTATAAGGCATTTCAGGAGGCAGAGTGCTCTATTAAATGCCCCCTTAACGCCACTCTGCCTCCTGAAATGCCTTATACCTCCCTATATGCCACTCTGCCCCATAATATGCCTTTTAACCCCCTAAGTGCCAGAGTGGCATATAGGGGTATAAGGCATTCCAGAAATGCCCTACACACACACACACACACACACACACACACACACACACACACACACACACACACACACACACACACACACACTTACTTACTGGTGCTTCCAATTTCCTGCTGTATTGCCGGGGCAGCGGGTTGACGTCTCATTCCGCGGCAGCCGGAAGGAGGTGGAGTTGGGAGCGGGGGTTTGTATGCGTCCGTCGCAAATACCTTCCCCGGCTGTCAGAGATCAGAGTTCCCCGCACCGGTGCGGGGAACTCTGATTTCTGACAGTCGGGGAAGGTATTTGCGACGGACGCATACAAACCCCCGCTGCCAACTTCACCTCCGGAAGCACCGGTAAGTGTGTGGTGGGGGGGGGCGACGACAGGAGGATCCAGGTCCCCTGCAGCGGTGCGGGGGATCTGGATCTAAGTCTCCTAATCAGACCTCTATTTGAGGTCTGATTAGAAGACGACCCCGATTAGAAGACGAGGGGTATTTTTCAGAGCATTTGCTCTGAAAAAAACCTCGTCTTATAATCGAGCAAATACGGTATATATATATATTTAATTTTTTTTTGTCTTTTTTAAAAAAAAATTTAACATTTTTTTTCAACTTGGAGGTTCCCCTGATAGTGACATCAGTGGGAAATGATTTTTACATTTTACTATTTTTTTTTCTATTTTTTACTAATTTTATTTTATTTTTTAATTTATTTTTACTAATCACACTGTGATTAGAAAGCTGGGCTCCATTGACTTGCATGGTGAATGCAGTACCTGTATTCAACCTGCAAGTGGAGCCAAAGTTCTCTAGATGGTCTGGACCATCTAGCGAAATTTTAGAATTTGTTGGTTCCTGTTACAGGGCAGCGGCCATCTTGCTTGATGGCGAAGATCATCGGCAGCTGCGGCTGTGACCGCTCTCCGGAGCGGTCACAGCCCATCGAAAGGTAAGTGTTTGGTGTCGCTGGATGCCTCCTGATCGAGGCATTCCAGCGACACCATTTAAGTTTAGGAGGTGATCGTCGATCGCCTCCTAAACGCTTTTAAAACGGGCGTCCGCCGCCATACAAAGTATGGCGGATGCTGACGCCCCGTGGAGGGGCCAGAGATGGCCCCTTCGTGCCGATCGCGGCGTTGCTGAATGCCTCGAGGTCGAGGCATTCAGCAACGTTTTTGGGGTGCAGAAAGCGAAAACAGATCGCTTTCTGCACCCGTTTAAAGACGTGCCGGTCCTGGCACGTCAATTGTCGTAAAGCACATGCTTTTCCGTGTCGTGCCAGGACCGGCAATTGTCGTTAAGGGGTTAAACTGAGCCCCAAAAGCTGCAAGCCTATTCAAATCACGTGTCATGACAAAAATGTACCTTCTATATGAGGAACCAGGTATAAAATATTGTTTAGCATAGATTTAATTCAATTCTCAAGTGTCCCACCTGGTCATACTGCACTCATGTCCTATTTGAGACATCTTTAAAAGCCAGTCCGTTTAATTTACCCCCATAAACCCATACATATTTGAAAACTAGGCTGCCCAGGGAATTTCTAATGCTAGTACCGTATTTGCTTGATTATAAGACGACCCCCCAAAATCTGAATATTTATTTAGGAAAAAAAGAAAAAGCCTGAATATAATATGACCCTATAGGAAAAAAGTTTTACTAGTAAATCTTAATTCATGTAAACTATGTAAACTATTTTTTTTTTTTAATAAAAGCTATGATTGAGAAAAATATTTTTTTATTATTTTTATTTTCCAATCTGCCCCCAAATGCCACTGTGCTCCATGATATGCCTTTTGACCCTCTATATGCCACTGTGCCCCATGATATGCCTTTTGACTCCCCATCTGCCACACTCTCTCCAGAAATGCCTTATACCCCTATATGCCACTCTGGCATTTAGGGGGTTAAAAGGCATATCATGGGGCAGAGTGGCATATAGGGAGGTATAAGGCATTTCAGGAGGCAGAGTGGTGTGTAGAGGGTTAAAAGGCATTTCTGGAGGCAGAGTGGCATTAAGGGGGTTAAAAGGCATATCATAGAGCACTCTGCCTACACAAATGCCTTATGCCCCCCATTTAAAACCCCCCTCACACACACTTACTGGTGCTTGTGTGTGTAGTCGGGGCAGCGGGTAGACGTCTACGTGTTTCGCGTAGGCAACTTCCGCTGCAGCCGGAAGGAGGTGCCTTAGCAGCGGGGTTGTCTGCGTCCATCGCGCATACACCCTCCGGCTGTAAGAGAGAATTCCCTGCAGCGGCGCGGGAACTCTCCTCTCTGACAGCCGGGAAAGGTCTGCGCGATGGGCACAGACAGCACCCGCTGCTAACGGCACCTCCTTCCGGCTGCAGCAGAAGTTGCCTACTACAAACCTTTGTCAATCTTTGTGGTAGTAATTTTTTGTGCTTTTTTATTTTTCTTTCCCATACTCCATGAATTTTCAGCCAAATCATAAGTGATTTAAGTAAATTAGAAGAATGGCCAAGAGTGGGGCAGTTTCAGTTATACGTCTCATACCTCTCAATACCCGATGATGTTTTAGGAACAAACAAGGCAGGCTTGACATCAGCCTGCTGAAGTCTCTCTGTATCCAAACAAGATTGTAAATTAATCTAATAACAAGTACTAAAATCTTTAAAACTCGTTTTAAGTTCATTCACTAACCTAAAACTTTTCTATTATTTAGTGTTTGTGAATAATTTCTATATCTTTTGGCTGATGCATTTACCTGCGGATCTCCAAAGCCTTATAGTGAGAGTCAATGGGATGTGGTAAGAGCAGGTGTGTGTTTAAATATGCTGTAGGCAGAACATTTTTATGTGCTGTGTATTCTGGCTTGCTGTGTGTGTGATTATATTCTATAATTAAATTATTTTAGAAACAACTGACACAAATTCCAACTTCTATCTCAAAGTACTGATCAACAGTAACTGTGATAGGTCCACAACCTCTCAATCAAGTGTTTATTTCTACTAACGGAGGATACGCTCAAAGCACCAAAAAGAACCTAGTGAGTATAAACACTAACCAGTGGCTTAGACATGAAAAACTCCTTGAAGTTTACCTTTTAAAGGAATGATTACCTATGTATCTCCTATGTGCTCTATGTTTATGTATAGTAAAGATAGTTTCTTTCACGTAGTTTCAAAGCTACCCTTATCACAGCAGACCATTTAGAAATAGTCTCCATACTTGTGAAGAACAGCCGTCTACATCCTCAGAAGTTTTTACGAAAGGGACAACACCGTCTAAGGACTCGCTGCAAGAACCATAAGCAATTGAAAGAAACACATTTTCTGTTGGGTAAGTCACCAAACGCATCGTCGATAAATGTTTCAGGAATCTTACATCATAATGCAGCAGTAAATGTAACAGCAATGGGGGCTGTTTCCCCACTTACCAAATAAAAATAAGAACCAAAGCCAAAAGAAAAAATAATGAACCACCCAATATTCTAAAACTTTAGAAGAATGTGTTTTGTGGTGTATGCATACAGCCTCCTTTTGGTGCTGACTGCTGATGATTTTAGGTTAGGGAGCCATTTAGAACAGGGCACAATCTGATTGGCATGTATTGACAATGTTACTGCACACTTTCGCACAGGGGTACATCTGTTTAATCCAGTGTGACTAGGCATGGCTGGTAGGGGTTTATCTCATAAGCAATTGCCACACAGACATATGACTAGCCAAGTCAGTTAAACAAGCAATCAAGACATTGATAAGTACAATACGTTTAGCACAGGCTAGAAGATTACCTAGAACAACTTCTGGTAGAGAGCCAAGTGTGACACCCAACAAGCAACAGACTGAAAATGTAGTCATAATACCTGTTTCACCCGCATCACAGCTACAGTGTTCACCAGCGGTACCCCCTAAGGTCTCCTACTATTGATGATAAAGTTGAAGTAGGGCCTGAAGCGCAGAACGCACATGATAGTGTAGATCCCCCTTTGTTTTTAGAACCTGTTAAACAGCGTCGCAGGGAACTTTTTTATATATTATGAAGCTTATAAATTTAGACCGGATACCATCATTTGCTGAAATAATTCAGACTGCACATGATGCTGTTCAGGGCCTTTTAAATAGAATTATGCCAAATTATTTTATCCAGTTACATCTGGTGCTGATGGGGTCAATAGGCCATTGTATTCTGGTAGGAGGTCTAAAGAGAAGTTAAATGTTAAAGACTTTTGAATGCTGTAGCTAACCTGGTTCAAAGCAACGCTGAAATTATTGGCAGTGAGTCATTGACGCTTGTCATTATTGTCAGGAATAACCCCGGTGGTGTTTTGACTCGTAGATGAGTCGGATCGACACCCTAGAGCCACATTATTGAAACAAAAAGGCGTTGGCTAAACAACAATGAATATAACCTTTTTGGCTGTTAGACTCTATGCCCTCTTAGTTGAGAAAGATACTGCTGTTGGATAGACCAAGGGGTATCCTTAAAGCTCTAGGTATCCATGATGGCCAATTAGTCGGCTTCAGCGAAATACCTGCATTTGAAAAGACAAGGTTTTACTTACATACCGTGAAAATTAGTATTATTATGGTATTAAAACTAATGAAATCATTCATTCGGTCAAACTACTTTTAGTGGTTACTGTCACACACTGTTTGAACACAAAAACAACCATTTATGCAGGTAGTTTTGTAAGGCTTTCCACAGACAGGACTGTGTAAAAGTGAAAACTGAGATCCCTAGATGCCTTTGTTGCCGGGCATTTTGTCATTCACACGAGTGCATAAAGCATCACCTAATCCTGGCTTCATCATGTACCGTAGTTTGCAAGCATAAATCACATTGCGACTCTTATGGACATTGCATAGTCGTATTCACTAATGAATGCAAAGGGTAGACACATTTGATGGCCATCTCGGATGCATGCGCAAATACACATCAGAGGACCCTACTGAGAAATATTTATTTTATGATTTTAAGTGCATGCAGAAAAATGGTGTCCAGATACCTAACTATGGTTATGCATCAGAGTTAGAGGATGGTAAGTGCTGGGGGTATCAGAGGCCATCATGTCTAGAAAATTGTAACAACATTTATAGACAAACGATGTAGGGACTATATGTTTTTAGCCCGTAATGCTGGTAGATATGACTCATGTTTTGTGGTGAACCCGTTGATGAAGGAGAAAATTGAAAAAATTGCTCAAGGAGGGAACTATGTGTGACCATGCCTTGGGCATCAGATTCAGACTCTTTATATTTTCTACCCGTAAAAACTCAGTAAGTTGCTGCAGGCTTTGGGGTTTGAGGGGTGTAAAGGATATTTTCCGCATTTCTTTAACACAAATTCAAAAGTAATATTGGTCCTATTCCTTGTGGGAGCATGATTGGAAACGCTTACCAGAGGCTTATCAGAGTGTACAGGGATTTATTCTTAAAAAAAAAAATCCCACAGCCTATGGAACCTTGTGATTCTCTGTACAGCGGCGCACACATTATAAAGGTGTACCACAAAGCGGCTCCCGGTGAGACCATGCACTTATGATTTCACTAGTCTATACCCCTTTGTTAATAAAAACAAAAACATACACTACAGGTGACCTGGAGATCATTTAGGATCATTTTAAGTCTTTGGACAGCTACTTTGGTATTGCTAAAGTAAAAGTCTACTCGCCCAGAGACTTACTTTTCCCAGTTCTACCTGTTAAAATGAATGGTAAGCTCATGTTTCCATTATGCCACAAATGTGCTAACAATAATCAAACAATTATTAGGGAGCATATGGATGAAGAGCAGACTCTCACAGGTACTTGTTGTACCATTGAAATACAACAAGCATTAACAAAGGGGTACAAACTGAGTGAAATATTTGAAATTTGCCATTTTCCAACAAGTTGTTGGAAGACTACATAAAAGTCCATCTCCGGGATAAACAGGAGGACTTGGCGTACCCGAGCTGGTGCACAAACAATAAGATAAAAGAAAAAAATCACCAATGAGTATTATACAAAACAAGGGCGTACAGAGGTTTAACCCCTTAACGACCATTGCCGGTTCAGGACCATCACGGAAAAATGGTCACTTAATGACCTTTGACGGTCCTGAGCCGTCAAAAAATTAAATAAGCTTAGAAAGTGATCAATGATGTCAAGGCATTCAGTAACGCCGAGATCGGCATCGGGGCCATCTCTGGCCCCTCCCCGGGGCGTCAACAGCCGCCATACATTGGCGGCGGACGCCCGTTTTAAAAGTGTTTAGGAGGCGATCAACGATCACCTCCTAAACTTAAATGGTGTCGCTGGAATGCCTTGATCAGGAGGCATCCAGCGACACCAAACACTTACCTCAGGATGGACTGTGACCGCTCCGGAGAGCGTTCACAGCCGCCGCTGCCGGTGATCTTCACCATCAGCAAGATGGCGGCCGCCCTGTAAAAAAAACAATCAAGTTTTAAAAGTTCGCTAGATGGTCTCCAATGGAGCCCAGCTTTCTAATCACAATGTGAAAAAAAATGTGCTAACATTTAAAAATAATTATGCAGTGATGTCACTAGAGGAACCATCCAGTACCAGCAAAATGTGTAAAAATATATAAAAAAAAATAAAATTAAAAAATAAAGTTTATTATTTTGAGCAAGTGCTAAAATTTCTAAAAAATCTCAACAAAGAGTTAAAATAATAGCACTTCAAATACCCAAGAGGTGTCTAATATATAAAAAAAATGGCTGATGGGGTAAATTGGAGTGGCCGGGCTCAAAGATAGGGCATGTGTACAGACTGACCAAAATGGAGAAAAAAAGCGCACTTCCCAAATGTGGTATTTTAAATCTCAAACAACACGACAAACCCATGCATATGGGGTATCACTGCACTCAGGAGATGTTCCTGAACACACATTGGGGTGTTGTTTGGCAGTGACAAATACCAGCACCTGTATATCTATAACTAAAGTACAATTTGTGTGAAAAAAAATAAAAGAAATTACTATTACAAAGTTTGACAAAGTGTAGTTGTATAATTGGTGCATGGAAAGGGTTAAAATAACAGCATTTGGAATACCCTGGGGTGTCTAGTTTTCAAAAATATATGGTTTGACGGGGTTAAATTGAGTTAACCGGATTCAAAGATATTCCAAAGAGGAGATGGAGGCAGAATGACCAGATGCTAAAAGTCTGTGTTGCCTCAAAAGTAGCCTTTTGCCAGCCAAACAATATAACAAACCCATGCATGTGGGTTATCGCTGTACTCAGGAGATGTTCCTGAACACACATTAGGGTGTTGTTTGACAGTGACATATACCAGCACCTGTATATCTATATTAAATTTACTATTACAAAGTTTGACAAAGTGTGGTTGTATAACTGTTGCATGGAAAGGGTTAAAATAACAGCATTTGAAATACCCTGGGGTGTCTAGTTTTCAAAAATATATGGTTTGAATGGGTTAAATTGAGTTAACCGGCTTCAAAGATATTCCAAAGGGGAGATGGAGGCAGAATGACCAGATGCTAAAAGTCTGTGTTGAAAACCTGAATTACGCATGCCCCAAAAGTAGCCTTTTACCAGCCAAACAATCTGACAAACCCATGCATGTGGGGTATCGCTGTACTCAGGAGATGTTCCTGAACACATATTGGGGGGTTGTTTGACAGTGACATATACCAGAAGCTGTATATAACCAAATTACAATTTGTGTGAGAAAAAAAAAAAAGAATTACTATTACAAACTTTGACAAAGTGTGGTTGTATAATTGGTGCATGGAAAGGGTTAAAATAACAGCATTTGGAATACCCTGGGGTGTCTAGTTTTCAAAAATATATGGTTTGACGGGGTTAAATTGAGTTAACCGGCTTCAAAGATGTTCCAAAGAGGAGATGGAGGCAGAATGACCAGATTTGTTAAAAAAGGTTTGGAAAATATAAAACGCTGCTTTACTTATTGCCCTATAACTTACAAAAAACAGCAAAAAAACATAAAACCATTGGGTATTTTTAACTCAGGACAAGTAGTAGAATCTATTTAGCTAGTTGTTTTACTTGCTTTTTTAGGTGAGTAAAAGATTTTTCAAATAAAAGTCATAAAATGTGTGTTTTTTTTCAATTTTTCACCAAGTTTTTTTTTTTTTTATAGTAAATAAGATGATATGATCAAAATAATGGTATCTGAAGAAAGCCCATCTTGTCCTGAAAAAAAAAATATATAACTTATGTGGGTACACTAAATGGGTGAGGAGAAAATTACAGCTGAACACAAGCACCACAAAAGTATTAAATGGCCTCTGTACCACAGGGTACAAAAAGAAAAAATGAGCCCGGTCCTTAAGGGGTTAAAAAAGACAGCTTGCAAGATAGTTTTTTAAAACTCTTTGTGGGGTAAATTTTTGGTCAGAAATCAAACTTGCAGACCACAAGTCTAGTAACCAATCATTTTTGCCTATACATTTTTAACTCCAATATGTGGTGTGTTCTTTAGCTTTTCTTAATTATGAAACAGCTATGCTAAGTTGGAAGTATGCAGTGGGGTGTCATAGTTTGGCTCATAATACACATATCTTTGGCAAATTGAATGAGAGATGCCTGTATCATGACAGCAACTGTTATTTTGTCAGCAAAGAGGGTGAGTGGTATTCGCCCCTGGGTGATTAGGTGAACTGACTAGTGAGATACCTGAGAACACATAATACCTGCAGTTTGTATCTGCTGGGCCAAAGACTTAAGGTTACAAATTGTCAACAGACAAAACATCTCAAGGTGAAAGGTATAACTCTGAACGCCACTTTAAAAGACTTGGTACTGGACTACCCCCACAACTCTGCCCCTGGCAAACTGAGTGGATTTTGGTCTGATAATCAGATATCGTCAGAGACAAATTATGTTGACAAATGGCCACTGCATAATATGCAAAAGTGTGTGCATATCAAGAGATTTTTAACAGGTAATTTGACCACCCTACCTGGAATGGACACACCTCTTTTCGTAAATATTAGCAAGTCCTTCTAGTTCAGAAAAAAGTTTTTTTGTTAAACAGCTTTTACAAAATGCATCTTTATTCCTGCTAGCATTGTCTGGTTTTATGCCTGCTGACAGACCCTGAATGATGAATTATCGCATACAATACCATGTATTTGATTTATTGAAGGTTTACCACAAACATTTAGTGATGATGAGTTGTTACCGCCAAGCAGTGTAAATTTGGTTGATGATCTAATGGAATCTGCAAGTTCTGAACTTGAAAAAGCTTTCATCGGATACGTGCATAACGGAAATCATATACCTTGTTCAGAATGTGTTTTGCCATGGTAAAAAAAGCAGAACAATACATTTAAACACTAACTACAAGGGATAAATTACAAATCGCTACTCTAGCCTGGCAAGTGTATCCCGGAAACCTGTAGGTTATATAGGTATCTGCTTGTAGACTTAAAACTTAAAATCCAGCTTTCAAAATGAGTTTGACAATGTATATGCCTCCCTACTACTTGCACCATACAAGAAAATCTAAGTAAAATAATGTAAAATTGTGTAAATTCAACCATCAGACATCATTGTGCTTAAACAGCTTAACAGTGCTATCTTTGTCCTCAGATTCCCAGTGCCATGTTTGTCATCAAACAGCTAAACAGTGCCAGCCTTCTCCATGTTCACACACTTATACATACACATTCATAACATGCATACTCACACTTATACATTCTAACGTACATACAGTTATACATATTTTCTCCCTTCCCTCACTCTAACCTAAACCCCTGCTTAAATAAACCCCCGAGACCAATGCAAGGGCTATTTCTGGGCAGGGTGGACTTTTATGCTGCCGGCGTAAGGTGCTGCCATAGGCCTAGATGCCGAGATACAACCCTTCATTTATATATGCTTGCTTTGAGAAGAAGTTCACTGGGGTTGGTTCTTCATATTAAAGTGTACTATATGACCAAAAGTAACCATTGAGTATAGGTGTTTTAGCCACACTTGTGGTTAACAGGCGTATGAAATCAAGCGCATAAGCATATCATCTTTGTAGACAAACATGAGTGGCTTAATGGGTCGCACTGAACCCATCAGTAACTTGTACTGTAACAAATCGGTAGAACACACACTCACAGAGTGAGGCCACTGAGTGTTGAAGCATATATTTATCACTACATGGTTCCAAATTGCCTCTGGAGACCACATGAGCACAAGCAGTGTGTGTCGGAAGACTCATGAAATGTTTCTATGGCCAAGCAGCTACACAAAAAACGAAACACGTATTAATGCCCATGGTTTTGTCCATCAACTCATATATGTATGTGATGGTCACACAAATCAAAATTGCAGTTGCCTCTGTGCCTGGGTTCACCTGGAATGTAAATCCAGCCTTGATTCACACTGTATTCTTTATTTGTATCATTTGATGAAGATGACCAGAAAGCGAAACAAGCTGTGTAACTAAGGATCTCTGATGGAATATAGTAGACACGTTAGGCCTTCAGATGCCTGGCCCCAGTAGCTTGTAAATAATCATGTAGTCATACATCTTCCACATGGTATTTTATTGGTTTAAGATGCCACTCATGTATTTAACATTTTTTTTTTCATTTCAATAGCACATAGTTTCATTTTGCTAATTTCATTGCAATTTCCAAATTGTTAATTCCCTAAATATAAAAAACTATTAAAAAACTAATCAAGGAAATGTTGAACTGTGAGAAAGCTCGACCAAACCAGTAAAAATATTAGAAATAATACATTTGCATTAAACATTCAGAGCTACAAGAATCATTATGAAAATTATTTACAGCTGTTTTCACCTGAAAATCATACATGTTAGCATCACATCAAGTTAATAAATAAAAGTCCTATGGTGAGGACAATTTCATACAAATTGAACTTTTGTGGAAATTGAGCACTAAAATAAATGAGCCTTTAAAATATGCTTTCTTTTAAACCACTGACCCTTTTAAGGCCTCATTTGAAATCTTTTATATAGATATATCTTTAAAATTACAAGACAAAAATAGGTACCCAGAGCAGACAGCTTATTTTTGATCACCCTTACACACCAATGTCCAAATCATTGATATTTCTTAAAACCTGCTAGTAGAGACAAAGGTTTTTATTTTATTAGGTAGAATTTCTCTTCAACTTAAAAACTACTTAAACTGATCTTGCTTTATTGTTGTGGGATCAGTACAATAATCGCTAGTTTATACATTTTAAAGTGTGTGCACAGCAAGCGTGTAGATTGACACAATAATTTACTGCATCGGTATTTTTAACATAAGATGATGCCATGTAATTGCCATTCATTTGGACGGTGTATGAAAAAGGACAGTAGCTAGTTAAGTGAATTGGTTTATGACAGTTAAACAAATGAAGTGTGTTTATAAATATACACCGAGAACTGTGGAGTGAGATCTGAGAGAATGAAAAAGAGTCTCCTTGTGGTTAATGATTGTGACAGTACCCTGAGATTTTGTTTTATTTTTTAAGTATGCAAAACAAAAAGTGGAATATTTTGATGTCAGACTCTCGAACTTAATATGACGGTCATATTTTAATCTCCTTGAACTGTGCAGCACTGACATATCAGACACAAAAAGTAAAAGTTCTTAGTTATATAAAAGATTTACTATCTTAAAATTTTTGTAGGCTCTACAGCTTTAGTCTAAAATAGTAAAGTAGTAAAGGACGTTTTGGGTGGGAAAAAAGCTATTCCTAATTTACCTAGGCTTGAATACGTTTTTTTTAATTAAATTGAATAGCCTTCATTATCTTCCTACACTTATTCTGTTAACAAGAGGTACAAAGACTAATGTTCAGTTTGGGCTGTAACATTAGGATATGTTCACTTGCTCTATGAACTATCATTTTGAAAAAGCTACCTTCTAACACACAAATGCTGCAAAGATTGACTGTGCTTGACATGCTTTGCAGGTTATTATTTATGATGTGTGAGTGTCTCTGTAATTGCACTTACAAAGACAGCTTCATTTTACTTATCAAGTGTTCTGCAATGGAATACAAAACTAAGCAGATAACTTACAACACATTAAAGGCTGTTTTCCAATTTCTGAAAGGCTGTCCTAGTAGGGGTTAATGTATTCTTGTGGACTAGAATATTAGTCTAGTATGGCAGTTTAAATGGACAGCTGAAGCATCAAAGCAAAGTAGTTAATGATGGTCTACTGTGTGTAGCCATAACTTCACAGATACCATTTCATGAGCAAATTTATACCATTTATCGTTATCCAATATTGCCTAACATGCTTTGCGATGGGCTCATCTGTGTGGTTGGTAAAGAGGTTTCTTTACAGTTGCAATGTTAGGTAAGACAATGATATTCATTTGCTGTGAATACCCAGCATCTTAAAATGTTGTGTAGTGCAAAGTTTGCTACAGTAGTTAGTTAATGGCATAGTAAAATCATGTTTAGGGTAAAAGAAACTGTCTTCATAGGAAATACATTTAATCATACCTACTACTCCTTAAGTCACGGGTAACAGGGCAATCAAACATCCCACAGGAAAGATGTGTTGTATATGATGGGAAAGCAAAGGGTGTTATAGGTAGTAGTTATAAGAAGAGATATTTCTTCAAAGACTTGTTGATGAAATTAGGCACAATGTAAACCCTTTCAATCTAAGGTTCCCCGGCTGCCCATTATATAAAGTGACTTTTTATATAACTTTGTCTGTTAAGGTATAGGCAGATGCATTTGTGAAACAGTTTTTTTTGACCATTATTTGTTGACCATTATTTCCTCCAAATAAGTAAACAAATGAGGTTGTGTTTATCACACGAGTCAAGTTATTTGGTGTGTTGCTGGCTAAATTGCTCCAACATCTGCACAATCCAATAACCAACGCAAAACAAAAATGACAAGAACATGGTGACTATTTCCATATCTACCTCGTTTTTATCTATATAAAATGGCATTTTTGGCTACAGGAACTACATAGTGCTTTTTTCTCAAAGACAAAAAGTTTTGGGAAATTATTATAAATTATTTTGACAACCAGCATTCTAGAGAAGCAGTGTGGTATAGTGATCATAGTAAAGAATGTGAATGCACTATGCAAGACGTTTAGTTATCTGGTCCTGCTGTCCCAAAGAATATTCTAGCAGCACTGAAGGTTTCTGGCCATTCAGTAGCCATTCCTGCCGTTGCATGACAGTCCTTTTGTCCACATTCATAACTTCCATGGGTGCATTGTGCGAAGGACGAACACAGATGGTTTTGACATTAGCACATTAGCATTTCTGAACTTCCATCTTCACTGGAACATTCGTAATGACATCTCTTTCTGGAGGGAGATAAAAAAAAAACAGAATAAAGAATTTTTTATTCGCTAAACCAACAGATTCAGCAATAAGTTTCCAGTTGCCTCCTGAAAACTGCCCCCCCCCCACACACACACACACTAAACAGTATCTGAATCTAAACAGAAAATGCTGCACTCGTTTGTAGTTGTGTGTATAAAATGATATATACATACACACTATAGGTTTGCAGAATATTGGAATAACATTGCCACTGCTGCTTTCAATATTTATTTATAACGCTCCTTAGTACATATGGAATGTTTCAACATTTACGTCATTTTTTCCAGTTGAAACTATAGTTTAATTTGTTTGGGAGACTGAATATGTGTTTATCACAAACTGCATGTTAAAAACTTACCACAGGGTGGCATCGTATGAACTCAAAACCAAATCTACACTGTCAAAGCTAAACCTTTATACTTAGTTTTAAAGAAAATACAAATTAAAACCTATGGCTGTATTATTGGCTCCTGTTTAATTTGTATAACATTAAACATGTAACTGTTTATATTTAGTTGTTTTAGAATCCCAGATATTATGGGCAACTAAGGACGCTTACAGAATATTAAAGACAGCCGTCCGTTCTGTAGCTACAGTGTAATCTTTAATAAAATTCATTCAAAAGGGCACAAATGTACTGGCTATTTATGAAAACGGACAGTTTGAGTAAAGGTGTAATCACAATGGCAAACAATGGAATGGCCCGATCAGCAGTAACGTTAGTGACAAGAATACTTTTCAGACTTTCAAACATTTGCAAAATAACGGTTCTTGGTAAAAAAAAAAATTAAAAATAAAAAATTATATTTAATTGCAGTAACTTTATTTTATGACCCAGACAGCCATAAACTTTCAACACTGTACTGTAATTAGTTTTCAGTATCATTCAATTACCCAAGCAATGACCTGAAGACTTTTAAACAATTTGAATCCATATCCTACTCAACCAGATGTTTTACACCATTTGACACATTTTCTGTACACTACACTGTTTTGCACTGAAATATTATGTACATGACTTCATCCTTCCCCATCAGGACACTCAAAAAGGTTTGCCAGTACATGGGTATCCCCAGAGAAGCCCCATAGTTAGCAGATTTCAGCAGCTCTGAAAAACTCACTTCCCACCCTGCTGTGTGCAGCTTTTTATTTCCCATTAAACTAACTGATATAAAGCTACGACTTCTGCAGCTGACTGTGGGGTTGTAGAGATTTCTTTCATCTCTTGCTCCTTCAACCATGCAATGAATTATGACTGCAGCGATAAGCACTTAACACAGAGCTGAGTGCCTGGGTTGCACTACACATAACATCTACCAGCATGGCTCCATTCTATATTCATTTAGCAGTTAGAAAAAAGACAATGAACAAGGTGAAATGTTTCTAGTCATACATGATTAAAAGGTTAAGTTTCTGTGTTTCCAGGCCAATGTTTCCATTTTATTTCTGGAATATTTGGGATAACTGCTTTGGACATAAATCCTTGCGTGTCAAATTCACATGGCTTGCTCACTTGCAGAATGATTGGTCAGAAAAACTGCAGTGGAATATGATAGTGCTATATAAAACAATAATTAACTGCTTGGATTGTTTGAAGTAGAAAAAGGAACCAGGTCCCAACCTTTTGGGCTATCCCTTATTGGTGTGTGCCTCATGCAGCAAGGTGTAACATCATTCACTGCCCAAGCACACCAGTGTTGTTCATAGTACCATATTTGCTCGACAACCCCCCAAAATTTGAATATTTAATTTAGGAAAAAAGAAAACGCCTGAATAAGACTACCCTATAGGAAAAAAGTTTTACTAGTAAA
The DNA here is from genome assembly GCF_027358695.1 of Spea bombifrons. Classification (NCBI taxonomy): domain Eukaryota; kingdom Metazoa; phylum Chordata; class Amphibia; order Anura; family Pelobatidae; genus Spea; species Spea bombifrons. The sequence goes on from NC_071087.1 coordinate 94,479,256, forward strand.
TACTTATTCACATGTAAACTTTTTTCATATTTAATAAAAACTATGATTGAGAAAAATGCATTTCTTGTTCTTATTCCCTTTTACTTGCCAGCCTGCCCCCACCCCCCGTTATGCACATCTGCCCCCAGGCTTTACACTATGCCTTATACCCCAATATGCCACTCTGCCCCCCTGTGCTCCAGACTCCCCGGTGTCTAGTGGGGGCAGCGCCAACAGAAGGGCTGAGCAGCAATGAAGGTTGTCTGCGCACATCGTAAGGATGTCCACCAGCTGCCAGAGAGGAGGATCCAGGTCCCCTGCAGCACTGCGGGGGATCTAAATCTTAGTCTTATAGTCAGACCTCTATTTGAGGCCTGATTATAAAACAATCTCTAATATAAGCAAATATGGTATTCAAGGAGACCTAAAAGCAGTTTAGTCACTTTATGTATCCCTGCTTAACATAGGCATAGTTCAGCTATAAGTGAAGCAGATTGAAACCAGTAAAGGTCCATGGGCAGCTGTTCTAGAAGCCTGCAGCAGGTGAAATAGTAATATAAAAACAGTCTGTGCTGTTATTTAGATTGTACGCTCTATGGGAAAGACACATCTTACCTATTGTACTGCTGTTGCTAATTAATCACTTACATCATATTCAGAAGCACTGTACAAGGCATTTCCTCTTTAAGTACACTTTAGTACTATAAACATGAAAATATACGCGTGTACAGGTATGTAACATTATCTATCTTAACTCATCACAAAATAGCAGGCCAGTGGTCGTGCTCAACCCTGTATGAATTTTATGTTTTGTTAATAAAACTGGGTAGTCTTGGTGTGTGACATCATTACATAGGTCTTCCATAAACAAGCTTCCTACTCAGCCAAATATGCATCATTAAACTGCTCATATGACTTCCTCCAGGCCTGTAGGCAGATATGCTGCATTCCTTAACATCAGTAGGTCTTAAAGGGACAGACAAAGTTTACTGTCCCTGACAGTCCCACTAAAGATGAAAGCATATTAAACAGTTTTGTGTGTACTTTATTCAAAATATAATTGACTTTTGTAACTTAACTAGACTGAAGTGTCCCTAATACAAAAATAACTAATAACTATCCAGTATATAACTGGATAGAAACAGTGTACCATACCTAAAAAATATAACTTAGTTGTACATTGAAATTACCTGTGCAGACTTATCTACAAGTCCAAATCATGCCAACCTATTTGTATAGGGTAAACAGAAGAATATGTTCATAAGAATAAGACATCCAGGTCACCCTTATATAGTGGCAAATGAATTATGTTTTTTGCAATTTCTATGTCATTTCCTGGTCTGTGTGACTTACCCTCTGATCCCGAAAGGGTTACCACAAGCCAATTCATTATTAATAGGTTCCCTTGTATATGTGTTATGGCATTACCATGATATATTCCCTTGGCAAGTTCCTAAAATAATAACACAACGGATCTTTACAAAAATCCACTCATGCGGACATCTGCTTCTCTCAAAGGCTTAAATATATCCAGAAGGGATTTAACGTTATGGCAGGGACTGTCCCTCATTTGTTTTTTCTCCAAGTTGTTTTAACACAACAAATTACTGACCCGTATCATAAAAAAAAAAAAGGCCCACTGCTGTTTTGTAAAACGGCTCACAGCACCATAACTCGAATGTCCAATAACATTTAGTGTCCATTATTTTAAACTCAATGACTTTCAAAAGAAACCAGCTGTGCACAAAAAACCCTGTCTGCCACGCCTGCCCTAGACTTACAGCTGGTTAGTCATTAACTCTCCAGATGTGAAACATAAACTGCAATTACCCAAGTGACTAACTAGCATTTGTGCACTAAATACAGGTTGTTGGTTTTGTCTTATGTTTTTTTTCTTCTCCTTCTGCAAGTAGTGGTTAACAATGACATATTCATTATATCGATGGCAGGGTGGGACGAAACAAAAGTAACATTAGCTGGGTACTTAGAAAATAAGCAAACAATATTGAAAATGTCATGATTGTGTATGGTCTCCATACTGCTTAACCAACAGCTGGAACCTCAGCAGAAACCATCATCTAATCATATCAATTATGGACCTGAGAAGAGAGGACAGAGCAGTGCACCCTACAAACAGCAAAACCCCTGCAGTTTTACCCTGCCATTCAGATAATGGCCCTCTGGTCACTAAGGGATGTATCCCATTGTCCCTAGTTCCCCAATTGTACTAACAAACAAACTGTAAAGGTTTTTTATTTTAGTAATTGCACAGTATATTACACCTCACTTCTGCTTATTTAGCTCTGTGATAATGGCCCTTCACTTACCTAAGATGACTGCAGCTGAGCCTAAGTATGGTAGAATGCCAACTACAACAAACAAGTCCACGTGTGATTGTGTGGGATTTCTAAATTCCATGCAATTGCCTGCTTATTAATAGGTTAATTAATAAAATCATAAAACTAGAGATGGGAAGATTTTTTTTTTGTTTTTCTGGAAAAATTGAAACAAAATGGCGTGTGACAAATCATCTTTTACAGTGATAATGTTTATGACATGGCATTCAAACTATATTACATGAATGCCTTTATGAAAGATGCAATGTGTCCACCTCTGACTGGCACAAATAACGCCAGTTACATAACTTTTCCAGTTGTAGTTGGTGCTAAGGTACAAATTGTGATTTATTTGTAATGCACATTGACATAGAAGTATGCCACCTAGTTCTAAAACATGTATGAAATCATAATGTAGTCATTGATGGTGTGGTAGCTGAAGTAAAATAAAGCTGCTTTGGTGAAGGATGGTGGGTTGAAGCCTCGGAGAAACATCATACACAAATAGTAGTGAGTGAGATCATACAAAGGACTAGCAGACTGATGTCTAGAGGCAATGCTGTACACCTGGGACTGGAGCAGTCTCATTAGTAATTATTTGCCGCACAGATTTATGAATGATTAAGCTATCACCTGTCACTTCTGTTGCCTTAAGAAAAGTTTAGCAATGATACAATAATTAGCTGCCAAAAAAGTCTTCACTGGAGGAGTATATGTCCTATTACACTTTAGTATTTGTTAAAGTTCCATGGAACTTTATAACTATATTTTTATGATTTTAGAAGAACAGTGTTATGTAAACAGAAACGTGAGGTAAACTGAGAACCACGGTCAGAGACAATATTATCAGGTAATTCATGTAAACGAAAAACATATTTAACCCCTTCGTGACCTTTGCCGGTTCAGGACCGTCATGCCAAGAAGGTCACTAAACGACCTTTGACAGTCCTGAACCGTCAAAAAATTAAATAAGCTTAGAAAGTGATCAAGGATCACTTTCTTCGCTTAAACGGCCTTGCTGCAATGCCTCGATGTCGAGGCATTCAGCAAGGCCGAGATCGGCATCGGGGGCCATATCTGGCCCCTCCCCGGGGCGTCAACAGCCGCCATACATTGTATGGCGGTGGACGCCCGTTTTAAAAGCGTTTAGGAGGCGATCAACGGTCGCCTCCTAAACTTAAATGGTGTCGCTGGAATGCCTCGATCAGGAGGCATCCAGCGACACCAAACACTTACCTCTGGGTGGGCTGTGACCGCTCCGGAGAGCGGTCACAGCCGCAGCTGCCGGTGATCTTCGCCATCCGCAAGATGGCGGCGGCCCGGGAAATAAAACAATAAAGGTGAAAAGTTCGCTAGATGGTCTCCAGACCCTCTAGAGAACTGGCTCCACTTGCTGGTTGAATACAGGTACTGCATTCAACCATGCAAGTCAATGGAGCCCAGCTTTATAATCACTATGTGATTAGTAAAATATTCAAATAAAAAAAAAGGGCTAACATTTAAAAATAATTATGCAGTGATGTCACTAGATGAACCATCCAGTACCAGCAAAATGTGTAAAAAAATATAAAAAAGTATTAAAAAATAAAATAAAATTAAAAAATAAAGTTTATTATTTTGAGCAAGTGCTAAAATTTCTAAAAAATCTCAACAAAGAGTTAAAATAAAAGCACTTCAAATACCCAAGGGGTGTCTAATATAAAAAAAAATGGCTGATGGGGTAAATTGGAGTGGCCTAGCTCAAAGATAGGGCATAGGTACAGACTGACCAAAATGGAGAAAAAAAGCGCACTTCCCAAATGTGGCATTTTAAATCTGAAACAACCCGACAAACCCATGCATGTCGGTTATCACTGCACTCAGGAGATGTTCCTGAACACACATTGGGGTGTTGTTTGACAGTGACATATACCAGAACCTGTATATCTATAAAGTACAATTTGGGGGGAAAAAAATAAAAAAAATTACTATTACAAAGTTTGACAAAGTGTAGTTCTATAATTGGTGCATGGAAAGGGTTAAAATAACAGCATTTGGAATACCCTGGGGTGTCTAGTTTTCCAAAATATATGGTTTGAATGGGTTAAATTGAGTTAACCGGCTTCAAAGATGTTCCAAAGAGGAGATGGAGGCAGACTGACCAGATTTGTTAAAAAAGATTTGGAAATCATAAAACGCTGCTTGTACTTATTGCCCTATAACTTACAAAAAACAGCAAAAAAACATAACAACATTGGGTATCTCTAAACTCAGGACAAGTAGTAGAATCTATTTAGCTAGTTTTTTTACTTGCTTTTTTAGGTGAGTAAAAGATTTTTCAAATAAAAGTCATAAAATGTGTTTTTTTTTCAATTTTTCACCATGTTTTTTTAATTTTTTTTATAGTAAATAAGATGATACGATCAAAATAATGGTATCTGAAGAAAGCCCATCTTGTCCTGAAAAAAACAATATATAACTTATGTGGGTACACTAAATGGGTGAGGAGAAAAGTAGAGCTGAACACAAGCACCACAAAAGTGTAAAAACAGCCTCGGTCCCACAGGGTACAAAATGAAAAATGAGCCCGGTCCTTAAGGGGTTAATGAACAGAGCGGCTGTTTCTGAGGCTGAAGGGAGATGTCCATATGGAATGAAGTGTGCCATCTTAGTAAATCGGTCAACTACTACCAGTAAAGTAGTCAGGTGGTTTGAGGATGGTAGATCAGTAATGAAGTCCATTGATATGTCAGTCCATGGTTTAGAGAGGGTTGGGAGAGGTTGCAAAAGACCAGTAGGTCGTCTAAGTATTTCTTTGCCACGAGCACATGTAGAACAGGAAGAAACAAACTCTTTAACATTTTTTTTAAGTGTGGGCCACCTGAACGATCCGTTGAATCAAGTCTTGGGTCTGCGTGATTCCTCCATGTCCCGCGGTAGGCATGTCATGGAAGGCATGCAGGATCTGAACCTCCGGAGGTACGTAGATGAGGTCATTACGATAGTAAAGACCTTGACTATGCTGCAAACCTGGAATGTCAGGAGGAGTGATACGTGCAGAATAATGGTGAATCGTTTCCCAAATAGTGCGGGTCACAACAATAAAATGTGTTGGCGAAAAAACGGTGTCTTGTTCTGAAGAGATTATAGTGGGGACATCGTACATGCGGGAGAGTGAATCTGCCTTTGTGTTCCGAGACCCGGGGCGATAAGATATATAATTGTAATTGTAATTGAAAACTGGTAAAAAATAAGGCCCACCTTGCCAACCGGGGTTGTAGATGTTTGGCTGAACAAAGGTACTCTAAGTTCTTATGGTCTGAGAATACAGTGACAGGGTATAGTGCACCTTCAAGATGTCACCATTCCACCAGGGTCAGTTTGATTGCCAATAACTCCCGTTCGTCCCCACACAATTCCTTTCGGCTGGGGTGAGAGTTCGAGAAAAGTAGGCAACTGGGTGCAGCTGTTCATCTGATTCTTGTCTTTGAGACAACACAGCACCTACAGCAGTGTTGGAGGCATCCACCTCCAAGGTGTAAGGGTTCTGAGGGTTGGGAATCTGGAGAATGGGTGGTGAGACAAATTTATTCTTAAGGTAGTCGAAAGCCCTCTGCAGCATCAGTCCAGGTGAACTCTGTATTCTTTGATGTGAGAGCAGTGATAGGCTGTATGTGTTTGGAGAAGTCTCTGATGAACTTTCGGTAGTAATTAGCAAAACCAACAAATCCGAACGGCATCATCAGATATTCAAAGTTGCCATAATGACATCTAAACGCTGTTTTCCACTCATTCCCTTTGCGGATTCCCACTAGATTGTATGCCCCCCGTAAGTTTTAGTGAAGACCTTGGCTTCACTGTGATATTGTTTAATTTCCGATAGTCAACACAGGGTCATAGTCCACCATCCTTTTTATGGACAAAAAAAAGATTCCTGCTCCTACTGGGGAAGTCGAGGGTGGTATAAATCCCTTAGCGAGACTGTCGTTGATGTATTCTTTTAGTGCTGTGAGTTCAGGTCCAGGTTCAGCCAACGGATATATATGGCCAAATGGAATGGCAGCTCCTGGATACAGTTCTATGGGACAATCATAAGAACAAGAAGGAGGGAGTCTTTCAGCCCCCTTTTTCTCAAAGACATCCTTAAAATGTTTATAAGGTATTGGTAATTCTTGGTGTGAGGTGGGCGAGATAAATAGCCAGGCTTAACTCTCTTAAACAGTGAGTTTTTTCTTATATACTCGAGGTGCAGTGGAGATTGCCACTTTATTATTTAGTTTTTTTCTGTAGTTTTTATATTCGTGTATTTTATGTATATTTGTTTTATTTTTTTATATATTCATAATAAAATGATTTAAATATTTATGTTTTAGCGCTGTCTTTCTTTAGTTTAACTTTTGTCATTATAGGTTTCCCCCAATAGGTGGAACAGTTTTTGGTTTTTTTGCCCTTCAAGATTAGCTGCTTAACTATCCTTCAATATTGATTACTGGATATTGCTTCCTTCCATCAACCTTTAATACTCTTAATATATTAAGATTTTCTAAGCTGTAATTACCACTTTACCCATTTATTACGGTTTATGGGAGGGGGGAGGAGGCAGAGGGGTGTATGGGAGCCACCCTCCCATACAACACTCTGCCTCCTCCCCCATCCCATACACCACTCTGCCTCGCTACCCGACTCCCTGGTGTCTTGTGAACCTCCGTTGCTGACAGGAGGCAGAGTGGTGTATGGGAGGTGGGAGAGAGGCAGAGTGGTGTATGGGAGGTGGGAGAGAGGCAGAGTGGTGTATGGGAGGGGAGAGAGAGGCAGAATGGTGTATGGGAGGGGGGAGAGAGGCAGAATGGTGTATGGGAGGGGGGAGAGAGGCAGAGTGGTGTATGGGAGGGGAGAGAGAGGCAGAGTGGTGTATGGGAGGGGAGAGAGAGGCAGAGTGGTGTATGGGAGGGGAGAGAGAGGCAGAGTGGTGTATGGGAGGGGGAGAGAGGCAGAGTGGTGTATGGGAGGGGGGAGAGAGGCAGAGTGGTGTATGGGAGGGGGGAGAGAGGCAGAGTGGTGTATGGGAGGGGGAGAGAGGCAGAGTGGTGTAGGGGAGGGGGGAGAGAGGCAGAGTGGTGTATGGGAGGGGGAGGGGAGGGGGCAGAGTGGTATATGGGTGAGTTATAGTGGTGTATGGGGCTATAATGAATTTCAGGGAGGCAGAGTGGTGTATGGGGTGTAATGAATTTCAGGAAGGCAGAGTGGCATATCTGGGGGAGTTAGAGTGGTGTATAGGGGGAGGTAGAGCGGTGAATCAGGGAGTATAATGAATTTCAGGGTGGTGCAGATCATTTATGGGGGGCGGAGTGGCATATCAGGGTGCACAGTGGCATATAGGGAGGTATAAGGCATAAATGGGGGTGCATAAGAGATATCTGGGGGTAAAAGGTATATCAGGGGGCTCAGTTGCATATCACTGGCATATAAGGAGTATAAGGCATATCAGGGGGCACAGTGGAATCTCTGGCATATAGGAGGTATAAGTCATATCTGGGGGCAGAGTGGCAAGCTGGGGGTCAGATGTGCATAACTGGGGGCAGTTTGGTAAATAAAAGAAAATATAAACAAGGCTTTTTTCTCATAGTTTTTATTAAATATGAAAAATAGTTAACATATGAATATTTACTAATAACTTTGTATTATAACCTAGTTTGAGAAACACTGTGTTTGGGGTCTTGTAGCTCTTATTATTATGTCAGTAAAATAAGAAGGTGAATTTTTTATCCGATTAATTGAAAAAATAATCAGCCAAATAATCAGTTGCAGGTCTATCCTGTTCTGCCAGCTGATTCCTATCCTTTACCCTTTTTCCCCCTTCTCTTTTCACTGATGTTTTCCTTTGCTAAAGTTGGGTCCCATTATGGGTTCCGCAGGATTTTGCGAACTGTTGAACTACTGATAACTTTACATGGACCCGGGACTGTGCGGCTGTATTATGTGTGCCTTTTGACCTAAGCGTACTTGCTGTTCAAACCAGGACCTTGTATTATTAGCCTCTGTCTAACGTTTATGTATGGTTCCTTGATCTGTATGTATACTTTAAATCTGTCCTGATATGCCTGCTGCTTTTGAAAGGCTTGCTGTTTATGTTTGCTTGGAATCCATCTTCTGTACTGGACGTGGTCCAGGTCCCTATGAAGGGGGCGGCGCTTTGGCACGCCGCTCTGAGTTCTTCTCCTCCTGCTATCTGTGTGCAGGAGGGAGGGGGAGGAGTGGAGGTAGAGGATTCCCCCGGAGGGGCGGCACCTCTGGTGCCGTCTCTCAGGAAAGAGGCGGTTGGGGGCGGAACGGAGGGTGGAGATCTAGACGTGACGTCACGTCTGAGACCTCTATAAAACCTCCAAGCTCCCTTATGTCGGCGCTCAGATATTCTGAGACACTCTGTGCCCTACACAGCGTTCCCAGTACTGTGCTCCTTTCCCTGTTTGTATCGTGATTGTCCCTATCTGTAACCTGATCTCTGCCTGTGACCTGATTACGTTATTTGAGTGCTGTCTCAACCTGATTTATTTACTCGTGCCCTATCTCCACTATTATTCTGGACTGTTCCTCATAACCTCCGGTAGTCCTGCATTCTGGGCTCCTTCTACCTTGCTAACACAGACACTTGCTGGTGTCTGACAGTATGAGCTGGAATCATATGTAACTGGCAAATGAACTTAGACGTGAGCACATTTTTTTACATGCACCATACAGTCTATATTAGTGCTTGCCTTATAGCTTTTATTAGGATAAGGAATAGCAGGAAATGTTTAGATTTGAAAAGACTATATTAATTGCCTATCAGTGTATTCTACTAATGTGCATTTATAGCAAGATTTACACAACAAACATAAATATCCTTTTCACACAAGCAATAGAGTCCAACAGGCACCCTACAGGCTCGATGTGGCCTTCTGGAGCTTGTTTTATTAAGAGATTTTGCTGAATTACATAATAAATAACGGCTGATTCCTCTGTCTGTGGGATTAAGATACACATGGACTGCTAATAGACTGTGTACAAACAGTGATTGTGAAGTTTAACCCCTTAACCCCTTCAATCCCAGGGGTTTTTGGTACCTCAAAGCCCAGAGCAATTTTGCCATTTTTGGGGTATGTCGGTTTAGCGATTATTCTCTGTTCCTGTGAATAGGGTACCCATATAAACTATATATTGTTTTTTCAAGGAGAGATAGAGCTTTCGTTTGATACCATAGTTGGATGATTAGCTGAAAATTTAGAATGAGAAATTTAGTAAAAACTAGCGAAGATTAGAAAAATAAACTAATTTTTTTTTACATTTTCCCTCTGAATCCTCACAAAATTAGGTAAAGTGATGGAAAATCCCATCCAAGTTTATCAATTCAGGTTTCCTGATTTCAGAAATACCTAATTTATATAGATTTTCCAGACTTTCCCAGCACCAGAGAGCATACTATTAGGTGCACAATTTTGTATAATTTTTAACGGGTTTGGGGGTTGTGAACGGGGGCAGGAGGGTTATAACGGCTAGATGTTATGCTAGGGCAATGGGATGTAAGGTTTTTTTAAGAATTTTTTTATTATCTTTTTTTAAAAAAATTTTTATTTTAATTTTTTTACATTTTTTTTTATTTTTTAAAAAAATTTTTTACACAGTAATGGTAGGAGCTCCTCCTAGGGACCTCCTGAACATGCCAGTGATGTCACAGTGACATCACAGCTCACATTATAATTTTTTTTTGTATTAGTTATATTATTATTTTAATGATTTATTTAGTATTATTTTTTAAATGAATTAACTTTTTTTTTTTCAGCTTTTCACTTACAGGACGGGAGGGGGAGTGAGAGAGATGGTTCCTCGCTCCCCTCCCCACGATCCCCCTGCACCGATCACACTGTGATCTCTATGCAGGTCCTCACAGACCTGCATAGAGATCATAGCGTCTCTGTGCCTCATCGGAGGGCAGGATATCCCCGCAGGGGATATCCTGCCCTCCGATGACCTTCCGGGTTACGTCAGCAGTGACGCAACCCGGAAGGGAATGCCCGATCGCGCGTTTGCAACTGCGCGATCGCGCGATCGGGCAGTTTACCGGTAACAGCTTACCGGCTTTCATGCCGGAAGCTGTTACAGGCAATCGGACAGCAGAAAGCCGGCAAAGCCGGCTTCTGCTGTCAGTGGGGAGTCCAGGCTGTCAAACGGCAGCCTGGTCTCCCGTGCAGCGGCAGGGATGTGTCCCTGACCATGCACGAAGGGCTGGACGTACCGGGACGTCCATAGGGGTTTCTTTGTGGGCGTTTTTTGGACGTCCCGGTACGTCTATAGGGGAACGAAGGGGTTAAGGACAATGGGCGGTCCCAAAACCCATTGAAAACAATGCATTTTGAGCCCATACATGTACGGGCTTTGTCATTAAGGGGTTAACCAGTTTCTGATTAGGTGCTATACTATAAATATATGAGCTGTGGAATAATACTCTGCATATTTAAAGCTTTAGTAAAATATTCTGCTTAAGGCCATATGTGACCATCGATGATCATAATAAAAAGGTTATCTGCAGCACTCACGACATACCTTGTATGTCATTGGTTAAAAGACCATGTCGCTGTGAACCACAGTGCTTGTAAGTACTGCTTATGACTCTGTACTCTGCATCTTTCCTTCTCACTGCTCACTTTGCAGTGCATGTAGCTTCTAGCTAGTACTCTCTCTACTTACCAGAGGTTCAAGCTCCTTGCGGTCTATGAGGTTCAGTTCTGTTACAAAGTAGTAAAAGTGCTTGTAGCATGTGTTCACGTGTGCTTCTGCTCCCATGATGATGATACGGTCAAAGTGATGGATGTAGACATGCACAAAGACCCGGAATAGCCGACACAGGATCTTCTTGCAGATCTGAAGAAAGTTTTTAGGAAAAGGGACCCCTAGAAGACCAATCAGAAGACACGTTAGTTTGTCTTTTTATTAACCCCTATTAGTGTATTCTATTAACGTTCATTTATAAAAATATATGTAGGTAAAACATAAATACACGCAAGAGCGCTGGTGTCCAACTGGCAACCTACAGGCTGGATATGGCCTACCTCCAGTTTCTGTGGAATACATAAGAGATAACGGCTGATTCTCCTGCCTCCTAATAATAAGAATTAAAAGGGCCTGTTCTATCGCCTCCAACAGTGAAGACACAAAGACTTGCAAATGACACCTGTAGTGCTGGTCAGAGATGTGTCCATGGTCGCTACACAAATAGCACAGTTACTCTATGGAACACTAGAAGGCAAGCAACCGTCCAGTAGGGGCAACGATATTGGCTAAATAGTATGTCAATGTGGTGCCTGATATACGTTTGGTGACACAACACACCCTGTGGACTATGTGGTCCTGTCTGGCATGCATTCTCCAGAAAGTATCTGTCAAAAAAAGAGCACAGAATGGATCCAGTAAAAATGCTACTTGTGCCTCTAGATGGTTACATACAAAAATTCTAAGGGAAACAAAAGTATTCTGTCAGTGGCCTACAAAATGTTGACATTGTAGATTTGCAGCAGCCCAAGAGTCAACTTCCCCCTTGCCCAGCGATATAGTTTGGCTGGGCATTACCCTGGTCCGCAGCCACCCAACCCCACCACCACACACCTCCACAGTCGCTGTCCTCTATGCTGAGTACTGGAATAAGGTGCCATATCCCAGTGCATGGTATGTTAAAGTCACAGGCATAGTCCTTTATAGCATACATGGTCCAGTAACAAGTGAGATCTCCTCAAACAGCCAATTGAGCAGTAGCGCACTGGGGAGCTTGATTACACAACATTCTGCCCCGGTCATGCAGAGGGGCTGCCGCCCTAGGCCATAATACACTACACCACTTTGCGTATGTTGCCAAAAAATTTATTACACAGCCTACATAAAATACCCTCATAAGAGCGCAGCCAGTAATATCTAGAGAATCTTTACTTCTATCTATCAGGTAGGATTGTAAAGAAACTTTACAATTATACGAAGCTTCAGGAAACCATTTGCCACTCCAGCCATTGTTTAAAAGAAAGATACATTGCTTGTGACTGGAAAAATAAAGAACCAGGTTAATCTGAGATTATTCACTATGAGCAGGTTCTTAGGCCTACAAGGAATGCAAACCGATAATGTGTACATGATGCAATGCCTACTGATGATTACTCTGCAAATTAAATAAATGTTGTATTTGCGTGTTTACCACAACACCAGGCTATCTCTAAATAGTCTGATTTATTCAGCTTGCTTCTCAAATAATAAAACACAATGGTGGTCTAAATACCACATTCTAAGTAGACCCCACTCCTAATAGGTATTGGCCAGTTTGCTACCTGGTAATTTTCACAAGCTGGGAACCAGAAAATTCTATAAAATGAAGTCACTATACTCAATACAGGAGCATGATGTGGGGACCCATCTTGGTAGTGCATTAAGATAAATTGAAATCTTCTGGTACCCGCATCTCTCTAACGTTTGTCTACTTATTTCATGAATTTACCCCATAATACAGATATACTGTTGAAATATTAACAAACTCTTCAATGTACTTGAAAAAATACAAAGGTAGCTGTTTTTAAAAGTAAAAGCTAACAAACAAAAATACGGATCTGCTAAGGTTTAGTTGCTTTACCAAAGAGTCTAACGTGTGGTCTAAAAGTTAAACAGCACTTTTAACTATACAGAGATTTTGTGAAACTACAGCAAGGGAGATGATGTAACATACCCAAATGAACTCTAGGGGACATAATACAACCATTCTTCTTTGGTGAGACTGCCTGGGACATTAAACGGTCCCTTTGATTACTCTGGGATAAATAAAGTTTTTCCGGCTATGTATAGATATTCCCTAACTTAAACTTCTTCCAGTACCTTGTATTAAATATTTTCATGTAACAGATTGAATTGGAGAATATAATGGGATTTTCTTTAAATAATGTGCCTAATGTGACAATTGTCAACACAAATTAATCTATTTTCAGACATAATAGACTTGGCTATTGTTTTGTAAATGAAGATAAATATGACCCGTAGGCCTGGATTCCCACAAGGCTGACGAGAACAAAAGAATGTGCGATACATAAAATACCCATGGAACAGCAGTTTGGAGCTGGAATGTACATACTGTGTGTAGGCCAGGATGCTTCCACATTTCTGACACTGCTTGGTGTGCAAAACACTATCAAGTATTTATGTAATAATCCAGAAGGGGTTCTGTGGGTGGCATTTGCATATTCACATGACTAGCATCATACATATTGATTAAATGGCACTAAATCCAGGGTCCATGTTATTTATCACAGCCTTCTATCGCAGCTATTCTATCAGCCATTCGCAGTTACATGGGATTATTTAGTAGACTAGTGCACCCATAGTCTTACCAAAAATGACAAATTTTTACCTTTCTTGTTAACCCCTGCAAGAAAGACTGAACTGACCTATTATAATACACACTTTAATCATGCAGTCCACAAGGCTTCCAAGCTCCTCTTGCAGGAGTATCCCAGCAGATATTAGCCCTTAATAATACATAGTAAAATGGATGAGTTGAAACAAGAACACTCCTGGACCCAGACCTGCAAAAACCCCCTTTAGTATGTGGGAGAATTTAGAAACCTCTAATATTTCCTGCTCCCAGGAAGCTTATCTGAGTTAGGCTACCATCTGAGAGGGGAAAAGGGGTCAGCCTACCAGTCTCCAAATTCTTACATTACCTCAACTAGTTTAGGAGGTTATAGGAAGCATAAAACTTAGATGCCAGCTTAGGTCAAGTAGTTTAGCCCAGATGTCTAGTTCCCAGCTCAAGGAAGGCAGTGTCTCGCTATGTCTGCCTGCAAGATCACAAATTAACTTTGGTAGCCTTATGGTCTTCAAGTCCTAAATGTAAATTCTAGCTCACTTTATAGATACAGACTAATGCCAGCATTCAACCAACAGATGAGATTTGATTTTCTTGACATTCTTGAAATAAACAATAAACAAATGCAAAAAATGTAAAGAACACTCAAACCACACAAGATTAAATGGGGGATGCTGACTTTTCAGATGGTACCCATGAAGATGTAGACACTTGCTTCTTACAAGAAAAAGCCATGTGTTTGATATGAAGATGCTCTGGCTCATTGCCAGCGATCAGTGACCGGCCTCCACGGCAGCTGTTTGCCGGCTGAGCTGACCCGGCTTAAATAAACATTTAACTATTCACACTTTTCTACTACACCACTGAAACAGGTACCCCTGTTCAATTGCTGGTTAACAAAAATAGCTAATCAGCCAATCACAGAGCAGCAACTCAGTGCATTTAGGCATGTAGACGTAGTGAAGACAACTTGCTGAAAGTCAAACCGAGCATGGGCTACAGCAGCGGAAGACCACACCAGGTGCCACTCCTGTCAGCTAAGAAGAGGAAACTGAGGCTACAGTTTGCACAGGCTCACCAAAATTGGACAACGGAAGACTGGAAGAACGTTGCCTGGACTGAGTCTCCATTCCAGCTGCAACATTCAGATGGCAGGGTCAGAATTTGGTGTAAACAACATGAAAGCATCGATCCATCCTGCCTTGTATCAACAGTTCAGGCTGGTGGTGATGGTGCAATGGTGTGGGGGACATTTTCTTGGCACACTTTGGGCCCCTCAGTACCAATTGAGCTTCATTTAAATGCGACAGCCTACCTGAATACTGTTGCTGACCATGTCCATCCCTTTATGACCACTGTGTACTTCTCTTCAGATGCATATTTCCACCAGGATAATGCACTGTGTCACAAAGCTCATATCATCTCAAACTGGTTTCTTGAACATGACAATGAGTTCACTGTACTCCAATGGCCTCCACAGTCACCAGATCTCAATCCAACAGAGCACCTTTGGTATGCGGTGGAACGGGAGATTTGCATCATGGACGTGCAGCCGACAAATCTGCAGCAACTGCGTGGTGCCATTGTGTCCATATGGACTAAAATCTCTGAGAATTGTTTCTTGTACCTTATAGAAAGTATGCCACAAAGAACGAAGGCAGTTCTGAAGGCCAAAGGGGGTCCCAACCCAGTACTAGCAAGGTGTCCCTAATTAAGTGGCCAGTGAGTGTATATAGAGATTTAAGTTTTATGCATTCTTTATACACAAAATCAGACGGTTCGTGCAAAGAAAAAAAATAACAGAAAAATGTACAATTGTAAACAATATATTCAATGGGGAAAAAGCACTTTAGAAAATAATGTCAAAAGTGTGAAAAAAGGTACTGTGTCTGCTCAGACAGAGAAATAAAGGCTTATCACTCCAGTTAAGCATGTATCAACATGGCTATTTAAACCACATAATGCAATGCATGTGTCATTATGTGTGATGAAGGAATGAGAAGCAGCTTGCATGTTTGTTTTGATGACGGTTATAGGCTTGCCATGACCCGCAAAACAAACCGCCTACAGCAAATGTCTCGGGTAAGTGGGATACCAACACTCACACATACACACAAAATACATGTAACCCACACAAACATACATCCCTAGCACAAATACTATATAAACATCTCCTATGTACACAACCCAAATATACATATATATACTTTCTGATGTGGTCTGTCAAATTCCTTCTATGCCTAACTGTGCCCCTAGACCATATGCAAGTAAAGACTTACCAAGTATGTCTTAAAAGCTGGTCTTCTGTGAGCAATGATGTACATGATACCTTGGAGGGGATAACATAAACAACGCTGTTTGATGCTGGCTTTCAGTATTTCCAAGGTTGTTACACTGATGGCATACAAATCCTCTAGCAGATGTTCAGCCCTTTTCCTTCTGCAGTGTCACCATCTAAAGGGGACTCAGTAATGTAGTTACAAGAAAGATCCCTGAGGTCTACAAAGGTCCCAAGGGCAAAAGGCATAGTAAAAAGGTTTTAAAGGTAAAGCCTAAAGGTTTTAAGCCTTTTATAATGTTATTGTACATTGTGATTTTAAAATCCATCCTGGTACACGGAATCACATCACTAGCCCCTGCTAACATACAGCAATCGCACATTCCATCTCCCAGACACCTGTCAAAATCACCCTCTTCAGAAATAGATAACCATTAAAAAAATAATGCTTTAAATTCAACAAAAAACATATATATATATATATATGCATATATTTTTTAAAAATAAAATAATGAGAGCATTTGTGGATTAAAACTTCCAACATCCTCGGTCAAACTGATAATCAAGGTGATGAGTTGTAGTCCACAGAAGTAGGTGCAACGGTGGCATTATTGTGGAAATGTGTATTTGCTCAAACCCTGTGTCCCTTTAGTATATTTATGGCACTTAACCATTTCTTGTGTATGCCCACCCTGCCATATGTGCATTGTTATGTATATGCGTTACATGTCCAATCTTATTTCTAGTAAGAAGGGTCAGGGATTTTCATACGAAATATTTAGCTTTTGTTTTTATCTGGTTTGGGACATAAGTTTGTTGGACTGTTCATATAAAAAGAAAGCCCTATCTGTCCTTGAAAAACTATGTATAATTTGTGTCCTTAAAGCTCCAAGTTTTAAAGGAACAATATACCCTTAGTAAAGAAGGGGTTAAATACTTACCCCAACCCCATGCACAGTTTTCTGTATCATCTAACATAGTGGTTTGTCTAAAGTGGTACAGAACCAATATAACATTAATACCAATGCTAATATCTAATGAAAACCATAAGCTAAATTTATTTTAAAAAATCTCATCTCAGAGTTATAACTTTCTTAATGACTTTATTATAGTAAATACCTTAAAGCACGTTTCCTAGAGTTCTTTTTATACTTTTTTGCCACAATCAAAAATTACAAGAACTTGCATGTCCAAAGATTCATGCCGACTATCTAATTTTTCTTTTCTGGAGAAAAAACATTTGTGGTTCTTATGAGAAATTCTGTGGTCACAGGGCACAAAAAACTACAAAGCATAGCTTGGAGCTTCTGGCTTCTGACAGATGTAGACAAATAGGCCTCCTGAGGACACTTCAGGAAGTGCTTTTCGGAAGCATTATTAACCCTTGAAAGAAAATACATCACAATTACTATGCAGAAAACGGTCTATTATTATTTTCTCTCAGTATAGGAAAGAACTACGTTGTTGCAGTGTATGTGGTGAACATTATGGAAAAATGTTCCAATCGTAGCTTTTAGCATAAAAAATAATAATTTAGTAAAACTACCGTATTTGCTCGATTATAAGACGACCCCCCAAATCTTAATATTAATTTAGGAAAAAAAGAAAAAGCCTGAATATAAGACGACCCTATAGGAAAAAAGTTTTACCAGTAAATGTTAATTCATTTAAACACTTTTTTTAATAAAAGGTATGCTTGAGAAAAATATTTTGGTTTTATTTCCTTCTATTTTTCAACCTGCCCCCCAGTTATGCACATCTTCCCCAGAAGTGCCTTATACCCCCTATATGCCACTGTGCCCCATGATATGCCTTTTAAGCCTCTAAATGCCACAGTGCCCCATGATATGCCTTTTAACCCTATATGCCACTGTGCCCCATGATATGCCTTTTAACCCTATATGCCACTCTGGCACTTAGAGGGTTAAAAGGCATATTATGGGGAAGAGTGGCATATAGGGAGGTTTAAGGCATTTCAGGAGGCAGAGTGGCATTAAAGGGGTTAAAAGGCATTTCACAGAGCACTCTGCCTCCAGAAATGCCTTACACCCCCCATTTAACACTCCCCCTCCCTCCTCCAAACTTACCGGTGCTTCTGAGTTGGGGGGGGCGCATAACACAGGAGGGTCCAGGTCCCCTGCATCTGAGCCCCAGGTGCTTAGTCCGGACAGCATGTAGAGCTCCACGCGAATCGCGTAGAGCTCTACACGCTGCCCGGACTAAGCACCGGGGACTCAGAAGCACCGGTAAGTTGGAGGGGGCATAACACAGGAGGATGCAGGTCCCCTGCATCCTCCTGTGTTATACCCCCCCTCCAGCTTACCGGTGCTTCTGAGTCCCCAGTGCTTAGTCCGGGCAGCGTGTAGAGCTCTACGCGATTGTATCGTGTAGAGCGCTACGCGATTATATCGTGTAGAGCTCTTCACGCAGCCCGGACTAAGCACCGGGGACTCAGATGCACCGGTAAGTTGGGTCGGGGGTTAACACAGGAGGATCCAGGTCCCCTGCATCTGGGTCCCCAGATCGCGTAGAGCTCTACACGCAGCCCGGACTAAGCACCGGGGACTCAGAAGCACCGGTAAGTTGGGGGGGGGTTAACACAGGAGGATCCAGGTCCTCTGCATCGCTGCGGGGGATCTGGATCTTAGTCTCATAATCAGACCTATTTGAGGTCTGATTATAAGACGACCCTGATTATAAGACGAGGGGTATTTTTCAGAGCATTTTCTCTGGAAAAAACCTCGTCTTATAATCCAGCAAATACGGTATTTATTGTTGGTTTTTTTTGTTCTCCTTGCCAATCACTGCAGTTCTTTTATTATTATAGTTTGCCTCATGAAAGCCAACGTGCTGAGGTTTCCTGCCTTCATAAACCATCCTTACAAAAGCTGTCTAAACCAATCAACAAGAACCAGTAACGATATCATAGGTATAAGAATGAAGAGAAGTAAACATACAGACCATGAAAACAGGAACTAAAGATAACTCTTAATGTAATATACACATGGGGAGGGCTGACAACTTCTGACCTGGGGAGCAAGTATATCTGAGTTTATACACACACTCACTATAACACACACACACACACACACACACACACACTCTAAAACAAAAAGAAATACTCCCTCCATCACAAGCCTTCCCCACACTGAGCTCTAGCCTTCAGGAGTGGGTTAGTCCAAGTATTTTGTACCAGCCCAGGAAGCGATTGCCCCCAGGCCAACGGTATACACATTAGGTCAGTGTTTAATATATATATATATATATATATATATATAATCTTGAACTAACACGACTAAAGTATGATTTGAGGTCTGAGAGTGGGTAGGATCAAATGGCAGACAGTAAAGCTGCATACTGACACTGCCACTCTAGTGGCAGATTGGGTCCAGCAATGTGCGTATCGTTCCGACGGCTGGATTTATATCACATGGCCCTAAAGCGCTAGGGCCTCCTAGTTATCCACAATTCACCCCTGGGACTGCTATTTAATTTACCATTAAATTTGATGCATATATATGAAAGTGTGAAAAATAAGAAATGTGAAAATAATTATCTATGTGCTATCACTATACCTATGGCATGTAACAGCTGCAATGCCAGGGGCATGTTCTATAAATACAGTGTGTTCATTCTAAACTTCCAGGGCCATGTGTCATTATTCAGAGCTACAGAAATAATTTCTTAGATGACTATTTGTATAATAGGTAGTTTGTCTGTGGACATGCCCTTAAGAAAAATGAAATATGGTATTTTAATAACTATTTCATTTAGTTACAGAAATTTTGCATAGATAACTTTAAGATGCAAAACATAGTACATTAAGATAAGAACAGAATAGGGCCCAGAGCAAGGTGTCATAATTCCACTCTTGTTTGAAGAAAGCATAATAAAGCATTAAAGGGCAATGCAGTTTCCAAAACGAAACACACATAACCATATACCTTTCCTGACCATACTGAAAAGAACCACTCACTTATGCCATATGACATTTCCTCTTATCTAACTTAATAGGATAACACTGAATCATGTTTTCCTTAAAGATCCTTACATAGTACTACGTGAAAAAGTAATCACATTTCCTAATTGGCTCTTTTCTTCTGTATATACTATATGGCCAGCTAGACCATTTTCCCCAGTGCATGAAATCCCCCTTTTCGCTATAAACTTCATTTCTTTTGCAATTATCAAATATCAATTGAAACACGGTCGTAACGTCTTTGTCTAGAGTGACAATAACATTCTAACAATATATTAATATGTGACAGAAGAATATAGAGATCATTCCTGGGTGCCACATTACAGGTTGTAATGAAACTTGAAGATAAATTGTGCCTGTGGTGTAAAATATACTGATATATGAGGGGTGACCTCTGAAAACATGTTTTAGTTTCAGCCTGCATTGGATTATAGACAGGAACACTGTCTTGTAGTAAGCCATCTAGGCATTTTAAGCTCTAATGTATAGCAGTCATAACACAGAAAGAGATTTCTTCTTCCCAGCATGCATGGTAAAAATTTAGAATTCATATATAACCATGTCTTGAACACTATCACTTTTGGTACCTGAAAGGCAGCACCATTGTATATTAAGAAACAAAGTACTTGCTAAATAATAAAAGTGGGCACAATAATCCATGTCAACTAGTTCTATCAGAACGGTGTGGTCAACCCAGTCGCTCCAGGAGACTGCCCTTGGGATAGAGAGCTGCCCACCCTGAATCTCAACACATTTCCTGCAGGCTTTTGTTCTTGAAACATTATCTTTAACCTAACAAACATGTCTAAAACATATACCTACATGGCAATGATAGGTTTTCTAAAACATTTCTGATGATTTTTTTTGCAGACGTAAATTTATTAAAAGTGAAGCTGTCGTCAAATGTAAACTTGAACACATTTCTGAATCAATATGCAAACATGTGTAAGCAACCAAAATGTGTTTCTGGGCATGACATGCATGAGATGTGTCCACGTAAGTTTATTTTATTTTGAAAAAACTACCTGAATATTATGTTTTGTAGAAAGCTAAAATGTGCTACATCATGTTCTATAAAAGCTTAACAAAAATCACAATCTACAATGGAGCAAGGCAGCAACCAAAGGAAAAATACATGGTAGCAGGCAGATTTTCATGAGAAGGCAGAGCCAATCCCTTGGTTACTGTTAGTGTTTCTTCTGGCGCATCTAATCTCCAAGAAAACAACATTTTGGAATCTAAAAATACTCAATAACTGGAGCATGTGGTTGCAATTTACTTCTCTGCACACTTCGTAAGGTTCTGCACTATGGGTTTTGAGATCCAGATGAACAGAAACAGAGAGCAAGGTGGGGTCATGTTCAGTAGTCATTGGGTGTAAGTTGTGTATAAAACAATATGAAGGGACAGGGTAAATTAATATGTATTGCCTGAAAGCTGTTATGTGATGTTAAACCTGTTGTAAAGATACAAGATGGCTGCTGCTTCCCTGGGTCTCTGTGTCAGTTTCGTCTTCCCAGGCACATGCACTTCTTCACCTCTAATCTGACTCTCTCCACCTACTTCTCCCTGCTCAATGTCTGTTCCCCTCCCATCACTTAAAGAGGGAGAGCTATGGGTAGCCCATCCTGGAAAGTTCCCAGGTATTATATATATGCTTCAGACTTATTAGGAGATTTACTGAATTTTGCATATAATGTTTATTCCAGTAAGGGGCTTCTTAAGTCTCTATAAAAGTATCGCCAGATCTTTTAGACGCCACAGCATTTTTGACTATGTTTATCTGTTAGGCATTTCAGGTATTCACCTGCTTGTTGGCACAGGTCAGTAATGCTTTTTTGGGGTTTTGGAGAATTTCACACCTGATCACTCGGGGGCATTTATGAGTCAAAGGGTTATTTCTAATGCTAAAGTTGAGCCTATATTACCTATATTGTGTTTTAAAATGACACTAAACTAAATTAACTTACTGAAACTACATAACATGTGATATGCTAATTGCCTGCAAGCTACAGTCCTGGCTTGCCAAATGTTGCAGGAAGGGTCTAATGACTGACACACATGGAAAAGCAGAAATACCTGCTTAAATACAGATGTAAAAACATTTGGTCAGCATGAAAAGACCATTAAGGGACATGAAATACATTATAACACTGTTAAAGATATATATATATATTTTATATACACATAAATAAGCAAAAATCTGCATTTCATGAAAACTGCCAGTATTTCCAGCTTCGTAAAATGGTAGTTATTAATGGATATTAATAAGAAGTACAAAGAACATATATTTGTGCAGTACCACACAAAATGACCACAAAACTGTTGAGTACGGACAATTTAAAAGGTCTAGGGCTCCAAAGTTAAATTGGTATGTATTGACTGACTTTGCAAGATGGTGAAAATACCTGAAGTGCTTTTGATGTCATGTGAAGGTTTCATTGTAACCTTCAACTCTCAAAGAATATTTGTTTTCAGATAAAGCTATCAACTAAACAAATGACTGTAGGTAGGTGAAAAGCTAAATTCGTAAAAAGGGACAGCCAGCCTGGTGTACCATAAATCCTACAAACGAGTAAAGTGTATTAAAGTACTTTGTAAGTACCTTCTTGTGCATTATTTACCTGTATAAAAGAAAAGAATAAAGTACTTTCTTTTAGGAGAAGTTGCAGCTCCAGAACTACAACATAGTACCCCCCTCTGTGGTTCTGTTTTCATACCACTCCTTTAAAGGTGCATATTAAAGTGCATATGATGACATTATGAGAGGGAATCAGGGAGCAACCCCCCAGGCTGCTCTGATTTAACCATTCTGGGCCACTGGCTGAAGCTTGTTCTTCTTGCAATTCAACATGTTACCTGGGCGGTACGCATCGAGCATACAGATATGCCTTGGGCTGCTTTATGGCATGCCACTTGGCTGGACTTGCCCCACAGGCCAAATGCTCCCAGCCCTCCCCTTCCTCAAATGCCTCTTGCCATACCACATAAAACAAAAGTGTCCATCTTTGGGCCTTTTGGAAATGCAATTTAGACCAACTCCCTACATACATCAATACTGCAAATAATATTAGTAATGCTTGTTTAACAAGAATTGTTTCTTATATAAGAAAGTACAAGAATGGATAAATAAAAATCATAAAATGCACAAGTCAAAAAATTAGTCACTTTGGAGAGCAGGACAATTAAGAAAAGAACTGCCATTTTACTGCTTGATGGCCATGTGAAAATCTGCTCAAAAGAATTCACCTCTAGTAACACAATCTAGCTTAACCAGTAAAAATCCACCTTCTGCCTCCTGATTACACACATATTACCAGCAGACAGTCATCAGATCTTCTATTATGTTGACAGATGTTAACTAAATAAAGGGAGCATGGCACAAGTATGCGGCACTAATCATTTTACCACGTTCCAATTTAAAAAACCTGTCTTGTACGAAAAAGACAGCTGACCTTTTCCCACAGGGTTTTCCCTTAGGTCCTGTAGCAGGATTGGTTCACAAATATTTACAGGGTGACAGCTTGCACAAGTTAAACGTCAATTTAAACTTGACAAAAAAGTGTCAGATTCACCAGAGTTTCCAGGATTTGAGATTGGTGGGCGAACCGTCAGAGTGGTGGCATTTGCGGATTACTTACTTTTATTTGTTCAGAATCCTTTGCAACATGTGTCCAAAGCCTTGGCCTTGGTACAATGTTGGGGCACGGTGACCGGCTTTGCCATTAACGTATCAAAATCCAAAGCCTTATTACTGTGCTCAGATCTGACTCTACGTGCTGGACTTCCCAGGGACATCATTTGGGAGCAGCAGGTGCTGACCTGTTTCAGACTGAATCTCCCATCTCCCAGGGATTATAGTATTGCAGAGCTGACCAGCTATGCGATAGATTGAATAAAACAATCCAATCTTTATACCGACGTGTTTCAACCCTAGATTGATAGCCTAGGCTTTCAGGGTGGTAGGGCTGTCCAGGTGTTTAAGCACTGGAGCAAGTCCCATGTACACACTATTGTTGTGCTATGGAATAAATCTGCCACATCTTTGGTGACTTTGGCAAACTTTTGGGGGCCTTTCCCTGGCCTACATGTACAACACTTTACTTACTAGGGAAAACCCCCTAGACCTTTAAATCTGAACTACAGATGAGGAAGGTCATTCCACTGCGATTTTATACAAGTTGTTGAGGGAAGACAAATACTTACGTGCCCTAATGGGTCAGGTTAAGAAATGAATTCAACATATGCCTAACCTGGAGATCGCTGATGCCTATGATGCAGTAAGTGTCGCTTATCGAGCGTTGCCAACCTCCATGTATTCTGATATGCGTCATAATATTGCCCACCATGCTTTTTACTCTCCTGCAAGATTCTACAAGATGGGGTTTAAATCGGATGACCGTTGCAGCAAGTTGGCGTCCCCAGGGGCAGACTTGTATCACTGTCTTTGGTAATGCCCCTCCATTTCCTCCTTTTGAAAAACGGCTAACGAATATGATAAATCCCTGGGCCTTTCTAACATATCGATAACCCCACAATTGACTATTCTGGGCATCATAGCCGATATGTATAGGGGTAATAGAAAACAGCTGCACATTTTTGTGGTGGCAGTCCACAAAACAATTTTACACCAGTCGGTGCACCCGACGCCTCCTACCCTGTTGCTATTGAAGAGAAAGCTATTGTACCTGATGCAGATGGACTGGCTGGAGGCCAGGGTTTTATTAATAGTCAAGACAATGCTTTAAAAATCAAAATACAAACAACATTTCGGTATTCATCCTGGTACTGCTTTACATCAATTACACAAGGTCTGCCCATTATACTTTCTGATTGATACTATTCAATTCAGGTGTATTATGGCACAGCATTTTCTGCATCTTCAATGTTTGGAGGTTCTAGTTCTACCTTATCCTGGGTTCTCAGTTGGAAGGCGGGCTGCATTTTTGGTTTTGGTTTCACAAGCCTTTCAATACTGCTATTGTTGCTTCCTGAACTACCCTGTAACCTTCTATATTTCATATGCAGTAATAGTTTTCCTGTTGCTGTTTGTTATGTACAGATAAAAATGTAAGAGAGAAGTAATACTTAAATAACGTTTGAGTTATCACACGCTTGCCAATGATATTCCCTCAGTTTACACAATTTTAACGTTTTATGTCTGTTTACTCATGGTGGACTTTGACTTTTGTTTTGTGTGCTCTATGCCTGCTCACCTGTGTCTGGAAGATCCAAGACACATCTATATATTGTGATCGGTCTCTCTTCAATAAAAATTCTTATAAAACTTTTTTTATAAAAAGGTGTGCTTAATTTTATGTAATGCTTTTTTGGAGAAAATTGTATTCCAAATACCAAATATAGCTGGTAATTTTTATTTTTATATAGTATTATTGTCCTTACATTTGACACAATCAACAAACACAATTACCTAACCTGCCAACTATTCCAAACTTTTAAATGTTATGTTGAGAGTGAAAATAATTTATTATAGTTATCCCTATAATTCAAATTTTGCATTAAAGCATTGAAAAAAATAATTAAAGAAAAAAAAACAAATAAATATAACATTAGCTAAATATTTAACATATTTTGGTAGACAGCACCCTTCTATGTGACAGCATTCTTGCCATCCTGCTGCCCATATAGTTCATGTGGTGCTGCAGCTCAAGCATCACATTCAATGCTTTGATGTCCAATGGTGGCCTGCGCGAGTCAGCTTTTCTTCCCTAATCCAGCCCTGCTTTTCATACATTTGCTGTAACACTGACACCAATATAACACTTTTATGCATATACTTGCTGATGTGCCCATCATTTAAATTATGGCAGGGAAAGGGGAGGGGGTCCCCAAGAGAGTTCAAGCACACAGTGAGATCCAGGTCTAGAGGCTAACACACAACTCTCGTGTCAACTGTCCCTTAAAATAATAGACCCAACAGTGGCTAATCTTAAATATAACTAACTCCCATTCTGTGTTGAATATGTGGTACATGTTTTCTGCGGCCTAACATTTTTGAATACAGGATTAAATGGGTTCCCCCAAACAGGCCCTTTTGACAATCCAGCACACCTGATTTCCAGTTGTAAACCATTGTTGCTAACCTTAGTACATGTAAAAAACCATAGTCATTAATGGTCATATAAATATAAACTGTCATTATCATATTGTATCTTAATTATATGTAGGACAATAAGAAGCAATGAAAATGTGTTTTCTTAAATAGTTGCATTAGCATTTAAGCAGAATGAAATCTTCATCCCATTATTCTTTGTCCATAATCAGAATGTTAACCGGACCTTAAACTGGACATTCTGTAGAAAGCTGAAAAACAAGACTTACCCACACTTGTAGGGAATATATCTTCGTTGTTGATTTGCACCTCAATCCAGTCCATAAGAAGATTCATATAATTAGGTGCTGGTAAGGCAGTAGGCTTTTTGTATTTCAGATCATCTTGCCACCTGTACTCATATTTAGGGCCTCCGGACATAACTGGGCAAGTCCTTTCCGTGCAGAAGTCACAGATGGTTCCATAAATGAGGTTAATTCTGTTGAAAAAGTCCACAACGTGAACTGCAACCCAGTCGTTGAGATCCTCTCCATGGGGCAATTGAACAGCAGCTTTCAGGTCAACTCCTGAGGTCAAAGATGCTTGAGCTCTTTTATGCAGTTCAAACCTCTGAGTGCCCGGGTCAAATTTCCGTTTAGGCCTGAAAGTCTTGTCTTTGTTGAACACTTGCTTTAGTCCAATCGACATGACTATGTCCTAAAAGGTCTACCTGATGTAGCTCAATTATTTCCTTTAGTTTGTTGTGTTGCGTCTTGCTTTGTTTCTGTGTTTACAAGCAAGGAATATTTCACCTGCTATGAGGGAGTCTTCATAATCCTGTACAAGAAACAAGAAGCCCACGTTTTTTTATTTAAAAATGCACACAAATTAATTATCTACACACACACACACACACACACACACACACACACACACACACACACACACACACACACACACACACACATATATATATATACTATTTGTAATACATACATGTTAGCAGGTATTAGGCTTATTACTAGCATGTTAGCCTCACAATAGATGCTACTACTTTTTTAACACAATGAATTACTTTAAACATAGAAACATGTGACAGCAGATAAGAACCATTCCGCCCATCCAGTCTGCCCAACCTCTGACTACTTTCCTTAGTACCTGCCCTTATCCTATGTCTAGCTTGACCTTATGCCTATCCCATGCTTGCTTAAATGTCTGCACTGTATTAACATCTACCGCTTCTGCTGAAATGCTATTTCATGTATCCACTACCCTTTCCATAAAGTAATATTTCCTGATGTTACCTTTAAACCTTTGCCCCTCTAGCTTAAGACTATGCCCTCTTGTTGTGGTAGTATTTCTGCTTTTAAATAAACTCTCTTCCTTTATTGTGTTGATTCCCTTTAAGTATTTAAATGTTTCTATCATACCCCCCTGTCACGTCTTTCTTCCAGGCTATATATGTTAAGATCCTTTAACCTTTCCTGGTAAGTTTTATCCTGAACTAGTAGTAGTCTCTTCTTAACTTTCTCCAACATATCTATATCCTTCTGGAGATACGGTCTCGAGTACTGTACACAATACTCCAAGTGAGGTCTCACCAGTGATCTGTACAGCGGCATGAGCACTTCCCTCTTCCTACTGCTAATACCTCTCCCTATACAACCAAGCATTCTGCTAGCATTACCTGCTGCTCTACTGCATTGTCTACCTACCTTTAAATCCTCAGAAATAATTACCCCTAAATCCCTTTCCTCGCACGTTAAGATTAGGACAGTATCAAATATTCTACACTCTGCCCTTGGGTTTTTATGCCCTAGATGCATTACTTTGCATTTATACTCATTAAGTGCCAGTTGCCACAGCTCTAACCGTTTTTCCAGTTTATCTAAATCATTTGCCATTTGGCTTCTTCCTCCAGGAACATCAACCCTGTTGCAAACGTTTGTCGTAGTCAGCAAAAAGACATACCTTTACATCAAGGCCTTCTGCAACATCACTAATAAAAATATTAAAGAGAATGGGTCCAAGTACAGATCCCTGAGGTACCCCACTGGTAACAAGATCTTGCTCCAGGGCCGTAGGAAGGGTGAGGCGAGAGAGGCACTCGTCTCAGGCGCAGCTGCAAGATGGCGTACAGCCACCCGATCAGCAGCTGCAGCACTGGTTGGGGAGATACCAATCCCCCTCTAACTTGCCCAACATTAGGGAGCACGAGGTCTGTCACCTCGGCTTCCATACTTTCTAATCACTATGCGCCAGCAAAAGGATATGGAGTCATACCAACCCCCCCGCGCTCTGCATCAATAGCGGGTCCATAGTGATTAGGGAGCACTAAACCAGAGGTCTGAAATGACAGACATTGCGCTCCCGCGACAGTATGAAGGATGACAAAGGTAAGAGTTGGGGAGAAAGGGGTGTAAGGGCAGTGTATGTGTATATATGTGTGTATTTGTAAGCTCATGCATATGTGTGTGTGTAAAGGCAGGCAGTGTATGTGTATATGCATGTTAATGGGCAGGCGTGTGTGTTTGAGGGCAGTGTATAAAATAACCTCTGTAAAAAAAAAAAAATTGCTGAGGGGGCACAATTTTCCATTCTTGCCTCGGGCGCAAAAGGAGATAGCTACGGCTCTGCCTTGCTCTGAATATACGCCATTGACTACAACCCTCTGTTTTCTGTCACTCAGCCACTGCCTAATCCATTCAACAATATTGGGATCTAAACCCAGAGATTGCAGTTTATTGATAAATCTTCTGTGTGGGACATAAACCCAGATACGCAATGTCTACTGCACCACCTTGATCAATTACTGTAGTAGCAGACACATTAGGTATCCTGCTCCATGGGCCAGTTGATGCCTAAAGGAAATGATTTTCCCTTTTTTATATAGTGAGACAAATTGCTAATCTGTTAGAATCACACATTTCCTCCTGCGACATGTATTTTACAATTTGTATGTTTTATTTATGCGTGTTCAATCTGTGTTCAAGGTGGAGGGGTGGACACGTAATTGTCACAGAATTTGACACAAAAACGGGTGCAGAAACTGAAAACACGTTATTAGTGTAACAACAACGTTGTTAACACTTACTCAAATGAGAGATGACTTGTTAATAGATGTGATTCATGGAATGTAATAAAGGTGTTCATTTTAAAAGGACACATTTTATATCCAAGTTAATGTTAAGCATTTTATGTTTTGTAATTCAAGTGTTTGTTTTGCAAATCTCCTTATTAATCACTACATGCTGCTTGCCAACTAGATGTGAGCACCTACATTAAAAATGTGTGACATGACTATGCCATTCAAAAATTTCAGAAGCCCCACGCATGACCCACTGCAGTCACTTGCTGACACATGTTTTTTTTTCTGGTTCATTTCTGCTGACACGGAGGAGGGGGGTGGAAGGAAATGTTCTCCTGACTACAACAAAGTTTGATCCTTCACCTACAAAGGCCCTCACACCCTTGCCCTTTGATAGGAGCAGCTCTGTCTTGCTTTGAGACAAGTACACATCCCTTGTTCAGAAAGTGTGTCCGATAAACTGCTGTGTCTCAGTGGATCCTACTCATTATCGTGCTCTGTAAAATAAGTTTGGGAATGATGCACATGAGTTTCTTGTCTCTCATTTAGGAGATACATTTTTGTCTGTAAGCCAAAAATACACATATTTATATATCTCAAACTACCCGACAAAAACACGTTGCGTCAGGTTCTAAGATTGTTCCAGTTCAATGTGGGATATCTCAAAACCACTTCAGACTTCTACAAATTGAGTCTTACGTTTGTTGTTGTCCCTGGCCATTATTTAGAGCACAAGACCAGCATTTATCTAAATGGGTTAGGCTGCCATTTTACACCTTAAAGAAACTAAGTCTATAAGAGATCTAGTAACTATGTTCTAGTGACACTACACAAGCAAGTCTCTCAACTTACTGATATACATACATGTCGTTACAAATTCATGTAATATAGTTCACATTGTTTTCATTTGTAACTTACCAACATTGATCTTATATCATACATACAATATTTTCCTCCTAGCACTAACCTATGTAGGCTGACACAGTAACACATAATTTTGTATTATCATGGAATTGTCAAATGCTAAAACATTTCTAACAGCATGTGACGCATGCTTATTTTAAACCAACATTCTGGCTCCTGCTGATAGCTGTAAATGATTTACTGTAATGCAAACATATATATGAAAGACATATATACTTTTTTATTTTATGAAGCAAACGACTTGAACACTACTCTAGGGGAAACTGGTTAATTAAGAATATGTCATGTTGGGTAATACAGTTTATCTGTTGGGAAAATTTACAGCTCAAAGACTTAAGTGACATCTCCTGTGCCTCCCTTATAATGCTATCTTGACAAGACGTATCACAACTGATCACAATGTTTAGAGCAAATTGTCACAACCACAAAACTCAGCCCCAAAATGGGATCTTTTGTCAAGTTTCAAGCAAATATAAGGTGGCTCCTTCTATACCAGTAAATTAGTAATTGTTTTTTGTTTTGGTTAGAGGCTGCTACTTGACAAACCAAGCAAGTTATCAGATAGGAAAGCTTAATTTGCAGTTTTAATGTAACTGTAGGAGAACCTCTGGCAGAATTAAGGATCTGGTCACTTGTGGAAGAAATTAGACTAGAAAAACATCTCCTAAAAATATGCTTTGGAACAACCCAAAGTTCTCTAAAGTTCTGGAGAAGTTGGTTTGCAAGAAGCGGGCTAGTCCCAGACAGCATTAATTGAGTTGCAAGTAGGAGGGGAAGTGGGTGGGCATGGACAGAGATCACTCCTCTGGAGAAAGTGACCCTGAGACCCAAGGAAGTAATACTTTACCCATAGACTCCAGGTCAAACCTATACAGTTCCCAGGTATTCCTAGAAAGCTGGCCTTTTAGGACGCCACAGAACCTCTCAACCAAACACTACAGAAAATCCACATGCATACATCCTGAAATATCATTACATTAAATTGTAAACTTTGTACGACAGAGATGTCATTTCCCAATGTATTCATACCTATTGTACCCTAATTAATCTCTATAGACCATTATACTTATTATATAACAGCATTTTGTTACCTCTCTTATTATACTGTAGATTGTGCCAGCTACATCTGTTAGCACTTAATAAATAAAGAATATACATACATACACACATATATTATTACTACGATAACATTTGCGAACAAGCAGGACATGACATAATAGGAGCTAGTTAATATTTTCCCTATGAGGGATTACCTCAGCTATTGGCCTATATTCTCCATGCACTTTTAGCTATGGCACACCCCAGTCAAGTAAACTTTGAGTTTGTTGTCGGATTTTCTTCATTGGCAGAACACAAAATCAGTATTATTCTCTTCCTCTGAAACAGATGTCTTGCGAAAGTCTCAAAGGAGGCACACAAAAAACAACCAGTTTGTGTAGTCTGCAATTATAACATTGCCAGAAGGGTCCTCAAAAAAAAATCAATCAGCTGTGCATTGGATATTAGGCAGCTAATGATAACATACAGTAAACACGCTATGACTTCAGAAGTGCAAAAACTCTGGTCAGTTCAGAGAAAAACAAAGTGTATTACTTTTTATTTCTGATTGCCAAATGACTTAATATACACTTGACAATTAGAGGAGGAAATGAATTGGACAAGGATTAAATGGTTCTACTGTAGGGTGACCAACCACATGTCCCAGGTTGACCGGGCCAGTCCCGCAACGGGACTTTATGTCCCGGGGACCATGCGTGGTCCCGGAATGAGAACTCTGAGTGAAGAAGATCTCAGTCAATCATGAGAGACTTCTCAACTGTCCCTCCTTCATACCAAGCTCGGTGTAAATTGCAGACAGCAACAGGTATGTGTGTGTGTGACTGCGTGTGTTTATGTGACTGTGTGTTTAATGCCTAGTAATAGAGAGGTTAATTGTCTGAACCTGCTCATGTGTGATAATGTTTTATGTGAGTATATATATATATATATATATATATATATATATATATATATATATATATATGCTTGTATGCTTGTGTGTGAATCAAATCTGCTATTCTACGGCCTAAGGGCATGCTAAGTTTTCCTTTTCATAAAGTACTTTAGCTGCCACTTTTTGCATAAGGACCTCAACGGAATAATTTAAAAAGAATTGGAAGAGCCATAAATAAAATTGTTTTGATTAAAGGAAGCAACAGTAGCAAGAAGCTCCTACTGAGAAACTCAAGTTAACTGAAAACTTCAGTTTCCATGAAAATGACTTTAGAATCCAGTAGTGATTTTTTTGTATTATCAAATAGATTCCTTCAAAACCTCTGCTGATTTAACCCCTTCGAGACAAAGGCTGATTTTACTTTTTGTACCCTTTGTGACAATGGCCTTTTTAACATTTCTGCGCTGCTTGTGTTTAGCTGTAATTTTCTTCTTTCCCGTTTACTGAACCCACACACATTAGATATTGTTTTTTTCAGGACAAGAAGGGCTTTCTTTAGATGACATTGTTTTGATTGTATCATATTATTTACTATTAAAAAAATTATAAAATATGGTGAAAAATTTAGAAAAAAATGACTGTTTCTAACTTTTAGTTGAAAAATCTTTTACTCATCTATAAAAGGTAATGAAAAAACCTGCTAAATAGATTCTACTATTTGTCCTGAGTTTAGAAATACCCAATGTTTTTATGTTTTTTTGCTTTTTTCTACCCATTATGGGGCAATAAGTACAGGTAGCGTTTTGCTATTTCAAAGCCATTTTTTCCAAATCTGGTAATTCTTCCCCCCTTGTGCCATTTCGGGTATCTTTGAACCCGGCCAATGCAATTTACCCCATCAAGTCATATATTTTTGAAAACTAGACAGCCCAGGGTATTCCAAATGCTAGTATTTTAACTCTTTCCATGCACCATATCTACCACCAGTCTTTGTCAAACTTTATGGTAGTCATTTTTTTGCATTTGTTTTGCCACACACATTTTACTTCAGGTATGAATTAAAATGTTCTCGTTTATGTCACTATCACAAAACACCCCAATATGTGTTCAGCAACATCTCCTGAGCGCAGCGATACCCCACATGAATGATTTTGCCTGGCTGTTTGGGGGCAAAAGGGCCACATTTGGGGCATGCGCATTTTTCAATGTTGAACTTTGGCATTTGGGGATCCACTGCCCATGCCCTATTTGGTACATCTTTGAGCCAGGCCATTTCAGTGTGCCCAACAAAACCATATATTTTTGAAAACTAGACACCCCAGGGTATTTCAAATGCTAGTATTTTAACTCTTTCCATGCACCATATCTACCACCAGTCTTTGTCAAACTTTGTGGTAGTCATTTTTTTGCATTTGGTTTTCCACACACATTTTAATTCAGGTATGAATTAAAATGTTCTCGTATATGTCACTATCACAAAACACCCCAATATGTGTTCAGCAACATCTCCTGAGTACAGCGATACCTCACATGAATGATTTTGCCTGGCTGTTTGGGGGCAAAAGGGCCACATTTGGAGCATGCGCTTTTTTCAATGTTGAACTTTGGCATTTGGATCCACTGCCCATGCCCTATTTGGTACATCTTTGAGCCAGGCCATTTCAGTGTGCCCAACAAAACCATATATTTTTCAAAACTAGACACCACAGGGTATTTTAAATGCTGGTATTTTAACTCTTTGCATGCACACATTTTACCACCAGCATTTTTTCAAAGTTTGCAGTAATATTTTTGTGTGTGTATTTTTCCCCCACACACCTACTTTATGTATGAATTTACAGCTCCTGGTATATGCCGCTGTCACACGACACCCCATAATGTGTTCAGCAACATCTCCTGAGTGCAGTGATACCCCACATGCATGGGTGTGTCATTTTTTGGGGGAACTAAAAGGCCACATTTGTTACGTGTGCATTTTTCTAATTGGAAATTAGATGTGTGGCCATCCTTCCCCCCCGTGTTAATTGGGACGTTGTTGAACCCAGCCAATTCAATTTACCCCATCAAATCATACATTTTTTAAAAGTAGACACCCCACGGGCATTTAATATGCCAGTATTTTAACTCTTTCCATGCGAGAATTGTTTTAAGCTAATATGCTAACTTTAGGACTTGCTCACAAAAATATATTTTTTATATATATATATATATTTTTTTTTTTTTTTTTAAAAAAATTTTAACATTTTTTTTCAACTTGGAGGTTCCCCTGATAGTGACATCAGTGGGAAATGATTTTTACATTTTACTGTTTTTTTACTATTTTTTTCTAATTATTATTAATTTTATTTTATTTTTTAATTTATTTTTACTAATCACACTGTGATTAGAAAGCTGGGCTCCATTGACTTGCATGGTGAATGCAGTACCTGTATTCAACCTGCAAGTGGAGCCAAAGTTCTCTAGATGGTCTGGACCATCTAGCTAAATTTTAAAATTTGTTGGTTCCTGTTACAGGACGGCGGCCATCTTCCTTGATGGCGAAGATTGCCAGTAGCTGCGGCTGTGACCGCTCTCCGGAGCGGTCACAGCCCATCAAAAGGTTAGTGTTTGGTGTCGCTGGATGCCTCCTGATCGAGGCATTCCAGCGACACCATTTAAGTTTAGGAGGCGATCGTCGATCGCCTCCTAAACGCTTTTAAAACGGGCGTCCGCCGCCATACAAAGTATGGCGGATGTTGACGCCCCGTGGAGGGGCCAGAGATGGCCCCTTCATGCCGATCGCGGCGTTGCTGAATGCCTCGAGGTCGAGGCATTCAGCAACGCTTTTTGGGTGCAGAAAGCGATAGTAGATCGCTTTCTGCACCCGTTTAAAGACGTGCCGGTCCTGGCACGTCAATTGTCGTAAAGCACATGCTTTTCCGTGCCGTGCCAGGACCGGCAATTGTCATTAAGGGGTTAAAGGTGCCAAGGTTGCATAATGATCTCAGTAGCTAGGCTGACAAACAATTAATAAACCTCAATGCAGGTGTGGTGCCACCATATAAGAAGATTAAGCAGCTGCTTAGGGCCTCCTACGATGTGAGAGGGATGATACAACAATACCTCTTAAATTGATTATATATATATATATATATATACACACACACACACACACACCGGTATATATATTGAGATGTTATCATGGATAATTATTATACCTAGGAGGAACACTCCAGGTTTGACCTTCAGTCTCTGGGTAAAGTGCTACTTCCCTGGGTTTCCAAATCACTTTACTCTTTCTCTTGATGCACTCCACATCCACTCCACCTCATACTTCCAGCACGTTTAAGGGTGCCTGAGGCTAACCCTGTCCCACATACACTTTGCTTCATGCACATCTAGGCCTGCTGCATTCATGACTAGCCCTACCACTCATGTAGTTACTCACCCTAAGAGGGAACACACCAGGAAGCCTACCCAGGGAAGCTCAGGGATAATAATTATCCATTTTCATCAATTATACTTTCAGGGGAAGCCCCATGGGGGAAAAAATATTTTTTGACTGTTGACTACAGTACTGCTTGCAAGCAAATGTTCTGACCGCACTCAGAAAAACATTGCAAGAAACAGCCTAAGACAGCTTTTGCTAAAGCACATTGAATAGGAAATGCGTTAAATCATTCACCTTTTTTCCCCATTAATGCACTTTGCTAATTATTTCCAGATACTGGCACCTTAATAATAGTGAGTTTATGATTTTACTGGATATATGTTTCTTGCTATTTTGGGAGTTTTGTTGGAACATTAGCAGGTTGATTTAAATGTGGACTGAGCAGGCGGTAATATGAATGTTCAGTATTGTAGTTTAGCATTGAAGATTTTTATATGATTTTGCTCCAGCAAACTTTATCTGCAGGCCTGAAGGCTGCCATTGTGGTCAGTTATGTGATATTTTGGGTGACTTTCTTGCTTATACACCACGCTGACCTGATTCTTTATGGCAATGCTAACGAAGTCCTAATAAATTTAATAGTGATTCAAGGCATTTGTCTAATAACTATGGCTAAAATAACAAAACCAGATCACATATATATCACATATCATTTTTTTTGTTGTCTATAATCTAGCACCTTTTTAAAACAATGCAATAATGAAACCTCATTTCTAATGCAATAGTTTTAATACAAAATGGTGGGAGTTCCTTTTTAAATAGACCCTCCTAAATGTTTTTGCTTATATTGCCTAAAATCTACAGCCACACCTGCATCAAAGACTCTATTGTTACATGGGAATTGTCACCTTCATAGCCTCATTGAAGAGATTCATTAGAAATCTATAGCTTGTGCTTTGTCTTTGTTGTTGTATTTCAGATATTTGGTCTTAACTTACCTTAACAGAACAAAGATCTTTGTCAAAAGAGTTATCTGACCTGATGTGCATATAAGTAAATAGATAAGGACAGTGATTGTCTCCAAAGCACCACATTCTTTATTCAAGTAGCTTGGTGACTATAACCACGCGTTTATCTGTCTTCCAAAAACTTTTCAGACTCTTAGTCTGTGAGAGTCCAGTGATTTATTTCACTAAACATTAAAATTAATGACAGGTGGCAAAAATGTTTCTTTGTAATCTAAAGTTAGTACAAAAGGAGGGTAGTGTCTGTTAGGGGAATAATATTTGCAACTTGGGTATGTGTTTTTACTCTAAATCTAAACCATCAGAAATTCTGCTATTTGGAAATCTGCTTGATAGGTCATTAAACACTTACTAGCTGCTCTATACCCCCCCCCTCATGATCTGTAGTCACAAGAAGACACTAGGGTGATGCTCTAGACAAAGAAAGGACATATTTGTGCCGGCAGCTGCAGAATAGAGCCTGTTTACAACTGCCAGAATCAGAAAGCTTTTGTCAGGTCTACTCCACCCATTGCGGTTCACGGCTGATCATCTGACAGAAGATACTAATTCTCCAACAGTCTCAGCTGTCAGCCCCCATTAAGTTGAATCAAGTATCAGTGACTAGGTTTTTACAGCGTACAAAGGAACTGCTCGCACGTTGGTTGCGTCAGTTGTCTTTGCTACATGTAATGGTGGCAATTATAAGACCCAGACAGCTACCCTCCTGATAACAACAGGCCATGGTCAAAAAAGTCACACCTTATATTATAATAACATTCATGGAAAAACACAAAAATGTTTAATGAAATGATTAAAAAAAATCATAGATGGTTTGAACATGTTGGAAATCATGTTGCTGGAATAGACATTTAATAAAACAATACATGCTATGAAAATGTCTTACAAACTGCTGTACATTTAGATAATGTTTGCACAATACAGCTGGCTCTATGTTAAAGGACTAAAAGTTACCCACCCTCCCCCGCAGGTTAGCTAACGCATCTATTAGTAACTTTCTAGAAGATTTCCCTATAGACGACATTTAGTACAGTTCTTTCTTTTAAATGAGCAGTTGGGGCAAACATCTCTTGACAAGTTGTGGTCAAAAACTGAATTTACCAAACACTCCTTTATACGTTCACATAGAAACACTCTGCAGAGCTGCTAGACTTTGTATTTATCAACGATCCAGCATGCTAGATTCTTCAGACATACAGCATGCCAAAAAGATGGGACGGGCCACTATAGGGTTCAATCCTGAACTTAACTAAAGGACAATGAACTAGGTGGACAAAATGTACACTGTGATGGACAAGTGATAATAAATTTCCATATGTTTCTAAATCTTGACATTTATTGTTAGACAACAAATGGTAAAGGCCATCATCTACTAATAACAAGAAGACACACAGTTTTTGCTACCTTAGCAGACATAGGCACAGTAATGATAATTTAAGTTTGTGCAGTCAGCAATGGATAAGAGAAAAGCTTCTTTTCAGCAGCCAGGCCAGCTTTAGAAGATTTGCAATCATGTAATCATTACTCTAATTCCTAAATTAGATACTGAGTAGTGTTAGAACCAACCCTGTCTTTATCCACACACTTTAAAATAGTATTAGTTAAATTACTCACTACATGTTACTTAAAACTCTTTAGAAACGTAAGTTTACTCAGGTTACAGAGGTACAGGACATAAAATCATTATATTATGGCTCTGCGAAGCTATGTGTAAGCACAGAGCCTTTTGAGATTGGTAGGGTGGACAAGCCAGCTTTTGCAGCTGGAATGTAATCCAGTCAATAGTGTCTCTGCTAACACAGGTTCCACACTTATTATTTTACTTAAAAATAATAATACAACAATAATAACACCCCCCCCCAGATTCTCCTTTTTTAAAGCTCTACTGCCTCTATCATCACTGTATAGTTTCCATGCCTACTTTCTCAGCTTTTCGCTTGACCTCCTCAAAGTTTATTTATACACTGCCACTGCAGGGGTGAAGAAGCACATAGGTAGCAGTTAGGGGTCAGGACAGGGCAGGTTTGTGTGCAGTGGAGCTTTAAATCCCTTAATGTGCTGGTGAAGGTTAAGCAGTTGAGTGTGTAACATGTGGGTAATATGATGTATCTCGTGTAGCACTATTAAATGTGTGTGGGAAAGCAAACATGCAGTTTAGAGATGCTATATATGTGAATATGGTGTCAGTATAAGGTAAACAGTTCATGATACCACCTAAAGGTGCCTTACTGCCAACCAGATGGAATAAGTGTGTGGAAAGAATAGCCTGCACTCAGGCATGCAGCACCTTGGCTAACCTCAGACACAGTGAGAGGAAAGTGAGACGCATGGGATGAAAATATATTTAGATAGATGTATCCATCACTGTAAAAATGTATCCATCACTGTAAAAGTCACTGGACGTTCTACACTGTAGGCTTTTACAAGCCCCATTGATTTTCTCCAATAGAATTCAATTAATTTAATTTATTTAGGTATGATGCTGATACCCATCTGTACCTAGAGTCCCCCCCTAAGGTGTTGGCATTATATCTTGCTACCTGTTGTAGGCCAGCTATTCTCAAAAAGTAGCCAGTAATTTTTCTTGTACATGATAGACATGTACTGTATAATTTTCAACCACAGGGTATTTGTGTTTGGACAGTGAGTGATGTTCCCAGTCCTCCCATGACTAGATCCAGCTGTGATCCCGTTAGATGCATAGATAGTAATTAACTTATTGTGTGTAACAGTGCCCAATGTTTTCCTAAAATCCAAAAACCCAAAATGTCTGCTTATGTACCTCATCTATAAGCAGCTTATCATTATGAAATTAAAAGCTGTTTTCAGTGATTGATGAAGTGTTGTAGTAGGAGACTCACTGTGCCCAAAATGAATAGAAGATATTACAAAGTTAGGAAGGATCACTGATTGCACACCAACTGATCAGCTGGGATAGAATAGGCACAGAGAGCCCGGTGTATCTGTAGAAAAGGCCACACTTTCTGGAAACTCTAGCTGCAGTTGAAACAATAACTTTAGCTACTTTCAGAGAACTGTGCCAATTTGGTAGGCCTAAACAGTATACCATGCCACAAACAGGCTTTGATGGGAAAATATCAGTTTTAGCACATTTCAAATACCTACAATCTAAAAAGTTAACTTTCACAAAGTTCCCAAAAATTCCACCAGATGCTATGATGTATAACTTTACTAATCTATACTATGAATTCGGGAGTAACATTTGTTTTACACAATTCTTGCAAATGGATTCATGAAATATTTGCCTACTGCCACTTAACTACTATGCAGTTATTTGTAATTTTTTTCCAAAATAATAAAAAAATAAAAATAAAATAAATATATTTATAATAGGGGTAGTAGAAGCATTATTAAACACTAATCCACATATACCAGACAAGCCAGAAGGCTTGTTTTTCACCCAGAAATCCCATCATGCTGCCACACCCACAAGGAATTCTGGGTAGGCGAATGCAAATAAGGTCAACAATGATCACCTAGGTAGAAGGGTTTTCCATCACCTTTATCCGCCATAGCTTTTGTTATTGGTAAATACGGTATATATTTAATGGGAAACGTGCACAAGAATGGGTCATGTCTTTTACTGAGAAACCTACGCTTAGTATGATACCTAGGCTAATACAACTAAAACAAACAACCTCTCACTGTTTAGATTAAATAAACCAGGTCTTCACTGGTTTTTTTTCTAGAATTCCTCCAGAATTCATTGTAAGCCAGCCATAAACTAGGATCGGCCCACTTATATTCCATGACTTGATGACTTACTTTATGCAATATACTGTTACTGGTTGAGTGACCCAGCAGCATTCCACAGGCAAATCTCTGTGAAGAGTAGACTTAGTCTTAAAAAAAGCGAAGGGGACAGTGGACCTCTCTAGACACTTAACATAATGCAAACTGGCTGTTCCAGTTCGATTTTTTTTTTTTTTTTTGGAAATGCCATGTTCTCACCAGACAAGTTTAAACAGAAGTTAATTATTCATAAATATCTGCAAAGGGTCATGTTCCTTTGACTACTTGGGCAAAGATGTTTCAAAATAAAGCTATACCTACACCCATGCAGTAGGTAACTGGCCATTTGAACCAAGCAGGGAGTAAATTATGAGCTCCCTGGTGCACCCATGAGCAAAAAGCTTTGAGAGATTATTTTAACAGACTCAAAGTGCTTTTCTCATTAAGGATAGGGTTCAACAAGGAACCCAGATCTACAAGATGTTGTTAAAAATATTAATTATAATAATAAAATTAGCTTTTTGACACAATCTATAAAACATTATCTCTGGATACATTCATGTAGCAAAGTAAAAAAAAATCATATTAAAAACAGTTAAAGTGTTTATAGATATTGAAATATTATTAAATCCCAGCTAATGTCTGTATTTATTATATTGTTTAGGCTTGTTAATTTATGCAAACTCATAATCTGGATAAGTAGCTCTGATAATCTGATAAACACAGGATAAGAGTCAAGTGGAAAAAGAGAGTTGTAACCTAAGAGCAAGCATTTAGATATATGTGAAGGTTAGATGTATTCTAGACCCTTTTAATTTAAATAATAAGGTCTGGGACCCACCACCTGATGCCTTGCTGTAGAACCTTCTGTCATTGTGCACAATTAGTGAATGACTCATGATAGAGTGGTGACATGCCATATGGCCAGAGAAATCATTAATGAAATGGACAAAGCCAATGGAGAATGTAAACATACATACCTAGTCTCATAACTAAATCCTAAGAAAAATGTAACATTGAATGCTTATTTTTAGAAGTTTGTGTATTCAACATAAACATCCTAATTGTTCAAGAACCCATTAAAACTGCACTCAGCAAGGCTTTTTGTGTGGTCGTACCATGATCTGCATCTCGGAAGATCCATCTGTAATGTTTTACAGCCCCAGAACAGAATGGGGAGATACTAACGTTTTATCGCAACCTCCAGCACTGGGAAACTACCCAGCAGAATAGAGTTAAATACCAAACCCACCTCCCTCCACCCTCCAGATGTCCTCTAGACAAGCTGTGACCCTTTCACTACCCATTTGAAGCCTGACAAAAGCCTCTTGTACCCTGCTTGCTGCAGGCAGGACTCCCAATCTACTGTAATCCCAATCCATTATTATCTGCACAAGGGGAACCCAGCTCTCTGATCTCTCACACGTGTATCCTGACTTCACATGTGTTTTTAGTATCCTGGTTCTCCTACACTGTGGAAGTCTGGAGTTTACATATGTTATAGTTGCATGCCAAGTTGTGACCCTTGTTCATATACCATCTACAGTAAGCATACATTGTTAGATGCATCCAAAAGGTATAACCTCGTGTAAAGTGATTAAGGTGCGGTGTCTCGATCTGTCGGCAACTTCGAGTTTATGATAAGAATGATAGCTATATGTTATTTTGAAATTCGTGTAACAAAACTACCCAAGTGTTGTTGCAACATAAACATAGCTTCTCCTCCCAGTTTATAAAGAGGTATTGAGCAATCATAATGACTTTTTACATTACCACCCCATCTCACAAACTCCAGGTGAACTTTTAAAGAGCCTCTAAACCCTTAGAACTTGAATTACCTTTTCTTCAAGGGATCTTACGAACTCTCCTGCTCGTATCCTGTGTTTTCCGCTCTATGAAACTCACGATGATGTATCCTTGGGGGAGAGAAATGTTAAAGGGATTCCCGTGATAGTCCAGCAGAGGATGAAGTGATCAGCCCCCAGGAAGACTGGAGCTTGTAAATGCCACTGGGTGTTTCATTTTCGTTCTGTACAACAGCCTCGCTTGAGTTCTCACCTCCTCCACCTACTGGTGACTGCTGGGATTGCACGCCCTCTAGTGATAGAAAACAAACAATGGCTCCCGTCCCAAATAGGCTTAGACAGTTAACTCTTTAAGTACCGCTGTGATGCAATATTAATCTTTACTGCCCAAAGGAATCCACAGGATTCCTGTTTGTCATTTTAGTTAGAAATCTTTTAATCCAACTTAATTTTTTGTATGTATGTACATGTGTATGTACTTAAGGTACATTTATAAAAATAGCCAGAACGAACTATTTAGAAACAATCATTAAAGTTGTAATAGTGTTTTTCATGGGCGCAGGGTCTGTCCTACTAGATGTATAAAGGTGAGGTATGAATGCTTTGCTAGCAAGTAAGTGCAGAGTGGGGACACTAAGGACATACACTATATGGACGAAGTATTGGGACACCTGATCATTACACCAACAGAGACTTTTATAACATTGAATTCTAAATACATAGAATTTAATATGAATTTAGTGCGCCTTTTGCAGATGTAACAGCTTCCACTCTTCTGGGAAGGTTTTCCACAATATTTTGGAGGGCTTCTGTTTCTGTGGGATATTTTGCCAATTCATGCAGTATGTGTC
Source organism: Spea bombifrons (assembly GCF_027358695.1). Lineage (NCBI taxonomy): Eukaryota > Metazoa > Chordata > Amphibia > Anura > Pelobatidae > Spea > Spea bombifrons. The sequence goes on from NC_071087.1 coordinate 94,521,979, forward strand.
CCAATGCTTTTGTCTATATAGTGTAGCTCAGCTAGGGTCAGCTCTACTGTTTCATGTAGGAATTTTAGTCTCTGCTACTGAGAAGAGAGAACAGGCAGATGACCCAACTGATTCAAAGACCGCTACTTTTAAATCAGTGCTGCCTTGTATGATGCATTATTCATAAATGTCCTTGGTTAAAGGCACCATTTGGTCACCCTAGTTCTGGCAATGCTTCCACCAGGTCCGAAGAGAAATGCAGGCAACAACCCTGTTTTTTTTTACAAATGGAAACAGTCCCTTTATTTGTTATAGGCAAGGCTAACAAGCATATATATTAAATAAATAAATAAAAACAATGACAGGACTGTTCCTATAATCTTAAATCTTGATGTGTTCACATATAAAAAAATTAAAGTTTTTTTTTATTGTTTATATAGTAACAAATTATTTTGTGCTTGTCTTGTTATTTGCACAACTTATCAGTTTTTGTTTAAACAAATGAGAAATGGTTAAAAAAAAATAATGAAAGTGCGTCTAGAAGGAATAAGTCAAAAAAGGGACGCTTCAGCCATCATATGTATTTTCTTGCATTTGATAGCTGAGAAGTCCCTTTAAATTTACGTGCTGTCCTTCCTTGCAAGTATATAGGGGATTCTGCTCAATCAACCCATGTGCATTTACCCCTTTGCTCGCACCCCTAACTTGTCCGAACACTTCTCCTGGCACATGATATACTGCCAGTCATCTCCAGCTCTGGCTTGATGAACATCATGGGCATGCACTGACAGCTTTTCCAAAAAGTACTTTAATATGTAGTCTTCTTTGGTGAGGCTGTCAGGGACATTAAACTGCCCGTTTAAGAATAAAAGCTTTGAGGGAGTACAACAGTTGAATTAGCATGTGACTCCACAGTACAGCACTAAAAGTAAGTTGACTACGCACCTTTAATTATTGGTGGAATCATTAAAGAATGGCACGTTTTTGTAAGTAGTTACAAGTATTAAACAGATGCAGCTGAATGCAGCTGCTTAAACATGTATTTAACTTCCTCTACTATAAAACCTTAAGATACCATGATTGTGTTGCCCACACTCTCAAAACCTTGGCTGTAAAATTCTGTCTATCAGACTTCCAGTCACAGACCATTTATGGACTAAAAGCTTTTTCAAAAACAGAAATGCCCAAATATCTTAAATAAACATTCAAGCTTCTCATCAATATTGAGTCTTTAGTCAAAGGTGATCTCTTTTTCTGACAAACATAGAAAAAGATGCAGGGTCACATAAGCTTTTGGAAATTCAGGGGTCCAAGTCATGTTAGAGCAGTGCCAGACCTTGACATAGCTAGTGGAGCTGGCAAACAAACTGAGCTGGCCAGATGCATGTCATGGAACAACACTGCAATGTCAATCTGCTATTCCTAACATTAACACTCATATCAGGAAAAGCATATATGAGATCCAGCACCTCGAAATAAGATTGGTGCTAGTCCTCTTCCATGTTTTTTTCCCCTGATTTTTGTGTTGTGACTTGGAGTAAGGGGTGAAATGTTAGGTCTCTGTATCCAGGATAAGAAATAAAACTGGAGCCTATGGTTGATGCATTGAACTAAGTAGGCCAGTTGGTGATTTCTTAATTCATATGGGACCAATAACTAGATGTGTTGTAGCAATAAATAAATACGTAACCATGTTAGGATCATCTAACACATACAAAGCAATACAATCTTTGTGAATTGTGCCACATTATGTCGCTGTAAAACCGCTTATTGTGGATCATGTAAATCATGCAGAACAGATAATAAATGAGGACTATTTAACATTGAGCGAAAAGAATACAGTGTAGAAAACCAAACATTTGTAAAATACAAAGTATTGGGACAATTAGCTAAATTTAGGTTCTGTGCCTAGAACTCATCTCATTTCCATATAATAAATTGAAGTTTTAGTATTTCTTCGACACTTTAAAATACACCAGATTAGAGGATTCACCAAACTTTAGAAATAATACAAAGTTTTCAAGTTCATCAATTTATCAAATATTTAAGTATATTTAAAAGAGAAGGCACAGGCAATATTTTAACAGCTTTTTTAAAAATACGGTAAGATTCTTGTATTCCTGAAATATTACATTACATTGAAAAAGAAGTGTTGCTTCTGCTCCTGGAACAAGGAATTTACTTAGTTTACTATTAAAATACAAAAAATGAGTCCTACGGTTGCATAGTAATTAGTAGGGACTGCATTCCATGACCTAATTAAATGCATTAATAACATAACATGACCAGAGGCATAGCTAATTTCTTGCCGTACTTTTAATAGAGGCTATTAGCTTTGATGGTGGGCTAATTTATCAAGGGGCAAGTAAATGCTGAACTATCACAAATTCAATATATTGTATGGTACATTGAAGGGGAAGCGTAAAAAGTATCACTCTGACAAAAGCAGTGCCCTGCAATAAATATAATTAGCATCTGAAAAGAAGCATAAAATGAATACCGCAGCGATGCGCTAAAATGGGGGAAAAAATAAACGGTCTTGTTATTATTCAAGAAATTTTTAGGAGGGTCAGTTACAGTAGAATTTTCTGCTGATGTATCTGTTTTTTTCATCAGAATTGAAACATGCATGGGATAGGAATATGGTTATCCTGAAGTCTTTACACCAGCTATAATGGGCAGACTAGATTGTCAAAATATCTTCTTTTAATGTAGTAATTTGTATGTTATGGTAATGCCATTAATCAAAATAATCTCTGCACGTCTGAATGCTAATTCTTAGAAAAGTGCCCTATCTCCAGAGGTGGCACTACCATATAGTCAGAACAAGCAGCTGCTATGTGGCAGACGTGAGGCACAGATCCACCTTAAATATAACTATATTTATCATATCTCTCATCTTTCTTAATTTTCATATAGTTATCATTTCCTTCACATACATCTGGGAGGTGTCCTTTCTCTCTCTCTCTTTTCACTTAGGATCCTTGAAAACCTAGAGCAGACCCAATCTCAGGAGGGCAAAGAATAAGGTGCCCATCCGATTTTCTTATCTTTGTGTCAAGATCTGGCCAATTCCAATGCATTCTGTCCTCAGATGATGATGGTTTACTTATCATCCAGAGAACAGATTACCAAGCACTGTAATATACAGTGTTTACTGTCTTAAAAGCAAACTGTTTTGTATTAAATTAAATATATCCCATATGGTTATTTTTGAACATAGGGTTAATAGTTTATTTCTATCCTGCTTGTAAAAACATTGGCTAGGTACCACGACTGAGTACATGCTTACACTCGAATACAGGATGTTATAAAGAGTAGAACGTAACAGCCGCAGGGGTATCTCAAATATAGTATACGATAATATTAATGCGAATGGGTAATTGAATCCTTGGACCTGGAGGGTAACTGGATTGTGGGTATAGTAGAACATTTTGAGCCCTGGGGTGCATGATGTACAAAGAAGCAGGAAACCAACGTGATAATATGAAGCATCTACTAAATCGTGACATATCATTTATCTCATCTTTCCTCTGGCTAAACAAACACGTATACAAAGCTAGTTTTAATAGCATCAGCCGCTACCTTGATAAGAGAGGCCATTCAGAGATGGTGCCAAAGATAATCCCCAATGTCTATGTGTTATTGTGCTTTGATCTATCTAAGATATCTGTTACCATGAGTAATCTGTTTTTGATACATCTATATAAAAATATACAATTATGTTACGTGTAACTTCATGTTAAGTGTATGGTTGCATCTCAGAGCTTCTTGCAGTTGCGAGTAAATGGAGATGTGCAACTGCAACCAGACAGGGTTAGGGCTCATGAAACTAATAATACAGACACCCAGCCTCTCTGTGAACAATGCGCCTTTGTTGTCGTGGTCCAAGATTATGTTGATCCTAACCAGCCCTATTATCTGCTTCAGTAGCTTAGAAAGACAGTATTTTACAGCCTATTGTTTTCTAAGTCCACTATAGCATTCCTCAGACTGGGGCATGAATACTGATGCTGTTTCATAAATAAGAATACCGAGGGATGAATACATGTATAAGTTTTCCTAAAATTAACCACACGTTTTTTGTTTTAATAGTTCTGACTAATTAATTATTACAGTTTTGACTTGCTTTCTGTTCTGAGAATCGTAAATCACCCAACCACACTACAGCTGATGTGATATAGTTTTACAATTGATCAAAAATGGAACTATAGCCTATAGAAGCCCGATTCAAGAATATTTCAATATACTATTGCGTGCATGCAAACACTACCCATGATATTGGCAGCGGCATATTCTATCTGAGGCCAGGCGATTTGGGGTCAGCTGCAGCTCTTGTGCTGTTTACCTAGTGTTCCACAGTTCTTAGTGGGCCAGAAAAAGAGATCAGAGATCTCCTCTAAAACTGGCTCATGTTTACTGCAGTGTTCTCTCTAGAGTTCTGTAGTTTGTTTTCTGCTCTACCTAAGGCAAAGCACTCTGATATAATGTTATGTACAAAGAAGAGGACCTGCAGAGGTTTTGCACAGTAGGGCCGGGGCACTGTCCTGGGTCATGCCTAATAAAGCAAACCCCACGTATACATCACTGAACACTGGGCTAGGTTACGATAATGCTACTAGATGGAAGGGGTGCCATGTTCTACATATTTTGGGTCTGCCACTGCTGTCTTCCACATCACCTCATGTATAGTGGTGTGATGTATCCAGGAAGTTGGTACCCCTTAGGAATTTGGCATGCCATCCCACCATGTGAGATGTCTGCAATTTATCAAGTGTATTATATCTGGTATACAAAGTATAGATGTAAGGTCCCAGCTATCTGACAATGTCTGCCAAGATGTTCCTCAAACATACCTAGAATTAGCCTGCAGAATCAGCCTAAGACCTCACTGGAAGAATATTTTATAAGACAAAAACAATTTTGTCCAGTGATCAGAGGAGTAAAAATGAGCTTGCAGTATTTTTTTCTGTTTCATCCCTGCTGTCATTTCCTAATGTCCACTCAAACTGATATATATCACGATGCCGGAAAGGATAATACATTTTCAAAGTCTAGTAAGAGCACATCCTCGTTGGTGGTGTCAAAGAATAATTTATAAATCCTATGGGAGTGTCAGTGCTTTTGAAGCTGTATTTATTAAACTCTACTGTGAACAATACAATTAAAGTTAGGGCTCACCTAAACTGTGGTACATTGATGTAGATGTGAGCTAAGCAATATATTCCAATATAACGTGACCAGATGCATATGTCTTTAATTTAAGGTTGTGGTTTATAACAGTTTTGGCGTGTTTCTTAGTGTGTGTTATGGGGATGTGCCTTTGTGCATTTTTCTGTTGTAACTGAACCCACATGCACATATGATTGGACATGGGTTTAAGGTTAGTGGTGTATTCTCTCCTAGGCTCAGGGCTGGGGTGGCTGCCTCTCTGCCTCATAATAGCACATCACCCTATCTCCACATGTAACTGGCCTATACACACCATGGAGCACTGTGCTTCATAATGACCTTACTCCAAATCACATATACAGGGCGCTGCGATATGAAGTCATATCCTGGCCTTCAGCATGATAGACGGTGACCACAGAGGTAAGTTGTAAGCAGGCAGCTGAGGAGCTGCTTCTGGCCAGGCCTAGGGCAGTGCCCAGCCAAGATATGTCTCTGGTTAAGATGTGTACATGCAGATTTTGTTCTTAAAACAGATTCTCTCACTGGCTAAACTAGAGCTCTCTGAAATAGTTTTGGCATGATAATATTTAACTAGTCTAAATTGGAGAAGACTGCAATTTAAATTTATAACAATTTAATGATTTAAATGTTTATGGCAGACATAATCATTGTAGAGAAGAAAAGTGCACTATATTTGCTAGAATAAATAAAAGTAGCAATGGCGAGAATGCACATACTTACTCAATGACTAGTTCCCATAAGGAACCATATAACCTGTTTTTATGAGTACATTTATGTATATATACACTATGGCTTGTATTAACTAATTCCTACCTTTAACCTAAGGAAATATCACAGAAACGTGTGTTGTATAAATGTACCATTTGTTGAGCATTTCAAAACTTCTGCAGCTTCAGTTCCTACTGATTTCCAAAGGTGACTGAACTCACAAGAGCAACTAGTGACAAGGTGTTATTCAGTTATCCACTCTCCACAATATTTTGCACAATGCTTTTGTATGGAACTTCTCTAGGTTTGATATAGCAAGGAGCCTGGCCAATGGAAAGGCCAGGTTGTCTTTCAAACTGCTCATGTTCATGGCCCAACTCCATTGTTAGTGAATATACCCCCAAGCTTGAAGCCTAGTAGAGACAGGTGCTAAAATTCAGCATTTTGCTTCCATAATCAGCCCTAGTACAATTAATGGCAAATGTGTCTGTGTTACTATAACCCCCCCCCCTTTGAAATCCATAATGCTCTTTGTTAAAACATGTCTGCAATAATCACTTTATTTGGTACTTTGGGAGTGACAGTTTAGTGGGTGAAATTGGAGGGTGGCATACTGTTCGGGAGGCATAAGATACTGTAAGTGTGTGTGTGAAAAAAAATAGTGGATGGAATTATCTGGAGTTGGGTAGAATTTTTGAATTTGGGGTTGGTGGCTTTAGCATGTGGCAAGTTTAGTCGGTAGAATTTAGAGGGGCTTGTTTTAGGTCTGATTAAAAAAAATCAAAGCACAGAATTTAAATAAAAAAAATGTTTCATTTCATAGTAAATGAAAATGGGTGAATGTAGTTTACACAACTTTTTCATCCCGGAGGCTATTTTGTACACTGAAGCTCATGATGCTTGTGATTACAGTTGAAGAATCAAATTCTTAGCATCTTGTTCCAACAAGGTATCTTTTAAAACAATTTATGTATTAAGTCTCCTGGTAATAATGGTACATTCATTGGTCATTATGAATTACCTATGTGAGTAAGGTGTATGGTAAACACAGCACACACTGTGAGTGAATGAGCCAGCTACTTCAGTCTCTTCTAATGCCTTAAGCTTGCCAGAAGCTTTTTGTATATACTCCTCTATTAATTAATTTTTTGGATAATTGTTTTAATGTACACATAAAACTAGGGAACATTGAGTATTTAACTGGTAGCATATCATTTTGGTTTACTAAAGTAACACTTATGAAAGTTATGGTTTCTTATAAATGGAACTGCACCCCAAAATGTGAATATTTTCTATAATGTTCCATTACTGTTGAATTCCACTAGAAACAGGCCTAAACCCCCTCCAAACAAATAATAAAAAAATAGATTACATTGAATTTACTTTGCAAGCTATAAAGCGGGGTCCTCCACATTTTCTTTAAAGTATCAATTTATGTATAAACTCATTTTCCTGTGCTGCAAAGTGTTTTGCTATACAAATAAAACAGAATAATTTATAGCTCTTGATATCCATACACACAATGATATAAAGAATTATATATTTTCCACTTTGTTGTTTCCCCCATATGAGATTTAAACAGGTTTGATTTGTTCCGTTGTTATTAAAATGTTTTATTGGTATCTGTGTTTAATGGAACTGAACCTTTTATGCTCTGCCAAGCAACCTCAAATAAGAAACAGCTTATGCTAAGTGCTGAGCAGAACGGTTAATGAATAACTTATTGATTTCTATAAAGAGCAAAGAGAACCATCTGAAAAGCAACAAATGGGACAAGGAACAGCTAACACAAGCCTCCCTGTTTATTAGCATGGTATGCTATCAATTGTTACAAAGCTTTCTTTTTTAGAAAGAATAAATAAATCACAGCAAAGTTTCTGAACCTGGCCAAGTCCATTCTCCTTCATCTAACACTAGGCTGTTTCAGCCACAAAACACACTTCTTTGATGTCATTGCTATAGTAACCCATGTGTTTTAAAGTACTAAAAAAGAAAAAAAGGGTATTTTTCAGTATTAGCTATACATACATTTTTTTTGCTTGTGGGTTACATTGTAACATTATGAATTAATAAATATTAAATAATAAAAATACATAACATGCTTAAAAGAAATATTGACAATAAATGATGCCAAAAACAAATTAAAGGCTGGATTATTTTGTTGTTATTATTAGCAGCTATTTACACGAGGCAAAAAAGCAAGTTACCGTAATTGTTATGAGTAAATGGTAAAATTGGCCCTGGCTCGTTGAGGATAATGGACATGCGTACTGCCACCTACTGGATACATGTGGCTACACAGGAGAGGACAGAATAGGCAACATAAGTAGCAATAAAAGTACATCAGTCACTTTACTGATTATTCATGAGGGCTAACTTAACCCTTAGGTCACAGAGGGTGGTCAGCATGTACTTTGGACTGTCCATGATTTCTTGCATGCGACCTGTCAGCTCCTCTATCAGCCTTCTGGTCAATGTTTAACCTTCAAGTGAAATCTGTCACCTGGAAAGACCTCATTTTGTTCCAGGAACTCATGCATTTTTTGTACAAGGTAAGTAAGTAGGGGGATGACCTGGCCCAAAGTGGCAGTGCTCGGGTTTAAAAAAACTCCTTGAATGGCTTTAGGATCACCACCACCTGCCCCATTAACGCCCATTCCCTCTGCCCAATGGGCCAGAAACCCTGATGTTCTGCTCAGAGGACACTGAGAGAGCCACTCCAGCCGCGGTCATTCAGTAAGCGCAGCCGCGGCTCGCGGTCACTATGGGGAGGGGCTTGTGGGGGTAGAGCCAGGGGGCGGCAAATTTATGGTTTGTCTAGGGTGGCAAACATCCTTGCACCAGCCCTGGAAAGACCTGTCCCTTCTCCTGCTCCTCCCTCAGCTGCTGGCTTGACGTTCATGCTGCCAGGCAAGGTTACAGCACATTTCAGTTTCGGCAGCCTACACTGCCTGTCCGTTTGAATAGCTGCCCTTACCACCATGTAGTATAAGCACTGCACAATGCAAACCCACAAAGTCCCCATCTTTAACTGCTTTTACCATGTTTGCCCTGTCAGTCACCACCAGTCCCATTTCTATACTGCTGCGTCTGCCCATCATCTTGCCAAGAGCTTCCAAAGTATGAGTTGATGTGTGCTGCTGATCTATGACTTCAGCATAGAGTAGAAAAGATCTATACCCCTCCTGATATGCTAATGGAGAGATCGCCTCTGTAATGTGTAATGGCGTAATGTGAGCAAAAAACGGTGATGCCCCTCCTGAGTAGGCACATTCCTATAGGACAGGCTATTGTCCCTGTCCATTCCCATTCTGAGATGAGGCTCCCATGTGTCTCTCGCCTTTTGGTTATACAGAGTATGCCCAGTCGTGTGTCCCTGCTCACTGCAGCTAGAAGGATAGCAGCCATACCACATTGACAAATGCAGGGGGCGGACCTTGCTATTCATTTTAGGTCTGGACTGCCCTGATGGTTGGGACCGGTCTGATATGCTAATAGAGAGGACTCATTTGTAATGGTGCATGTGACCAAAAAAAATTGCCCATTCCTGAATAGGTACCTTCCTGTAAGGGAGGTGGGGGTCATCTGGGCTCGTTTTTTGGTCTTTGTAAGAATCGCCAAACTTATCAGAATTCAGTACATTTGCAATCCGAATGCACAAGTCTATTAACTAGGCTAGGAGTACATTTGGGAGAAGGGTAGTCTAGCAGTTTACCGTATGAAGTAAAGTAAAGATATATAATCGGCTAAAAGAGTGGGTAGAAGGGTTGTTGTAATTTAAGAGATCTAAAAAATAAAAATAAAAAAAAGACTGGAAAGGTATAAATTCTAAGGAGCAGATCAGCTGCGTAGATTGCAATTTTCAAAAGCATGACATTTATTCTAATTTAACTAGTTAATTACCAACTTAACAGGTTTTACCTCTTTGCTTTACGTCAGATTGCAACATTTATTCCAAAGAGTTATCAGAAAAATGTACGCAAGTGCAAATCAACAGGTATATGAGACTGCTACCATACACAACATAAATATTATCACATACATAGCTGGTGATATATCCATTTAAACAGAAGGAACAGTAAATATACACTAGTATATAGCATTGTATAGTATGCAAGATTATAAATAAAAATTTAATAATTATCTAGAACAAAAAGCTTACGGACTGTAAATAGTAAATATAACTTGCTCGTATGTGCCAGTTAATGTTTTAAATTTGGTTTTGGTATTACTAATTTTATTTTTCAATCCCTCCCTGACATACATATAACATTTTTCATATAACACATAGTGTTTAGGCACTTTATTTGGTATAATGGGTGTTTTACTAATAGATCATGTCACTTACATTACATATGAGATTTTAAACTCTGGAATGGACACTTCTGCATGTTTCCAGAGACCAATATAAGCAGTAACATTTTAGGAGCCACAGCTACCTGCCGTGCATACATGTACTAAATACATCATTGGGAAGTCACTGCAATGGCAATACAGTACAGTATACAATGACACAATGACATGCAAAGTGATTTCAGTGCTAAGTCCACCCTTCAACAGAGACCTCTTCAGTACTGAAGGTAGGCTGTTACTGTCCATGGCACGGTCTGTTTCTCTTCACATCATTTTTAACTTTGAAGGATATAGTGGATCTGATGCATTAAAGCAATTATACCAAGTACACCACTTATTTAATTAAAATGTCATCAGTACATCCCTCTCTTGTATGCTGGTATGCAAAGATCTTCCAAACATGAATGAGTGAAGTCCAGGTTTAATCTTTTCAGCCAATGCCATTATAATGTTTAGATCGCCCTCTACTGTCAGGTCCAGGTCGGTTTTCAAGCTACGGATAGATTTAAACGGTTTCTTTCCCTTTTGTCTGGCAAAAAAGGATAAAAACAAACAAATGAAAAACAGTTACACCGACTCTGCATCTCATTTATAAATGATACTGCAAATGCCTGACATTAAGGAAAAAACGCACCTTTACAGTAAATTACAACTATACAACTAGCTGATTTGCGTAATAGTCTATAAAAGTTGTTTTTATATACTGTATGTCCGAGGTTCTTTTTTTTCGAAACGGAATCATTTGAATTTTAATATGGAATTGGCATATACAGGAGGCAAGGAGATGAGTAGGTAGGGAAACACTGAGAGGGAAAGTATGAGAGAGCGTGCGTAACAATTAATTTCATTTCGTAATTGAAAATGCCCTCCAAATTTCATCCGAACCAAAAGGGCAGAAAATGTGTGCCAAATGAATGGACAAAAAACAAGAATAAGACTTTTTGGTCCATTTGTACAAGTCTAAGGAATAGTTGTACTATTCACATGCATATATTCCTCTTTTCACTCATATAAATGGAGATTACAAAAATGTAATTTCTCCCAGGTATACAGTTTAAATAGTGTGTTGTATTATATGTCAGCAAAGTGCTTGCTACTAATTAATATATCTTACATTTGACATTTTAAGTGCTTGGTTAATACGCATATCCTAAAGCTAAAACTGTAATAATAAGAGGCATCAAGGCAGATTAATGTTGAGATCTTCCCAAGTGCTATGTTTGTCTGATGAGTTTTTACCAACATATTAAAGGCTGTGAACCTACGTGTCATCTTCAATATATTTAATCAGGGTCAAAGCCTTCCTGTGAAGTACAAGGAGAAACTGCGCCAAGAATGTGCTTCTTAAGGGTAAGTTAGGTTTCAGCTGGAAGACCTAAAGAGTAAAGAAACACAACCAATTTATCAAGTGTCCTCAACAAAACGCAAAACTGAAGTCAACAGAAAGCTCCAGCATTGTTAAAATTGCCAGAATATGTTGCTACCCACAAAAAAAGAGTGCTACCTGTTTGTTTACACAAACTTATAAATAGCAAAATGAAGCATACTACTGAGCTTACTATGGTTTAAACTAGATCACCGTTTGTAAAAATATTGCTATATTTTGGGGGTTCATTTGAACCTTCTCTAAAGAGATGGAAAATGATCGGGTATTGAGAAGCGGGACAGGAAATGTAACAGCATACCCGTCACAAATATCACAACGCTTTAGCATATGTTAACACAACATACATACATTTATTCTACAGATTCTATTTTTTTAACCTCATATGTAACTATAACATGTACTAGGCAAATACATTTTTTTTTAAATTACCTGTTCCAGAAATGTCTTTACAAATGTGTCTCTATGGAGAATATCCTGAAAAACATTTCTATAAGAAAAAACCACACAAAACATATAAGCCATTTTTCAAATAATTCCAAACTGATTCTAGCAGAGATTTTCTCTTTGAAGTTGTATTGTCACTAGAGAATGAAAAACTATTATCTTCAGTGTGCAGGTCCATTTATATTTGTTGGTTCTTTTAGTGGGACACTAGTAGATATGGCACAGTGTGCTTTCTTCTTTATTTGATTATTCATTTTACGCATTCTGCATTAGAAACAATGAAATACTATTAAATAAAACGTAATACTTGCCTTCTCTTTTTAAATAAATAGAGTGAATTAGATATTCCAGATAAGTAAATTAACATTCTAGCCTAGATAATGAAAATTCTGATGAAGTAATTTTGCATCTGATCATCTAACAGGCTAACTAGGTGTCTCCCATAATCTAAATATAAAATTAAAAAAATATATACAATAGGGATGCCTCCACCAGGTTTCCATGGTGCCTCGTTATTAAGGTTCTATACAATGCCTAAGGAGTATACAATTTGTATCAATCTCTGCTTACAGATTAGGAGTGAAGTTCTCATCTGTGTGTATAATGGAATCTCCTGCCATGTCCTCATCAGAAGTGGCCTTCCACAGAGCTGCCAGCTCTGCCCTCATGTACCTCCGCTGGTTGTATGTGTGCTCATGACATGGGGGCATCTGCTTCACGGTGTTTACATCCACATCTACATGAGTGGCAGGATAAGGGGCATACATGACCTGACGGAATGGTAACACAAAGCTTCCTGTGGAATCCTGGGGGAAAAACCCACAAAAATATACTTATTATAAGCTGTAGATGCGGACAAACCCCAAAAGAAAAGAAGCCATAACTCCTATTTTACATCTGCCATCTTAGTACTTCTGAGCTTTCTATAATATAATGTTACCTCGCTTCTAAAACTGCCATAATGGCTCACAAACTTGAGCCACTGAGTAAAGCTGTCCAGCCATCATGTATGACGTTTACTGCATAGCCTCTAAACTACTGAGCTATACTTAATAATTCTCTTGGACAACCACCTTTTTCACTGTTACTGCAACAGAGCCACCAGTGGTTGTTGAGATATCATTTCTGCAAAGCATTGTATTCTACAATGTATTAACAGGACATATCAAGCAGTGCATTAAACAGAAAGGTGATGAGGGTCCTGCCAATGAGCTTTCAATCTAGAAGATGAAAAAATCACACTCCTTTCATAACCAGGCAGCCAGTACATGCTGGTACAGGGTGGCTGTACGTGATGTGCAGACCCCATATTGCTGGCAGCATCAATACACAAGGGGGGCAGCTAGCTAGGTTTCAGCATGTACTGGCTGACTTGGCATGATAGGAGTGTGAATGCTAACAACAATCACAGTCCCATCATGCCTAGGTTCCAGCACTTACACATCCAACCAGTAAATGCTGGAACCTAGGCATGATGGAACTGTGATTGCTGTTAGCAATCACACTCCTATCATGCCAAGTCGGCCAGTACATGCTGGTACAGGGTGGCTGTAAGTGATGTGTAGACCCCATACTGCTGGCAGCATCAATACACAAGGGGGGCAGCTAGCTAGGTTTCAGCATGTACTGGCTGACTTGGCATGATAGCAGTGTGATTGCTAACAGCAATCACAGTTCCATCATGCCTAGGTTCCAGCATTTACTGGTTGGATTCAAACACCCTCCCCACCCCCCTTACCTGCATTGCAGCTCCTCGATGCCGCTCACAGACTTCAGCAGGGGGCGCGGCCTCCCTCTGCGTTCTCTGGTACTGCACAGAGGAAGCGTGATGTGATGTCACGTGAACTCTGCTGGGTTCCGCTTCCTCTGTGCAGTACAGAAGACCCTCCCACAGGTAAGTAGCAGGACTCTTGTTGTAGCAGGGCTCGAGGTGCGGACCTAGAGGTCTCGCGGGCCGCATTTGCGGCGTTTCTATTGGGGGGTTCATACGGCCCTGGGGGGGGGATTTCTTCATTATCGGTCCCCCCGCATGAGTTACTGGGGGGGGATCTATCCCGCCCGCCCCCCCCCGGTTCCTACGCCCATGTCCATATGATAAATATACCACAAATGCATATCTACCTTCAGAAGCCCTTGGACAAAAAGTCCAGGTTCATACTTAAAAGAAGATTCAGATCTACAGAGTCTGGAGCATTTTCTTTCTGCAGGAGACAGAAAGAGACACAGTGTCCTCACCATCTATAAAAGAGAAAAATGTATTGCATGCAGATTACATAAATAACATAAAATGCAGCCATGCAGTTTTTTTTTTATCCAAGTTGAACAACCCAAAATGTAAGATGTTAAAAAGGCAGTTATGCAGAGTTCCAATGAGCAACAAATGTCCCTATGGAAATGGGAACTGTGGTACCCAAGTATCTTACTGTTCTATTGCTGGAACGCTAACCTAAAAGGAAAAGTATGAAGATGGCTTTTTAAATAAGAAATACCTGTATGTATACAACTCCACAAAAAATAAATAAATAAAATAGTTTACTGTGGAACTGACTACAGAAGAAAGGACAGGTAAAAGGACTAAGCAAACAAAAACGTATTGTGTCTGTGTGTGTATAGACACATATATCTGCTGCATCATCTTTTCATGGTAGGTTTATGGCAGTCGGATTACAAATTATATCTCACTATATTGTGGCGAGCCAACTACTCTGGTACGGTTTTTTTTGCAAGAATGTTTGAGACCAAAGTCACACACCTTCAATAGTTATAATTACCTTGTTGACCTTCTCAGCACTGCTTCCCACCACCACAGAACACCCACAGGTCTGTAAATGTGAGCTGATAGCACTGTAAGAAAGAAAGAAAGAAAACTGTAGAGAAAGAATGTAATTTGTAAGGAAGAAAGAAAAAAAAAGAATTATAAAATGTTACAAATAGAACTAGAACACACAAACAAGCAGGTATATATAGGTAAACATACTGCCTGGTTTAGTTTCATTAAATGAGTTATTCAACTAATACATTACAAAATGTATTATTATATGTTATATATTATATCTATATTGTTTTGCAAATATATTTTTAATGCGACAGCAGAACACAAAGTCTAGACTTCAGTTTTTGAATTGCTCAATTGCCATTCTTTGTTGTACAACTATTACAAGTAAATATGGGCTGCTTGGTCTTTGTAACACAAGGTCTAGCAGAGGCGTTATTAAGCGCTCATCTACATCCACCAGACAAGCCAGAAATGTTGCAGCTCTACCACAATTGCAAGGAATTCTGCGTAGGCATATGCAAACAAGGTTAACAATAGTTTCATGAGGACAACAAATACCAATCTGATCAGAAAGGGTTAGGACGTATTTAAAAGTGTACTGTTCAACCTAATCTGCTGAATTTAACAACCTTGTAACTAAACGTACCATTAAAAACATTCTAATACTGTTATAAATGCCCAAACCCCTTTCATGTGACAAAAAAAAGGCAGGCACACACATAGCTTGTAAAAGAAAACGGAAAAAAGGTTTCTGTGTTGCTTTTATGGGAGTAGACCCAAAGACAGATCTGCTTATGTTTATTTGCTTAACATAGTATAGAGCTTCATTCTTCATTTGAACAGCATATTTAAAGTATTGCTGCATGTGGCTGCATAAAAGTCGCTGTAACGCATCAGTCCCAACGTGTAGCAGGGGCTGCAGTTCTCTAAAACTCTGGTTATAGTGCATGTTACTTTTCAAACGATGAAACTTGCTGCGTCTGCCGGCCCTGAAGTGCAACCATGTTATTTTGATTGAACTGGTGGAGTTTGTAGTTTTAGAAAAATTGCTCATGCTGTGTGGGGAAGCTTTCAAGCACTGCTGTCCATGCTGAGCAAGAATCCAGACTACACAGAGGGCCATCAAAAAAGCTACAGGAGACCAAAACGGGCATCAAAGAACTTCAGGGTAAACAAGACAGCCAGAAAGCGATAAGGGACATTAGCAGGTTCAGAGCCACTTCTTTGAGCTGCGTCTACAAAGCTATAGTAAGCTATTACTGAGCTCTTACAATGTTTGGTGTCCATTTAACTCGGGGTAACAAAGAGCAATTACTTGCAGTCTATAGGGGTAAATTTGCAGAACAACTTATACATCACTGAAGAGCAGTGAGATTAACTCAGCTCACATAGGATATTGGGAAACACTAAGCAGAATCAGGTGGGGAGGTAATTTTTTTTTCTTTTCATCTTGGAACTGTTGGACCAAGGTGGTTACATTTTTCTTTCCATTCAGAAATTGAAACACTTCTCGTGAATCCAGCTTACAATATCTCCAATTATATTTTTAGTAGACAAACAATTCAATTTACATCACCCTGAATAAACTTCTCATGAAATGGAACACAATCTTTATAAATAAGATCGACTGGCATATTCTTACCTACAGTAGGCCTAAGGGCAGTTCTAGGGGCCAACAGCCCCTCTTCAGCATAACTGGGGAATGGCTGCCCTATTGGGTGATCAGGTCCCCAACGTTCAGTCGATTGGGGCGATCAAGAGATCTCCCTTGTATCTTTCCCAAATACACTATGGAGCACTATACCTAAGCAGCGCAAACTTTATAGTGACCTTATTCTGCAGTAATGGGAGGATGGGGTGCTGCTCTGGGTCAAGCCTAGGGCAGTCCCCACCCAAAATATGTCTCAGTATATATACATTTGAATATTGTAAATTCACATTTTCACTTTGGTAGTTATATTTCCAAAATGAAAGCACAGAAACAACTCTGTATATTACTATATATTGTACTATACACATAAATGTACTCGACTCGACAAAACAAATGCCCTTACTCTCTCAGTGAACAATGTTCCTATTGGCTACATTTAGATGTATTTATATAAAAGGGACACTGCCATGCAAATGTGTGAATCTAAAAGTTCTCTCCAAAGAAGCTAAGAATTTAAAATGACATATGCTCTTTAGGGTAACTAAACTGGTCACAGTGATGGAGGTATAGATATACCAATAGCAATGCTATTATACTGAAAGTCAGATAACACTGGGCACAGAACAGGGAATGTTTTTGGGAAGTAAAGAGCACATATTTAAGCAGAATATGAATGTACAAATCCAAAACTGATGCTGTGGAAACAGGACTATTCATAGTGTGTGATTCACACTTTGGATAACAAAATAGATTTAATATAAAAACGTACTTGCTGAGAAAACCTTCATGGCAGCTGTCACCAATGTCATCATCATTAAGCATGGTGGAAGTAATCTGTGGAATCCAACAGACAATATAGTGGAAAATTATTTAGTAGATCAGTTAACTTTTATGGCTTAAAGGCATAAATAGAGAAAGTGTTAAAACAATTGCTGCTTTCACTTTGCACACAAAAAATTGACACTTCAGACATCTTAAAGAAAGCCTGCCACTTAAAGGGTTATTTATATCATTCAGATAGTTTTTCAATATAATGAGATGATGCCCTTTACAAATGTGTCTGAATTATGTAAATGTGATTTAATATACACTTTCAGTGTATTAGCCAGTTGTATGTATTCTAGCTCTGTGATCTTACTAGCCAAAAATCCTGGCTCCTTATCATACTGCCTGTTTCAAACAATTCAATGGCTAAATATTAACCACCCAGCCAGACATTAACGAAAATCTAGGAAGGTATGGGCTTCATGAGCACTGCCATAAACGATCAGCTCAGTGTTGTCTTCGCATGACTGGCAACAATGGCAGCCTCCAGGTCTACAGATAAAGGAAGTTTATCGGAACAAAAGGACATAATCTGATGTTTATCAATGCTATACTACATTACTGTATACAGCACTGCATTGTATGCTCAAGGAGAGAAGATTTATTTCCAAGGGATCTCCCCTTCAATTTCTCTCAACAAAATGACTTACATCTATATCCTCAGGAACACCGTGTGACTTCATGGATGAAAGAAGTTCCATTATAGGGATAACTTCCCCAGTTAGCATGGGAATTATGCTCTGGCCCTGCAGAGAAAAGTGAAAGAAAAGTGTTTTTGATTCCAAAATAGAATCCAACTCTGTTTAGTGAATAAACCCAATGTACTGACTAGTTTAACAATGCTGTAAATGGGGAGCAGCTACAATAGTCTTGTTGAGATTAAGACATGACACATCTAACAACTGGCCACACGGGAGGTTTTGGAATGGTGATCACAAATTGTGATCTACTGTTAAAAAATGTTGGTCCCTAAATTATTATAAGTTTATATTTTCTATTTCATGAACCTCATTAGCCATCTTCTCCTTATTTTGTCTACAGCTACGCCCTGCTCTTGTTACCGGAGCCAACAAACAAAAGTTAAAGCGATACCAGTAAAAAATACGAGGGACAATCTATCTCCCAATGTAGCAACACAAACAAACGATGCATGCTACAGTACTTTGAAAGTATTTTCTTACATGTTTTACTTGTGATAAGAAAAAAGCTGGGGTCTCCCATCCCACATTTAGACATGGGTACTTAAATAAATTAAAACGTAGAATTGTAAAAATGAAGGGTATATTTTAAACATTTAATTCACATACTGTGTTATAGTGTGTTTTTGGGTTATCTACAGTATTATCTACAGTAGATAATTATATCACATCCTTCTTTCAGACATGTAGTGTGGGGGCTGCTCAAGGGCTACACAGCTGGAGCCCCCTATGTTATAATGGATGTTTGATCAGAAATACATGCCACTAAATCTGTAATTTAGGCACTAACAATAATACTTGGTAACAATGACTACCTTGCTTCACAATCCATCCAGCGTTAGGTGAGAGAATTACAGTACACCTGATACAAACAGCGAATCATGCATTGAATTACAGAATTTCGAATGTCATTGAGGAACCCCTCAAATTCTACCAAAATACGCTTGTTAAAGTTTCCATTTTCTCAAAAAATATGCACAAGTGTGGTTATTATTTCAAACAATCTATTTAGGATATTGTCAATTATGTGCTAGAATGCTTGCATTACTATGGAGGAAAGAGATCATACTTTGTGCATCCATATCCGGCCTTTTCTGATGATGTGGGTGAGACGACCTACGCAGACCTTATGCAAGGGCAGGTAAAAGCACAATTCAGTTTGTGGCAGGATTATGGAAAGTCCATATGTGCTGCGGTCACCATTCCAGTTTCCATCAAATATGAGTGACACAATGATCACTCCCTTCTCTGCCAGGACAAAAAACTTGACATCAATGGCTCCACTCTCTGCATTACGCAAAATCTCTCCATTGAGTGTGTGATTAGCCAGAAAAGTAACCTCTCCATCGCTCAACACAACCTCATCCGTCTTGGGTGCCCAGATGTGCCTCACTCGAGGTCCAAGGATATTGTCCCAGTAGGCAAACGTAGCAGCTAGCAGTGGTGAGTAGCCATCAATGTTTATTAGAGTCTTGGCCACGGCCGGAGAAGGAGGAGGACAAAGAGCAGCCATGCTTACATGTCAGAGACAAGAAATTGAGATCCCCCTGAAAAAAGACAAAATTATTAAATGAGACCTAATCACTTGAAAATAAAAAAAAAATAAGATTATTATTATACGTTATGTCCACAACATGAGAACGGGTTGTATCGCCCTATCAACCTTATTTTTCCTTAATTTTCTAATAAAAAAAGAAGATATGCTGAAGAAAACAGATTCTTAGGAAAGTAAGGAAGCATCTAATGCACGCACAACTACAGGACTCGGCAAACTATTTTAAACAGAGAATATATAGGAATATTGTAAGAAAAACAGATATGAAAATAACGTTCTTATTAGGGGATACACCTGAGGCCCCTTTATTCATTGGGTATCTGCGCACTCACAATACGCATGCCCAAGCAAGACATAGGCGGCCGACGTGTACTATTAGCAGATATAATAAACCTTGGGGGTCACTACCTATATAAACCATTATAGAAACAAAGATGTCTGATCCTTAGAGAGGAAGCAAAAACAAACTGGCTATTAAGCGTATTAACCCAAATGTCAAAAAATTAAATCCACAGCACACTGCAAGGGTGGATTTTTAATTTGTTTTAATCATGAAAGATATAGGGGATACAGATAAAGGAAACATATGCATATATCTAGCGTTTAATAACTGATGTACATAAAAAAAACATTGGTAAACATAAGCACTCAGATATAAATGATATATTAATTAAGAAGGAATTCAGGAAAAAAAAATATAGAAATACAACCGGGTTAGTATAATACTGGGAACCAATATGTCCCCACCTTTAATATGAAACGCTTACAGAAATGATTCTAATACCAAAGAACATTTTAGCACCACCCGAACAGACGTGTACCCGACTCTATCTGGAGACAGTGAACAATCTCGTTTAAATGCCGCAAAATATACATATAAAATAACCCCTCCGTTTTACTTGCCCGATCCGGGGAAGGATTTCTGGACGGACTGGTCCTTTTTCCCAACGGCGCATGCGCTTGGCGTCACTGACGATAGGGGGCGGTGAAGGAATCACATGACTTCACCCTTACTACAGACAACAGTGTGTTGTGCATAGGGGGTTGAGGAGGAACACGTAGGAGAAATTGTTCTATCTTTGCTAAAGTTTGACTATATATATATATATATAGATAGATAGATAGATAGATAGATAGATAGATAGATATATTTATATATCTATCTATCTATATATATAGATATCTATCTATCTATCTATCTATCTATCTATCTATCTATATATATATATGTAACAGCTTTAGTGCTTCAGGTATAGAATGTATCCACCTGAGCTTTAGTATTGGGAGATATGTTGTGTGGACTTGAAAGTAAAAGTAAAGACAGCTGTTAATCATAGCAGTGTGGTTGTAATAATACTTACCGATATTTGAAATGGAAAAAGAACGCTATTGTTTGAGACGTGTGCTTTACTGCAATTTCTTGTGTGGCCTTGCAACCTATTCAGACGAATAATGTATTTTTATTAACACAATGTAAAGGGGCACTTCATTTTTAAATGCGTATGATAGGTTAGTGTTCCCCTTACATAAACATTTTTTTTGTTCCCTTCCCCTATGTTTGTTCCCCTTTTTCTCTGCCTCTCGCCTTCCTGCAAGAGATGCATTCTGCTGACCAGTGTGCTCACATGCTTTACTCATTGCACTGGATTGCGATGAGAGATCCAAGAGAGCTGAGATATACGTGCATGAGAGTCTATTTTTCCCTTGGCTTACTTGATTATTGTCTAAATTCTCAGACTCTCCTTATGATCATAACAACTCTGTTTCCAGACCTGACGCTGAGGTGTGTTTACCTGTATAATGTGTAATTAAATCAGTGAGGAGACCCAAACAAAAATCCCCCACCATTATCTGTGCAATATGCGTGGCTAACTCAATATAGACTTCGATAGCAGATTAGAATTATTTGGCCTATCTAGTCTGCTTGTTTTTCCTGCTGTAAAAACTCACACCTTAATCAATCTTTAGTCTCGTCTTAAATTCAGGATAGCCACACGTGTTTCCCATGTATGTTTAAATTCCCTCACTGTATTGCCTTCTGCCACTTCTGCTGAGGGGCTGTTCCATTCATCAACACCATCTCGGTAAAGTAAAGCTTGCTTACATTACATTTAAACTTCTGACCCTCTAGTTTAATATTATGACCTCTTGTAGTAACATTTCACCGCTTTTGAGATAAATGGCCCTCCCGTACTTTGTTAAATTATTTAATGCATTTAAATGTTTCTATCACCCGTAAGTCCAATAGGCTGGCTTTCTGCCCACTGATGAGCAAACAGTTGAGTGTAATGCAAGATGGAGTGCATTAATGTAATGAAGCTGTAATAGAAAGTTTCATCATAGTATTCTTTACTTAAAGCAGAATCATATATAGTTTTTTTGTTGTTTTTGCAGATAACCACTATGATGAGAAGTAGTTTAAACCCTTAGAGTGCTAACCAAATATTGTATACGTGGTTGGCCAAATCTACCCAGGTTGCCTTCTCCTATCTGCCCATCTGAAGTATTGTGTGTTTGTGTACATGTAAGACTTATACTTAGCTTAATATGATGCTGATTGATGGCTAATGAGTGGTATCTCTAAGTGTAAAAAAGAAACCAGAACCCTGCCTCTAGCTAGACATTGGTGCATGTAGCAAGCAGCCCTTTATCGCTGCTTACCGCCATGGCACTGCTTACAGAATAAAAAAGTGCTGTACAAGTACAAGCTGCAGCAAAGACAGGACTCCACGTGAGGTAAGGAGGGGAGGGAGGAAGAGAGATGTCTTTTAGCTAAATGGATAACCAAAGGAAGAGTGAGTGTGTGTAAGTGTATGGTGTCAGAGTAAGTATATGTTAGTGTATGTTGTTAATGTGTGTGCATGTGTGTCAGCATGTAATGTGTTAGTGTGTGGTGTTAGAATTAGTGTGTATCAGCCTATGGTTTTAGAGTGTGCGGGATGGGTCTATGGTTAGTGGTGTAAGGGAGAAGAGAGAGATAGTAAGTGTCTATACTGTATTGTTAAGTGTATGATGAGTAGTTGTTAAAGCGAGTTTATGTGTTAGTATTCATCAGATGTGAAATATGTGTTCTGAGCTCCGACTTAAATGTGAAAAATCTTCCCCAAAATATATTTGCTGAGAGTGACAAGAAGGTAATCCAACACATAGGTTAGGGTAAACACAACAAAACAAGAGATGACTACACACCCAGCATATACCATTAAGCACCTAGTCCATTACACTATATGTGCGTGTATTGCTGCTCCTACATCAAAGTGCTGAGCTGAATCAGTGGGACTGCACTGTGTTTTAACCCACTGAGACCCTCCTCCATAAGTGCTTTTAAATGGCAATTGCTGGGTGTGCTGATCTCTTGTTTTGTTTTGTGTTCAAGTTGTTCCTTGCAGCAGCACTTTGGGATATGTATGTGTATACTTTTCAGAGTCTGCTTCCTTTTCTGTATTTTTTGTACATAGGATAGGGTGACATTGTCTCAAACTTTCAAATGTTCTAATCGCTTTGTGATATATATATTTATCTTGGTTCTGTTGCAAATAACATTTGAATCCCTGCTGTAGTTGATGAGGGGTCCATGGGGTACAAATCCTGTAATTCTCATTTTAAATCCCATAATGCAGTCCATAAATCCTATAATTCACACCTAAATCCTATAATTTATACTCTAAATCCTGTAATCCAAATTGTGTAACCTGTAATATCAAGATGACTCTAAACCGGTTGCCACAACAGAGAAATTAATGTTCTTTGTTACTTTTAAATAAATCAGTTTCTCCTTTTAACTGTTTCTGTTTATTAACCTTTTGAATACCAGTGATAAAATCAATACGTTAAACAAATCATCTTTAAATAATAAAACAATGAACAAAAAACAAAATATGTTGGCCACACAGTAGACATCCACCAATTTTATTTTTTTTATAATTCTCACCAGACTGTGTGTCCTAAACGAAGGAGTTGCAAAATGACTTGAGATTAAATGGAGAGGCTCAAGTAGGGAGCTTTACTGGGATTTAGAACATTGAAGTGGCAACCTAATCTTAGATCTTGAAGGACTAATTCAGTATATTATTTCATTCCAAGCATCAATAAAAATCAAGAGCCATAATATGTATTTATTATTAACATGTATATCTTATATATATATATATATATATATATATATATATATATATATATATATATATATATATAATGGTTGGATATATATATATATTTATTATACTTGCACAATGTCAGGCAGATAGTTTGGTGTATGATTAAACAATGCACATAAAGCATACATATGCATTAAGCTCAAGCCACTGATTAAGCAACTGTAGTTAATGCCCAGTGTCGCCTGATCCAACAGCCTATACCATCCAGCTGATTTTTTAGCATTTTAGTGGCGTCTTAGTGGATTATTAAAAAAGACATGCAGATTATACCAGTATTTGTTACTTGAATCCATAGAGTATCAGGTTAGGATTTCTAAAGTCCACAATAGAGACATCAAAAATGAGATGCTACCTCCCATAGTATTCAAAAATATTTTCAACTAACAGTGAACATTCTCGCCTTGCCTGGGTTTTCAAGTATTTGCCAAAAGGAAAAGTACCAGTGCTATGGCAGTTATAACTGCCAGCTTTCATCTCTGACCTGGCAATCCTGCATATAAGAACCAATGGTGTCTGTGTGGTTTGTCTTAGTCTGTCAATTCTTGTCTTATATTTGTATTGTATTAAGCGTTGTGTAAATTGTTGGTGCTATATAAATAAAAGATAATAATAATAATCTTTCCCATTGTAGCAATGATTTGCTAACCCAATTATAGCTGGTTGAGGTAAAGGGCTGCAGAATACTATGACGCATTTAAATCCAGAAAACATACTGAGCTGCTATAAAAGAGAAGTTGAAAGCAGGGCAACTGGGATTATACTTGTTCTCCTAAAATTAAGCATAAATGACTAAACGTCGTAATTTGATTCAGTTTTTTAGAAAACACTGGTTATATTTTTAAGTCTATTAACAGTGTGTCTGACTTGTTGTGTGTGGTTTAGGGAGTATTGCTTTTAATGAGATGTGAAAAGATCAGTGGTTCAGAGACCATGTGCAGAAATGTTAGCCAGATGTTGACCCTGAAGATGTTTGGCAGGTCCCTGTGCTACTGTTTATGTTGCACTTGATATCTGATGTAGGATTTAAGTGCTTCCTCTCTCCTAGCATCAGTTAGTGCATACAGTACAAGCCTCCTTAGTACATTAAATCCACACAACTGACTAAATTCTTAATTAAACCAGACAAGCATAAAAGGTTTTAATGTTTTTAATATCTCTATGGTTACCAAATCTATTAGCTAATTTCATTGACGAGAAGTCTACTTCATTGGTGTACTTATCCTTGAGGAAATTAAATGGACCAGTACTTTCATACTCTATAATTGATTCCTAATTGCTGTACTAGATATCAGTGGACACATTCTTTATTGAATAAAAGCAAAAACATCAAAATCTGGTTTGACAGCATGTCTGTACTTTTTATGAGTGCCTGCACATTATTGATTTACAATTGTACCATGTTGGATTATTATAAAAAGTAGCAGATTTATGACAAATGTGTTTTCTGGTGCATGTGGTTGTAAGGGATATGTAACAAACAATCAACATAATACAGATAAAAATAATAATACAACTCAGAATTCAACAACTTAATCCCAGCTAACCACCCTTAAAGCCAACTGGCAAACATATAAATGAACCAGTTAACCAGTTAATTTGTTAAAACAGCAACCATTTGTGGCCCTACCCCAACCAAACCGCAGCCTCTTCCACCACGCATTGCAGATTCTAATTCAAGATATTACAACAATCTCTGATAAATGTATACCATCAACTCTATATATGTCACGCTCTACCCAGGCTGCGGAGCTGCATGTCTTTTGTTTCCCTGTCTTGCTGTGGTCCATTTTTGGATTTCTGTATGTTCTGTCCTGAATCTCTGATTCCTTGATCCCAGTCTTGCTCTTTGCTTCAGCTCTGTTTCCTTTATAAGGTATGCTCCACCCATGTGTTCTGTTTGTCTCAGTCAGCAGTCTAAAGGTATGTCGTTCTTGGTTTTGTGTATAGCTTCAATGTTCAGTTTATTAGTACTTCCGTAGGCAGGCCTTAGCGTTAGGACCCACCGTCATTGGAGTACTTTGGCGTAGTGGTGGGCTAAGCATACTGTGGCCATTAGATGTGACGGAATCTCCAATAGTTATCATATAGTCCTAGGCTAGTTCCTGTATTTATGTGTGTCAGTCTGTGATGTAACCTGTGGGTGTCCTGACCTGTCTTGTCGTGTATCCCCCCGATAGAGGGGTGTCCTGTCGTGTTACCCCGGTAGAGGGGTTTCCTGTCGTGTTACCCCGGTAGAGGGGTGTCCTGTCGTGTATCCCCGGTAGAGGGGTGTCCTGTCGTGTATCCCCGGTAGAGGGGTGTCCTGCCTTGTATCCCCGGGAGAGGGGTGTCCTGTCTTGTAACCCGGGTAGAGGGGTGTCCTGTCCTGTTCGGGTCGGATCTTGAGTATTCCTTGTCTTGTTCCCTGTTGTGCCCTGTATTATGTATGTCTTGTCTGGTTATGCTCCTTGCTCTGTCACCCTTGCTTGCTATGTTTCTCCTGTACTATGCTTAGCTTCCCTACTCTCAGCCTGCAGTATCCTGCACATTATTCCAGTGCTATGTCTCATGCCTGCTCCAGGGTGCATGCAGGATATCTCCAAGTTTTGCTCTGTTCTGTCATCATCCACTGCTATGTCAGGGCACTGGTGTGTGGCTGCACAACCCTAGATGCCCACCGGGGGAGTGCTGTAGCCCTGCGCCGGGCCCTGTCCAACTCTGCTACTGCACCGTAACTCCTAAACACAATGTTTGAGCGCTCTGGGTCTTTACAGTCGTCTGTATGGACCCGGTTCCTGACGATATAGCCCTTCACAACCGCCATCCAAATCTGTGTGTCTGAAACTGAGACCACCTTTTATTAACATAACTTTCTCCATAGACCTAGTTAATTTATGCCTAACCCTCTCCAAGGCTTTTAAATCTGGTCTTTTAACCCAGATTAACCTCTGACCAAATTAGCAAAGCATTGCTAATGAATGCCGTAATATCCTTAGCTCTACAGAAAAGCAACAAATGAGTTGATTTTATTTTGCCTATATCATTCCCACCGAAGTACATAATTATACAGCTAGGCCATGGTAACACCTCAGCACAATCCAACAGACTGTCTTTTAATTGACAACCCCAGGCCTAATACGCAACCATAATATCATAACTTTATTTTTGTAAAATCCCACGTTCTCTCTATCGCTTCATCCTGCAGCTCTTCTCTGTGTCCAACATTCTAAATTATTTTAGGGTTCTGACCTAAAATAAAATATAGTTGGATATAAATCTTTAACTGGTAATTTTCTGCGCACCAGAATGTCACAAATCCAGTCGGATATTGATGCAGGTGTTCCAAGAGACGATATCTTGAAGCAGTTTAAGACAGCTCAACTGGCTGTGGAATTCCTTTCAGATGCTGCGCCTCAACATCTGAAGCTAGGCTCCAAATCTATGGCGCTATCTGCTCCTTTAAGGAGACCCCTATGGTTAAAACCCTGGAAAGCGGACAAAGCCTCCAAATTTTCGCTTTGTGGGTTGCCTTATGAACCTGGCAAGCTGTTTGGCAGTGAGCTGGACAGGATCATGGAGGGCCTTTCTGACAAGAAAGGCAAATCCCTCCGCCAGCAGGCTTCTAGAGGCAGACAGTCCAGAGGATCCAGGTCCCAGGGACCTTCTAGATCCCAATGGCGTCAGGGGACTCAGAAGAGAGGAGCAGGTCGCTCCCACGGGTCCTTTGAGAAGAGAAAGGACATTTGACGCCGAGAGTCTGGCGCCAGAGAGTCCGGAGGTGACCCCTCCTCCAGTGCGAGACCCCCCGGTGGGAGGTCATCTAAATTTTTTTCTGGAGGCTTGGGAGAGGGCCATACCAGACCTCTGGGTGTTAGATGTAGTCCGGTCAGGCTACAAAATAAATTTTGTTTCTCTACCTCTTCTGAATTTTGTTCTTACAAGGATTCTCTTGCGCGAGAGGCAAAGAATCCTAGAGGCATCTATCCATGCCTATATACAGAAGAAGGCGGAGGAAGTTCCTCCAGAAGAGCGTAGATCCGACGTCTATTCACCAGTCTTCCTAGTGCCCAAGATCACAGGAGACTGGCGGATGATCATAGATCTTCGCTATTTGAACAAGTTCATATCGAGAAAGAAATTCCGCATGGAGTCCATCCGTTCTGTAATAAATATCTTACAGCCGGGAGACGTGATGGTCTTTATAGACTTGAAGGATGCTTACCTACATGTTCCTGTTTGCCAAGCCCACAGGAAGTATCTGCGTGTGGCTGTATCCCTTTGTGGTGAAGTGAAACTCCTTCAGTTTGCTGCCCTTCCCTACGGAATCTCCTCTGCTCCTCATACCTTTACCAAGGTTGTAGTTGCCGTGGTAGCAATCTTGAGACTAGAAGGCCTAGACGATTGGCTTCTAAAAGCCGCTTCTACAGAAATTCTGTATTCTCATCTTCAGCAGGCTCTGGTTTTTCTCCACCAGTTAGGGTGGATAGTAAACTACCAAAAGTCTGAGTTAGTTCCATCCACTTCCAGGAAGTTTCTGGGGTTCATAATCGGCTCGACCCGGATGACTCTCTCTCTGTCTCTCGACAGACACAATCGGGTTGTCAGAGCCACAAGTTCTCTAAGGACCCCTCAGTCGGTGTCCAGCAGAACGCTTATGAAGATGTTAGGGCACATGTCAGCGAATGCAGTCCCTTGGGCCCTTTGGCACCTATGCCCTCTCCAATCAGAAGTTTTGGGTATTTGGAATCGCAACCCATTAGGGTTGAACAAAATGTGCACCCTGTCTCCTAAAGTCCGTCGCTCCCTCAGTTGGTGGGAGCATCTGAAAGATGAGAGGTCCTTGATTCTGTTGACCACGGACGCATCCCTTCTAAGTTGGGGAGCCCATCTAGAGGACATTCCAGTAGGAGGTACTTGGTCCCGTCCAGAGAGCCTTATGTCTTCGAACTTCAGAGAGCTCAGAGCAATCAGATTGGCGCTCCTTCACTTTGCTCCTCAAATCCGCGGCAAAGCGGTGAGAGTTCGTTCAGACAACATGACAGCGGTTTATTATCAACAAACAGGGTGGCACGAGATCTCAACCTCTTCTCAAGGAAGTGGGAATGATCCTATTATGGGCAGAGCAGAACCTCTCCCACCTCTCTGCAGTCCACATTCGGGGATCTCTCAATGTGGTAGCGGACTGAGTCGGAGTCTCAGTGTTCCAGGCGAGTGGTCACTAAACCAGGAAGTTTTTCATCAAAGTACTCTTCGGTGGGGAATGCCAGAAATCGATACAGGGAGGACAATCCTTGGGCGATAGATGCGGTGTCCATCCCTTGGAGGTTCGTGCTGGCTTACATCTTCCCTCCAATTTCCATGATACCAAGGGTATTGATGAAGATCAGACAGGACCAGACCTCGATTACTGCGATAATTCCATTCTGGCCAAAGAGGTCGTGGTTCACCCAGCTCATGGGGATGAGTCAGGGTCTGTACTGGAAGCTTCCAATATCAGAGAACCCTGTGTTTCTGGGCACAGGTTCTCGCCTAGATCTGAGAATTCTCAATCTGACAGCCTGGAGAGCTCCCTATTGAAGGATAGTGGACTTTCTTCTGGGGTCTTGAGGACTTTGTCTCATTCGAGAGCGGAGTCTACTAATAAAGCTTACAACCGGATTAGACGCTGTTTTTCACTATGGTGTGCAAAGAACAAAGTGGGTTTCTCAGATCCCCCCATTTCTTCCATATTACAGTTCCTCCAAGATGGACTGGATAAAGGCCTGGCTCCCTCTTGTCACGTCCTACCCAGACCGCGGAGCTGCATATCTCGCTCTTGCTTCAGTTTCCTTGTTTTGCTTCGATCCATTCCTGGATTTCTTGTTCTTGTTCTCTGTTGTGCCCTGTGTTATGTATATCTTGTCTGGTGATGTTTATTCCTTGTCTTGTTCATTGTTGTGCTCAGTAACATGTATATCTTGTCTGGTTATGTTTCGTGCCTGGTCTCCCTGTCCCTTGCTTGTTATGTGTCTGCTATATTTCTCTGCTTAGCTTCCATACTCCCAGCCTGAAGCATCCTGCACATGAGTCTTGTGTGATGTCTCATGCCTGTTCCTGGGTGCCTGCAGGATTGTTCTGGACTACATCCGCTGCTATATCAGGGCGCTGGTGTTTGGCTGCACAACCCTAGATACTCAACACCCAGGTGAGTGCGGTCACCCTGCAACCAGGCCCTGTCCAACTCCACTACTGCACTGTAACTCCTGCACACAATCTTTGTGTCACTGTAACGCTGGAGTATTAAGGAAGATCGTCCCCGCAGAAGTTCTTCAGCCCAAACTGCTGCTACTGAGAGCGAAGATCCCGGCAGCAGCAGCCCAGGACTTAGATGATCCCAACAGTGGACAACCTCCCACCAGCTGGAGATAGATACTGAGCGGCAGCAGCGGCAAGGCGCAGTACGAGACAGGAACACAATACGGGTAGTCAGCCAGGCCAGGAGTCAGATTCTCAGAGCGGGTAGTCAGCCAAGCCAGGGGTCCGATACACAATACGGGTAGTCAGCCAAGCCAGGGGTCCGATACGCAATACGGGTAGTCAGTCGAGCCAGGAGTCAAAACCAGGAGTCACAGGCGAAGGTACAAAATCGTAGCGCAAAAGGGGAGTCAGGCGAGCCAGAGGTCAGAGCACAATACTGTAATCACGAGCAGAATACTAAGGACTTGAGACCACAACAGGGTGCCTGTGAAAGGCACAGCCAGCTTTTTAAAACTGGCGCCAAACACAAGCCCCTCCCGGACCTGAACAAAAGACCACGCCCCCCAGCCGTCAATCAATCCCCAGACGAGCGCGAGCCCGGGAGGCGGACCGACGACCGGAGGACGGCTAAGTACAGAGGCTCCGGGAACCATTGTTCCCGGAGCTTAATCTCCCCCGACGCGTACCTCGGGCGGATGATTGTCCGCTGCCCGGGGAGATGTCCTCCCGGGAACCGCGGACAACCCTCTGCCCGCTACTAGCCCTAGTGCGGCGATCGGAGGGCCGCCCGCCTTCCCGAACGGCCGGCGTTCGAGAAGCACGGCCGGTTCTCTTCCTGGCGGCGTCCAGAGCCGCCGGGATAGAGACACTCCCGGCGGCGTCCGGAGCCGCCGGGACGGTGACATTACCCCCCCTTGAGGGCCGGCCAAAGGCCGACCCCTACCAGGTTTATGCGGAAATTTCCTATGAAAAGCCCGGAGCAAGGTAGGAGCATGTAGATCCCGAGCACGTACCCAAGACCTCTCTTCTGGACCATACCCTTTCCAGTGAACCAGGTAAGAGATAGAGTTCCTAACTTTCTTGGAATCTAAAATAGATTGTACCTCATATTCAACCTGGGAGTCCACGACAACAGGGTGAGGA
Organism: Spea bombifrons; assembly: GCF_027358695.1. Classification (NCBI taxonomy): domain Eukaryota; kingdom Metazoa; phylum Chordata; class Amphibia; order Anura; family Pelobatidae; genus Spea; species Spea bombifrons. Next base: position 94,553,064 of record NC_071087.1, read on the forward strand.
CGGCGAGGCAATCGGGTAAAGCGGTTACAGGTGAGAGGTATTAACAGAGAAACGTGAAAAACCCTGGGTATCCTAAGGGAGGAGGGGAGAATTCATAAGCGACCGGATTAATCTTGCGTCGCACTCGAAAAGGACCAATATAACGAGGGGCAAGTTTCATAGAAGGAACTTTAAGTTTAAGGTTCTTAGTGGAAAGCCATACCCTATCACCATTCATAAAGGAGGGACCCAGTCGGCGATCTGCATAACGTTTATAGTTACGGGCAGCAAGAACCAGCAAACGGCGCACCCCGTCCCAAACTAACGGTAATTGTTTTAAATATAGGTCTACGGCAGGAACTGGAGAAGCAGCGAAAGAGGAAGGCAAGGAAGAAGGGTGAAAACCATAGTTACAGAAAAAAGGACTAATCTTGGAGGATTCATGAACAGTATTATTCCTAGCAAACTCAGCCCAAGGTAGAAGTAAAGCCCAATTGTCTTGATGATCATTAATAAAAAGACTTAAAAATTGTTCAAGAGTCTGGTTTGTTCTTTCCAATATACCGTTAGTTTGGGGGTGGTAGGCAGAGGAAAAGGCCAAGGAAATACCCAGAGAGGCACAGAAGGTCCTCCAAAACAGAGCTGTAAATTGTACCCCCCGATCGGACACAACCTGGAAAGGGAGACCATGGAGACGAACGACATGATTAATAAACACAGGGACTAACTCCGGGGCCGAGGGTAACTTGGGGAGGGGAACAAAGTGAGCCATTTTGGAAAATCGGTCGACTACCACCCAAATAACGGTGAAACCCTGGGAAGGGGGAAGATCAACAATAAAATCCATAGCTAAATGTGACCACGGGCGGGAGGGTATGGGTAAGGGTTGTAGTAACCCCGAGGGTTTGGCATGGGAAGCTTTAGCAGTAGCACACACAGTGACAAAATCATCACAGTCGATTTGCATGGTAGGCCACCAGAATTGGCCACGAAGGAACCTAAGGGTCCGCTGGGCATTTGGATGACCCGTGGTTAAGGACGCATGAGCCCATGACATAACGTGTTCCCTGTCTCGCTCTAGCACAAAGAGAGTGTCCATAGGCCATTTACTGTGGACAGGAGCTTTAGACTGGGCCGAGAGAATACGGGAGACCAACGGCGAAGATAGGTGAGTGGTGATGGAGGCAATAATCTGAGAAGGAGGAATAATGGGCTCTGGTTCAGACTTGAAGTCCTGGTCGGAGACAAACTGCCTGGATAACGCATCAGCTTTGACATTTCTTGATCCAGGTCGGTATGAAATGACAAACAGAAATCTGGAGAGGAACAACGACCACCTGGCCTGCCTAGGGTTCAGTCTTTTAGCGTGACTAAGATACTCCAGGTTTTTGTGGTCGGTGAAAATTGTGATGGGATTTCTTGCCCCTTCTAGAAGGTGTCTCCACTCCTGAAGAGCCATAACAATACCCAGAAGTTCTCGGTTACCTACATCATAATTCATCTCAGCAGGAGAGAATTTTTTTGAGAAAAAGGCGCACGGATGAAGCCTGTCATTGAAGTCCTTCATCTGAGATAGGACTGCGCCAACTCCAACCTCGGAGGCATCAACCTCCACAATAAAAGGTTTAGAGGCATCTGGATGTCGCAATACCGGGGCAGAAGCGAAGGCCTTCTTAAGGTGGGCAAAGGCCTGGACAGCCTCTTTTGACCAATTTTTGCAGTCAGCCCCCTTCTTAGTCATGTTGGTGAGAGGAACTACAATCTTAGAAAAGTTCTGGATACATTTCCTGTAGTAGTTCGCAAAACCTAAAAACCGTTGAAGGGGACGTAGAGCCAGAGGTTGAGGCCAATCTGAAATTGCCGCAAGTTTGGTAGGATCCATTTCAAAGCCTGATGCAGAAATGATAAAACCCAGGAAGGTGACTCGGGGAACCTCGAACTGGCACTTCTCAAGTTTGGCGTAGAGACGGTGCTGGCGCAGGCGCTGTAGGACGATACGAACGTGAAGGCGATGAGACTGTATATCCGAGGAATGAATAAGAATATCATCTAAATAGACGATAACAATCTGAAGGGAGATATCGCGGAATATATCATTAACAAATTCCTGGAACACAGCGGGAGCATTGCATAGTCCAAAGGGCATGACAGCATATTCATAGTGGCCCATACGTGAGTTAAAGGCCGTCTTCCATTCATCGCCTTTACGTATCCGAACTAAATTGTACGCTCCCCTGAGATCCAGTTTCGTGAAAACAGTGGAACCTCGCAATCGGTCAAACAATTCCGGAATGAGGGGCAATGGGTATTTGTTTTTGACCGTGATACGATTCAAGCCCCGGTAGTCGATACAAGGTCTTAAGCCCCCATCCTTCTTTTCTACAAAGAAAAATCCGGCACCGGCTGGAGAGGTAGATTTTTGGATGAATCCTCGTTCTAAATTATCTTTAATGTACTCTTCCAATGCTTGAGACTCGGGCAATGATAAAGGATAAATATGACCTCAAGGTGGAAGTGTCCCGGGCAAAAGTTCGATAGGACAGTCGTAAGGTCTGTGGGGAGGTAAAACCTCCGCTTGTTTTTTGTCAAACACGTCCTTAAATTCGGAATATGCCAGGGGTATTGATAAAGTGGAAACGGAACGAATGGGGGTGGAAGTTGAAAAACATCGTTGGGAACAGTCAGAACCCCAACCTAGGATGTCTCCAGTGGACCACTTAATAGCCGGATTATGGATGCGGAGCCAAGGAAGTCCAAGAACAATGGGGCAGGAGGGGGATGAAATGATATGGAAGGAAATAGTTTCACGATGGAACAATCCCACAGACAGAAGCAACGGAGACGTCTGGTGCGTGATGAAGGAGGGTTGCAAGGGTCGGCCGTCTCTGGCCGAGACGGCAATAGGAGGGTGTACTTGGACGAGAGATATCTTCTGGAGGAGAGCAAAGGATTTATCAATAAATGAACCAGCGGCCCCAGAGTCAATCATAGCGGAGGCAGAAACTTTCCTTCCGTCCCATTCCAGCGAAGCAGGAACAGGTAAATTGTTACTAAATGTAGGAGCTGTACAAAGCTCACCCGGACAAGGCTTCTTTACTTGGTCCGGGTGCGAGCGTTTCCCGGTTTACTGGGGCAAGTGCGAACAAAATGGCCCTTAAGGCCACAGTAGAAACAAAGTCCCTCAGATCTACGGCGAGATCTTTCCAAGGTGGATAGTCTGGTGGCTCCCAACTGCATAGGTTCTTCCGAGGACTCAGAAGACATAGAAGGATTCGAAGGAGAGAGGGAGCGTACTTGATGAGTCAAACTGCGTTCACGTTTTATAGCCTTTTGCGACAAACATTCACGGATCCGATTATCAAGCTTGAGAGTCAAGGAGACAAATTCATCCAACTCAGCAGGATGATCCCGGGTAGAAAGTTCGTCTTTAAGCCGTTCCGATAAGCCATCATAGAAGGCCGCAATAAGAGCTTCGTCGGACCAATTAACCTCAGCTGCAAGGGTCTTAAACTCAATAGCATATTCGGCGACCGAACGAGAGCCCTGGATAGTATGAAGCAGAGACAAGGACGCTGAGGCAGCTTTACCTGGGGTGTCGAAGGTCTTCCGGAAGGCCGAAATGAAGGCAGAGCAGTTGTACACAAGAGGAGAGTCTCTCTCCCACAAGGGAGAAGCCCAGGCTAGGGCCTTACCAGATAACAAGGAAATCAGGTATCCCACTTTGGCTCTTTCTGAAGGAAACAAATGAGGAGTCAGTTCAAATTGAATGGAGCACTGGTTAAGAAAACCGTGACAGGAATCCGGTTCTCCATGGTAGCGAGCGGGAGCTGGGAGTTTCACAGACGAGGAACCAGAGGAAGTCCCAGTGTCCGAAGGAGGAGAAGTCACAACCGGAGAGGAAGAGGTGGAAACTGACGTAGCACTCCCGGAACCAGGATCAGATCTGGCCACCAAAACTTGAATAGCCAGAGCCATTTGGTCTAGGGTGTCCTGTATACTGGAAAAACGAACTTCATGGGAATCCAGTCGTTGTCCGTGGGAGGAAAGCACCTTGCCAAGCTCAGAAGGATCCATGACCCTGTTGTAATGTCACTGTAACGCTGTAGTATTATGGAAGATCGTCCCCGCAGAAGTTCTTCAGCCCAAACTGCTGCTACTGAGAGCGAAGATCCCGGCAGCAGCAGCCCAGGACTTAGATGATCCCAACAGTGGACAACCTCCCACCAGCTGGAGATAGATACTGAGCGGCAGCAGCGGCAAGGCGCAGTACGAGACAGGAACACAATACGGGTAGTCAGCCAGGCCAGGAGTCAGATTCACAGAGCGGGTAGTCAGCCAAGCCAGGGGTCCGATACACAATACGGGTAGTCAGCCAAGCCAGGGGTCCGATACACAATACGGGTAGTCAGTCGAGCCAGGAGTCAAAACCAGGAGTCACAGACGAAGGTACAAAATCGTAGCGCAAAAGGGGAGTCAGGCGAGCCAGAGGTCAGAGCACAATACTGTAATCACGAGCAGAATACTAAGGACTTGAGACCACAACAGGGTGCCTGTGAAAGGCACAGCCAGCTTTTTAAAACTGGCGCCAAACACAAGCCCCTCCCGGACCTGAACAAAAGACCACGCCCCCAGCCGTCAATCAATCCCCAGACGAGTGCGAGCCCGGGAGGCGGACCGACGACCAGAGGACGGGTAAGTACAGAGGCTCCGGGAACCATTGTTCCCGGAGCTTAATCTCCCCCGACGCGTACCTCGGGCGGATGATTGTCCGCTGCCCGGGGAGATGTCCTCCCGGGAACCGCGGACAACCCTCCGCCCGCTACTAGCCCTAGTGCGGCGATCGGAGGGCCGCCTGCCTTTCCGATTGGCCGGCGTTCGAGAAGCGCGGCCGGTTCTCCTGGCGGCGTCCGGAGCTGCCGGGACGGAGACACTCCTGGCGGCGGACGGTGACACTTTGGGCGTGCTGGGTCCTTTCCGTCATCTGTTTGGACCCAGTTCGTGACTCCTCTACACTCAGAGTGCACACCTCAGCCATATCGGCTTTTTTAGGAAAACCTGTCCCCCCTTCGAGCCATTGGAAAGCGTGGACATGGAGTACTTTTCCTGGAAGGCTGCCTTCCTAGTGGCGATCACCTCTGCCAAGAGAATTGATGAGTTGCAAGATCTGTGCGCCTTTGAGCCTTACTCCCTATTCCTGCCTGATAGGGTTCTCCTAAGGTTCCTGTCAGCTTTTTTACCGAAGATTCCTTCGTTTCAGAACATTAATCTGCAGAGATCTACAAAGATCCAGTGTCTTCAGGAAAGATAAAAATCTCTTTCTACAGTTTTTTGGCAGGAACAGAGAATCTAAACCATCCCTGAGCAGGTGGATAAAGGAAGCCATCAGAGAATTCTTCTCAGCTCAAGGCTTGCCTCCTCCCGCCTTTGTCTACGCTCACTCTAACAGAGCGGTAGCTACCTCGGCTGCTGAGAGGGCCCTCATCCCTCTTCAACATATTTGTGCTGCAGCCTCCTGGAGTTCTAACTCCACTTTTATAAGCCATTATAGGCTAAATTTAAGACGTTTGGAAGACACAGCCTTTGGGCGTTCTGTTCTGAACGTCATTCAGCCGGAAGACCCTCCCTCATAGGTAATCTTCTAGCTACTTCCCCTCTTGTGCTGCCAGTTAGGAAGTAAGGGAATCGTTAATTTCTAACGATAATTTGTTTTCCCTTAGTCCTAACGGCAGCACACTAATATCCCTCCCTCTTATATTTTTTTATTATTCTTGTTATAGCACACTGTTGTTAGGGGTGGAGTTCCCTTTATAGGGGGGTAAAGGGGGTTTATTGTTTATTTAATTTTGTAAATCATTAATTTTCCTAATTGTTCACAGGGGCAGTAATACCCCTCTTGTGCTGCCGTTAGGACTAAGGGAAAACAAATTATCGTTAGAAATTAACGATTCTTGTTGGGTGCTACTAATTCACTGATTCTGAATGTGGCACAAATGCCACAATAAAAGTTAAATTTGTTCCATCAAACCTTAACTAAGACTTCTACCAAACCTTAGAGCACCTCAAAATCTAATTTATGTGTTCTGCTTCCACATCCTTTTTAACACCTGTTTAATCCGGAAATCTTTCAAAAATTGGTTGTCTACCTACATTACATTTATATAGCGCTAGCAAATTCTGTAGTCAATGAAATCATTTAAAATCACACAATAACTAGAAGAAGAGCGCCCTGCTCTTGCGGGTTTACAGTCTAGTCCATGGTACCTGACAATTAAAAAAAAAAAAATCTGTATTTTCCGGTATTTTCTGCCTAAAAATCTCATTAAAGTTAAACCACATCATAGTTAAATTCTTATATGCTTCCAGCACCGAATGTTGAAAAACCCCCCAACTCCTCTCCTTATTTATTTTCACAATATACACATGGAAATATACGCAACGCCTGCAGCCAATTGTTTAATGACCCGACAACTTTCCTATGCCTTTACTCATCCTTCTTATGTTTTAGCAAAAATGCACTGGAAGCGGAGATAATATATCCAAGTATTCGTCATTCCATATTTTCTCCTTACTTAAATGAAAACCCCAAGGAGAGATTTCACATGAAAGAGCCTCTTTGGCTCTTAGATCTCTGTGGCATTTGTGATGAGTCTCAAGAGAGATCAGATGGGGCCCCTGACTTTTTTTATATTGCTGAATACGTCAATACCAAGGCAATTCAGCGACTGAGCTTAGGAGGCAATTGTTGAAGCTCTTTTTAATCAGTTGGCCATCACCATATTGAATAGGGCAAATGTGCCCATCCTTGAGACCGATCACCTTGGGCCCCTGCAATATTCTTTTCAATATCGAGACATTGCAGCAACTCCTTTTGAGTGATGAATAGATTAATTCTTTCTCGTTGTTGACTCTGAAATGAGTAATGAATGCCAAGAACAATAAACTCTAAGGCTAAAATACACTATGTATTTTAAACATAACCTTTATCATAGTGAGGAAGTACAAAATATACACTTTATGGACAACAGTATTGAGAAACCTGACCATAACATCAACAGGGACATTACATTCCAAATACATAGATGTAGTTGGTCCCCCTTTTGCATCCATGCATATGTAGTTGGTCCCCCTTTTGCATCCATAACAGCTTCCACTGTTCTGGGAATACTTTCCACAGAGTGTTTCTGTGGGATTTTTTGCCCATTCATCCAGGAGAACATTCTTGAGGTCAGGCACTGATGTTTGACGAGAAAGCTTGGCTCCTAATCTCCATTCCAGTTCATCCCAAAGGTTGAGGTCAGGGCTCTGTGCAGGCCAGTCAAGTTCTTTCACACCAAACTCATCCAAGTATATCTTTATAGACCTTGTTTTGTGCACAGGAGCACATTCACGCTGGAACCCAAAAGGGACAACCACAAACTGTTCCCATAAAGTTGGAAGCATAGCATTGTCCAAAATGTCTTGGGATGTCCCTTTCAGCATGCTATGCTTGCAAGACAGAAAAGCCTTCCTGAATCATAACACAAAGCCTGCTACAGCTATAATCCCTTCCCATTTTACTTTTAACTTGTTTTTCTTATATCTCTCTCTTCCCCTCTTGTAGCCTTCCTGTATCATTATAAACAGCCTGCTTACTAAAATCTAAGACGGCTTGGTTAGAGTGCAGGCTGAGTGTTAAGAGGGAAAGGTTGCACGCTTCTCAAGAATATGGGCGTGGGAAAAGGTAATAACGGTAGATGCTGGTCATGAAGAACAAAGGGCTGTTAGGGGTGTATTTGGATAAGATGGTAGACATGTAGGGGGGTGCCGAGTTGTTAAGGGCTCTGTAGGTTGGAGTATGATGTTTGAATTTAATTACTGGAAGGTGTGGGAAACCAATGGAGCGACTGGCACAGTGGAGCAGCAGATGAGGAATGGCGACAGAAACATTAGTCTAGCTGCAGTGTTGAGAATGGATTGGAGCAATAAAAAGGGGGAGGTACAATAATCCAGACGGATTGTATTCAAACACTATAATTTAGGCTCCTGAATGTTGGTAGGATCTTAAATTCCTGTTCTAAGGATATTCTTGATTTATTTTTTTTAATATGTTAGTCTTCCATTTTTGAGATAGATATTAATAATAGTGATAGAGGCAGGTAATCAGTTGAGACAGCCGGGTGCTTCAAGATGGTCACTGATGTCATGGGCAGGTTAGAAAGATCAAACCTCTCCTCTCTCAGGGTGCAGCAGCAGACCATTTGAAAAAGTACAAGTGTGTTTTTTCTTTATTTTTTATTCAAATAGGACACTACAGACAAGAAAAGTTATTTCTATATCTCATAAATTGAGGCTATTGATAGACATCTCCATTCTAAGTTTAAATGATTAATAACAAGTACAACAAAAATTCAGATTTATAATAGCATTCCAGGTAGTTTATCAATTTGAATTTCTAAATGAAATTTAATTCTGAGCATATACCCCAAGAACATTTCTGAAGCTAGGTTTTCCATATACCAGAAAAGGGGGGCATTCTCTGATTTGCCATATAACCCCTTTTCATCAAACAGTGTTTGAATTTGACTATTTACCAAAAAGCCAGGACATTTTGTCATCTGATTTCCAATTTTGAATTATTATTAATTTCATGGCCATGAAAAATTATATTGCCTAAAATGTCTTATAAATTTGAGAGATGTTGATGCCCGTATGCAGGCGTGTTGCTAGGTCTCCAAAATATCCAGGGCTTGAGCCCACAGGAGATTTGATAGCAGTGAAGTCCGCTTTGGGTGGTCACTGCTCACACTGTAAATATATACACATGCACATTCAAATATTTGCAAACCATTTGTCAGGAACCTATTTTTCGCTGCCTGAACCATGGCTTTTTCATACCTGTGGCATTTAAGTCTGCTACCACTAGTGGCCACCCTCTGCCCTCTGGAGCGCTCAGAACTCAATTACTAGGATCAGGTGTATCTTGTTACTTGGGTTGAGCCCTAGTCAATACATGCAGCTGGGCCTTGTTACCTGGATTACCTTGCCTTTATGAACCTGCCCTGCCCTTCAGTCAGAGCCTTTGTATTGAAGTCTATGGACCTTCCTGCTGTGGCTCTGCACCTGTACTGTTCCTGGTTCCCTGCTTTTGTGTCCTTCCAAGGGGACTCCCTGCTATTGTGTCCTTCCAAGCGGACTCCCTGCTATTGTGTCCTTCCAAGCGGACTCCCTGCTATTGTGTCCTTCCAAGCGGACTCCCTGCTATTGTGTCCTTCCAAGCGGACTCCCTGCTATTGTGTCCTTCCAAGCGGACTCCCTGCTATTGTGTCCTTCCAAGCGGACTCCCTGCTATTGTGTCCTTCCAAGCGGACTCCCTGCTATTGTGTCCTTCCAAGCGGACTCCCTGCTATTGTGTCCTTCCAAGCGGACTCCCTGCTATTGTGTCCTTCCAAGCGGACTCCCTGCTATTGTGTCCTTCCAAGCGGACTCCCTGCTTTTGTGTCCTTCCAAGCGGACTCCCTGCTTTTGTGTCCTTCCAAGCGGACTCCCTGCTTTTGTGTCCTTCCAAGCGGACTCCCTGCTTTTGTGTCCTTCCAAGCGGACTCCCTGCTTTTGTGTCCTTCCAAGCGGACTCCCTGCTTTTGTGTCCTTCCAAGCGGACTCCCTGCTTTTGTGTCCTTCCAAGCGGACTCCCTGCTTTTGTGTCCTTCCAAGCGGACTCCCTGCTTTTGTGTCCTTCCAAGCGGACTCCCTGCTTTTGTGTCCTTCCAAGCGGACTCCCTGCTTTTGTGTCCTTTTGTGCATTTTGTACCCTTCCAAGCGGGCTCTCTGTCTGTCGTGCCCTTCCAAGCGGGCTCCCTGCCAAAAGACTTATTACCTGTATTTATTTTGCCATACGTCCGGTAACTTGCTTAGACTATATTACCCTTATTTGCTGGTCCTGTTATATACATAATATGCACTGCTTTACCTGGATTTCTGTTTGTGGTATCTTTGTTTGCATAATCATGCACCGTGGGTTACATACTGAACCCCAAGTATCTCCTGCGCATGGGCTCCTACCCGACCTGATCACCCGAGTCCTGACACCATTTCTAATTTAAAGTTCTGATTTCTTCATTTCCAGCAGCCTCTGTGAAATATGCAACCAGTCTATCTGCTTTAGACATCCACATTTATCATATGTACACAAGGACTTGCCCCAGCACCTGAATTCTACCACAAGACTTGCCCCAGCACCCATATTGCACTCCCACAGGATTTGCCTAGATTGCATCAACATGACTCCTACAGTGGTAGAGTTGCAGGTCTCCACTTGACCCTCCTTTTTTCTTCATCCTAACTCTCCCTTTGCTCTTAAGTTCTCCTCTTTGTTTTCCTTTATCTCTCCATTTTCTCTCTATCTCTCCCATTTCACTTCATCCCTCCCCTTTTCTTTATCTCTTCCCCTCTCTTTGATACCCATTCTCTTTATCACTCTCCCTCTTTCTGTTTTACCTAACATTTTTGCCTATACCTCCCCTTTCTGTACATCTCCTCCTATTTCTTGCCCCTCCTCTTCCTGTCTCCTTTTTCTGCCTACCTCTCGTTTTTCTCTTATCTCTCCCCCCTTCCTTTGATCCCCATTTCTCATATCTTCTCTTTTTATTTCTCATTTCTCTTTATCTCTCCTCTGATCTCACTTATCTCCCTTTCTCTCTACTTTATCCACTCTTCATTATCTCTCCCCTTCTCAATAACCCCTTCTACTTCTTATCTCTCCCTTTTCTCCCCATCTCTCCTTTCTCCTCATCTCTCGTTATCTATCCTCCTCTTTATCTCACTATCTCTTCTTTTTCTTTATCTCCCCACTTTGTCCCCATATCTCCTCCATTTTATTCTTTCCTTTCTCCCTATTTCTACTTGAATTGATTATTATATTTGGCAATTTTTTCAATCTTTCCCTTGCCCCTCTCCCAGTAACTTACATATGCAGTGGCACAGACTTACACACTCATACCAACACATATGCACATATACTCACTAACACTCACATATACACATCCATGGTCACACACACATACACAACCATGCTCACACACCCATATATATACATGATCACACACATACACATCCATGCTCACACACATACACATCTATGCCCACACACACACATTCATCCTTACACACTTAAACATACATACTCACACACACTTATCCATGCATGCATGCATTCATGCTCACAAACATTTATACACTTTCCCTCCTTCCCTCCCTAACCCCCACAGCTCAACTGTTGCGTTTCTTCACTATTCGCACGGTGTACAAGCAGCCCCACTTTACCTGTGTGGTCACGTGAACGTACGTTATGCAACCACGCTCTGTTCCGCCCCCTAATTACCCCACTGTTGCTGAGCCTGGGATATGGCTCTGTGCAACGAGAAGTTGAGACTTCAGTCTTCAACCCCAGTAGACCCCCCCCAACAATGCCGCTGCCTATATTTAAAGCTTTATTGAGGTGAGGCAAAGTAATAATGTTAAGTATGTCAGAAAGTGTGGAAGATTTGGTGTGTATGATTTTTTTTCCCGCATGACCACCATATGTGTAGAAAACTGCCTGGATAGTTGAGGTTGGGACCAGATACAATCTGTACAAAATCTTAAAGTGAATCTCTTGAAGATTTAAGCAGTGAGTGTCTTTTCTGGTTAGATTCCAGGAATTCCACCATGACTCTAATTCTATCTGATCCCAGTTATTCCATGCTTTTGCGTTAGATTCAGAGACTAAGCTATCAATGAATAAATACCATTTTCAAAGTAAAATCATATTATTTTTTTTTAAAAAAAATAATCTTTCAAGTTTCAGGTTGTTATCATTTCACTTAGACAAATGCGAGCTCAGATAATTCTGAATCCGTATTAGGTTAAATAATTTGCTCAAAGGAATATTGAGATATTCTGCTGGTAGATATTGGAAGGTTTTCACTTTATGGGCTATTTTTAATCTGGTTTTATAAGGCCACTTTGTCAAACTTAGATTCTAGATGTTATTTTCTAAAGCTACTAAGAGAGCTTGCTTAATTATTTTATCTTTTAGTGGGGATTTTATTTAAAAAAGTGATCAAGCCTTTGAAACATTAGAAAAAATAGGAAATTGGAGCCTTTAAACAATATTGAAATTGAGAGCCAATTCCTACTTTGCTTTTGTTTCTGTATAGGAGATTTCTAACCATTCTTGTTTTTTTATCTAACCGTATAAACCATTTTACCAAGTCCTGAAAGTATTTAACCCAGAGTTTACTTAAAGGGATGGAGATCGAATGAAGACAATAGATCCATTTTGGCAAAATGTAAGCAATCGTTATACTCATTCGGCCCATCCAGGTAACGTTAAGACCTTTCAGTTTTTCCAGCTGATGTTAAGTAATGGAGAATAATCAGTTTTAAAATGTTCTCAATCCCGGGAGGGATAATTGTATCAAGTTATTTAATGCCAATTGTAGTCCAACTAAATGTATTGTGTTGCACTTTGTGCCATTCTGTACGTTGAACTACTGTAAATTTATGTTTTTTTTTGCAGAAGGCACAGTATATCAGGCTATTATGTTAATTAATTACCGTATTTGCTCGATTATAAGACGAGGTTTTTTTCAGAGCAAATGCTCTGAAAAATACCCCTCGTCTTATAATCGGGGTCGTCTTATAATCAGACCTCAAATAGGTCTGACTATGAGACGACTAAGATCCAGATCCCCCGCAGCTGCAGGGGACCTGGATCCTCCTGTCTCCCCCCCCGCCCCACTTACCGGTACTTCTGAGTCCCCGGTGTGTAGCTGAGGCAGCGTGGAGATGTCTACGCGATTCACGTAGACAACTTCCGCTGCAGCAGGAAGGAGGTCTGGCTAGCAGCAGGGGTTGTCTGTTCTGACAGTCGGGGAAGGTCTGCGCAATGGACGCAGACAACCCCCCGCTGCTAGCCACGCCTCCTTCCGGCTGCAGCGAAAGTGCGTGGGATCTACACGCTGCCCCGGCTACATGACAGGGAAGTCAGAAGCACCGGTAAGTTTTGGGGGGGTGTTAAATGGGGGGCATAAGGCATTTCTGGAGGCAGAGTGCTCTGTGAAATGCGTTTTAAACCCCTTAATGCCACTCTGCCTCCAGAAATGCCTTTTTAACCCTCTATACGCCACTCTGCCTCCTGAATGCCTTAAACCTCCCTATATGCCACTCTTCCCCATAATATGCATTTTAACCCTCTAAATGCCAGAGTGGGATATAGGGGTATAAGGCATTTCTGGAGGCAGAGTGGCACATAGGGGGTCAAAAGGCATATCATGGGGCACAGTGGCATATAGGGTTAAAAGGCATATCATGGGGCACAGTGGCATTTAGAGGGTTAAAAGGCATATCATGGGGCACAGTGGCATATAGGGGGTATAAGGCATTTCTGGGGCAGATGTGCATAACTGGGGGGAATGATCTATTTTCTCTAATGTCAACAGTTGCAATGTGGGGAGCTGGTATTGATAACAGTTTTTATAAAAAAGGTTTGAAAAGCTGTTGAGTCGGGAAGTTTTGTTGAGCTGTAACCCTGTGAATCCCTTAGATTCCGGAACGACAAAAGAAGTTCTCTTGTGAGATTCGTTTAAGGTGAGGTTTTTTCAAATAGATAATTAAGTACCTGATTTTCTGTTGCATGTATATATATATATCATTATATATCATATAACATTTCATAAAAGTCTTCAAAGGCACCCCAATTTGATCTGGACTCATATAGATCTTATCCCCACTTATGATCTTATGGATTCTTTGATTTAAATTAAGTTATTTTTATTTATTTATCTGCTCGACTGCCCATAGAGAACCATTTCTGTTATATTCTGATTAATATTCTATTAGCTATTAGATTCCAAAGACTTTTTAGTGTGTCTCTATTCAGATTATTATCTAACATTTAGTCTGCAAGATTAGAATTCTGGCTTCCTTAAATTGCACCTCCGGCATAATTATATGGCCCCTAATTACACTATGGGTAAAGGGACATTAATTTAAGTTTTCTTAAAATAAAAAAAACTCTAGATATCTTTAATATGCTGTTTAAATGTTCTTGATTCATCAGTATTAAGTCATTCGTTCTTAATGGTCTGGGTGTTTGCATATAATTAGTCATCACCTCGAGAATCACCAGTTCGTGGTCAGACCATGTCAGTGATCCTATTTTAATATCTTTAAATTCTCTGATGGATTTTACATTTGTCGGGATCGTATCAATTCGAATAAGAACTATGACGATGTGAAAAAGTGTAATCTCTTTCATAAGGCTTTAAAGTTCTCCAAATACTGTTTTAATTTATTTTTTCCTAAGGATCTAGATAAACCCAAGGCACTGGTTTCTAATTTCATGCCACTAGAGTTAGATTTAGCTATCTCTTGATCCCCAACACAGTTTAAATCCCCCATACACAAGACGGAGAAGTCCCCTGAATATAATCCTGAATCTTGTTTGAAGTACCTTTAACAAAATGCATTTGTCTCTTATTCGATGCATATAACTGAAGTATTGAGAACAGTTTATTATTAAGTCGACATACCAGAAAGATAAACCTGCCGTTATGATCTTGCAGTTTAAATATAAACTTATATTTAATATTTTTGAAAACAAAATTACCTCCCCTCTTTTTTTTCATGGATTGGAAAGATGAGTGCTCCAAAATGCTTTGTTGGAAAGCTCGTCCATACCACAGAGCATTCAATCCCTGTATGTTAAGAATAATCAATTGTAAAGAATAATTGATATTAGGCTATATGTGATTTTTTTTAATCTGTCTGAATTTCGCACCTTTTGTAGCACACAAACCACCAATATTATAAACATATAACATTTTTGTGGGCTAAAACCCATAGTTCTAGCTCATTGGTAAGTCCCAACCATGCTCTTCTCATACCCAACCATAATAGAAGAGAATCACAGGGTCAATAGATGAAAAAAGAGTGAAAGAACTTGGTGATAGAAACACCTTATATAGTGAAAATTATCCTAAATGCTCATCTGGAAACTAGATTTGTACATGCTACATCTACACAGTGTTATGAATATTATCAAAATAAAATAATGATGTGTTCTAATCCATGCAGTTTAAACTGTAAAAGTGAAAGCATTTAGCAAATTCTCCAAACTGCTGAGTGTTCCATTTAAATATCTGTATAGAAAGATAATCTGTTTTGGCTGTTAATTTTAAATAGGTAGTCCTCATGAAAAAAAGATATAGGTATAAGTTCTAAATAAATAAAATAAGATTGTGTATTACTTGATACCTGCTGTTTAACTATGACTCTAAAGTGCAAATACATATTAAAATACCCCATATGTTGACTCTTTCTAACTTTATTGTTAAAAGTACTGAATTCTTTAGTTATGGGGCTTGGATATACCCTAGAATAATAAAATGTGTCACATCATGCCTAAAAAGATAATAAAGTATGCTTCATTAAAAAAGTGCTTATCCAGCAATCTTTGAGCCTTAGAAATCGAGTAACCAAGGAATACGTTTTAAACGGAAGCCCCAAGCATAACATATTTTTTGTCACCGTCTTACACCACCAACCCAGCACCTGCCACCAGACAATCAAACTCCCTCCAGACTCTGTCATTTGCCGCCCATGTCACTAGAGCCAGGAAAGACCTCAACCATCCCACAAGCATGAGGTTCAGAGAGAGTCAGGAATCACATTCAAATAACCAGTGGCATGCCTAACATATTTTTTTGTTTTCTTAAAACCGTGGTGATAAAATTAGATGTCCTCCTTTTTTGTCTAGTCAAAGCTGAGAGATTTTGAAAAAAATATTAGTTTCTTGAATCACTTGTTCTTCACTTAAAAGTCCCTTGAAGCCTTTAGGATTGTTTGCTGAATTTGAAAGGTAGTAAGTCTAATAATGCTGTCTCTTGGAGACTCTTCTGAGACATTTAAAGGTTTCTTTGGGCCCTTTCAAGTATATCTTGATTTACAGCTTCCGTAATCCTCATCGTTTTTTATAAATCCAATAAATAATTTGTGATTTTACTTTGTTCTGATATGCCACAGATACGCAGGTTCTTCCTGCCAGCCCTGTCATTAAAGTCAAATAATTTGCTTTTCAGTGCATCAATTTTATTCTGAACTGAAATTTTGTCCTTAGGATCTTTTGATTGAAATTCGAGATTTTGAATTTAAATTTATTTTCTTTCAACTTGCTTTTTATATATCATCTCTGAGTTCCTGAAGTAACTTTACAAATGTTTTTTTTTTTTTTTAATTTGTGTTAAATTGTTCATCTAAACACAACTCTAGATGTTCCTGTGTAATAACTTGCACCTCAGTTGAGGTTAAGGAATCTTTTGCGAAGTAGTGGAATCCAAATCCTAATCTGAAGAAAGCATTCTATCGTGTCCATACTATTTTTATGGTGTTTTGAGAAAATAAGGATCCAATTTTTTTATTTTTTAGAATTTTGTTTGGGCCATATTTATTGTCGATGTGTAAGCTCTATAACTCTCACTGTTTAAATCTATGTAAATATACTTGTCAAACCATTTTTCTTTCCTTTCAATTTTTCTGTTTGAATCACCATTAGCCACATGTAAGGGCTTATAACAAATACAGTAGGCGCATATGTATCATCAGTTATAACAATGCAAGGTTAATCCCAGATGTCATTAAAGTTCAGTAATTCAACCAATATCCGTTGAGTATATAAATATATTCTTTAGACATGGCATTAGCTCTTATTCGGTAGTTATGTGATGTTGAGACAAGCAGACAATAAAAAAATAACACCGGTTAAGTATCTGAAAGTACAGACATTAAATAACAGGATCTTCTGTTGCAGTGTAATGTCTTTAGTTGCTCCTGACTCAGCAAAATAATAGGTGGCAGGTCATTTGTTATATGACTGGACTTTGGAATCAGGGGTCTCCTGTGACCTGCTAAAATGGAATTCAGTAACCCCTGTGAAACAGCAGGTGTAGCAGGACTCGATTGATCCCCATATTCAGCTGTGTCTCAGCAATTCAGCCATTAACCAACCATCTGTTATAAAGGATGTCTTTTGGATGGATTTTGGAATAAGGATCGGTTGTAATTCAATAAACATTTAATACAATGAATAAAGCAAGTATAAGACCGCCCCCCCAAAAAAACCAAAAAGTGTAATATTTTAAGGTGACCGTATTTCAGTAATAGATAGCTATCAGCTCCATGTACAAGTTATTACCACGCAACCTGTAAACATAGGTTTGTTAATAGCGACAATGACACCAAAAACTGTAAACTCCCCCAAGCTTGCCAGGGCATCCCAGGGTCACACCAAACACCTTATGCAAAGGCCACCCCCTCTCTCAGGGAATGCAACTTATCCTCCCTGGAGCAGACAGGTCCCTTTCATGGGATCAATCTCCAAGCCCAGAAAACTCAATTTTCTGTGATGCCAAACGTACCTTAAAAGACTATGCCACTGCCTGCAGGCTGAGTAGCAGATGCATGCACCTATCAGAGCCCTTCAGACCCACACACAGAACGTCCTCAAGATAACCACCAGCCTTTTCCAGAACAACTCCTTCCAAGAAGGAGCTGAATTTCTCAAAATAGGCAAATGAGATTGAACAATGTATGGGGAGGCACAAACCCTCATAAAACGCCACTGTCGAACCAACATCCCAATAGATGCTGACAGGGTGAAGTGTTTCCTCCTTTGCAATCAATGCCCCTGAACCCACATTACGCACCAAATCCACTGCCCTATCAAAAGAGGTATTAGGACGCAGAACTTTGCCAATGTCTTTGTTGACTGAACCCTCTTTCGGATAGGACAAATGATGGATAATTCAGCAATCACCAGCGTACTGTTAAATAAGAGCACACTGCATCCAGCAGTCGAAACAGCTCAGGGCCTCCGGGGTCTAGACTGGATATGCTAACTCTCTAGAATCCACAACTTAAAGGCATAGGAGAGTTTGCCCGGAAACTCTTCACATGGTCGACCCTCTTAGTGTCTTACCCCACATCATGCCCCACCAAGTATGTGTGTAAATGTATAAATGTAAACAATAAATTAATCTTTACGTTAGTAAAGTGACACCTAATAGTTTGGTGTTACATGGGTAATTTTTTGCCACAATTTGCTCACGGTTAGCAGTATTCTGGTCTATGTTTACAAGATCTACGCCTAGGATGACAGGCATCTGGGGGCAGTAGCTCTCTCTGCTGCATAATCATGCCCTGGCATAGCCTAACCAGCGCTGTTCCTGTACAGGAGCTTATATCATGTTTTGTAACTTAGAATAGAGGGCATGTAGCGTGAGGAAGGTCTTGGGGAGGTGGAGTAGCCCTGGGTTATGCCCAGGCAGTGAACCCTATAAACATCAGCGGGACTGCCCAACATAAGCAGGGCCCCCGACTGACTCTAAATACACTATTTAGCAGTAGAAGAAAATAGATCAGTACCAGCTAAAACACAAATTTCACTTAAGGTAAACCACCGGGTATTGTAGACTGCGTAGAAACATGGAAAACATATGCACCTCGATGTCTTGGTTTGGAAAGGGGGTTAAAATCCTCTTAAATGTTTAATTCATTATAAATTGTGTATTTGTTCAATAACAGAATATAATATTGTCAGATTAGCAAGGCTTCTTATAAAGCATTTTGTAATATTTATTTATTTAAAGCAGTTAGAAATGAAAAAGAAAACCATCATTACATGTATTGATTTTGTATTCAGTTCCTTTATTATACTACGCATTAGTGGATTTTTCCTTTTAATTGCCAATAGTGGTGTTGCTGTCTTGCGAATCAGGCAGGTAATACTATATCATAGAGGTACTGAGCCATGCTGGACAGTAAGATCAATAGTAACGTGTTGTGAGATTGATTTTTTTGTATTCCTGTAAAAGAGCGTATGGAGATTAGTTTGATGCATAAATAGTCTGCTAAGGGATTAACACGCTACTAGACAACATAACACACTAAAGTACAATAATACAATATAAGTTAATACATCAATTAATGTTCACAGCCAAGTTAAAAGAGAGTTTTTACATTTTCCTTTTTTTCCTGCGGCCAGTTTTATTTCCTTTGAACTATACAAATAAATGGGAGAGAATGAAAAGACAGGTTAATAGCTTTCAGGTTATAACCTCTACCAAATGATCCTACATTATTGCACACTCCAGCATGCAGTTGCTGGTTCTGTGCAAATATGAATCTTACCTCTAAATGCCCTGCTCAGTGAACATTTTAAAAACTCCAAATGTGTTCTGAAGTTGATGAACATGTTGGCGGAATTTATGAAATATGCAACCAATGTTTCCACTAATCTATGAGCGTGTGTGCGTGCACAACCGTTTTATGAGAAGCGCACAAAAGAAAACTTACATACACAAAGGTCGCTGGAGGAGCAGAGTTGGTTGGGGAGATCATGGATCTCCATCTAACCAGCACAAAATAATCACTGTTCCCTTCTAATATCTAGCACTCAGCAAAATGAGAGGTCTGTTTAGTGCTTCCTTTATTTTGTGCCAGTTAGAGGGAGATCCATCATGTCTCCTTCAGCATACCAAGGCATTTTGGACAATGCTATGCTTCCAACTTTGTGGGAACTGTTTGGGGAAGACTCCTTTCTATTCCAGCGTAACTGTGCCCCAGAGCACAAATCAAGGTAAATAAAGACATGGTTGAATGAGTTTGGTGTGGAAGAACTTGACTGGCCTGCACAGAGCCCTGACCTCAATCCAATCAAACACCTTTTGGATGAACTGGAACTTCTCGTCCAACATCAGTGCTTGACCTCACGAATGCTGCACTGGATGAATGGGCAAAAATCCCCACAGAAAAACTCCAAAATCTTGTGAAAAGCCTTCCCAGAAGAGTGGAAGCTGTTACAGCTGCAAAAGAGGGGGGGGACTACATATTAATGTCTATGTATTTAGAATGCCATGTCATCAAAGTCCCTGTTGGTGTAATGGTCAGGTGTCTCAATACTTTTGTCCATATATTGTATAGCGCATATAATGCCAGATAAGAAGTGATTTCCAGCTTCTTTATAAATAGCCTGTGGCTTAGCATGCTGGTGCAGTTTTTTTATTATTTCATATAGTTGGTTGGTTTTTGACATGAGTATCAAAGTCTGAGCATGTGGAAACAGTATGATTTATAGTAAGGTTGCTAGGCCTACCTTGACAACGGTAGCACTTGTATATGATGATAAATGGGAAAAAAACAAAGCTGACATGTGTCTTTCAACAAACACAAAATCAGAACTACAGCGGTAGTTCCATGAGAATGTTTTGAGTGATCTCACAAGAGTACACAAGAAAAAAGTGGTAATGTTGACAACTTGTAATGTGAGTTTCTATGGGAAGCTGTATCATGCATGAATGTTGCTTGTGAATCATGGAATATAAAGTGTATAGCGTATGCTAAACACCTCCATTACATACATTTCTTCCACTGGTTTGGATGTATTTGTACTTTACTCAGTGCCTGAGAATGTTTAGTACGATTTCCTATTGTGCAATGACCTGAATTGAGTCAGAATGCCTGTCTCAGTTTGGCCTATTATGTGATGGCGCAAGTCTGTCATGAAATTATATATATATATATATATATATATATATATATATATATATAATGTGACCATCATTATTTTGCTAATATAAATCCTCCTCTCCTGTTGAAATCTACATTATACAAGGCCAGGTTTGCCTCTCCTGTTGGGGAAACTTGCTATAGTTGGCCGTTCATAATGAATAGCGAAGTATGAAAATTGAAACTACAATGAGGGATGCACCGAAATGAAAATTCTGGACCGAAACTGAAAATTCAGGATGAAACCTGAAATTTAGCTAAAACCGAAAATGGCTCCCCCCACCTTTAAAAAAATGACACCATGTATATATCACACTCCAATCATGCCCAGGCAACCAGTGCATGCTGGACATGGGCATGATAGGAGTGTGATTGCTGTTAGCCATCATCTATCTGTAATATAGCAATTACACTCCTATCATGCACAAGCAGCCAATAAATGCTAAAACCTGGCTAGCTGTCCCCTTATGTATTGATGCTGCCAGCACAGATAAACTGCTTCCCTGCAGGATGGAGTCTGCAGATCACTTACAGTCTCCATGTGCTATGCCCCCCCACTTATATATCCACGATATCACATATCATTCATTTACTCATTCATATACTCATTCACAGATATTCATTCCCTCATTCACAGATACTAATCATTCACATATACTAATTAATTCCCTCAATCACGCATAGTCGTTCATAACCCTCCCCCACCCCTTACCTTAACTGTAGATTTCCCTGTGCCACTTGCAGACTTCCGCAGGGACCGCTGGTTCTCTCTATGTTGCGTTCTCTCAACTTCTCTTGGCCGCCCAAGGGAAGCAGGAACCGTGCACGGTCAGGTGGTGTGATCTAAATTCACTTGACTCTGCTGGGTTCGTGCTTCCCCTGGATGAAACAGGAGATGTTGCTCACACAATGTGCCATTTTTTATTTCGATATTTTGCAGATAATTCCATTTTTGGCCGATAATTCCATTTTCGGCCGATATATTTTGGCCACCGATATTTCACTGTGACTACCCCTTTATATATCATACTCTACGCATAACAAATAAGGTGAAGCCTTCTCAGATGCTGGTTCATAATTCCATTTAGATTGTGTTTTGAAAACATGCACATGAAAGTACAACATATTCAAGGTCAGAATACAATAATTAGCTCAAAACTGACAATTTGGATACACAAATCAGAGCTTTCCAGACAGCTAGTGTGTCTACTTGTCTTCATGGAGAAATTAAATGGATTTACGATTAACATTAAGTGGGCTTTCATTGTTTCCAAGCTACTAGCCACTCTGCTTGTTCATCTGTAATTACCAGCTGTGTCAACACACTTAAATTATTACAATCAGTTAAACTAATGGAGAAAGTAAAAGCAATGTACACTTCACGTAATGGGACGTTTGGATGAATTAACAGCCACCAATGAGAGTATCAGTTGCTAATGTGCAGAAATGTCAGCTATGTAGAGAACGGGACCTGATGCGGAAATGCAACAGTACAAGTCGGAAGGAGGAGATTAGTAGACCATCCAATGTTTTCTCTACATAGATGAATAGATAGTGACAGCAGAAGAGAACCAATTGGACTAATTCACTTTTAGCATGTTCATTTTTTTTTACAAAAGCACATCCCAAGAATTTGTTACTATGTTTTTCTCTACTTCTACTACCCTTTCTGTAAAGTATATATATTTTAATACCCCTCCTACTCGGTAAATTGAAATCATGCCCTCTAGTTTTGGCATTCCTATTTGTATTAAAAATGCTTTGCTTCTGGACTTTACTTAATCCCTTGATATACTTGATGGCTTCTAAGATGAAACAGAAAAATAACACCCTTCCATAGATTTATATTTAAGAAATTATGTGAAATACAGTTTCACTGGGTAGTTGAATTATATAGCATGTATTATTATATAAAGTGTTAACATATTCAGAAGAGTTGTACAGCCAGGTTATATAGAATAGCTGTCATTGAGATAAGTGAACATTTGCTAAAATAACATAAAATGTCAACACTGCGTTCGCTTTTAATACAGATATATATCAAGGCAATCTTCGTTCTGCAGGTAAAGATTATATAAATAATTTGATAGAAGTGGGACCAGTACAGACTTGTTAAGCACAGTTGAAATCCTGCATGCTTTTTTAGACATAATCGCAGGTCAGAGAATCATTTGTGACTAGCTCCCTATGAGAATACTCACCCCAATACCCAATCAGGGATTTTCTCAGACTCTGTCCTCGTAGCTTCAATCCTGATGTTAAATTGGGTTCACTGTGGCATGTCAATTTCTACTTGGGTAAACATTACGAAAATGGTTTCTACAGAGAGTAAAATAGAATGATTGTGGATATATTTATTTGAATTAAAGCTGAAGAATAACCAGGGCAAGACACAAATGAAGAGTTTGACTTATTGCTTCTTTAAGCCAAATGTCGCTAACATTTATTTAAAGGCACGTAAGTAATATGTATTGGTGTAACTTCCTTGGAAAGCTGTAATGGTGCTTACATGAAGGCTTTTCCTTTGCAGTAGTGGATTCCATTTTCTCAATGGTCTCTCATGCGTATAATTAAGTTGCCTTTATCTGTAGGTGGAAATGTATCAGTATAGTACAAGTAGTGTTTACGGCTCTTTAAAATATCTATGGTAGATAATGGAGAAGTTCATTTTAAATAATGGCATCATGTTCTTATGCCAAAATATTTAGAATGAGTAGTGTTTCAGTGAAGGGCCTAACTAGTTGATTAGACAGTTTAGTCACATATTCCAAGTTATCAAAGTAGGGATATTGCTTCCGGTCCACATTTGTACATCTGGGCAGGCAGTGGAGGTACTTGGAGGCATAATCTTTAGTGTTTTAGAGTGATGCACCTCAGATACATATGACTTCTAATGTATAATCTGAGGGGACTGAGTAAATCTAAGGTTGTGTGTGAGTATAATTTCAATCTGCCGATAACTCAACTAAAGTACCTAATAATATTTTCTGTTTACATGAAACATTGTCCACTTAATACGTCGTTAAATATGTTTCACAAGATCTGTTACTACTGGCCTAAAGATGGTAGACACATAGCATCCGCATAGTGGATAGATCATTTTTTCTTGAAGTTGCCATTTATCAAGCTTTTGTTAGTTTGGTAAATATCATTATCTCTATACATGATAAATGGCAATACCCCCAAAGTAATGTGACTTTTAATCCCATATTGTCAAAATCTATTGTAAATCACTTTATTCTTTATGAATTCTTGCAAATTTAATGGCACAATTTTAAATAGTTCCAGGACAGTAATAGATAGATAGATACTGGAATTAGTCATGATCCGCTCTGTTCTCTTTCACATCCTTCATGATCATGAATCAGATGGTAGAAAGTGCGATACCAGTTTAGAGGAGTATTAAAAACGATTTCTCCTAATCCACTGTACCAAAACATTAAATAATAGCCTTTACCGGGGATTTGTCAGCCCTACTGAAGACAGCTGAGGGCTGAACTGTTTACTCCACTTTTCCTCACTGAATCTCTTCAGTAAATACAAGTGTCTGCTCCAGGTCATCATTTTGCATTATTGTTTTTATATTTTATCTGTCTAAAAAGCTCCACTTTGATTTTCCCAGTGTAGACGTGAAAATAGTGATGCTATTTGAATGGATCAGAACTTGTGTCATTTTTTAATTCTCTAACAATTAACTTCTGTTAACACCTACACTTAGCACATGCTTTGAAAGAAAAAAAAAACACGTTTCTCTTAAAGGTTAAAACGCCATTCATTTTTACTCAAAATATGAGCCAGTGGTATGTTAACAACTAAGGTATTCTTAATATTAATAATATTATTATTAATAATAATAGCATGCCTTCCTGAGATACCAAAAGTAAATCTATACGTACACGTAGATAGGTATGACACTCTACAAATCCACACACTGAATCGTCAAGCTGGAGTAGGGTGACTACAACAGACATTTTACCAGGGCATGTATACATTTCACATGTTGCTGATCTGCCTTTGTAAAGTACTACAGTATGTTGGCTATATAAACTCACCGAAGCATATCAGTTGCTCTGTTATACAACTTACATACAGTGAATGTAGTGTGTAGACAATGTCAAGCATCTTAAAGAGAGCATGATAAAATATTAATATTAAAAAGATATATTACAGTTCATATAGGTATAGAATGAGTTAAAGTGAACTAGCCTAACTAAAGAACATTTGACCTGTTGATTCAATACAAGATTTACAAAGCTCACAGGACAGGACAGGCAGAGGCTTTTTTCCATCATATTTACCGTATTTGCTCGATTATAAGACGAGGTTTTTTTCAGAGCAAATGCTCTGAAAAATACCCCTCGTCTTATAATCGGGGTCGTCTTCTAATCAGACCTCAAATAGAGGTCTGATTAGGAGACTAAGATCCAGATCCCCCGCACCGCTGCAGGGGACCTGGATCCTCCTGTCGTCGCCCCCCCCCACACTTACCGGTGCTTCCGGAGGTGAAGTTGGCAGCGGGGGTTTGTATGCGTCCGTCGCAAATACCTTCCCCGACTGTCAGAGATCAGAGTTCCAGAGTTCCTGATCTCTGACAGCCGGGGAAGGTATTTGCGATGGACGCATACAAACCCCCGCTGCCAACTCCACCTCCTTCCGGCTGCCGCGGAATGAGACGTCAACCCGCTGCCCCGGCAATACAGCAGGAAATTGGAAGCACCGGTAAGTAAGTAAGTAAGTGTGTGTGTGTGTGTGTGTGTGTGTAGGGCATTTCTGGAATGCCTTACACCCCTATATGCCACTCTGGCACTTAGGGGGTTAAAAGGCATATTATGGGGCAGAGTGGCATATAGGGAGGTATAAGGCATTTCAGGAGGCAGAGTGGCGTTAAGGGGGCATTTAATAGTGCACTCTGCCTCCTGAAATGCCTTATACCTCCCTATATGCCACTCTGCCCCATAATATGCCTTTTAACCCCCTAAATGCCAGAGTGGCATATAGGGGTATAAGGCATTTCTGGAGGCAGAGTGCTCTATATAATGCCTTTTAACTCCCTTAATGCCACTCTGCCTCCTGGAATGCCTTATACCTCCCTATATGCCACTCTGCCCCATAATATGCATTTTAACCCCCTAAATGCCAGAATGGGATATAGGGGTATAAGGCATTTCTGGAGGCAGAGTGGCACATAGGGGGTCAAAAGGCATACCATGGGGCACAGTGGCATATAGAGGGTTAAAAGGCATATCATGGGCCACAGTGCCATATTGGTGTGGCAAGCCTGGGGGCAGATGTGTGTAACTGGGGGACAGGTTGGAAAATACAAGAAATAAAAACAAAAAAAAAATATTTTTCATATTATATCATAGCTTTTATTTTTCATATTATATCATAGCTTTTATTAAAAAAAATAGTTTACATGAATTAACATTTACTGGTAAAACTTTTTTCCTTTAGGGTCGTCTTATATTCAGGCTTTTTCTTTTTTTCCTAAGTTAATATTCAGATTTTGGGGGGTCGTCTTATAATCAGGGTCGTCTTATAATCGAGCAAATACGGTATATCAAATCACAGTTGACACAAAATTATAGAATGCGGTGCAAGCGAGGATGCGTACACAAAAAGGATGACATAGTATAATGTAGGCACAGCAGTACACTTTTTTAAACCAGAAGTGCTCCCAGGCTCCCTTGCTGGAGCATTGAGTTTCCGGACCCCCTCATTGTTAACCGCTGCTGCAGTAGAGGAGATTGTCGAGCCGATAGTCCCCATTAACCCTGCTCTCATGGATGCTCTGATGGAAGTTGATGAAGATGAAGGATAAAGAGGCGGAGGTCAATCCTGTTTGGCACTGCCTCTGGAGGCTGAAGTGGAGGTCCTGGGAGACAACCCGGAGGAGAAGTAGAGTTTTCCAGGAGCTCTGGAGATGACTCAGGTCAATCATCAAAGAAAAATTTAGAGCCAGGAGACCTGCTGGAGTTCTCTGTCCGGAAGGTGGCTAGAAGCATACAAATCTGTGCTGGTGTTGCTGAGATGAGACTCTCTCAGTCTGATCCTTTTTAGATCATGCATTACGGCAGCATTTTAGAAGTTTCGGACTCTGAAGGTGACATTTGATAGAGGAGACGTTGATAGAAGATACTAGAGCTTTTATACTGGATCTCACCATTGCCTCACTCAGTGTGAAGAGTCCGTGGAGCCCTGTCAAAAGGGCTGCTTTGTTTGCATACTTATTGACTTCAAATGTGGATGTCATTTTCTTACAGGAGTGTGCAAAGGATCAAGGACTGTTTTATGGACATTTAGAAGGACTAGCTTTTTTCTGGCCTGGGTCAAATGATAATCCACTGGGGTTGGAATCCTTTTTTAAGAAATGTGGCTTTAAATTCTCTTATTGAAATTGATCCCAGAAGAGCATTTTTAATTGATATTGTTTTTAAAGGTTTTAATGTTTGTCTCATGATTGGGTATGCTTCACCAGGTAGGAATAAAAGATTGGACATTTTAGAGCTTATCTCCTTCTTTGCCACAGGTTCTTTCCCTTTACTAGTAGGATATGATTATAATTGCGTAGTACCAGACAAAAATAGGGGAATAGTGGAGAGGTTGAAAGCCATAAGGTAGATAGATCTTCCCGCCATCTTAAAAATTGTATTATTGATTTTAAATTGAAAAATACCTGGAGGGATTTAAAACCTCCCGACCCTGGATATACATGGTCTAGTGACCAGGTCAGTTCCCCACATTTACGTTCTCCTCTTCTGTTTTTCATTTTCAGGACATGTATTTAGAAGATAATGTTTTTTTAGACAATTAGCTTTCAAAAACTAGCTTTTTAACTCCAAATAAATCTAAAACTCAGAACGGTCTGTGGAAGCTTATTTACTTATATACAGTTTTTAAAGGATTGTAAATGCATGGGTTCGTTGATAGCAAGGAGACTTTGGTGCCTTAATATGTGGAACATTTTACTTGAATTGTACTTGTAAATGTTTTAATTTGTTTTATTTTGTAAATGTTCTGGTATAACCTTTAAAGTGTTTTACATGTATTTATTTATTATACTGTTATACTGCTTATAGCTAATAAAAGTGGTCAGTGCTTGATCACTTTCATTCACATAATTCATTCACACAATAATTTATTCTCTCACTCATTCACACAATCATTTACACATATTCATTAATGCATTCTCACAAATTAACTAATTCTCTCCCTCATTCAGACAATTCATCCACACCTCCCCCTTTTTCTCACTATCTACCCCTCTTCCCCTTTTCTCACTATATTCCCCCTCTCCCTCCTTTCCCACTATCTATCCCCTCTCCCCTTCTCACTATCTACCCCCTCTCCCTCCTTTCTTATTATCTACCCCTTCTCACTATCTACCCCCTCTTTCCAACTTCTCATTATCTACCCCCTCTCCCTCCCTTCTCACTATCTACCCCCTCTCCTCCCCTTCACATTATCTACCCTCTTACCTTCCAGAAATCCTGTGGTGGGAGCACGAGGTCTCTGCCTTGCTGCTCTGACGCGGTGTGCCTTGCTTTACGGATGGCATCGCGACCAAGCTAGAGGCCTCACCAATACAAATGCAATGCCATTATCCCTAGAAGAGTACTGTGTCTCCTCGTATACTTTACAGTATTACATTCCGGTTATATTCTGGTTACATCCTTGTTACAATACCTTTTTCTATTTTCAATGGAACCCTCTGTGCGTTAGCCTTTTTCATGGACCTCAGCACCCATTAGACCAATGATATGCCAGGCATGTCGCAGAAAAACATATAGTTAAGGACCAAGGTGTCCGCTAAACGGATTGGGTGCCAATGCGCAGTGCCTCACCTGAATACCTTGCACCTCCCGCACACGGAGCCCTACAGCTATTGCTGCACGCCGGCTGCAGGAATCAGGCTGCTCAGACACGCCCCCTGATGACATCACCGCTGACCAAAGTTCCTGTTGCCATGTCTTGTAAACCTCAGTACCTAGCGTTCCCTTTGCTGTTTCTTTGAATTGTATCCCAGATCGTTTATGCTGCTTCTCTGTAACCCTGACTTTGGATAGTTAACCATTTATGCTGCTTCTCTGTGCCCCTTACCGTGAAATGTTTGCTGTTTATGCTGCTCCTCTGTAGAATCATTAACCGTTTACGCTTCTCTTCTGGAGTTCCTGAACCAGACAGTTAACTATTTCCTGCCTTACTGCTACTGCAGTTTCTACTCTCTGTGCTGCTACTTGGGGATTCCTCACCTGCATTATGGGTTCCTGTTTGTTACCCTAACACAAGGACATGCATGGTCAAACAAGCCTGCTATCACATTTTGTATTAGTATTTGTTTGTGTTTTTTTCACGTTGTACTTCATTTCAGGTATGAATTTACAGCTCCTGGTATATGTCAGTGCCAAACAGCAGCACAATTTTTACTCAACAACATCTCATGAGCACAGTGATACTTTGCAAATGCTTTTCAGGTTGTGTGGGGGTAAAAAGACCACATTTGGGAGGTGGGCATTTTCCAATTTGGAATTTTGACATCAATTTTGACATTGGGACAACTGTGACAAGACACCCCAAGATCACACATTGTACTTTACACCTGGTATATTTAAAAAAACAGCCCAGTCCTTAAGGAGTTAACCCCTCCATTGTCTTATCAAAGAAGCATTTTCTTGTTATTTATGTTATGTGTATTTTAACAATGTTTCCCTAGACAATGGTATTTTGGCACCTGGAAACCCATTTTGCTCATTTATGCCATGTCTAATACATACTGCAGGATGGTATTTTACTAGGTTGGTAAGCAACATGTGAAATATATGTGTCATCAAAAAAGTGGCTCCTGTGGTCATCTTAGTGAGTTCTGGGTTTCTGTGTATGTGCCCTTAGGTGCACAAGCTCTTTTAAGAAATGCACTTGCACAATTGCATTTTACTCTGGTTCAACCCTAAACCCTGTACCCTGTAACTCTCCTGTCTCCCTGCTCTCAACTGGAGACTTCTAGCCACTCTTCTTTTCCTCTCATGAGAAAGTTGGGGACATGTGTTTGATAATAAGATATATAATGACTTTAAAACCAAATGGCATTATGTTTTCTTTGTTGATCTTTTGTGCCCGATGTTGTGCCCAGATGGACCAACAGTTTTCTATACTAACATTTCATAAAGCTTTACACTCATTTACTTTGCATGGATTTATTTTGTGGGCCTTTCAAGGGCTCCTTGCACCATTAAGTTTACAATACCTGATCTAACCATTATCCATTTAATCCTCCTCTTTCCATTATGCAGCTTCTTGATTGAATGATTTATTTACACAGATAAAATAGACAACTAAAAGTTACACTTCAGAAATGCACTAATTAACACCTAAAATTAAAATATTAATTTCACCTATCATTTATTGACTAGTAATTGAAAGAATAAACTTAAATATAGAAGCTCTGGATAGATATCCCAGGAAATAGCTGCCATACAGAGAAGACGCTCCTACATGAAGATTCACAAAAAAGCCAACAATACAAAGAAAAGTCCTGGTGGTGAAAGGGTTAAACATAAAAAAGTGATATAAAATACAGCAAGAGTGTCACGGCACAGCGTACAGAGGAGACTCCGTAGTCAGGTAGGACTGCAGGGATGGTCCAGAGAGCCGAGGTCAGGATACCGGAGAGCAGGAAAAACGAGGAGCAAGCCGAGGTCAGGATACCGGAGAGCAGGATAAACGAGGAGCAAGCCGAGGTCAGGATACCAGAGATCAGAATAGTCAAAAACAAGCCGAGGTCAAATACAGGAATCAAGCAGAGGAACGCTATCTGGGTGCTAGCACAGGGCATAGACGACCATCAGAAGGCAAGGTCTTAGTGTTCTGAAGTCTCTTAAGTAGGCACAGGAAGTTAGGCACTAATTGGAGATCTCCCGCCAAAATTTCAAAGTGCCGTTACGTCACTTCCTGCGCGGCCATCTTGTGGTTGGCGATTGCGTAATCGTCCTATATAAGCAGGTGCAGTTTCCTCGGGCGCCACTAGGTGGCGTGAAGAAGAACGCGTCCGGACACCAGAGCTGGACCTGTGAAGCTGCTGGGAACGCGACGTGGAAGAGGTAAGTTCCCCTTCCATCTGCAGCGGCTGTCTCTGCTGTGCAGAAGCGGGGGGTCTCCCCCTTCTCCGCGGCGGCTGCGCCTGCCCTGCAGAAGCGGGGGGTCTCCCCCTTCTCCGCGGCGGCTGCGCCTGCCCTGCAGAAGCGGGGGGTCTCCCCCTTCTCCGCGGCGGCCGCGTCTGCTGTGCAGAAGTGGGGGGTCTCCCCCTTCTGCGCGGGGACCGAGGTTGCCGTGCGGGAGCAGGGGGTCTTCCCCTACCTCGCGGCGGCTGCTGCTGCCGTTCAGAAGCGGGGGGTCTCCCTCTTCTTCGCGGCAGCTGCGGCTGCCGGACCGAAGCGGGGGGTCTCCCCCTGCCTCGCGGCGGTTGCTGTTGCCGGCCGGGGGACCCAGCGGGTCTCCCTGCCGGTGGCGTGACAGTACCCCTCCTTAAAGGGGCGACCTCAGGGCGACCCCTGCCCGAACCACGCTGCCTCTTAGCATGGAATGCACGCACGAGATGAGGGGCGTGGAAGCGAGCTTCAGGAACCCAGGAACGATCCTCTGGGCCATGTCCTCTCCAATGAACAAGATACTGAAGACTCCCTTGTTGTCTGCGACAGTCCAGGATGGCTTGAGGAATACGCCCTGAAGTCCCCGCGACAGGGGGTCTAGTAGAAAAACGGTTGCAGACCAGTGGCTTCAATAGGGAGACATGAAAGACTCGAGGGATACGGAGTGTCCTAGGCAGAGAAAGTTCGTAGGCAACAGGATTCACCCGACGGACGATCGAAAAGGGACCGATGAAACGCGGTGCCAGCTTCATGCTGGGCACGCGGAGTCGCAGGTATCTCGTAGACAACCAAACGCGGTCCCCCGGAGAATACGCAGGAGTACCGGAACGTCTCTTGTTGGCTTGGAGTTCCTGTTGTCTACCAGCCAGTTCCAGAGTTCTCTGCACCGAAGCCCAGGTGGACTGTATATTAGTCAGTCGTTCCTCCAAAGCAGGATCAGTAGAATTCGGAAAGGCTCCAGGGAAGGGTTGCGGATGAAGACCGTAGACACAATAGAAGGCGGACTCTCCCGTAGACTCTTGTACCGCATTGTTCCGAGCAAACTCCGCCAAAGGAAGCAGGTCAACCCAATCATCCTGATGTTGGTTGATGAAAATGCGCAGATATTGTTCAAGGTGCTGGTTAGCCCTCTCTGCAGCGCCGTTAGACTGTGGGTGATAGGCCGATGAAAACGCTAGTGTAACACCCAATGCCCTTGTGAACTCGCGCCAAAAACGTGCAATAAATTGGGTACCGCGGTCGGAGACGATCTCGGTGGGTACTCCATGAAGACGGACTATCTCCCGCAAGAATATGTCCGCCAATACTGATGCCGTGGGAAGTTTCCTCAAAGGTATCATGTGCGCCATCTTTGAAAAACGATCAATGATCATCAGAATCACGGTATGCCCCTTAGAGTTGGGCAAGTCCACTATAAAGTCCATGGCAAGGTGAGTCCAAGGCCTTGAAGGACGGGGCAATGGGTGAAGCAACCCGGCAGGGTGTCTCCTGGAGGACTTATTGGCGGCGCACTTGAGACAGGAGCGGACAAACAGGGCAGTATCCTTAGTCCATTCTGGCCACCAAAATGTCCTCGAAACAAGGTCCTTGGTACGTGCTAGCCCAGGGTGGCCGGCGGTTCTGGACCCATGGGACAGGCGAAGCACGCGGGTACGGAGGTGCGCGGGAACAAACAGTCTCCCAGCTGGCAAGGAGGCTGGAGCTCGGGCTTGAAAACCAGCGATCCGGTCAAGCAAGGGAGTTCGGCAACAAGTATGTAGAGCCGCCAGGACCTTGGTAGCAGGTATGATGGGTTCGGGCGCACGACCCTCCTCCTCGGGGGACACATGCATACGGGAGAGAGCGTCCGCCTTGACGTTCTTGGAGCCTGGACGATAGGTCAGGACAAACGAGAAGCGGGAAAGAAACAAGGCCCATCTGGCCTGCCGGGGATTCAGGCACTTGGCAGTCTCTATATACTGAAGATTCTTATGATCTGTCAGAATCAGCGTGGGAATAGGAACACCCTCCAGAAGATGACGCCACTCCTCCAGCGCGAGGATGACAGCCAGAAGTTCCTTGTTTCCCACATCATAGTTCCTCTCCGCCGGGGAGAATCTCCTGGAGAAGTACCCGCAAGGATGGAGAGGACCACTATAGGAAGCCCTCTGTGAAAGCACAGCCCCGACTCCAGACTCAGATGCATCGACCTCCAAAACAAACGGTAACCGAGGATCAGGATGACGTAACACAGGCGCGGTGGTAAACTTGGTCTTGAGTCGGGAAAAAGCGGAAATGGCTTCGGGAGACCACTCCAGGGTATTGGCCCCTTTCTTAGTAAGGGCCGTCAGGGGAGCAGCGACCTTGGAGTAGTCACGGATGAAACGTCTATAATAATTAGCAAACCCCAAAAAACGCTGTAGGGGTTTGAGGCCCAGTGGTTGAGGCCAGTCTCTGATGGCCTGCACCTTGGATGGGTCCATCTCAAAGCCTGAGGGCGTAATAACGTATCCAAGAAATATCACCCTCTGGATCTCAAATTCGCACTTCTCGAGTTTAGCGTATAGTCCATGGAGCCGTAGTCGGGACAAAACGCGCTTAACATGGGTGCGGTGTGACTGCAAATCGGAAGAGTATATCAGAATGTCGTCGAGGTACACCACCACAAACTGTTGAAGGAAGTCTCGAAGGCAGTCATTAATGAACTCCTGGAAGACCGCCGGGGCGTTGCATAGCCCAAATGGCATAACGGTATATTCATAGTGTCCTGAACGAGTATTGAAGGCGGTCTTCCATTCATCGTCAGCACGGATTCGGACAAGATTGTAGGCTCCCCGGAGATCCAGCTTGGTGTAGATAGTAGCCCCACGTAGCCTGTCGAAAAGTTCGGAAATCAGTGGAATAGGGTAAGTGTTACGCCTGGTAATCTTGTTCAGGCCCCGATAATCGATGCATGGACGAAGCTCCCCATTCTTCTTCTTCACGAAGAAGAACCCTGCGCCAGCGGGTGATACAGACCGGCGGATAAATCCTCGGCGAAGATTCTCCTCTATGTACGATTCCATAGCTTGGGTCTCCGGAATGGAGAGTGGGTAAACCCGCCCCCGGGGTGGCATGGTCCCCGGAAGCAAGTCAATCGGGCAATCGTACGGTCTGTGTGGTGGTAGTTTCTCAGCCTCTTTCTTATCAAATACGTCCGCGAAGTCCTGGTACTGTTTCGGCAGGGAAGAGGCCTCCCTCGAAGAGGCTGTAACCGTGGCAAGCTTTAGAGGAGTGAGGCAATGTGCCTTACAGGACGCACTCCAGGACGTGATCTGAGTCGTAGTCCAATCAATAACAGGATTATGTACCTGTAGCCACGGAAATCCCAATATAATGGGAATGGAGGGCGAGCGGATGACGAGTAGTTGTAAACGTTCCTTGTGTACAATCCCGACGGCAAGGTTGAGTGGAGCTGTAGAACGAGAAATCTGATCAGGACGAAGCGGTCTACCATCAATAGCTTCAATAGCTAACGGTACGGGCAGGGATAGGGTGGGAATGCGTTGCTGCTCACAAAACACAGAATCAATAAAGTTGCCGGCAGCGCCGGAATCCAGGAAAGCCTCAGTGTCAATGAATCCAGAATCCCAGACTAGACGAACCGGAACAGTCATTCGGGTGGTGAACAGGTTAGGGGAATAGTTCACCACACCTATGGTAGGTTCCCCTGGCCTACCTAGGTGCGGGCGTTTCCCGGCCTGCTAGGACAGTGTCCGATAAAGTGACCCGAGAGTCCACAGTAAAAGCATAATCCCTCCCGTCTCCGTCTGTTCCTCTCTCGATCAGAGAGTCGAGTGGCTCCCAACTGCATGGGTTCCTCAGATGGTTCGTTCGAGGGATCGGCAGAAGAAAACTGTGGTAAGAAGCGTGTAGTAGATCTCTCACCCTTGTCACGTAACTTCAAACTCTCCCGTT
Source organism: Spea bombifrons (assembly GCF_027358695.1). NCBI lineage: Eukaryota > Metazoa > Chordata > Amphibia > Anura > Pelobatidae > Spea > Spea bombifrons. Next base: position 94,587,704 of record NC_071087.1, read on the forward strand.
GTGCTTGCCTTTGGCGGAGACGCAGATCAATTTGGGAAATATACGAAATCACGGAGTCTAGTTCTGTGGGCAAATCTCTGGCAGCAGTCTCGTCTTTGAGGGTCTCAGAAAGTCCATTCAGAAAGGCAGCCACTAATGCCTCATTAGTCCAGTTCACCTCTCCCATCAGGGTCCGGAACTCTATAGCGTATTCCAGAAGCGGACGGGAACCCTGACGGATGGTAAAGAGCGAATTAGAAGCAGTGGCCCTTCTACCCGGAGTATCAAATGCGGCACGTAGACTGGAAACAAATTCAGCATAGGAGCGCACTGTAGAGACGTTTCTCTCCCAAAGCGGTGAAGCCCATGCCAAGGCTTTATCCGTAAGGAGTGAAATGACGTATCCCACCTTGGCACGTTCAGTGGGAAAGGCATAAGGAGACAGTTCAAAGTGTATCTCACACTGGTTCAAAAAACCTCGACAGGTTGCTGGATCCCCATTGTAGCGTTGGGGTGGAGGCAGGTGAGCAGGAACCGTGGCCACTGGTAACGGCGGTGGAGTAGGAGCCGCCACAGGTTGAGGTGCTTGCTGCGAAGGATCAGTACGCTGAAGCAAGGTCTGAAGAGCTTGAGCAAATTGATCCAGACGATGATCCATCTCGTCAAGTCGAGCCTCAGTGGACCCTTGTCCTACCGAAGCGGGTCTCATGATGGCCTTCTGATTCTGTCACGGCACAGCGTACAGAGGAGACTCCGTAGTCAGGTAGGACTGCAGGGATGGTCCAGAGAGCCGAGGTCAGGATACCGGAGAGCAGGAAAAACGAGGAGCAAGCCGAGGTCAGGATACCGGAGAGCAGGATAAACGAGGAGCAAGCCGAGGTCAGGATACCAGAGATCAGAATAGTCAAAAACAAGCCGAGGTCAAATACAGGAATCAAGCAGAGGAACGCTATCTGGGTGCTAGCACAGGGCATAGACGACCATCAGAAGGCAAGGTCTTAGTGTTCTGAAGTCTCTTAAGTAGGCACAGGAAGTTAGGCACTAATTGGAGATCTCCCGCCAAAATTTCAAAGTGCCGTTACGTCACTTCCTGCGCGGCCATCTTGTGGTTGGCGATTGCGTAATCGTCCTATATAAGCAGGTGCAGTTTCCTCGGGCGCCACTAGGTGGCGTGAAGAAGAACGCGTCCGGACACCAGAGCTGGACCTGTGAAGCTGCTGGGAACGCGACGTGGAAGAGGTAAGTTCCCCTTCCATCTGCAGCGGCTGTCTCTGCTGTGCAGAAGCGGGGGGTCTCCCCCTTCTCCGCGGCGGCTGCGCCTGCCCTGCAGAAGCGGGGGGTCTCCCCCTTCTCCGCGGCGGCTGCGCCTGCCCTGCAGAAGCGGGGGGTCTCCCCCTTCTCCGCGGCGGCCGCGTCTGCTGTGCAGAAGTGGGGGGTCTCCCCCTTCTGCGCGGGGACCGAGGTTGCCATGCGGGAGCAGGGGGTCTTCCCCTACCTCGCGGCGGCTGCTGCTGCCGTTCAGAAGCGGGGGGTCTCCCTCTTCTTCGCGGCAGCTGCGGCTGCCGGACCGAAGCGGGGGGTCTCCCCCTGCCTCGCGGCGGTTGCTGTTGCCGGCCGGGGGACCCAGCGGGTCTCCCTGCCGGTGGCGTGACAAAGAGTCTTTTAAACCAATCTCCTGTATGGTCTTATAAAAAAGATCATTAGGAGGATAGAGCAATAAAATAGAGCTCAATTTATATAAAAATGCATTTGCTTTGATAAGTGTGTAACTGCATTGTCCAATATAACATCTTCCACTTCTTTAGTAAAGATCTAATTTATTAATTTTAACACAAAACAGGTAATTTATTTTTTTAGAATGCCCCTGTGGCTTGCAATAGCTTGGTAGGACTAAAATATCTTTTATGAACACATGAGAAATATCAAATTGGGTAGTTTAACCCACACTGTGTCTAAGCATTTTAAAGAAACACTTTAATCTAAACTTCCTGTCATTCTAAGCCATTGAGTTAGTGAATAAAGATGGGAGAGGTGGATCTTAATTTGAAGGTATTTTTATTAGACTTTCAGATTTGTATGAATTTCAGTTTTAACAAAATTTGCCAATTACATCAATTCATACAAATATCTGAAAATGAGGAGGGAACCCCAACAAAACAAACAAAATGAAGCAAAGAGCTTTAAATTTCGTTATTTTTTCAATCTCACTCACTCACTCTGTCTCTCAAACTCTCTCTCTTACTGCAGTGTTTCTGCGCCTCTGTATCTTGGCAAATTCTGGCCTCTTGGAGCACTTCTGAAAAAGGGCAGAGCCACGGGGACAGCCTCTCCTTTGTTCCTCCAATCAAGGGAGAGGTTGTTGCCCTTTTGCAAAAGCTAGCCGGTAGGCCAGGTTAATGGAAAAGCAGTCGAGGAAAGAAGATATAGGGAGAAGAGGACAAAGAAAGAAGACAGAAGAACAAGAAGAGACAAGGGAAGAAGTGGAGCTGCAGGAAATATGCAGGGACATGGAAGAATGAAGGTACAAGACATTTTGGAAAAGTGTGAGAGAGTGTCAATGAGAGTGTAAGAGAATGTGAGTGAGAGTGTGGGAGAAAGTGTGTGACAAAGAATTTTGTTTCTGAAAAGGAAAAAGCCCCGAATTTCGTACGAACAGAGAGAGCAGGAAATTAAATTAATTGTCTGAAAATAAATGGACCAAAACCAAAATGAAATATTAGGTCACTCCTTCTCTAACACTCCCCCTCTCACAGCTCTCCTGTCATAGTCCATAGTTCTGTATTTTTCCGTCACCTTTCCCTACTTACTTTTTTTTCATGATTACACATAAGTCTACTGACATGGTTGCATGCCATTAATAAACATAAAGTGATATATATACTTCCTATTCCCTGTGTGCCAAACTGTAATTAAAACTCGCTGCAGTCTACCTACACTTCTAGGCAGCCCATTGGACTGGACAAATACGTGGTGTTTTTGGCAGAAAAGGGGTTAAATGTGGTCATAACTGTAGTATGACAAAACATAATTCTATTAAACAGAAACATAACTAACAAATCAGATTGTACCGTATGGCTACATACTTTATACTTCATGATGATAGTAATGTTTTTCCTGGATTGTCTTTACTCATCAGGGTGTAAATGGACTTTAAGGTAATTTTTAATCTATATGCAAATTAGTTATTCTTGTAGCAGCTACATTATGAATGAAAAAAATGAAAAGCAGCATTTGTTTAAAAAAGCGAGGTGGATGATCATAATTACCTTGTCACGGATGGAGTCAACTTGTGATGTTTGAAAAAAGGGAAAAGTTCCCAAGAAGTTTGTTGAATAGAAAATTGTTTCAGTGAATACTATCATATTACTTCATGGTCCATTCACTAAATTTATAATAAATCTTCAGTAATACACAAACGGGAAAAAAAGAAGATAAGGGAAATACATTTACTCCTCCATTGGAATTAACATCCCAAAAACTGTGAGGTCTGAATATTTATTATAATCACTGTTTTTTGTTCATTAAGCTATACTGTCAGGTGCAATATTCAAATGTACCCTGGAACAATAACCTAAGAGAGAACATTGCTGTGGAAGTATAAGTTATTTGTGTACATTGTAATTTTCTGTGTGCATCTGTTCAATGTAAATAGACTTATGCTTGTGCAGGTGTGGAAAAATGTTCTGTACTATATATTCACATTCCGCAAGACATATCTGCAACTATTAAAAAGGATAGTTGGGGCAAAAGTACTGGCCTTTACCCCCTTTACGCATTAGGTACAACGCACAATGGCTAACTTTTCCAGTTTAATTATCTAAATGCGCAGTGATGTATAAATGGTTTACAGTTCTATCCCTCCCTCGTACCACTGACAGGTGTTAAGGATATCCTTGTCAATTACAACCTTACAGAGAGCAAGCTAGTGGTTTCTGCTTAGCTAATTTTAAAGGTACTGCTTCCCTCGGCCATGACAATGTACAGTACAACGCAGCAATGTCTGTGCAGAGAATAGATCTCTATCGTACCATAACTCATACTCTTCATTTGCCTCACTCAGATAACAGTGCTGGCATATGATGTCTTTTCCAAGCAAGGTCTTCACAGCGACCATTTGAGAGAGAATGAAAGAGATCTGTGCAATCGCTCCCTGGGCCGCCCTGAATCTAAATTAAACGGCCTCAGCACCTGCGGTGAACCGGCCAGTCTGTTAAGCGGCCGGCGTGCCTGCATCATACCGCCCAGTGCCTCAGTGAGGCTCTGCGCTCTTTTTCAAGTATTTAAGTATGACGCATTGCATTGACATGCTCTCCCTCCTTAACTGCCTAGCGTTGTTTAATGCCTGCATGATATCAGTGTACAGGCTTACCATGGCCTGTGGCATCACCATGCATTGGAGCAGGCAACTGGCTTCAGGTACAACTGGGCTAGGACAGAGGACAATGGGGGAGGCTTGTCCTGGGTCAAAATATTTTTAAGATTATATCGTTTTTGGCTAAAGCAACACTGGCTTTGTTGGCATTTGCTTTGCTTTATGTACCGGTGATCGTATGTGACATTTTTATTAAAGCATGTATAGGATAAATGGATAACTTCTTAACAGCAAATAAATAAATAAATAAATCTTAGAACTGTTCAACATTCAAGTAGCAAGGTATTACTTCAATGACATTTTCCCAGAAGACCACAGATTGGATTGCACTTTGTAGCTAACAATTACAATGCATCACAGCTAGTGCTTTCTGGTCTGCCTAAGGGAAATGTGTGACTCCTTTAAATGCCAGTACATTTATCTGAATATATATAGTGTTTTGCCAGCTGCAGTTCAGTTCATACAGGTAATTGTGTGAGATATAACTAACTTGCCAAGCAACAGCCATAAACATCAATTGTATTGAAGTTAAGTTGATTTTTGTATATTAAAACTCAAGCTTGGTGTGCTTTCCGGTTTTTCAATAGATCATTGGTTAACCTGAGGGGGGATATCTGGCTTTAATTTTCACTTTAAAGGTTATTGTAAATCAACGTGAAGTACCCCCCAGGTGTTACCATTGCATTAGGATTTGTTACTCCCATTTCTTATGTGAATTAAATACGTACAAGAAGGCTGTGCATGAGGAGCAATTTAGGCACTGAAGAAAACCTGACCATCGTTAGTTGGTATGATGTGTTCTCCTTTCTTTGCCTAGTCATTGAGGGGGGCCTTTGTGGCAATTTTAGAAGGCGGTGCTTTCTGACCATCACTTCCCCCTTAAAGACTTCAGTGTGTCTCCTCTTGGGGAAATCCTAGAGGATCAGGCCATCCTAATGCTTAGGTCTGGGAGGAAAAGAAGAGGCTGCATATTCCCGTGGGAGTGCAGCCTCGGAAGACAAGGATTGGGGACTTTGTATCCACTGTGGCCTTACCACTTTTGGAGCACCGATCATTTGTTTTGTTCTTTACTTCGAGATTCCAGTAGAAGACGTGCGGGACACGATTCCTAATGCTCCCCCAAAGAAAGCTATCCATGAGTGTGATCTGGCTACTGCACTTCTTTTCCAGACTTTGTCTAAAGGCTGTAGTAGAGCAGACGTTTGCTCTCAAGGGATCCATGTATAAAGAGAATATAGAGGCGAAAGGAGATCAATGTTAATCTTTCCCTACCAAGAATCCATTATCCAAGATATCCGAGAGAAAAACCTTCTAGCATGTCTGGTGGGTGTAGATTAGTTTTTAATAATGCTTCTGCCCAGGGGTGTAACTTGAAACCACAGGACCCTGGTGCGAAAAATGCCCAGGGCCCCCTGAACTACACCAAGCAACAAGTCCTACAGTGCCGCCTTGTCCCTAAACAGCTTGTCAGCATCACCTTTGCCCCAAACGGTTTGTGAGTGCATTTGACCCCAAGCAACTTATCAGTGCCATCCTAACCCTAAAACAGCCTGTTGCAATCTTTGTCTCAGCTTGCCAGTGCTTGCAAACCGCTGATTTGTGCCATCATTGGCGACAGCCTGTGCCATCTTTGCCCGTTGTCCTCCCTTCCAACATACACTCTGGTGCACATATGGAAACACACTTACTCATACTCACTAACACACACTCCATCTCACCCCACCTACACATCCATGCTCACACATACAATTACACATCCATGCTCACACACAATTACACATCCATTATCACACATACAATTACACATCCATGCTCACATACACACAATTACACATCCATGCTCTCACACACAATTACAAATCCATGTTCGCACAGACACAATTAGAGATCAATGCTCATACTGGTGGGGTCCAGGTTGTAAGGGCCCTTTCTAAACGATTTGTAACTGGAATGAGGAGACAGGAACAAGTGGTCACCCATGTAGTTACAGCACTGTTTATGCTAGCAACCAGATACTGAATAACTTTTTCAGGATGTAATACAGTAATTAATCCTATGGTGCATGCATTAAATTAAATATCTCTAAAACAATTACAAAGATTAACAAGCAAAAAGCATAAGCTATAGGTAGTTTCTATAAATATTTTTTTAATGCAAAAAGTTGGAGTGAGATCTGGAATGACACATCAAAGTAAATAATTTATTTTAAGGATTCAGTAAAACAAACCGCACAAATTAAATGTAATACACAAATATACCTGACCTTTATTTAACACAACTGTTGGCTTCATGCCCATTTTAATCAAAGCCTGTCAGTGATTTGGCCAATCCCTATTTGTTTACTTCAAAATTTCATGTAAATATCTAGACCTTCATGAGAATTCACTCACATTAGCATAAATCTACAAAACATCTTGAAAGCACAGAACGCTAGCTGATTTTAATTTCTTTAGCTTTTTTTGCAAAAGAAAAGATTACTTTCTCTTTCCATTAATTTAACTCTGTCTTATGGATAATAATGTATTATAAAACTCAGATCTCTTATCTCGCACTTGCACGGGAGGACAGATGGCATCATTTTCAGACCTAGCTGTTTTGCGTTACAAAGCCTTGAGTAAATTGGCCATATCTAAGGATGTAATGGCGTATAATCATCTTACATAATTGCATCTATTGTCACTGACATTATTTTTCATGAATCCTCACATGCTGTTCCCCCTCACCGTGTGGTCTGTCAATTATGCATTTACTTAGGTAAATGAGTGGTTTATAGTATATACTCAATAGCGAAAAATAATTCTATTCTCTTCTTGCTATAATTAGCTCTTAGTGACTTCTGTCTGCTTGGCTAAAGGGAGAACATTAAATGCATCTTAGTTATTATACCTGTGTTTTTAATTTTAAAAAAATCTATTTGGCATATGAATTGAGAAAGGTCAGAAATACTTGCATTAGTAACAAGGGGTATGTGGAGTTTCTTTGTGTGTAAGTAGGACACATTTTGATTTTATTCCCAAACAATCTATGTGATACCGCTTTCTACATATTGCCATGACAGTCTTGGGCAGGTAGCCATTTGTGCAGAGGGGCCAATTGGCGGCTGCTGCTCTGAACAGAAACATTGCAGGGCACACAGTTGATGATTAAAAGAACACAAGCTTCTGTAACTTTGCTTTATTTGCTCAAACATCTAGTAATGCCAATAAACTAGTGGGAAACAATCTCTTCTGTATTGCAGACAAAACTGTTTGTTGGTGTGGCCAATTTGGGTGCCATTAATAATTTTGTAACAACATAAACATGATTGCTCTGCAAGTAGAATAGTAGAATTGTTATTCCTATATATATAGGAGTCATTGGACATAAAAATGGAGAGGGAGGAGGTGTTTTACCTGGCTGGACTTGGGCTTACACTTCTCTTGTGATGAGTCGGGTTTTGGACAATGCCTTATCCAGCTCAGTGTATACTCAGTCATACTCAATCTTTCTTTTATATGAAACACACTATGGCAGAGGAAGAGGGGTGAGTCAATGATGCTACAGCAAGGGTCAGATGGATGTCAGAGACACCATCCATTAGTGATCTAATAAGTACTCCTAATACTCTCTTGTGTATTTCTATGTATAACACTCTGCAGAGCACCTAAACACTGCCCCTTTCCTTACATTATTAGTGTGAGTGGGAATACTGGGTTGTGGCTGGGTAGATGCTCTGCACAGAGTGTCCGTACTGCCGACACACAGCTGCCAGGCACAAGCAGCATTTCTCAGTGAATACCTGCTTACATGTCACAAGAATGACAATCAGTAAAGCAAACTGGGCATGCTTATGGATAGCTAAAAAAATCAAAACGGTCCATGGTCTGTCTTTTGACCTTGGGTGCTGTAATTCTACACCTTTTTGTGTAGGCCATGATTTAACTTCCATAGTCCATTTGTTGTCACCATATTTTGATGATTATTATTATTAAGTGTGATATTTATTACTGTGCTGTCTGACTGCTGATTGGCCTTTCCTGTTTGAGCACTTTACTTACCCTGTCCCTCCGTTTTCTCCCTGGACATCTTACCAAACATCTTGCTCACTTGCCTAAAACCTATTTCAATCTCTTGTCCACCTTTGTTTTGCTTTTATGCCTATTTTTGTCTTCTCCAGTCAACACTTCCGCATCTGGAAGGATATTTTGTAGCTTCAGAAATTGCCAGTTAATTTGTTTTCTTGTACATTAATCCAACTTCAAAACAAATGTAGGAGCCTGCTGGTTTGAAAGCAAACTGTTGTCATTACAGCTTGTAGCAAAACTAAATACATTAGTTTAAAAGTTCAACTCATAGAAGCTGAGATAAGCAACAGTCCATGGGAGAGTCAGGATTTTCTGATAAATGTCCTATTCTGAAGTCCTTTTGTTCTACTCTATTTACCTTACAAAGGCTACCAGAACCAATAAACCAAAGCAAAAATAAGCCACAGCAAGCTCAATGCCAAAAAAAAATCATGCAACTCCATAGAAAAGAAAGTCAAGACACCTTGCTCCGTGGTATAAACATAAGGAGGGTTTGGAATATTATCATTTTAATCTGTAAACACTATTAGCTTATTTAGTTCATAAAACTGTGAAATGTAGGTTTTGTGGAAAAATGATCAGTCTTATTCCCAGAGATTTGGGGTTGGATTTCTCTACAGTCTATTACCTTGTGCCCCCAGGGTATCTGATGCTTGTTTACCTGTGTTTTATTCATGTGTTTCTTCTGTTGGTAGTTGGCCTCAGATACAATGTATCCTAATAATTTGCATGGGCTGCTGTTGCGTAACGCCTCAAGAGAGGAATTGTGAGATCTGGCTGAGGTTTCTAGGTATTACTGGTAAAACTTTCCAACTTGTGACCAATAAATATAAAATGTGATAATAAAATTGTCAAAGTCTGCAGACATAGAGCAAACACTCACTTTTTATTGACTATTTGGTTTATACAGCTCAAATGAATCAATGTTTCGTAGCAGGAGTTCTTGAAATATTTATTCTTGAGGGGAGCAGGTTTGACAGATTCAAAGAAAGCGGGCAATCAATGAGTCTTTTTGATCCAGTGCTGAATGTAGATGTCAGGTAGATGAAGAGCAGTATCAATTGCTATGTCCTCACCATGAGCACCTGCAACTAAAACACATGGTTAAAATAAATATAACTGCCCAGAAACTGTGCACTGCTAGCTTACAAACCCTACATTAAATTCAAGGTATTGATTGTAACTGTGTGTTATTTGTCCATATGCTTTGACAAAAGTCACCGAATTGTACATTTTGAATTTCAAAGTTCAGAAAAAAAAATATATGAAAGTAGATTCTGTGTTCATCCTCTATTGATATTAACTTAAGCATTAACGTAGGGGGAGGGGAGCCTGTGACACCAGAGATACTGTTAGTGTTTAACATACTGGGAGAACTTGAATTGAATTTAATAAGACATTAACATTTTAAGTTTGGATCTTTTTTTCAAGTTAGTTTACTCCTTCTTTAGTAGACATCTATAAGAAAGAACCTAAGTGTGTAGCAACTGGTTAGCAAGAAACTCAACAGTGCCTGTCCAAGTTATACTGTGACTTGAGGGCAGCCATCAAGTGACTAATTGGAGCAACAATAGCCACTTCTATTTGGTATATACTTTCTGGAATGACGATGAGGGGAACTCTATGAACTCCTTATTGGCACAGACTAGTAATGCCCCTGTTGGCCACCATGTTATCACATGCAATGACCTATGGCGTGTTCCTGACAATGGTTATCTATGGCTTCTTTGGACTACTCTTTATCTATGGTTGCTGTGTGAAGGGTATTTAATATGTATATTTTTTTACCTGTAAGCCTGTTAATTTGGCACTGATAGAATGTGCCTCCACTTACTATACTGTGAGAAAACCAATATAGTATTATTATGTATATTAAAATAAAAGTACATTGAATGAAACGGTTGCAACATTTTGGAGGTTGCCTGTCAGGAACCAGGTCCATACAGACGACTGTAAAGACCCAGAGATTGTGTTCAGGAGTTACGGTGCAGTAGCGGAGTTGGACAGGGCCTGGTGCAGGGCGACCGCACTCACCCGGGTGTTGAGCACCTAGGGTTGTGCAGCCACATACCAGTGCCCTGACATAGCAGCAGATGTAGTCCAGAACCGAGGAGAACGAAACTTGGCTGGATGTGGAAATCCGAACTAAACTTGGAGATATCCTGCAGGCACCCTGGAGCAGGCATGAAACATAGCACTGGAATCATGTACAGGATGCTGCAGGCTGGGAGTATGAAAGCTAAGCAGAGTATCAACAGAAACGTAGCGAGCAAGGACAGAGCAAGGAGGACAGAGCAAGGAACAGGGAGACCGAGCAAGGAACATAACCAAACAAGACATACATGATACAGGGCACAACAAAGGAGAGGGAACAAGGCAAGGAACACAGGGGAAGGAGTGAGGAGCCAGAATCCTTGGACACTTCTCCTTTAAGCAAGGATAGGACATATTAACTGGGACCGAAATCCTCAGATGATTCAGGGAAGAAGGGCAAAGGTACATAAGAGACAGACGCACATGGATACAGGTACTAGCCTAGGACTAAAAGATAACAATTGGAGATTCCGTACATCTTATGGCCATAGTATGCTTAGCCCACCACTACGCCAAAGTACTCCAATGACGGTGGGTCCTAACGCTAAGCCCTGCATACGAAAGTACTGATAAACTAAACATTGAATCCAAACACAGAACCGAGAAGGACATACCTTTAGACCGCAGACTGCGACAAACAGAACAAAGGGGTGGGACACACCTTATAAAGGAAACAGAGGTGAAGCAAAGAGCAGACTGGAATCAAGGAATCAGAGGTTCAGGACAGAGCATACGGAAATCCAGAAATGGACCACAGCAAAACATGAGAACTGAGGCAAGGCAGGGAAAAACAGAAATATGCAGCTCCGCAGCCTGGATGGACCCTGACATTGCCCTGTTCAATAAGTAGTTATTATTGAAAAGCTTGCTTGTTTGACCGAAGTATGCCAACATTGTAATTTCTGAACAGTTGAGAACAAAAATAATTTTAGGTCCTGCGCTTTACAATACTTTATATGTATTCTTAACACATTGTTTAAATCTAAACTAAGGTATGAATAATCAAAGCATTGTTGATCTATTAATCATAAGTATAACAAAGCTACTGTGATATGCTCCTGAGAAATCGGGTCCTTGGGAGTGTAAAAAAAATATTTGAACTGTAAGGATTTGTCAGCACATGAATGATGAACAGATTATTGTTGCCACAGATCTGTGTGCCGAGAGCATAAAATGAAGCGTAGTGCTGAAAATACAACAGTTGCATTTTCATTACCATAAATTACTTTGCCTCTGTTGCCCCTGAGAAGAGATTGCTTGTTCTTGAGAGTTATGATTAATTTTATGTTAGCTGTCGTCTCAAAAGTCCTGAAATGAGAGCTTAACACTTTCTGAAGGAGGCCTCTAATAATACAGAATGAAACAGAACTGAATTGACAAATGAAATCTCAGCAGGCGCTGTGTAACATAAATGTAAGGGACATCACAGCCTCACTCGAGAGCATTAGCCACTAATGGCTTTATCCTCTCTCTACCAGAAGCCACCGCCACAGCGCAATTTCCTGTCCTCTGAGCTTATTTTACAAGGGTATAGTACATTTTTCTGATATCTCATTGTAATGGGTACTTATTGGGGAAGCAAGACTACAACCAAATCTGAAGATATCTAGAAATGATGTCCCAAGATTGTATATTATCCAAATGCCTCAATTTGAATATCCCCCTTTGCAGAAAAAGATTTGCAAAACCAAGTTTGTGAGGTAGGTGGGCTTTTGGAAATACTAAGGGATACCTTGTAAAATAGTTTGGGCATGGAGCAGAATGGGATGTCCAAATTAAAGTCCAAAAGCCTAGGCACAAGAAGGTCAACAGTGGTGAAATATGAAAACTGGTTAAGTTAGTTTAAATATAAAACAGAATACATCAGCCCTGCACAACTCTGAAAGTGACGAGGGCAGCATAAGCGAAAACAGTAGTGAGCGGGGTACCGTTATTTAACTGAATTTTTAAATAACTAAGATTGTAAATGAAATAACAAAAACAGTACAAATAATTTAAATAAAACAACTGAATACATTAATGAAAATACTCAGATAATTATCTGGGTGGACCTGTACAATGTATAGTGAAATCAGTGAGATTAGTCTAAAGTCTCCTAACCTATTAGTGTATGCACTATGCAGGTCCAGCTAAGCCCTTCAAGTTGGAGGAAGCTGCCAGTGGTGGCCCTTCATAATGAACAGTGAAGTGGAAAAAAAAACACAACTCTCCTGCAAACCCTCCCTATAGTGAATAGACCCCTATGTCTGCTGCAATACCAAATAGTCAATAAAATAAGTGCTTTATATACTTCATGTAACCATGTTTCCTGCACTGATACTAAATAGGAAGACGACCTTCTCCCAACGTCACGATGCGTCTTCTGACACCTGTTACCTGCTGATCCCTTTTTAACTCCTTAAGGTATACAAAAAACAAAAACTGTCTGTGCTTCTTACCCTAATAAAGTTGGCAACAAATATGTAAACATAATATAAATGAGAGGTTTTATATTATGTTTACATATTTTTTTGCCAACTTTATTAGGGTAAGAAGCGCAGACAGTTTTTGTTTTTTGTATACATTGTACAGCCAATACACTGTTTCTTGCAGCATGCTTACACCTGTTTGGTAGGCCTCATATTACACATTTGTATTATTTGAGCCTGAGACTAGCTTAGCGCACCGACATTTTTTCTTAACCCCTTAAGGACCGGGCTCATTTTTCGTTTTGTACCCTGTGGGACCGAGGCTGTTTTGACACTTTTGTGGTGCTTGTGTTCAGCTGTAATTTTCTCCTCACCCATTTAGTGTACCCACATAAGTTATATATTGTTTTTTTTCAGGACAAGATGGGCTTTCTTCAGATACCATTATTTTGATCGTATCATCTTATTTACTATAAAAAAAATAAAAAAAACATGGTGAAAAATTGAAAAAAAACACATTTTATGACTTTTATTTGAAAAATCTTTTACTCACCTAAAAAAGCAAGTAAAAAAACTAGCTAAATAGATTCTACTACTTGTCCTGAGTTTATAAATACCCAATGTTTTTATGTTTTTTTTGCTGTTTTTTGTAAGTTATAGGGCAATAAGTACAAGCAGCATTTTATGATTTCCAAATCTCTTTTAACAAATCTGGTCAGTCTGCCTCCATCTCCTCTTTGGAACATCTTTGAAGCCGGTTAACAACACCCCAATGTGTGTTCAGGAACATCTCTTGAGTACAGCGATACCCCACATGCATGGGCTTGTCAGATTGTTTGGCTGGTAAAAGGCTACTTTTGGGGCATGCGTAATTCAGGTGGTCATTTGGTCATTCTGCCTCCATCTCCTCTTTGGAATATCTTTGAAGCCGGTTAACTCAATTTAACCCATTTAAACCATATATTTTTGAAAACTAGACATCCCAGGGTATTCCAAATGCTGTTATTTTAACCCTTTCCATGCACCAATTATACAACTAAACTTTGTCAAACTTTGTAATAGTAATTTTTTTAAAAAAATTTTTCACACAAATTGTACTTTAGTTATAGATATACAGGTCCTGGTATATGCCACTGTCAAACAACACCCCAATGTGTGTTCAGGAACATCTCCTGAGTGCAGTGATACCCGACATGCATGGATTTGCCGTGTTGTTTGAGATTTAAAATGCTACGTTTGGGAAGTGCGCTTTTTTTGTCCATTTTGGAAAGTCTGTACCTATGCCTTATCTTTGAGCTCAGCCACTCCAATTTACCCCATCAATTTTTTTTTTATATTAGACACCCCTTGGGTATTTGAAGTGCTTTTATTTTAACTCTTTGTTGAGATTTTTGAGAAATTTTAGCACTTGCTCAAAATAATAAACTTTATTTTTTATTTTATTTTTTTAATACTTTTTTTATTTTTTTATATTTTTTTTACACATTTTGCTGGTACTGGATGGTTCATCTAGTGACATCACTGCATAATTATTTTTAAATGTTAGCACTTTTTTTTTCCCATTTTTTTTGAATATTTTACTAATCACATTGTGATTAGAAAGCTGGGCTCCATTGACTTGCATGGTTGAATGCAGTACCTGTATTCAACCTGCAAGTGGAGCCAGAGTTCTCTAGACCATCTAGCGAACTTTTAAAACTTGTTTGTTTCTTTTACAGGGCGGCCGCCATCTTGCTGATGGGGAAGAACACCGGCAGCTGCGGCTGTGACCGCTGTCCGGAACGGTCACAGCACACCCAGAGGTAAGATCGTCGATCGCCTCCTAAACGCTTTTAAAATGGGCGTCCGCCGCCATACAATGTATGGCGGCTGTTGACGCCCGGGGAGGGGCCAGACATGGCCCCCGATGCCGATCTCGGCCTTGCTGAATGTCTCGACATGGAGGCATTACAGTAACGCCGTTTAAGCGAAGAAAGTGATCGTTGATCACTTTCTAAGCTTATTTAACTTTTTGACGGTTCAGGACCGTCAAAGGTCATTTAGTGACCTTCATGTCATGACGGTCCTGAACCGGCAAAGGTCGCGAAGGGGTTAAGGGTGTCAGCTAGTATACAGCAGGTGAGATGACCCAGGGTTCATAAGGGGCCACATGTTGTGCAAGACCATATTATACCATCTGTAAAGATCTTGGAAAAGAGGCATGAAAAAAATAATTAATACAGGAGGTGTGTAGATTCTTCTGTGAAATGGTCTGGAGAACTAGAAATAATGCAATAAATAAATATTTATGTACATTTTTCTTAAAAAGAATAATGTTACTTGAAATCAGCAACAATACAAAAGTCTTCCGATCTAGAAGAAAATGTTTACTTATCCAACATTATTTATACAATGCTGCCAAACTGAGACCTGACATTTGTAAGTAAATATACATAAAACATACTTCAGATAAAAATTCACAAAACTTCTCTTCTTTCTAACAGTACAACATCTGAATATTGACGTGAACTGCTTCACAGAATTATATTATGTGTATTGAGGTTTTACCTTACTTCTTAAAATGTTAATTGCTGCTGTCACCAATATTTTTCATACAGAAAACTGGACAAAACTTTTATTTAATTCTGTATACCCCTTGCTGTCAGAGTGGTTTGGTCTGCTCTCTTCCTCTCCCTCTTACTGGTCCCCTCCCCTTTACTCTGGCAGCTGCTCCTGTCCTGCTACCTTATGTCCATAGTTTCCAACTGTCCTGAAATGCTGGGAGAGTCCTGTTTTTGGGTTTCTATCCTGTCAAATTTGAGTCTATCATGGCACTGTACACAGACAGCACTGCTTTTAAACTGCGTATGACATACACAGCCTAAACGGTGGTAAATGAGTTCCAGGCACCCCAGACATATGTACAGAATAGTCTGGAGCTCAGTGCTGCAGGGTCATGCAGCGCTGCGTAACTCTGTCTACTTTTGGCTCCAACCCCTTTTGTCCTGAGACACCTGGAGCAAAAGTTGGCAAGTATATTTACTGGTGGAACACCAAAGGAATTGCGGACTGGGGTAGTTTTGACTAATGTTTACCACCCCAGCTATTATAAACTAAACTTCTCATGCGCAGGTACATGCTGGTCTGTAAGTTACTACTATCATGGTCTTATTGTTTATCCTATTAAGGCTAGGTTTCCACTTGGGTTTTTGTCCTGCGTTTTTTTCTTGATGAAAAACGCCAAGAAAACTGCCACTGCATTTACCTGCGTTTTGGCGTTTTTTCTGGAGTTTTTTCTGGCGTTTTAGCCTTTCTGTGGAAATTGCTTTTTTTGACATTAGGCAGTTTTTCCAGCCTTTACAAGTTAGAAGTTTCACCCAGCTAAAAGGGATTAGGATAAATGGCAAGTATCTGCCCTCTCCTGATGTCATTTACTTGGTAGAGTTCTACTTAAACGCCCCGGCGGACCCTTTTGTCTCTTTTCTGTGGTTTGTAAGGCATGCTTTATTCCGAATGTCTGCTCCTCTGGGAAGATTGGCCCCAAATGATGGTGCAAATTGTTTGCTGTTGCTTTTGGCACGCAGGATCCAGTCGCGTATGTTTGTTTGTAATGGCATGTTTGTTCCAAATGGTGTAAAATTCAATATGAACCAGTCCAGGACTTTGTTTTGTGTGAAACTGTTTGTTTTCAGCCTATTTCTCGTAGGACACACAGATACTGGGTCCATCCTCTGCATTGTAACTGTGGAAAAAACGCCATAAAAAACGCCAAGGCAATAAACCCACATGGCTTTTTCATGGCGTTTTTTCTCTCCCATAGACTTCTATTGGAGAAAAACGCCAAGATTTCCTTGCAAAAAAATTTCCTTGAGTGTCAACATGCTGCGATTTTGAAAAACTGCCACAGAGCCCAAAAAAGCAGAAAAACGCCAAAGTGGACTGAAAAAACGCCAAACAGAAAAACGCCAAGTGGAAATGGCATTTTGCGATTTCCTATTGAAGAACAGCTAACATCTGGCTGCAGCCGTTTTTCACTAAAAAAACGCCAGGTGGCGCTATTGGCGTTTTTATGGGCGTTTTTAGCCAAAAAAAAACAAGTGGAAATCTAGCCTAATGGGTAACTAACATTTGTCTCCCACCAGGAAACCCCTCTCCTGAGCCAACAAATTTAGACAATGAAAAGAAGGTAAGGAGGTATTGGAAAGGTGGGGAGGATATTTTGCCCATGCACTTATACAACATGGTGCTAGATCTTTTCTTTAGATATCGTGTGATAACGCTCTTAGGATTTTTTTTTAAATATAGGTAGTAAGTTCAATGTTGCGTCTTCACTTTGTGATGTTTATTAGTTTACAAAAGTTAATGATACCATTTGGTTGGCCAACATCCATGCAGCATGATGTAGAGACATTAGCTTTCAGGACCCCCTGAGGTCTTGAAGGATAAGTGACTTTACAACCTACTCTGTGAACATTCATCCACTAAAATGTATCACATGTTTCTTTTGACCATATTCTCCTCAGGACTGTCAATAGTAGAGATCTTGACCTTTGCATAGCTGCTTATTGGAAACAACATCACATAACGGCTGCGAGAAAAAATCCAGAGAAACACAGGAGCTTTGTGTTTTCTCACGACTTCCCAGCAACCGGGGGTGTTGCTATGTTTCAAAAAGATCTGGGGTAATAATTACTGTGTGTGATATGTGGTGAACTTTGCATGGCACGCTACATTTTTTTTACCTTTTCTTCTATTCCAATTTTGCATGTGACAGCAGTGCCACTTGCATTATGGACTGCCTACAAGATTACCCAGAAGACCCTGCATCTGCAGGGTCTTATGTAGCTATATGGGACAGTGAAACATGCCGACCACACAAATTGGTGTCCTTAGTTGTTCTCACTCTACCACTATACACTAACACTCCCACACACACATATATGCTAACACCCTACACTTATAAATACATATACACAAACACACTCCCTCTCCCCCTTTCACAACATTCCCTCTCTTAATTCTCCCTGTGTCTCTCCCACTCAGTGCAGCTCACACTGTTTGTGCAGGCTGTTACACTTCTGCCTGGTTTATAAGGGCACCTGGAAGTAGGACAGGTGGAAATATGGGGCCATCATGTGTGCTTGGCTTGGGGCAGCCACCCTGTTTTCCCTATACAAAAGATGGCCCTGCATTTCTTGGGCCAACAAGGCTATATCTATGCACTAAAAAGACCTGCAAAAAAAGAATAGGTCCATTTCTCTTATAGGTGTCGTTTTTCTGAACACCGGTGTAGATACATACTCATATAATGTACATATGTGTATTTGTAGATAACATTGTTGTTTTAGTCACTTTGTTTCTATTTTGTCGCACTCTCTTGCTTGTTTCCCTTTTTTAATTTGTGTTTGCATCATTAGCACCTTATTTCCCCCTTTCTTTTTATATGCCATTCATACCACTTCTTTTCGTTTTATTTACTAATCTTTAGTCCTAGACTGGATGGCACCCCAGCAAAAAAAATAGTCTTTTGTACTACTCCTAATGTTTCAATTCATTTTAAACTGGGCAGAGGCAGAACATTTAGTTATGAATCAATATCCTTTCCATGCCACTGCTTTTGCCATTACTTTTAAAAGTTCTATCTTTAGTCCTTCTTTCTGTTAGCCCTTAAAGGGAAAGGCTATTGGAAAGAAAAAATACATATTTGTCTTTGGGTATAAAATTCAATGGTGCATACACTAATAGAAATTAGCATTATTCCACCCAATTGACATATTTCTCCACTTTTATTATAACTTTCCCTATTGTTACTATTCCCTATTTGAAAACACATATTGACAAACCAGAAAGCACAAACTTTTAATTAATAAAATACATTAGTTATAGTAAAATGCTAGGATGGTGACAGCTTCCCTTTAAATGTTCGTATCTTCCAATCATATAAGGATCAGACAAATACAGGAGATTCCAATCTGTAATATTTTAGATGCAGACACAACCATCTATAAAATGTGATGCAGCTTCCATCCTTACTATAATAAATATCCAGGATGAGTATAACTAGATGATTTATTTACTGCTAACGCTCTTAGTTAGCTACAATCAATATTGCTTATTCAGGAAACATAGTCAAACAGTCTATATCACTTCTTGCTTACACAGGTAAATATACAAATGATTATAGAACTTCTCTCTCAAAGCAACAATTTGAAGTCACTTGGTAATGAATCATGCCATTCGCTCGAGCTAGAGCTGTAAAATATTCAGGCTTTATAGAGCTAATGTCAGCACAATCAAATTTCCCATTTTCACTGACATGATGTAAAAAGTGTTAGCACAATGAAGGCAGCAAAATGTTGTTTGATGAATATGCTAGTCATCGCCAGCAGTGAAGACTGAGAAAAATTAAGGCTTTAAACCAATTAACCAGAAGGAGCTTCAAGTCATGTATCTAAAACATTGTAGCAGCTGTCGGACTTGAATGTTCTAATCTATCAAGGTCATAATTGGCTGGAGAACAAGAGGAGCTTGGGGAGCCTTAAAACTCTTCACTAATATCTCCCCAAAATTCAACCAAATATTATTATTATAATCATTACTTGGACTAACACGAATAACCAAATATTTCTGGAGTGCAGATGGTAACAAAATGTGCATATTAATTTTTGAGACACAATAAAACACTTTTTTTGTACACACACACACCCCATCAGAGCAGTTTAGCTAACAAAAAAAGTGGTCTTATCGCCATAGCAACAAATGTAATGAGCCAATCAACATGATCATTTCATTCTTCCATATAAACCCTTTAGAGTCATGCTGTGTGTTCTGAAAGTAGTCTGATTTCAAAGATACTCGAATAAAATAAAAAATCCTCTTAAACTAAACAGTAAGAGACACACGATAATCACATATCTGAGTCCTATTAAACAAAAAAGTTTATTTTTACATTGTGGGTTTTTTTTAAACACCAATCCTCTATATTATAAAATACCCACCCAGATATTAAAAAATTTAAAGAATACATTGAAAGGAATGAATGACCCATTGCTACTGTCAGCCTCACGCTGGACCAAGCCCGAACTGACCATTGGGCACACAAGACAAATGCCTGGTGGGATGGTGCCCCATGACCATTCCCAACCAGCAGGATACATTTAAAGCTGCCCAGAGACACATTGTACACTTCCACATCTATCTAGCAGGTAGCTGCACACATGTATAAACACATGAGATCAAGCAGTCTCATGTCTGTGTGAATTATAAGCTACTGGGTTTAAAGTACCATGGCCTAATTTTGATCCTAATTCGGTCACACGCTTAACCAGCTAGCCCAGAAGGCAAAATACACGACCTTTGCAAGTCTTGCTTTTGTGCTCACAATCTAAACTTTTGTCTGAGTAAGTATACTAAATGGATCATTTCAATTATACAATATCTTTTCTCGCCTACTAACATGCACATTATTTTGATGTTAAGTGTCATATGATGGGTTTTAAATAGCCTGAAATGGCTGGTGCCTTTAACAAACCCCAAGATAACATTGAATAAATACATTAATGCAGTCAGCACAAACATCCAGAGCCACTTTGTCAGCATAGGACTTGTTAACTCAAGTGGAAATGATGTTCTAAATTATTACAGACCTTGGGGCAACTGTTTCAGGATGAAAAAGAAATGTACTGCTATAAAGACTGTTCAAGCAGTGAAACAGATCTGTGTAAAATATGCACTTTCCAAGCTCATTATTAGCTATCTGTGACTGCACCTTTCACTGCGTTGTAGCAGTGCATCAGGAATTCAAACGCAAGGGAAATTTATGTTTCTTCTCCACACCAGCATAACAGAGTAAAAGAACATCAACACACTAGTGGATACAATGTTCTTTTGAGAGCTGTTGTTTCCCTCGCTCCCTTAACCTGTTACAAAAAGGTTTGGACAGGATATTAATAGGGTGCACAATGCAAGATTTTATCTCTGCTTTTCATGTAGATTTAGCTCTGTTTTGGTCTAAACTACAATCCCTTGGATTCACTGCACTTGGAGACCCAACTTAGTCCACTCTTGTTATCTGAGGGACCTTAGTCTGCTGAAGGCAAAGTGCTTTGAACCTATCTGAAGCCCTTGGAGAAAGACATGGCTGAGTTGATACTCTGGGTTTGCAACTACTCAGGTCTGGGGTCTCCAGTGCAGTGTTCAAGTTGAAGAACACCTGGACAGAGAGTGAAGATGCTGGCTGGGTGGGGAATGGCCGTGAGTAGAAGGAGACAGATAGGTAGTTTAGGCAGGTGGTTGTTAGAAGAGAGTGAATGTACTGTAGATGGAGCTAAATGCTGAACTGTCTGCCCCACCGTGATGGTCTTGGAGACATAACAATCATGTCACATCGCACATACAGTACTGTACATACTTTTTTGTATGTCTGAAAGGTAGTTATGATGGTTACAAACCAGCACTAATTACTTCACTCCACTTGCAAAAAGACAGACTATACAGAAATTAAACAATGTACGGAATTCGGAGGACTTCAAATATACAGATTTATTCAATCAACACAGGTCCATTTTTCAGTCTGGCAACAATTATCTAGAGCTTTATCAAGACATCAGAAAAGCCAATGCATACGCTGAAATGTTGCTTATTAATATAGTTTTCATTTGTTAAACAAGACTGGTAAAAGCACCTAATTTATCCTCTCGCTAAAATTTCATTAGCACTCAGTAATTGGCTTGCAGTTGTGTACAGCAAAACATCCATGTATAGGGACAAGGAGTAGATGCAGAAAAGATGTAGCGTCTGCACATAACCATAAATTAGTTACTGTTTGGAACAAAAGGTGCCAAGGTGACAAATTAACCAAATTAATAATAATAAAAATGTGAGAGAACTGGGTATTGCTTATTTTAGTAGCAGTATGTAAACATTTTAGACAAGGCTGAGCCTAGGATTAGAGGCTCCTGGATGCAGTAATTCTTCGGCACCCCCAATAACTAGAAGATACCCACATGCTAACACACACTTGCTCTAACATCCCTCACTCTAATAGCATACACAAACATACTCTTTCCTCTCCCTCGCACCACTAGTCCTAAATTCACTATGTGTGTGCCACTAGCACCATATGCTGACACTCATGCGAACAACATATACTAGCATACACACACTGACACATACACTCTACGCTAACACCACTTCACTAACATCTACACACATACATGCTAACACCATACCCTCACACATAGACCATATGCTAAAAAATACTAACACCATACAATAGCACATTCACACTCTGCTATACTTATACTAACTTTATACCCTTAACACACACATAATACACTAACACAGACTTTCCTTCATCACTGCAGCTCACACAGCTCTCCCTTCTCCTCCGTCTTACCTTTTATGTGGCTCCGTCTGCTAGTAGGATTTCTGTGGGACCACGTAACAGGCGGTACGTGGCACCTTGGTGCCGTGCACCCGTGGCACCCACCTTAGTGCGCCCTGATTTTAGATATGATTTTATATTTTTATTAATACCATATTTTTATTAATAATTGCATTTTGTAGTGACCTCAAACATTCTTCAGCATCTTCATACTCTTTTCTCTTAACACACTGATCATACCTTTCATAAGGACTTTGTTAGATGTGAATTTCCCTTTGCTTCTGCGAGCTATAGGCTATCGAATTGCCACAGACTCAGCAAGGACTTGATCAATTAGCAAAGGATTTCCTTTCTATACAGGTTTGTTTTCCTTAAAAAAAAATGTTTAGTATTTTAGATCTAAACAACAACCCACAGCATGTAAAGCTATTACACCTCCCTAAGTGCCACTTACATATTTTCATTGGAATTGATTTACGAATTAGAAAGACCTGTGCGGGAACCTGTAGGCGATATTATAGTAGATTTATGTTCGGATTTGTCAGGTTAAATAAAGATTATTTGCGTGATTTAAGCTGGGAGAATGGCCTTGGGCTATACGTTTAGCATGACTACAACAGAACCCCTGAGGTTTTGCCATGACGCAGTAAACTTGATGTGGCCAGCACATAGCTAACACTCACACAGGCTACATGACATGTATTGAATTTGCCACCCGATTATTCAATTGTAGCATCCTGAGCATTCTGAATATTTGGTTTTGCTTGCAGTGGGACTGCCTGCATAATTTAATAAGGATATGATAAAAAGCGTTATGTTTGGGGCATTGAATACAAATCAAATCATACTTGTCATCCAGTCAAGCTAAAAACACACACCTCTGTAGTCATCTATACTGGAGATACTTCCAATTTTTTTGCATATTTTTTTTCTCTTGGAAGGATTTCATTGCTTGCACATAAACATGCAGTTCAAAAAGAGCTGAAAGGCATAAGGAAACAGTATTACAACTATACTATAAAAATTAGTACAACTGTTCGCACTGATAACACAGCATTGTAATAAATCACGAGTTTCATGCTCAAATTCAATACACTAACAAAAATAAATAGGGAGGCCAGTTTTCTAGCTAATGCAGCACATTTGAAACAGAACTGAACTGAAATATACAAGATGGCATAAGGAAAAAAATGTGTTAAATTATGAAATCACATAGATGTTAAAAACATTTAATTTAAAGTCTTTTGTGAATATGATGTGGATTTTGTTGAGAGGAATGTGAGTAATACTAAAGAGCTTAAAGGAAAAAGTATAGTTATAGTAATGGATAATAAAACCCTCTAATGTATTACAATGAATGTGTTATTAGAGGCATCATAGATGATTAATCTTAAGGGCTGGGTTCTGGGGCAGCAGTTGATCTCCTGGTGTATGCAGCAGAAGTGCCTACTTTTAATTCTTGCCCCACCTATTCACAGCTGACTATGCCCAGTGATTGGCTGTCCCCACCTCCTTAAACACATTCTATAGATGTGTGGACTCTTCCATGGTACCATAAATACATTGTGTTATTTGAGGATATAGCCATTGTTTTGAATTTAAATTTGGCAGGCAGATTTCTGGTCATGCTTAAATCAAATCAAGCAACAGCTATTCAAAATTTTCTTTGAAAACATCACTGATGCATCAATGAGGCCTCAAAAACATGCCATCTGACCTTTATATACGGTAAGCAGCCAGAGTCAGAAGTCAGAAGAAAGACCCTATTTGCTCAATTGCTGCCGCGCTTGCTAAATCCCTGGCTGAGCAGCCTTTACTGTGCGAACAGGGGAGGAGCTCCCAGCCGTCTCAGCTCCCAGCCAACACACTCACCGCCCAGCCCGGAGTCTCCCTGCCCTCTCCAGTGACTGACGCGAGCGGGGAGGCGGGGCTAACAACCTTCTGCTTCCCAGTCCCTTCCTGCAGTCACACTGATGATTGGCCCTGCCCCTTTCCTTATAGCATCCACACTGCTCAGCAACTCATCTAAAAGTAAAAAAATTATATTTGGGCTGCTGAAAGTTAGGGGAGGTGGGGGTTAATTTAGGGGCAGTTATGGTTGAACGGGTGTTTAGGGTTAATTTAGGGGCAGTTATGGTTGATGGGGTCTTTGGGGTTAATTTAGGGGCAGTTATTGTTGATGGGGTCTTTAGGGTTAATTTAGGGGCAGTTAGGGTTGATGGAGTGTTTAGGGTTAATTTAGGGGCAGTTATGGTTGTTGGGGTGTTTAAGGTTATTTTAGGGAAATGTATTTTAACCTGTACATCTTAAATGTACATTTCATTTTCAAAATTTATATATTATGAACCTCTATTGGAATTACCCACCAGCCGCCACTAATTTATATCTATATATATATATTTTATTGACATATCAGGACATTATATGTATGGCTTCTCCATTTTAGCTTTATTTTTGCTGAATAAATCATGACGTGTACTATGTTAACAACTGCATTTAAAGGGCAGTTCGATACTGAAATTGAATAATGATGATGGTGATTTTCTGTCACTAACAAATTGGTGAAAGGTGTAAGAACAAATGCAATCAAACCAAACTGTCCAAATTGCACGAATGCTGACTTGACAGCAACTCACTTTGCTAAATACTTCAGATGTGTGCTTGTTGTTACAGCAGATGAGCATGTTTTTCAGACACTTAGTACCTAAAATAAAGTTGGTGGGACAAGAGCAGGGCAAGTATTGGAGTTGATGGCAGAGCTTTTAGGGACTTAATGAAACATTTTTGAAACTGGCCACTACTCTGATATTTGTTCCTTTAGCTACATTAGTTTAATTAATAACAGTAAATATAATGTTGTTGGCATATTTTGATATTTTTATCTGAGATGTCTCATAGGAAACTACACAATAAATCATTCAACAAGTCTTGACAATTGAAAGTAAAGTCACTATAAAGTAAAATATAATATACATATATATATTTTATGAAGTAACTAGTGATGTTCCTGTAAATGTCAGCACTAAGCATAATATTGATTGAAATTCATGCTAAATTTGCTTGCCAATGCTCATTTGATTTCCAGGCACAGTAAAAGAAAATAAAAAAAAAATTATACAGCATTCACAGATCTTACTAAAGAAACAAACAGTATGAGATACCTATTTTGGAGCAGCAGGATGTCTCTGAAATGTACATAAACAAAGCAGAAACAAAATATATTTGTTTTTGATCAAATAATAGTCCAGTTTCCAATCTTCCGTTATACAACCTCTGAATATCGTCGAGAAGCTGCATGCCTGCTGTATTCATATTTCCATTTCCTTTTTTTTATTGCTTTTTACATTTTTTCCTGCTCTGGTTTAGCTGATGAAACTGTACACGTCTTCAATGTTATAAAACAGTGGTGAGTTTCCACAATTCGTTTATTTTCCCCCCAATATGTTTATTTTTCCCAATCAATAACCATATAAACTCCTTGGTTTGGATGACAGAGGGGAAATTGTTTTATTTTTTCAAAGCTGATATACCTTTAGCATACCTCCCAACATTTCAGGCCCCCAAATCAGGACTCTTGTGTCAGGGGATGTAGCTAAAGGTGGGAGACTTAGAGGCAGAAGTGAGAGGGGACAGACTTGGGGTGGTCAGGTAGGCACGGGTATGCACTCAGCTTACCAAAAGAGCCACCTTGCTGGGAGGAGTGTGCTACAACAGCACAGGTCTCTATTAAAGCTGGGACAGTTGGGAAGTATGCTTCACCACATGTACAACACATTTTTAAACATAGCTTCACACATTCTTGTGCCTCACTTTAATTTATCACATGTCTAGAAGACCTTAGTTGTCCCCAATCCAGACCAGTGGCATTGCCATGCCCCTCCCCAAATTATCATGCCCCTTATATTCCCCGGCAACTAATGATGGAGCAGTGATACTGAGGCATGTAAAAACAGACCTTGCATTCACACTGCAGAAGTAAAGAAGGTAAGTGTAGGAGAAGCATATTAAGAAAATGGAGAGCTAGTAAGAGAGATAGAGAGAAGGGATAAATAATGAGGAGATGGCAAAAATGGAGAGAAGTAATGCAAATCCCAGTGTTTAAATATGCATCTCCAGAGCTCCAGTCTGAGTTTCCAGAGAGGCCACTTGCTCACACTTGCCACAGTGATATAGAACCAGGGACTGCTGTTCCAATCATGCATACATGTGGCATAGAGTGAGATCTCCAAGCTTGCTCATATTTAATGGAGGGATTTGAGTCCTCACAAAATTGAAACAATTATTTTCCGGCTAACCTTGGTTTCTCTTACAACTTTTGTGTAGCACTAACTGCTATAGTGGACAAACTGGCCACTGATAGAAAGCAAGCCACTTAAACAAATGCAAGCCATTACTGAGAGAAGGGTGATTAATAAAGAGAAAGGGGTTGGAGATAAACGAAAATGGCAGAGATAATAAGATATGAGAGGGTCAAAGAGAAGAGGAGAGATGAATAGAAAGGAGACAGATAAAGGGGAGAAATGGACAGAAAGGGAAGAAATAATGAGACAGAGGAGACATTTTGAGAACGGGGAGTGTGTTTCTGTGGTAGAGCAAGTATGGATGCAAGGCCAAGCCAGGTTGTCTATGTATAAGGTCAAGTGTGAATGTGTGTGTGTGTGTGTGTGTGTGAATGGTCTATCCATTACTGTTACTATTTTGGACCCAAAGGGCATAGAGTGAATAAAGTGTGCATGTGAGCCAGACTTAGAGGAGACCTGAGACTCTGAGAGAGGATCACTGTGTATAAAATCTGGGTGCTGCATATGTCCTGTGAATGCAACCTGGGCAAACCTTTTGTCTGTGTGTAATCTGGGTGCTAGGGCAAATCCTGTTTGGGTGCTGAAGCAAATCCTGTGTCTGTGGGTAATCTGGGTGCTGGGGAAAATTCTGTGGGTGCAATGTGGATGCAGCGGAAAGTCGTGTGAGTGCAAACTGGGTGCTGGTCATGTCCTTATGTACATATTATATAGTTGAAATGAGATGTCTAAAGCAGGTAGACATATTTCATGGAGGTTGTTAATTTATGTGGTTATGTATGTATGTGTATATATATATATATATATCATACATACAACTATGTACATCGATCAGCCATTATGACTACTGCACGGCGAAGTGAATAATAATGATAATCTTGTATCATGGTACCTGTCAGGAAAATATTAGGCAGAAAGTGAACATTTTGTCCATAAAGTTGATGTGGTAGAAGCAAGAAAAATGGGCACGGATAAGGATCTGAGCCACTTCAAACGGCTAGATGACTGGGTCAAAGCGTCTCCAAAACTGCAGCTCTTGTGGGGTGTTCCCGGTCCGCAGTGGTCAAAAGTGGTCCAAGGAAGGAAAAGTGGGAAACCGCTAACAGGTTCATGGGCGGCCAAGGCTTTTTGATGCTCATGGGGGTGAAGGCTGGCCAATGTGGTCAAATCCAACAGATGAACTACTGTACCCCAAATTGCTGAAAAAGTTAATGCCTTGGTCGCAGGGGTCAAGACCGGGCCCTGGAGTTCTGCCAGCCAGGGGGGCCCAAGGGGTTCAGCTGGCAAAAAAGGCTGAAGAAAAAGCGGTCAAGTCTGCCATCCCTTATATTTATGAGCATTCTTGTGAGAAAATACACCTTTGCAGAGTTCTACTCAAACCTATATAAATTACAGTTGGACAGCCTCAACCGAGAATAACGGTCAAGCATCATATCATGAAATTAATCCCAAATTTTGTGTGTGGGATTACAATAGGACTTCATAGAGCACCACTTATTTGATTGGAGGTCTGAAAGCATTTACCAACAACACGTTCAAGTTAGTACAGGCTAATCTTTTAATTTTTCTGAGAAGCTCAAGTTTACGTCTACAGCTTTATCCACAATAATAGATCAACCACTATTGGAAATAAATAAAAATCTTCCAAAAAAGAAAGGCAGTTTAGGCATCCCAGTGCTTTAACACGCAATGGCGCTATCATGTCCCAAGCTATAATACTACATTTGCAACCAGGATGTCCCTAACAGCACCATATAGAGTCTGTAACTATTTGTGGCCCATAGAAGGCGATCGGTAACCCTGCCTCCTGGTCCTATTGTTGAAATCATGCCGAGCCAGAGAAGAAAACCCTTTATTAATAGTACCTGATTCCCAGTCACCTGGCACGTATCTTTTCCGGACCCTCAAGTCAATGTTGGAGGAATTGCAAACAAGTAGACTCATTGACTATATCACCATAGTGGTAAATTATCTTCGCCTTCTTAAAAGAGAAAACAGATCTCGACCTGCCCTTAACACCCGAATTACTGCAAATCTGGCCAGTCATCTCCTAACCACTCAGATACACATAGGCCACATACTGATAGCGCCAAAGGCCTTGCTGTTCCATAATTGAAAGTCTAGTGGTCTCTGGTTGGTGGCCCAACTCCACAAATCTTCCACGGGATCTATGATTACATATGAAAGGATGAGTTACCTCTGTAGGAGCTGAGCCCACACAGGGGAACTGCGCTTTAACAAAAAAAAATGCTGATAAATGTAGCACAGGAAGCAGAGGCCCCGGACATTTGCCTCTTTTGGACCTACTATTCCCCTTCTCCTCTTATCCCCTCTCTCTTTCTAGTTACCTTCTTCTTTCACTTCTGAGTGGCTCCTAACAGAATCACCCAATAAGGGCACTCTACCTAGCATATGTAGTACAGGTAATGGGATGTTTCATCTGTAATTTAATATGTTCTGTTACTATATGATGTTGATTTTTTCACAATTGTACTGCGCAAAACCCTCGGATAAATGCAGCCCCATGGCAGCTTGGGGCACGCACACTGACTGTTTGCAGATTTAGACAGGAGACCCGATCAGGGTTTCTACAGACCCCAGAAGTCCCTGCTGCATCTAAGGTATTCCTCATGAGATCAGCAACGAGGTCTCTGGCAAGAAATGCCCGAACTTTCATTCAGGCATTTATATCCCCGTTCAATGTAACGGTACTCAGTAGGGGCACTGTCACATTCAATCTGACAGCTTGGGGCCACAAATTATGACCAAGTTGTTGGAAGGGAGACCAGGCAATCGTTTACCAGCAGTAATTTAGCCCTACTTGTGCAAAAAAGCCATGAATACATCCTTGTTTTTCATATTATCGCCTACATCCATGGGTTTAATGTGAATTCTTCCAAAAAGCCTACCATGCAGCAGCAGCAGCCCTCCCCCTCCACGGTATAATCATTCTTGTCACTGAACAAATCAGAAATAAAGAATGAAGAAATGGCAGCACTTTCCACACATGCACACAGGGGTCTGCAGTATTAGCAGTGCCAGTGCTGACTGGAGGTGAATAGATCACATGCATGGAGATGTGTACAGCCAAATACATCTTCTACATGGCATTTAGCTTAGGCGGAGAAAGGGGCAAATGCATATGGGGATAATGCAGAATCACCCCATGCATTTGCAAAACAGACATAATGAAAATGTAAAAGGACCACATAGCTTTCATATGCGTTAAAGTAGCTGGGGCCATGGAGCACTTAAATTGTACAAAAGTACAATTGACAAAAATATTATGTAGTTCTCAACATAACATTTTTTTGGCAATAAATGCAATAAAAAAAAAAACTCACGGGTTCTGTGGTCTATTCACTAGGCAAATAACTGGTGAGAATTTCTATGGACCTGCTAGAGAATCTGCAGATAAAATGGAATTCAGCTATTAAGAGGGTCTGCTCAATAGTGTGTTGCGCAGAGGTCATGTAGCCCATTTGGAATAAAAGAGAAAAGCAAACTGTCGCAGAAGGACTCAGCTGCGTACCCAAGGTTGCAAAGTAATGAGTGTTCTATACTGTACATAGCAAACTTATTACTGCAAATTGCCCAAACACTTATGAATTATGACAAAGTGTTTTGTGTGGTTACAGAAATGTATCCTTTTTTTAGCAGGTCATAAATGGTTCATATTCCTTGGGTATGCACTGATTGCTTCTAAATGTCTTCATCTGCTCCTTGCATTGAACATAAGTTTTCCTGTGTTTCAGTTGCACATCAGAAATGCACTTTTAGGTCCCTGTGTGTCTTGTACAAAACTCAGATCTTCATTTCCACAAGGACACTAAATGACAATTGTAAGATGCACTTATTGGGTTGTATTTTTTGGGAGGAATGGGTTTGGTAGCACAACTTCTGTAATTGTTTCGACATCTATCGGTTTTTGCAGAAGGAGTTATGACATACTGCTCTTTTTTCTTCAAATGTTTCAGGATAAGAATCACAAATAGTTTCCATGGTGCTAACAGTTTCTGAGAACTGAAAGCTTTTGTATTCGGGAGACAACAAACACGTTTGCTTAAATAAAAAAAATCTAGTACATACTGTTTCTCTTTATAATCATCCCTGTAAAATTATTGAAAAAGACCTAGACATTTTTCACTTGGGAATAGATTGCATGTTATTGTTAGTTTTTAGAATTAATGGAATCGAGTGATGTTCATATTAACGTTTATGCTGTTTTTCTCAAGGTAAAGTCACAGTGTTCCATGAAATAAATGACTTATTTTACTTGGAGCTACATTAGCTTTCATAGTATAATTTTAAGCTCAAACTGAAGCCTATATCTTACTGTTGTTCTTCTGTTTACTTTTACACATTCACTGTAAATGTGCCGGTTTGCACTGTCAATGGGTGAAGAGACCACACTATAATATTGTATCCTTGCACCTTTAGTAAGAAATGATAACACCCAGCACCATTCATCTAAACCAGAGTTGGTTGAGTTGATCAAAAAGTGCCTGTGTCAGTAATAAACTATCTGGTGCTCATATATAAATAAATTTCAAAGATGTTACCTCTTCAACTGAACACCAGTGACTGCTTACTGTGGGCAACTCAAAAATCCTTGAAAGCAAATATAAACTCACTGGCCACTTTATTAGGTACACCTGTTCGATTGCTTGTTAACACAAATAGCTAATCAGCCAATCACATGGCAGCAACTCAATGCATTTAGTTCAAACCAGGCATCAGAATGGGGAAAAAAGGGGATTTAAGGGAATTTGAACGTGGCATGGTCAATGATGCCATACGGGCTGGTGCCACTCCTGTCAGCTAAGAACAGGAAACTGAGGCTACAATTCCCAAAGGCTCACCAAAATCGGACAATGGAAGACTGGAAGAACGTTGCCTGACCTGATGAGTCTCGATTCCAGCTGCGACATTCAGATGGCAGGGTCAGACTTTGGTGTAAACAACATGAAAGCATGGATCCATCCTGCCTTGTGTCAACGGTTCAGGCTGGGGGTGGTGTAATGGTGTGGGGGAGATTTACTTTGGGCCCCTTAGTACCAATTGAGTATCATTTAAATGTGACAGCCTACCTGAGTATTGTTGCTGACCAAGTTCATCCCTTTATGACCACGGTGTAACTATGCAGCAACTGCGTGATGCCATCATGTCCATATGGACCAAAATCTCTGAAGAATGTTTCCAGCTCCTTGTAGAAAGTATGCCATGAAGAATGATGGCAGTTCTGAAGGCAAAAGGGGGTACTAGCCAAGGTGTAACCAATAAAGTGGCCAGTGAGTGTATATAGTAGGGTTGCCATATTGTGACCAAATCTTACCTTAATATAAAATATTCAAATGTTCAAAACTCGATACCTCGCAACCTTAATAGGGATGAGAAACAACAATATTTGTTCTCACGTGGGCCTCTTATTTCCTTACTTTTGTGCATTAACCAGACTTGAGTAAAACATTTTGTTAAAGTATTTGGCACTAAAAGCTCGCTTCATATTGTTACTTGTTGTAAATAGGGCAATGAAGTGTCATTTGTAAAGACATCACAAGACTTTGTTACATGCCAGCTCTGACCATATGGAAAAGTGTCTAGCTTCAGGAGACAACTTTCTTAACCCATGCCAAGTACCAGGGCCGGACTGGGACTGAAAAGCAGCCCTGGAAACATTTGGAGAGCAGCCCCATATAGTTTATCTCGCGATTGAGCTCTTACACCCACACGCACCCCTTATACATACCCGAGTCACACTATTTGCCGTACAAATAACTATAAAACATTCTTTTTATCATATTATTTGTATTAAAATACCAGAAAGCAAAACTGTTAAAAGGCCCTAATAAATAAAATATATTACACATAATGGAATCAAAACATTTACTATTGCAAACATTTTTAGATTGAGACATTTTTTGTTTTTATTTCCTTTTATTTGCCAACCTGCCCCCCCAGTTATGCACATCTGCCCCAGACTTGCCACTCTGCCTGCTTTTAACCCCCTAAATGCCCCTCTGCCTCCAGAAATGCCTAATACCTCCTATATGCCACTCTGCCATATAGGGGGTTAAAAGGCATATCACGCGAGTCGCTGTTGCCCAGAACCTGATGCAATCTTTCCCTTCCTCTAATAGGGTTACCAGCCCCTTCTACCCCCTTTTTATTTTCTTTTGCACAGTGCCCCATGTCAAGGAGCTTTCAATTACTTAAGTTAATAGAACCTGATTAAGTTAGTAGAATCTGATGTCTTTTCGTATTGCAGGGTACATCCAGAAAAAAAACACAGATCAATTCTGGTGGAGTGCCAGACATCTGCCCCAGGCTTGCCACTCTGCCCCCTTTTAACTCCCTATATGCCCCTCTGCCTCCAGAAATGCCTTTTACCCCTATATTGCATTTAAGGGGTTAAAAGGCATACCATGGAACAGAGTGGCATATAGGGGTATAAGGCATTTCTGGAAGGAGAGTGGCATATAAGGGGCAAAAGGCATATCAGGGAGGCAGAGTGGCATATGGGGGGCATAAGGCTTTTATATAAAAAAATATTATACAGTTTGTTAAAAATAAATTTGTTTATTTACCTTCTTCTTCTTCCACTTTGGGGCTTTTTCATCCTGGCCTCCTCCCATCACTATGCGGCCATCAGATTAATGGAAATTTAATCGAAACGGCCGATGCGTGCTGACACCGCCGGCCGGAGCTACTTTAATTCTTTTTTTTTTTAAATTGAATATGCCGGATCGGCTTGCCATATAAAGTAAAATAAAAAAAGTATTAAATTTCCATTAATCTGATGGCCGCATAGTGATGGGAGCAAGATGAGGGGTGAAAGGTCCATGCGAGGGGGCGGGGCTTTCACCCCTCACGCTGCTCCCATCAGTAGGCGGCCATCGCACACGGCCGCTGAGTGCTGATGCCGCCGGCCGGCGCTGCTTTAATACTTTAATAAAAAAAGAATTGAAGTAGCGCCGGCCGTTTAGATTAGATTTTGGGCAGCCGTCCGGCCTACGAATCTGCCGGCCCACCGGGAAATTTCCCGGTATCCCGGTGGGCCAGTCCGGCCCTGCCAAGTACACATGAGTGTTGGGGGGAAAGTAGCTTAATGGGCAGCCTTAACCCCTTAAGGACAATGGACGGTCCCTAAACCCATTGAAAACAATGCATTTTGTCATTAAGGGGTTAAATGCACTAAAAATTATATCAACAGACTAACACAAAAGGGACTGTTACTATACTACACACTATACATAGTGGGTATACTATACACTATGACTATGCACTTCTGTAACACTGCCTTACCATTGGATCTAGTAACCAAGACAGATGAGAAAGAATGGC
Source organism: Spea bombifrons (assembly GCF_027358695.1). NCBI lineage: Eukaryota > Metazoa > Chordata > Amphibia > Anura > Pelobatidae > Spea > Spea bombifrons. Next base: position 94,621,627 of record NC_071087.1, read on the forward strand.
CCATGAGAGGGACAGACACAAATATGTTTAATTTTTAATTAAAAGTACAACTAATGCTAATCCAAAAATTTTTTTAGACTGAAGAAAGCCTTGTAGACATCATCCTTGCACCCTTTAACACTCAATACAATATACCAAGTCCCATATGGCATTACATGACATAGGGTCTATACTAGATCATCAAACTATTAAATATATTTAATGTGCATGTTTTACCTCTTAATATTTTACTATCCAAGGCAGCATTTACTGCATTTAACTAGAATGCCTCAAAATCAAAGATTTGCAGACATTCCACTTTTCAATGGAAAAACAAAGCCAATTCCTTAAATTAGACAGAGATTTTCCCTACTAGCATTGTAAACAATGCCTATTGTCTTTGGAGTCCAGTGTTTTAACAGTGCCTTGCTTGATAATTATACTCTACCTAATAGACCTTTTCATTTATAGACAGATAATCCAATGGGAGAGAACATACTTTCTGGATCATGAACAAGGCATTCATTACTATTTGTCTTGATCTTTTTCTCCAGTCCCCTTGTCACCATGTCTGTATTGCCATTCCTGTGTAGCTTTGATGTAACATGTTATTATGCGAAAAATACTAATACTTAGACTTGTGTGTTCAGATTCGTACAAAATGTAATTTTAACGGAAATTGCTAATTAGGTTAATTGATATGAATGTCTGAAAATGAAGAGGGACCCTCATTTGAACAAAACAAATAAAAATGAAGTAGAGAGCTCAGAATTTACGTTCTCATTTCTTTGCTTTTGCTCTCTCCGTTGTGCTCATACTCTTACTCTCACTTACGTCCTCTCACACTCTCATTAACTCTCTATTACTCTCTCTCTCTTGATGTCTCCCTATGTAAGAAGAGCTTAGGATCTGTGAGGGGGTCCCGTAACACGCTCACCGCTGCCTCCAGTACGATACTCCACTGCCAGGGGTTATGCAGACCCGCTCCCGATCCTTCCTGCCCTTCTTGCCATCCTCCAGATCTGCGGAGGTCGCGGGGAGCACCAGCGCTCTCCCACTACCTCCTCAGCTACACCCTACTTACAGAACACCGTAACTAGACCCTGTTAGCTGTGCTGAATCACATTCACATACGTGTGTTATGTCAGGCGACGCCGGATGACCCTTTATGCCCTCTGATTCAGGCTATTTGTTGTAAAAAAGAAACAAGATTTGTAGACTGCTCTTGGTGGTGTAGCATCCTAGTATTTTTCCTCAATTTATTTTTGGCTTGTTTCCTGGACCCTAATTTTGTATCCTGCTTTGGCATGACGTCTTCTGTACTGGTTTTGACCTGGCTTGCCCTTCGTCTGCATTGGAGTACTTTTGCAGAAGCATGAAGACATGGTGCGCAGCATAGGGACAGGCTCTCCCCCTGTTCCCCCCAGGGTATGTGTGTAGGCTCTCTCCTTTTGCAAAGTGCTCTGGGATGCCTGGTTAACTGAGGTGATACTGTGGAGAAGTGGACGAGGAAAGAACACAGGAGACAGAAGAACAGAGGCAAGACAAGAAGCAGAGCTGAGTAAAAATAAACAGGGACACGGAAGGCATTGAGAGAGAGAGTGAGAGAGTGGGAGGAAAACAAAAGCCATTGTCTGAATATGAATGAACCAAACCAAAAAAGGAAACAAAGTACACACGGGAAGTATGCAACAACGGAAGAGAGAAGAGTTACTGCAACACCAAATAAAAGGCAGAAAACAGCAGTGAAGATGAAAGTACCCACTCTGAGGAAGCCGTATTGGGCAAAATGCTATGATTATTTCTCCTTTTGTACCATGAGAAAAATAAGTTGATCATATATTCGCAATCATTGGGACCTAAGGAGTGTGATAACATTATAACAAGCCATTTCTTGATCGCTAATTTATGAGTACAACCATTATATGTAGTTTAGGGCTGATTTCTAACACAGTATACACTGAGTTTTGTTTTTTTCCTTCTTTTTTTTCTTTTAAATATACATCTGAGGAATGCCACCCAAAATATCAGGTTACTATAAATGTATTATTGATTCAACACTTTTTTTTACCAAGAGCACATGGACAATTTTATCTTTGTATTTATTTGTATTTTGAAATTTGTATTTTGGGTTGTGGGGATTTGCACACATAGTCCCTATAGCAGCTGGTATATATCACTTGGCTCTGGGTTATCACCATACCGTTTCACAGGTAGATACTTTGTATTTTATTAAATGTGGTTCTTTGCATTAAATCTTATTTCCATAACATAAAGGGACACTTCAGCCACTATATGCACTTTAACGTATGTCATAGCTGAGAGGTTCCCCCATACCCCAATATGTATTTTGCTACTTTCCCTACTCCTAGCTGTGTTCTGTGCCAGAAACTTCTCCAGCCCTGGCTCAGCAAGCATTGCACCAAATGCATGATTTCAATGGGAGTACTTGTTCTGCCACTGATTGGTTGCTTCAAACATATTACATTAGTGGTTCCCAATCCAGTCCCCAAGGCACAATAACAGGGAATAATTTACTAATTACCCCATTTTGTTCCAATAGAGAGATTCCTAAAACTCAAAACATTGGTGTGTTTGAAGGCAGGTTATCATGAGGTTTGCAGTAGAATGACAATCACTTTAAGTGTTTGCATTGCTGTCTGTGACCGTTCAACTAACAGGGGAAAAACAGTATTTCATCGCATGTTAAAGCTGCCATTCATTGCAACAGAATCGCAAGCTGAAACCATTGTAAAGACTTTTATTTGTTGGAGCTGGTAATAGAATTGACCTGCTATTGCCTGTATGCCAAACATTCACTTGTAGGCACAAAATTCCAGGTTCGCTAACAACCCGTGACAACTGTTGTCACCTTTCCGTGAAAAAAACAACAATAAAATAATACCAACCATGGTATTGCCTTTATTGAATTGTTTATACTGATCTGGTATAATGTTAGCTTGGTGCTAGTAAACTCTTAAATACTATGTAGAAAATAAACATACATGAATAAAGATACGGAAACAGAGTCTGAAGGAGAGCTGTAGTTTTAACTCTCTCCCTCTAGATTGTGAGCTTTTTTCAGCAGGGCCCTCCACACCTGTTGTTCTGTAAGTCAAATTGTTATGTTATAAGCTACTTGTTATGTCCTGTCTACCCATTGTACATCACCTATGTGATGTTGTAATGCGTGGTTTGTTGGTAGGCGTTTCCATAGTGATACACGTAGATACAGCTACGTATCACAAAGGGCATACGTAATACATGTATGCCGCCACGCACCATACGTATACGAAAATCGTAAGATGAATCAAGAAGGCACATTTGTTGGTAGCGTTCCCATAGCGACCACGTAGATACAGCCACGGATCACGAAGGATATACGTATTTTTGCACGCCATCACGCACTACGTAATGACGCATACAGAATAGAGCTATGAAATGAATAGAGAGGCCCAGAGACCTATCTCAGCTCCCATGTGGCCACATCATGATACACTGAGCGTGGCAAGGTGGCTCGACATGTATGATAGGCAGGTGCTCCTGTTGCCGCACCACTGATCCTGCCTCTGTTTCTGCCCCCAACAAAAGCTTCACAATTTAAGCACACACAATGTGGTGGGGTGTGTTAATAATACATCATTTTAATAGGCTAATTTTGCTGTTTTTTTTTTTTTTAAAGAACTAGGGGTTCATGGTAGAAGCTATCATATAGTGTGATGACAAAACCCACTATTAATAACGAGCTGTTTGAAAGCTTCGAACCCCTCATAAGATCAGTTTCACATTCAGGGCCAGGAGAGTTACTGCAAATGAAAAATGTTTTGCTCTGTCTCTGCTATGAAAGTGATAGGGATACAGGAAAGCAATGAGTTGGCTTTATGTTACCAGTTAGAGGCTGATGACCTACTTTACTGACATTGATAAATCGGCTGAATGCTCTTTTATTTTGTAAAAGTTCATATTTAGAAGCGCTATGAAGAACTTAGCTGATCATTATGTAATCTAAAAATCTGAATACTGCGGGACTCAGTTAACCAAAACCAAGCTGTTTTAAACAACAGTCTGTTTTTTTTTGCTTTAAAAGCAATAAATTATTCATACAAGACACAAGCAGGAGATTTCTCGGTCTACCAGACATTCTTCTTTTAAAGGTTTTTTTTTGTCTCATCGGCAATAAATACAAGCACATCTATGCCCTGTAGTTTAAAAATGCCAGAAATCATTCAGGGGATCTGAAGGTTCTACAAAAGAAAACAAAATACAAATTGCGGTATCAGTCTTTGAGCAAATCACAGTACCATATCCATAAACATGTCTAAACGGCATTTCAGGAGCAAGGATGGGGTCTGATATATATGTTAAATTCTCTCCAACAAAATCTGTAATTTTATAGACTATAGACTGGCTCATCCTGCAAGAGCCAATAGTGGGAGTTTTACAAAAACAACCATTTAGAAAGAATTCAGCTACAGCTGAAAATATTTGTTTTATTGGGAATCGATATTAAATTACTAAAGTCATTACTAAGAGAGGTGAATGAAAATGTAGGCTAACTTTTGTAGCAATATGGTTGAACGTTATGTGCGTTTTACATTAGGTCATCATTGCAACTTTTGCTTTTATTTTGAAGTCTGTGGACGCAAACTGTGGAAAGAAACATTTGTTGCAAGTCAGCATTAACATTTCACTAGACTTGAACATTCTTTTTGTGCCAAATTTTGATGTTTCATCCATTTGTCTGTCTAACCAATGAAGGAATGTAACATTGGATGACAGCCGGTGCCCAAGTCTAACATTTACCTGCAATTCCAGATTCTTGGGGAAAAAAGTAGCACCTTTTTAGTGGCATTAATCCTTGTGAGCGATACAAACAAGAAAAACTTACAGACTAATTTAGAGGATTACTGGGCAATGATGACACATGAAAGACAAATAATTTGGGCCGGGCTCAGACTGGCCATCCGACAAATTGAGCAAATCCTGGTGGGCTGGCACTAGATTGTGAGGTCCAGATGCAGAACGCATATGACACAGTCCAGAAGCAACTCAAACTGGCATACGGGGGCAGGGCTGTGGCTGTGAGGTATGTGCCTTACAACCACTTACCTTTACTGCCGCTCGCATGGCAGACCCAATGGTTTGGGTCTATCATTTGGAAGCTGCTGGCCTTAATGTGCCAGTACCTCTTTTCATTCTCAGTCTGACCTTATTTGAGCCAATTTATGGATCATTTCATGACACCTCTACTTTAAGTTAAGAAAATAAATAAAAAAAAAAACAATAAAAAAAAACCTAAAGCTCATTAAAAAATGTTTTAAAAATTGTGGACATATGTGGCATTTAAACCAAAGTGCCATGTTAGGAAAGAAGAAAAGCTCCTTTTCAAGATTTTTAATCACATCACAAGCTTTGAGCTTTAAGAGGGCATGAGGCCTTGTGTAAAATCTGGATTTCGTTTACTGCCACATCCTGAACTGGGAACTCAGCCAGTCAAGCTTCTCAATGGTACCTTATTAATGAATTGTGTTGGTCAGCCGACCTGCAGTTTAAGAATCTGTTTCCTTTAGCCATTTGCTGGTAGCTTAATGGGAGTCGAATTCCTTTACAGGAATAATTTACTTCTCAACAGGAAGCAAAATCTTAATGCCTGTTGGAAATGATTTATTTCAGCAAATCTGGCCATATGTTTAAATGTCAAGGGAACAGCTTTTAGCATCTACAGCCAGGATACTCCCAAATCACCTGCCGGAATTGATGGGAAGACCTGCGGAGCTTGAAAAGACAGGTCTCAATCACTATTTAATGATGTGTGCTCTCTCCTAATGCTTCAGTGACGTGGAAAGTAGTCTTTGATGAGATAATAAAGTTATGTGTCCTTTATTGCATGTTTAAGGTAGATGTTAAACACAAATATTCTTCTACTTCTAAAAAAATATAGAAAAATAAAATCTGAAGCTAGAACTGTCTTATGATTTGTTATGATTCTATTCTAGGAGTTACCAGGAGATGGTGCTCTCACATAATTTATACTTTTAGAGGCTCTTTTCAGCATAGATAAGGGTGTTGCATCTGAAATAAACAATAAATTATGGCACCTATATCAATAAGTCTCAGCCTCTGGTCACAAAGTATTTGTGGGAATACATTACCACAGCGCTGACCTTGAGATCACAAATGATGCATTTATCAAGAAACATAAAGATAGAAAACCTTCGACTTTTTTTAATTAAAATGTTATGTTTATGCCGCTGTAAATCAGCTCCATTTGAGGAATACGTAACACAATTGCTTGTTGAGTATGGGAGGGAAGTACCATATGATGTAGTAAAGATGATTGTGAAACTCGTACGACTCTAGTTTAAAATTTGTCGGAATAACTGACAAAAACCCAAAGAAACAATGTTTAGATCTCTGATGATCATTTAATTAACAGAATGACAAACAGCAATTCCTAAGAGCAACTGTGCCAAATATAGGCAAACCGTGTTTTGAAAGATGATATTAAAATAGCTGTTTATTGATACTGCAGGGTTTGAATTCTGACATCACACATTTTTCCAAATGGAAACATGTTTTTATCATGGGTCTAGAAATTTTTGGTAAAATTTCAGGCTATTGTATGTAAGCATTTTAATAAAGTATAAATGAAGTTATGGTAATGATAGTAAAAGATTCGGACCATAGTCTATACAGTAGATGACAAACAGTATTCAATGAATTCTCCTTCATGTATAACAAATGGAACACTGTCTGTAAATATGGGGTTGATCTGATCCTAACTTAATATAGAAGAAGGTTTGGTAAGGTGAATATTCTTCTTATCCCTGTAAAATGTGATCCTTGTTGTGCTAAAGGTTTATTTGTTTATGAGATGCACATCATAAGTAAAAGATTACTAAAAAAACTGGCTTATATCCGTGAACAGTACACAAAATTCACAGTACACAAAATGTAAAAGCAATCTATGCACACCACTGTAGTTGACACAGATTGATTTGTTATTATTCTTATTATTTATACAGTACCACCAATGTAGTCAGCACTTCTTACAGTACATACATTTAAATGGCATGACAAAGCTAGAATTGACAGACTTAGACAAACTGATATATTAGTTAAAAATGACCCAGCTCTCATGTTTAAGATCTAGGGTATACACAGAGTATAGAGAAAGAGGGAAAGTTAGTGCCATATATGTATTAGTGGAAGAGAAGCTGGAAAGATTCTACTCATCTTTACAAAAGTGTGTTTTTTGAGGTTTTTCTTGAATGTTGAGAGATAGGGTGAAAGGTAGAGGTTGGGTGGAAAAGAGTTGCAGAGATATGGGGCAAGAAAAGTGCAGTCCTGTAAGTGTGCAAAGGAAGAGATTATAAGGGATGAAAAGAGCCTTAGTCCACATGAAGAATGTAAGGATAGAGTAGGGGAATATTCTGTTTTGAGGTAAGATATGTATGGAGGAGAAGAATCATGTAGAGCTTTGGATGTTAGTATAAGGATTTTACATTTAATTCTTGAGGCAATGGGGTGCAAGTGAATGGCTTAACACAGTGTGGAAGCAGAAGAAGGCCATTGTTCAAGAAAACTAAGCCTAGCAACAGTTTTTTGGATAGATTGCAGAGGAGTGAGATAAGACAGAGGTATACCAACAAGAATGGTGTTGCAGTAGGTGGAGCGGAAGATAATAAGGGAATGAACAAGGGTTTTTGTGATTTCTTGGAAAGGACGGCTGCCAACAATGTTTTTTAGGTGTAAGTGACAGGATATGGTAGGGGATTGAATGTGAGGGATGAAGGAGAGGGCTGGGTCAAAGATGACGTTTAGCTATGTTGTTATTACTATTTAAAGAGGTCCCATCAAAGCTCCATTCACTGATGGTGGGTCGCACCACCATTACCTTTGTTTATACTATTGTTATTGTGGGGAAGTGAGGCCTAGGAACTTACAAGTGGGGCAAAAAAGTATTTAGTCAGCCACCAATTGTGCAAGTTCTCCCACTTAAAAAGATGAGAGAGGCCTGTAATTTTCACCATAGGTACACTTCAACTATGAGAGACAGAACGGGGGGAAAGAATACAGGAAATCACATTGTAGGATTTCTAATGAATTCATTGGTAAATTCCTCGGTAAAATAAGTATTTGGTCACCTACAAACAAGCAAGATATCTGGCTCTCACAGACCTGTAACATCCTCTTTAAGAGTCTCCTCTGTCCTCCACTCGTTACCTGTATTAATGGCACCTGTTTAAACTTGTTATCAGTATAAAAGATACCTGTCCACAACCTCAAACAGTCACACTCCAAACCCCACTATGACCAAAGAGCTGTCGAACGACACCAGAAACAAAATTATAGACCTGCACCAGGCTGGGAAGACTGAATCTGCAATAGGCAAGCAGCTTGTAAGAAATCAACTGTGGGAGCAATTATTCGAAAATGGAAGACATACAGGACCACTGATAATCTCCCTCGATCTGAGGCTCCACGCAAGATCTCACCCCCTGGTGTCAAAATGATCACAAGAACGGTGAGCAAAAATCCCAGAACCACACGGGGGGACCTAGTGAATGACCTGCAGAGAGCTGGGACCAAAGTAACAAAGGCTACCATCAGTAACACACTACGTCGCCAGGAACTCAAATCATGCCGTGCCAGACATGTCCCCCTGCTTAAGCCAGTACATGTCCGGGCCCGTCTGAAGTTTGCTAGAGAGCATTTGGATGATCCAGAAGAGGATTGGGCGAATGTCATATGGTCAGATGAAACCAAGGTAGAACTTTTTGGTAGAAACTCAACTCGTCGTGCTTGGAGGAGAAAGAATGCTGAGTTGCATCCAAAGAACACCATATCTACCGTGAAGCATGGGGGTGGAAACATCATGTTTTGGGGCTGTTTTTCTGCAAAGAGACCAGGACGACTGATCTGTGTAAAGGAAAGAATGAATGGGGCCATGTATCATGAGATTTTGAGTGAAAACCTCCTTCCATCAGCAAGGGCATTGAAGATGAAACGTGGCTGGGTCTTTCAGCATGACAATGATCCCAAACACACAGCCCGGGCAACGAAGGAGTGGCTTCGTAAGAAGCATTTTTAAGGTCCTGGAGTGGCCTAGCCAGTCTCCAGATCTCAACCCCATAGAAAACCTTTGGAGGGAGTTGAAAGTCCGTGTTGCCCAGTGACAGCCCCAAAACATCACTGCTCTAGGAGATCTGCATGGAGGAATGGTCCAAAATACCAGCAACAATGTGTGAAAACCTTGTGAAGACTTACAGAAAACATTTGACCTCTGTCATTGCCAACAAAGGGTATATAACAAAGTATTGATATGAACTTTTGTTATTGACCAAATACGTATTTTCCACCATAATTTGCAAATAAATTCTTTAAAAATCAGACAATGTGATTTATGGACTTTGTTGTCTCATTCTGTCTCTCATAGTTGAAGTATACCTATGGTGAAAATAACAGGCCTCTCTCATCTTTGTAAGTGGGAGAACTTGCACAATTGGTGGCTGACTAAATACTTTTTTGCCCCACTGTATAGGGCTGCCTCACAAGTGGTCAGATAAGGTGATTGCATACAGGAGGCAGATGTTTCACACCTTGGCTAACAAATGCAATTAAGCTAGACTAGAGGGCACCAAATGTAACCCTTTGAGAGCAGCAAGGTATGGCAACATGCAGGATAAAGGCATAACGGGTGGAAAACAGGGGTAACAGCAGGAGATGAGGGGTTCAAATGAAATATGTTATGGTCTTCCCAGGAAGAAAACAGGGGTAACAGCAGGAGATGAGGGGTTCAAATGAAGTATGTTATGGTCATACTGGGTGTAAAATAGGGGTAACAGCAGGAGATGAGGGGTTCAAATGAAATATGTTATGGTCATACCTGTAAGAGAAGGAAATATGGCAGACATTAGTGATTGCCAGAGGAGTAGTTGGATGAAAGCATGAAGACCAGGGATGGATGTCTGGATAGTCCGGTGTAACTCTTAACTGCCCACTTATGAAGAGTCCACTTAGAGTAAGGCCACAGCAGCTACATTTCCAAGCAAGTTGATATAGTGATAAAGATGTTTCCATTGTAGAGGTAGAAATGGGCTAAGATATGAGACTGATGAGCTGTGACTCACTGTAAGGAGAGCTATGTAAGCATTGTCTGTTTCAAGAGTAGTCTCATGCTTCTTTTGAGCATATTTTCAATTCTGAATTCAATTTATTCATTTTTCCTCAGATTTGATGGGACCTCTTTAAATAGTAATTTGAACGCACACCGTTAGATGTTAAAAATGTTGTTGTTTTTGTAAATAAAAGAAAAAAATCTATTATCCTTCTCACCTCCCATAAAGTCATTCTTGCTTTCATGCCATGTTGTTAAATGTGGTTCATGCATCATGTTCAGATATCTTTGAATGGTATACGCACACAGATGCTTTTAAAATAACTTCTTGTTTTTCCAGAGCAGAAGAAAATATCAATAATCACTAGTAATTTGTGTAAGCTATCTACAGGCTTCAAAAGAAAGGCTTGGGTTTCTAAATGGAAAAAGAAAGCATTTTCAGAAGAAAATCAATCGGAAGGCACCATTTCATGTTTGGGTACCAATATTCTCCCCTAACTCACCTACTGTTTATGTCTTGAACAGTGTCGTCTGAAGCCTCAAACGCGGCTCAGGAGAAAAATAAAAATAAGAATGACGTTTTAACTATTGACACGCTTATATGTGTGTTTGTCAGATACAACCATATTTTTTATGAACTGACAAACAATGCACTTGAATTATTACGTGTCTTTTTTGTATGTATCATTATGTGCAATTTCCTTACCTTTCTAACATGGAGGTTGGAGAGTTTGGATGAGCAAGTAAAGCTTCTCCTAGTGCTACCTTTCAAACCACTTTATCTCCTCTTGACAATTAAATTCTACTATGTAGTACAGAACACATAGCACCTTGGGAATTGTTTGCATAACATAGACTGCAGTGTAATTGATGTGAAATACAAACAATTATATATATTAAGGTTTAGCTATATTTAAATTTGAAAACACTTTTAAGGTTAATTTAGGTTGCATTAAATGTGAACTGAAGTTTTTATGTCCCAAAGAACTTATGATATACTAGAGAACTCAAGTTCTAGTCCAGTGGCCCAGTAAAAAAGGAGCTCAAGACATCTTTTAAGCCGAAAGTAGGACACTAAAACTCTTTAGGTAAGGGCCCGTAATGTTTAAATGACTACCCCCTTGTCTACTTCCCAGTCCACCCCCCAGCCTGATAGTACTATGGGTACTTAGTTTCCATTATCAGAGTTGCTTACATGCATACTCTCTGCACATGGGGATCTCTTGGCTTTCAGACCCATGCAATTTAATTAGTCATGTATTTGTGTAATGATAAAATATGGGGATACTTAAAGTATAAGTTTGAGAAGCAATGTTCTGTATAATAGGAAACAAGCTAGAAATCATTTAGAACATTCAATATTATAGCAACAAGTCTTTCTCTATTTCTGTATGGACTCATTCCACTAGCCATGGATACTTGGTTACAAGCTGGAAGACTCTATTCGAGATGTGCAAATGGGCCAAAAATTCCACTTCTGCCAACCTTTTATGCTTTCGCATCATCTAATTCATCTTCCATCTTATCTCTTCTTCTTTATCTACTATCTATGTTTCTATGTTTCTATGAATATGACAGTGCTTGTGGTGACATCCTCTCCCTTGATTGGATGATCTGGGAGAGACTGTCACTGCAAGTGCCGCTATTTTGGTGAACTTCCTGCCAGGTTATGGCCGGGGAGATGGAGACGAAGGTAGAATATAGCGGATTATAGATAGATGAAAAGAAATGTGGCCCTGACTTTATCCTCAACAGCCAATCATTTTATTGATATTTTAATATGAGTATTATTAACATTGTGCTAAGAACTGAGTCACTGCCTAGGAGAGATCCAGTAGTTCTATTAAACATCTTAATAAAGTTATTATTTGCTATATAAATGCTTATTGGATATTGATTACAAACGTGCTTGTTTCTTTGTTACAAGAAGAGGGCTGCTTTGCTGTAGTTCATGTGGCACAGTTAATTTTTTTTTTTGTGTGACTGTGTCAGCCACATCTATTCAGTAAACATACAATTTCATTATTACCGTGTACATTTTACTAACCTTCACCAAAACTTGCTTATCTGAAATAACAAGCACAATAGCCCAATGACCCTCAAACAAACAAAATAACAATACTTACTGCATATTTAACATAGTTGCTGATATTATTGCTGTTATGGTACTCAAATAACGGGTGCTAGGACAACATGCCTAGACAACTATGAGATCTATTCACTAAAATGTAAATACATGAGAGTTGGCTAAAAATGCATGTTTACTGGAGGAATGTTGCATGAGTTGCCAACTCCCATGTGCACTCTTAAAAACAACACTTGACTCAATTAGAGATTCAGTGGAAGCCCTATAAACACCCCCTTTCCCCAGTACTTGAACAATGGGGCAGGGGGGATAATAAAATAATCTCAGGGGGACATTTTTCAACTACACACCCTCTCACTTCTTCTTTCCATCCTGCTGAGCACTGTACTGTAAAATGTATAAAAATACCCTATGGGGGGCATGGAACTAATCCCATGCCCCCACCACATCCACACACCCCTGGAGGCTTAAAGTAGGAATAAAGATGCAAGAGCAAATGTTTAAAGGAAAATAGAAAAAGCAAAGTACATTGAAAAAAAATCCCTAGGGGGCAAGATGTCTACCTAATCACCCCTAGGGTGCCAGGAGGATGGCCATTGAAATTTATCAATCCTAATTTTTGACTCAGAATGCAAAATATCCAGTGGTAATGGATTCAAAAATTGCTGCTGGTTCTGCTGGAGCATGTATAGAAATACCTAGGCATCAGTGGCATCCTTCATTGTCTTGATCAGACCTAATGTCATAACAGATGCCCTCCCACATTTGGGGGGCTCTGTCCAGGAGGGGCCCAATTCCAGTGGAAAAAACCCTTGCCTGACTCCTTAACATTCTTACTGAATTGACCCAAGTAAGTCAAGTGTAAAGGTACTTATTGGCTGATGTGCTATAGTCAAGGAGCAGCCTTTAAAATGTACAGTAATTTGTCAATGGGTTTTAGTTTTGGCTTTATCCCATTTTACATTTACCCTATTGTGTTCCTTCATTCTTTTATGGACAAACAGGAGGACCATTGGCTGTTGTTTTTTTTGCATTATTTTTACTGCCCGACAGCGCCAGGGCAAGAGCTCCAGCAAGTCTAACAAGACCTTTGGCACACATGCAAAAATGGAACCACAGAAGTGTTATGTTACATCTCAGGAGCTGCAGCTTGTCCCAAAAGAAAGAGTCCATTTTATTTTTTTAATGGTTGCAGAAAGCATATTATAGCACTTACAACGTATTTTAACATGCATTGGAGTGTATCTTTATACTAAATGCCTCTAGAAAAGTTGCAATGATCGCTGAACCTAAGGTAGAAGCTAGAGCCCACTATAGTAAATCAACTTAGATAAAATCGGTGAATTGACAGTTATCCTTGTATATAATACATTCATGTTTTCCAATATGTTTAATAACTTTAGTTGAAAAAAAACTCACTGTAAGTGATTAGGCATTATAAAAAGGTCTGTATACTGCTGCTTGATTAATTTGTGTAATAAAGAAATGAAATATAAATGTATTGGATACATCTTAATATCATTCACCTACTTCTGTCTACAAGAAGATTGAAACACTGTTGGTATGTTGTCCAAAAAGAAACACTGTGGTCACAAAACAAATAAATCTTATCTACTCAATTTCATTTCCTCACCTCTCTGCTTTGACTTACTTCATCTTCCCTTTGCCTCTCAGATCTCATCCTTTCATCTCACTCCACTAGAACCTATTCCATGTTATTTTCTATATGACTTCTTCCAGTGTTTTCCTGGTCTTTAGTGTGAAAGCATTTTTAACCATTTCATGTCTTACCAGTTTTGATGAGTACTTTCCTACCCATTAAAGCATAGCTAGACATGTGTTTATGTAGTAGAATATAATCAAAAGTATCCTTTTAGATTAAATGTTAGTATTTTTTAATAATAACTAGATCATAATGAAGAAATATACTGCTTTCTTTAATGATAACATACAGCAGTTATATTGAGGCAGTTCAGGTTCCATAGCACATGGCAATTGAGTCATTGATTGATTCACAGGGCAATATATCACATGTGAATGCTGGAAAAGGGAAGCTTTTCAGAAAGAAAGCTTAAGGCTAAGAGTTGTATTCTGGCTGGGAATTATAAGGATAGACAAACAATTTAGCATAGGGACAGTTGTATCAGGATACAGGTGTTAGGGGTCTTCATGGATGATGGTCTGTTTAAATCAAAAGAGAGGGTGTAAATAGTAGGTTATGATACAGTGTATGACAAGTAGGTGCACAAGCAAATGGACCAAAATTATTTGGATGGATTTTCCCATTTATTTGTGGCCCATTTTTTTCTGGCAACAAATTACGTTCCCTCCCCATTCCGTTCGGAGGAAAAATCAGGGGGAATTTTTTTATTCAGGAACAAAGTTAATTACCTGGTGCCTACATTCACTCTCACTTACTCTCTCACACTTATTCATGTACACTCATGCTCTCTAAATGTTTCTCTACCTTCTCTGCTGACCACTTCTGCATCTTCTTGTTCTTCATCTTCTTTCTTTCATCTTCTCTGTTTTATCTTCTATCTTGTATCTTCATCCACATCTCCATGGACCTGGTGTGAACTTCCGCCAAAATGGTGGCATTCTCTCGCCATATCTGATACCAGATTATTTTTGTAACAATAACTGTCTTGATAAAGGATGTTTGCAGCATAAATATTTATGAGATTAGGTTCTAAGAGGTTTCCAAATTGTAAAAAATTTCTAACAGGAGATCATGGGCAGGTAAATGAAATAAATGATATAGTTGCTATTTATGAGACTTTTTACAAAAAAATATCCCACACATATTTCTTACAATCATATGACAATTACTAATGAACATGGTGAGTGTTCGCCTTTAAAATAAAAAAAAAACCATTTGTGAAGCAATAACAAATGCCAATCTGGGATGGGCTTCGGTGGTTCTAAGATTAATTTGTGATTAACAGGTAATAGCATCAGACTATTCTCTTCTCTCTCTGTCTATGTCCACTCCCTACGCACAGCTAGCCCTACAACAACATAACTGTTCACTAAAATGTGTCTGAAAACAATTCAGGAAGCACAGTAAGGTGTCCTTTGGGAGTACCTCATGAATCATTTATGAATCATGCATGATGATGGGGTTGTCATCAATAATTAAGACATATGGTCATGGAAATTCCATTTTAAATAATACACTCCAGCCACAGTTGATTCAGCTCCATTCAGAAATATTCATTCAAACCCAAAGACAGTGTTCTGTTGGCTCATAGGGATTGATCATTTAAAACCATACTTGCCTTCAAGAACATCATCCCCAGGTAATACCCACAAGAACATATTTTCTTTTGTTTTCTAATAAATATTAAAATGTATAGCTGTTTTATTAGTGACAATATAGCTTGTAAATTTACATTAAAATGTACATTTTCCTATATATTACTTTGCTTAAATAATACAAAACTACAGAAGTATTTTTTTTTTCTCACCACTTTAAAATTGGTTCTCAATTTATTTTCAACGTTGAAAATAAAAGCGGGTACTCCGGTGGATGGCTGCGCTGTGGACCATTACAGGCTCCCCTCCCTAAGGAGAGACCTCTGGGCTCTCAATGGACCTGGCTTACATGGAGAGTGTGAGTGGAAAGCTTGCACCAACGCATCTTCCCAAGAATTCTCATTGCCCTCGTATACCTTCCATTGAATGAGGTATTGCAGACGTCCAAACACTATATTTTCTAGTAATCCATGTAAGCAAAAGATCTCTGTCCCGAAAAAGGCAGTTTTTCCGTCCGCAGTAGGCTGATGTTTAGCGGGAATGAAGTGAGCCATTTTTGTGAATCTGTCTACCACTACCATGAGAGTGGTATAGTGGTTTGAGGATGGTAGATCGGTAATGAAATCCATGGAAACATCTATCCATGGCTTCACCGGAACTGGTAGCAGAAGACCAGCAGGCTTGTTACGAAAACTCTTGGATCTGGCACAAACGTTACAGGATCGTACAAATGCTAGGACGTCTTCCTTGAGGGGTAGTCTACCAGAATGTTCCATAATGGCCTCGGTTGTTATTTTTTACGTTTGGATCAGATGAGGAACCCAGAATGCAGGGGTAGTGATAACAGTCTCAGAAAACAAGCAACAAAGTCCAAACAATGGTCAGACAAGCTGGGTCAGAAGAGGAGAAATCAGCATAGTCAGGATCAGGCAAATTTCAGCAATGGTACTCAAAAATAGAATGGTCAGGCAAGCCGTACAGTGCGCGTTCTGTCGCCTCCACAAGGGTATGGGAGAAGAAGCCGGGCACCGCACGGACCTGGTGTGGCGAGGACCGCGACACTCCGGTGAATGGCTGCAGGTACTCCGGTGAATGGCTGCAGGTACTCCGGTGAATGGCTGCACTGTGGACCATGACAATGGATTACATAGAATAAAGAGACTGGGAGACATGCTTATTCTGCAGTTGAGCAAGAAAATCTTGCAGTGACGCTTCAAAACTTCTATCACAAAGCTCGAGAAGACCACATATTACATCTAAGTTATCAGTTAAGCTTGAACACATAACCAGAGCGGCATTGATGCACAAATTCATCAGATAAAGCATCAAGAATTGTATTATTGTGTTGAGTCAACAAATCCCTTTGTTCACTTATCTATAAGCTTACAGGTGAAACCAAAATATTCTGGTCTTAAAAGTGGAGGTCACTTGCTCTTAAGGTAAACATTCAAAAAAATAAAAATAAAACTTATCTACAAAGAATAAGTCTGCCAATGGAATTCTATGTACAACTAGATTCTTTCCAGTTCATATTAATACTCCCATTCGTATTCAACTGTATAAGGATTTTCTTTCAGGGTAAAAGTAATAGTAACATATATGTGACTTACCTAGAACAAAAAGACAACAATATATTAAATAATAAAGCATTTGTCTTATTATTTTAGGGAAGTTCTTAGGCCTTTGATTTTATGAACCCGTGTTGAATAGACTTGTGCATTTGGATTCTTATGAACTCTATGTTTGACAAAATTTGCCAATATGTGTAAGAGAATGCATATAAATAAGTAAATAAGGAAGAAGTAGCAAAAAATAAAACAGCCGCGTTTGTTGCCATGGCTGTGATTGAGGTCCAACAACTTGTGGGAGTTTTTTCTTACTTTTTTACTCTGGCCAATCAGTAAGTGGAAGGAGATTAATGCTGAATCAATCAATATAGTAGCTCAACTATAGTTCACTTAATTGATTTTTTTTTTCTTTTTTATGTAATCATTTATTTTTGGGTTGTTTTTCAATGTAAAAATAAATATAAGAGACAATTCTTTAAATATGTTCCCATATTCCTATTAAGTTGTACCTTAGCAATACACTTATTCTATTAGCAAATCTTTTTAGTTTTGGATAACACTGGGCAGAGGACTGTACAACACAGTTTTTTTTAGTTCTTGAAATATTATTATCTTTTATTTATACAAGATTTATGCAATTTAGCATATTACAAAAAAATAAGTCATTAATATTTGTGACAAATTGGGCAGCACAGGCGACTGTGCATGCGTGGAGTGTGTTTTAGTCCTTGAAAATTTTGTTCTGGAACTGGGGTAAATCTGAACATTTACACTACTTGCAAAATATTGGTGGCAGCACATTTTACTGGTGACTACAGTTGATTTTGATAATATGGAATGATTTCAATTTTCATGGTAAGAGCAGAGGTGATGGCAGGCGTGTATGAAACAGTAGTCAAGTGACCACTGGTATACCAATCCCAAGTATGCTGAAGTCATAAATACAATCAACCAAATGCAGCATCAGTGTTGTACTAGAAAATAACCTGGCTGTAGTAGTGGTAAAATATTCTCTACCCCACCTACCAGCATGACGTTCAACTTTGGTTACTACAAAGCACTCACAGAGGGGTCATGTTCTGGTGGCTTGGTGGGATCAAAGGCAAAGGTTGCTTCTAAACTACTCTATGGTGAAGTACGGAATAAGACAACTAGCATAGCCACCACAAGCGCCACCACTACCACAAGCATTGCCATCACTGGAATGTTTTTAACTCTGCAGAGTAAAGATGGGCAGGCACCGCCAGCTCATAGCCGCAGATCTATGTTTGGGAAGTTCAACCCTTGTAGCAGAAGTGGAACTTACTGTGCCTTCTGCACAAGTGGAAAAGGATATGGTTATCAACAATGTCAATGACCTGGATTGAGATTATGAGCCAGAGGAGGAGGAGCCAAGTGACACATCTTCCAGTAAATTAGATGTGTTGCCCCTTCCACTCTGCAGAAGCAGCAGCAGTTCCCCTACTGGTTCCCCTACATACACTGGCACCAGTACCACCACCATCATCACCACCATCACTAATTCTCTCTTGTTTTGAGAACAATACTTTACAACTTCTGTGATTTGGGTGGAATATTGCACTTGTGTTTTCATTAGTTTTTTTTGTTTTTTACCACTTTTTTAAAATACTAACCTTAAAATACTATTTTAAGGTTATATTGGCTATGCATTTTTGAAATCATATAAATCAGCAGATATTCCTACAGAATGCTCTTTGTGCATTTGCCTCATTATTCTCAACTCATTTGTAGTTGCTGTCACGAAGAAGATATGCTACCAGCAGCCAAATAGCATTAGCTGGAACGAGGTCTCTGTTCTACCTACCCGGTGCCTGCTAGTGTGGTCCCATCTGGGAGGTGAGCTGTGTGTGATACACAATAGGGGGTTCGTCTGTGACATGCAGGGCAGGCTCGCCGCGGGATTTAAAAACCATGAACTGCTATTCTGCTCACCCTGTATTACCTATTTGGTGAATTTATTGCTATACATTAGTACTTTGACTCCTGGCTTGTATGACCATCCTCTGCCTAGCAATTTTGTACCTTAGCGACCTGATCTGGTAACATACCTGGCTTGTCTGACTACTTGCTCCATATACCGACCTTGGCTTGTCTGACTAGTGTCCGAATTCGGCAGCGGCTAACTATCCCTTCTAGGTATCTACCTCTACCTATTTCTACAGTGCTTTGCCACTGATACTCAGTGTTTATTTATACCTTTCTATACCTGAGCCTCCACACTGTTGGGATCATCAAAGTCGTCCCTGTCTTCTTATCATGCGGCTCAATTCCTTGTTAGGTGTTTCAGGGCTGCAAACCTCTGCAGAGTGTGCTTCTGGGTGACGGCAGTCATGACAGTTGCCTTCTCATAGCTGGTGACCTTAAGTGTTTGGCCAAAATATATTACTAAATCTTTATATTTCATTAATGTATCAGGTGTTGTTCTTAACAGTAGAAATTGTATTTTGTTTGCCAGCTGTGGAAACATTTCTGCCGTTATAGTTGTCCTCTAGCAATGTCTAAGAACAAGCCTTATCTATCTACATAATGCTCTATATATTTTTTATTATATAGTCGTACGATATCACTTGCACGCGTTCTACAAGAGAAATTGATAGAGACGAAGTTGCTATGGTGATTGCAATGGGCTCAGTGTGCCTGCCAATATTTAATTGGATTGTGTTTTCTTCAATGCAAAGCGACATTTTGCTGTTTCAAAGTAGACACTGATTGATACATCTAATCTCAATTTTCTTGCATGCTCCCAATCCCGGTACCTCTGTAATAGAATGTGAATGTAATTTACCAGAAATATTGCACCAGCCTCTTTTAATAAATAGCAGTTTGTAAATCACATAGCATGAGATTGTATTTAGGATGTAAGGCAGATCAGTAATAGCAGCATTAGTGGTTACATCTGTATCAATAGATATAAATATATAGGGAATCAATGCTTGATGGATTATGGTTTATATTTCTCATATATTTTAAAACATCTCAAATTGTATTTACATGAGCTTAGATTGACTAAATCAATCTGCAATAACTAACTGTATACAGCATGTTTATTCATAGAAAATGGTTGTTTTTTTTATTTTTTATTTTGTTAGTTTCCCTTTCAGATCTCTCAGGAAGGATTTCAATTTATTAAACTCTATGAACAGGTGGTTTACATTTCCTTGCTCTCTATATGTACCATCTATTGTGTGTAAAAAGGAAACACGTAAACATGTTTTTACATTTTTATTTAGTGCTATTTAGTGCTATTTAGTGCTATTTATGAAAAAAACACTTTTATTTGAAAAGTGCTAATAAAAACCCCTACTGAATAGATTCTAATATTTGTCCTGAATATAGAAATACCCAATGGTTTCATGTTTTTTTGCAAGTGATAGGGCAATACATACAAGTAGCATTTTGCTATTTCAAAGCCATTTTTTCAAAACTGGTCATTCTGCCCCGTATGCTATTTGGGAGATCTTTAAAGCCGGTCAGTTCAGTTTACCCCCATCAAGCCATATATTTTTGAAAACTGGAGACCCCAGGGTATTTCACATGCTACTATTTTAACTCTGTCCATGCACTACAAGCCTTTGTCAAACTTTCTGGTAGTATTGTTTTGCCTGTTTCCTCCTCTTTTGAAATGATATTACAGCTCCTGGTATTTGTCACTTCAAAACACCACTCCTATATGTGTTCAGAAACATCTCCTGAGTACAGTGATACCACCTATGCATGGGTTTGTCAGGTTGTTTGGTAGGTAAAAGGCCACATTTGGGACATGGGCAATTCAGTTTTTCAACTTGGAATTTTGACATGTGGCCATTCTGTCCATATTTTCTATTTGGGACATCTTTGCAGCCAATCAAATCAATTTACCCCTATCAAACCATATATATTTGAAAACTAGACAACCCTGATGTACAGTAATACCATGCATGCATAGGTTTATGTGGTTGTTGATGGGCTAAAAGGTCACACTTGGGAAGTGAGAAATTTTTTTTTTATTTTGGCATCTGGTCAGTCTGCGCCTCTGCCCTACTTTGACATTTTTGAAACTGTCCAATTTAATTTACCTGGTCAAACCATATATTTTTGAAAACTAGACACCACAGGGTATTTCAAATGCTGATATTTTAACTCTTTTCATGCCAATGTTTTTGAGAAGATACAGTGCCAGTTTTAGGACTGACTCCTAAAAATATTTATTTTAATTTTTTAAATTGTTTTGGACATATTTTCTTTTCACTGGGTGGGTCTCCTTATGATGTCATGGTGATCTCACTAGGGTCTTTTTTATTTTTATATTTTATTAATTTTTTTTACATTTTCAATTTTTTTCATTTTATTTCACTCATCACATAGTGATTAGTGAGCTGGGCTCCATTGACCTGCATGGTTGGCTGCAGTACCCTCTGGGAACTCTTTTATTTTGAATGGGAGCAGCCATCTTGTTAGAGGCAGCATGTCCTTGGAGCGATTAACTATATCTATATCGAGGCATTCCAGCACATAGCCACTGATTGTTGTTGATTGCTTTCTCGAGGAACAGACTTCATTAGCATTGCCATAAAGTCTGCTGTTTGTCAGGGAAATTCACGCAAAATATCACATGATTGACAATAATGACAGGCTCCAGGTTTAAAGAAAAGGGAAGTTTACTAAAAAAAATAGATAAAACCAGGTTCAGCACTGTATTTTACATTTCCATGGAATTTTCCATTTAATATTTTACAAAAATATAAAACAATGTACAAAATAATAGAAAAAAAGTTATTCGTTTACATGTAAAAAATATCAAAATAAGATTGCACTTATGGAGAAAGAGAGGCAGGGAGATGAAAGAGAAGGAGATATCAGAAATAGAGGAAGAAAAATAAGAACAAAAAGGGGCAGAGGGAAGAAAAAGGCCACAGGGAGAAGAAAGAGGGAGGGAAGATAGTGGAAGAGAGAAAAAAGGGATGAGAGAGAAGAAAGCAAGGGAGAGAAGAAAGAGAACAAGAAGAAAGAGAGGAAACACTGGACGTCATTTTTATGATGTGCTCATGGCCTAGTGAATAATAACCACCACCAAAGATCTCAACACCAAAGATCTCAAGTAGCACTTATTGTATTTGTGTATAAATTATTATTACTGAATCTAAACAATAAAATATTTGTTTAAACAGCATGGGAAATTCTACCACTGAGTTCTAGTTCTTACTTTTATTGTTTTGTTTTTTTCTGTAAAGGTATTTTGTGTGATGGTTACACCATGCACTTTGATCTCTGCTATCATATCTTATGATTAAACATGGATACACTGTGAGCAGCAAGCCTTTAAATTAACACAGACTGGAAACATCACCTAATGGAAGGTAAAAGTTCTCCAAAATTGCCTTGTCATATAATTCTTTGTGTTTTAAGTTTAAAAAATGATTGGAATTAAATTGATTCTAAATTAGACTTTTAGCTAAATGTACTTTTAGAATCAATTTATTAAAGTGCTTTCCTCCTGGTTCTTTGTTTGTATTTATACTATAAGTGCCAATCAACAATTGCAAGATTAGCAATAGCATCTTTATTTCTCTTAAACATAAAACCATGACATTTGAACTCTAACTGAACTTGCACAAACTAAACCATAATATTATTTATGAAAAAACATGCATCTCACAGTTTTTCACAACGTAGCAGGGGAGAGGATGGTGTAGGGTAAGACCCCCACAAGAGAAAGTCCATCGGTCTCAGAAAAGTTCTTCCCTCGAATTGAGCCTTTTGGGTTTGAGCGGCCGTGGGACTTTTTGATGATCTTCCAAGACTGGGACTAACTCCAAAAGTGCACACACGTAGATGAAAATAAATCTTAAGCCTAGAATCTGTGTCCAGGGAAGCCGTGGAACTAGCCGGAGTCAGGGAGCCAAAGTTTAGAATAATCGAGGTCAGGAAGACGGAATTCAGGATAGTGAACCCGAGTCAAACACAGGAGCAAAGTAGCAATAGAACACACTAGACAGTATATACTATAGTGAACATAGGAATGACCATCAGCGGGCAAGGTGTAGTTGTTCTCTAAACTGGCGGCAAGTTAAAAATGGAGTGAGGCCATCTTTTATGTGGCGTTGCTGTGTGCGTGGCCACAGCCGGCCACTGTATTTGGAGCGGTCTGGACGTTATGGGACATTTCTTGGAGGTCTTCCCCAGTTGGTGTGGCATAGAGGCTGTCCACATGGAGTCTGAAAAGGATTCCCCCATCCACTCAACAGAAGGACCTCCTACAAGGAGCTGACTAGAGGCCTTCCCCAAGGTCCCAGATAAGTAACATATGGAGGACATATTTTTATCTATAGAGTTGACAGTCACTGACAAAACAATCCCCTTGCAGGACCATGTAAAAATTAAAAAGCTAAGAAGCACATGGTACTTGGGCAGGCCTACACAAATGTTAAAATTTCCACCAAGTTACAAAGATAACTTCGCTGATTTAACTCAAAAATAATTTAGGGCACTCAATTATGCCAACTCAAACTCGTCTATCAACGAAAAGTCAACTTGTTGTGCAAATTGTGTCAATTTGTAAGTTTCTCCTTGAGTTATGTTAAATTTAAATCAAATTTAACTGAAGAGAACTATCAAGTTGGTTGTTTGGTTTGTCATTCAAGTTGGTCATGTTAGTTGGCAGTCAAGTCTGTCATCTGAGTTAATCTAACCTATCATTAGCCATTGAGTCTGTAAATCCTATTGATTTTACTGTGTTCCAGGTCAACTTGCTTCCTCTTGATGAGTTGACTATATTTTGGTGAGCTAGGGCCCATTTTCGAGTCAACTCATTTGAATACAAGTCCAATTTCAATAAACATTCAGAAGAATTATTCTTCAGAACCCCAGTCTTTTTAAAATGGATAAGGTCGAAAGCCTTGAGTTAAAGTTTGTGATAAAGTTCAAAGTTCTTTCTGACATAGGCTTGCAGCTATCTGCGTTTATAATTACCCACACTACATAAGAATAAAGTATAATTTCCTTATTTTTTTCTGCTATGATGCTATAATGGCTTAATGCCATGAATAATGTACATGGACAGGAATGGTACTACAGCACTTGAGAGTCTATATTTCTGCTTTATACTTGAGCTGGTGAACAAAGTTGGTAGATATACTACATCCCAAGTACATTCTTGGGAATTTATACCAAAAATAATTCAGCTATCAAAAATAGATCACACATATCCCAACCACCAACAATAGGATCAGTTTCTATTTTCTGTGCTCTAGACTTGTGTCTTAACAAAAATTGCCTGTTTGGTGTATTTCTATGAATCTCTGATAATAATGGTCCCCCGACAAATTACAGAAAGTGCCAAAATTTAACTAGGATTCGTCTATTTGTTGCCACATATATCCGCCACCATTACAAGCAGTTTTGGTGCCATTACAAGCAGTTTTGGAGGGTACATATCAATAGCCAAAAAAACAGAGGTGGTCTTATTGATGGTTATGATGGGTCCAATAACCTGTGGGACTTTTTCCTTAATTTTTTTCACTCTGGCCAATCAGCATTTCCAAGCCGAAGGGACAAGCATTCGATATATAAGTGTGCTGATGCCGTTTTACCTTCTCAGTAGCAGCAGTTATAGACTGATGTGAGTTAGAGTTTAAGAGTTAGCGTATGTCCATACCTGGGAACTTCTGAGCTCCGGCTACCCGGAGCCTTCCCTTGCAGGACACGGCCAGGGCAGTACTGCTGACATAGGTGGGCGTTCCTGCTGACGTTAAGGGCGTTCCCAATGATGTCAGTGGGCGGTCCTGCTGACATTGAGGTAAACACCCCCATTTAAAGAGGAAATGGGCAGGGATCGGGGCATGTCAAGACCCCGCAACCCAGAGGATTCAGGTGTTGACACGGAGAACCAGAGAACAGGTGCTTCACTCGGAGATCTCCGGGTCAAACCAGGAAGATTTCCCGGTATGGTGTATGTCATGACAGGACTGAGATGACTAAGCAGCCCTGGCACTTTAAGGCCATTGGCTGCGAAATTATGTATGTGCTGGCTTGTTGAATACATGCAGTCACGTATTATGATTTTATATATTTGCTGGAGTGGCGGTAAAGATATGTATGTGGTACATAGACTGTGCGTTGTCTATATATTATTACATTCATGGTCATCCGCAAATATTCAAAGGAATAAGTCAATGACCGGATTTTTATCCATTGCACCAACTCTTGATTGGCTCTTTGACCAATCAAATTCTGTGCACCATACACATTGACTGCGGAGCAAAACCATGAAAACAAAGTCTAACCAGAAAAAAAGTAAAAATACCAACACAGAGCTATGACTGTTAATCAAGACACAAGACACCCACAGCTAGAGATAAACCAAAAAAGTACCTGCCTAAAGTGATCAGTGGGATTAGGAGAGTAATTAGCATGTCAGGTAATCTGTATGAACTGTATACTAACTACCTGACATGAGGAGTCCAGAGATGTGCATGTAGATCACCAGGGAGTCAATTGATCAACAGGACAAGGGAAAAAAGGCATATGAAAATTTCCATTTCTGCAGCGGATCCACCTGTGCCTAAATTGAAATATGCAAACAGAACAAGTTTCCATAAGCAGGTCACCATCATATCAGCAGACTGAACAAATCCATATTCATGACTGGCTACTCCAAAAAAGATGTAAAGTGTTACATACTTGCAGAATCCTACTCTATTTGTCATGCCTCCAAGTATAAATGGATTTGTAGTCAATATTTCTCTTACATTGGACAGGCTACCATGCAATTAAAAAACAGACTTATCAACTGAAGTCAGTCTTTTAGTATTATCAATGAGAACTGTTTCCCGGTGTCAGAAACCAAGTGATATGAGGAGAGTTAGAAAGTGTAATTTCAAGCACAAGTACATTATCTGATATAGAGAGTCTGCAGCAGTTTAAAAAATACTGTTTTAATAGGAAGCTAGAGGCTAAGGGAACAAGGCCTATTAAACTGTCATTTATATCTATGGAATAGAAATCATGCACTGATCTCCAAAAAATCTTAAATCCCCTGTATACCAAATATAATTCTGGGAAAACCAAAGCCAGTACTTACGTTACTGATGTCCATGCACATACTTCTTTTATTTTTTAAAGAGGTAGATTGCTCCAAACCTAGTGATTCGTTTGATATGCAGTCAAGTGTATAGAATATTTTACACTGATATATGCAAACGCTTGTAATTCAGCAATACAGACCCTGAATAAAGATGAGCGTTGTATACAAATGAGGGAACACTTCTCTGGAGAGACGCAAAAATCTGGGACTAAATTACTGGAGTGCTACACTATAAGTAGGAAAATGAGATTATTTCATTAAAGGGGAGCTCCCGCTCATTTTTATTACTAGTATCATCTTAAGAATACATTTTCAAACAAACATTCTGTGGTTTTCTTTTGCTAAAACGGTTCTAATTTAAATTTTCAGGCATAATCTGTCTGCATTTATTTTAACTCATTTTATCCCAATTAACTAGACAAACACCCTGACTTCTTATCATATTGCCTGTGGTAAACAATTGTTCATCATCCTAATTTTTAATCACACAACCAGATACTCTTAGAAATGAAAGTCTAAGAAGACGCACTGACGCAAAGAACCAGCTCAGCTTGTACAGTGCCCCTAAACGGCTTATCTGTGCCTTCTTTACCTCTCCCCCTTCCAACATACACTCTGGCACATATATGTAAACTCACAAATTACACACACTTACTCATACTCACTAACACATGTACACATTCATTCTAACATACTTCATCTCACCCCACTTACACCTACATGCTCATACACAAACACACATCTATGCTCACATATACACTGATACACATGCGTGCTCACACACACACAAACACGCCCACAATAACACATCCATGCTCACACACAATTACACCCCCTTGCTCTCATGCACATAATTACACATCGAATCTCACATACACACTCACAATTAGACATCCATGCTCACACACAAACTTATACATATACCGTATTGGCTCGGATATAGGCCGCCCCCGTATATAGGCCGCACCCTAAAAGTTTGGTGCTTTTTTAAAGAAAAAGTTTTTTTTCTTTAAAAAAGCACCAAAAAAAAACATGCTGCCACTCTGTCCCCCCCCCGATATGCTGCCACTGTCCTCCCTCCCCGAGATACGCTGCCACTGTCCTCCCTCCCCGAGATCCGCTGCCGCTGTCCTCCCTCCCCGAGATACGCTGCCACTGTCCTCCCTCCCCGAGATACGCTGCCGCTGTCCTCCCTCCCCGAGATACGCTGCCGCTGTCCTCCCTCCCCGAGATCCGCTGCCGCTGTCCTCCCTCCCCGCGATACGCTGCCGCTGTCCTCCCTCCCCGAGATCCGCTGCCGCTGTCCTCCCTCCCCGCGATACGCTGCCGCTGTCGCTGTCCTCCTCTGCCCCCCCCTCCTCGACTTACCGGAGCAGACTCCCGGGTGTCTTGCGGGGCCGGCGAGGGACATCTACGCAATACGCGTATGCAACTTCCGGTACCGGAAGTTGCATGCGCGTATTGCGTAAATGTCTCCCGCCGGCCCCGCAAGACACCCGGGAGTCTGCTCCGGTAAGTCGGGGGTGGGCAGAGGTAAAACGCTTAGATAACCTCCCGTGCCGGCACCCCCCCCCCCGTGGGAAGTGCTGGCAGGGGAGGCTGTCTGAGCGTATCGGGGAGAAGGATGCAGGTCCCCTGCACCGCTGCGGGGGATCTGTATCTTAACCCCGCTGCCTGCCTGGCGCCCGGGACTGCATGTCCCGGGCGTCGGGCGCTAGAGCCCGAATATAGGCCGCACCCCCACTTTAAAAACTTAAAGTGGGGGAAAAAAGTGCGGCCTATATTCGAGCCAATACGGTACATCAATGCTCACATACATACATATGTATTCTGTTTCTGTTTCACCACAGGCCAAGTGACATAACCTAATACCTATCTTCTGTTCCTTAGCAGGTCAAAAAATTAGGAAAATACAACCTCAGATGAACAGCAACACATGACATGCTGTGTCATGATTTATTCAACAAAAATAAAGCCAAAATGGAGCAGCCATGTTTGAAAAACTATGTACACCTTACTGCTTCCATAGGAATTAAGATGCTAAGTAGCAGACAGGTGCTGCTAATCAGGGAGGTGCTGTCCCTTTCCCTGACCCTTAACCCCTTCAATCCCCTATAGACGTACCGGGACGTCCAAAAAACGCCCACAAAGAAACCCCTATGGACGTCCCGGTACGTCCAGCCCTTCGTACAGCGTCAGGGACACATCCCTGCCGCTGCACGGGAGACCAGGCTGTCGTTTGACAGCCTGGACTCCCCACTGACAGCAGAAGCCGGCTTTGCCGGCTTTCTGCTGTCTGATCGCCTGTAACAGCTTCCGGCATGAAAGCCGGTAAGCTGTTACCGGTAAACTGCCCGATCGCGCAGTTTCAAACGCGCGATCGGGCATTCCCTTCCGGGTTGCGTCACTGCTGACGTAACCCGGAAGGTCATCGGAGGACAGGATATCCCCTGCGGGGATATCCTGATCTCCGATGAGGCACAGAGACGCTGCGATCTCTATGCAGGTCTGTGAGGACCTGCATAGAGATCACAGTGTGATCGGTGCAGGGGGATCGCGGGGAGGGGAGTGAGAAACCATTTCTCTCACTCCCCCTCCCGCCTGTAACAGAAAAGCTGGAAAAAAAAAAACGTTAGGCATTTAAAAATAGTATTAAAAAATCATTAAAATATTAATATAAGTAAAACTAAAAAAAATTATAATGTGAGCTGTGATGTCACTGTGACATCACTGGCATGTTCAGGAGGTCCCTAGGAGGACCTCTAACCATTACTGTGTAAAAAAACAAATATAAAAAATACAACAAATGTAAAAAAAATTAAAATAAATTTTTTTAAAAAAAATATATAAAAAAAGATAATAAAAAAAATTCTTAAAAAAACCTGACATCCCATTGCCCTAGCATAACATCTAGCCAGTATAACCCTTCTGCCCCCGTTCACAACCCCCAAACCCGTTAAGCCATAGGCATAAAAATTATACAAAATTGTACACCTAATAGAATGCTCCCTGGTGCTGGGAAAGTCTGGAAAATCTATATAAATTAGGTATTTCTGAAATCAGGACACCTGAATTGATAAACTTGGAGGGGATTTTCCATCACTTTACCTAATTTTGTGAGGATTCAGAGGGAAAATGTAAAAGAAAATTAGTTTATTTTTCTAATCTTCGCTAGTTTTTACTAAATTTCTCATTCTAAATTTTCAGCTAATCATCCAACTACGGTATCAAACGAAAGCTCTATCTCTCCTTGAAAAAACAATATATAGTTTACATGGGTACACTATTCACAGGAAAAATCTAGGTGGGGCTGAGTTAAGGACCAAAGAGGTCTATTTAAAGGAGTTTAATTAGGGGAATATACTCTTGAGAGAGTTGGAAGTTTGCTGACAAAAGGCGCCCAATGGAGTAAATTTTTTGACTCTGAGGATTGTCCCTATCCCCCACATCGGAGAGGTTGACTAGTTCTAGCATGCGGCCATTATACTTCTATTCTTTCGATCTTTTCGGTCGTTGCTTTCTTTAATAGAAGTTTGTTTTTTGTTATATAAAGTTCCCTCCTGTGCTAGTAAGCAGTTATCTGCAGAAGACTTATTTGGCTTAGGGCATTATATACCTCAAGGCCTACACTTTGTATGGGTTGGTGCTATGAATGTGTGTCTAGCTAACCTGCATTTCGAGTTACAGTTACTGTGCTCCGTAAACTATATGCTTTCCTTTTTCTGGGTAGATATTTATGTTTGCACTATTGTCTGTAACTAGTTATTCTTAAACACCCTGAAAAAAACCCATATGAATTGATATTCTTTTTAAGATGTGCTTCCATTTCTGTTTTTTTTTGTGTTTATTTGCAAGTCCTGACCAGACTTTAGGGTTAAGCACTCCACTTATTACACAGGTGGCTCATTAATGGTGTCTAGGAAGGGCTGTAAATTGCAGGAGAATCTTAGCAATGCAGTTCCAATGGTTTAGCCCCACAGTAAGCAATATAGTCATGTACAATTTGATAGGACTTATTGCAGGTTAAGCAATATATGGCCACATAGTATGACAGAACCCCCAATATTTATGCTTCAGATAGATGCTTTTAAATGACATTTGCTGTGTATGAACTAAATTCTTGATTTGTTGTATGCATACATTGGTCATTCCAGCAGCCTTCCAAAATCTGAATTCGCATACTTTTGAAGGTATGCTTCCTTTTCTGTGTTTTCTTCTAAAGAACCAAATAAGGAAATACACTTATGGAAAGTTGAAAACTTCTAGTGAGATCAACTGTATTCTCACTTTAATGCTAGTAAATTTTTAGTGTAAGCCATGTGCCTGGAGCCTCGAGTAATACATCTACTTTTATTGCCACCAGGGAGATCTGTGCCCGTCGGCATATCTGCTTCTCCATGGGGGTGACCTGTTCCTGATACACCTACCGTTCAGGTAGTAATCTACTGAGGCTGCTCCCAAATACCCTTGCAGGAGCAAACTGTCACTGTCTCACAATTCGTTTTTGCAGATGAATAAAAGATTTTTCAAATAAAAGTGAGAAAAGTCAGTAAATTGGATGATTTGATAAACATAATGGTATCTAAAGAAAGCCCTGCTTGTCCTGTTAAAAACAATATATAATGTGTGTGGTTGCACAAAATGAGAAAGAAGAAAATTACAGCTAAACAGGAACACTGAAAAATGTTTGTCCCAAAGTGTACAATGAAAAAGAAACAGTCTTGTCATTAAGGGGTTAAACTAAGACTGTAGCAAACAGTTGCCTACAAGCAGAAAAGTTGCAGGTCTAGAGGTGCCATGCAGGCTTTGGAGACTTCCGGCATCCCTGCACAAAGACTCCTTGCTTGTGCAGTGGTGACACTATATCAGATTCACAAACGATCATGTGTATTGACTCTGACTTCCATTTCTCACATTGTATATTTATATCTAGTCAGTACAACATAATCTGATTGTGTCTTGTGTAACTGATAACTCACCTTGGGAACAGCTGACTTAGATATAAATAAGTGTAACGAACGTGATCTATGTTAGAACCCTTTCAACTCTTTTAGTTACCATGGGAGGTTGTCAAAACTGTGTAGAGAACCTTGGGAGCTAGGAAATAAAACAGATCAATGATCCCAAAATTTTTCAGAAGCAGAAGCGCTATTTACTAGTGAGCCTGAGAATTAATATTTTTCCCTACTAAAGACATCAAATGATTCAAGCTGCTGCAGGTTTACAGAGGAACAATTATGATATAGCTCGCCTATTTCACCTACAAAACCATTTTGCTGGACTTGTCCAGAAAGGGAAAATATGACTTAAATGAAAAAAATGATTGACTAATATTTTCTATCTATATATATGATCTATTGCATTGTTTTCCATAAGAGTTATGACTGAAGGTAGTCATGATCATGTTCACACCTCTAGTATGGCTCGCATAACAAATAAATCATCCATAGTTGTTTTTGTACAAATACCAGACTTTTCAGCCTCCTTATTTTTTTTAGCAGTTGAACAATCTATTTCAATGAGTATGAATATAGAATGTTTGATTACATTGTATGAGTGAGCTAGTTTTGCCAGTGGGTAGGATCTAATTGGCCCTGAATAATGCATAGTTAAGCTAGTGGGAATAGTCATTCTTATAGAAAGGCATCTGCAATATTTATATGTGAAATGAGGACAGTTTATTTGTCTTATTTTGGATCAACTACTCGTTGCATAAAGTAACTAATAATTTCCTCTTCTTGTCTCTGTAAATAAATCCATATTTACTCTTATGTATGGGTAAAATATCTTAAATGCCCTTCATTGACAGTTCTGTTTGTTATTTCTGCACACTCCGTTTCTGAAAATACCATTATTTCCATGTGTCATTCTAAATATATTTCAAGAGAGAGAGACGCTACATTCAATGTACCTGAATCTAACTTCATTATAACAGAACATGGTGGTGTTTGCTGTATCTTGCTTTTTACAGCATCTGCTTTTTTAGCTAATTAATCATTTTCCTGTGGATCTCAGTTTGGTTATTGTTCTCTAAAGGACAATTGGTAACTACAGAGTACGCTGGTATTCATCGAACCCTAGATAGCACAGCACACATTGAAACAGGTGAGTTTAAAGTCTGGAATATGAGGACAATACAATATTATGAAATGAAGCTCAAAAAATGAAAAGAAAAATACTCCTCATAAAATGGTCCTTTTTTGGTGCATAATATTTTTTGTCTCACTGAGAGATATAAAATACCTTTTATAATACATTCTGTTTTTGTGCATTTATATTATTATTTTCTCCAGGTTTTTGTATGCACTGTAAGCCAACAAATAGAATGATGATTTAATTTATTTATATGAGAAACCAAAATTCTTATTATTTCAGCAAGCTTTCAGGACTCACCCTGTTTCTTTGTAACAAAACAACTGCGCTTTTGTGGAAGGAAGCAAAAATTGCCAATCATGTCGCCTAAAATAACATTATTGGTTTATTAACCTAGGTTAGCAAAATGTTGAATAGTAGGAAACAAGATATTCATTCTGTTAACTATTTGAGTTAGCAGACATGGTTAATTTTACCTCTTGCTTACCATTTATACTAGATTGTAACTACTAAACAATATCAACACTTTTCAGCTGCTGAAAAATGTATTAATATACACTCACTGGCCACTTTATTAGGTACACCTTGCCAGTACCGGTTTGCCTTCAGAACTGCCTTGATGCTTTGGTCCGTATAGACATGATGGCATCACGCAGTTGCTACAGATTTGTCGGCTGCACATCCATGATGCAAATCTCCTGTTCCACCACATCCTAAAGGTGTTGTATTAGATTGAGATTTGGTGAATGTGGAGGCCATTGGAGTACAGTGAACTCATTGTCAGATTCAAGAAACTAGTTTGAGATAATGCAAGCTTTGTGGCATGATACATTATCCTGCTGAAAGTAGCCATCAGAAGATGGGTACAATGTGGTCATAAAGGAATGTACATGGTCATCAGCAATACTCAGATAGGCTGTTGCATTTTAACGATGCTCAATTGGTACTGAGGGGCCCAAAGTGCGCCAAGAAAAATTCCCCCACACCATTACACTACCACCACCAGCCTGAACCGTTGACACAAGGCAGGATGGATCCATGCTTTCATGTTGTTTACGCCAAAGTCTGACCCTGCCATCTGAATGTCACAGCTCGAATCGCGACTCATCAGGCCAGGCAATGTTCTCCCAGTCTTCCATTGTCCAATTTTGGTGAGCCTGTGTGAATTGTCGCCTCAGTTTCCTGTTCTTAGCTGACAGTAGTTGCACCCGGTGTGGTCTTCTGCTGCTGTAGCCCATCTGCTTCAAGGTTTGACGTGTTGTGCAATCAGAGATGGTATTCTGCATACCTTGGTTGTTACGATTGGTTATTTCAGTTACTGTTGCCTTTCTGTCATCTCAAACCAGTCTGCCCATTCTCCTCTGATCTCTGACCTCAACAAGGCATTTTTCGTCCACACAACCGCCGCTCACTGGATATTTTTTCAGACCATTCTCTGTAAACCCTAGAGATGGTTGTGCGTGAAAATCCCAGTAGATCAGCAGTGTCTGAAATACTCAGACCAGCCAGTCTGCCACGTTCAAAGTCACAGCAAAATGTATACGAAGAAGAAGAAGTCACACAACACGAAGAGTGTTCGTGTTCGTCTTTGTTTACTTATCTCCCTGGTCCCTTCCCCATCTAGCCTACCTTATCTACGCAGCATCACAGGGGTTAATGGGAGAGGAAATCCATATGTTCGTCATCAAAAGTTAAAGGGCCGTGCGAATGACTCTATTGGTTGCCTGCAGGGTCCGATGAGACCAAGATAAACTTATTTGGTTCAGATGGTGTCAATAGTGTGTGGCGGCAACCAGGTGAGAAGTACAAAGACAAGTCAAGCATGGTGGTGGGAGTGTCATGGTCTGGGCCTGCAGTTCCAGTTCATTGAGGGAACCATGAATGCCAACATGTACTGTGACATACTGAAGCAAAGCATGATCCCCTCCCTTCGGAGACTGGGCCGCAGGGCAGTATTCCAACATGATAATGACCCCAAACACACCCCCAAGACGACCACTGCCTTGCTAAAAAAGCTGAGGGAGGTGATGGACTGGCCATGGATGTCTCCAGACCTAAACCCTATTGAGCATCTGTGGGGCATCCTCAAATGGAAGGTGTGGGAGTGCAAGGTCTCTAACATCCACCAGCTCTGTGATGTCGTCATGGACGGGTAGAAGAGGATTCTTGTGGCAACCTGTGAAGCTCTGGTGAACTCCATGCCCAAAAGGGTTAAGGCAGTGCTGGAAAATAATGGTGGTCCCACAAAATATTGAAACTTTGGGCCCAATTTGGACATTTTCACTTGGGGTGTACTCACTTTTGTTGTATAGACATTAATGGCTGGGTGTTGAGTTATTTTGAGGGGACAGTACATTTACACTGTTATACAGGCTGTACACTCACTACTTTGTAGTGTTGCCACATGAAAAGATATAATAACATTTTTACAAAAATGTAGACTCACTTTTGTGGGATACTGTATATATAATATTCATATGTTACATTCAAAAGGCAACAGTACAGTCATTACAGTTACAAAAAATAATTTACAATCTGTAGTGCATGGCTTAATATCCTTCATGGTGTGTGGTTTGAATGCCATATGAATTGCACATGAATCGTTTTATTATATGTCAGCCTTCCTCCTTCCATTTTATAGTCACATGATTTGTAGGGTTAGCAAAGTATAACAAGTATCATACGTCCTCGTTGCGGAATTAAATGTGTCTACTCATGTCTTGCTGCAGAGTATTGTATAGTTCCCAATAATTGTACTTATTGTCACAAGGAGATGACTATTTGAGGGATTCATCTAATTGTTTTCCCCCTAAAGAGTTAAAAAGCGATGGTAAGCAGTAGATTTAGTAGAACTGATCATGGACCAAGCCACTTACAGGGAATGAAATTTATCAAAGCACATTCTACTGAAATAGGTTGAATTTCTTTAAAAAAACAAAAACGGCTTGATCAGAGCATGCAGTACCTTCAGCATTAATAATATATTTTTTCACCTCAATGCATCTTGGCGAGATAATTATGCCTATTTCCCAATTTATATAATTATGTGAGGATGTGTATAATTTACATTTGTTTTAGTGCTTTGAAAATATCCAGTTATGTCTACACACAGTAAACTAAACAAACATGGAAGTATTTCCAATAAATGTTAGAAATAATTTCTTGAACCATTTTTTGTCTTTTACAGCAATTTGTGCACCTTCATTCTTATAAATTTCACTTGTTTTGGAATGGGAACCTGGATTCCTTTTTTTCACTCCAGTTTTCATTCATCACTAAGATGAAAGGTGTCATAAGACTCATAACTGCAAACCTATATTTGTCATGTTTCACTCTACATCATTATATTGACCTTTCACTGTACTCGTCCCTTGTATTATTTCTCGTCTGTGTGAGAACAAGTATCTCTACAAGGTTTGGTGTATCAGGACAATGAAATTAGTGGTCCAGCTAAACTTTTAGCCACAGAGAAATCTCTGTAGCTGAGTTTGATACAGTAAATTTAAAAAAATATAACAAAAAAGGACTTTGGTTAACATGTTTTCTTTGAAATGTTAGCCAACGTTTCAAAGAAAATATGTTAACCAAAGTCTTTTTTTAATTTTTTTTTTTTTTAAATTTACTGTATTTACATTTACAGTGATGCTGTGTTTTGGAGATTTTGTTTGTAATGATTGTTAAATTAATGTTTTAGCATATGATTTCCTTTATTAAAGCATATGCAACTACATATTTTTTTTTTAAATATTAATAGTCATAAGTAATGTAACATCAAATAATATCTACCTGTCGTTCCATTTCTGAGAAAACTGTAGAAGAAACCAGTTGAATGTATATTTATTCATAAAAAATATACTCATTGAGTAAAATATAACATTGTGCAATACCTTCAATAAGAGTTGCTTCCATCGCTCACAAATCTTTTGCATTGTTATGGAAAATGAATCCTAAGTGTAAGGGTGTGTAGTAATAAGTAGACTTGTGCATTCATATTCGGGCGAACATGAAAACGAACATTTCTTCAGCCCGAATACCGAACAGACGAACATGGCAGCGGGAAAACGTATACGAATACGAAGGCACAAAACACGAAGAATCTTCATGTTCGTCTTTGTTTACTAATACCAAATGGTTGATGCCAGAGGAGGCCCCTGCAGGCGACCAATAGACTCACTTGCATGGCCCTTTAACGCCTGCCGGCGGAACTTGGCCTGGGGAGACCATGCTTACTTTACTTCACCAAGAGTGTTCATCCCAATAAAGCCATCAGCTGCTGCAGGACTTGGCTCACAACCATCTTCCTGACAGACCTTACATTAACAGATCGAGATGTGCTGGCCAGGCAAATAGAAAAGGGGCAATTCCACTTCCTTTCTGGTTTTGATACCCCCAGCAACAAGGTTGCTACTTGCCACCAATACCCATATTTGTTGACTGATGAAGCTTAGCCAGTAGTCATGTCCTCCTTCCTGATTGTCCATTGGGTCTTTACTGTGGCATTTATGGCTGTGGAACACTGTGCTGTACTTGTGCTTACCAACTATTTTGAGCTCCTCGGATAGATTTTGGGCCAAACAAAAAGGGACTCTTCAAATGTGTCCATATGTTTAGTGTTCAATGGATGTTACAGTCAATTGTGCACAGACTCCAATGCTTTTTACTGCATGCAAATTGAAACATCCATTCTTTAGTTATTAGTTTTGAAGACAGAGATTCCTATCTAATTTAAGTGCTCACCTAGCTGATTCTACCGACACCAGAAACCATTTGTATGTACACTTCATGTTCAGTAGATTCATTATTATTATTCAAGAACAGAACATACATTTCATATACTATGGAAACTGTGACACAGAATACACACAACAACAGCTTAACCAAGTACTGTATCTACAAGCATTATTTGTACATCTGTAATAGAAACAACACACTTGAAACAAACAGTGAAACATAAGCTCACATGAAACCCAATAAAAAGAATCAACATGAGGTGATAGATCAGCCTAGGGGACCACAAATCTAGTTTTACTCCCTCCAGTTGTCATTCCCTCACAAATTCCATAATATCCAGGTAAAACCAGGGTATATTGCAGTTGTAAGGGATGAAATTGTCATACTTGTCCCATTTCATTTTCAAGCTGGCATATCGGGCAGGACTTTGCCACCCTTGGAAGAGTGCTTGTACATGACATAAGTTTTACTTTGTCTATTTTGGAGCTATTTTGGTGATGACTCAACTGATTGTGGCTTGTCATGTGCAGCAGCATGGGAAGAATTTTATTGAGCAGAACCAGAAATGTCCTCTCAATGGTAAGGTCTCTGAGGCTCCAAAACCCTCTGTTTGTCTTTGTTCAGTATGCCTTTCAAGCTTTTCAGGGCCATGCTACCTCAACCAAACTAGACCCCTAGCATTATGATAAAGTCTGTGGGTGATGGTGAAGACAAGTCACAATTTTCAAACAGCATGGTCTCTGACTTCCTGCTGTTGACCTTTGTTACTGAAGCTTTTATGGATACTTTGCATTGCTGGATGAGTGCTCTCACAGACTGGCAGAAAATGGTCACATCATCCATATTAAGTGAGGTCTTTATCTCTAACTTGTTTCTTTCTCCTGCTATGGTAATCTCTCTTACATCAAGATTGCATCTGATTCAGCCTGTGACACATTCTATGCAACAGATGAAAAGAAGAAGTAAAACAGGGCAGCCTTGTCTGACTCCAGAATAAAGTAGAAATCAGTCAGTTTTTTACACCTTAACCAACACCTGGCTATAAACATCTCAATACATGGACTGTACCCACAAACTCATGAGACAAACAATCAAAAGCTTTATCCTGGTCAAGGCTTGATGTAATGGATCATGTCCCTTATAAGGGCAAGTTAAGCTAAGCTCCCATTCCATTAACTAGAGCATGTGCAAAAAGCATAATGTGATATGCGCAGGCAATTAAAAACACTCACACCAACATATAAAATTAACAGAGCTAAAAGTTTTATAAGAAAAGTATTCACTGTTCTAGAGAAAAGTACATGACTGCTTAGGCCTATAGCCCAAACAGTAACCCGACACAATACCACAAATAAAAGACACAACATGATTGGTGCGGGTAGGGCGTAGGCCACAGCTTTATTAACATCCCTCCTTTTCTGACCAGCGAACAAAACATCATATAATAATAACACATAACTTTAAACGACCCACCAAAAGGCAAGAATATTGCAGACGTATTTGTCTGCATTATTCTGGATTCTTGGTGTACTTCTGCCAAAGGGTGGAGCCACGGCTCACACTATTTTGCTTAAGTGCTCTAGGAGGCCTGGTTAACAGAACGGATATCGAGGAGAAGCAGATCATGAAATAAGACAGAAGAAGAAGAGATAAGAGAAGAAGCAGAACTTTTGAAAAGAAGACAGGGACACAGAAGCAGTCTTAGTAGAAGGCAGGGAGACAATGAGAGAGTGCAAGAGGGAGTGAACAAGAGTGTGAAAGAGCATCAGTGACAACAAATTCAATTTCCAAATGTTCCCAGGTATGGTCATAATCATGTACCACCTACTTGTAAGTCATCATTGTTGGATGTGAATATTTTTAGAAAAGCTCATTCATTCAGGGATGTATTCAAATTCGTCCAAACCGAAAGAGCAGTGTCAAAGCTGCAGTCAGCCGGGAGCACACAAGACAGAAGTTATTTGTCCTCAAGGAGTTGAGCCCCAAGCTGACAGGGACTTAGATGTTTACGGTGTGGAGGCTCAGGTATAGGCAGGTGTAATAGGCACTGAGTATAGGTGGTAAAGCACTGTAGGACTTGAACAGGTAATACTGCAAATAGAACTCCAGAACAGGTAGCACTGGATGAAAGGGAGCAATGCAGAACGCCACAGCTGGGTTCAGTACACTAAATGGTCCAGACAACCCAAGGTCTTTACACTGAGCAGGTAGTCAGATAAGCCAGGTAGGATGCACGGGTAACGACAGCAAGGTGCGGAATCACTAGGCAAGAGGGTAGCCAGACAAGCCAAGGATCAACAACTGAACTTCAGTACTAGATACAGAAAGCGCAGTAAAGCAAGGCCATCCATCACCTGGTCTGCACCATAGATTTCTGCATGTAAAAAGTGCCCCTCCCCTAAGGCATCACAAGAGTGTCTTCAGAAGTGTCTTCTCAACGCTGCCTGGAGATGTAACTCTGGCTGGCAACAGCCTGCCTTCCTGTAGCAGGCATGACAGGCCGGAAATGGAATGAAAACAAATAGACCTATATGTACAAATCTATTGTCTAACACCATAAGGCCAGCAAAGGTCAGTGCAGTGTATGATGATAATAAAAATGTACCATAACCTGAGCTCAATACTCAAGGAGCTTCCTGCATTTAAGCATGTAAGCTTATGCACCACATGTGAGAGCTTATCAAAGATGGCATACTCCAGCACTGCACCAGTACATAAACACACATTAAACACCAATGAACCATGTCCAGACAATATCCAAATTAGTGAGAAAGTAATGGAACAGCTCATTTTTGGGTCCTATTATGGCCTTGCCTACTTCATGGCGCAACTGGACTACCGGAATCATGCCGCCTTTATACCAGGGGTATCCTTATTGGAGGGTTGTACTTTACGTTTGCCATATTAACACATCTGCGAAAAGTTCTAATTTAAAAAGGAAAAATAAACAACAAACAGATGCTATATGATGCAGCTCTTCATTGTTTAAAATTACCAACAATGAAGGTAGTTATTACTACAATTTGATTCTTCCATTTCACTGTGGCGCCATGCCTAGCCCCGGCTTAACATATAGCTGCCAGACATACAAAATGTTCATATCACTGTGTTAATAGATTGCTGTTTTGTCAATAGGAATGGAGTAACATATTGTTTCATGTAATTAATAAGCATCATTAAAGAACTGCATGTCCCTTTTTAGTTGTCAATTAAGAAAACTGTTTTGTTTTTTTTGTTTTTTTTTTACTGACAGTTCTTTAAACATTCAAATAATATTTTGATGTAGAATGCACTACCATAGGTGTTAAGTATGCAGAAATAAATAACCTTATTTTAAAACTAAAACCGGAGAGTAGACATAACACCCAGCTCCCTAACTTTTGAAGGCCATCTGTCTGGTGTTATTATTAGGACTACAAAGTAAAAGTTTTAAAAGCTGTGTACAATGATCAGCCCTAACATTATGACCACTGAGAGGTGAAGTGAATAACACTGACAATCCTGTTATCATGGTACCTGTCAGTGGATGGGATATATTAGGCAGCAAGTGAACATTTTATCTCCAAATTTGATGTGTTAGAAGCAGGACAAATGGGCAAGCATATGAATCTGGGCCAAATTGTGATGGCTAGGGTCAGAGCATCTCCAAAAGTGCAGCTTTTATGGGGTTTTCGTGGTCTGCAGTGGTCAGTACCTATCAAAACTGGACTAAGGAAGGAAAAGTGGTAAACTGGCGACAGGGTCATATCCAAGAAACAAAAACTGTCTGCGATTCTTACCCTAATAAAGTTGGCAACAACTATATAAACATAATATAAATGAGAGGTTTTGGTTATATGAATTGGCCAAAGCATAATTAAGCTCACCCGCCACGTCAAGGCACACTTTCAGTAGGGTGAGAACCTACTCTCACCTCCTACATAGTGGGCACACAAAGCAGTTTATACTGCTACCAAAACCTTATTAATGTGTTGGGGGAGGTGCAATTAAACCTCCTCCCTATTAACCCCTGGACAGCAAGCTGCAACCAGACTGATGAGGAGCCAACAACCTCAAATATGTGCAAACAGGAAAAAGAAAAAGTGTCGGTGCGCTAAGCTAGTCTCAGGCTCAAATAATACAAATGTGTAATACGAGGTCTACCAAACAGGTATAAGCATGCTGCAAGAAACAGTGTATTGGCTGTACAATGTATACAAAAAACAAAAACTGTCTGCGCTTCTTACCCTAATAAAGTTGTTCATATAACCAAAACCTCTCATTTATATTATGTTTATATATTTGTTGCCAACATTTCAGAGGTTAATTTGCAACCTCTTGGATTAGTCGTCGATGCACTATTGGAGGAGTTTCCTGGGAAGGTTCAACACTGTTACAAGTTTTCTCCATTTGGAGATAATGGCATTCATCGAGGTTCGCTGGCATCCCAGTTCCTTAGAAATGGCTTTATAACACTTTCCAGGCTGATAGATGTCTATTACTTTGCTTCTGTTCTTGAATTCCTCTGCTACTTTTTGAGCCTGCTTCATTTTTTATTTCAATTTATGGATAGATTTAACAGGGTTGGCAGTAATCATGTCTGGGTATGTCTAGTGAAATTGAACCCAATTGTCAATTACTTTTGGTTAACTGATTGATTTAGTAACTAAGGGGGAAACTTTTTCACATAGGGCCAGGTAGGGTTGGATTGCTTTTATTGATAATCTAAAATGAGTTAGGTAAGAAAATCTATAAAATATAGATAGAAAAAATCGGGTTGGGGCAAATACTCTTTTAAAGCATAGTATCTTGTAAAGCATGCTGCCAATATTGATATCCTGGTTAATGCCACCATGTCAACTGAAAACTTAAATTATGATATGCTGTTTTCGGCTAATCTTTTGTAGACAAAAAAATTGCATGAGGTCAGTTTATTTTTAGTTTCTCACCTACTTTAACGCTCTTTATGCTGCGAGTACCTTTATTCTCTCTACTCGTCTAATTATGTAGGTAGACCTTAATTATTTTCATTCTGCTGAAGGAGCATTCACACTACACAGATGTGTCAATGCACATAACTTACAAGCGATGAGGCTCTTTAGTAAAGATCCTGGTACAATTTCAAGATACAGGAGTGACCTATTTTCTGACACAAAACTTTCAATGTGTTCTGATACAATGGATGATAACCACAGATCCTCATTATATGCATTTTATGTGTTTTATATTCACAACACACATACAATAATTAAAAGAAAACAGAACAAGAAAGGTTAATTGTAAGGTCAGAGTTTTATTTGTCGAGAGTCAACAGATTTTTCCATGATATATCTGGCCATCCAACATATACAGTATCTCACAAATGTGTTTAGACATTAATGGCTGTGTGTTGAGTTATTAAGGGAACAGCAAATTTACACTGTTATACAGGCTGTACACTCACTACTTTACATTGTAGCAGAGTGTTATTTCTTCAGTGTTGTCACATGAAAAGATATAATAAAATATTTACAAAAATGTGAGGGGTGTACTCACGTTTGTGAGATACTGTATGTATAATATAAGCATGTATTTGATTTACGTGTGAGGAAACACCTGTAATGAATACGCGTCTATATAGCATCTATATAGCTATAGATGTGCTATAGTAAGATCTTATGGGTTTTGGTATTTATAAAGCTCCAGTTACTTATACAAAAATGCACATACTTAAGAAATAATTACAGGACTGAATTAGGTAAAATATATATATATTTTAAATCATAACAAAAATATAACAAAAAAGGTATTATATCTTTATAGTAATGTTTGCATTTGTGAAAGGGGTTAAAGTTTAAACAGATGCAAAGATATTTTGTGCCTAAGCATATACATTAGTGATAAAGAAATTGACTAGCTTCTACCGTGTTTACAAAAGTAAAAGTGCATGTGAAGAAAAGGACATTGCTTATAGGCCTTCCTTGGGGATGTTAATAAATTGCATTTTTGGAGTGGATATATTTGCTAACAATTGGTGCTACCCGAAGTGTATATAGTGTATATATACGCAATGCTTTTTTGTGTCATCTCTGCACTAAATAGCTTGAACACTGTATTTTTTAGCGTGGGTGTTTGAATAATGGATTTCAAATGGGTTAAATGTGCTGTTCCACCTACTCTGCTGAATTTAACACCTTTGTAACTAAATGCAGCATTAGAAACATCATTCCTAGAACTGTTAAATGCACAAACCATTCTCAGAAACAATTATTTCATCATGTAACTAGAACTGTTGAATGCCCAAAACCTTCTCAGAAAGAATTATTTAGTCTCTATTCCAGCATGACTATGCCCCAGGACACGAAACAAGGTCCATAAAGACATGGTTGAATGAGTCTGGGGTGGAAGAACTTGACTGTCCCGCACAGAGCCCTAACCCCAACCCCATGGAACACCTCTGAGATGAACTGGAATGGAGATGCCAGACATTCCTGTATAATGTCAGTGCCTGACCTCACAAATGCTCTGTTGGATGAATGGGCTAAAATTCCCGTAGACGAAAAGCAAAACCATTTAGAAAGCCTTCCCGGAAGGGTGGAAGCTGATATAGCTGCAAAGGAGGGACCAACTACACATTGAAGTCTATGTATTTAGAATACAATGTTATAAAAGTCCCCGGTGTAATGGTCAGGTGTCCCAATACTTTTGTCTATATAGTGTATATGGTGGTAATGATAACTATACTTCTGCATTCATATTTGGGTTAACTTGAAAACAAACATGAATGGTGCGTTTTCACTGAATCGAATACCAAATAAACTAATACGACAGTGGGTAAACTTACATGAAGACAAAGAAGCACAACACGAAGAATCTTCGTGTTCATCTTCATCTTCGTTAATATCTCCTACCTAATCTCCCTGGTCCCTTCCCCCATACAAGTCACTGCCTCTAGCCTACTGTGAGGGTTCAAGTTTGGGAGCACTAGGCAGGGAGATGGTATTCACCACAGACACAGTATAGCAAGGGATAAGGCAGATCGTAGTGGAAACAGTCCAAAAAGGGTTGAGGCAAGCAGCAGGCAAATGGAGAGTAGTGGACAAGTCGAGGTCAGGACAACAGATGAGCAGGAGAAACCAGAAGTCGAGCTGAGAATCAAAAGCCGAGGAATCCCATAAATTATGCAAAGGAGAAGGGATAAGCAGGAGAGCACTCAGAGAGAACACTCTGTAGCTTGTAGAACATTCAAGAAATGAGAGTGGAGGGCTTAAATAGTCTGCTTGTGATTGAGAGGCTCCCACTTGGATTCCATCCCCTACCTTTGGTTTCTTTGCAGGGGCTGAGA
Organism: Spea bombifrons; assembly: GCF_027358695.1. Lineage (NCBI taxonomy): Eukaryota > Metazoa > Chordata > Amphibia > Anura > Pelobatidae > Spea > Spea bombifrons. The sequence continues at coordinate 94,665,847 of NC_071087.1, forward strand.
GTGGGAAAGCCTTTCCCCCTTTCTGATGTGGCCAGCCATCATGCCCCCTTCTGAGCTTTTGGCCCCATCTATCGGAGGCATTTGCAGTGATTCGCGAAGGACGCGCATGCCGAGCTGCCATTCATTGGTCCTGAGGAAGCCAAGTTCCTCAATGCGTTTTGCCTGTGTGAGCAGCTCATCTTTATATTGCTTTTTTTTTATACACTTTTTTTAATATAAGAGAGATTGAGAACTTTTTTTATACTTTCGGATATTTATATATTTATTCTGAGCATAAATTACTCCTAATATATGATTGAAGTTTTTTAACATATTTAGGGCTACGTCCCGCAATAAGTTATATATATATTTTTGTTTTTGGGTGATTGATATTTTATTTCCACCCAGAATCTTCCCATTAAACCCAAAAGCTTTTCTCCCCTGGGTACTTTTATACAATTGGACGCATCACCTGGAACGATCCACGTCTCCTGATGACAGACAACAACATTGGCGCCTGTTTGTTGGAGCAGAAAGGATTTTCTTTGAAGCTTCCACAGACGGCAACAAGTTCCAGACACATACAGGATGGCGTTTTGACCCCTGTCTGTCCACATCTTATATGAAGATAACATCCCATGGTTGTGCTTGTCCTTTGTTTTTTTGCATCTCCACTGGAGAGGAAAGAGATAAAAGCACAGGGAAATAATTGAGAAGCCTGAATATCACAATAATCATTGGCCTTTTTTCAATCTATCTATTTGAACATCACAATCGGTTCATATGAGCCCCCCTAGGTGGATCGTGGTCTTCATTGGTTGATGCCAGAGCAGCCCCTTGCCAGCGACCAATAGAGTAGCTTGTACGGACCTATAACTTCTGGAACCTCCCCAGGCCATATTTTGGTGTCAGGAGTTAAATATCCGGATGCGCGACTCTATTTGTCGCCGGCACTGAGGTCCTCTGGCTTCAACCAGTGAAGGGCAGCTGTCCATCATTTGGTTGATGCCAGAGGAGCCCCCTGCCGCCAATTAATAGAGTCGCTTATACGGACCGTTAACTCCTGGAGCCTTCCCAGGCCAAGTTTGGGCGTCAGGAGTTTAAGGTCCATATAAGCAACTCTATTGGTCACCGGCACTGAGCTTCTCTGTTTATAATCACACACACACAAGTTTGGCAATCCAGTTAAGGTAAAATTGAATGGGGGGGGGGACTAGGATATTAACAAATATTGGATTTGTAAACCCATGTAAGATCTTAAAAATAATATGATATAACTAATGGAGTTTAATCACTCCAAATTGTTAATAATGATCTTTTTCCCAAAGCATCGGGAATTTAAGCATTAAAGGTCATACTAATGGAAAATCACAGTTTGCTCTGTGTTTGCTAGCTGAGGAAGTGAGTGTCCTTTCTATTCCAAATGTGTGTTTAAAGGATTGCATTATGTATTTTGCGGTACATAATTTCTGCTCTGTACAATTTTAATACACTAAATTCACTGTCATCGCAATAGGCTAGTGCCATTTTCACTTCTAATTACAGTCACTGCCATAAGAGAAGAGGGTTGGTATTGTTCTGTTCCATCCATCCTGTCATCTATAATTGTCTGCATACCTGCTCTGACCTTTATATTGTTCCAAGCGTCGTTTGACTGGTCATTTCATCTCTGTGTTTCATAACTTCACCTAAGGGGAATAGCAATTTAAATGTCATGTTAAATAAAACAATCTTCTGTTTAGTATGCCATGAGATTTTTTTTTTTTATCAAGTTACCTATTTGTTTATGTTTGTTTAAAATACCATTTTTTTAAAAAAAATTATACATGTAGAAGAATTTCACGGCATAACAGCATAAGATGAAGAGCATATGCTGGGAATTGCAGCCATGATTACTTATAAGCATCAGTTTTACCCTTAGCATCAATGTAAAAGGCCAGTGGTATCATTCAAAACATTCAATGGCAGGAATTGATGGAATGTACATTAAAGCAAGTCTGCCTATGCAGGTATAGGCTATAGCCAAGTTTCTCCTTGGGAAGTACATCTGAGGTTGTCCTATAGCTTGGTAAGCCAAGCCTCCTGAAAAATTGTACATTACCTAATTCCAAACTGCAAACATACATCCCACCCATTCTGTTTTCCATAAGGAAGTGCCGATTTTTGGGTGCTGTCTTGCCAGGCTGCCACACTATCCAGCTTTGGCAGGCAGTGGGCATCATGGGTCAATTGGGGACATCCTCTGATCTCCCCTCACCGGCCCAAGGAGCTGTAAAAGTAATAAAGGTGTGTGCTGTCCCACAAGGCTTCTTTGAGACACTGTCACCATTCTCTGGGAAAGGTAGTTCGGTAGCCCTTGCCCTTCCCACCTCTGACCACACTCTCAACAATAGTTTGGACACCTTAAATGTTCCAGCTAGCCTATGCACTATATCACAAACACACTGCACTTAACTAACTTTTAGGACTTTTAGGGGTTTTATGTGTAAGAGTGTGTGATGTAGCCATAAAGCATGCATTCTATGGTTGAACCCTTATAGTAACACCATAGGTGTTTTGGTATGCTTACACATACATCTTGTAAACTGGCAACAATATGATCGCAAAGTTCTAATACAAATTCTAATCCATTTGCTTTACTGATCCCAGAATAAATGTGACTGTGCATGAGTAATTTTATTTTAAAAATGTTAGGCTTATAGTGACAAACAATATATAAACAGGCTATATGCATGCAAAAACTCAATGGAGGCAAATAAAAACAGTTTTAGTAGTGCTTTAACTGTCCTATGCTTATCCTAATTAATATGTACTGCTAAGAATGGTAGAAAATCTGATTGTGTGTTCCCCATTCATTACAACTGACAAATATTTGTTTAGCTGGAAATTAAACTGCAGATGTCAGACAAATTACTGTTATTTGTCTGCAACTATCCAATAAGCATTTATAAGCTTCTGTACTCCAAGGACTGGGACTTAATATAAAAGAATAGAATGCCTGACATATATTACGTTTTTTTTTCTTTAAATAAATCTATTTAAAGGTATATTTTTTTAAAATGTAACATTTCACTATGTAGCATAAATAAAGCAGGTTTATCACCTCATTAAAATGATTGGAAGTGGAATTTTGCAGTGTGATGGGAGTTCCTTACAATTAAACAAAAGCCTATCCCATTTATTGCTCTATACGTTTCCTTTGGTAGCTTTTATATTTCTGTGCAATAATTTTGGAGCTATTAACTTGGGCACATTAAACGTTTTTACTGATGTGATTTAGAGAAGACCCATGTGCTTATCGTCACAAAAACCATTCATGGGGAATTTACTAGGAAATAACACCCAATGGCCCAGCTGCCTCTAAAATCAAAGAAAATGACTTCACCTAGTGAGAAAACATCATGATAATGAATCCTGGGTTACATTGCACAACTAGATACAAATAACCTATGATACTGTGTGTTACTCTGTATAACCCAGGTCAATTACATATTTCGAAATCGATAGAAAGAACTAAGGTACTGTTTAACTAAACTAGAATTGTCACTTTTCCATTTTTTTCCCCCATATCTATACTGTGTGTATATATATATATATATATATATATATATATATATATATATGCATATGTCAAAAGCGGCTAATCAGGAAGGTAGAAATTACCATTGGGCAACAAGATGAAGATCACTGGTGAATATAAAATAAAGAATGATCCTCAATGATGAAGGAACTAATTGGGTATTTGTAAAATTCATACATTAAGTTTATAAACCAAATCAGAGTACATGCATAAAAGGGAATAATGGAAACATAATCAAATTAAGCTTATATCGCTTTCTGCACTGGGAGACACTGGAAGCTGTGTACTGATTGACAGTGAGATGGGCTACAGGGCAGAGTGCCGGGTACTATATGCTGATCCGTGTCCCACCATTGCTGGAAAGGGACAACAGTTATACCCTTTTTGATACATGAAAGTCTTATTTAGAAATTTGGTTGTTATTTCAAACTAGAGTCGCTCCCTCAGGCACGAGATGCAATGATATGCTGGGGTATACAAATGAATAACTGAAATATTAGCCTTCAACATAAACCCTTGCTCCAACAATTATCTATTAAGCCAACATGCCTTCATCATACTATTATCCATTTTGAATCACAGCAGGGCTAGTCTTAGTACCAAGCATGTCAGGCAACACTTAAAGCAAGGGCACGTTGGGCAGGGTTGGCACTACTATCAACGCCCTCTTCACGTTTGTAACAATACTTTTCAGGGGCTAGATTTGGATATCCAGCAATGTTAAATATATACTCTTATGGGATGCTTAACAGAGACAGGCAGCCTTTTTCTGCCTTGACAAAATGACAGTACTAAAGCCTCATTATTTCGTGTATTTGCTATTGAGAACTGCAAATTCTTTTCTTTGTTTGTTAGAAAGCCTGAAGCCCTAGTTAAATATAAAATAATTTTTAGAACAAAAAATAATAATAGATGCCACTTAGGTATTCCCTTTAAGACTGAAACAATACATTACAATGTTATTCAAACCAAAACATAATGATTATACAATTAAAAACTGCATTAGTGCAATAATAATAGTGAATAATTACAGTATTTACCGTATCTGTAAATTCTTTTACACAAGATTGTCCATCTGTTGGATTTCGGACAAACTATTGCTTTTCAGCTTCTCAAATTATTTGGGTTATACTTATACTATCTCCAGAGCCAAAAATGATAAAAAGCCAACTCTGTACTCAAATGGAATTCTAATATTTTAAATAGTAATTCATTATATTGAAGCCATTTGACATATTTAAAGTAGTTTAAGATATACTATAGATAATGCTACATAATAGAAAATGTTAGTTCTCTAACAACTTACTTTCAAGCCATTTATTTGAATACAAAAGATTACTATGCTGAATAAACAAGTGATGGGATCCAATTTTTTAGTGCAGATGTGTAACGCCATTAATCACAGTTAAGCTGTCCTTGTGATACAAGCTGAGGAAAACTTTGAATACAAAGTTGCCTTCAGTCTGTTCAAGGACCATTACATGAAACTTCGAGATCATAGACTGAAACTCTGTGCCCCTGCGATCACCGGCTTTGCCAACTTTTCATTTGTAGAAACAAAATTAAAATTGAAACCTGGAGAAGCTATTCATGTATGTACTAAGTGATAAAATATATAGCTTTTTTTCCTCATATATGAAAAATGTATATATGCATAATAGCTCAGGAGAACAAAGTTGATGCATATAATTATCCATAGATGGCATGTTAAATCAACTTTTGGTAACAATAAGACTACTCACAAACCTAAAATTACACCCTGATGACCCCAAGAATAGAATTCTGTATAGAATTAGTATCCTATAACTTGAAGTCTAGGAGCGGGCTGGCCTGGAGGGATTAAACTTGGCCAGCCCACCTTTGGGGATGCAGTGGGGTCATGTAATGTGATGTTAAGTGACCCTACAGTAACTAACAGTGTGTGAGTAGCTATTATGAAGAAATTCAGTCTAGACCAAGCCAGGTAAGGGTTTGAGGTAGTGACGTGAATTGTGTGAGGTAGTAAGGTGTGATAGATAGAGTGGTGTATGATGGAGTAAGTATGTTTTAGTGTGTGTGTATGTGTAGTTGTGTGCTAGTGTGTTACTGTGGTGGTGGTGGTGGTGGGGGGTCACTCAGCTCTACCTGCCGAAGAGCCAGAAGGTGCCAGCCATTCCCGGTTGAGGTCTCTTAAAAAGCATAGCTAAAAGATCAATATGGGTCTTTAGATCTGACAGCCATAAACTGTGACCACAATTAAACTGTGTGGTCTATGTGGGTTGTGTAGAAGAAGCACCATCTGACATGAAAATATATTTTAAAAGGGTTTTTGGTAATTCTTTCAGCTAATACATAGGTAAATAATAAAACCAAACAAAATAAAAAACAGATGCATAAAATCCTAATGTAGTCCTAAATAAATATTCAATCCTCCAGAGTACACTTCATGTTCATTTGCGTATTGATGGATCTTAAAAGTAAAACAATAAATAAATATAGCGTACTAATTAAACAAGAAAAACAAACAAGAAAATTCTACCTTTGATAAACCATTCGGCTAATTACCAAATGTACAAGCTTTATTATACTTCTTTTATCTCGCAGTGACTTAACTATTAGATTAGTGAATAACTGTAATGTTCATTGTCATTCCTGGACATTGCTGGAATTAATGTTAAATTATTCCTAAAATATAAGTTAAATATAAGTACATACACAGTGTCTCCCCTCTTGCAACATAAATGGCTCCTTTAACTAAAAAGATATACAAAATACATTATGTAGAGCAGCAAGAAATTACCAAAAATTGGAGATTTTCCTAACTTGCAGTGCAAGAAAATATAGATTTTATTAACGACAGGAGGCGAATATTATGCATTAAATTCCTTCTTTACTACTTCAGCAGCAAAATAGTTAAATACAAAGTTTGGTGGAACAAATAAAAACATCCAAACTTGAAAGACACAATAGAACACTGAGTAGCCAATCAGCATGCAGTAGAGGATATGTAGGTGAAGATCCCCAACTAATCTCCCTCTTTCGCGCTGCCGACTGGACGATAATCATAAACTTCCAAAACAAAGAACGATGAGAATAAACTAATCTGAAATGAGAAAATGACATAAAGGGAGGGTTAATGAGGTGGGATAATATTCGCCTCCTGTCGTTAATAAAATCTATATTTTCTTGCACTGCAAGTTAGGAAAATCTCCAATTTTATTACAGACAGGAGGCTTCATATTATGCATGTTTAAAGCTAGATATAAAAATTACAACACCACAGACGAGATGTGAGTATCAGGTTTAAAATAAAAGGTCTTGAAGGTGGAGTCAGTGGACCAGTCTGCGGCTTTGAGTATCTCAGCCAAAGAACCACCAGCCAGGAAGGCTTTAGTTGACATAGCACTTCTGGAGGAATGAGCTCCAAACACAGAGATATCTATGCCCGCCAGAGACATAGTGGCTCTGACCCATCTAGCGAGAGTAGCCGAGGAGACAGGAAGAAAAGGTTTACGAAAGGAAATTAGAAGCTGAGGAAGAGAGACATTACGAAGAGATGTAGTCTTGAGCTCATAGGCTTTGAGACAAGCAACAACACAAAGAGACGGATGATGTGGAAATGAAGGGTAGAAAACAGACTGTAAACCAGTTTTAGTACGTCTCTGGATTTTAAAACTAACACCATTAGGTACATATTGTCTAAGAGATATATCTAAAGCCCTGACATCTGAAACCCTTTTGAAAGAAATGAGACATAATAGAGTGGTTAGTTTAAATGACAATAATTTCAAAGGGAGAGAGTCATAATTGTCCCAGGAATTCAATAAGTTCAATACAATAGACACATCCCATGTATGATGGTATTTAGGAAGAGGGGGGCGTTTGAAACGGATACCCCTCATGAGCTTGCATACTAAAGGATGCTTACCTGAAGGAAATCCATCGATGAAAGCGTGATTGGAGGAAATAGCCGATCTGTACACATTGATGGTACGATAAGCTTTACCAGAGTCAAACTGGGATGAAAGGAAATTTAGAATGTTGGTTACATTGGAATGTACGGGATCCACCTCCCGTTCCATGCACCAAAGTAACCAAAGCTTCCAGGCAGATCCGTAATTAGTTCTGGTACCTGGAGCCCAGGTTTCGGAAAGGATACGTCTAGCCGAGTCTGAAATTTCTGGATCAAGTTGTGCTGCCCTGATACTAGGCAGGCCACAAGGGGTAACTGGTGGGAGAGGACCAGAGGGTGGAAGTTCCCTGCTGGGTCGAGGAGGATGTCCTGATGGAAAGGAAGGGTCCTCGGGAAATCTATTAGGATACTCAACAGGAGAGGAAACCATGGTTGTGTTTGCCACCATGGAACAACTAGGGCCAGGACTGCTCTCTGGGAGCATGTAAGGAGGAGAACCCTGGAGATCATGGAGAAGGGGGGAAATGCATAGTTGATCCCTTCTGACCAGTCCTGAAGGAAAGCATCCTGGCCTTCGGCTTCCGGGTCTGGTCGCCAGCTGAAGAATCGGGAAAGTTGAGTGTTGAGTCTCGAGGCAAACAGATCTATGGCAAATGGGCCCCAAAGGCTTGAAAGGGTCAGAAAAACTGAGGGATTCAGTTTCCAATCGCTGGAATCTGTGAGAAAACGTGAGTTCCAATCCGCTATGGTGTTGGATAGCCCTGGCAGATATTCTGCTCTGAGAAAGATGTCTCGCTCTAGACAGAAGTGCCATAAGGTCTTGGTAATATCTGCTAGGAGTTTGGACTTGGTCCCCCCCAGACGGTTCACATACTGAACCGCGGATATATTGTCCATCTTGAGGAGAACGCAACAATGAGTTTTGTCCTTCGCAAAACTCCTTATTGCGAAAAACCCTGCCAGTAATTCCAAACAGTTGATGTGAAGATTGAGTTCTGTTATGGACCACTTCCCTCCGGTGGAGATTGAGCCGCAACGAGCTCCCCAACCCAAACGACTGGCATCGGACTCTATGACTATGTCTGGGAATGAGCTGAAGATTGCTCTTCCATTCCATCTGCGAAGGTGGAGAAGCCACCACCGTAGTTCTTCTTCCGTGTCTGGGGTTAGGGAAATCTCGTCTGAATATCCCAGACCATTGCGGAGATGTTGAGCCTTCAAACGTTGAAGTGCTCGATAATGGAGGGGAGCAGGGAAAATAGCTTGGATAGAGGCTGACAAAAGGCCTACTACTCGAGCTAGGGATCTGATAGAGATCAGGCGTTTGTTCAGAATAGAGGAAATCTCTTTCCTTATGGTTTTGAGTTTCCTTGGAGGAAGACTCAGTGTAGCGGACTGTGAATTGACTAGGAATCCCAGAAATTCTATTTCCTGGGTTGGAGATAGAATGGATTTCTCCCTGTTGATGATAAAACCTAAGTTTGAGAGAAGGGAAACTGTCCAAGATTTGTGAAGAGAGATGGTCTCTAGGTCTTGAGACATTATAAGGATGTCGTCTAGATATATAATGAGTCTGACACCCCTGCTGCGTAGTAGTGATACTACGGGTTTGAGTAATTTGGTAAAGCACCATGGTGCAGAAGACAACCCAAATGGCAAGCATGTAAATTGCCATTTCGTATTCTTCCAGAGGAATTGGAGAAATGGTTGATGGGACGGATGAATGGGTACAGTAAGATAGGCGTCCTTTAAATCTATCTTTATGAGCCAATCTTTGTGAATGAGAAGGTCTCGAAGGAGGTGAATTCCTTCCATTTTGAAATGGTTGTATTTCACAAAGGCATTGAGAGTGCGTAAATTGATAACCGGTCTGTGGCCGGAATCCCTTTTCTTTACCAAGAACAAATTGCTCAGGAAACCAGGGGAGTCTAGAGGGACCTGAATAATAGCACCTTTGTGGGACAAGCCTGAGATTTCTTCTTGGATCAGCAAAGTGTCTTGTTGGGTAAAATGAATTGGATGGGGAAGCTGATCCTGAAAGGGGGGAAACATGAATTCTATTTGGTAACCCCTTACTGTATCTAGAACCCAAGAGTCGTTTGTGATACGACTCCAGATAGGGAAAAAATGTAATAATCTCCCCCCCAGCCTGTTGGGGGAAGAAAGGGGAGCAGTGATACTTACTGAAAGATGATCTTCCACGAGGAGTTCCTCGATGGCCCCGTGCTTTCCAGGGTCTTCCCCGATGTGGGAAGAAAGGGAGATGGTTGGAGTTTCCTTGATAACCCTTATAAGACGAGGTGTAGCTTGGGTTATATGAAGAGGTCTGGTATGGAGGGTTTGGACGGCTGGGGAAACGACCTCTGCTTTTCCCAGCCCTGCCAAAAATTTTTGGGTGGAAAACCTTCTTGAGACTGGCATTTGCCTTGTCTAGATTGGAGAAAACATTTACATATTTGTTAATGTCCTTGAGAAAGGCTTCTCCAAATAAACAACCTTCCGCAGCTGAGCCTGGTTCTTTACTGGATATATGGGCTAGCTGCGGGTCAATTTTAATAAGGATGCTTCGTCTGCGCTCTGCGGACATAGCGCAATTGGCGTTGCCCAGGAAGCAAATTGCCCTTTGCATCCAGCCACTTAGTATGTTAATGTCGACAGGAGTGTCTGTGCGCTTGGCATCCTCTATGAGCTCCAGGACTTTGGCTAGAGGACCAGACACATCCAGGAGCTTGTCTTGACAGGCTTTCAAGGACCTGTCAATGCCCTTTCGGGGGTTCTTCCCAGTTTTTGCGAGGTAGTGGATTACTGTCTCGTCTAATTCTGGGGTCTCAATTACCTTATGAGGTAAGACTGGTCTTGGGCATTCTGCCCGCATCTTGTTGCGAGCTCCCTGTTCGAGAGCTTGTCGCATCCAGAGCTCCATATATTTAGAGACTTGTTCAGTTGGTACCCACTCGGCCGAGCGGGGATGTTTTATTTGGTCTGGATGGAAAAAGGGGAACCCCTTAGCATCCAGAATAGAGTCTTCAGTTTTTCCAGGCTGATCGTTATGATCTTGGGAGTCTGAATACAAATCGGATGAGGATGAGGAGTCGGTTATTAGCGAAACGATTTCAGAGTCCGAATCACTGCTAGAGGAGGTATGGAAGGAATCAGGCTTCCTCCTATAATGGGCCTTCTGAGCTCGTTTGCCTTCCTCACGAGCAGAGGGTTTAGATTTGGTCTGGGTGTCAGACACGTCTTTCACATGCGCAGAGCGCAAAGATAAGTCTGTTTCTTTCCCATGTAAACGGCTTTTAGCGCGTTTGGGGGAGTCTGAAGATAGAGGAAAGCAGTGTTTCCTTTTCTGGGTGGCCTTCCCAGACCTCCTCATGCCTATGGCTAAAGTAGATTCCGACTCCTCAGGTGACCAAAATTGGTCTGAGGGGGTTCTAGGGTCACTATCCCTGGAGTGTTTTTTAGGTTTGGAATGGGATACTGCAGAGGCTATAGATTTCACCAATGACTCCTGCATTGAAGTCATGGCCAAAACCACCGCGGTGGAGACAGACTTTGAGACTGTATTATCCCAGATGTCCTTAATATGGGCCTCAGAAATTGAACCAGGTGTAGGAATAGAGGCAGGAGTGGGCATATCACCTGCCTTTTTCAGTTCCTTTGAAGACATAGTAAAACAGCAACAAAAGGAGACACTCTGGAGCTGTTGAAACAATGTGCAGCTTTCCTGAGGTAAGCTGAGGTGAAAAGGGGGCGGGAATCTAGCTGAGAACCAGCTAGAGCCAAAATCCCGCGAGACGTATGACGTCACACGCGATTTCAGCAGAAAAGTGGAATAGAAATGAAACTGACAAAGAAACGAAAGCAGTCGCTGGACCCGAAAACGCAGCAGAAATTGGCGCAAACAGGGTATGATAGATGTAGGGGTGATGGGAATAGTATAAACACCCAAAATAAGCAATTTGGTAAAAACAGCAACACTGTATAATTGAATGCACGCACACCTGTGAACGTGTGCGCATGCACCCACTGGCAGGATGAAATTAAACAGCCAGAGGGTAGTGACCAATATTAGAAAAGAAATTAAAGCATTTTAAACCACATAACTGAGGTAAAAAATACAATTCAGAGAGCAAAAAACAGTTGGTACTTATCTGTGCAGCTGAGCAGCAAGAAAGAGGGAGATTAGTTGGGGATCTTCACCTACATATCCTCTACTGCATGCTGATTGGCTACTCAGTGTTCTATTGTGTCTTTCAAGTTTGGATGTTTTTATTTGTTCCACCAAACTTTGTATTTAACTATTTTGCTGCTGAAGTAGTAAAGAAGGAATTTAATGCATAATATGAAGCCTCCTGTCTGTAATAAAATCTATGTTTTTCATATGCATCTCTAGTACTTTGGAAGAGAGTAGCCAATATACATTTTATTTTTTATTTTTATTTTATGAAATAAGATTACTCAAAGAAGCTAGTTGTTTCAAACAAGCTAAATCCGTGGTACCTTAAGTCATATTTTCAAGACATACACACATTTACATTGTTGTTGCCCTGCGATAATTCACAGGCTTCTCAGTTTTACATTACACATATTGCAGGGCAGCAATTTACATATGCTGGTGACATGTATATGCCTTCTGTGAAAAACTGCCAGCGTTATTTAACGCTTGTGATACTATATATTATTTATATTATATGCACACATGAATGTGAAAGCATCAGAACTATAATCAGGCGAGGGCTGACCTTTTGGCCTTGGGTCAAGCAAAACTCTGCAAGACATGCTTTAGTGGAAATCTTTTGCATTTGGAAAACATCCCTTAATATGTCAGGTTTTGAAAGGAAATAACATTCAGAAACATGCAATGCCTAAATATCTACATAACATAAGATGTGGATAAGGTTGTTCATTTTCTTTCATCATGGCCGATTAATGAATCATTTTCTCTAAAGCATTTGTCTGCAAAGCTTCCTAGGCTTTTATGTCTTATCTCGTGTAAATGTGTTTCAGATGTCCATGTGCTTGATTTTCATAATACATCTTTTGATCCTACCAGCGTCACGATTTCTTTTATTTCTAGAAGAACGAAAGGTTTTTATAAAGTAATTTTTTTATCCTAGTTCCCTAACCATCCTAACTAAACTATTTGCAACGTCATTTAGATAGGACAGGCACATTGTGATGTTAAATATTTTAAGGCTTATTCAGACAATGAGGCTATGGCCTCCAAGGCATTATCCTCTGGAACTAGACTTGAGGATATTCTTAGGGCAGCAGATCGGTCTAGGTGTTTCTACATATAAGGCTAGGTTTCCACTTGGTTTTTTTTTGCTAAAAACGCCCATAAAAACGCCAATTCAGCCACACGACGTTTTTTTAGTGAAAAAACGCTGCAGCCAGATGTTAGCTGTTCTTCAATAGGAAATCGCACAATGCCATATCCACTTGGCGTTTTTCTGTTTGGCGTTTTTCTGTTTGGCGTTTTTTCAGTCCTCTTTGGCGTTTTTCTGCTTTTTTGGGCTCTGTGGCAGTTTTTCAGAATCGCAGCATGTTGACACTCTGGCGTTTTTTGCAAGGAAATCTTGGCGTTTTTCTCCAATAGAAGTCAATGGGAGAGAAAAAACGCCATGAAAAAGCCATGTGGGTTTTTTGCCTTGGCGTTTTTTATGGCGTTTTTTTCCACAGTTACAATGCAGAGGTTGGACCCAGTATCTGTGTGTCCTACGAGAAATAGGCTGGAAACAAACAGTGTCACACAAAACAAAGTTCATATTGAATTTTACACCATTGGGAACAAACATGCCATTACAAACAAACATACCCGACGCATTAACTGCATCCTGCGTGCCAAAAGCAACAGCAAACAATTTGCACCATCATTTGGGGCCAATCTTCCTAGAGGAGCAGACATTCGGAATAAAGCATGCCTTACAAACCACAGAAAAGAGACAAAAGGGTCCGCCGGGGCATGTTTAAGTAGAACTCTACCAATGAAATGACATCAGGAGGGGGCAGAAACTTGCCATTTATCCTAATCCCTTTTAGCTGGGTGAAACTTCTAACTTGTAAAGGCTGGAAAAACTGCCAAAGGTCAAAAAAAGCAATTTCCACAGAAAGGCTAAAACGCCAGAAAAAACTCCAGAAAAAAGCCAGAACGCAGGCGAATGCAGTGGCAGTTTTCTTGGCGTTTTTCCTGGCGTTTTTCATCAAGACAATAAAAAGGCAGGACAAAAACCCAAGTGGAAACCTAGCCTAAACAGTGTTTTTTTAAAAACATATTTAACATGCTTCAACACCCTTAATTAATTGATATGTCTGCTTTAAACTTGCATGATATAAAGCCTCCTGTGATAAAATTGGGTTCTTTTGCTGACATAGGTACACAAAATAATGTTTTTTGTTTTTTTTCATGGACTGGAGGTGAATATTATCCCTCCCTAAAACACGTTTACAATTTTTTTTTCTAACCCTCCCTTCTATTTGTCCATAAACGTAAGCATATGCTTGGAATCAGAGATACCAAGCATACAGCAGAAACAAATTACTTCATATATTATATATAGATATATATCTAAGTCAAATATGTCACCCAAGGTAGACAACAGCCTGGGGCTGTAAGGACCTCAGACCCCACCAGAGTTGAGCTACTTCATATGGACCACTGGTATTCTTCCAAGAGGGCTTGGAATATTAAATAGGCTGTATTTATATATATATAAATGGGATCCATTTCCTTTAGTGGTGAAATATATATATATATATATATATATATATATTTGTTAATGTCTTCTCCATTCATATAAAAAACTGATTTTCAGAGCATTTAGCAATTCCGCTAGATTTCCCACATTAAGTAAGCAAAGTAAGTTTCTGGGTGCCACCATCTAACTCCCTGTATATCAACGCTCTTTAATTTTAATTGCTGGCGGTTCTAGGATGTATATTAGGGGCAAAGGGGGACACACTTAGGTAGGTTGGGAAACCCATGTTTTTAACCATTACCATTGGATTATATAGCGCTAAAACTGCATATAACTGAATGATGAAATGCTTTCTGTGTATAGCGGTAGGAAAGGCAAACTTATGTGCCCAAATGAGTGTTTAGTTCTGTTCAATTGTGCTGATTTCACTTAATTTTTACACTGTGGGTAATAGGCACCAGCCCGTTGTTTTGTAGGTGTTAGCACACATAATAATTAAATGTTACAGGCTACAATGATTTTGCGGAAATTTGGAAACAATACCACAATCTATTATGAATTCAGAATAAATGTGTTCTGAAGTGCTATGCATATAACTACATTGCATTGATGTCCTTCCCATAGCACCGGCATAATTTGAGCATTAACAGGTGGACAATTGCAGCCGTAATGGTTCTAAATAAATGAAACACCGCATCTATCTAATTTGTCACAAATAACTTGCCAGGTTGTACAATTACAGGGTTTAGTAATGGAAAGCAGGTTTCTGTTGTAATTAACACAGATTGGTTGTAAATGACTCCAGGGTGCTGATCTCCTGCCCATTAGTGGCTATTTATGAGGGCACTTGCAAATTTCATTGACTGTCACTAAACAGTGTTACAATTATTTGCATTGTTATTTTGTTTGTTTTATTGAAATCAGCAGTAGTCATCTCAACATATTTTTGGGATATTATTGAGTTTTGAACTGGTCATATGTTGCATGGACACACATTCACTGATATTGCTAAATTAAAGCGAATAGACCTCCATTTTAAAGTGACCCCGTCACCTAAACAAATTTGTCATACGCCATGACCCCATTTTTTATTACTTTTATTATAACATTCAGCTTTATTTCACCGCCAAATATCTATTTTTGGTGACAGGTTCACTTTTATTCAAGGTGCCCATGGTAAATATACGTACCACTAGCTAAACTATTGGAAAGTACACAAAGTAGTTTCTATGCTACAAAGCATTGGCTAGGAGCTAGCTCATACACAAGGCCCCATCTTGTGTGTGAAAAGCATGTATCTAAATCTATATATAGAGTTGCTTACTTCTTATAGTATTTAATTTGAATAGGGCAATCAAAAATACCTATAGTACATGAATAGCTTCAATCAAATACATTTATTCATTATAAGTGGTGGTACCATGATAGCTAATATAAGTTACTTCCTATGCTGCATAATAAAGTACACGTGATTATGACCTTCATATAACAAATTCCTGTGATTCTAGAAAGTAATATTATATAGAGAACAACAATTGATTACATGATCAAATTTTTTTTCAAATTCACATTATTCGGGAAATGAATAAGGAATCCCTAGACTCAAAATATAAACGTGAAAGAAGAAACAAAAGGAAACATATCATTAATGACTACAATGTTGTGAAATATCCATTGGGGGGCACCCCTTCATCAATCAATCGCCATAGGTTAATGAACGATTATGTTCCAGGATCAATTTCAAGAAGTATTTCATAAAGTCTCTTGTATGGCCAAATCACATTCATTGCACTCTTGAGTGTATCAGATATGCTTATATTGTTGAAAACAAAATTAACGATCCTGCATGTCCCACTTCCATGGGAAGTTATTTGCATTGTTATTTTGTTTGTTTTATTGAAATCAGCAGTAGTCATCTCAACATATTTTTGGGATATTATTGAGTTTTGAACTGGTCATATGTTGCATGGACACACATTCACTGATATTGCTAAATTAAAGCGAATAGACCTCCATTTTAAAGTGACCCCGTCACCTAAACAAATTTGTCATACGCCATGACCCCATTTTTTATTACTTTTATTATAACATTCAGCTTTATTTCACCGCCAAATATCTATTTTTGGTGACAGGTTCACTTTTATTCAAGGTGCCCATGGTAAATATACGTACCACTAGCTAAACTATTGGAAAGTACACAAAGTAGTTTCTATGCTACAAAGCATTGGCTAGGAGCTAGCTCATACACAAGGCCCCATCTTGTGTGTGAAAAGCATGTATCTAAATCTATATATAGAGTTGCTTACTTCTTATAGTATTTAATTTGAATAGGGCAATCAAAAATACCTATAGTACATGAATAGCTTCAATCAAATACATTTATTCATTATAAGTGGTGGTACCATGATAGCTAATATAAGTTACTTCCTATGCTGCATAATAAAGTACACGTGATTATGACCTTCATATAACAAATTCCTGTGATTCTAGAAAGTAATATTATATAGAGAACAACAATTGATTACATGATCAAATTTTTTTTCAAATTCACATTATTCGGGAAATGAATAAGGAATCCCTAGACTCAAAATATAAACGTGAAAGAAGAAACAAAAGGAAACATATCATTAATGACTACAATGTTGTGAAATATCCATTGGGGGGCACCCCTTCATCAATCAATCGCCATAGGTTAATGAACGATTATGTTCCAGGATCAATTTCAAGAAGTATTTCATAAAGTCTCTTGTATGGCCAAATCACATTCATTGCACTCTTGAGTGTATCAGATATGCTTATATTGTTGAAAACAAAATTAACGATCCTGCATGTCCCACTTCCAGGAATAATTATTGAAGTTAATCCAATTATTGAAGTTAAGTAATGTCCATATCAGCTTTTAGTATTATACTTATGCATGTGTGGCAACGATCTCACCTCGGATATTGTCGTGTGGGGATTACCACAATGCTTCCAAAGAGTCAGAATGACAAGTGGCTGCGTGCTTCAGACTATGACGTCCTTCGTTAGCGTAATACGCAAGACTGGATGTATCATTTAAATATACTTCGCTGTAATTGGATTGGATATGGGAACCATTTAAGGTCAAAATAACACTTAATGCAACCAATATATTCAATACATGGGTACATTTAAATTAATAACTTCAAAGTAGACGTTCTCTGGGGTTTGACAAAGTCCTAATACCAAACACCTTATAAGAGTATTCAATTGGTATCTTATACTTTCAGAGGGATGTTCAGACAACATTATAAACAATATAAACATCTTAATCAAGAACTTGCCAAATGGCTTTGGATTTAAAATGGGGAAGATACTCACATTAATATCCTAGTAGAGCAAATCATAGACAGAGCAAAAAAAAGGTAATGTCAGGAGGGCTTGACATACTGTCTGATTTTGAATTTCGTGATTAGGTGTGTCATATATTTATGCTACCAGCCAAACCTTGTGGACAAGTTATTTTTATAATCATCTTCTATCATAATCACATCATATTATTTTTCATTGATAAATAAATATTGATGACAAAACCACACAATATAATATGTAGTAGGTAGACAACAGCCTGGGGCTGTAAGGACCTTAGACCCCACCAGAGTTGAGCTACTTCATATGGAGCACTGGTATTCTTCGAGAGGGCTTGGAACATTAAATAGGCTGTATTTTTATCTATAAATGGGATCCATTTCCTTTAGTGGTGACAAATATATATATATATATATAGAGAGAGAGAGAGAGAGAGCATTTAGCAATTCCGCTAGCTTGCCCACATTAAGTAAGCAAAGTAAGTTTCTGGGTGCCACCATCTTACTCCTAAATGTACCGTACTTACCGGCGTATTACACGCACCGGCGTATAACACGCACCCTCGCCGGACCCGGAAGTGCGGGAGACGCGGCTGCAGATCGTGCAGCACAGAAAGTTATCGGCGTATAACACGCAGGTAGGGTTTAAACTTATTTTTTTAGATATAAAAGTGCGTGTTATACGCCGATAAATACGGTATATTACATTTATCAACGCTCTCTAATTTTAATTGCCGGGGGTTCTAAGATGTATATTAGGGGCAAATATTTATATATATATATATGTATAAGGCTAAAACTGCATATAACTGAATGAAGATGATGAAATGCTTTCTGTGTATAGCAGTAGGAAATGCAAACTTATGTGCCCAATAGACTGTTTAGTTCTGTTTCTGTTCAATTGTGCTGATTTAACTTAATTTTTACACTGTGACGAGATCAGCCGCATTCAGGGTGGTATGGCTGCAGGGGCGAAAGCATTTTGTTTTACTCCTCTTCATCTGTTACTGCTGCTTGTCACACAGAGACACACATACGCCCTGGGACAGGACAGAGAAGGAGAAAAGGAGAGAAGGTTCAAATAAGGGCTTAAAGCTTTGATGATGAGCAAGAAACACATGTGGAAAAGCAAAAGCCTACAAGACCTTGTATTCCCAGGCAGTCTCCCATCCAGGTACTATCAAGCCCAACCCTGCTTAGCTTCTGAGATAAAAGCTTTAAGCCCTTAGTCGAACCTTCTTACCTTCCCTGTCCTGTCCCAGGGAAGTCCAGCTTTGATGATAAGATAAGAGAAACCCAATATGTTTTGCTGATCCATGTTTTGTTTTTTACAGAATTGAAAAATGTATTAAAACAAATAGATCTAAAAGCAGAGCAACTATGAAAAGCTTTTAAATGTTGGAAAGAAGATAAGGCCCCTGGGAATTAGCATAGCTAAATGGACAGGGTGCATATGCGAGTGTGAGTGAGTGCTCTGTGATTGGTAAATGTGAGGGGCGGGAGTCCCTAGGGGATATAGGGTGCCCTTTGGGTGACCCCAGTCAGTGTCACTTTTGCTGCAATGGCTAACAGCATTTACCTGCTTCCCACCATCCCTCCCTATTTTTATGTACTAACTTTCTTTTGTCACAGCTGGTGGGTAGTGTGTCCTTGCAGGTCTGGTTTGGTAGGTTACAGAGCTGGATGCTGGTGCTAAGGAAGGCTCAATCCTCCCCTAACCTCTGGTGTTTTATTGGACGTGCCCACTGAGCTTATGGTCAGCTGGTGGTTAGCATTGGTTTTGGGACAGCAGAAGTTAGCTGTCATAGTTGTTTGGACAAGGGGGAAGGGGAGTATCTGTGCCTTGGATTGTTCGGTAGTGAGTGGCCGGCAAGGACGGGGTTAAGTTACGTTACTTTGTTGGATATCTTTTAACGGTTTTATGTATTGGTATGTACATTTGTTTATCGGTTATTTATTTGTTATTTGTACATTTATGCTAATCGCATGTAATAGTGTTTTTAATAAAGTGAGCTGTGGCCTGTTTTAATCCATTTCAGTCTCCTGGTCTTTATTTGGTGGGGTTATAGTGGTGGTTGTGTGTTAGAGCACGGTACACACTACCTTCATACACAGAGCTGGCCTTAGGTCTTCAGGTGCCCTGTGCATATATATACACACACGTATATACTGTATTTGCTCGATTATAAGACGAGGTTTTTTCCAGAGCAAATGCTCTGAAAAATACCCCTCGTCTTATAATCGGGGTCGTCTTCTAATCAGACCCCAAAAAAATGGCTGGGGCCATGCTGCTTACCGGTCGCGAGCAGCGTCTCTTCCGTTAGAAGCAGGAGGACAGGAAGCTTGTAGCTTCCTCACAGAACTCTATCTCCCCCTCCCTCCTCTGGGGGCGGGGCCAGAGAAGTTGCTGGTACAGCCGGTCCCCTGCAGAAGTCTTCGAGTGAGAGATCTGCAGTTCAGGTAAGGGGGTGGGGGAGGGTTTTTGGGTAAGTATGTGTGATTAATGTGTGAAGTATGTGTGATTAATGGAATGAATGAGTATTTAAATGTTTGTGAATGTGTGTTTGTGTGTGATAGCATGGATGTGTAAGGGGGGTGGGGGTTGTAGCATGGCATAGGGAGGCTGTAATCCCACTACTATCATCCCCAGGTTCCAGCATGTACTGGCTGCCTTGGCTTGATAGGAGTGTGATTGCTGTTAGCAGCAATCACACTCCTATCAAGCCAAGGCAGCCAGTACATGCTGGGTTAAAAGGCATATCATGGGGCTGAGTGGCATATAGGGGGTTAAAATGCATTTCTGGACCTCCAGAAATGCATTTTAACCCCCTATATGCCACTCAGCCCCATGATATGCATATATACCTCCAGAAATGCATTTTAACCCCCTATATGCCACTCAGCCCCATGATATGCCTTTTAACCCCCTATATGCCAGAGTGGCATATAGGGGTATAAGGCATATCATGGGGCAGAGTGGCAAATAGGGGGGGTATAAAGCATTTCTGGGGGCAGAGTGGCATAACTGGGGGGGGCAGGTTGGCAAATAAAAGGAAATTTAAAAAATATATTTACATGAATTAATATTTACTGGTAAAACTTTTTTTCCTATAGGGTCGTCTTATATTCAGGCTTTTTGTTTTTTTCCTAAATTAATATTTTGATTTTGGGGGGTCGTCTTATAATCGGGGTCGTCTTATAATCGAGCAAATACGGTATATATATATATATATATATATATATTGATCCTTTATGCAGCCCGGAGCCCCCGCTCGTGATTCGCTCATAATTAACTTTTGCAGGAGAATTTTACCTTTATAATAGACCATGGAGTCAAAAGGGTTGGAAATATATAGCTCCACCCCCCTTGCAATGTGATTTTTTTCAGCTCCACCAACTTCCCTTTAGATGGACTGTAGAAGCATATTGTGCGTACAAAATTTTGGCTCTGGGAAAAATTATACACAACAGAAATTTTCCGCGCACACCACCCAAGAAAAATTAGAGGGAACATTGATTGCAGGTATAGTCCAACAGAATAACACACAAACCCAGCTTTGTAGGTATAGATCAACTGGGGATCACATGTAAAGCACTGGAGGTATAGATCAAATAAACAACACATGGAAACAGCACTGCATGTATAGATCAACTAAATAAGATATACACAATTCCTTCACACAATTATTCATTCTCACCATTCATCCACACATTAATTCATTAATTCTCTCTCATTCACACAATTTATCCACACATTAATGTATACTCTCACTCATTCAGGCAATTCATCCATACACCAATTCATTCATTCTCTCACTCATTCAAACAATTCATCCACACATTCATTCATTAATTCTCTCACCCGTTCACACAATTCATCTACCCCCCCTTTCTCACGATCTCTTCCCCCTTCTCGCTATCTACCCCCTCTCCTCCCTTTCTCACAATCTCCTCCCCCTTTTCACTATCTACCCACTCCCCCTACTCACTGTCTATCCCCTCTACTACCCGTCTCACTATCTACCCCCTCTCCTCCCTCTACTCACTATCTACCCTTCTCACTATCTACCCCTCCCCTTCTTACTATCTACCCCCCCTTGCATTTCACTTACCCTGTAGTGGGAAGTCCTGTGGTGGAAGCGCGAGGCCTCAGTCTCGCTGTACTGTCGTAGCGCGCAGCTTCACAGCTGAGTGTTAGGATATGACGTCATATTCCGGCGCTCATCATGAAGCGCCGTACCGTGACCAAGGCCTCGAGGTCCAATCACCGCAATCAGGGCAGAGGAGACATAGGGGGCCGAGTGGTTGCTAAAACCTTTTTCATGTGCGACCACTCGGCGTCCTCTTATCTCCTCCTCTCCCTGCCGCCTTGGCGCGGCCCTGGCCTTGGCGGAGGGACGGCCGCACGCCGCCCCTGCTGCCACGGCGCCCTGTGTGGCCTCACAGCTCGCACACCCCTTAGGCTGGCCCTGTTTATACATGATTAATGCACTGAATAAAAAGCAAATTTGGATATCATAAGAAATTAAGTGAAAAGGAAGTAGAAAAAAACTAAAATAAGATTGACTGGTCGGCTATGAATAACTGTCTGCCAACAAGTGAATTTCAACATGCAAAATGTTTAAAAGCAATTCAAAGACTAACCTGCAGCGACTTTCTGAGCTAAGTTAAACTCATTGTAAATAAGAACACATATGCTGGCATGGAATATACAATATGACACTAATATGCACAGACGTGAGTGAGCATCTGCAATAGCCCTAGGTTTTCTCTTGGCTGCTATCGGTGAAAATGGTTGAAGGATTATAATGTTCTCAAGAGTGTCATTTCCTTTTAAGTAATTCATGCAGATGCAGACTACCATTTGTTACAAACAATTACATTACATTTATGTACAGAGTGCCAGCACATTCTGTAGCCCTATTACAATAGGAGGGCGGTAAAAATGAACAATAACATTAAACTTGACAATATGCAATTTTACAAAAGATTAACACACATTAAAGGGACACTTCAGCCATCATATGCACAGTCAATTTTTTTTATGTGATCTGTTATGCAAATGCATGGGGGAATCTGCAGAATCACCTCACATGCTTTTACCACCATACTCCAACCCTGGATCTGCCCACTGCGACGGGACCGCCCTGTACCCCGACTGGGTACTCCCCCCAAACGTTGCTTCCTCCTGCCGGGACACCAACAATTAACCCCTTCAGTGCCAGGCAGAACCAGAGTTGTAGATAGAAGGGGGGGACGTCGCTGCACCGGAGCTGCGTTGGCACTGTGGCTATCAGAAGCTTAGCTACACAGCATGGCTGTTGTCCTGAAAAGGACAATAAAGGACCATAGCAGCCCACCCCAAGCATCAGGCAACACTCATGTTGAGGTTAAAACAGGACTCCTTTATTTAAAATACAGAGCTATATATACACAAGTAAGAAAAGGGCCAAGACAAAATCACATGATCTAATTACCATGTCAGGAAGGAAGTTATTAGATCAAATCCTGCAACACAATATCTGGGGGAAGGGCAGAATGACATGAGACATAAATAATTACATTAGTTGGGGACATAGACATGGAACAATGATAGACATATAATTGGCTTAAGACAGACAATGGGCAGGACACGGAGATAACAGGAGCTCACAGGATTAACAGCTACCGGTTGTGTAATTGATAATTAGGTATGCAGCAGTGACACCTAGTCATATCTACAAGGGGTCTTAAGACAAGAGCTAACTCACACAATGACAGAGGAAACACTTCACACCTATACAATCAACAATGCAAAGACAATCAGCCTTCTTCCTACCACAGGATGTCCAGCTGACGTTACAGTTTTAAGACTCTGAGTAGTGAAACACGTACCTGGGGAAAATCAGTAGAAACTGACCCCCTGTATCCACACACAGAGTTCTCTTCAAGGCCTTAGGCTATAGTCAGTAGGGAGGAGGCTGGCTCTCAGGCCTCTCCAGGGGCCCCAGTGATGGAGGGTTCCATCACACCCACGACCAGACCCCTGTATGTAGCGTTCAGAAGAGTCTGTACTGGATCAGATTATAGGAGAGTATATCACTGCAGGGGTATTTTATATAGTAGGAGTGTCAGGGATCTTTAGGATATATTGTTACAGAATGAGAAGTAAGCTGGATGTTGCAAGGTTAAGATCTAGGTGTGGCCATATCCCAACACTGCTGCTAGCTATTAAGTGGTTAAAAACCTGGTGTAGTCATGACAATTTACTAACTTGCAGTTTATTTTCCTTTTTATTCTTTTCAGAAGAGAGGGGCAGTTATTTTTGCTATATATATATTATATGCCAGTCATGAAAATCATGTACATTTGTTTCCTCACTCCCTCTCTTGAAATCTTTCCCATCACCCTCTTTTCTTTGTTCCCTTTCATCTCTTTCTCACTTCAGCTCTCCTTCTTTCCATTTCTTCTCTTTCACTATCCCTTCTCTCTCTGTCTCCCTATATTTCTTCTGTCACCATCTTTCTCTGTCTCTCCACTCTCTCTCTTCTCACTTCCTTCTCATCCCCCATTTTCTCTCCTTTTCTCCTTTTTCTCCTCACATATTTAAGTTTTCTCCACTTTCTCTTCTCTATGCCCCCTCTCATATTTCTACCCTTATCTTTCTTTTCTCTCTCTCCCTCTCTTTTTCCTGCCTCTCTTTCTTTTCTCCATCGTGCACTCCCACTATTTGCTTCTTCTCTCACACCCCCTTGTCTTTTTTCTTCTCTCCTTCTCTCTCCTTTTCTTCACTTTCTCTCCTCTACACGGCACATACCGGTATTCAGCCCAAAACCCCTTGCACATACAATCTATATCAATCGCTAACCATATGAATTCGCCCTTAAGAAAAGCTGCTGGATCTAGCTTACATGATTTCGTAAAAACAAATATCTAAAAACAGTTTCTGATAACTTTTTTGCCTTTGCATTTGATCCATGTATTGGCTGACGCCATGAACAGCCTAGTAGCATGGGGGGTGGTATGCGAGTGTGCCTTCCATGCCTAAGTATACCATAAATATACATGCATACACATACTTTGACACTACTTTCTTCCTGGAATCATGAATTTTCTTTTTAAATCTAACCGCATAGTTGCAGGCACATTTAGACAAATGGCTAAAGGAAACCATTCCTTTTGATACAGAAAAAATGGTGTAAGATGTCAAAATAAGCAAAAAAGCTTTCAAAATATTCACTTTATCATACATTTTGTCATGAATAATTCTGTACCAGACTAATGTCTGCTCATAAAACAAAGCAAGAATTCAGCCCATAACCCAGCGTATACCATTCAAAAAAACACCTAAGGCATAAATATTAGGGATTCTGTCACACTATTTGGCCACATATTGCTTAACCCGTCACTACATCAAAGTACCCTAAGTTTGGCGAGTCCTATCTCATTTTTCAAGGCTAAATTGCTTCCAAGCTGAATCAGTGGGACTGCACAGCATTTTAACCCAAATGAGACTCCCAAGCAATGTAAAGCCTTCTCTGGACGCCATTAATGAGACACCTGTGTAACACTACTTGCTTCCTGGAATCATGAATTTTCTTTTAAATCTAACTGCATCGTTGCAGGCATATTCAGACGAAGGGCTAAAGGAAACTATTCCCACTATTCTGATACAGAATAAAATGTGTAAGATGTCAAAATAAGCAAAAAAGCTTTCACTTTATTATAAATTTATCATGAATAATTCTGTACCAGACTAACGTCTGCTCATAGATTGGAATTATTCATTTAAATTATGAGAACAGAGAATGTTTGGCTAGTCTCTTGTCTATATAAATAACATTATCATACTGTAGCATTGTAGGAGATTGAAATAATTCAGGCATCACAAAATTAAACTGCTACTTGAGAATAATTGAAGCATTTTGTAGGTGGCTATAGTATTCCACATGCATTATACTTATGCGTAAATGGAGTTCAGCGGCAAACAGAATTGGAAATAAGTCATACATTATACTTTTGCCGTACTGATTAAACGTTGCACTTCTTGTAAAAGTATTGTTACTTCCCAAAGCTAATGTCCCATTAATTTGCAAATATAAAATAAATATGAGGTATGTCACCTATCAACTACTAAATATCAATGAACGGATCAGTGTGAGACCCTAAAACATCTTTAGGAAGCGCAGTTCATTCAGTTGCCAATTTGTAGTGTTATATTTTTACCTTATATATCTTCACCAACACCTTGCAAAAGCCAGTTTGCAGACAGGCTGCCTATGGGTTGAGCGGTTTTCATCTGCCATTAAATTCTAGGTTTTTATGTTTACTAAAGAAGGCCTTAAAACTTTTTTGCTTACTACTACTAGTAGCCTAGCACTGATGCAACTCCATGTGCATTGTTTTTTCGTCACACTTATTGTGGTTTACCATTGATTAGACTAACAGTTCGTAATCAAACTTCTTATCCATTAAAAGACAGCAAAACCATAAAATTGCAAAAAAAAGAGGTCACAAGCTAACTGTTCATGTGCTGATAAGCCAAAACCTCACATAAATTCACATGAATGCCTGAACTGCTTAGCTGAACTTTAATTGAATCTCTACCTTAGGACCATGGGGGATAGTTTAATTAGTGTAATGGAAGTTAAAGTAAGCAATATTCTGAGGGAGGGTAGGAATTATTGTTGTTAGATCTGCTGAATATACTATTTCAAGACGTTATGTTTTAAAGGCGAACTCAACCGCTCAATATCAGTTTATATGTATTATGTTGTTTTTTGCTTTAAGACATTCTAGTGTTCACATAATATAAAGGATTTTAGTGGCGAAACAGGACTTCATTAGCAATCGCATAACCATATCAGCTTTGTGTTTGAGCAGGGAAAGTCAGCCAAAATCCATGACTGACAGCAACAGCAGTCTCCAGGTCTGCAGATGACGGATGTTTATGGGGGAAAATAGATAAAACCTGTTTCTTTATCAAAATTGATCAAATTGTTTAACTTATGTCAGACACGGGCTGGTTCTGTGAGCGAGCCCTTGCAGGTGAGTGCCCACTCCCACTTTAGCACTCCGTACCCATTCTCTCTATGAAACAGTCATAGCAAGTCAGTTAGTTACACACCTGGAAATGACATCACGATTGATTTCATTTTGTTTCCTGTGTTCTGTTTATTTTTCTGTTTGTTTATTTGAAGGAAAATACAGACAATGGTTGGTGAAGTTCACATTGACTATTACTCACATTGCTTTGTATATTTTTGTTTCATAATATACTTTTATTTTGTTACAAATTATTATTAATATGTTCTGTACTAACATTACCCTGCTTTTGTAATTTGCTGATGTGGTATTTCTTATGTGCCTTTGTTTTCTTCGTGAACCAATAAAGAGAGTTTATTTCGAGATTGTTTGGTCATGTTTCTCAAAATCTCTGGTTGTCTGTTGACCTTGTATGATTTAAGTGTACATCAAGCTTTTGCCTTGATTGTCGACTTGAGTTTAGGTTTTTCCCTAAGTACCTTTAATTTTTTAGACTGTTCGTGGTGAGTATGGGGCCTAGAGATTCAACTGGAAGATGAAAATCTAAACTCTCAGTTTTTCATCTAGTTGTCTTAGACCAAGGGTCCAACCTATGATGCTGTAAATATTTTTTTACTTTGAATACATTTATTTTTAATTCCATCTAAACTATACACTCATGCTCTGTTGCTATAACTTGTTGGAATCATATCAATAAAGGATTTAAAAATACCTCAGATTTCCTAGATATTAACTGTTTGGACTGTCAATTACAGTGATTAAGGTACTTTTGAAACTTTGTTCCATAATTTCCTTTTATAAATAGATCCTCACATATTGTATTGGATGCAAAGCCTTTTAAAAGTTCAACTCATAATTAGTGAAATCAATTATGTTGTATTATCTCTTGATAATATTTATTTGGATGCAAATAACAAAATCACTGATGCAAGAAAAAAATGAAAGAACGATAATAATAATAATAATACAGAAAATAAAAAAGAAGAAGATACTGCAATTAATGGTGTCAGGCATAAGAAAGGCTATGGAACATTTACCTTAAGTGAAATGCCAAAAATGATTAACGGTTGCTGACATAATTATTGGCAACTAATATAAAATAAAACCCCAATGTACAATGAATCAACAAATCAGATTCATTAGCACTTTTGCTTTATGACAAGCTTAATTAGCTTTAAAAGGAACATATACCTTTTAAATGCAGTAAAAACAAAATCCATAACTGGCTACCAGCAAAAGACATAATATATTTTATAATGATGAAAATGACCTCTTGTAACATACCTCTGCTGACTTAATGGGAGAACTAATATCATTTGCTGTGTTGTATAGTATTATGATGTGTTAATAGTAATGTAAGATCAATAACCGGTTTAAAGACCAATAAGTGGTACTATAGGAAGAGCAGTCAAACTGTTACAAATGGGAAGAAATAGGTAAACTAGGGGGTATGTACAAGTCAGGAATGTCTAAGACATCAAGGTATTTTTTCATAGTAATAATTATAAAGAGAATAAACTTTGGGGCTTAGAGACAGAATCATAATGTTAATACCAAATTTAGTTGAATCTGTGTAATAGACAGGGATGTCATTAGGGGAAGGATAAAAGCCCTGGCTTTTTCAGTAGGTAGCGCTGGATGGTGGCTGTGGGGCCCAGGTATATTTCAGCCATGAGTCTTTGGAGCTGCCTACTATTCCCTCCTTCAGCCTACATTCACTTGGAAAAACAAATATCTGGGAGCTCACACCACCTGATCCACAGAGAGAGGTTGCTTATTTTGCAATGCCACTAACTAGTTTGTTGAGTTACATTGAGATACATTTTTTTCATTTGGGTTTCCATCTTCCAGAATATAGCACTTAAAAGTAGAATACCGTACACATCAAAACCCACTCAGGGAAGCATACAATCTTTTTAGCTGGAACCTCTCCTGTCTGCCACTAATATAACTCCCACAGTCATGTATGGTACTCTTTCTCTATACCGTCTTTCTACACCTTATCCTCTTGAAATTGTAAACTTGAGATCAGGGTCCTTTTTACCTAATGTATCAGTGATAGTCTGTCAATTATCGTCTCAATGTGCCCTTTGAAAGTATATACTGTAAGAAGCGGTGGGTAAATTGTTATGTAAGCTATGTAAGTAAAACTATATATATATTGTGACAGAATCCAAGACCATGTGTATAAAAGCCAGAGGATACAGCAAGCAGTGTATCATGGCTATTATATGGTTATGCTTTTTTACCCCCTTCTAACACACCTTCTCCTTGGCTCAGACCTAAGTAGTAGGTTTTAAAAAAGCAGGGAGAGGGCAGGGAGAGAAGCTTCACTGGGATAGAATGTTTGGAGACCTACGACGTAGCAGTCTGCCTTTACAAACCAAGGAGTGGTGAGAGACATTGAAATCCAAAATAGGATTGTATTCTTAAGCAACTTTATTTAGTACTGGAACCCAGAGTAGCTGGTTCAGTAACTCATAGTAAGGGAACTACTGTGAGTTAGCCTCCTGAAAGGAGTAGGCCTGTGTATTTGTGTGTTTTATATTATATATTATTTGGTGTCCCAGGCCTGTTTGTTATAAGAAGGAAGCATAGCACCGATCAGCCATAGCATTATGACCAGTGACAGGCAAACTGGTGACGATGTCATGGGCGGCCAAGGCTCATTGACACATATGGGGGGGGCAAAGGCTGACCCATGTGATCAAATTCAATAGACTACCTACTGTAGCTCTAATTACTGAAAAAGTTAATGCTGGTTCTGATAGAAAGGTGTCAGAACACACAGCGCATCGCAGTTTGTTGCATATGGGGCTGCATAGCCGCAGACCAGTCAGGGTGCCCACACTGACCCCCGTCCACTCCCCAAAGCACCTACAATGGGCCATAAGAACTGGACCACGTAGCAATGGAAGAAGGTGGTCTGATCAATCATGTTTTCTTTTAAATCATGTGGATGGCCAGGTGCATGTGCATCGCTTATCTGGAGAACACATAGCACAAAGATGCAATATGGGAAGACGGCAAGCCAGCGGAAGCAGTGTGATGCTTTGGGCAATGTTCCGTGGGAAACCTTGGGTCCTGCCATTCATTGTGAGATATGCTGGATGCCCTACCTCTCAATTTACAGGACTTAAAGGATCTGCTGCTAACGTCCAAATAAAGTGATTATTACTGCAATGAAGGAAAATTGCATTTGTTAATACCACCTGTTAAATAACAAAACATCTTGCTGTTTTACATAGAACAAAACATGGCTTAAATAAGCTTGCCTGGATTAACTGCACATTTGCAAGCATCTTATGTTTGTATGGCATAGATTTTCTGCTTAATAATTGACCTTCTAACAGGATTTAACCTGAGCACCTCCCTATACATTTCCATTCTTAAAGACCGAGTGGTATTTCAGCTATCTTTCAGCAGCATGCCATTTTTTTTAATTAACTGCTAGATATTTCTCCATAGCTTGGCTGCTGATTTCGTTTCGCCACTTGTAGTCATCTTAATTGGTGTACTATAAAAGGTGCAGTTCAAATGTAATTTCCTAAGGAAAATGTGCTTTATGGCTTTAAACAGTAAATACTGGACTTGTTTGCAGAAACAAACACATGTAATTTCTACTGTTATTTTTGAAAGCTAGAGTTTTAAAATTACCAACTTTGGCTCCATGTTGCTGGACCACAGGAATGTGATTTCATACTTGGAGGTTCATATGTTTGCCCCTTTTTCACAGGCACAGTACAAAAGGGTATTTGCTAGGACAGCCGACAGCCAGGATGTGGTCCAATTAAACTGCTGCAGTAAACATAGGAAAACTTTTCCAGATCTTTGTAGTCTTCTAGCTCTGAATGTGGGTTGTAGCCTGTAATACAGGGCCAGTCAAAGGCTGAAGCCAGAGGTCCATTGCATCTTGCCCTGGATATAACATTGCTCAGACAGCTGTTGCCGGTGCAAGTTGCTGGCTCTACAGTAACAGATACAATATAACTGCACTCACACCAAGTGTGTAATCAGTAGAAGTCCTCTAAATGAATAAAAGAGAACCCTGCTGATTGATCACAAACTGATTAGCAGTATCTCTGTTACATCAGCTTGTCATGATGCAGGAACAACTGCCTGATCCCTGGCTAATTTATTTGCAAAATGGGTGAGCTACCCTTCACAATACATAGTTCAATTAGGTGGCAAGCTGATTTTATTATGCTTTATACCATCCAAGTAATTCTTGTAGCTGTAGTGGTTTGGCCCTTCATAACGCAAAGGAAGTCAGAAAGACAAAACTGCAATTCTGCACACATTCCTGCTAGCTCTTTATTGAAAAATCTCCAAAAGTTTAAAGGAAGTTATTACCGAAACTTACTTCTGTGCATTTTATTCATGTAGTGTCATTGCTGATACCACAGAAAGGGCGGTAGTTATGGGAATCACTGCTCGCTAGGTGTGACCCAGGACAGTACCCCATGCTGCCCCCTCAGATCTTCTACTTCATGGAGGACATTCTCTCCTACTGCCTGTATTCTTTTGCAGAGCACTGATATTTGACATGAAATCCCATCCTCCATATTAGTTTGGGATCCAAGGATAGTACATAATACAGCTAGGATGGCTACAACCAAGATCTTTGATCTCTCCAACGAGCCCTTGAGAGTGGGTCTCTTTGCCCTTGCAAAGCAGGTTTCTTGACCTGTTTCTTCACTGTGTCATCTGTAGGCAGGGAGATCAGATAAAAATAAAGCAGATAAAAATAAGCATAATTACTGGTATTATTGTTATTATTTATTACATAATTGTTTTTAGCAAATATTGAAAAAATAAATAATAGCGCTATCACAATAGCATCTAGGGAGCTCTAAAAATTGCTGTTTACATAAATCCAAAATAAAAAAAACTTTTTTAATTCAGGCCTCCACAACTAGTAGGACCAATTACAACACCTAGCTTATAGAGCTTTGGGGAATTTAATTATTTTGTAATGTTGGCTAAAACAGAGAACTGAAAAATGGGTTGACATAATACATAAGGGGAGTTTTAGGCAGTACCTTCCACTTATGAGTGCCGATACATCATTAAATTCTTATTAACCTCCTCGGCTGTACTTATCAACCCTACATTGATGGAAAAAAGATGTATTTCTCTTTAACTGACCTTAAACCTAAAGTCTAGTCACATATGACTCTAACTGGTTTGCCCTTTGTCACCTTAACCGCATTACACGTCAAGAAAAATGCTTCATAATCTCATCTAAATCAGCCCGATGTGAATTTTACAAAATAAAAATATTGTGTGGGTGTACAATTTATCTGAGATTTTGTATAAGGAGCAATTCTGGTGCGATGTGGTAAAAGGGATTCAGTCACCATAGCAACCAATAGGATGTTCCTGCCAGTTGGAGAATTCATGAATTGTACTGAGATTAATTAATATTTTACAATTATAGTTCTGAATTATGATTGTGTTTAAGAGGCAGTGCTTTTGGATGAGTTTATGGTATTTATTGTTAGTTTGTACTGAAAATTGGTATTAATACAACATCGCCTTTTTTATGATTTTTTTTATACAAAGCTGTAGTGGTAGGTAGCATGGGCCATCACATTAATAAGGGGGATTCACTCTCTCCAATACTGAACGTCTTATCTTTCCTCTGTCCAGTGTGAATATTGTTTCAACCTCTTCCTTTGATGTCAACGGTCCAACCCTCACCTCGTCCCCATTACCTTGCTGCTTTGGTGTCATCCTTGATTTGACTTCTCATTCAACCATTACATCCAGTCTGATGCAACAAGGTCTCTTGTTCATACGCTCATTATCTTTTATTACATTAACTCTGTCCTAGCTGGCCCTCATACCTATCTTGTCCCCTCAAAATCCATGAATGATGCTGTCAGACTTATCTGCCTTACCCATCCCTCTATTAAGGCTTCTCCCCAATCTCTTCATTGGTTTCCTGTATGCTCCAGGATTCAATTTAAAATCACCCTCAAAGCTCTGCATAT
Organism: Spea bombifrons; assembly: GCF_027358695.1. Classification (NCBI taxonomy): domain Eukaryota; kingdom Metazoa; phylum Chordata; class Amphibia; order Anura; family Pelobatidae; genus Spea; species Spea bombifrons. The sequence continues at coordinate 94,698,345 of NC_071087.1, forward strand.
TGGTTTCACTATTTACATCTTCTCACTTGTCTCCCAAAACACTCCTACCTGGCCCCTCTGCTTATCAGATGATCTTCATCTGTCCTTTGCTCTAATTTCAACCTCTCATGCACACTTCTTAAGGGCTGCCACAATCCTCTGGAATGCCCTTCCATGGTTTACCTGATTCTCCTTTTAAGTTCAGTCCTTCAAAAACCTTGCAAGACCCATTTCTTTAACAAATAGTAGGTTAACTGCCTTCCTCCCACCAACATCTACCTTACCTTTCCTAGTCTCTACCCTGCTGTCAGTCTATACTTATGTCCAGCAATATTATTATTTATTGAACTAGTGTTTACAACCAAATACATTTATATGGCTGGCATATCACAATTAGCAGCATCATTGCAGATGAGTAGAGAAATGCAAATGTCCACCCCATTATTGTATTGTTATATTGGCATTCTTTTCCGTCAGGCCATTAGCTCTTAAAGGCATGGTAACAATCAGGATCATTAGTCCTTAGTGTCCAAGTTCTTTGGCTACAGCATTACAATTTAATGGAGCGAGTAGACAGGAAGATATGTAGCAAATCTGAATCAATGTATAATATTTTTTAACTTTTAGTTCATTTTATTTCATAGTATCAGGACTATCCAGCAACTTGCATATGCTCTATCTGAATCCTACAAAAACAAATTGAAAATAACTTTCCCTTATGTTAAGAAAACTTACATTAGCATTGAATTCCAGGAATCTGCTTTGTTGGGTTATTGCTCTTCCATATCAAAGCATATGGTGCTATACGGAGACAGAGCAAAGTTATTTAAGGATTAGAATAACCTATTTCATAGGACATTAATTTAATTTTACCCATCAGGTTTTAGCAGTACGTTCATTATTTTGCATTTATCTTTCCTTTCCTGAAAACAAGGCTAACAGTGCTTTCATTATACATGTCATGTCATCAGTATGGAAGACACATGGTAGGAGCTAGATGTTATAATTAATACTTTTTGGCAAGGTTAGCACAATGGTTCATCAACAGCTGGTTGTAGCGTAGTTTTGGGGTATGCTAGATAAAGCCAAGAAATTAGGAAATTGATAACATATGGCGGGTCACAACTTTCCAAAAGACTGAATATTACATATCAAAGCCGGTTCAGTGGACTACTTACAGCAGTGTGATTTGTTGAGAGTATGATGTCAATTCATTTATCATCTCAGTCAAGCAGAATACATTTTTGTTGCTTGTTTAATTAAGGTAACCTCTGTAAATGAAAAAGTTAATTACCAGCAGTATAGTGCAATTAGATCTTAGCATTTTAGGCAACACCATCATATTTATTTTTAATTTTAAAGAATTGTTTATATGGCGTAAGTCCTCTGAGATGCCATGCCTCATTTCCAGGAGCTAACTGGTAGCATATATTCATACAGTAGAAAACAAAAAAAGATAAATGCAATACAGATTCCCAGCATGCAAAACATCAACAAAACATAAGAATAGAAAAGGGAATATTCTAAAAGCCAGCATTAATGGTAGGCAAGCAGATGGTAGCTTTAAAAAGCTAATTTTATGACTTGAGCGGGCATTCTGCTGTATGCATGAGAGCACAGCTACAACAATATAGCCAGCTATCCTCAGATATCAAGCCCATCAGAATAGAATACATTAGTCTTCTGAACCAAGTCTTAAGTAGTTTATTGTAATTTCCTGTTTCATGTACATATGAATTTGCATAATTGGTTTTTGATAGCTGTATATGTGCAATAAAGTTCTCTATTTGGAAGTGTTTGTAATTATTATTTCTTCATCCTTTCCCAAGAATTGCGTGGGCTAACACAGACAGACAGACAGTAGAAGCACAGTATAACAGATAAGTGCAAATTGACAATGTAGTTGAAATTAACCCACACCTTACATTGAGCATATAAGCACTCTACAGATTTCTAAGAGCGGTAGACACGCATGTTACAGTTAGACTTGGGCACCCGCCAACTCTTCGTGTTCGTCTTCATGGGGGAATTTTTTTTCATATTCCACGAATATTCGCGGAAAAACTGTTCGGTTTGGGCGAATATTTGTGTACATTCTTCCAATAGCATCCAACTGGTTGATGCCAGAGGAGGGCCCTGCAGGCGACCAATAGAGTCTTTCGCACGGCCCTTTAACTCCTGACGGCGAACCTACGGATTTCCGCTCACGATGCTGTGTAGATAAGGTAGGTTAGATGGGGAAGAGACCCAGGAGATTAGTAAACGAAGATGAAGACGAACACGAAGATTCTTCGTGTTGTGTGTCTTCCTCTACGTTTTGCCGCCGCCATGATTGTATGTTCGGTATTCGGGCTGAACAACGAAAACGCACTCTTCATGTTCATTTTCATGTTCATACAAGTCTAGTTACAGTCCTAAGGGGGTGGTAGTGCTCTTAACAGAAGTGGTATAGCAAGGGAATTTAAACATGCATGGGATATGCATAAAGCTATTGTAAATCTAAGATGAGACCAAGGACCAACCCCAGACTAGCCATCTTGCTAAATTTTTCTCATGATGACAAATGGGTAACAGTTAACCACTAGACAAATATAGTTGCATAGGTATAGTAAATTGTTAAACTGTTATCTGTTGTAATATTCTCTAAACTTGGATTTTCAAGATGGGTTTTAGTGAGTTGAAAAATCAGTTCACTGATATTTTCACAGAAATGATCTACATAATGCATAGTTAACAAGAAGAGATTTCTTAATGTCATTTTACTGGCTCATCAAATTGAAGGATAAGTTCTAAATTTTAACATAAATATAACTACTAAATATAAAGGATATATATGTAGGTATATGCCATACCAACCTGATTTCACAGTGTAAGGTCATTTGCATAGTAATACAGTACAAAGGGTTTGGAACCAAAAGCTCCATCGGAGATGGGATTATTACATTCCTCTGAGAAAAAGTCCCACCCCTCCAGGTTTTCAGACCCCCAAAACAATGGGTTTCTATTTTTCACATAGACCCTCCATAATTGGGTTATACAGATTTGCTGGAACTCTCTGGAAAAAGGAGTTGGGTGAACTACTTTCTGGGAAGTACAAGGGATTCTGGGATAACTAGCTGCAAGAGTCATCTTGGTGAAAAGAGCACAGCGAGCAAAAGTGGTCTGGGTCAAGAGACTCAGAGAGAAACTGCACAAGAAGATGTCCAGGAGAATGCTATAGAGAGAGGCTGTTTGGTATTATCAAATGTTTTGTGGATGCTATGTTTTATTACATGTAACAGTATCCTAATTCAAAATCAATATACATTATTTTATACTCTTGTCTTTGTGCTTTATTCCTCACACATTGCCCAAAGAAGTAACCCTGTAGGATGGTCATCATTCTTTTTTTTTTTTTTTTTTAATCAAAATATGACAAGTTAGATCGCATCAACAGAATCTATAAAGATATGCTTACAATACATGGAACAGCATGTAAATTCACATACATATTCACAATTTCGATAGATTTACAATACATAGAACAGCATAAAAATTTTCATACTTATTCACAGATTCACATATATAATGATGCATCTAAGAGTGCAAATAATATAAAACACAATTAGACTAGGATTTACAACAAACTTCCTAGCCCATACCCCATAAAACCTTGACATGCGGGCATACCAAGAAGAGAAGAAGAAAGAGAAAAAAGAAAAAAAAAGGATGGTCATCATTCTTAAAATGTTCCTGGCAAGTACTTCTCAACTGGTTAATGTCCAAGGTCCTCTAGATGCTTAGGAAACCAGGTCATAATGTACATCTTTGTTAAATCCCATTTTAATTACCCATCTACCTGATGTATTTGTGTATGCAGGGCCAGACTGGGAATAGCTGCCAGCGGCTGCCTAATGACTATACATGGGATCTCTCCAGGTTGGACCAGATTAAGACACTTGGGGCCTTGAGCAGGTGAAGCTTCGAAGGAGACCACATTGTGGGACCCATTCAGATCACTGCTTCCTTGGATGCTTGCAAGGTATGGGCCCCTAGCAGCATTGGGGTTCTGGAGCAATTAATCTGTGTGCCCCGCTGTTAATACAGCCCTGCTTAAGAAGCAATGATGAACAGAGACCCACCAAGCATTTGTCCGGTGTGACAGATGGCCAGTCCAGGCCTGCATTTACGTCTCAAGCTCAGATCTAAGCTTTAGGCTACCAAATACTTCTATCAGAGCTTCATCTTATTACACAAACTCAGCTCAAACAGCTTTAACAGCAAACAGCCCAACTCTAGCAACAGTTATCAATGTGTAACGTAAGAAATCGGGCCTGGATAGGGATTAAAATTGGCCCTTGCACTATAAGGTCATTAGGTTGGCACCCGATAGTGTCTTCCAAGGGCCTTTATCGTTGCTAGTGCAGCTGCACACTAAAAAATGGTATATGCTGCACTATTGGCAATAAAAATATGAAGGATAGCATTAGGAAGCGGCCTACCTGATTTGCCCAATGGCCAGTGCAGGCTTGGTAAGAAGCAAAGTACACAATACAATGGACTGCAACCCTATTTTTACATTAAAAATAATTATTTCTCATGAAACATTTAACACACATATGGCAAAAGTAAATATGTATCGATATAAACAGTTAATTACAGGCTAAAGACGTTTTACGAAGTTTATGGTTTAGGGTTATTGACTATAGAGAATGCTAATAGCATAAATATGTTTTCTAATCAGAAATCATCCCATTACCATGACAATAAAATATTTAATGCTAAAATCATTAAATCAGAACCCTGAGAAAACTAACCCAAGCATTGCAGCCTGTATCCAGTCAAGCAAATTATATAAAGAAATAACAGAAAGTGACAGTGCGGATTCCAAGTCAAAATGTTCCTGTAAATTGTCATACTTATAGAAAAGATCCTAAAGGGAGTAAAGAGACAGCCCCAGGTGTTGAATAACAGAAATATCCAAGGAACATGACATTTACAAAATAAAATGCCTTAGGAAATTTAACTTCCTGCTTGAGATGATCAGTGATTATGCCCCTGTGGTTAAATCACTTCACTTAAGCAAAAGAATACATTCGTTTTGACAAAATGGAAAGTGCTTATACTTTTTAGGTGTCTTTTTCATCTGCTTTGCTAAAACACGTTGAGTGTTTGAAAACTAACAACAGGCCAAGGTGACGAATAAAAACAATTGTATATCACATAATAAGAGCTGAAACTCAGCAGAATAAAACCACACAAATGTTGATCATAAATGTGTTGGGTTTACATTTGAACGGCTTCCTTTCTACTCAGTCTTTAAAACACTAATCAAACGGAGATGTTATTCTGCATTGTATGCAAAATAAATACAAAAGGCAATCATGTAGTTTACTTCTAGAAATTTCCTTTTACAACAGAAAGGGCTGCCCTTTCCAAATTGTAACTGGTGCCAAAGCATCAAGGTGCTTACCAAGTTTAATCTAGCATGCAGAGAGTTATGTTCAATGCAATATCCAACATCACTTTTGATATATAGGTTTGTTTATTGGCATTAAGGGGAGACAATTCTGATGTACATTTCACATGTGATCTCCTATGTTCTCCCCAATAATTAAGCAGTATAAATATATCTGGCTAATGTTTGTTAATTTGCTATGCAGCTATAGTGAACAACAGGGGAGAGCTTTGGCCCTGAAACAAGAAGACCCAAGAAGCCCACCTGCCCCTGCTCCCCTCTTTCTGCGTACATATGTACACTCACACGCACAAGGAGCCGGACTTGAACCCAGCTCACATGTGCTGCAAGTTGCCACACTAGTGCCACAATGTCACAAGACATTATACTACCTTTTACCTCTCATAGCAGGCTGGTCCAAGTCAGACTAATACTCTGCAGTTGCCCCCGGACTAGCCTGCCTGTGGTGAACAAGCATGACCCCAACAAGAGTCGTTCTTCTATTAAGAACATATCAGTTCTTCTTTCAACTTGAGGTTTTGGTACCTTTCAAATTGTGTTTAATCAAATTAAGCTTGTATTTGAATTTCTCTCTCAAGGCTTTTGTTTTGTACTTTTTTTTCTGGGGAAAATTTGGTTATCCTTTTTTTTCTTGTAGATGTAAAACAAATAAAAAAGAATATTAAAAATGTATTTTTGCAAACTTATTATTTGAGTGAAAATATGCTATGTATAACGTTTTTTCTCCATTGTCAGGAGACATAACTTGAACACTTTGAAATAGTATTTCTTTTAATCTGCCATTCCTCCTCATGCAGCTTTTTCTACATCAGCTCCTTGTATCCCGAAAGGGACTGGAGTGGTTCTTTCCCACCTTCAAATCCTTTTTTAATTTCCCACCTCCCACTGCTATGATCTCAAAACATGATCTTGGTTGGTGTGGTACGCATGTCAAGATAAGAGATTTTCTCAGTAATAAACTGATCATTTCTTACTCTTATTATCGAATCTCAATGCATGCCCATGTTTATCGGTTATTGGCTGGTTAGATTTACAAGGCCTATACTAGCTGCATAAATTATTTTTTTTATTACTACTGTTAGATCGATACATTAATTGTTAGTTGGGCTCAAAAATTGCACAATGGATGGAGTAGTAAACTACAGCTTCTCTGAAAGGAAGGTATATTTTTTCAGCTAAAGAATCCATATTATAGTACTTACAAAGTACTCTGATAAACCTTCTTTGCTGGTCGGGCTACATCGGGCACTGGAGTGCCGCTTTACTGTTAATATTATACAACAGCCATAGATATGGGAATTACGTTTTTATCAAGAGCCATAATTACAAGAGTTGTCATTAAAGGCGGTACAAAAGGCATCTCAAGGTGACCTAAACAGCTGAGGCTATCCAAGCATATCACTTCTGTATTCCCAGTGCATATTTTTTTTTTCAATAGAGCATCTGGGACACCTGTGCTGGAAGGTACATCAGAGAAAATTAATTAGAAAAGCTGCGTCACATATACAGATGTATACCGGCATTGTAGCTACTGTTGATCAGCTTGATATGATTGCATTATTTTTGTTATAGGACTGTACCTTGCTCAGTAAAGATAATATTTGTTTTTAAATGGCAATGGAGCATCCAATTAGCAATCATTGTTTCTTTTGAATAACCTAAGTAATATATCCACCTATCACTGTTAATTAATCATGTTAACCCTTTAAATGATAACTTGTTTGTGGCACACTGCAAAGGCTGCACAATTCAGACTCCTTTCCACATCATACTTATATAACTTTAAGCGTAACTAAATTAATTTACTTAAATATAGTTTGTGCTTTATGTTTTTGTATCAAGTAAACTGAGATGTAGCAAAAGGTGGCAGAACTTTGTCCAAACACATTTCTTGGAGGCTAATGAACTGGAAGGATTCTGATGATGTATTTTTAAAGGCAACAATCAGCTATGGTATGTAATAACTTACATTATAATGGCTGATGAGATGTCAACATGGTATATCAAATAATGAACGAGAAGTCCCCAGCACATACGGATAACATGGGAAAAAATAAGGCAATCATATCTCTGCTTGACACCGATATGGCAAACCCCATCAGAAGGCAAACCCCTGTAGTATGTGTTGCCATTAAGCTGCTTTTAGTATGAGGTGATTTAGTGGGCCCTGTTAGATTATCAGATAATGAGGTGTTAAAAATAGGAACCCAAACAACCAGATGCTATTCCATTCCCTGCAGTCACAGTGGCAACACACACTGGCAAATTAACAAGGGCTTCGATGCTACCTACACCTTAATGTATTGATGCTGCCAGGCATAATAGAATGATTAACTAATTAAAAATGGAGTCCAATATTCTCTGAGGAACATGATTTCTCTGAGGAAAAAGAAGCCGATCTGGAAAGCATTTTGCTGTGGAAAATTACATGTATATGTGATAATAATAAATCATTAAATAAATAATTGTTGTTTGGAAACAAACTATTATCAACGATTAGAGGGGGAAAAAATGACTCACAAGTCTATTTTAGAACCCTGTGAATTTCATCTGATGTCATGGATATTATGATGTGTAAAGATGTTATGTTGTTTACTATTTGGAGCAGTGACATTTTAAAATGGCTTGGTCTTGCTCTTGCTGAATGGCATGGTCAGTCAGACTGGCAGACTTGCAGGGGTTGCAGGAGGGGCAGGTATCACCAGGCCCCAAGACCAGAGAGCTCCATGTTTCACATACAGTCACCAAGTGGTGGGGATATATAACTGGCTTGACCAGCTGCCAATTAAATACCCCGACTAGCTTTATAGACAGCTATATTTTGCAAAGAGAAGGTTGTATAACTTGGTCTCCCCTCTGAGAGAAACTCCTCACTGACAAACACAAGGAGAGCTGTTACATTTAAAGGGAATGTAGGGAGCAGGCAACCTCCCTTCTGACCTCTTCAGTGATGGAGGGCAACTTTCAGATGTGTCTGTGTAGTTAACATTTTCAGTGCTGGTGTGCAAAAATTCTATATATATGTATACTTAACATCTTACCTGTTGAAGGGCAAAACTTACATGTGTATAATTAACCTCTCCAATACTAGCATTCAAACCTGTAAGTGTGATTGCATAGTGTAAACAATGTTCAAAGTCATCAAAGTCAATATGTTGTGTTGGCCAAGGTTTCTGCTTTTTGGATATGGAAACTCTAGTTGCACAGTGTCCTGTATTCATAGTGTCTAGTAGGGCATGTAAGATATCTGTGATTCTACAGCACATGTTTTATCTGCCACATAACTGGCGTACCACACGGATCAGCACGCGACTAACAAAGAGATGTGTGCTCAGAGGAACTCATAGGAAAACGCTTGCACTTTTTAATCTCTAGTATGCAAATCATAGGGCCTAGTCAAAGATGTCACAAAAGTTATCTGTATTGGCTACTCTGCCACTTAGACTCAGCCAAGCTGTGTAATTGGAATGGATCTATGCAGTCATCCAAATCAAAATAAAAATGGCTAAGCTAACTTTAGTTTTCCACCTATTTTATTTTGTATTGCTACTAGGTAAGCTTCTGTCAAATGTAATCAATCAATCAACTTAAAATGCTATTTATATTTTATGACCTTTAAACCATTTTATCTTTTTACTTAGGTAGAATATAAATACACAAAAATGTAAACCATTTACAATTTATCAGCCACTTGCTGTTTTTCCCCAATAAATATGGTTGACCCTTATTATATATTATATATAGATAATAAGATTATAAAAAGGGTTTCGTAAACATTAATCTTTCTCAGGACAAGTCAAATGCCAGCATAGGATGTAAATATACAGCAGACTAATAGACAATAACAATAGTAAAGAAAAAAAATCACTGTCCTGGGCTAAACCACCTCTACCGTTTTCCAATGATGTATACATGTATTACTAAACCATTGTTTCAGTTTAATCACTACAGCTTATATCCACTTTATTCTGAAGAGTTTATCCAACATAGCTTTCTCATTAAGTTGACATATTGCTTAAAAAACAATGCTTCTGCCTTCATTCTTTGTGGCATTCTTTCTAGAAGGTGCTGGAAACATTCCTCAGAGATTTTAGTCTATATGGAAATGATGGCATCACGCAGTTGCTGCAGATTTGTCTGCTGCACATCCATGATGCAAATCTCCTGTTCCACCACATCCCAAAGGTGCTCTATTCGATTGAGATCTGCTGACTGTGGAGGCCATTGGAGTACGGTGAACTCCTTGTAATGTTCAAGAAACCAGTTGGAGATGATGGGAACTTTGTTATATGGTTCATTATCCTGCTGGAAGTAGCCATCAGAAGATGGGCACACTATGGTCGTAATGGGATGGACATGGTCAGCAACAATGCTCATGTTTAGACAATGCTCAATTGGTACCAAGGGGCCCAAAGTGTGCCAAGAAAATATCCCCCACACCATTGCACCACCACCAGTTTGAACAGTTGATACAAGGCAAGATGGATTCACGCTTTCATGTTGTTTATGCCAAAGTCTGACCCTGCCATCTGAATCCAGGCAACATTCTTCCAGTCGTCCATTGTCCAATTTTGGTGAGCCTGTACGAATTGTACCCTCAGTTTCCTGTTCTTTGCTGACAGGAATGGCACCCGATGTTGTCTTCTGCTGCTGTAGCCCATCTGCTTCAAGGTTCGATGTGTTGTGTGTTCAGAGATGATATTCTGCATACCTTGGTTGTAACGAGTGGTTATATGAGTTACTGTTGCCCTTCTGTGATCTTGAACCAGTCTGCCCATTCTCTTCTGACATCAACAAGGCATTTTCGTCCACACAACTGGCGCTCACTGGATATTTTCTCTTTTTCGGACCATTCTTTGTAAACCCGAGAGATGGTTGTGCAAGAAAATCCCATTAGATCAGCAGTTACTGAAATACTGAGACATGCCCTTCTGGCACCAACAACCATGCCACGTTCAAAGTTAGTTAAATACCCTGAACTTAAGCAAGTTGTCTTGACCACATCTACATGCCTAAATACACTGAGCTGCTGCCAGGTGATTGGCTGATTAGCTATTTGTGTTAACAAGCAATTGAACAGGTGTACCTAATAAAGTGGTCAATGAGTGTATGTTACAGCTAAAATGTTAACACACTATTAATTTATGACAAAAATTTATATTTTTCTTTTGGTACTAGATAGAATAGTCCAAAAAAGCTTGTAGTATGTTTTCAGTAAACCATCATTCATGGAGTAAGATGTAGGGTCACATAGGATTTTGTGATGTCAGAGGTCTCTCTGATAGCATAAAATCATAACACCATGGTCGTCTGGGGTGGGGAGCAAGCTCCCCCCCAGGTTTTCACTTCTTCAGGCTCTTGCCGCCTTGTGCTTGCTGGATGCCCGCCTCTCTGAGATCACTTGTTCTTGTTTCCGCTTGCTGATTCAAAATTGTTTATAAAGGGCCCTTATGACCTAAACCGGGTCCCCTCTTTTTGTAGTTTTTCTGAAACATCCCAAGCCCTCTACAAACGACCACCTGAAGAGAGGCTCCCTCTTTTCTCCCTCTACTCCCTCTTTTCACCTCTCCTTTTCTTTCAATTAGTCATACTACTCCCTTAGATTTTAAACTCATGAGCAGTGCCCTCATAAGCCTACCATTTGTGCCAGGAACTTAAATATTTGTATGTATAAAAGGTCTATGTATTAATGTATATTTGTTATGTATGTGTTAACTGCCCCAAATAAATTGTACAACGCTGCGTAATTTGTTGGCACTTAATAAAAAAAAGGTAATAAGTATGTTTAAGCATGTGTATGTGTGTTAGTATATGTAAATTTGTGTAAGTGTGTTTACATAAGTGTTCCAGGGTATATGCTAGAGGGGGAACAAGGGCAAAGAAGACACAGATCAGCTGTTTGGGGGCAATGATGGCAAGGGCCAGCTGTTTGGGGGCAAAGATTGCACAGATAAGATGTTTGGGGGTACCGACAAGCTGGGGCAAAGATTGCACAGGCAGGCTGTTTGGGGGTTAGGAAGGCACTGATAAGCTGGTTGGGGGCAATGTCATCAAAGTCCTTGTTGGTGTAATGATCAAGTGTCCCGAATACGTTTTGTCCATAAAGTGTAAATGCTGTTAAGAACCATTTGTACGTTGCTGAGTCTGTGTGCTACCTACTTTGATTACAAAAAAGTATATTATCGCTAAATGTTCTTAATTTATTCTAAGCAGAAAAATGTGCAAAATGTTCTTTTTTGAAAATGTTTAATAGACATGGCATTACCACCTACTAGGTACTATCCCCTAACAATGAGCATCCATGTCAATGGATTTCATTGATTTCAGTTAAATTGTCCTTGAACAAAGAACAGGTTTTAAATACACCAATATAAATGTAGAAATATTTATTTGTGTGACATTCACTAAATATCCTTTTTGTAGTTTTACTTTGCCATATCACATTTTTAAAGCAAAAATGTTCTGTCTGTTGAACAATTCAAGCCATAGCAACATCACAGCAAGTTACTAAGTTGTCAGCTTTAAGCCTTTGATGTGACATTTGGAAATGAATAGAATCAAGGTCACTGAAAAAAAATGTTTACTCCCAATTGAATTTTGCTTTCCATTACCGCTTTCATGTAAAAACATTTTATCTAAAACATTTGTCAAACAAAACTCATACAAACTGAAGCCATTTTCACAAAGTAAGTCACGCTTTCCTATTACATACTGAAAGTCAATTTAGGTATAAAGTGGCTTGTTTAAGAATATTAGTTTGTGAGGTATTACAGGGGGACTAACATCTAGCTTTCTGTGATTTGGCAGCACTGAGACGCTATGGCTTTCTTTTGGAATGGATGTATAGGCTACTGTGTAAAGTAATGTTAAAGGCACAGTACATCCATCATATGCTCTTTAATTCATATAATAGCTGAGTGTCTCCCTTGCATTTTCATTTGGTTACCCTTGCATGCATGAAGGAATTTTAAATCCCTTGTTCTGAATGCATCTCCTTTAGCAGGCAATCATTGGTGTAATCTGGGTGCTGGTCAGGTTCTATGTGGGCAGTGTGAACGCCAGGGCTGGCTTTGGGTTGTGCAACCTATCATCTATGCCTGTAGTTTTATCTCTTGCTATGTTTCCATACATTATTATTGTATACCTGCAAATACAGGATTTGTATGTCTGATTCTATGCCTCCAGTGCTGAGTTCACATGTGAACAATAATAATAACAATATTAATATATATATATATATATATATATATATATATATATATATGATTGCTAACAGCAATCACACTCCTATCATGCCAAGTCAGCTAGTACATGCTGGAATCTGGGTATGCCTGGGCATGATAGGAGTGTGATTGCTGTTAACAATCATATAAAAATTGTTATTGAATTTTTTTGTCCTATTTTGCTGCGTTACTTACTTTAAATAAAAGCGTGATATTTTTTTATGGTGGGGGGTCATATTTGGTTTCGGACAGGTAAATGCTGGATTTTCGGTTTCAGTCCAGAATTTTCATTTCGGTGCATCCCTAAGCCAGACAATGAAGTGGTAGGCCTACAACGCATCAATGTTTGGGTTAGTATATAGTGATAGGAGTTATGCTGCACTATTATCAATGTCTGGCTCAATGTTTAGTGATAGGGATTACGCTGTACCACCGTCAATGTCTGCCTCAGTATATAGTGTTAGGTGTTATGCTGTACCCCGTCAATGTCTGCCTCAGTGTATAGTGATAGGTGTAATGCTGTACCACCGTCAATGTCTGCCTCACTATATAGTGGTAGGTGTTATGCTGTACCACCGTCAATGTCTGCCTCACTATATAATGATAACAGTAATGCTGTACTACCTTCAATGTCTGCGCCAGTATATAACGATAGAAGCTATGCAGTTTTAAAGTGTTTGTGTGTGTGAGGGTGCCACATACAGGTGCAAAATACTCTAGGTACGCCCCTGCACCAGTGTTGTCACATAAAAAGATATAATAAAATATTTACAAAAATGTGAGGGGTGTACTCACTTTTGTGAGATACTGTATATAGTTATATATATATGTATATATATATATATATATATATATATATATATATATATATATATATATATATATATATAATTTTAGCATGAAATCTCCTCTCTTGGATTTTCAAACCTCTGTATCACAAATTTCCATACCCATTACCAGCTGACAATGGTAACAATACCTTGTTCTTATACTTTAGATACTGTGACCAACACATATTTAATCTCAAAAACCCTCAAATTATGCAAACTGGGTTTAAATGATTGTTATTTTTCTGTGACTTCTGTGATTAATTCTCTGCTTTTAATCTTCTTTGTTCTAAAATGATGTAGAAAAAGATGAGTATTTCTCTTGTAATAATCAAAAAAGGCATTGATGCCATAAAGCACACTTTGATTTCTTCAGGTATAAATATCTTTTGTAAGTAGTTTTCTCAAATTACATACTGGCAATTATGTAAATGATACATTATTTGTTTTGCATGCTGAGAAGCCTACAATTTTTGCATATGAAATAATCCTGAGATAGAAAAAAAGATGGGTGTACAATCTTTAAATATTTATGACAAGTGATTCATCTTACAAAATCAGCGAAGCTCAAATTTGATGCTATTGTCAGGAATTCTATAAACATATTTATTGACATTTAAATGGGATTACAAGAAATATATGTTTCAAGTTATCTGACTTATTTCATTTAATGACATTTAAGACACTCCCAACATTTGTATTCTTGCCACCAACAGGCACCGCTGGGAATCATTATTGACATCATGAGATATTCAGTAACGTTTAAAGTACAAGAAAATCACGTATCATTGTATGTGTAGTTTACCCTGAGTAATAAAAGGGTTTGACTAACCACTCTGGAGAGAGGTTCATCTGAACACAATATACATATACTTTTTTAGTTACCGAACTACATCCCCGTAACATTTTTTTCCACGCCCCCCCCCAAAAAAACCATACACATCTCTTTTAAATTATCAAGTAGTTAAAAATGTTTGGAAGATATTGCGCTGTATATCTGTGTCATCATTTAACCATTGCACACAAGGCAAATGTTTAGTGACTTGATAACTAAGTACTGATGAATGGATAAATAAAAAACTATACAAGATGCATGGTAGGAATTTAAATATAAAAAACAATATATATAATAAACAACATATATATATGGATTAAAAAACACTTTTTTATTGTTTAACCTATTACATAAAAGCCAAAAGGAAAACAATGAGTTATGTAAAAACAAATTATAATTCTGTCAGCAACACATCTCCCAATGGTAAGTGTTACCAGTTACAAGGAGATGTTTCTATCATACATTTTCAAATGGAGTTGGGGTCAGGATAAATGCTCTAACACACCCACAATGTAAATGTTCAGCTTAGTATACAATAATATTTATGTATACATTAAATAGTCACATATGTGTAGGTCCGTTTCTTCTGTTTGATGTTTTCTTCATTTAAATATAGTTTAGATTACTTTTTTTGTTGCCTTCTTCTGGATCAAATTTGCCCCCTTTGGCACAATTGCAGTTTCTTTTTGACCCTCTTTCAGCAGGGAAATGGGAAGGGACTGTGTGTAGGCAGGGCCGGATTAAGAGCATCATGGGCCTGGTGCTGAGGATTTTGGTGGGCCTTTTTATGGAAATAAATAAAATAGACAGAATCTTAACTCCTCGACATCCATGTGTACTGGATAAAGAGAATAACAGTGCTTGGCAGATAGTATAAGATATAATCTTATGTGATGGGAGTGGGAGTACATCAGTACACTAAAAAAAGTAATCATACACAGGACCCCTGAAGCCACAATTTAGTGTCACTAATCTTTTTTAAAAGATACGCAGGTTGAAATAGAGTAAATAACACAATACCTTTACTTTTGCTCTCACTGATTTCTGGGCCTAGAATGTTTTGTCCTCTGAAGTGACTACAAATTCAGGAGTGTGTTTTATCTCTGGATAAGTAAAAATGAAACAGTTCAATTTATTCCTACAGAAAGTAAAGTGCCAGGAAACAGACAGGTTCTGCCACCCAGACACACACACAAGGACAGACTCTGTTACACCGACACCCAAACACACACACCAGGACAGACTCTGCCACACTGACACCCAAACACATACACCAGGACAGGCTTTGCCACACTGACACCCAGACACACACACACCAGGACGGCTCTGCCATACAGACAAGCAAACACACACCCCAGGACAGGCCCTGCCACACCTACACCGAAACACACACACCAGGACAGGCCCTGCCACACCAACACACACACACCAGGACAGACCCTGCCACTCAAACACACACACACACACCAGGACAGGCTCTGCCACACCGACACCTAAACACACACAGACCAGGACAGGCCCTGTCACACCAACACCCAAACACATACATCAGGACAGGCTGTGCCACACTGACACCCAAACACACACACACAAGGACAGGCTGCGCCACATCGACACCCAAACACACACCAGGACAGGCTCTGCCACACCGACACCCAAATACACACACAACAGGACAGGCTCTGCCACGCTGACACACAAACACCAGGACAGGCTCAGCCACACTGACATGCGCATCTGGACGGTTTCTGCGCTGCTTATGTCATTTGTGTTGTTGCCCCCTTGTGTATTGCCCCCAGCCGGCCCTATGTGCATTTATGCCCCCAGGCTGCCCCTCTCTTTGGTATTAATTTATGTGATGGCCGCAGCTGGCCCTCTTGTGTATTGATGCCGC
Source organism: Spea bombifrons (assembly GCF_027358695.1). Classification (NCBI taxonomy): domain Eukaryota; kingdom Metazoa; phylum Chordata; class Amphibia; order Anura; family Pelobatidae; genus Spea; species Spea bombifrons. The sequence goes on from NC_071087.1 coordinate 94,714,561, forward strand.
CAGCCCCCACATGTATTTGTGCACCCCAGAGAGCCCCCCCATTGTGTATTTAGGCCCCCAGCCAGCCCCACATTATATATTTATCCCACCAGACAGCAGCACTTTAGTATTGATTTATGTGATGCCCCAGCCAGCACCCGCTTGTGAATTAATACCACACACCCTTACGTATTGCCCCCAGCCAGCCCCACATTGTGTATTTATCCCAGCCACCCCCCCCTTTAGTATCAAATCAGATCTGGCACCCAGACCTGCCTAGGACCCAGATTGGAACAGCCTGCCTGTGGCATCTTTGCCCTCAAAACAGCCTGCTTATGGCATCTTTGCCACCAAAACAGCCTGCCTGTTGCATGCCCCCCCACTTACACATCCATGCTATCACACACACATATTCATTCACTCGTTCACAAATATTCATTCACTAATTCACACATACTCATTCACTCATTGATACACATTAATTCCCTCATTCAGATACTCATTTACATATACTCATTCACAAACATTCATTCACTCCTTCACCAGGGGCGTAACTAGAAGCCTCAGGGCCCCGGTGAGAGAATCTGTTAAGGGCCTCCCCCCACCCCAACCCAATCTACCCCCTTCTCACACTATCTACCCCCTCTCCCTCCCTTCTCACTATCTACCCCCTCTCCCCACCTTCTCAGGCTATCTACCCCCTCTCCCCCGCCTTCTCAGGCTATCTACCCTCTCCTTACCCCCCATTCTCACTATCTACCCTATCCCTACCCCCCCCCGTTCTCACTATCTACCCTCTCCCTACCCCCCAATTCTCACTATCTATCCTCTCCCTACCTCCTTCTCACTATCTACCCTCTCTCTAACCCCCCTTCTCACTATCTACCCTTTCCCTACCCCCCTTCTCACTAGCTACCCTTTCCCTACCCCCCTTTGTAGGTCACTTACCGTGCAGTCTTGTGGTTGGGCGCAAAGCCTCTGTCTCACTGCTCTGCGCGTGGCTTCATTGCTGATCAGCGTGAAGCGCCAGCACCCGAGACAGACGCCTCACGCTCCCACCACTGCAGTCAGGGCAGCGCTGAGGCAGACGGCGGCGGCAAGGAGCAGAGGAGACAGAAGGGTTTCGAGCAGTTGCTGGGAACGACCGCTCGGCACCCCTTGGGCCGCCGTGACTGGCAAAAAGCCAGGGCCCGGTCGAAGTGGCGACCCCTGCGACCCCGGTAGTTCCGCCACTGTCCTTCACGTAACGTGACTCCGCTGGATTCTTGCTTCCCCCTGGCTGTAGAAGAGACGTTGAGCAAGCGCGTCTACCAAGTAAGTAGCGGCCCCCTGCAGAACTGATCATGGGGGTTGCCCGGGCCCCCTAGAGTGGCGGGCCCGGTAGCAGTTGCGGCGACCACAGTTGCTGCGGGCTTAAGGGGCAGGTGTCCCTTTTTGCCCTGCGGTAAGGATGGCCCTAGAGGCCGCATAGGCCCAATCAGTCTGGTCCTGACTGGGCCTATTTTAAGGTAGGAGCCTGGAGCTGCAGCTCCATCAGCCCCTACGCTAATCCGGAGCTAATCCGGAGCTATATCACCACAGTCTCAGTCAGTGTTAGACCGAGACTCAGTCTCACACTACCACAAGCAGTGTAAGTACAGTATAGTACTAGAGCAGAAAACTGACTGTGATTGGCAATTGCCTTGAATACACTTTTAGTGGTCGATCGTAGAAGCTGCACAAGTTTGCAGCTTTACAGACTAACTTCTAGTTCATTGTATTGCCGTGCTGGAATTCCATCAGAATGCTGTTTTTTTCCTTCAATTTTTGTTTTTCATAAATGATTACTTTTAGGGCTTTTTATTACACAGATTGGCCAGGGCAGGGGACTGTGCATGCACACTGTTTTCAGGTGATCCTTGAAATGCACTCCTGTGTCCACCAGAGCCAGCATGTTCTCTGTGGCAGCCAAAGAAGCCATCTCTTCAAATATTGTTCCTGGGTTGTTTCAGTAATACATTTACCCTACCAGTAAAGCCTCACCGAGAGGCCATGTCCTGGAGCCTTTGTGTGCACCAAAATTAAATGTAATGCACATAATAAAACTGCTACCACCACAACAATCACCACTGTCACCAGCACTGCAAGCCCTGTAATGTTTCCAACTAGGTCTACCCCAGTCCACTGCAAGTGCTATTATTGTGAAATGGAAGCATCTAGGAGTAACAACAGCTCAGCCTTGAAGTGGTAGACCACGCACACTCACAAAGTGGGGCAGCTGAGTGCTGAAGCATAAATCGCCTCTCCTCTGTAGCATCGATAACCTCAGACTTCGAAGTTGCCTCTAGAAGTAACATCAGCACAAGCACTGTGCATAGGAGGCTTCATGGCTGAGTGAGCTGCAAACAAGCTGAAGATCACTATGACTGATGCCAAGCGTGGGCTGGAGAGCTTAAAGCACACTGCCACTGTACTCTGGGGCAGTGGAAACGTGTTCTTTGTAGTGATGACTCTCACACTTCATATGTGCAAGTCTGATTGATTAATTTGGGTTTGCCAGGAGAAGGCTTCATGCAGGAATGCATAGTACCTACTGTAATGTTTGGTTGAGAAGAGATAATGGTCTGGGATTGTTTTTTGGGATTTAGGCTAGGCCACTTTGTTCACGCCATCCATACATCTATACAAATATCTGTTTATGAATTTATGTATGTTTTGTCTACTAGTACTTGCAGACACAATACTTCTAAAATACCTTCCCACATATTAAAATGTCTTTATTCTATATATATATACATGACCCATGCACTTCACATTATCATTACGCCACTGTGTATTAACCGTTCAAAACACATAAAAAAGACACGGCAAATTGGATTTAGAATTGGCCACGGCATTTATTTACGAATGCCGCAACATTGTTTATTACTCCAAATTTAACAGTATTTTTTAAAAAATTTAAATTTACACATCCTAAATTCCGAATTTAAAACTGAACCGATCATAACTTAATCGTCCTATTGACGACCACCAGCCCCGCCAGATACCACCGGTCACTGTAAAACTCAGGACACGATGGGTCGGGCAATAAACACCTTGAATGTAGAAAACCGTATGGGCATCACTCTAACATCTATCATCTAACCTACAACAGGAATGTATGCCTATACCACGTCCTAATGGCAACAAACTAGATCAAGGTCATCACTCTGCATCACTCCGCAAGATCCCAACATCTAATGCAGCATTCCTCCGTTGAACTCCTAGACTTGGGGAGGGAGGCCGGGAATCTTCTCTTCTCTGTATATCAGTTGAAATAATAAATATGGTTATGTTCACATAAATTTATACAGTACATTTTCCCGCCAAAATAAATTATTTTACTACTGAACTACAATTCTTCATTCCACAGTATTTAATATTTTAATATTCACTTAAAAAATGGTTTTGTAATTGGGATTTTTAACTATAGATGCAGCATGTGAATTAGTTCCAATTATCGTTGTCACTTTGATATCTGTCCTGATATCCCTACTGGAGTCCTGGCACACGGCCTGTTGGCCGGTAGCTTCAGATATCTCTATCTCCAGGCATATTTTGTGTCTGTATTTCCCAAAGTTCTGTGTGATATATCGGACAAATGTGTGGAGGGAGGAATTATATAAGGCAAGTATCAGCTGCTGTCATTATGACATCTGCAGTTACTATGACATAATGATCTGACGTCACCAAATGAAAGTCATTGGTTGAGCAGCAGTTTGGACAGAAATCACTTGTGTTTTAGTAGCTTTAGGCTATATTAAAAGGTTATCAAATTTACCACATTTTCTTCAATATGAGTATGCATTTTTACATTTATAGCAGGACTGTCACATCTGACCTAAAACTATAATGGAAAATGTTCTGTAAAAATGGAATATAAAACAATTATTACATAAGAAAGAATTTTAAGGGTCTTTTTTTTCTAAATTACATTTTATTGGTTTTGGATCAAACTATTTACTGTTATGAACGGGAAGTATTGTGCAAGAAAAAAAACCCATGAATTAAACATAGTAGTTTTTCATGTACAATGCAGTAAGTGTACTCACATATGGTAACTCTAAAATGAGAAAAAGAGAAAGTACGGGACAACCAATGAGGCATTTTTTTCCATGACCCTATGTCTCTTGAGAACGTCAGACAAGTTGGGATAATCAGATACTTGCCTTTTGTGAGTAATATCTAATTTGATTGCTAGAAAAAGTGTACAACTAGTTTTTTAGTTAAAATGGGAGGGCGGTCTCAGAATACGTGAAGGAGCATGACCTCTGGTAACATCTCAAATTTTAGTGTGGGTGGCTTTTTAGGGCAGTTTCCAACAAACATGAAGCATTGTTTGCCCTTGGCCACAACTTCTCCAGCACTGTGGTGGGAAAACCTTAATCATGTGGGATAATCTATTGGGATATTATTTTCAACTTAGTTATTGGTTGACTCAATAAGATATCTCACTCATCAACTTCTCTGCTTCCTGCCATGAATCAATTGGACATTTGTAATGTAGGTCTTATTCTCTGGGTAACATGTGAGTGAGCTGATCCCTTATGAGGTGGGAGAGTAGACTAGAAAAGCAGTCAGAGATCAGGCCACACACCTGTGGTGCCTTTTGGCACAGTTGAACCACTGGTGTGATATGGCTGTTCCAGATGGTGAACTGGTTTGCAGTGAATGTCGTATTTGCAAATATTTATAGAACTCGGTTCTTGAGAATTTGAACTTGGAACATATCTGTTCAAATAAAGATGGTGTTCCTCTACCATAAAGATCACCAACTATGTGAAGATTGGCCTGGCCCCACTGGTGGAGCTGTAGCCTTGGCACTAGTATTTCCAAGGTGGAGAGAGGGGCGGCTCTTGTGATTTGGTTAAGCTAAGGAAACCATCTTGATGCCTTGCCCCACCCCTCCAGTGTGTATTCATTGGTAGAGGAAAGACTGGGTAGGAGTGTGTGCATCCCCTAGCCATACTGGTTTGGTCACTGTAGAAGGAAAGATGCCACAATTCTTCTGTTCTACTCAGATAGGAACCAGGGCCTACGGCACTGATCTATATGGGGGCGCCTCCTCTGCGGCATACTGTCTCACTGCAGCAAAGGAAGACTGCGGTGCTGGAAGTGTGAGGCCTATGTCTCGCTGCTCCCTTGCACTCTAGCGATTGATGCTGAGCAAATATAACAGGGCAGACCGCACCAACAATGAAAGCTCCCGACTGAGTGAACAGGATTCCACCAAATCCCCACAAACGGTTAAACAAATTCAAAAGACCCTCAGCAATTTTAGGGATAAATTAGTGCAGTTTTATTCCAAAGGGGATTTGTTACTGAATTTAAGTCCTCCATGCTCCAGCTACTCCATTTTGTAAAGGAGGACTGGAGACAATATATGTGCCAATGAGTGTTGATGAAGCTATTGTAGATGTCCAGGAAGGGTGATTTCCCGGGCAAGAATAGAGGTCAGGAATTATCCAGGTTAATCTCTTGTCCAGTTCTAAAACAAAATACTTTGATTTTAGGATCTGCACTTAATTTTTGCAGCTAAATGTTCTAATGCCAGGTTGTATATCAATGGGAAAAGTGGGCAAGCCTGGCAGGTACCATTAGTAATTTGGAATGTTGTAGAGAGGAAGCCCATCATGGACACACAGGCTGAGGGGTTCTATATAAGGCCATAATGGCTTGAATCATACTTTGGGGACAGTTTAATTTAGAAAGAGCTGATGAGAGGAAGATCCAGTGGGGCCTATTGAATGCCTTCTTTGCGTCAAGTGACACAAGAAGGCCAGGGGGTCCTGTTTCTAGAGGCTTTCCATTTGACACTGATATATTTGTGAGTGTTGTCCATTGGTTGTATGCCCATGACACAACCCACCTGGTCTAGTAAAACCATGGAAGGGAGAAGGGGACTTACTCTATTAGCCATAATCTTTGCATACAGTTTAACGTCATTGTTGACAAGGGGTATGGAACTGAGGTTGGAGCAGACATCATGGGATTTGGGGATGGTTATTATATGTTCTTCAGGTATGTGGAATTTAGAATTTTGGGCTAGTAACCTTGCAAAACTGCCTAAAGTGGGCATAGTGGTCTCTTTTTCCATGCCAAGAGACTATATAGTTAACAAACTGTTTGGTTGAATTCTGTTAAGAAATGGTGATACTTTTGCAAAACAAATAATTTGCCAAACAAATAAACTTCAAGAAACTCACCTAAATCTATGGCACTGAACGTTAGGTTTTTAATGTTTCTTTTACAGCAGAAAAGGTGACAAGAGGCAAACTAGATGATACACATAGAATTTGGATTTTTTATATATGAATTCACATCTCTATCTACAAATACCACAATACATATGCTTAATTTAGAATCAAAGTTGAAAGAAAACTTAATTTTGTTTCTGTGTATAATATGCATTCGGTGTATACATGAGCTGAAATAGAGTATATGTCCAATATGCTGTACATACACCGGAGGACCTTGATGATAGACGATAATGGAAAACATCTCAGAAACTCTAATCAGTGACTGCAACATTGTGTATCGCATCATTATTATTCCAGACCTCCTTTTTTCTATAACAGCACAACAATCTTTAACCCCTTAAGGACAATGGGCGGTCCCTAAACCCATTGAAAATAATGCATTTTGAGCCCGTACATGTACGGGCTTTGTCATTAAGGGGTTAATTAAGCCCTTGATTATTTTGGTAGTTATCAAATGTGTTAGAAACATGCCTCGATAATTTGCAATGCTTATTGTGTATGCTTGAGGCATTACTATTTATACTACAATTTTGTTATTCATGGCTGTTCCATTGTGTTTCTAAAATACTTTGTCTGTGTCTTCCAGTTTGACAATTTTACATACAATATAGTTTAAATAAGTTAGGTACTGGTTTGTATCCAAATTTGAAAATTACTTACAGTAGCTCAGATCATCATGGAGAAGATCTTACGTAATATTTTTATAAAAGTAATTTGTGTGTCCAACCAAATTGTATAATTCTTACACTTCTTCTTCCTATATTTTATCTATGGGTTTTATCTATGGGTTTTATCTATGGGTTTTTCAATTTACAAAGTGCACAAAATTGTCTTTATCATGAAAATAATTGTGTTGAAAAAAACTAGTTTTGATTTTGTATCACTTAGCAGGCATTTTATTTAGAGCACAAAGTAATCATGTAGCTACACCTTGCTCAGCCTGACTCAAGTTCACACAGGAAGAGTGCACACAGGAAGTCAGCCCACTAGAAAGCATCCAACCGTTCTAATACTTGGGTCTTGGTACATGTGCTAGGACTTTCCCCATTTAGTGAGCTATGCTGGCTTAACTCACTTGTAGAGCCCATGTTCCACTTTGTATCCCACAGCTTATTGTCATGATTGCGGGTACCAGGACAGGTGGGAGTCTCTTTGCAGGGACAGGCTCATGTTTAGGACCCGGGCTGGGACAGGCAGGTTCAGGAGTGTCTTACACGTCTACTTAGATGCCAACTACAGGTACAGATCTTTCATGGGAACGGGCATGAAATGAATCCTGAAACTGGCAGACCAAAATGAGTCTTGGAACTGGCAGCAGACTGGGAACTGGCAAACTGCAGCAGACAGGGAACTGGCAAACTGCGGCAGACAGGGAACTGGCAAACTGCGGCAGGCAGGGAACTGGCAAACTGCGGCAGGCAGGGAACTGGCAAACTGCGGCCGACAGGGAACTGGTAAACTGCGGCAGACAGGGAACTGGCAAACTGCGGCAGACAGGGAACTGGCAAACTGCGGCAGACAGGGAACTGGCAGACATCAGCAGACAGGGAACTGGCAGCAGTCTAGGCACTGGCAGATGATAGGAATCAGGATACTAGCAGACACAAACGCGATCAGGTTTCCCGAAATCACACATGATAAAAAGCCGAAACGCAGTACACAAAGATAAGACTGAGGCATAAATTCATAAAGTACGATTTAGAAGACAGGAACGTAAAGGTGTGACGGGAGCAAGAAGTCAGAAAACAAATGTGGGAGCAACCCAAGTTTATGAAGGCCCTTGATTACCTGACGAGCCATAGGTATCTCAGAGTCAGGAAAGCATCTCATATACATGGGGAGCCCAGCAACCTCAAAGCCACCTGGTAGCATGAAGGATCTGTGAAATGCCTCCCATATTCAGGGTTGCTGCCTCAAATCCCTTTGGTACCTGGCTTGAAGTCTTATTTGCTTTACATCCACAAAGGGCCATATCATCCTTATTGCAAATAGTCAAATCTACCCTGAAATAAAGCAATCTGTCCAAATTAAAATAACTGAATAAAAAGGAAGGCGAACGTGATTTAATGAAGAGGAAAGTGGGATCAGGGCCTCCCCCGCATGTTTACCTTTTGTCCCTTTACATTAATAAATAAATGATTATTAACATTAAAGGAAACCCATATTTCTCCACATTTCAAATTCCCTACCCACAAGGATGTTCTCAGATATTTTCAGGGCACTGGCAAACAACTGGTTTAAGTATTCCTTTGTTCACTTTGCTGTGATGTGAATTTATAATACAAGAGTGTCTATGTTAATGTCTGAGAGATGTATAATGCATGGATTCTAATTAGTTCTGCTCCTATAATTGATTAACATTTTGCCTTTGCGTTACTATTAGAAAGAATTAGTAATGTAACACTATGTGCGCATTTTCCCAGTGGAGCGGGGCCACAGAGTGAAGACTCTGCACAAGATCTGTAATGGAAGGACAAAGCTAGTTATCATGTAGCAAAATCAAACAAGAATATAAATGTTTTGTGTGCAAATAAGATGGAAGTGTGACACGTGAATTGGACAGACTGCTTGCAGACTGCATTAGGAGATCAGCTCAAATCTGCCAAGAAAATAGGAAAAAGCAGCTCATGTAGTCCAAACTAACAGATTGGATTTTGTGATTTAACTGCTATGGAACTGTAGTTTGGAATATTACCTTCTGTTATGGCTGTTAATCTCAACAAAACATTAACCTGTCATTTATGCAATAACTAAACAATGTTAGTTTTACATCCAGCCCTTTTCACCTTTATTTACTTTAATTTACAGTTTGATAATTAAGGTACGTTTTTTTATGGCGTAGTGGAATATAGCTAGTGTTAAATGACGCATTACAAAATGGCTTTTTTTAAATTAAAGTCATGGTTAAAGGTTCAGTAAATGCAAACCATAGAAAATCCGTACGGTAGCATTTAAGATAGGATATATTTTGTTACGTTTCGTTGTCATTGTAATTGCCGCTAGTAATCATTGTCATTTTGTAAAACATATGACACATGACAAATATGACTTATATGAGGCACTCAGCAGATTCACTACACATCCTGTAGCTCAAATTTCTTAAGGGTAACAAGGTGAAGATAAGACAAGAATCTGAATCCCCAGGCTCAGAAGATTCAATAGGGATCCTTCTAGACTGCCCTCTGATCTCCGAGGATAGCAGAAAGGCTGGAGGCCATTTCCTTCATGCCTCCGTCAAAACTGTGACTGAAATACTGAGATATTTGTCTCTTCATATTGCTCAAGGATAGCACATCCACTGTTTCCGAATACCGAAACCATTTATGGACCACAATCTAGACAAATTTTTTGGTAAAAAAAAATCCACAAAAGAGATTGCAGCTGCCAACTACTTGTTGCCGTCAACCTCAAATATTATTATTATTATTAGTTGTTCTTTTATATAGCACCATCATATTATATAGTGCTTTACAACAGAACATAACAAGTAGTATATAACATAACACTTTGACTTACAGAAACAAGAGGTGAGCCCTGCTCAAATGATTATACAATCTCAAGGTGCCATGAATTAGTCAGATTATGCTGTCAGATCAATTTACAAAGGTTTTGTTAATTTAGTTGCAGGGGTGAGTTGACTTACTATTGCTCCTCTTGTCAAACTGGCTGAGTTGCCCTCCTGTTGCTGCCACATTCAACTTGATATCAATTAAGTTGTACTCAACTACTGTCGAGTTTCACTCGCTGCGGTCCATTCTATCATTGAATCTGTCTATTTAGTCAGTTGAGTCGGCTGTCAAGTAATAGTCTTTTTGAGTTTTATAGGGTCATCTTGTGGAGCTAGGTTAATTTTGTTCTGTTGAAGTTTTCATCTCAATTTAATCTAATTGTTTTTTTATTTATTGCTACTCACTACTTAGTTAGCAGTTAGGTCAACTTAATTTTTAAATGTAACAATACAGAGAATGTCTTCTACTCCCTGGTCTCCCCAGGGATTAAAAATGGATATATATAGGAGGGAAGCAAAGAAGAAAAATAGCACAGCACTGTATAGTAAAAAAGTATAAATGGGAAATGTATTACAGATGCACTCACAAGTAAAATTACACTGAAAACCAGCTCAAGTCCAAAAACAGCAGGTTACCAGTACACCATAACTTTAACAGAAGGCATTGATGCTACTCCTGGATAAAAGCCTCTCAAGCCATGAAAGGGTGTCCACCAAAATTTTGTCTCAACTTAAGTTTGTAGTGAAGGTAAGTCAAGTTCATTGTAGTTAGACATATTTTTTTTAACAAAATCAGTGGAAGTGACCTGATCAACTGAACTTGACTCTTAAATCAAACTTGAATCACACCTCATGCTATGATTTAAGCTCTGAGAAATAAATATTGAAAATATTTCATGACATACTGTGGCCTAAACCAGAAAGAAGGGGAATATTTCTCAGCATATATCATTCATTTGGATCTGAGGTAAAAAAAATCTGATGATCAAAAGATATGTCTCCGGCTCTAGGACTGGACTTGGTAGGAAACCATGCTAAAGTGAAATAATGGCTGGATTGATCATTTAATCTAAAACAATTGTTGTGTGTGCACCATTTATTCAAACAACCAAAATGCTTTTGCATATAACAGCTGGTAAATATGCCAATTGTGAATGTTTCCATAATCTTGTTAATACAACAATGTGATTGACAAGACACTGACAAGACACTGACTATTTTGCACTTGATGAACAGATGTTTGATGTTTGGTAATGAAACTTTAACACTACAATAGCATGTCTAAGGTATCTTTCATTTTACTTACCTTTGGGTGGTTGGGAGGACTCTCAGGTCCTCACAAACCTTTCTAAATTTGTGGAACTTTAAGATGGTCATAGTTCCTTTGGGCTGGCCTGTTCTCAACCAACGCTCTGTTCACTAAAGGTGACAAGAGAGTTTGCAAGAGAGTTGTACTTTAGCTCCTTGACTTTACTTTTTTTTTTTTATTAAGAACCAACCCAATTGAGCATGGAAAAAAAGCTCGGCTGGCCCTGTATAATATTTATATAAGTTAGCAACATCTTCTTCAATGTCTCCTCACCCAATAAATTAGGTTGAAGATAGCGTTAGGTGTTCATAATGAATAATTAGGTGAGAAATTTGAAGCCACTACTCCTTCCAGCACGCTTTTTAGTGAATAAACACCAATGTGTCATGAAGTTTATGTTTTAGTTATTCATTTATTGGCAAAGTGTGCCCTAAAGAGGTAAAACTATGTCCTGTGCTTAACCTCTTTTAGTGAACTGAACAACTAAATTGGTTAACACCATGGATAATGTTTATACTATGTTAGGGGGAAACACTAAGTTGCTGTTTAACATTGTCACATTTTATTAAGAGGTGCCTGATGTTAGGCAGTTTGTCGAGTCGTCAAATCACTGTTTCTAGCTTTCAAATGAGTTTAATGAGCCTCTTACAACAAAGCGCATAGTGCTACATCCCTATAGCGAACAATGTAGTGTCATTTTAACTTTTAATCCACAGTCCTGGGAAGAAAAATCTTCAACTCCTAAAAACAAACAAATCAAACCAGAAATATGCAGAATTGTTTTCTTGACCTCGTAGAACAAGGCTTTTGGTTGATGACATCTAAAATATGAGTACATAGCCCCCGAGAACCACTGACAAGGCAAGAGATTTCTCTATGTGACCAATTAAGTTTGCTTAAGTGAGTTCTGTCCTGAAAATCTGTTTTTTTGTGCAGCCCTGGAGGATGCCACTTGTACATGTCTAATACGAACAACATCAAACAATCTTTATAACTAAGATGTCAATGTGGAATGACAAATGTATCCTGTTTAACACACATACAAAAACAAACCTTTGACCAAATCACAAGACACTATATGACCATCGGAAACAATACTTTACACATCCATAACTGATAACAAAAATGGAGAACCTCCTTAAAAGTTTTATATTGGTAATAGTGAAATATATAACCTTTTTTTTTGGTAAATTAATGCAAAGTATTTTAAGGTGGCAAAGCAACGTTTAAAATGTTTTAATTAGTGTCACCAGTAGGGAAGTCTAGAGTCAAACTGCAAACTTGCTGTCACTGATTTGAGCTGTCTCTGCGCTATCGTCTCTGCTGCATGTATGTGTCTTATGCTTTATTTTCCTGTGTATTCCTGTTTTTTTTCAGCTCTCAGTTTAACCTATGTCGCTTTACCTTTCTCATACTTTCTTTTTCTTGCTCTCTCTGAATTTCTCTTTGTTTTTACTGTCTGTTTTAGACAGCAAATTTGTCATTATGTTTTAGGTACAGCTGTTATGATCTTATCAATATGCAGGTACTGGACCTTCCTCTTAAGCAGAAAGCATTATAAGCCACTGTTACATCAACGGGCAAACTAGAACATAATGGTTCCCGTCTGCCATCAAATTATATCTTTCTATTTTTACGTCTATGATCTAGAAGTCTGTATATATACATACACACACATACATACAACTAACCAGGACCACAACTAACCAGGACTGGTCTGGGATTTAACAGAAGCCCTTGAAATAAATAATAGCTCCAAATGTCATAATTCTATTATTTTACTGTACATATCTGTGTCTCCCATCATAAATACACAACAACCAGCAAGTCCAACAATCTTTACCCTTGCATAATATGAAACACAAGCACACTGACCACTCTCAACCACCTTCATACAAATGCAAACACAATGATGCCCATTTAGTCACGTTTACATCTCAGCTACACACACCGCTCTTAGTCACAGACAGTACATGTATATGTTAAAACCTGACCATTCATCTCTCCTTTCTGTGAAAATCACCCTACCAAGACATACTACACCACATATCTGAGCATATAAATATTTATTAGCAACACATTTTATAAAACTAGTGTTGAAGTGAATTAGATGAGCAATGCATTGCAATGTGCTTATCACTCTAGTAGTAATAGACTTTCACTTTTTCATAAACAGACAATAAAAAATTAGTCCTATGTCATATAAGCTTGCTATCTTACAATTCTAAACTATTTTAAATACAAATAAGCTTGCAATTTTTACCTCGGTTGTGCTGTCTCAGAGGTCCCAACTCTCCAGGAAATACGGTTATTTCTCCCGCCTCCCTGACACATGCAAGAAATATGCCTTTCTCGCAATGTCTCCATACCTTCTCTTCTGACAGATTCCATGTCCTCATCTCCTTTTACGCAGCTCCACTTCTTGTCTAGTCTTTTCTTGTTCTTCTGTCTTTTTGATCTTCTGTCTTCTTTCTTCATCATCTGCACTGATTGGAGGAAAGCTGTCCCTGTGGTGAGTAGTGAATTCTGGTTAAATGAGCAGATACTGGGGAAAAACAGTTGAAGAAAGTAGAGGTGAAAGAAGTTAAGGACCTGCAGAAAAGGAGATGGGACAAGGAAGCGGTTATCACAGAAAGTATGAGGAAAGAGGAAGTAAGAGTGTGAGAGACGAGAAAATTATTGTTCTGCCCTTCTACTTATTGTGAATTTTTTTTAAAAAATCAATCTTTAAAATGGCACCTATAAGGGTGTGGCCTATAATTGGGACAATATGGTACACTGTAGAGGACTGCATTGGGATGCGGGTCCTGCAGGTCCCGTGGGACTCGCCAAAAAACTTGCGGAGATCTTGCTGGTGTTGCGGGTGGGAGCAGGTGGTCAGACACTGTAACTGCGGGTCCCGGTAATCCCGTGCGGTCTCGCAAGACTGCCTTAGCGCTGCTCCCTCACAGTGTCTCTTCTCTTGCTCCACCCAGGAACACAGCAGAGTCACGTGACATCACTTCCCGTGACTCCGCTGTGTTCCTGGGCGGAGCAAGAGAAGAGACGCTGTGAGGGAGCAACACGAAGGCAGCCTTACGGGACTGCGCTGGAATCTGCAGTTCAGGTAAGGAAGTGGGCATGATTGGCCAAATTTGTGGTGGGAGTGGGCGGGATTGACCACAAATGTGGCGGGAGCAGGCGGGATTGGGCACACATGTTGCGGGAGTGGAACACACACATTGAGGGAACGGGTGGGATTGGACAAAAAAAACAGCGGGAGCAGGCAGGAGCGGGATTAAAAAACCAGTCCCACGCAGGGCTCTAGTACACTGTTTAGCAGTTGAGCTGCCCATAATTAATTTATGAAACGATGGAAGTCTTGCAGTCCATTACTGAAGAGGTTAAGTAATTACATAACAAAGGTTAAAAACATATCCTCTTGAGCTGCCCCATGGTAGACAGTAGGGCTGAAACAACGAATCGATAAAATCGATAATAATCGATAACGGAAATCGTTGTCGACGATTTCCGTTATCGATTAATCGAGTGATCGATTCGTTGTTGGAGCACTCGGCTCCTTTTACTTACCTCCGCGAGCGTTCCCCGCTTCTGCTACACGCTCTGCAGTCTCCGCCTTCTAGCTACGTGACGGATGTGACGCGTTCCGGAGGTAAGTATTCTTCATGTCTATGTGCACAGATCGCACAGAGCCACTCGCACAGAGCGGTTCGCTCTGTGCGAATGGAGCCACTCGCACAGAGCGGTTCGCTCTGTGCGAGTGGCTCCATTCGCACAGAGCGATTCGCTCTGTGCGAGTGGCTCCATTCGCACAGAGCGGTTCGCTCTGTGCGAGTGGCTCCATTCGCACAGAGCGGTTCGCTCTGTGCGAGTGGCTCCATTCGCACAGAGCGGTTCGCTCTGTGCGAGTGGCTCCATTCGCACAGAGCGGTTCGCTCTGTGCGAGTGGCTCCATTCGCACAGAGCGATTCGCGGGGGTGGGGGTGGGGTTTCAGGGGATGCAGGGTGTGAGTGTGGGTGCAGGGCAGAGTGGGGGTGGGGGGTGCAGGGCAGAGTGGGGGTGGGGGGTGCAGGGCAGGAGACTGGGTGCAGGGCAGAGTGGGGGTGGGGATGCAGGGTGTGAGTGTGGGTGCAGGGCAGAGTGGGAGACTGGGTGCAGGGCAGAGTGGGGGTGGGGATGCAGGGCAGGGTGTGAGTGTGGGTGCAGGGCAGAGTGGGTGCAGGGCAGAGTGTGAGTGTGGGGGCAGGGCAGAATGTGGGGGCAGGGCTGGGTGCAGGGCAGAGTTGGAGACTGGGTGCAGGGGCACAGTGCAAAGTGCTGGGTGCAAAGTGCCAGTGCTGGGTACAAAGTGCCAGGGCTGGGTGCAAGGTGCAAAGTGCTGGGTGCAAAGTGCTTGCTGGGTGCAAAGTGCCAGGGCTGGGGCAAAGTGCTGGGTGCAAAGTGCCAGGGCTGGGGCAAAGTGCTGGGTGCAAAGTGCTGAGTGCTGGGTACAAAGTGCTGGGTGCAAAGTGCCAGGGCTGGGTGCAAAGTGCTGAGTGCTGGGTGCAAAGTGCTTGCTGGGTGCAAAGTGCCAGGGCTGGGGCAAAGTGCTGGGTGCAAAGTGCTGGGTGCAAAGTTCTGGGGCAAAGTGCTGGGTGCAAAGTGCCAGGGCTGGGGCAAAGTTTCTTGAACAGTAATAGTCCACCTCTTTTCAGAATGTTTGGGGTTATTTTGTTTCATAAATATTGTGTTTGGGTTCTTGTACTTTGAAAATATTGTTTTTTATTACATCATAACAAAATAAGAATGTTAATGTAAATTTTAAGTTGTTTTTTAACATCCAGTTCATTAAATTATTTTAAATAAACGAAAAATTTGCATATTGTTTTTTTTTTATCCGATTAATCGATTAATCGAAAAAATAATCGGCCAACTAATCGATTATTAAAATAATCGTTAGTTGCAGCCCTAGTAGACAGCCTACAAGGCCAATCTAGCCCTGTTAGGGAAACTGTTTAGATAGAGGGTACACTACCTCATTGTTGCAAAGTACTGGATCCATTTTTATCCACTGTTTTAAATATTCGCCTTCATTAATTTACTTCAATTGTATACTAAAATTTAGTTTATTAATGTAGGAAACTTTCAATAACAATTTATTTTGAATGCATTGATCTTGTTTAGTAACTATAAAACTGAAATGAATAACCAAGGATGCAATTATCATAATGGCTTCTTTTCAAATTGGAATTGATTCCATTATCCGCTTTACATATCAAGAAGTTAAATTAAAAATCAATTAATTGCACACAATGAAATGGAATACACTGCATCTTGTCTGCTTGCTCATGCTAAATTAGCTTTACAATAAAAAAAGTTCTCATTCTTTTAACTTTTGCCAAAATTAGAAAACTCATTTAACAGGTTCATTCTACAAAATTTTCAAATACCATCAATGTCTGTAACAGATTTTCCAACAATGCTAAAGCTCTGATTGTAGGCTCAGAATGTACATATATATCAATGCAGGTCACACAATTACAATTAAATTACTTTTCCTGGATCTAACGCTGCAAAATTGCAAAGGGATTCTCTAATGTGCACCACTGAAGGGGTATTTAATGATGTAAGCCAAATGTATCCCTCGTCATCCCCAGTGAAAGCAGAAATTAGAGGTGGAAGTGAATCATGATGTCGCCCCTCTATGGTCCTGCGCATGTCGGTTCAGTGGATGGTCCAACTCACTTCAGACATGACTAAGCCTGGGGTCTGACTTAAAGTTCATGTCCGTTTTCGTGGTAAAAATATTTATCGTATTGGATGAAATTCGCCAAGACGTCAAGATATAAACATGTAGAAGAGGTTGAGTAGGGAATTTGAGACCAATGAACATAAGAAGAAAGTGCGTAAAAATTATCTTAGAGTTATATGGTTAAAGTTAAGGATACTAGTGGACAGGTTAAATTACCTTAATTAAATTGAGTAAATTAAATTAATTAAATTAATAATGTTAATTAAATAAAAACTTTAGACAGTCTTAGACACTGTGAGAAATGGTTGGCTAGGTCTCACAAAGAAGAATTTCACTCTGTAAAATGATCAGATGCAGCACAGCAGTGTCACAGTAAAATGAACGGATCCCCTGCCTGCTCTGCTCTTATATAGTATATCTTTACTACTAGTCTGCTTTTTTTCTTTGAAAGATGCAGCACAGCCATTGGACAAGCCCTTAGCATGATGTGACAGAAGTGAGCCAATTGGACAAGGAGATCAGCTCACTCAATGTCCCTCCTCTTAGCACAGGCAAAAATGGCGAGATTATCCTCCTCTTAGTGTAGTTAAATGGCGGCCACGGCGATGGAACAAAAGAACAAAGGTTTTTCATATTGCACACACTTGTTTTTTGGTTTCTTTCGCTCATTATACGGACGAATGGATGAAGCGGGAACATTCGGCACGAAAACCCATTTGCCAAAAAACAAATGTGCAAGTCTACTATAGACATAAGGCTAAGCTAGAAATAAGATAAGGCCAGGGACTAAGAAAAGTATTCACAAGTTGGACAGACTAAATGGGTTCTTATCTGCCATTATTTATTTGTTCCTTTGTTTCTATGTTACTATTATTATTATTATTAAGCCACACAGTAAAAGTAAAATTGATCGTTTGGAGTTATATTGTTAATTAAATTAAAAATATAGTTTTACATCTTTATAAAACATCAGTCAAACACCAGGTGTAGGGACACTTTTTCTCATGGGAGACCAGGTCTTTGTTTTTGTTACATTGAGATGATAACCTTAGAAACAGGACACATTTTAGGAAACCCAGGGCATACTGACTCTAATACCCCCTGATTCTTAACACCATACCCCAGACATACATACAAACATACCTGCTTACCACCACTAGCCATGGCCCCGGATACTCTAACACCATATGCTGATACACACATTAACAATATACTGTACACTGACACACATACACACACACATGCTGTCACCTAATGCTACCACACACATGCTAACACCATGCGCTAACACACACATATTATAAGGGGTCATTGAACATTAATATCCTTTAGGGCCTACTCAATTGCCTAAATTAAACAACTAGTTATTTTTTCTCACAATACACCCAAGTTATGAAACAAGTATTTCATGTCACATCTACCGGGACCCACGGCATGCTGCCGTTCACGGGTTGATGTGCACGTCAAAGCGGCACGCTCATGGGATGGCGTGCGCGACGACGCTACATGTTCGCGTCACCCGCGAAGACGCCATTCATGTATACTTTGTTCATATTGGCCCTTGTCTGTACTTTCCCTCCCTTGCTCCTATTTAAACCGTGAGTTCCACTTCCTTAGTGCCTGATCAAAGAGTATTACAGCTGTTTGCTCTGGGTACTAACGTTTTCTAGTCCTGTGTGTATCTTCAGTGTCTACCGTCTACCATGTCTACCGTCTACCGTGCACCGAACTTGATTTTTGCCAGCCTGACCTTGGATATCCTTGACCTCGATTCTGTGCCGCCTGCCCTGACCTCAGACTTCCCTATTTTGGCTTTGGCTTTTGGCTTGCTTGTTCTACACCATCTTGTGAGTCCCTTCTACCATCTCTGCTACGTGGGTCCAGCTCTCCTGTGTTCCCCAGGGCCCTGCCTAACATTTAAATTCTACATACCATTGCTCTGTACTCCACCTGTCAATGACTTACCTGTACTATGTAGATTTTCACTTTATAATGGATGAACTTTACACCATAAACACTAGACTTGTGCATTTAGATTCCTTTGAATTTTGACAACATTTGCCTTTATCCTTAATCCATGTGAATGTCCAAAAACAGGAAGGCGCTCCAATGAAACAAACAAAAACAAAGCTGAAAGTTCCAAATTTTCATTTGAATTTCATTTCATTTTCTGGACTCACTCTTTCACCCTTTGTCGCACTCTCTTTAATTCTCTCATTTACTCTCCCTCAATTATCCCCCTATCTTCTTTGTCCCCTTATTCACAGCTTTGCTTGCTCTCTTTTCCTTGTGTTCTCTGTGTCTTCATCTTTTGTTTCTCCTCTCTGGTTGTCCGCTGCATTACACTGGCCTCCTTGAGCATTACCACATTAGGGCAGAGCCTCAGCACACACTACAGGGACAACCACAGGGA
The DNA here is from genome assembly GCF_027358695.1 of Spea bombifrons. NCBI lineage: Eukaryota > Metazoa > Chordata > Amphibia > Anura > Pelobatidae > Spea > Spea bombifrons. The sequence goes on from NC_071087.1 coordinate 94,733,780, forward strand.
AACACTCCAGGAGGCCAGGGTAACACAGTGGATCACAGAGAGAAGCGGATCACCGGAGAAGAATGAAGAGTGTAAAAGTGGATAACACAAAGAAGAAGCAGTGAACAAGAATAAATAAGAAGAAGAAGGAGAAGAAGTGGAGCTGTGGAGAGATGCAGGAGGTAGGAAGACATTAATAGAGAGTGTGAAAGATGTGGCAAGAGAGGGGTAATAACAAGTGGCGTGTTGGTCAGTTTTTAATACAAAAAAGTACACTCAAACCAAAAAGCATATAAATTGGGGTGCTGTTGAAATGTCCAGTATATACCGTATTTGCTCGATTATAAGATGCTCTGAAAAATACCCCTCGTCTTATAATCGGGGTCGTCTTATAATCAGACCTCAAATAGGTCTGACTATGAGACGACTAAGATCCAGATCCCCCGCAGCTGCAGGGGACCTGGATCCTCCTGTCTCCCCCCCCGCCCCACATACCGGTACTTCTGAGTCCCCAGTGTGTAGCTGGGGCAGCGTGTAGATGTCTACGCGATTCGCGTAGACAACTTCCGCTGCAGCAGGAAGGAGGTGTGGCTAGCAGTGGGGGTTGCCTGCGTCCATCGCACAGACCTTCCCCGGCTGTCAGAGATCAGCGTTCCCCGCACCGGTGCCGGGAACTCTGATCTATGACAGTCGGGGAAGGTCTGCGCGATGGACGCAGACAACCCCCGCTGCTAGCCACGCCTCCTTCCAGCTGCAGCATAAGTGCGTGGGATCTACACGCTGCCCGGCTACATAACAGGGAAGTCAGAAGCACCGGTAAGTTTGGGGGGGCGGGGGAGTGTTAAATGGGGGGCATAAGGCATTTCTGGAGGCAGAGTGCTCTGTGAAATGCCTTTTAACCCCCTTAATGCCACTCTGCCTCCAGAAATGCATTTTTAACCCTCTATACGCCACTCTGCCTCCTGAATGCCTTAAACCTCCCTATATGCCACTCTTCCCCATAATATGCCTTTTAACCCTCTAAATGCCAGAGTGGCATATAGGGGCATAAGGCATTTCTGGAGGCAGAGTGGCACATAGGGGGTCAAAAGGCATATTATGGGGCACAGTGGCATTTAGAGGGTTAAAAGGCATATCATGGGGCACAGTGGCATATAGGCATTTCTGGGGCAGATGTGCATAACTGGGGGGCAGGTTGGAAAATAGAAGGAAATAAAACCAAAATATTTTTCTCAATCATAGCTTTTATTAAAAAAAAATAGTTTAGATGAATTAACATTTACTGGTAAAACTTTTTTCCTATAGGGTTGTCTTATATTCAGGCTTTTTCTTTTTTTTCCTAAATTAATATTCAGATTTGGGGGGTCGTCTTATAATCGAGCAAATACGGTATATACAACAAAAGCAAGAACCTACTCTGGCTCAGTCCACCCCTCAGATGTACTTTTGTTGTTACAATTTTAATAATAGTTTCTTTTAAAATGTCAATTGTCCAGATCAAATAAATGACATTGATAAGCACACTTAATGTAGCAGCATATAATATGCATTACCATATGAACTCATTATTTTCTGGTTGAACCAACTCCTAGTCTTTGATAAATGTGAAAATTAGATTTTTAATTGGTGAACATCAACAAAATGCAGAAATTTCATTTTTAATGCATGGATGATGTCAAATGTGTGTGTACAAGGAAATTAACTCCACAGACTATATTGCCATGAATATGTAAAATATTTTTCAATTTTAATGAACCTTTACAAAACCATTGCCAGTTTGGACTTTCTTTTCTTTTCTTACAAAAGATGTAAAAGGTGTGTTTTCATTTTGTAAGAGGTTACAGACTGCTAGTTTGACGTTAACAAGCCAATTTCACTTTTGGGAAATCACTTATTATTGCTAGATAGACAATAGCTGGTATCCTGATCTAATCTTCTGAAAAACATAGTTAACGAAAATATAAAAGAGCAAAGGACAGTTGCAGTGTGAACCTAGGACAAAAGGATATTACATTTACTAACATCCCCAGAGAATGAAACGTGTTTCGACTTAAATCGTAAACCATAAACTATTGTTTTAATCTTTATTTAAGAATTAAAAAACTTACTAATGAGGACCTGTGAGTTGTTTTGGTCAGATGTTTTGTCCTCTTAACATTAAAGGTCATTGATACTATCTAACAAAATTGCCACCTTTTCACATTTTTCTGTAAGTTGCTAACCATAAAATGTATTTACTCAAGCATTGTTAACTGTCATGAATAATGTTATGGTACTGAAGTTATTAAGTGACCAACACAAAGCTTCAGGGTCACATTAGTTGGTTAACCTTGTGGGTTTGCAGCTGAACAAGTCCACTAAGGCCAACTTGATTGGCCACTAAAGCCAATTTGAACCCGCAATCATTCTCCCACAACTTGCAAGTGGCTTGCAAGTTGAAACTCAGTTACAATCTAGAAGGATGCTAAGCGATATAAGAATTCATATTTAACCAAGGGCCCTTCCTTCACCCTAAGTGCAGGGACATTTAATATAATAAGCTCACTGAGACTAAGCCCCCCTCGTTAATCAGTGCTAGTGGATTAAAGATCATACAAATAGGCTATAGGATAAAAATACATTAAAAAACCCTTAGGGGTGCATAGATGTCCTTGCTTTTTCCTTCTCTGTGTCCGTGCCTGGTGCTAGAAAGACTAACAAAACAAATAAATGGAAAAGAGCACTCTTGAGACTCCACTTCCTTCGATTAATGATGCAAAATGCAATTTGCTATTGCAACATTTCAGTTCAGAATGTATAGCATATATATATATATATATATATATATATATATATATATATGTATGAATGTATATATATATATCGTTATATGCCCCAGCAACCTGCAGCCATTATACAAATTGTTGCCATTGGGATCAGAAGAGTTTACTTGTAATTTACTTGAGACTCCACTTCCTGAGATTAAAGATGCAAAATGCAATTTACTATTGCAACATTTCAGTTCTCTTCATGGAAATTTTCACTAAAATGAAGTATAACTACCGGTATATATTCATATTAATTGCAAAACCAACATATTTTAAATACTCATATAGCCCTGAACTGCAAATGTTGATAGTAACAAACCTATACCTTAGGAGAATGTATAGCATATATATATATATATATATATATATATATATATATATATATATATATATATGCCCCAGAAACCTACAGCCATTTTACAAATTGATGCCATTGTGATTAGAAGAGTTTACTTGCAATTACGACTTTAGGAAAGGTTTTGCTTGGATTGAAGATCTTCACTGGATGGACCTAAAAGCTAACATTAATCCCACAGATGTTGCACCGTTTGAGTGCCAAGGGAGTGAGCTGTAATTTTTATTCAGCTTGCACGCCTTGCCTGAACCAAAATTTGAGGTCACACATTGTTATGTAGGAATTTGTGTGAGGGCATACAACATCAGTTCAATCTACTCGGCCAAGTTTACCCCTGACTTGATTTGCCACTCAAAATCTTAGCAAGTGCATGCATTATATTTCTTTGATTAATCAAACTTAAAGTTGATTATGTTTTTTAATCACAATTATCATCTTTGCAGTAAATGAAAAATATTTTTTCATGGAATAAAACAAATAGGCCAATGGAGGAGTTTACTTATTTATGTTCATACAACCAGTATATTAAGGTAATAATGATGTTATAGTCAAATATTAGCAGCTGCTAACAATGTACATTACAAGTCTACACAATATTTTAAATGTTCAAAGTGAATCGCTCAAATACACATAGATATATTACTTCTACGCTGCCAGCAAGTTTTTTTTCCATATAAATATATCATTGCTCTTTCTGTTTTTCCATATATATTTTCTCTGTAACTGTTCTGTCTCTGCATGTTCTTCTTCCCTAAAAGCAGAAAAGGCATACACATTCAGATTCCGGTTGCTGCTAGAATAATAATGACCAATAAGTACACAAAACAAGGCAAGAATTCAGTAAACACTATTCAAAAACACCTAAAAAAAACCTAGGCATGAAAATTAGGGATTATGTCATACTATATGGCTATATATTGCTTAGTCCACCACTATTTCAAAGTTTGGCGAGTTCACAACTCTCCATGGCTATAATGTTTACCGGGGAGCTGAATCACTGGGACTGCAATGCATTGTAAGCCAAAATGAGACCCTCAAGCAATTTAAAGCCTCCTCTTGACACCGTTAATGAGGCACCTGTGTGGCAGGAGGGGCTATTCAACCCTGAGATTTGATCAGCATCTGCAAATATATTTCTGTATTTTATTTATTTAATTTTTTGCTGTGCAGGGATATTCTTGGGTTGTTGTGTGTGAGTTGCTCTATCGAGGTCATGTTACAGTATCTTAATTGGGGTGAGTTAAGGCCTTTGACTGAGTCACTCCAAAACAATTGTTTTGTTTTGTTGAAACCAATCTGTACTTAGGGGGGCAAACGGGCCACCTCCTTTTTTCACAGCTCTACTTTTTCATTTGTCTCTTCTCTTGTTCTTATCGCTTCTTTTCTGTGAGAGGTTGTCTCCATAGCCGTCTTATTGCAGAAGTACTCAGCGAGGCCAGAATAATGAAGATTTGTGGAATAAGAGAAGCGTTTTTGCACCTCTCTTTCTCTGCAAATCTGTCTGCGATATTATGGACTCTCATAGTACTTCTGCAAAAGGGTGAGACCACAGAGACAGCTTCTCCTCCAGTCCTCCAATCAGGAAGAAGATGTTCCTGGAAGCTCTGTGCTTTTATGTCAGTGCCCTGGGAGGGCTGGTTCACAACAGTAAGTATTAAAAAAATAGTTGGGGTGATAGGTGGAAGAGGACCCATATTCTAAGGGGGGCTGCCTTGGGATAACAATTGAATACAAAAAGGGGGTGGCTGGGGGGTATAAGTACATAACAGGGTGGTTGGGGCATCACATAAATCTATACACAAAGGGGGCTGGGTGGCTGGGGGAAATACACATGGGTACATTAACCAGTACAAAAGGGGGCATCAATACACAAGTGGAGGGGTGGCTGGGGACATCACATAAATCAATACACAAGGGTGTTGGGGCATAACTGCTCAAAGGGGGCTGGCTAGGGACACAAATGCACATGGGGCAATACACAAGGGTGTGGGGGGAATACATTAAAACCAAAGGGGGGCCTGGCTGGGACATCAATACACAAGGGGGAAAGCACACACAAAAAAAAACCAGTGTGGAAATGTTATGCTTTGTGTAGATTAACCCGTACTAATGCGGGTGTCGATGTGGCAGCGCCTGTCCTGGTGTGTGTTTGATGTATCAGTGTGGCAAAGCCTGTCCTGGTGTGTGTGTGTTTGGTGTGTCGGTGTGGCAGAGCCTGTCCTGGTGTGTATGTGTGTTTGGTGTGTCAGTGTTGCAGAGCCTGTCCTGGTGTGTGTGTTTGGCTGTTGGTGTGGCAGAGCCTGTCCTGGTGTGTGTGTTTGGCTGTCGGTGTGGCAGAGCCTGTCCTGGTGGGTGTGTTTGGGTGTTGGTGTGGCAGAGCCTGTCCTGGTGTGTGTCTTTGTGTTTGGCTGTTGATGTGGTAGAGCCTGTCCTGGTGTGTGTGTTTGGATATGAGTGTGGCAGAGCCTGTCCTGGTGTGTGTGTGTTTGGGTGTTGGTGTGACAGAGCCTGTCCTGGTATATGTGTTTGGCTGTCGGTGTGGCAGAGCCTGTCCTGGTGTGTGTTTGGGTGTCTGTGTGGCAGAGCCTGTCCTGGTGTGTATTTGGTCATCTGTTTCTTGGCACTTTACTTTTTGTAGGAATAAATAGAACTTTTTACTTTTTACTTATCAGGAGATAAAAGTACCTCCTGAATTTGTAGTCACTTCAGAGGACAAAACTTTCTAGGCCCAGAAATTAGTGAGAGGAAAAGTAAAGGTTTTGTGTTATTTACTCTGTTTCAATCTGCGTATTTTATTAAAAAGGATTAGTGGCACTAAATTGTGGCTTCAGGTAACCCGTGTATAATGACTTTTTAGTGCACTGATTACTCCGCATCCCATCATATTACATCAATATAAATTAGAAAATCAGGAAAAGATGGGCATGGATGCCAGCCTTCCCCTGGTGTACATGCTGTAACAGTAACACAACCTCAGTTTAGACAAGTGGTAGGGAGCAGTGTCTAATAGAATTATACTGATAGTGTTAAATAATTTTTGGTTGCTATGTTTCCTATTAAAATCTTTCCAGTTTTCGATTTGTTTAAGGTTATGTGTTAAGACTACTTATCCATTGGATAGCTCGTAAAAATGGCAGCAAAAGCAAACCTTTTTGGGACCCTTTAAAACCACTACTGCTGCAACTACTCATAGAGACTAATAAACTATTCTAGTTAGAAAGCCTTATGGAATTGAAAGAAAAATAATCTGTCACACACATAGTACAATAACCAGGCTATATATACATAAAAGTAAATCATTCTTTAAGCCAAACAGCAGATATATCATTAAAAAAAACTGTAAAAGAAAGCCCATTGCAGTTTCTCTCTGAACAGACATAGTTACAGAAACTGTTAAATTGCCAAATTAAAGAAGAATGTAATGGAAGGGGTTCTATTAAAGAGCCTTCTCATCTGAATGTAATTATTACATTACATCCGATCTCAGAGTTCTCTAGCCTTACGTATCTTGGCACAAAACTCCTCAGTGATTCACACATTACATACAGTACATTACATATTCATTAGACAGTGATTTTTAATGGTAATATAAAGGGTGAGACATAAATAATACACATGCAAAATAGCATCCTTTCCCAAATTCCCATTATCTGGTCATTTAGTTATTTAATATGAAATTTTCACTACTTAGTCTCCTTAATTGGGGAAGATTTGCTAATGAGACACCGGCTATGTAAAGGTCAACGTGGCCCTTGAGATGACAAAACCTTATTTAAAATATTAGTCTGCGCAATGTACAGGTCTAAATATTAAATTCTTTCCCTTAAATTTTTGTGAAACATCAATGATATTTAATTTATCAAACATTGTTATTATGTGTTATGTGCATGATCTCTCTGTATCACACAGCATTTGTATTTTAATCATGTTAATAAACCCCAGTTTTATTAATAGCCTATAAATATGTCCTTTTCTTATATGTCTAAATGTAGATCAGAGGCAACAAATTGGCCAATAGATTACACTGCCGTACTTTCAATAATCAAAACTTTCAAATGAAAGTGTCTTTTAAACACAGGTTTAATTCTTAATTCTTACCCTCTTATCCTCTTAGAATACATACTTAGAATATCCACTGTATATACTATATATACTGTATAGAAAATAAGATGAAACTTATCATCCAAATAGAAACACACTTGCATACAACCCACCAAATTAATAAATATAAAAAAATACAACATACGTACATCTGCATTAAATGTCATATAAGGAAAACCCATCAAAATATCATTTCCTTCTCTAAAGGCTCTCATTCATGTGCTATATTTCACCTCTGATATCCCCCTTATACCTAAATGTCCTCTCTCTCTACTCCTGTACCACCTACTGCTCCATCTCGACTAAAGGCTTCCTACCTTGCTGACTCATATCTCTTTAGCAAGCTACCACTGGAAATTCACTAAGCATCAACTCTCTACAACTTCAAGAGCAAAGTAAAGGAACACATTTTTATTGTAGCACTAATATATACAAGAACATTTGTAAATTACCCTTACCTCCTTCCCTATATGGATCTATGCCAGCCCACTGCTACTTATATACAATATAAATATAATTTGCACACAAAGACCTTATAACAAAGTTCCCTTACTTACATTTGCAGCAACACCCAAATTCTTTATTTTTGTTTCTCTGAACTAATAAATGGTTACGGATTAGGTTTCTTTTGTATGTTTCCCATTGTTCTTTATTCCCTGCTTTGACACCTTATTATTTAGTTTAGAGAATATAAAACATAAAAAATTGTATGTTTGTGTGTGTTGCTGTGCAATACTATTCATATTTGGTTTTGTATTGGGGAGCCGAGGGCTCAAGAGTAATTGAGGTATAGGGAATGCAGATTTACTAAGTATTTTCCTAGCTCCCAGTCTTGTAAAAAATATTTTTGTGGTTATGTTCTAAAACTCATATAAACATTAGAAGATAATTCCACATAGCATCTGTTAAGCATGTTAAATAAATAATTTCCTTCAGAGCTATTGTAATCATGAATAATGAATGCACATTTCCATGTTCTATAGGAGTTCATGCGAAACCTATAACACCCTGTACAGGTGTGGATTTCACTGACAGCTGGCCAGCAAAGTGTCTTCCGAGAAGATATAAAACCACAAAGAAAAGCAGAAAGCCAGGCAATACAAACATGTGTGGGAGTCTGGGAAACGGCACAAGCAGAACATGCTTGAGGTTTGGATTATTGGTTAAAGGTATTTTGCCCTCATCTCCTTTTGCAAGGGTTATTTAGTTCTATACCTCTACCTGTTAATGATCTGGTGCATTTCTTAAGGACTTCGGCATTAGCTTCTCTACTTGCATAATATTCTTAGTGGTGTGTCTAACAATCGCCATTCCTATGACAGCATCCTTCATGTGCATCATGCTTTCCATAAATAAACCAATTATCAGTATATATATACAGTATCTGACAAAAGTGAGTACACCACTCACAATTTTGTAAATATTTTATTATATCTTCTCATGTGATAAAACTGCAGAAATGACACTCTGCTACAATGTAAAGTAGTAAGTGTACAGCCTGGATAACAGTCAAAATAACTCAACACACATCCATTAATGTCTAAACATTGGCAACAAAAGTGAGAACACCCCTAAGTGGAAATGTCCAAATTGGGCCCAATTAGCCATTTCCCCTCCCCAGTGTCATATGACTTGTTAGTGTTACAAGGTCTCATACTGGTCACTGGAAGTTCAACATGGAACCTCATGGCAAAGAACTCTCTGAGGATCTAAAAAAAAAATTGTTGCTCTATATAAAGATGGCCTAGGCTATAAGAAGATTGCCAAGACCTTGAAACTGAGCTGCAGAACAGTGGGCAAGACCATACAGTGGTTTCTCAGGACAGGTTCAACTCAGAACAGGCCTCGCCATGGTCGACCAAAGAAGTTGAGTGCACATGCTCAGTCATATCCAGAGGTTGTCTTTGGGAAATAGTCATACGAGTGCTGCCAGCATTGCTGCAGAGGTTGAAGGGGTGGGGGGTCAGCCTGTCAGTGCTCAGACCATACGCCGCACACTGCATGAAATTGGTCTGCATGGCTGTCATTCCAGAAGGAAGCCTCTTCTAAAGAGGATGCACAAAAAAGCCTGCAAACAGTTTGCTGAAGACAAGCTGACTAAGGACATGGATTACTGGAACCATGTCCTATGATTCGATGAGACCAAGATAAACTTATTTAGTTCAGATGGTGTCAAGCGTGTGTGGTGGCAACCAGGTGAGGAGTACAAAGACAAGTGTATCTTGCCTACAGTAAGCATGGTGGTGGGAGTGTCATGGTCTGGGCCTGCATGAGTGCTGCTGGCACTGGGGAGCTACAGTTCACTGAGTGAACCATGAATGCAAACATGTGCTGTGACATACTGAAGCAGAGCATGATCCCCTCCCTTCAGAGACTGGGCCGCAGGGAAGAATTCCAACATGATAACGACCCCAAACACACCTCCAAGACAACCACTGCCTTGCTAAAGAAGCTGAGGGTAAAGGTGATGGACTGGTGAAGCATGTCTCCAGACCTAAAACCTATTGAGCATCTGTAGGGCATCCTCAAATGGGAGATGGGGGAGCGCAAGGTCTCTAACATCCACCAGCTGCGTGATGTCGTCATGGAGGAGTGGAAGAGGACTGCAGTGGTAACCTGTGAAGCTCTGGTGAATTCCATGCCCAAGAGGGTTAAGGCAGTGCTGGAAAATAATGGTGGCCACACAAAATATTGACACTTTGGGCATTTCCACTTAGGGGTGTACTCACTTTTGAGTGTAGACATTAATGGCTGTGTGTTGAGTTATTTTGATGGAAAAATAACAAATTTACACTGTACACTCACTACTTCACATTGTAGCAGAGTGTCATTTCTTCAGTGTTGTCACATGAAAAGATATAATAAAATGTTTACAAAAATGTTAGGGGTGTACTCACTTTTGTGAGATATTGTGTATATATATATATATATATATATATATATATATATATATATACACTTTATTAGGTACACCTTGCTAGTACTGGGTTGGACCACCTTTTTCCTTCAGAACTGCCTTCATTCTTTGTGGCATACTACAGGGTGCTGGAAACATTCCTCTGAGATTTTGGTCCATATGGACATGATGGCATCACGCAGTTGCTGCAGATTTGTTGGCTGCATATCCATGATGGGAATCTCCCACTTCACCATATCCCAAAGGTACTCTATTGGATTGACATCTGGTGATTGTGGAGGCCATTGGAGTACAGTGAACTCATTGTCATGTTCAAGAAACCAGTTGGAGATGATGTGAGCTTTGTGACATGGTGCATTATCCTGCTGGAAGTAGCCATCAGAACATGGGTACACTGTGGTCATAAAGGTATGGACATGGTCAACAACAATACTCAGGTAAGCTGTCATGTTTAAACAATGCTCAGTTGGTACTAAGGGGCCCAAAGAAAATGTCCCCCACACCATTTCACCACCACCACCAACCTGAACCGTTGATACAAGGCAGGATGGATCCATGCTTTCTGAATGTCGCAGCTGGAATCGAGACTCATCAGACCAGGTAGCATTCATCCAGTCTTCCGTTGTCCAATTTTGGTGAGCCTGTGTGAATTGTAGCCTCAGTTTCCTGTTGTTAGCTGACAGGAGTGGCACCCAGTGGGGTCTTTTGCTGCTGTAGCCCATCTGGTTCAAGGGTCGACTTGTGCATATTCTGCATTGGTTATAACGAGTAGTTATTTGAGTTACTGTTTCCGTCATCTCGAACCACTTTGCCCATTCTCCTCTGACCAGCCCATCTGGCACCAACAACCATGCCACATTCAATGCCAAATGTTAAATTCCCCCTCTTCCCTATTTTGATGCTCGGTTTGAACTTCAGCAAGTTGTCTTGACCACGTCTACATGCCTAAATGCATTAAGTTGCTGCCATGTGATTGGCTGATTAGCTATTTGTGTTATCAAGCAATTGAACCTAATAATGTGGCCAGTGTGTGTGTGTGTATATATATATATATCATATATAATTTAACCTGTAATATGTTATATGAATTTGTTTAGCGTATGGAGCTGTGAAATATAGGGTTTGGACAAAAATGGTAGATCTGCTTTAAGGTATCAGAAAAATACATGTCCTAAAGTAAAAAGGCCATTCCATATTTCAGTTCAAGGTATAGGAGAAAATATCCCTTAAAACACTAATGATCAGACCGTAAAATGTTCTGTATGTTGTGCTGACATTTTTATAATTGCTGTAGAAGCTTTTTCAGTCTTTTTAATGATAGTAGTGATATTTCCATTAACCTACCTCAGATGGTTTGTGCTCTTTCAGTGTACGTTCACCTCAACCATATTATAGAAAGAGTCACCCTGTTCACCTAGTATGTGATTATAGCATTGGTCATTTTACTCAACATAGAACAGACCCTGTAGACCATTTTTATATACATTTCTCATATATTGAACTGTCTGCCCGGGATCATCCATTGATTGAACAATGAATGGTATTAGATTTTAATCTGAATCTCCCACTTGCTCCTCCCTCTGCGGCAGGCTTCAAGAAGCCAGACACGCAGCCAAAGGCTCTCTCCCAGTACCACAGACCTGGGATGGGGAAGAGTTTTTCCCAGTGTTGTTTGTGGGGGCTCTGCCCTGCTACGGAGGTACTCTGAAGTGGATAGAAAATTTCTGTGAAGGGGAGAGAGAACGAAGGTGAGAGTAAGTGATAGAGAGTGAAAAAAAACCCACAAATGTTGTTCCTTAATTAAAACAATTTCATCCAAGTTATTAATTGGCTGCTATGTTGCTTGCTCATCTTTTACTATTTTAAATCAGTATAGAAATTTATACATATTGGAGCCTGAGGTAAACATGTTTTAATGGGCCAAATAAAAGTATCAACTTTGACTAAAGACTCTGTTATCATATACAAAGCAAGCGGGTCTATTCACTAAGACTATACTGGAGATAACAGACTTTTGTCAATGAAGAATGCACCCTCTTACCACTGGGCCACTGATTTTGTGCCAATAAAGTTTTCTTTGAAATGTGTGGATTTTTTTTCATTTAATTTATGATCTAGCCCCTTCCCTTAAACCAAACATTGGGACTGATTTTCATGCATGGTTTTCCTTATGCTGTCTCCTGGCAGCCAGATGGTACATTGCATAGGGCCTTTGCTCCCTACCAGGGTTACATAGGTCACTAAATAGGGAGGCTGGTGGAATCGATATGGATAATTTTTTATTGTGTTGTTTCATTTTATATTAAATTTAGCACTTAACCCACTCTACTCCATACAACATGAAATGGAGGCAAAGATGGACTCTCCAAAGGGTTAATTGGACTTTACAAGTACAGAGCAATTATGTGCGAGCTGGCGTGAGTTCATGTGATTGCGTATTGCTGGTTGGTCCTACCTATGGCCTACCGCTATGACGGAGTTATAGAGGAGGTAGCGGGTTGGTCCTGGTGCTCCCTGCTACCTCGGAAGATGCGATGGACCGCAACATGGAAAACATGGAAAAAACAAGGTGAAAAAGTTTATTTACTAAAAGAACACCAGTTGGAGCTGAGTGAATGGCATTTATATTGTTGCTAAACAGCTGACCGTTGGGATGATGAGCCATTGAACAGAATCATGTCATAGTTGCTCTAGCAGAAAGTCATCACTGTTTGCTTGGATGCAAAGGCATATGTGACTATTGGCCAACACACATGGATTTTTATGCTCATAGGAGAATTAGAATTAAATCACCCTCACAGAAGGTTACAAGTGGAAGGACCGTGGCAGGTATTTGGGCTATAGCGGCAAATAGTACAAGAAAAATCCATTGATTTCTGAGAGGGTCACTCAACATTTAGCACTTTAACTCCAGGCGTCTTTTAGTATGTCTCAACATGTCCCTCTGATTCTTCTTCTTGATTCTTCTTGTAATCTATCTGTAATTTGGCAATTTAGCAGGAATGCAATATACATTGTTTTGGCACCAAGTCATTCCACTAAACAGTATATTATTTTTTTTTCTTAAAATAAAAGTAAATGTTGGCAAGCTTAGAATTCTGCCTCAGAAAAAGTAGATGATGTGGAAATTCCTATTTAAACAATATTGATAGAATGCCACACTTTTTGACGCAGTGCATCAAATTCACCATGTACCAGAAGCTACTTTTATATATTTTTTTATATTATGACATTGATTGAGATCTGCACTACATGACATGTGATAGATGGCAGTTTGTGGTACAGGAATTTTATGTAGCAAACATTTTTATTCCCTGTAGAAAATGCTAAAATACCCCAAAATGAAACAATATTATTAATTGGAAATGCATTAAAACCTAATATTTAGTGCTATGGCAATTAGTGTGGAAAGAGATTCTTTTGAGTCTATTAACTATTAATATTTAATGTTTGATTTTAATGGTCTTCATATATATAAGAGGCAGTGATGCATTGCTACGTGGGATAATTGACTCACTTTATTAACTCCCTGGTTGCAACGTCAAGCAGGAAGCTCATTAATCAGTTTTTTTTTTTTGTTTTTTTTCGAGGAAATCTCAGCAACTATATATCCATTGAAATCTGGAGTCTAGATAATGAGACAAAAGCCACTGCAACCACCATATATCAAAATCCTGAAAAGTGCATCAAGGCAAAATTTGCATTCAAGCAACTAGCTTTTTAGAAAAAAAAGCAAAAAAAAAAACAAAATAAGGAAAAAAAGTCCAGTTCCTTACTTTGTAAGAGGCATGACATGTTTTCTGCAGAATGTAGACTAACATATAAGTACAAAATGTTAATATTGTCACACAAGTACATAGCAATGAACTAGATAAGCAGCAGATGTGCTAGAGATTAACAAAGCAAGGTAAATAAAAAATGCGTGGATAGGAATAAAACTCAAAAAATCCTAAATCTAAGACAAGACCAATAACTGATTGAGGTCTTTACAGAAGGAAAAATGGACAGACTAGATGACTGAATGGTCCTTATTTGCCATCAAATTCTATGCTTCTATGTGTCTATTTATGGTTTCTGTTGTCATCCTCAAAATGTTCCATTATATTTTAGTTTTGCTTTCCCTATATACTAACAAAAAATCTGTAAGCACATTTCTCATCTCCCTATTTTCTCTACATTGCCCCTTCTCTATCATCATCTCTCCTTTCTCTTTTTTATTTCTTCTTTCCTCTTGTCTCTCTCTTGTTTAACTTAATTTATATATCTCCCTTAAAACTATACCCTAACTACATCCTGGTGACATCACTAGCAGCAACCCTTCAAAGATTTCCCAGAGAATATGTCAGTAAAAGGTAGCAACCCTAGCCATGCCTCACCTCCCATCCAATTCCTGGTGGGGTGGGAGGGATTCAAATAAATGAATTGCCCTTTGTACAACCCTCCTAGTTATTGAGTTTAAAGGTTTCACCCGCACTCATCGCTAACATGTAAAATTTCTGGCCTGCTATATCTACCCAAGTCCACTGCAAGTGTTATTATCCTGTAGTGGAAGCATCATCAGCACAAGGATTATGCAACAGCAATCCTCCGATTGTGAGCCAGGCATTCTCATCCAACATCACTAACCTTAGGCTCACCCCCTGCACTAACGTAAACACATGCTGACACCAAACACTAAATGTTAACACCATACACTGACATAAACTCACGCTAACGCCATACACTAAAACATACACTCTAATACAGTACGGTAACTCTCACACGTGCTAATACCATACGCTTGCACATGCATGCTACCATACAATAACACTCACTATAACACCAGACACTTACACATAGATATATATATAAACATATATCATCAGCGCTTGCCAGCTCTTCCTCCCCCTCTTACCTCATGTTGAACCTTGTCTTCGCTGCAGTTCAAACTCTCAGCGTAAATCTCGTTGAGTGCTGGGTGCCTGGGTGATGTGGACGGGCAGCACCTGCCTTGGCACCGCTGCTCTAACTTGTTAAGCTAACATTTTATTTTTTTTCCCTGAAGGTTTTAATCACAAAAAACAAACTTTTCACGAGTTATTTACAGTTTGTAGGGCAAGAACTTATCGGTGCCTACTTTTGGGCCACACAATAATTAGTTGTCCATAGCAAATTTAAGGATAAGGAATAAGTTTACAGGCCAGAAGAGTTCTTTCTGAGAAGGGTAACAAAAATGTTACTTTCAGCCGATTACTGTAGGCGAAACCATGAGCCATTTTTGGAATAGGTCTTTTTTAGTAGCACAAGCCTATATAATAATCTAATAACCTAAATTCTGTGTCCACCATCAAATGTATAATCTCAAGGCCTGTAAAGAGAACATAATAACATAATCATTCAGGTTTTCTTTGGTTGCTGATCAGTAACTGAACAATTTTACTGTGGCATTCGATTTGCCTGACTATAGGTCTACTATTATTCCTACTGTATTATTTAAGTGCAAAGTAGTTCTGTACGGTTAAATATGTTAAGTTTCCATGATATGAAAACATCATGGACAAATAAAAGCCAAATCAACTTACTACTGAGTATTATGTATTATGTATAAACAAAAGACCGAAGCACAGTAATGAGAAATAAGTCGAGAAATGTTACATAAAAATAATGCAGTGGAATAAAATAAAAAAACAACTCTACATAGTGATGTATTACCCCATTAATATAAGAATTATCCGTGTTTGATTAATGATTCTGATGTGTTTATTTTCACTCTCTGTGTTAATTTGAGAAAAGCAGCACCTCTGATGATATTAGTACAGTTCCTACTGGGTGTTTTATCCAATCCTTATGTGTTTTATCTCAGCTTAAATTGTACTTTATCTTTCATTCTTTAACTTTGGAAAATAATATTAATTTATCTATTTTAAGTAATGTACAAATCTTTCCTTTCTCTGAACCACCATATTAGCGGTCTACTAGCAAACATCCGAAATTAAGCACCCCAGGAATATAGAAAAGCCTCTCTGAACCAGCATAAGTCATCTGCTACCAAACATCTTAAACCAAGTACCCCAGGAACATAGAACAGGTATTCAAACTCATTTGGACCACTATGGCAGATCTTCAACAGGTTTACTAATTCATATTTTGTATTATTATGCATGTTTTCCTTTATATGTACTAAATATGTATTTTGGGGACATTGGATTTTTTTGGCCAGATGCTGGTATTTACCTTTTCAAATGCATATTCCTTTGTCCCGATCCCCTCTCCCTGGCCTCCTACAACCATAACTTCATAAATACAAGATGTTAGGTAGAGACAAGTTTAACATTGTGATCAAGATTTTGTAAATTGGTCTTAGACAAGTGGACCATAAATGGGGAGATGGCTATATTTGTAGGTTTGTGCTCACAGGCAAAGATTATGATAGCAATTATTATAGCAGTTATTATTATTATAGAAATATAATATCGAGGCTTTATTCCAAAGTCTTGCCAAGCATATTTTAAAAGCCAGTATTAAATGAATACCTAAACATTTGGTATGCTTGTTTATAAAAGGAATATGAAATAAGACGGTCTGTGGATGCACTATAGTTTATTGACCTATTAGAAGACTAAAAATTTCACCAAGCTTATAAGAGGTCTGATTTTCTCGCAAGTCCACTAAATATGCAAATGAGTACCACAGCCTGAACATAAATTTGAACAGTTGGATTGAGATTTGCATATTCTGTAAAGAACAGGGTACCATCTATGACATTTTTTGTAATATAATTCAAAGAGATTAATACAGTGCACTTCTTTCCTTGTTGTGCACCAGGAATTGTACCAAACTTGAGATGAAAAAAGCAGTCCATATTGCTCTCCAATTGCTTAACTGAGCTTGGTTTATATAATAAATTTAATTTATTATAAGTTGTTAATATGTTACAAATTAGTCTTAAGGTGAGTATCAATAAAGATATGTAATAACAAAACAGAGGAAAAAAATAATAAGCGTATACCCAGTGAATAACGTTCAAAAGACTTACCTAAAGCATAAATATTGGGGATTCTGCCACACTATATGGCCATATATTTTTAACATGCCGCTAAGTCAAAGTACCCCCATTTTAGCTAGTCCTAGGTAATTTGGCATGGTTATATTGCTTACCAAGGAGCTGAATCAATGGGACTGCACTGCATTTTAACACACCTCTGCCACATAGGTGTCTCATTTTGGGTCAAAATGCAGTGGAAGTTGATCTTTCTTAAAAGTTGAGTAGGAACTCACAAAAGATTTTAGACATTATATAAGCTATTCTGTTTCAGGTATTTGGTACCTTTTCAAACTATAAATCAACCTTTTCAAGGAGGATGCTGGTGAGCACATTGTCAGTAAAGAGTGATTTTTATAGTCATGGTGGCCTGTTTTAATCTAATGATTCTCATCAATGCTGCCCAAGGTTCAACGGACAAGGCGTATAGGAGAGGAGCTAACAGACATCATTGTCTGGTGCAATTTCTTATATTAAAGACGTCTGAGTTAATATACGGGCCCAGAATTTGGGGTGTTGAATATAGAGCTAGTGTTCTAGGTGTTGAATATAGAGCTAGTGTAAAGTTCTTAAACAGGGACGGTCAATCAAAATGCTTTCAAGGTCTCTGACAGATAGCTCCAATTGACTCTATTGATAGCCTTTTGGCCTTCTAAGGCCATAAATACAGAGGAAGGTTCTTCCAAAAGATCTAAAATTTCACGAGTATTGTCCTCTTCAGACTTGCCAACTATTATGCCCATCTGGTCTTTATGTACAAGATCAAGAATCACCAGGTGTAGTCTCTGTGCCAGAATCTTAGAAAATAATTTAATGTCAAGATAAATCAATGAGATTGGATACAAGTAGGATAGATAGTTGCTTACAGCATTTCTTCCGAAAAGCCTTTATCAACATCTATATCATTAAAGATATTAAGGTAAAATGACCCCACTTGTAAATTTATAATCTAGAAGGAATTTTATTTATAGTGTATTAATATACAGTATACTTTTGATATACATTGGTAACTGAGTACATTAAAGGAAGATGCTTTTTTCCTTCAAAACCATTAAATTAAGATTGCTAACTTTACAACCATTAATCAACTGCATCAAATACAGAGCAAATATTTTGCATAAATGAGATGCAACAAAAATGATCATGCAATGTTCTCTGCAGCTTTCCCATCTAAAATTATGCATAATAAATCCCATGGATATTTTTTTTATATGATTAGACCGTCATTTCTTTTGTCTTGTCCATTTTCTTGATAAAGATTTCTACAGCATGTCTATGGGATTAGAACAGCCCACCTGCTCATTTTCTGAACAATAACAGTTTCCCTGCAGCTCATATGTCTTGGCTTTGTTGAGGTCTGAATAGCTAAATCACACTTCTTTACAAGTGTTTACAAGTATGGGGACTGAATATGCATAAATCTGTACTTTACAAATGATTGTGATAAATTGTAATCTAAGAACAGAGCCCTCTCTCCCTACTGTATGGGTATGTCTTCAGTTTGTGTTATTGTACACTGTATATGTAATATAGTGTATTGTTAAATTGAATGTAAATGATAATTTTGTGGTCTTCCTTTTTTGAAAGAATGGTACAGAATCTAATGATGCTTCATAAATGAATATAACAATAATAAAAAAACATTGCTAGATATACCACCATGCATTAGTTAATGCTTAGGACTAGTCACAATGTAGCTGTCCATCTACTTTAATTCCAAGATAGAGTCCTTAGTTGACGTTTTTATTTTTTTATTTGGCCAACATAGAAAAAAATATGTAAAGTTACATAAGCTTTTGGAACCTCTAATGGAGTCTAGCCAGATGGTATCCAGTCTCTCTCAGATCTTTCTGAGAGGTTATGTGACATCTTTTTGTTTAGTGGCCCTATAAAAGGTAGAATATTTTACTATAGACACCATCTCTTCTTGGACCTACATAGTTATATCCATTCTGCAAGCCACCAACTTGCCCACAAGCTACTTAAGAACTTTCCTTCAACTCCATTGGGACTACTCTACCAAAGCAGTTATCAAGTTCATTCATTTATGTTTAATTTTATGTATGTTTTCCTGTATATGTTGCTGTTTACCTGTTCAAGTGTATATCTTACAGAGGCGTATCTAAGGTATGGCAACTATGGCTCGTGCCACAGGCGCCATTTGAAAGGGGGGCACCAGTGAGCGGCTTTTAAACACTGTTTTTTTTTTTTTTGCTCAGCGCCCCTCATTCTCCTCCACGAGGCCTCTACTTCTGTCCCGGAATTTCATGCTTAGCGCCGGAATACGACGCCATATTTCGGAGCTCAGCAGTGAAGCCGTGGGCACCAGTGAGTGGCTTTTAAAAGCTGTTTTTTTGGGGGGGGGTTTATGCAGAGGAGAGAGGTGCACCTAGCAACCGCTCGGCGCCCCTCATTCTACTCCACGAGGCCTCTACCTCCGTCGCGGTGCTGGCATTTCATGCTGAGCGCCGGAATATGATGTCATATTTCAGCGCTCAGCAGTGAAGCAGCGGGCACCGCAGCAGAGCTGGAAGACAGAAGCCTTGTTCTCCCGTCGCTGGACCCAAAGGTGAGAGAACTACAAAGGGGGAGAGGGTAGATAGTGAGTAGGGGGAGGGAGAGGGGTTAGAAAGTGATAAGGGAGGGAGAGGGGATAGAAAGTGATAAGGGAGGGAGAGGGGGTAGAAAGTGATAAGGAAAGGAGAGGGGGTAGAAAGTGATAAGGGAGGGAGAGGGTTAGAAAGTGACAAGGGAGGGAAAGGGGGTAGATAGTAAGGAAGAGGGTAGTAAGAATATTGAAATAAGAGTGTGAATTAATGTGTGGATGCATTGAGTGAACGAGGGAGAGCATGAGTTAATGTGTGGATGTATTGTCTGAATGAGGGAGAGCATGAGTTGTCTGAATGAGGGAGAGGATAAGTTAATATGTGGATGAGTTCTCTGAATGAGGGAGAGCATGAGTTAAGATGTGGATGAATTGTCTGAATGAGGGAGAGCATGAGTTGTCTGAATGAGGGAGAGCATGAGTTAATATGTGGATGAATTGTCTGAATGAGGGAGAGCATGAGTTAATATGTGGATGAATTGTCTGAATGAGGGAGAGCATGAGTTAATATGTGGATGTATTGTCTGAATGAGGGAGAGCTTGAGTTGTCTGAATGAGGGAGAGCATGAGTTAATGTGTTGATGAATTGTCTGAATGAAAGTTTGAATTAGTGAGTGACTGTAAAAGTGTTTGTGTATCATAGATGTATTATAGATGTGAAAGGGCAAAGATGGCACTAGCAGGATGTTTGAGCCTTTGGGACCAAGATGGCACAGGCAGGGTGTATATGGGACAAAGATGGCACAGGCCGGACTGTTTGGGGACAAAGCTGACTTGTGCTGGGTTATTTGGGGACAAAGATGGCAAATCTTATGTGTGTAATCTGGGTGCTGGTCAGGTTCTATGTGGGCAGTGTGCATGTCAGGGCTGGCTTTGGGGTGTGCAACCTGTGATCTATGCCTGTAATTTAGGGGGTTTTAAATATACCTTTAATGCCGTGTTTTTATGTGAATTCCAATTGATCTATACCTGCAAAGCTGGGTTTTTGTGTTATCCTGTAGATCCATATCTGCCATGCCATGTTTCCATACATTATTTATGTATACCTGCAAGTACAGGGTTTTTATGTCATATTCAGCTGATTAATACCAGCAATGCTGTTTCCATGTATTTATTTGATCTATACCTGCAATGCTGTTTCCATGTATTTATTTGATCTATACCTGCAATGCTATGTTTCATATATTATTATTGTATACCTGCAAATACAGGATTTGTATGTCTGATTCTGTTTATTTGATATACCATATTTGCTCGATTATAAGACGAGGTTTTTTCCAGAAAAATACCCCTCATCTTATAATCGAGGTCGTCTTCTAATTAGACCTCATTCTGCTGGGGCCGTGCTGCTTACCGGGCTTTGATCAGGAGCAGCGTCTCTGCTATAAGCAGCAGGAGAACAGGAAGGTAGCACAGTCCTCACATAACTCTACCTCCCCCCTCCTTCCTCTGGGGGCGGGGCCAGAGAAGTTGCTCGCACAGCTGGGCCCCTGCAGAAGTCTGCGAGTGGGAGATCTGCAGTTCAGGTAAGGGGATGGGGGTGGGGGGGTTTGAGCGTGTGTGTGTGTATGTGTGATTAATGGAATGAATGAGTATTTAAATGTTTGTGAATGAGTGTGTGTGTGTGATAGCATGGATGTGTAAGGGGGGTGGGGGTGGTAGCATGGCATAGGGAGGCTGTAATCACACTTCTAACATCCCCAGGTTCCAGCATGTACTGGCTGCCTTGGCTTGATAGGAGTGTGATTGCTGTTATATATATATATATATATATATATATATATATATATATATATATATCCAGAAATGCATTTTAACCCCCTATATGCCACTCAGCCCCATGATGTGCCTTTTAACCCCCTATCTGCCAGATTGGCATATAGGGGTATAAGGCATATCATGGGGCAGAGGGGCATATAGGGGGTTAAAAGGCATATCATGGGGCACAGCGGCATATAGGAGGGTATAAGACATTTCTGGAGGCAGAGTGGCATATAGAGGATTAAAAGGCACATCATGGGGCAGAGTGGCAAATAGGGGGGTATAAGGCATTTCTGGGGGCAGAGTGGCAAGCCTGGGGGCAGATGTGCATAACTGGGGGGCAGGTTGGCAAATAAAAGGAAATAAAAAATATATTTTTCACAATCATAGCTTTTATTAAATATGAAAATTAGTTTACATGAATTAATAATTACTAGTAAAACTTTTTTCCTATAGGGTAGTCTTATGTTCAGGCTTTTCGTTTTTTTCCTAAATTAATATTTTGATTTTGGGGGGTCGTCTTATAATCAGGGTCGTCTTATAATCGAGCAAATACGGTATATACCATCAGTGCCGAGATCACAAGTGAATTTCAATTAATCTATACATGCAAAGCTGGCTTTGTGTGTTAATGTGTTGATCTATAACTGCTATCTGGAGCAGGGTCTAATATTTATATATATATGGGCAGCAGGGGCTAATAAATGGGTTTTAGATATTTGGAAAGGGGCGCAATTTCAGTGCTTGCCATAGGCGCTGATATCTTGTCCCTCAACTCCCCATCCCACTCTGATCTCTTGCAGTCATAACTCCATAACAAAATTCTCTCTCTTATTCATCTTTTTCATCTCTTTCCTATTCTAGCTTTCCCAAAACCCCACAAACCACTATCTTGTCACAAATAGTTTAATAAACTTGCAAATGTTGAAAAAAAACAGAAGTAAGCTACGGTAAGCCAGACCACCTCTGCCCTTGGTAGGACACCTTTTGTTCAACTTTTGCACACATTACTTTTTACTTGAGAACATGTGAAAAAAGTTTAATGGTAGAAAGGATGGTTTCTTTGGTGGTTGTGTAGATAATATTGGAAAAAGGCAGGTGAAGCAGGGATGGAGCAGGGGCTTAATGATGCAGGGGGTAATGATGGGGGATAATGCATAGTATAGGAATGAATTTGGTATAAGAATGAAGTAGGTTAACAGGGTTTAGTGTTGGATCGAAGGAGAGCAGAAGATTGTGTCTGAATTTAGGTAAAAAAGCAGACAGCATAGGAATTATTTCATGACAATGAAAGCAGGTATAGGGGAGCCAAGGTTATATAGCAGTCGTTCTTAACCTTTTTTGGTGTTACACCTCCCTTGTGAAAAATCTTCTTACTACACTTCTCATGTTTTAACGGCCCAAAATGTTGACTTAGGCAGGATGAGTTTGCGTAAAACAATTTATAGTTGAGAGGCTACTCACACCTCCCCTGGAGTTGGTCCATACCTCCCCAGGGGAAGCATACCCCACAGGTTAACAACGCCGGTTTTATAGCAGTAAAGTCAGGGGGCAGGAGATGGTTTAGGAATGAAGGGGAGTAGAGGATAATGGAAAAAATAGAGCAGAGCAGTGGTTGTGTAGGAATGAGCAAGGACAAGTGGAAAGCAGGGGACGCCCAATGAAGATATTTAATTAATTAAAATCAAATAAACAATTGTCTGTGCGTGCTGAGGCCATAAGTGTGTTAACCTATTATTCTTTCTCGTTATGAACAAGATTTAACTATGTATTATCTTTTAAAATATGCAACACCCATAGATCTGCGTAAAATAAAATCCAGCATATATCTGGCATCCTCTCAGAATGGCTCCCAGATAATTATGTAGTGCCTTATGGTGCAAATGCACAGATGTTCTATTATCTAATTATATTATTAATCTATTCTGCTCAATATCATAACCATCCAGCGGTGTGCTGAGAAGGGAGCACAGGATGCACATTACCCAGGTATCACTACTATACAGGCGGCAGCACCAATTGATTTGATCAAAGATCTTCCATCAACTAGCTAGCAACAATGGAGGAAGAAGTGCAAGATTTGTACACACACACACCCTTTCTTGTTGCTGCTAGCTGTTTTGGGGATATGAAGGCATGAGAAGGATAATTCTAGAATCTTGGGTTCCAATTCAGAAAAAAAGTTAACACACGAGAAACAGTAAGTTAAAAGTTCTTTTATATGTGAATTTGTTCAAAAAGCTGGTATCACGTTAAAGCTGTGGGCCACAAACCATTACTAGTTTTGTTATTTTAACTGACAGTTTCTTGCTGTCAATTACTGCATAAAAAAAATTGAGTAATTGTTTTGATACAAATTTGAATTTTAGATTCAGCAGGGTCATGAAAATCTATAAAACAATCTATTTTCTTTGAAGTATCACCTTTTGTCATTTATCACAGTTTAATGGCAGTTTTCAAGCACATGGAGTTTCCTCCAGTCCATTTCAGTTAAAGGAAATCGATTATCCATATTTTCTGTAATCACATATACATTGAAGTGTATAAATATTTATTAGTTTAGTGACATTTTGTTAATCTGCATAATAATTCTGATTGTTTTATTATTAGAACAATATTTTCCATAAATAATACTCTTAAACAAATCTGTTCTGGGCATACTTTATCACATGCTGCAAGCCAAAGTGTATTGCTGGCAATGTTAAGAACAACATAATCTTTCTGATTGAGAGAGCATGCACAAAATAATTCTGACGGTAATACATACACTATATGGACAAAAGTATCAGGACACCTGATCATTACACCGAGAGGGACTTTTATGACATCGCATTCTAAACACATAGACAATAATATATAGTTGTTCCCTATATAGTTTGGAAAGATTTTTGCCCATTCATCCAGTAGAGTATTTGTGAGGTCAGGCATGAATGTTGTACAAGAAGGCCTTGTTCACAATCTCTGTTCCAGTTCATCAGAGCAGTGTTCAATGGTGTAGAGGTAAGGGCTCTGTGCGGGCCAGACAAGTTCTTCCACACTAAACTCATCCAACCATGTCTTTATGGACCTTGCTTTGTGCACTGGGGCACGGTCATGCTGGAATAGAAAAGGGCCTTCCCCAAACTGTTCCCACAAAGTTGGAAGCATAGCATTTTCCAATATGTTTTGGTATGCTGAAGCATTAAGATTTCTCTTTACTGGAAAGGCCCTAACTCAAACTCTAGAAACAGCCCCATACCATTATCCCACCTCCACCAAACTTTATAGTTGGCACAACTGCAGGTAACGTTCTCCTGCCATCCTCCAAACCCAGACTCGCCCATCAGACTACCAGAGAAGTGTTATTCATCACTCCACAGAACATCGCACCATGCGCCTCAGCACTCTGTGACTTTACGTGGTCTTCCGCTTCTTGTCTGAGTTGCTGCTGTTCATAAACACTTCCAATTTCCAATAATATCACTTACAGTTGACAGTGGAATATCAAGCAGGGATGACATTTCATGAACTGATTTATTGCAAAAGTGGCATCCTATCACAATACCACGCTTGAATTTACTGAGCTCTTCAGAACAAACCATGTTTTTAAATAAAGACTGCATGGCTAGGTGCTTGATTTTATACACCTGTGACAATGGGCAACTAAACATTTGAATTCAATAATTAAGAGGCTTGTCCCAATACTTTTGTCCATATACTGTATGTTTTTATTACGCAGATTAATCCAGATTAATTAATGTAAAATTAAATAATCGATGGGATATGGTGTTAAATAATCTTAAAAGTCCTATGCGATAAGGGGGCTGAGAATAAATAAAATCTCTTTTGGAGGGCATGAACTGTGCTGTAGGATGGAGGGGTTTAAGTCAAATAAAATATTTTTTAAAAAATTTTATACACCTCACCCATAAGTCCCTCAGGTAAGAGGATCACTTACCATTTAAACGGCCCATCAGCACTTGCTCCTCAACTTTTGACCAATGGAAAGAGGTGATCAAAGAAAAAAAAGCCCATTCTAAAGACAAAATACATAATACATCTTGCCCAGTGGTACTGATTTCTGAAATGGCTGCAGGCTGTGTGAGGGCATTCTTATATACTCCTGCTTACCCACCCTCCCCAGTGACAGAAGCCTGTATTGACTTGGGTGGGCTCCATTCAAGTCTACAGCGCACACTGAAGTAAGTGGAGATGTAATACAGTCCTTGACCTTGCATGTCCTTGCCTGTAATGCACAAAATTTGAACTGAATTAATTAATTTGTGAGTGTTAACATAAGAGAATGTGCTTGAAGCCGAGTCCAGGCAGTTGTGATAACCCATAAACTTGACAGCTTGACTTTTGTAAATAGAATGTGAATAGGCCAAAATGACTAAGCTTGTTTTGTTCTATGGTGACAAGAAGTAGAAATAACGAATCAACATAAAGTTTGAATCCCTCTCCATTCTGTTTTTCTACATGTTCAGTTAATAATCACTGTTCTGGGAAATAGGTTGTTCTCATAAAATAATGCCACTGAGGCTCCCATATAAAATATATAGAACCTCAACACAAATCACCTAAAAGCTGCAAAGGTAATCCATTAAATTCCTATCTAGCACCAACTCAGGTTACCCCAAAACGAATTTTTATTATATATTAAAATGCCATACAGATAAGTTATTTAGGAAATGGCAGATAACCTTAGCTTTTCAGCTCCAGCTACATGCCATCATGATTAAGTTGCCATGTGACTTTGAATACAGGCATATTTAATAAACACATGCATAAGAATACAATATGTTTATTAACCTTTGGAACTCCAGCTGTGAGTGAACTAAGGTTTCCGTGATAAGAAACTGTAATTTTGAAAAAGCTGAACTTTTAAAGGTTAGGTACAGTATTACTTTGACTTAATGACTCTCTCAGAATGACAGTAATAGTTTCAATAAATTATGTTTCCATACATTTAATGTGAATCAGGCCAAACTTATTCCGCAAGATACATTCTATTTTTTCAGATATTATGTTAATTTTTTATATGCAATGGTAATTTTATGGTGCGTTAATAAGTCTCCCTTTATCCCCTGTGAGAAAATATTGCCTCCTATTATGTTATTCAATGCTGCAGATTCATTGCTTCTTCTAAAATAACGCGCTGGTTAAAATGCGTCTTAATGAACTCACTGGCTAATGAATCAAGTTCTTAGCATTGAGCCTAATATGCCGTAAGATTATTATAAAGGCTTTTGAAGTAGTACAAATAAATGATGACTCCTTCTAAACATAGAGTTTTATTTGAAGTATGTGTATAAAATTATCTAAAACTACTACTACTGATACAAACTTTTTTGTTTTGTTATTGTTGGTGCAAAAATTTATGTTTGTATTTTTCTGATAATCGTGCCTTGGAGATTTCTTTCCTTCAGATTTTTTTAATACATTTTTCCACTTTTCTTGCAGTTTTCAGATGTAGACATTAGGCTTCTTTATTAATTATTGATATATTTTTTTGGTCAAAAATTGGAAATCAAAGTTTTTAGAACTTTTGTGTTTTCATTGTGAGGGAAAGTAATTGTTACAGTTACGAACACAACACTGGAACATTAGTGACATCATCAAGACACCCGTGAGACATTATATTTGAAATGCAGGGACTCCAACACATTCGGCGGCGTAGAGAACAACTGGGTTTTATTTCTTGCTTGGACAATTTTTGCCACTTTCCACTGCTATCAGTATTTCATTTATTCATAAATAGAAAAAGAAATGTAATTTAAGCATTCAAAGCAAAAAGTGGATACAACATACAGATAATACCACTGACTGGAACATTAATAAACTGGTACTTCTCTATGAAGCAATGGGAGTTAGCATATTCAGATGCGCAGCAATGGGATATTATGATGCTGAATAGCTATGGGTTAGTCATGAATTACAATAATTTTTCAGAGCCCTTTGGTCATAACTTTTCTTAAAATCATATACATATATTTTCTCTTTTTGACCAGCACATACAGGTAAACAGATGCGTACTGAGCATTTCATTTCAATAGAATGATATTTCCACATATTATAATTTCCTTGGTCGTGCATGGTGCCAATGCAACATCTTGCAAACCTTTAACAATTACTCCAATTTTATGTATATGTGGGCACATACTGAAATATATATTATATATAAAATATTTTTTTTTCTTTTAACAAACAAAAATATTGTTAAATTGGCTTTCTGGGTCCCTGCTCTGAAAATCCAGAATAGGTTTTTTGTTTCATTTTACACTATTGCAAGGTTAATTCTCTTAATTGATCATTTTTTTTAACATTAAATTCTTGTTATACATTTTATGTCATAAAATCATGCCTTTGTTTCGATTTTTGTCTCCCACAGAGTGAAACATCTGTCTACGGTTGACTACAGGTTATTAACATCTACACCGTAGGTGAAGACTGAATGAATTTTCCTTACAGTAAATTGGTCAATTGTTGATTCTATGTATAAAAAAATAACTTAGCTCTGTATCAAATATCAGGTATTTTTCTTTAAAAACATTGACACAAGTTAATGTGATTAACAGATTGTTCTTTTTCCCCCTGCTGTAGACAGAACCAAACTAAAAACTATAATCCAATGAATAGGCTTTAATTTTTCAGATGCTTTGTTAAAGACCACTTTTCCAAAACATATGATTTTTTATCACAAGTGTATTGTGACCACATATAATAGATGAACTCTGCTGATGCCATTCTGTGCATATGAGATTTTTTTTTTATACATATACGAACATCATTTAATGAATATAAGGAATTAAATGAAAAACATGGATTTAGAAGGACCATTATCTTATAAAATCTGAATAAACTAAATGTAGAGACACTGTTTTATTCAGGATCATATCATCAGATGTTAACGCAGAATCCAGATACACTCTCTCATACAGAGACAAAGATGGTTATTCTGTCGCATTTGATCTTTAAGCCATTGAGTTCTAGCGGGGACAGAATTTATCCCTTCTGGAACTCAAAGACATAAGTTGAGACTCATGTATGATCACACTAAAGTCATTACCGGTGAAATGAAAGCACAATCTATTGTTTGTATTGCTTCAGGATGGGCATGGTGTTTATATAAAGTAAGAGAGACCAACTAGGTTGGAGTGCGGAACCCAACAAGAAAGAATGATGCTCAGCGTAAACAAATGATATCTATAGATACAAATTCCACTGAAGAACATGTTTTTGACACATGTGTCACTTTATACTTAAAGCCTACACTGTAGGTTTGTTTCTTTCTTATGTGTTTTGTTTGTTTTTGTAGTGGTAGAAAATGTCGAATAATTTTCCATGAGTATGAGCCAACAGTTTGTTACTGAGATCCCCAGAATGCCAATATTTGCAATGCAAACAATTAAAAACAACTCCATGGAATGCCCATTGTGTTCTTTCCCCCAGGTCACAGGGCTATTCAGAGCAGCTGGACAGTGTTTCCAGTTTCACAAAAACAATTTGACACAGTGACAGCTGAACGCAGCTGAATTAACCCGGCAACCCCAATTGCTGGGCTATTTTAGTGGTAGAAAGTATGCCACAGGTAATCAAAGCTCGGCCAGCGGCAACCTACTAAATCATTTTCATATTAAATCTCCTGGGTACGGTGCCTGTAACATCCGCTTCCACGACAGCACCATTGTTTTTGCGTGGGACATACTCCAGGTCTATGCTGGTTTTATGTTTCCCTTTCCCTCGGCTCCAGACAAAAAGGAGTAGGAAACAAAACAATACCACTCCTAGAAAAGTGAAGCAACCCATTGCTGTAGATACCAATATAGTTTTAAGATCAAGGGAAAATGTCATGTTTGCATTGGTGCCATTAGTGTTGGTTTCATTTAGTTCTGTAATAAACATAGGGGTCATGTTTGTATAGGAACGGTCAGAAACAAATCCTTTCACGGTAAGTGAAGCCGAGAAGGTGTCATTTCCTGCTGCATTGCTAGCAACACACACATAGGTTCCAGTATCTTGAATTTGGGCGTACCTTATTTCCAGGGTACCATTGACCAATACTGTGGTTCTTCCATTTGATTTTGATGAAACCATTTTCTTACGGGGGGTCATCCATGAAATCATGGGTTGAGGATCTCCATCTGCATTACAGTTCATCTGTACCCTCTTGCCCTCATCCACATACAGCTCCTGTGTTTCCCTGTAGCGAATTGTAGGCTTTTTACATGTAAAGTAATTTGATAAAATGGCGGTTTGAAATTCCTTTAATGATTTCTCTTTCACATTATCCGGGGTAGCACATGTTGGCTGCTGGTCCCCAAAGTTTAATACAGGGTGTCTCTGTAACATCCAAATTAGGCGGCAATCACAAATTAGTGGATTGTTGTCAATTGAAAGTATTTCCAGCGCTTTGGTGGATTGAAAAACATTATCTTCTACGCTTTCCAACAGGTTCTGAGACAGATTAACCAAACGTAGGAAGCGGAGGCCTTCAAAAGCATGTGGCTCAATAATATGCAATTGAGCTCCCGCCAAGTGCAGCTCCTGAAGACGCACCAAATCCGCTAAACCACCTGACTCAATGACACTGATGGGATTATATGACAGATTTAAGTGTGTTAGGTAAATTAGGTGTTTTAAAGCATGGTAGGGTATCACTGACAAATTGGTATATGTGATTGATAGAAATGTTAGATTCAGGCCATAAAAGCTATTAGTGGGCACCATATCCAGCAAAGGCCAGTGACTGATCTCCAGAGTTCGCAGACGGAATAATCTTTTAAAGGCAATTGGAGGCAACATATTGATGTTGAGATATCTCAGATGTAGACTAAGTAGGTTATGTAGGTGTGACAGAGCCTCTGTTGGTACAGCCGTGAGGTTGCATTTTTCTAAAGTGAGTTGCTCTAGACTAAGCAGTCCGCTAAAGGCCCTATGTGTTATATAAACTAATTCATTATCTCCAACTTCGAGGGATTTTAAATTATGAAGATCCTGAAACACGTAGTCTAGTAAAATAACTATTTTGTTTTCACTTATATCAAGCTTAGTTAAGTTTGTCAAGCCTGAAAATACCCCCAAAGAGACCAATTTTAAGCGATTTCCCTTCAAGCGCAGTGATCGCAAATTGAAAAGACTACTAAAAGATCCTGGCTCCACACTTGAGATGATGTTGTCGCTAAGGTCTATTTCCTCGAGTAAAGGATACGACAAAAAATCCTCTGGGGTCACAGTTTTTAATTTGTTCTTGCTTAAGTCCAAAATTTTAGTCTCAATAGGAATGCCCTCTGGAATGGAGGTGACACGCCTACGATGGCAACTGACAGATCTGTTTTGTGGTGAGCACTCACAGCGTGCTGGACAACCGAGAGCAGATTCCAAATAGACCAAGACCATGGTCATACACAGAAGTAGTTGCCAACAAGAGGTGGCTGTGTGAAGCATGACTCCTCCCATGAAGTACCACTCTCTGGTCAGGGACCTGCAAAGGTAAAAATAGGTATAATGAAATCTGAAAGAAAATCAAACATCCAAACCTAAAACAGAAAGAAATACGATTGTTACATTTCCCTATCTATGCAAAACACAGCCAGAAAAAGGAATGAATAAGGATTTTCACTGGTGGCTTTCGATTTTTGTACTTTTTGAAGATGAAAAAATGACTCACTCTGTTATCTAGAGGTGAGTAGCATTAATGACATCAACAATGAAACATGCTAACATACTACACCTACTTTACAGTAATTTGCCATCAATGTTTTTATTCATGTTCAGTACAATCAACAGAGAGCAAGGTTTGAGGTCATATCAGACTCTTTAAAGATGAATCACTGTAGCTCAATTGCCCTAAGAACTCTAAAACCTAGTAACAAATGTACAAAACGTTTGTAGAATACAACCATTACCATACTAGTTAAACAGTTTAACATTAGGTCGTCAAAAGTTATGTTAAGACAAAGAAACTGCACTTCCAAATTAGCTTGCACGTGATATGGTGTTGGTCCTAGTAGGAACAATTAGTTCCATATAGTTATTGTTTTGATTATTGGAATAATGCTATCTCACATTTCTACCCATACATTCAATAAAAGTAAGGTTGTCAATGAACTGCTAACTTTATTGTTGTTTCAGTAAAGATGGCATACACTGAAGTGGAACTAATGATGAAACACCTGTTTTTAATAATTTCTGCTCAATATAATTTTAAGGGTGATTAAACAATATGCTTCTCAACCTTAGACCATAAGCTTTCACATTTATTGTGTCGCTAAAAAAAAAGTTACAGCAAATGGATAAATCAAATTGTAGATGTTTTATTAGAGGGGTATTTAATGTGTTACACTTAGGGTTAACTAGAGAGTAGGCGACCAAGGTGACAGTACTTGGTAAATTAATTATTTACGGAGTAACTCAATCTAGCTTCCCTTAGTCATGTCTACTTGTCTTCCACAGGACTGTTCCTTATTTAAAGAAACATTAATTCACATTACCCTGGACTTAAAGTAGTCTATTCACTAAAGAGAGCAATGTCAAGAGAGTTATAGTTCAGCTCTTTCATTTCTCACTATACATTATAGAAGGTGAACTCCAGTGAGCGTCTGCTGCATGAAGAGCTTGGTTGGCCCCATATAATGCTCAGTTAAATCTAGAAAATGTCTCCAGTCTCCACACACTTCAAAATATGCATTATACAGCACTAGCTCAGCCCTTCTTGGTGGAGAAACCTGAAAGAGCTTTTTTATTTGTGAAGCACTATGCCAGCCTTTTAAGCCCCATAACTTTGCTTATACTGGTAACCCAAAGTTTCTACCATGTTACTGTGCCAGCCTAATGAAGTGGTCCCACTGGGTCCACCTTTGAAACCAGCTTCAAGGGGAATATAGATTAAAGACATGTGAATGTGCACTTGTGAAGCCTGTACACTTAATGCAATTCCTCCGTGGATATGGCCGTGAGTGCCGAGTCCATGGAAACACGCAGCTTTTAAAATGTCAAGCTAATGGCACGAGGATGCCTTTGCCGATTTCACAAAATATTATCATATTGATAAGAAAAGGACAACAACAATTTCCAGATATTGTTTTTGGTCAACCTTTTAGTAAATGTCTTCACTATTCATTGCATTGTAGACAGACCTAATTTTATCATTTATCATTATTTTTCTCCAACAATCTTATAATAAACCTCATAAAAACTCAACACAATACACACTAAAATAAAACTGTCTGTCTTTACATAATTCAGACATCGTAGGTTTCATTTTTCTATGGTTCCTTATTTAGTGCATTCACTCCAAAAACACAAAACTGGCAATTTTACCAATTCACAAAAACAAAGCAGCTAATAGCATGTTACATTATATTACATGTATTTATAAAGCACCAGCAGATTCTGTAGTGCTGTTACAGTCAGGGGAAAAGGGCTCTGCTCTTGAGAGCTTACAATCTAGTCTAGAACAATCATGTTCCAGCTGAGCACACCCTCAATATAAGCAGCTTTCCCATATACCATCCCATTACAAGATACGCACAAGGATGCTTTATTCGGACCACTGTATAGAATGGATTTTTATTTCTATTTTATGCAGCTGCAATAACACCCAACTGTGACTGTCATTTTTTGGACTAAGGAGCATACGTCTTACAGAAGAAGCAATCCAATTAAGCGCTGGATTCTACCTCTCGTAATTGACTAACGATTCTCCTATTAAATTCAAAACAAGAAAAATCAGGGAGAAAGAAAATATATATCAATAACAAAATCTAGACCTTAGTTTTTTTTGCAAAATACAAAGAAGCCATACAGAACTGCTGAACTAATTACCTATCTTGCAAAATAATAAATTAATTATATATATATATATTCATTAGCTTAGCTGTTTACAATTGCAACTGATTTATCAACTAATACAATGGTTCACTGACACCAATGCATAATACAATTTTGTATTGTAATAACTGACGTACCCCCGCCCCCAATTAAATTCTACACAACTAAGCTGCATTTTGCTGTATTCTGAATCTAGACGCTTTATTAAATTGAGCCTTTCCTGGGATTTATGTGTTCAATGTCTCATAATTGTAAGAAACCGTGAAAAGGATTTGTCAAATAAAACAGATCATTAGTAATACAGACAAGAAAAAGAGTGGAAAAAATAGTCTGACTTAGGCCGCCTTAATAGCATTTAGAAAAAAGCACTATTTTTTAAAAAATAATATTATTATTATTATAGAGCTATAATAATAAGCTCTATATAATATAAGGTAGAAATAATTCCACTGTAAATAGACTAAAAAAATAGGATGTAGGATGGTAGGAGCAGTAAAGGTAAGTGCATGGCCAGTTGGGTTCCAATCTACCGTGAATTTGCCCGATCTGATTTGCTGGCAAGTCTTGGCTTGACCATAGAGATCAGTTATGCAACAAGATACGGAATGATGAATACATCATCATAATACATCAAAAGAAGAAAAAAAAACCTGGACCAAAATGATATGCTTTTTATAGGTTCAGATACAGACCAATACCCCCAGTCTCTATTTACCAAGGTACCAGAAGTCCTGTGGTCAGGTAAGCTTTAAAAATTGATACCTAGTGTTCAATGATATAATGAAAATGTTCAGTATATACTGAACGACTTATTAAAAGTAATGTCACCGTTATAGTGTAAGGAGAATTGACGTGTTCATTATTTTTAAGGATGGGATTTTCCAGCAGTTTTAAAAAGTCTCATGATTAAACAGTATGCACTTTTTTGACTATACGATTTGTTTTCTTTGCTTACTGCCTCTTAGAAACCTATCCTAGAAAATGTGTTTTTTTTTAAAGTTGCTACAAAGTGATGACATTTTTCCCAAGTTATTTTAAAGGTTCCCTACAGTATCGTATTGTTTCAGCTGCAAGCATCATCTTACCCTAGAAAAGCCATATATTTCATCAGCCTGAAAGAAACATACTAAACTAAGATAGATAGATGACGGACAGACAGAGGTCTGGCCACCTATATGTAATAACAAGCAGCCAAACAGAAGATTTTAAGTGCTGGGAGGGATATATATATATATATATATATCTGCAGAGGAACCATATCTAAAAGTGTTTAAATATAAAATGGAGAGCTGGGTAGAAATGGATAAATAGATAGATAGATAGATAGATAGATAGATAGATAGATAGATAGAGATAGATAGATTGATTGATTGATTGATTGATAGATAGAATGTGCAATTTGTTCTAACAGTAATACCGGCACAAAGCCAGTAAACTATGGGCTGGAATTAGTGTAAGATTATTAACAATCTGATCTGCCATTCACATCTCCACTGAATTCACGAAAGAAGATGAAAACAAAGCTGACATTTACCTTTGCCTTTGATTATTAAATAAGAGCGTGTATGATGAATATGAAGTGAAAACCATCTGCTAAAAAGGTATAACAGTAACGCTATAGCTTTTGCTGAGAATTAGACTGCCAAACGGGGGTGAGAGATGCTTGTCGTGACCATAGAGGAAAGGATTTAACCATTCCGGAGGCAGGCAGTAAACAACATCATAGGGCAGCAGTCACCACGTGACTGCTAATGATCATAATTGGAGAGGGAGCCTGGTAAGAGCTGCAAACCACCTCTCGTATAAATGAACTAATAAATCACGATGTACTCAAGAAATCAAATGTAAGGGGCTCAAAATTTCTTAAGTGCGCTCTTAAGATTAAGTATAGATGTAGCATGTAATATACAGCAAGAACATTTCGTTGAAAACAATTATGCGCGTTTCTAAATTAGATTGCGAGCTGTGTAGAAGAGAATTTAACAAATGTGAAAATACTGAGGCTGCCATTAACTATAAAACTTAAATACTATTCAGTTATAACTTGCTACAATTTTTATATTGTATAGTTGTCTAGCTCTCCCTCAGTCTATCTGTCATTCATCCATTCTATCTATCTATCTCTCTATTCATCCCTCCATCCAAAACTGATCCCTTGGTGGTATGAAATATGTTTTTCCACTTAAATACCACTGTGCCAGCTGTTCAGCACATAACGTGTGTAAAAATCTGTCAGTCTTGTCTAAAGACAAAAAACACCAGGGGCCATTTTCAACTCCCTTTGAACTGTCATTGGCACATTGGAAATCATGCAGCCTGGGAGCCAAATGCACAGCTAGTCATGGTTTATGTGCGTTTTCTTTTTTTTTTCCCTCTCTTTTTATATCTTGTTATGTCAAGGCATAAAAACATTGACATTAGTTTATGATGTAGAGGGCGCTACCTTTAACAGGAAAACTAGTTGTGCCTGTGCATCAGCTGCGCTGTCACCTGAAGGAAACGGAGTGAATTCTGTTTTGGTGTACAAGCAAATAAGAAATTATACTTTTAAGGGTGTCAAATTCCGATTCTCGAGGTAACACACACCAGGGTATCAGGAAAATCACTCAGTTAAGCAAAATGTTGACTGATTACACGTTAATTAAGAAAACTGATGTTTTCTTAATTAACTGTTTTTTAAGCTTGTCAACTAAATAAATATTAATGACTGAAAATGCTAACATTATATTGTGTTTTTATTGCTGCCAATACAGTTAGAACCATATTTGTGTATATGTCTTGGTGTTGACATATAAAGTCTATTGCAGGGTGTTACAGCATGACTCCTATCATTATATAGCAAGCGGGACACAGATGGTGGTACAGCATGACTTCTTCCGTTATATAGTAATCCAGGCCTATTTGGAGGAACAGCGGGGAGGCTGTCCCCATGGCTCCGCCTTCTGCAGAAGTACTTCAAGGGGCCAAAATAATGCAGCCAGATTCGCAGAGAGGTAGAAGCAGACAAAGAAAGAAGACACAGGGAGAGGTGGATGAAAAAAGAAGAAAGAATAACAAAAAGAGGTAAGACAAGAAGTAGAGCTGCTGGAAAGGAGACAGGAATGCGGAAACGGTCAGTGGAGGACGTAGAGAGACTCAGCTGACAACTTCACCCCTAACACCGCGCTTCCCACCTGATATGCCTTTGCTATTTAGAGTGCCCAGGTGCGGTGCACCCGCCTAGGCGCGGCTCTGGTCGCAGGTGAGGTTACTTCTGCAGATCTCATCTGGGCCGGATGTGCAGTGTGCTGTATTTGGCACGCGGGCTGCAAATTAGACGGCCCTAGTCTATGAGATAGTTCTGTAGGCAGTAGTTCTGATAACCAAAACGTACACGTCAGGAACTGTGTCAGAAGCAAACACGTAGGATTAGCCAGCAGTTAAAAGCTAAAAGTGCAGGAAAACCTAATAGTTGAGAATTTGAAAAGCAGCATTTAATTTATAACACTATAAAACCAACTGACTTTGCATTAGCTATTGGTATTCTTTTTAAATGTTGCCTTTCATCGTCTCTTTTCTTTTCTGTGTTTTTTTTCCCAGTTACCAAACATAATGTTATTTTTCCCTCTGGCCTTTTTTTTGTGACATTAGATTTGATATCTTTCCAGCCTATGCACCAAGTCAACAACTCTACCGATTTTATTGCCATTAGCGTTCCATCAGTGGACCAGTCTTGAGAACATGGGATGGTCAATACCCTCTTATAATAACTAGAATATTTCCATAACTGTAAAACCTTTTAGTGGTCATACCATATAAACCGATTATGCAGATTTTTTTATGGATCACATTGCCCTATTTTAACTAATAGGACATTGAAAATTACAGGAACACTTTTTTCTCATGTAAATTTTATTCAAGTAACTTTTCCGCAAACACAGAGACGAAACCAGCGTTTACTCAATTTGTTTGGTCTTAATAAACAGATACGTCTGTCGTAAAGGCAATTCCAACCTTGTATATGTGACGCCATAACATTTTAGGCATAATAGAACCTCGTTTATGAAATGCAAGCTTAAATGCAACTTAGATTGCAGAAAAACATAACAGCTCGTATTTGACACAAACTAACCCAATAAGTGTCCTAAAATATCACATATTTTGTGATATTATATGTAAATTGTGCCAGGATTCTAATGTAGGAGCACAATCACACTGAATGGGGTGACTGGAGTACCTTTAGAGCCACTTTATTTCCTTTGTCTCTTCCTAACGAAGTGATCATATATATACTAAAGTCTGTAGTTTATAATGATATACATACGTTTTGCCAGAGGCAGGCTTTACTGGAAATATTTTTTTAAAGTTACATTAAAAATGCACCTTATAGTTTCTTATAACTTACTTTAGTACTTACTTAAAAGTGGGAAGGAAGAAACAGAGCGTGGGATACAGGAAGCGTTATAAGCTCTCTAACTTCTCACAATTGCCAAACGCATTAAATTTACATGCGAAAATACATAAATAAATAAAGCATAATCGGCATTGTATTATACTACGCTACCTCATAAATCCAAAAATCAAATTGTACAATTATTCATGGATAGTTCAAAGTGTGTTATCCATTGACACGGTCTTGAATTGACTTCGTATTAACGTAAGCACTTCATATGTATTCTGCGTACGTTAGATTCTGTGGAAAACCATGTTACTTGTTACTGAATCCAAAAGATGCTATACAATTCCTACTCATGCATAGTCACACCAGCGTTCCTGTGCCCCACAGGGGAAATTTTCTATTTCCTTTCATTTTGTCGACTCGTTCAGAAAGCATATGGCTACGCTTGTTTGTATTCAGAGAGCGCTGCCAGTGTATGAAGCCTGCCTTGGATAATATGCCACAAAATAAGCAGTTTTTCCTTTTTTTTAAAAGGACTGGATATGTAGCTTTCGTGGCCTGATTTAACGAGGATTAAGATAGGATAATGCTGTTGTCCCGGTTAGTACTCTTGGGAAATATAACATGAAGCTGATGGTCTATACTCTCCGTGTACAATAAGGTACGGTGTCACTTGTTAATAAAGCTCCGCTAATTTATGTTCGCAATGATGAAAACTGATGAATCACGCTTACAAAATTAAGACGTTACCATCACAGGTGAGTTCATATATTTGCATAGTAGTTATACTTGCAGGAATAAATTATTTTAAACGACTGCACTGTCTGAGCACCAGTCTAATTACACGGGAGAATGTTCATTATTACAAATACAAGCACCAGCATAAATAAGTCTTCATCTATATGTTTGGGTATAATATGTCCTGTATGCATGTTAGAGACAGTGGAAGAATGCTGCAGAGAGTTTATGGTGGCAAACTTACCGGAGCCCTTAGAATGTGGGTATTTTATACCCGTGGCAGATGGACCTTGGGCTGTTCTTTCTAGATGCAATGCCTGCCACTCACACATCTAGTCAAGGCCAAGACCTTTATGCCAGCTAGTCCATTTCTGTATTGGCTCAAAGAGATATTATTATCTTTTATTCATATAGCGCCAACAGTTTACGCAGCGCTTAATACAATGCATAAATTCAAGGGGTATGACAAGACAAGAATTGACGGACTACGACAAACCGATACATTCGGTGGAGAGAGCCCCGCTCGCAGAACGTAGATATATATATAATGGCAAATAGATACTTTGTTCTTGACACTCAGCGTTTAAATGATGCTTTTGCACTTAACACGTCTGTATTAAATCAAGTCTCTCCAAGATAAAGAAAAATCTCGTCCTTGTGTTACTCTATGAATTCTATGTACACGTATCTGGTTCATTGTGGCAATAAATGGGATTAATTGGTGTGATTAAATGGTGTGACTAATTATAAAGGACAATAACATTTTGAGTTCTAGGTTAACAAGAAACACATATAATGCTTGGTCAGGGTTGATAAACGCCCCCTGAATCTCTGGTAGTATAACTATGAACAGCTTCAGTGTAAATTACGGAATCATATAGCGTGATTAACTATTTATAATTATTTCACGTTCCTTGAAAAATGCACTGAATTGCCGGAAGGAAATCTGCTTCATGTAAATCAATATGACTTTCCCAGGTTGATAGCTAAATAGGTTAACCAAGATTTACAGATTAAGATCCAAAGGAGAGGGCTCGGCACATTCTGCAATCCAATGTATCATTTTTAGAATTTCTCTGTCACTGCATGTCAATAAAACTGCCAGATATACGCATTAAAATTGCCTGTCAAAGAATATTATGTTTTAAACCTACAAACCAGCCTATTACATTTTACACAGCTGTTGAAAGGCAAGATATTAAAGAAGGATCAGCGTGCTTGGCAAGTGACATGGACGCTTCTGTGATCTGTCGAGGGTCTATGCGGGGTGTCAGCTGATGTTTTATGGTACATAGAACTAATTAATTGGTAATAAGCACTATCTTCATTAACACTTTGTAATAACTCTATCTTAATTTGTAACATGGCATCGGACTCAGTCTCCAATTTCTATATATCTATATCCCTAGTGACAATTATAATGACTACAGGAGCCAATTAATACTTTGTGTATGTGAATGAAGAAGATTGTAATTGCTGTATAATTGTCCTATTCCTATGAGACCATGACCCGATTTGGTTTAATTAACTATATATTTCTTTCACATTATTAAGGGCATTGGCCCCAGCTTGCCAGACTGGCCATGGCTAGCCTACATCAGAACCCTCTCTCTTTTTTCTTCGAATCTGTTCTACGCTGTAGGTTGTTCAAAGGACATTTTCACCAGCTTTAATGCGAAAAAAGAATCCATTGACTAATGTTAATTAGATTTAGCTTGTGTAAATGTCCAAAGGTTGTAGAAGTACTCTTTGTAAAAAAGAGAGAATCATTATTTCCGCATTACAGTTTCTGTTCATCTCATAGTGACTCACAAAACCCTTGCTAAAGAAAGATCTCTCCGTATTTAAATTATTATTAATTAGCCTCCCAGTGGGTTTAATGGTGCCAGATGTGCACATGCTCATGGCACTGGAGCACAAAATGAATACAATATATGAGTACTTCACCAAACTTTCATTACAAAAGTAAAATGAAAAGAAAAAAGAAAAAACCTACTTAAAATATGGCATTAGAAACATTGTCACCTATTCTGGTTAGTGTGCTAACCCTGACCAGATTTAGTTCTTTAATTATGTCAAAATTTGTCACATTCGCATTGTAGTCATGTGACACCAAAAGAGGTCATTGGTAGGCTGAAATAAGTTTTGGGCCTAGCTCCAAAAAAAAGCTTCTTAATGGCCTCTTTGTGGTTTTCATCTAACCAAACCTTAAATATACAATTAACAATTAAAAAATCTACTTAACTAGAAACTAGAACAAAGTGTTAGCCATGTAGGCTTCAAGCCATGAGATCTTATTCTGTTTATTATCACCATTGAGGCACTCTGCTGTATGTGTTATGCAAAAGGGTTAATTCCGCAGCTTGGCCTATTTTTGCTTAATTGCCATTATAGTGAAACAACAGCATATTTATTTTAATGAAGTGACAACGGCAGAAAACTGCTTATGTTGGAGCAGGGTTTACAGCTTCTCTAAAAATAATAGTTAAAAAAAAAAGTGTGGGATTATACAACAACCAAAACTGTATCTTTTCACCAGTCAATGCTGAGCATCATTAGCTGAGTTAATAGCATCTTCCCAACACCTGCAGCCCTCTCCAACATATGGGAACTCGAGCAGAGCTGTAACTAAACAATGGTTTACGGTAGTATCACTCTTGTATATTTTAATGTATTAGCATGGATCTCCACATTTGTTTAATTTTTTCATTTAAAAACATCCCATTTAACAGAGAACACCAACTCCACATTTGAAAAATGGTCATACGAGTTTCCTAATTTACATTATGATTAGAAAATGACTGTATAAAGTTTGATTAAAAAAGTTGGAAGACCTTCCTGATATTTCATCAGAACGAAGAGTACATTACTAACTTTTTTGGCAATGGGAGGAAATCAGATGGAAAAGAAAAAATCCCCCAAGACTAGAATCCGAAGACATCTTTTAATTGACACAGTTCTTTCATCTCCATTTAAAGCAGCTGTTCCCCTTTCAGGGTTTTATTTATTTTTGCCAGGTTTCTAAAGCACATCATCACATTCAGTTGAA
Organism: Spea bombifrons; assembly: GCF_027358695.1. Taxonomy (NCBI): domain Eukaryota; kingdom Metazoa; phylum Chordata; class Amphibia; order Anura; family Pelobatidae; genus Spea; species Spea bombifrons. Next base: position 94,775,302 of record NC_071087.1, read on the forward strand.
TGCCTTCCAGTTTCTTCAATCACACTGTCTTTGGCTGCAGTAGTCTTCTCACGTTACGCTATTTTTGGTATGAATAATGGGGGAGCTGAAAACGTGACATTATGGGCAAAATTATAATCAAGAGACACAAAATATCAAGCAACTGAGCTCTTCATTTTGATCCTACATGATAAGTCCGTGTTTTATTTTTTTTTTTAAGGAATTCCTTAAGGATTTCTCAGCGTGTCACACTTATTAGATGTCATTACTTGATAACAGGTGAGTCAATTAATGATAAATTAGAGGCAATTACTTCTTCCTATACAGCTGAGACTAGGCATGAACTCTGACAAGCTGGGAGGTCCTGTTATCTTCCATTCAGCGAACAACACGGGCAACGTAATATGTAACTATATCTATACCTTAAAGATAAAGGTCTTTCCAAGAATTTAACAAAAAAGTTGATAGAAAATATGACTTATCACCAGATAACAGATACCGTACCCCTCCCCCAAACAAAACATGAACAACATTACCATATGCAGCTAAGACTTGTACTTTGGAATTACTCCAGTCACTTTGGTTTGTATGGTCTATATGCCAACAATGCAGAATAATCAGAATAATTTATAAATCAATCTCATTACCTGCAATTGTATAATTAGCCAAACTACAACCATAAAAAGTGACATGTTTCACGCTGGCAACAAGCCATTTTGATGATTGATCCCAGTTGCTTGACTTGCAATCAATAATTTGGATAGCGTTAATGAAACCTGGCCATGCCGTTTTACATAGAGACTAAGCAATTTTACATCATTCAGTAAATGAACATTGTACTAATGCCCGGTAAATTTCTTTTGGCTTTCTGTCTGTAAGAGTGATGGGTAATTAGTACTAAATTACGTTGTCAATTTAATAACAGAGTTAAGGCTTCTTCCTTTTTTACATTTCATAGATAACTGGAAAGCTTCAATGTGAATGGTAGAAAGATCTTAAGATCTTCTCCCTGTACCCATGCCCGGACTGGCCAGCCGGGCGGCCCAGGGCCATATTGACGTAGGGGCTGATGGAGCTGCAGCTCCAGGCCCCTACCTTAAAATAGGCTCAGTCAGGACCGGACTGACTGGGCCTATGCGGCCGCATTAATGCAGGGCATAAGGGGCACCACTCTAGGGGGCCGGGAAGCCCCAACCAGGGCCGGCTTTAGGGGTGCGCGCCCCTAGAGTGACGGACCCGGTCGCAGTTGCTGCTTACTCCGGTAACAAGGTAAGTAGGGTAAGGGAGGGGGTGCAGTGAGAAGGGGCAGGGGGGGAGAGGGGATAGATAGTGAGAGCGGGTACATATTGAGAAATGGGGAAGGGGGTACATAGTTAGAAGGGGCAGATAAGAAGAGGATGAGGAGAGGGGGTAGTGTGAATGCGGACAAGAATGAATGAGTAAATGTGTGGATGAAGTGTGTGAATGCGTATGAGAATTAATGAATTCATGTGTGGATGAATTGCTTGAATGATTTGTGAGACTGCATTAATGAGTATGTGCTAATGATTTGTGTGAATGAGTGAGTAAGTATTTGTGTCTATCATGAATGTTTAAGTGATTTGGGGAAATGCAAAGATGGTACATGAAGGGTGGGCTTTAACAATAAATAAATAAATAAAAATGGGCTGCTCAGTCTTAAATGCCCAGGCCTATTTTTTGTCCCAGTCCGGGCCTGCCTGTACCTGTAAGGTTCTATATATAATGTTCTAAAGGGAGGCCTTAAACAGAAAACAACCACAATGCTTGTTTCAGGACAATGTATTATAAGATCACCATGAAATGAATTATTTGCCATCTTTGTTCTAATAAGTTCTGGGCTTTCAGGAAAAGTAATAAAAGGCATGGTTCCCAATCGATGGGTAGCTCTACTAAAACATGACTCAGAGAATAGTATCTCTAAGCCAGGAATAGGCAGTGCTGTATGTACAAGGACTCAATTGTTTGAGACAAGGCTTGTTGAAGTCATGAGTGCTCCACGCTGGCCTTAGCAAAATGCCACATGTATTAAAAACTTATGGCTCGTGACCTTACTATATGTTTTTGAATACACTGAGTTTAATTTAGGAATTATTATACTATTAGACCGACTGAAAAAAATCCATATACAGAAAACAAAACAAACAACATACATCAATCAATGACAGAGTTGACATTTCCCGAAATACCACGATTGTGTGAAACACTGACAACCTTCTTGTACATAACACTCCTACCAGAGTTGTCACGACGGATAACAGAATCTAGTGTTTAAAGGAATGGGATGCCTTAAAATCAGCAGTTTAAGGACCATGATAACAATGTAGCTTGACAGCTGTCACAGACATTCAGACTCGTGTATGGGAGGAGGGTAAACTGTGTATTTAAAAGTAAATGGACATTATACAGTTTTTGTATATTTTTAGGTTATACTAGGACTGCAAAAACAGTATGTATAATTATGAAATAATAGCATTCTAGCCAAAAAGGCTCCCCTATGGGTAGGTGTGAAACACTTATATTTATCATTCCTTACATAATTCATTTGGTTATAGGTTATCTCATCAGACATCTCATTTGTAACCAAGCCATTTACAGTATGGAGGTTGAGGGAATAAAAGGGTGCGCTAAACTTAATGAGATATGATTTGAACATTATTATCCAATATTTTACTTTTAAAACATATTTTCCATTTCTTTTTAGGGCCAGAAAAAAATTATTCAGGTAATCACGAAGGAAATTATGACTCTTGTTTCGTGTCTTTTACAAGCCGTAATGCAGGAACAAATGCCGGAACAAAACAGGCCTATTGTATATAGAAACAAAATGTCTTCTTTTTTTTTTCTCTGTCATTCACAGGGCTAATGAGAGTGCTTCAATTTATACTACGGAGTCCTTTGTTCTGCAGTTTGCCTCCTTTATTCTACAGCACAGCAGAATCCGTTTCCAGATTATTAGGATAATAATAATAATTATTACTACTGTATACTGCATTCGCATTTGGGGGAAAAAAAGCTATTTTTTTTTTTTAGTATAAGTGGACTTGAAACCAGCCAAGAAATGATTCTTTTCATTAATATAATTAATAGACTCTAACGGAACACCGACTTAAATGTTGAATCTGGCTTAATCAATATCCACAAGTCTATTTACTGAAAATAAGTTGATATAGAATATTTTTCAATGCACTCACCAACAGGAGACATATGGGTTCTCAAGTAGCAAATAAGTGACACTTTTATTAAAAGCCATATGCTATTAAAATAACTTGTCAACATAACAATGACACTAAACAAGACAATATATAAATGTTCTGGGTTTGCTTATAATATTGTATTTGTGGGGTTTATAGATTTAACATACAGTATAGTAATCCGTTTTTAAAGCAAACCAGTCAACTGAATATCAGAAATCAATCAGCTTCCATAATGCGAATTCTTGACAGTGATGTATAGCAGCATAAAGTGAAAACATGTCACTATGATTTCTTAGCTTCTCTAAAACTGAGTGAAAAACTTTTTGAGTGGCCATTCATTTCTATGTAAATAATATGAAAATAAATCTTTTGGAAGGTACTACATTTATTGACCATTTATCACTTAGCTTTCGTAATCCACATAGCAGGATGGTTTTGACGTAAAGTTTAATAACAGGGAACATACTCTTTTCGAATATAGTTCCAGAAAACATTATTTTTTTTTGGATCCATTAATTTTTTTCATATTTAAGGAGAGGGTCCAAAGCTTTTGTACCCATACTTGATCTTCAAAGGGCTGTAATATTGAAGAATTATAGACTAGGAGTCAATACAGGAATCATGTTTCGATGTTACTTACTATAACAAAAATGTAACATTTATGGTATAACTATGAGTATATAAAACAAATCAAACATTTACATAAATTAACTATATAAAGAGACAAAACATTATAATCAGTTAAATGACTGTGCTTTCATTGTAAGTTAACCCCTTAATGACAAAGCCCGTACATGTACGGGCTTAAAATGCATTGTTTTCAATGGGTTTAGGGACCGCCCATTGTCCTTAAAGGGTTAAAAATGTGACCTAAGCAGGCCCATTCGCTAAAGAATTATCTTGCTAGATGAATCATTATTGGGTTTAACTGGGTGACATCTCAAAACCACTCAACAACACCTGATTAAGCCAGTTTCAACATCAACTAGTCTGTTCGCTACTCGTCAAGCTGAGCGCTTCTGACAGTTGCCACACGTTTCATAGCAACTTTCTGTGAGCCTTCAACAATCAAGATGTAATATTGCAAAGTACACAACTGTTTGTATCTGCTTGTTACCGCTTACAGTTCTAGTGTGGACTAGGCAAGTTTTTAGATGCAAGATATGAAATAATTACTAATAACAGCTTGAAATAACCACAAGGCAACTTAAGTTACTGTCTATGACCTTGGTAGCACGGGGCTCCTGCTGTATGTCACAACAGGCAATATAGGGACAAAATACAGCATGTTCCCACGGAAAAAATATTATTCTCCATCAGCATAAAATAAAGTGCTACATACAGTAATGTGAGTTAGTGTTGACAAAAACTTGCATCTCCAATAAAACAATGTAATAGATTTTTTATTTCTATTTACAAAATATTTCTTTTACACAATGGTCATCACCATGGCTTCTCTTTGACTTGAGTCTTGTCTCTATACAGATCATGTTGTATGATAATTTGCTCTAGGGGGAGTCATTTGGAAATATACTATGCATAAATTGAGTGACATTTTACATTTAGGCTTTGGATTGTGTATGCTCTGTGTAACTCGACACAAAATGATTTCCTTATTATGTGGCACAATTGGATTTATAAAATAATAGGTGCTATTTCTTGCTCTGCATGCCTCCTTATACTTTTCTTTGTGCATCATCTTTAGTTACAGTCTTGTTAAGTGAATTCCCAGAGTAAACAGGATAGGTAGACAGGCTCCAACAGTGAAAATGATGCAACTAAACTAAAGCGAGACATCATCGATATACAGAGCACGGAGTGTGATGAAATGTTATCATGCGGCATGAGTCACCGGTGATATGCAACCTTAGAACAATTCTCAGGGTACCAATGGCTTCAAATGATTGCATGTATCATTAGATGATTAATGGTAAATACCATTACTTACATACAGTAATGATATGGAGTTTTGCACATCAATCCAAGTATAGCAATTATGTCAGCAATGTTGACATATTTCGTTCTTTTTTTTCTCCATTAAACATTCGACTTACTCAAAACTCAGTGTACTTTTTGTTGTCTGCTTTCTAGTGCCATTGTTCAATTAGAGGTGCATGTAAAAGGTTGATAAATACATGACAGTATAACCCAGTACACTACTAAATTCAACTTTCTTTAATTTAAAATCAAGCAACAGTATATAATGAATATCCATTTGTTGACTAAATCCTCAAAAAACCAAACTGTTATTATTTTTTTAATATATCCACCCATTTTCCTTCTCAGCAATGTACAGATTGCAGATGGTTATAAGAAATAATCATTACTTTTGCATGACTTCAATCAATTATATTGATGAGCTGCCCTTTAAGCCTATAATTGAAATATGCCAGTTCAAAATAATTAAAATATAGACATCAGAATTCGAACCAATCAACATGCATATTCATATTAATCTGGCTCTGGATCCACAAGATTTTGGAGTGTTTCTATGGGAATTTTTGCCCATTCATCCAGTAGAGCATTTGTGAGGTCAGGGACTGATGTTGGATGAGAAGGCCTGGCTCACAATCTCCGCTTCATGGGGTTGAGGTCAGGGCTCGGTGTGGGCCAGTTAAGTTCTTCCACATTAAACTCATTTAACCATGTCTTTATGGATGCTGCTTTGTACACTGGGGCACAGTCATGTTGGAACAGAAACAGGGCCTTCTTCTAAATGTTTACACAAAGTTGGAAGCATACAATTGTCTAAATGTCTTAACATTATCATTTACTGGAACTAAGGGACCTAGGTCAAACCCTGAAAAGCAGCCCCAGACCATTATTCTTCTTCCACCAAAGTTTGCAATAGGCACTACGCATTCCATAAGGTAGCATTCTACTGGCATCCGTCAAACACAGATTCGGCCAGCAGAGTTCCAGATGGTGAGGCTTGATTGATCACTCCAGAGAACACATTTCCACTGCTCCAGAGTCCAGTGGTGGATATCACTCGGATCCAGTGCTCTATTTCACTTCAGGCGACGCTTGTTTTTGTGCATAATGCCCTTCGGCTTGCGTGCAGCTGTTCAGCCATGGAAACCCATTTCATGAAGCTTCTGACACACAGTGCTTGTGCTGATGCTGCTTCCAGAGGCAGTTTGAAACTCACTGTAGTGAGTGACGCTACAGAGGACAGATCAGTTTTATGCATTTTCCACTCTTCATCACTCTGCAGCCCTGCTCTGTGAGTGTGCGTGGTGTACCTCTTTGTGGCTGATCTGAGACATTTCCACTTCACAATAATAGCACTTACAGTAGACCGGGCAGATCTAGCAGGGCAGGAATTTCATAACCTGACTTGTGCAAAGGGGGCATCCTATGATACTGCCATGTTTAAGTCACTGAGCTCTTCAGTACGACCCATTCTGCAAATGTTTGTTTATGGTGATGGCTGCCTATATGCTTGAATTTATACACCTGTTAGCAATGGGTGTGGCTGAAACACCTAAATTCAATAATGTCCACATACTTTTGTCCATATAGTGTAGTTCCCCTTGCTATAATCATGTTTAATACATTCATGAAGTGTGATATATGGGGTGAATTGTATAAAAAGTATTCCAGGTAAAACAAAAATGTAAATGTCACCTATGCAATATAGCAATCACTGGAAAAGTTTTCTCAGCTGGGCAGTTCCATTGGTTTTCCTATTGGTTTATCACATAATACTAGATCCTAGGTGGGGATCAGATGCCAAATAAAAGAACATTTTGTATTACTTAAAACTAAGATTGCATTGAATGTGGTATTTTATTTGCCTGTTCCTCCAGTTTGTTGTCTCAGATCTTGAATGTGAATAGCTAGAAGCTGGCACAAAATGGTTTCAATGTGGTTGCTTTACCATAATACACAAATATACAGTACTTCCCAAGAGATAAAAACAAGAATGTCTATTTCAAACTATTTTGATGCCTAGTAGAATCAAATTTTGTTGTGGGAGAGATATATGGCAAGAACTCATGTTGGCACCTGGATCTCAGAAAGAGAAACTTGCCCAAAGTCCTGTCGTCCTTATTTCCGCCAAAGCCTCCAATCCTGCTGCCAATGTTTTCACATTAAAACAACTAAAAATGATGAATGGCATAATGGAGAGTGTGTAAGCACAAAAACAAAACGTTAATTACGGCACAGTAAATGCTATCGATTAATTACTTACATATGTTTTAAGGCATGCAAAAGATAGACTACAAGCCAAATGCACACATTATGGTTTTGTTCATCTGTTGTACATTTTTTTTTTTGGCAAAATGCAGCATGCTCTATCACAAGATCTGCTGTATATTAAATAGAATATGTAAAAGATAATCTGCCTAACAAGTAATTTCTATTATCATGCCGATGGTATCATGACCTTCAAAGAGAACCGGCGTGACTTGGGCCAGCCTGCTATTGGAAGTGATAGGGCAGCGGCGAGGGGCAAAGGCAAGACACATTATTTACGAATTGTTCCCATAGATCACAAGTCTATAGCACACGGTTGATATATCATTTGATGTAAGAGGCGTAACAATCACAAAGCATATATGAATAGTGCACCGAAGTGAGGTAGAAAGGTGTTTCTCTTTAACTCTTTAGTTTCCAAAGAAAAATTAAAACATAAGTAGAAAATGCACTTGTCCATTTCCCATCTCCTATATCATCATTGTGATGTTTATTAATTATTCCACTTTTACAGCGTGAGGGGTACCTGTGATATCACAAGTACTTATCCCTGCATGTCAGACATTTTTTTCCAGTACGGATAAGCTGGTAGCATGCTGGCACTTTTTTATTTCTTTTTTTTTCTTAACAATGGTAGAAGATGTCTGTTTGATGGATCAGATTTTTTTTTTAAAACTTTTTCTCACAGACCTTCAGCTGCATTTTCTCTTCCCATTTATCTTTAACCCCTTATTGACAAAGCCCGTACATGTACGGGCTCAAAATGCATTGTTTTCAATGGATTTAGGGACCGCCCATTGTCCTTAAGAGGTTAAACATAAGACTTCCACTGGAGAGGAATGGGAAGGTTGCCTGTAGGCTGCTAAGACCTTCTACAGTACATTCATATAGTGATTGCTTATAGTAGATACATTTTCCATACTGTGGTTGGCAATCTTTCATTTTGGTTACACTTACCCTTTGGGATAGGTTTTAATAAAAGGCAATTCAAAGTATGTAATACATTTGAATGAAGAGCTGCATTGTTCTGATACTTTCTATTTTTACATGTTTCATATTTATAGAGAATCTGCCACTCTTCGATGATGTTATAAAATGTGGAGGACCAGCTTATGATGAAGTAGCTGAGTAATATTCTGAAGTTAAATGTTACCATAAATATGTTTGCCTAGACTTCTAAACTTTGAAAACAACCAGCTAACTGATCAAACAGGCCGCAAAATGGCAGATGACAGCGCCACTTCTTTTTGATTTTACTGTTGAGTCATGCACCAAACATTTTCTTTTGAAATATGGGTGTTTTAGCGTAAGTTCCTAGATTTTGCTTGGGCTGGTGGAGAATAAATGTTTAAGTAAATCTACTTTGTCCTTTGGTATAAGTCATGTTCAAATAATTAATTCAGAGCACAAAAGCCCCTGGCTGTCAGGCTATTAAAATGCAATCTGTTAAGGCTCTCTGTATGCCAAGCTGCGTAGCCCTCACAAAGACAGGAAAAAGCAGACGGCTACATAAGGAATACTGTATGCTGCATCCAAGCAAAACATCACAGCGGTCCACAAAGTATCATCGCTGCTGATCTGTGGAGGGGTCTTTTCACACACACTGATATAAAAAAGACATTTGAAAAAACAAATGCATAGTGCGCATGATGAGAGTTGGCTTGAAGTTACAGCTTGTGAAGGACATCGAAACATCATTTAAATGTAATACTTTACACGTACTGAGATTAAATCACATTAAAAGGTTTAGCAAGAAACATTTATCAGCAGTCACTGCATAAAATATCTGCACCCCGACTCCAAAACGACAACACAATTTTTACTCTGCATTAAACATGAGCAAAAAAAAACAGAACAATTTTAGAGCCAATGTGAGCTATTTCCAGCTACTGTATGTGCATTTGCTGCTACTTCTTATGTACATATTTATCAAGTTAACTACATAGATTCCTAAAAACCCATTTACCCAGAGGCTCTGAGCGTAGCAGGTTTCCATTAAACTTATTTTTCTTGTTGTGCGTCGTCAGCATACCTAGAAACCCCCCAGGGTAAGCTACCTAGAGCCCTTCTGGGAAAGTGGCTTTGAGGAAGGTACAGAACTAACTGCACTCACGGGTGGAGCTAGTTCTAGATTGCCTTTATCGGGCTGGGAGTGAGTATGGGTATATATGGGTACATGCCACACCCCTGCCCGATTAAAGAAGAAACTGACCCGGAGACCCAGGGAAGCAGAGCTACACATGGAGACTCCAGGTAAAACCCAGAAAACCAGAGGTGGATCATTTGAATTAGGACCTTTTCTGCTGTTAGAAAAAAAGTCTGTTATATTTTATCACTGAGCACAAACAATGTATTTTTAACATACCACTGGATTATAGTTTCAGCAAAATTACATCTATTTGCTCCATAACATAAGTGCACATGAGTGAGCCATGTAACATAATACATATTGTGGAAGGTGCATCTGAAACACATCTTGTGGTGGAGGCCCAAGATTATGTGTTACGTCACTGAATATAGCTTAGCTCCACCTTCTCCAAACCAATATCAGAAAACACCCACATTTCACCCATTTCCATCTTTTTAACCACCTGCCAAATAGAGTAAGGAAATGGAGAGCTCAGGGGATTCGGAAAAAAATCTAACAAAACCAGATTTATGAGGTGAGACAACTTTTGGCTACCTAGATCAGTATCATAAAAAATTAATGAGTATGGATTTTTGAATCAATTATAATAGTGAAATCAAGACTAGTAAATCATCTTGTTTAACTCAAATGGTTATTAAGGTATAAATTGCTGAAAAACGTTTAAGTAACTTTTAAACACAAAGTCAAAAATAGGAGAGTAGATCTGTGAAAACTCCTCCAAGAAGGAAATTACAAAGAAAAATGCAGGAGATAAGAACAAGGGTAGATGAAACAATGTGATAATGAACAGGAGACAGAGACTTCTGAACAAAGAGCAACTGAATAGGCATATAGAATAAGAACTAGAAACGTTTTTCAGATAAACTCTATGTTAATATTAATATAATTCAAATCATTGTACCAAAATAAACTAACGCTTACTGAATGATATCTAAACATTAGTACATAAATTGCGTCATTTTGCAATGTGATTGAGAAAAAGATGTAGACTATTGACCATTCTACATACAATATTGTTAGCAGAGACTTATAAAAAAAACAAAAGTATGAAAACAAACCTAAAGTGAAAGAGTAACTAAAAGGAAAGCGACATATTTCAAGTGGAATGTAAAAAAAAAAAACACTCAATGTCAGTGACCTTCCATCCACTTATGAGGAAACAAGTCATGGTCTTTCATTTATGTTTACAACATGCGCATGTCGAGTGACTGTTTTATAGTACGGAATTTAACGTTCATAGTCTTGAAGTGAAAAAAGCAGTCAAAATGCCAAAGTCCTTGTACAATTCATGGCTGTCAAGGCATACTTGACAAACCCTGTTCATGTATTTCCACCATTGTACCTCTGCATTAATGCCAGTAAATATATTAACATTTATTGAACTAATTAATGTATAGGTGTGGGTGTAGATTTGCCCTTGGATTAATTAAATAGCAGTTAAAAAAGAAACATGTTCAATGTACAACTCACAATAACATAGATGTGTCGCTGTTTCAATCTTATTTTTTAAGATTATTCCCATGTAATAGGGTGTTCATTTTGTGATGCCACTATTTTAATAATCATTTCCCCTAAGATACATGTCGTTTTGCTGTTCCTATTACCCAAAATAATTAAAGCTTCAATTTGCTACAGGACATGCTAGCTAAAATGTATTTTTTTAGAAGAAAAGATCAGTACAAAATCTCAGACGTGTGCCAGCTATTGTTAAACTACAATGACCATAATCCTTTGGCACTCTGTGAGACTAGAAGCATTATGGGATAAAAGGTTACATAAAAGGCTACAGATACACAGCCATGCTGTAGTGCCTTAAACCAGAGACCTAATGCTCCAACATGGAAGAGGAATTACAAAATACACATATTCCTATTTAATATTAGTTTTCTATACTTATAAAACAAGTTCACCAGATGTATGTCAGATAAACACTATTTGGGCAAAAGTATCGGGACACATCTCTTATTTATTGAATTCAGGTGTTTCAATCAGACCCACTGCCACATTTGTGAAAAATTTCCCTCAGTGAATTTAAGAGTGGTACTATGATCCCAACTTCGCTGATTCTATATTTGAAGAGTTCCAAACTTCCACTGGCAATAATATCAGCACAAAAATTGGGCGGCAGGAGCTTCACAGAATGGGTTTCCATGGCCGAGCAGCAGGATGCAAGCCTCACATCACCAAGTACAATGCCAAGCATCGGATCAAGTGATGTAAAGCAATCCACCACTGGCTTCTGGAGGATTGGAAATGCATTCTGTTGAGTAATGAATTGCGCTTCTCTGTTTGGCAGTCTGATGGGCGAGTCTGGGTTTGGAGGATGCCAGGAGAACATTACCTGCCTGACTGCATTGTGCCAACTGTTTTTCAGGGGATGGGTCCCTTACTTCCAGTAAATGGAAATCTTAATGCTTCAGCATACCAAGACATTTTGGACAATGCTATGCTTCAAACTTTGTGGGAACAGTTTGGGGAAGGCCCTTTCCTATTTCAACATGACTGCGCCCCAGTGCACAAAGCATGGTTGGATGAGTTTGGTGTGGAAGAACTTAACTGGCCCACACAGACCCCTGACCTCAACTCCATCAAACACAGAGACCACAGAAACACCTCAAAATGTGGAAAGCCTTCCCAGAAAAGTAGAAGTTGTTATAGCTACAAGGGTCGAACCAACTACATATTAATGCCTATCAGTGGCGACTCTAGAAACAATATATAGGGGGGGCACACAAGATATCACAGTAAAACTGAGGGGGCATTCATAATTTCCAAAAGTAATGTGCTATGGAATTATACTTTTGTTATTGGGCTAAAATAATACTTGATCATTCAACATGGGAAGCCTGAAGCCACAATTGAGTGCGACTAATCCTTGAAATAAATATTATAACACAATAAATAACTTTACCACTAAATGATTTCAGGGCCTTGAACGTTTTGTCCCCTGAAGTCACTACAACTTCAGGAGGGCATTTTATCTCTGGATAAATATAAATTAAATAATTCCTACTGTAAGTTAAGTGCCAGGAACAGATGACCAAACACACACACCAACACCCAGACACACACACCAACTCAGGCTCTGTCACACCAACACTCAGACACACACACCAGGACAGGCTCTGCGACACCGACAACCAAACATACACACACACACCAGGACAGGCTCTGCCACACAGACACCCACACACATCAGGACAGGCTCTGCCACACCCACATCCAAACACACACACACCAGGACAGGCTCTGCCACACAGACACCCACACACATCAGGACAGGCTTTGCCACATCCAAACACACACAAACCAGGACAGGCTCTACCACACAGACACCCACACACACCAGGACAGGCTCTGCCACACTGACAACTGAACACACACATCAGGACAGGCTCTTCCACACCCACATTCAAACACACACACACACGGACAGGCTCTGACACACTGACACCCAAACACACACCCTAGGACAGGCTCTGCCACACTGACAACTGAACACACACACCAGGACAGGCTCTGCCACACCAACACCCAAACACACACCAGAAAAGGCTCTGCCACACCAACACCTATACACACACACCCGAGGACAGGTTCTGCTACACTGATAACCAAAAACACACAAACAGCAGGACACAATCCACGTCACAGACGTCTGCATCAGGATGGATTTTAGTGTTTTTGCCCCTGCTGCCCATATATATTAATATTAGCCCCAGTTGCCGATAGCAGGTATAGATCAACACATTAACACACAAACCAAGCTTTGCATGGATAGATCAACTGAAATTCACTTGTGATCTCAGCACTGAAGGTATATATCAATTAAACAGAATCAAACATACAAATCCTGTATTTGCAGGTATACAATAGTATATGAAATGTAGCATTGCAGGTATAGATCAAATAAATACATGGAAACAGCATTGCAGGTATTAACTGAATAAGACATACAAACACTGTATTTGCAGGTATACATAAATAATGTATGGAAATATATAGATATGGATCTACAGAATAACGCAAAAACCCAGCTTTGCAGGTAAAGATCAATTGGAATTCACACGTCATTAAAAGGTATATCTAAAACCCCCTAAATTACAGGCATAGATCACAGGTAGCACACCCCAAAGCCAGCCCTGCCGTCCACACTGCCCACACAGCAATCACACTCCTATCATACCCAGGCAACCAGTAAATGCTGGTACCTAGGCATGATGGGACTGTGCTTGCTGTGATTGCTGTTAGCAATCACACTCCTATCATGCCAGGTCAGCCAGTACATGCTGGTACAGGGTGGCTGTAAGTAATGTGTAGACCCCATACTGCTGGCAGCATCAATAGACAAGGGGGGCAGCAAGCTAGGTTTCAGCATGTACTGGCTGACTTGGCATCATAGGAGTTTGATTGCTAACAGCAATCAAAGTTCCATCATGCCTAGGTTCCAGCACTTACACATCCAACCAGTAAATGCTGAAACCTAGGCATGATGGGACTGTGATTGCTGTTAGCAATCACACTCCTATCATGCCAAGTCAGCCAGTGTATGCTGGTACAGGGTGGCTGTAAGTGATGTGCAGACCCCATACTGCTGGCAGCATCCACAGACAAGGGGGGCAGCTAGCTAGGTTTCAGCATTCACTGGCTGACTTGGCATGATAGGAGTGTGATTGCCAACAGCAATCACAGTCCCATCATGCCTAGGTTCCAGCACTTACACATCCATGCTATCACACACACACTCATTCATTCATATACTCATTCATTCACAGATTCATTCCCTCAATCACACATTCTCATTCAAACTCCCTCCCCACCCCTTACCTGCACTGCAGCTCCTGGACGCCGCTCACAGACTTCAGCAGAGGGCGCGGCCTCCCTCTGCATTCTCTGGTAAAGCACAGAGGAAGCGGGACTGGAGCGGAGTCATGTGATGTCACGTGAACTCTGCTAGGTTCCGCTTCCTCTATGCAGTACAGAAGACCCTCCCACAGGTAAGTAGCAGGGCTCGAGGTGCGGCCCGCGTAAGAATGGTTGCCTTGGCTGCCGATCTTACTCGGGCCGCACCTCTCTCTCCTCCGCGTTAAAAAAATAAATAAATAAATAAATAAAAAGAAAGACGGGATCCAAATTCGGCAGGGGGGCAACAGGGGGGGCAAGGATTAACCTAGGGGGGGCAATTGCCCCACCCCTTGCCCCCCTGTAGCGACGCCACTGATGCCTATGTATTTAGCATGTGATGTCAAAAAAGTCCCAGTTGGTGTAATAGTCAGGTGCCCCAATACTTTTGTCTACATAGTGTATTTGTGGTTTTCATAAGTCATCTGCCAATAAAGTGTCCATACCAGCTTCTGTTGGGGTGATCTACAATAACATTAAACAACACTTATTAAGTAAAACATTCACTTCGTCAAAAATCTATTTTCCTAGTAGGATTTTCCTTCCTAGTACTATTAGAGCTTTGTTTATTTCTTAATATATTTTCTCCATGTAGAATGTGCAGTGTTTATGAATGGTAAAAACCCACCTGAGAAGGTCAGAGGAAGAATAAAGACATTCTCAGATTAATCCAAGGTGTTATAACAAAGCCATTCAATGTATAAAAGGGCATTTTGCAGCTGGGAACACTTCTTGAACCAGTCAGGTGAGCCAGGTGTGAGAAACATACTGGCTACTTACATATATCAGTTAATATATTTCAAAATGATGTCAAATCAGACATCATACAGCTTTGTCACTTAGAGAACAGGGGCTCATCAAGACTTGTCTTCCTCTTTCTTTGTGCAGGTGGGTACAATTACTGGTTATCTAGTGCGCAGGTTCAAGTTTTTTTTCTCTCTCTCTTCGCATTCGCTGATTAGTGAATCTGGGCACAACGTATCCGACAATCAAAACCACTTCTACAGTATGTCTAAGTGAATACAATGCCTTTCAATAATGTCATAGTGTAAAGTAAGGAAAGCTACCATTATTAAATGAGACATTTTTGAAAATATCTATTAGCCAGGTAAAAATGCCCAAGATTTAGTAACAAAATAAGTATAGGTTTACTTGCTGTACATTCTGTATTCAAATTCTGTCCTTTTGGATTTATGTAAGATACTATTAAGGCACTTTATCTGCCACAAAGTTCTTTGCAACAATCACAGTATTTCTATGCAATAATGCAAGTGTATTTAGTTTTGAAACATCGTGTCTTAAAGCGAAGTTGTCAATCATGATGTTTTCATTATGCTTTACTTTTTAGTAGTAAATCTTAATATAGATATAGTATAATTTTAGTTCATATATGGTTGAAAAACCTAGAAACAGTATATAGTATACTATATAGTATATATATATATATATATATATATAGTGACAGGAGACTAATTGTGGGAACTAAATCCCTAATTGGTGAATCCAGAAAGACCTAAAATGCTTAATTTTACTGATATCCTTAAAACATCAAAAATAATAATGTAGGAAGTAAACAACCCTTGAAACACCAGGGTCCCCAGATACTCAAGATATATATATATATATATGCCTAAAGGCAACCTTATGGTTAATATTACATTTAGGACTAGCAACCAATATATTCAGTATATATCTTGAGTATCTGGAGATCTTGGTGTTTGGAGGGTGTTGTTTACTACCTACATTATTTTTTCTGATGTTTTAAGTACATATATGGATGCGAAAAAGGGTTGATACCAAATGTTCCGAGTAAATACTATTTTTCTATGATAAGTGCTTTCTAAAATATAACAGTAATTTTCAGATCAATATCGAAAAGATCAATAGTTCTTAAAACAGTGTCAAATTAAGATGTAAACCCAAAAGTCACTCGGAAACTGTCAAGTTAATATCCCAGAGTACCATGCTAATTATTTATTGTTTTTATATTACTCGAGTGATTTGTTTTTCTTGCAATGTAATATTGAAACAGGAAAGTCCCTCATCTCCTTGTGAAGGCTAAATAACTAGTTAGATTCATTATTATTTGACAAAGTTAATATCATTATCCTTGTGCAGAGTGTTTGAAACATAAATGAGACCTCTTCTATTCTGTATGCGATATTCTTCCAACGATATTCAAGGTAACAACACAGCCAACATTCAATTAAAGCAGTTGTCTGAAATGTGATTGTCATTTGCAAGCAAGCATATTGCTTGCTTCATAGATTTTGGAATCCAAAGCTGAGGTCTCTGTGGATATAGTCATCTCATCAAAAAAAAAAGCTATGACTATAGTTAAGAACAGACTGAATATGGTTATGAATGCCAATGCATAAATCAAGAGTTATTGATTCCCTCAAGTAGAAGAAACTTGCTTCTCGTTTTGGTTCAAGATTACCCTTTTGGGTGGAATTTGACTGATATATTGATGGAGAGTTTTTTTGTAATAGTAACTGAAATGTGAGACTCTCCTGAGTAGGGTCATATCTCAAGGTTAGTTTTGTTAGCATCGCCTCCTCTTCGGCAGACTAGTCTCACATGTTTTGCACATTTAGTGACCTCTTCTCAATCACACCTATGGTCAGTTGGTGATAACCATTGGTGGCAACCACTGCCTAATATTACTAAGGTATAGAATACACAGTGTATGTCTTATTCTACTGAAAGTTAGCTTGTGCCAAGAGGATAGATATATAAAGACAAGTGGATTCCTGGATAAAGCTAGTAAAATTTGTTTTGGGTTATAAAGCTTACCACGCCTAATAGATGTAAGATGTATCTTCTGTCTCTACATTTTCAAATGAACACTCATGAGCCTATCTCAACTTATAGTCAGTTTAATTTATTCCCCAAACTTTGTACAGATTATTTGCCTTCTTCGCCTGCTGCAACTTTCTGTACAAAACAAAACAGCAATAGCACACAATATGTCATCATTAAAAACATGCCTCCTTTTGGCAATTTACGTAAATACCTTTTCGCTTTCTGAAATTTAGACACAGACTGTGACGCTTTTATTAATAGCCCTGCCTGGATATTTCACACACTTTTAATCAACTCCAAACATCTGCTTCTTCTTAACGCAAAGCAGCAAATCCTAAATACCACAATACAATAATTACTAGTAGCGCAACCTCTCACCAACTTAACAAGATGACAGGTACACATTCATCAGGCTGGCTCCATGCCTTCCTGGGCACACAAAGAGGTCTGAAAGCAAATTACCTTACTTCATGCTTTAACAATATGAAGGAAGGCGAAATTAACATTATTTTAGCTAAACTTTACCAATATAGTTCAAAATGGACTGATGCCCTGTAGAATGCTGCTAGGCAGGCAAGGTGGAAGTCACGTTGTAAGAGAAGAACTAATTAAATGGCAAATTTAATCAACAATTGTTAATATAAGTCACTGTGTGTTACTACCGCAAACACCAAGGGTTTCTCGGGTAGTGGGGTCCCTTTAATACATTCATAAATGAATCAGTATGAAAGGATGGGAACAGAATGTATGCAAAAGGGCAGTTGAGAATATAGGAAATCAATTATTATTAATTTTTGGGCTTTGCCAGAAACAAATGATTAATGTCATTATTTCAGTTTAAGGGCATTCCACCTAGGAAGATTACTATCAAATCTTTTACAATCAATAAAGCCTTCACACCATTTCATTAAGCATTCCTGTCAAAAAAAACCCAAAACAAATGGCATTTAGATTAAAAAATAGAAAGGCGCTCTTAAAGTGAGCTTGTCACATGAATCGGTAGGGCATAAAAACCCTTTTAAGCCTATTTTAACAACAGATTTCCCCCTATATGTTGTAAAACAAATGAGTGATCTGGGCATTTTGGGCATGCACTCAACCCTGCTTCAATTTACTGCACAAAAACAAGGAATAAGGTGCCTATGTTTTATTAACAATAACTTAAAGCTGCTTAACTGGTTTAGAAAAAAAGCTATACGTTTTATTACCAATAACTTAAATCTGCTTAACTGGTTTAGAAAAAAGCTATATCTCACCACTTAATTAGTCTTATATATTTTATTGGTTTAGGTCTTTTTTTCTAATGTCTTTTTTTTTAAAAAATTCTTTCAAAATCAAACTTTGCAACGAAAGAAATGTTTTGCTTGCCTTTTTAATAACCGTAGGGTATAATTAATACAATAAAATGCATCCTTACCCGTTCTGTGTCTTACTCTTTTTTTAAGCGGTCTCACATTTGCAGTGCTTGTTTATCTATGAGTGCAAACAAGGTCGCTGTTAATTATACTATCGCTATGCTTTGGGCAGAATTATTCCGTAAGATCCTAGAAATGTTAAGCTGATTTAAAAAAAAACCATCAAATTCTTAAGGTTGAAAAGCCACATATTTATAAATAATACATACGGGGGGGGTCTAATAGAGCATCAGTTATTATGTATATGTAGAATTCAATGTGCGGATATAATGAGAAGAGTAGAACCCTCTTTTTAGTTAAAGCTATCCAACACCCCTGTAATTAAAACCCGTTTATTGAATTACAATATTCTCTCTCCTGACGCTACAGAATATAATGTGGTTTCCGGTTTAGTATATGACAACCACAGAATGGAGCACCAAGCTATCCTGTGGGCGCACACATTTACCTAGAACGCAGACACTATTGTTCTTCAAGCAAAGGGTAAAGCAGATGGTTTGTAATTCAGAAAATACATCTGGGATCTCTTAACCAAATTTGACACCTGGCACCAATGCTACAGCAATGCAGTTCAGTTCCAGTTCCTATCCAACTTGTAAATATTTTCAAAACATCTTCTCAAATTTATATCCTTTCTTCTTGTTAACATCTTTGTTTTCTTATTTACCAGTCCATACCATTAATCTAATTATCTACTGCTTAGAAACCGACAATCTCGGCAAATCTGTTCCTGGCCAGAATCACGTTATGAGAAAACACCAATCCCCAGGGGCTTCTAACGCTATAGCATCTTGAACCCTTCCATGTCAACGCCTCCAGCCTTATTATTGTCACCACTGGATACTATTGCTAGTGGTTGAGGTCATTGGTCGGTGCAGCAAACACCTTGAAGGGACACTGTAAAGTTTTGGACCAAGTAAGAGTTCCTACTTGTGTCCAGAGAGATATGAATCAAGTGTGATTTGTTTACTTTGGGAGTACCCAGAGTGATGATGGGTTGCTAAAAGGAACTGTCGCACCCCACATTAAGATGATATCTCATCATTTTTAATAAAAAATATAATCATGGCCAGCATACCCATTATAAGTATAAACAAAAAACGTCTTTGGTTTTATATCTAATTTGTTTTACAGCTGCCATTTCCCTTTCACAACCCTTTCAGTTTGCTTTTCTGCCCTTGGGTCACAAAGGGTAAAGTTCAAAAAGAGACTGATTTTTCCAGGTTTTAAAAAAATCTCTAGTGTTTAAGGGTTAAGCAATGTCTTTTAACATAGGGAACAAAGCTCAGAAAGTGTGTTAAAACGTCATATTTGGGCACACATTAGCCATACAATGTTATATTTACTGTGTATCATGAGACTTTCTTGGCAATTTATCTTCTGCAAACTACAGTGAACTTTAACACTCTCGCCCTTTCCCCAGGTACTCTGCTTAGTTTACTCATCTTACTCAAATATACAATACAGTTTGTTCCTTTTCTTCTCACCTATGTCTTTCCTCACAATTTCTCCACAATCAGCATCTTACCTTCTGTCCTCATTCCATCTCACCTCCTGTCCTCATTCCATCTCACCTCCTGTCCTCATTCCATCTCATCTCCCACAAACTTTGATCCATTCTTGAAACCCACAAATCCCAATCTCACCTCCTATCTTTCCTCCCCCTTTCTATGCTCAGGGGACCTTGAATCGAGCCCTGGTCACATATTTTTTTCCTGTTCCTATACTTGCAGGACAGCTGCAATGCCACCAATACCCACCTGTTCATTGTAACCCAACTAACTCCTTCTGTTGCATCATCTGGAAAACAGGCTTTCTCTGCTCACTAACTGCTGTTCCTAATCTCTTTGTTTCTGTCTGGATATCATTGAAACCTGGTTTTCACCTTCTCACACTACCTCTCCTGTTGCTCTTTCTTACTGTGTCCTACACATCCGGCATACTCCTAGACCTGAAGACCAACAGGGGGGTTGTAAGTATCCTTCTTTCTTTTTACAGAGAAGGACATAATAATAACAGTTCATCTGTTCCTTAGCAGGTCTAAAATTAGGTAAATAAAACCTCAAATGAACAACAACTCGTGACATATTACACTGTGATGTATTCAATACAGAAAAAGCCAAAATGGAGAATTTAAAGATGGTGTACCTTCTTTTTCACACCACTGTACCTGTTTCTACCTTTAACACCATTGTATGCCCTCCTACACCTCCATCCTCTAACAATATGTCTGCCCAAGACCTTGCAATCCATTTTAAAAATAAAAAATAATAAGGGATAAAATCCTCCCACAGAAGACTACTTGCTTGATACCGCAAACCCTCTTCTTGCCAGCAGCCACCTTAAACTGCTTCAGGCCTGTCACCTCTGACGGAGTTCTGTTGTCCTACTGTCCTCCAGCATCCTGGCCCAATTCACTTGAACCTCCTACTTTTTATGGTGTTCTTATACCCACCATTACCCATCTTTTTAACCTCTTTCTTCCCACTGATGTTTTCCTTTACAATATAGTTTCCATCCACAATACTCCTCCTGGCTTGGACCTCTCACTTGGACTCCTCCCACTTTGACCTCTCTGCAGCCTTTGATACTGTTGACCACCCTCTTTCTCCTGCAAACCCTTCATTTTAATCCATACCATGGCTCTCTCTGTAGCTGTAGGTTTTCCTTCTCTGTACTTGATGCATTTCTCTTTCTGTTTTTGTGCCCCTGGATCAGTTCTGGTACCTTAACCCTTTTTCTTTCCTTCATCTCCTCCCCCAAACAACTAATTTCTTTTTTTGAATTCAAGTACCAGCTCTTCACTCTCTAATGTTCAGACCTCTCACAATTTCTAACTCTTAACCAGTATTTCTTTAACTGGCCCCTTTAGTATACTAGTGCAACAGATTCTGCTGGTGCTCTACACATAATGTAATGTCAAAAGTGTTCAATTAATTATGTTTTTACCTTGGTTGTGACAGTTCCCCTTTAATCCCAAATACAACTCTGTCTTTAGTGAACAAACCAAAACTAGCGTGACTGGCTACCAATTGTAATTTTGAACTGTATAATAAAGTTCTTGAGTCCCCTTTATTGCATTTTTAAATACATTCTGCCCAGTTACATCATTATTAATGCAGTCAAACGTAGATAAAGCAAACCTTCCTAGATTACTGCATTTGCACTGATGAGCCAACAATACAGAGTAGAATAATACAGTAACTGGATTCGTGAGTCACTTTATTATGCATCGTCAATAAATAACGAGCCTTTAATCACTCCAAGTCAATTGTGATATCTTTCTGTGAGAGTAGCCCGCTAACAAGATATTGGCTATGTACTCAAACACTTTGGGAAATGCTGATACTTTCCATTTAGTTACCACTTTTGACTTTTCGTGACCGCTTCACGTAGCCATATGTTTGCTAGGCATTTCTGTAAAACTATGATTGATTTAGTGAATTATAAATACCATGGCCAATTTAAGCAATTCTCCAGATGTCAGTGACAAGTTGGAATGTCACCGTTTTCTCAAAAAATCCATTACCCGTAATGAACATCGAGATGAAATCTAAAGATGCAGCGTGCGAGTGCACAATGAGGTGCAGGTCAAGTCTGTAACAATTTGGTGCTCTGTGTAATTATGAATCGGGAGCAGAGTTACTCAGATTAATTGTCCGGCTTTTGTGTGAATCTGAACAGTGTGCCAGGAGCCTATCAACTATATTCTTCTGTTCAATTTACTTTCAGCAGCCACTGAACCATTGCTCGCTTTATGTCAAAAAAGGTGGCTTTAGCAAAGGATACTGGGCAACACATTATTGGTTTATTAACCAAGAAAGAAGGGTTGAAGATTAACTAGCCTTTTCACTGCCATATCCAACTGCAGCTTACTGATTAAAATAACCAAATGAAGGTGCATATAGTTAAATAACATAAAGCAATAGAATCCAATAAATACCAATTTACCTGACACGATGTTCCTCCTCAAGAATACCTTCTGCTGGGAAAGGTCCAGACCTATTATCTAAGGCATGAGCTCTTAAGCCATTTCCGCCTTTGGCTCATGCTCTTCCCTTTCTGCTGATGTCGGCGCCAGCCATCCAGTAATTTAAATATGAGCGGTTGCCAGACTCAACACTTACTGCAGATTGCATGCATAATCTCACCTGAACACCCCTGTACATTATGGTTTAGACAGTGAATAAACCCCTAAGAGTTTTTCCGGCTGGTGCTACGCATGGAAAAGGGTGCGAGAACACAGACACAAACACAATTGGTAGGTGTCTTTCACCTCCATCTTTGTGCATTCAATAAACAACCAAATGAACTTAACTGGGGAGTTGTCTTCTACTTTTAATAAATATTAACCAGGGATTCATTCATGAACAAACAGCCCCCGATCAACATTAGGCTGCTAGACAGTGTGTGACAGGTACAAAAATAGTTTTGTACATGTGTATTCATAGAAAAAAATGTATCCAACCCCACAAACTACTGCTCATTAAAAATATTTATTCAATTATTTTGGAAACTTCATGTTATGCGTTAATGAAAATCACTAATATTTTCATATTTTGTTAGCGGTGAGGTATAAGTTAATTATTAAGCATAGGTGAAGCAGTTATTATATCTATATGACACATGCATGTTCAAAGACACTAAGTGTACATTTACTCAGATGTCTATGCACTTTAATGGAAATATTCCCATCACTTCAACATGTTTTGGAAGTTAATGAAAGGTCACTCATTCTTATTGTAGAGCTTTTGAAGCATTGGCTCCAATCATAGTTTTATCTGTCAATGTAGAAATGAAAAGCCAATTACCACGAAATGTAGGTTCAATATCAGGTTATTTACCATACTTTTCTGTCATACAGTAAATATTATACTGTCCTTAAAATGCAAAATTGGGGTGTAAAAAGGAATGTTTTTAAGCAGATATATATATATATATATATATATATATACTGATTCACTAATGATCTACTTTATATAGTTTTGCAATGGCCTGTGACTTAACTTTGTTTCATACATCTGCTTCCATATCACACAAAATATTCCTTGTTTAATACATTTACGAGTCTGTTGGTAGCAAAAGGATTAAATTGGCATTTTAAGTGTTTGCCCTTGCGAGATCTTCACACTGACCAACATTTTACACTTTGTGTTTCTCGTAGCTTTTCACGGTGTTAAATGAAGTGAGCACTGAATGCTACGTTGAATGGTTGTTCTTAATAGCTAAACTTGTAATGGATCTTGTAAAACATAGAGAAGAAATAAAAATGCGTAAGGCCTCTATAAAAGCTGCAAAGAGTAAGAAAATCTGTAAAATCTACAAACTCTATGTTAGGAATAAACACATAATTGGAAAACTGGGGAATATTCAAATTTCTGCCATGTCGGTATCCTCTCTGTCCTATTAAGAAAATTCTGCAAAGTTGTAAAATCATAATTCTGCAGAGTTATAAAATCATAATTATATATTATCAGGACCTGTAAATCATTCCGTTATAATACACAGTTGTGAGAAAAAAGAACGTATACTCTCTTTGAATTCTATAGTATTACATATCAGGACATAATAATAATAATCATCTGTTTCTTAGCAGGTCTCAAAATTAGGTAAATAAAACCTCAACACATATTATACAGTGTCATGATTTATTCAACAAAAATAAAGCCAAAATGGAGAAGCCCCGTGTAAAAAACTAAGTACACCTTATTGTTCAATAGCTTATAGAACCACCTTTTGCAGCAATAACTTGTGTTTTCTGTATGACTTTATCAGACTCTCACATCATTGTGGAGTCATTCTGTCCTACTCTTCTTTACAAGGTTGCTTTAGTTCATTGAGGTTTACAGGTATTTGTTTATGTACAGGTTTCTTAAGGTAAATAACTGTGATCAAACAGCTAGCAAAACTTTTCATTAGACGACCTTGTCAGGCAGGCCAACCCTGTCATAAACCAAACCCCGAGCCTAGATTATAAGACTTTTTTCAAGTACTTGTCCTCATGCATGTCCAATATGGGCCAATCTACCTGAGGTAGGGTTTTAGCTGGCTAAGCTTTGCTTGCATTTCCCCCCTTTCGATAAGCAGGGCCCAGCCAGGCTTTCCACTGCTCAAACCCTACCACAACTAAACCATTCAGACTAGCCCCATATTGTCTTCACTGTGGCTTCCTCCTGAAGCTAGTACACACTAAAGATACTGATGGCCTCATCATTTTTACAACCAGCATAAAAAATAAATTAACTAATGACAGCCAAAAGGATATAAATAGCAGATATACTCCAGTAACTTTTTGATCCACATTTGAAACCTTTGTTTAGACAATACCAGTTAGCAGAGTGACAGAACCTTACATGCACCAGTATCTTAAGAGTTTGCAAAAGATAATGGCAGAAAAGAAAGTGTGAAAATCAAATTACTGTAATGCAAAACTGTGGCAGCCTTAGCTATATGCCTAGTATTCCTCAGCTAGCCTAGGGGGAACACACGAGCCTTTGGAGAAAGAACAAACATTTACAACATCTGTCTGCCCCTAGGGGTTAAACAAAATTATCTACCTATGTCTATGTACAATTATAACAAACTCAACTCATTAAACATGAAAAACGAGCCATAATACCAAACATCTTAATTTACTGATCTGTTGTAGCCTTGGATAAAACATGTAGAGCACTGAATTTTTTTTAACATGAATAATGTATGCAATACTTCCATTTGTATATCCCCCGTGCACTGATATTTGTAAATCTCTGCAGCATGTAATAAAACATTCACTGTTTGCACCTTAATTGGCCAGCATGAGAGTTAGAAAACTCAATCTGCACTCAGTTTGGAATCTTCATAAATTCAGCTTAATATTTTATATTTATTCAAGGGCAGAGATCAATTCATAATATGACAGCATTGCATATCCATCACCACTGCAAACAAAACTTCTATATATTTGAGGAGTACATCGTGCAAATATCTTAATATATGGGAAATATTAATGGGTAGTGTAGTATGTATTTCATATTCTGTTGCAAGACATTATTACCTATGCAAGCCCAGTGCAGTTGGTTCCTGTATTGATTCAAGGTATTCGTAAAAGCCGTACAGTGTGCAGCACAACTGCAGATCCCAGGAAACCAGAGGAGTGATGTCAAAGGTATAATGCAACATAAGCGCATATAAGAATTACTACAAGCCTCGTTTAGAAGGTTCCTTTATCAGATGAACAGGACATTTATGCAAATTGGTTTCATACATACCCGTTAATAGAGACTACACATTAAAGTATGCATTCTTAATCTGAAAAGTGAGAATCTGCAGTTCTAGAGATGCGAGATACCTCCTTCTGTGCTGTCAGCGTTTCACGCCACTTTTGGCAGTCGAATACCTGCATTAAAGTGTTCCACTGAAATCAATGGGAGAGCTTTCTGTGCAGGGATCTCATCAGACCCTTTGGATGTCACATGTGAGGTAAGCAGGAGATGCATTTGTCAAGCCAAGGAGCTTTTAGGAAGATAAAACTACCTGATAATAATGCACGGTGTATAATGGGTTAATAGCTCCAGTTCTTCAGGACCTCCGGCAACACAATGCTTCACAATATCGAAACAAAAAGTTAACGGGACACTCTAGACACCATATTTACTTTAATGGACATGATATAGCTAAGAGTCTATTTTAAATTGTGTCCCTGCCCCTCAACTCTTTTCAAGAGATGAATCAACTGAATGCATCATCCATTTACTAGTGTGCACACAACATACTAACCTCGAACATGGCCATCATTAACATAGGACAAAAGAGGCAACTGTCCTTAAAGGAGGCCAATGGGAGCACTTTCTTGGATCAAAATGTGGACACAGGAGGGTGTGGCGCTCAGTAGATCTGGAGCTGCTGCTTCTTCTAAAGATAAGTGAGTCTTTTCTTTACTCAAGCAGGTAAAAACTGAATACTAATAGTACTAGACGTATGTAAAGTTACGCAGGAACGATCTCACAAAGTGTTTGGTGCATATTGCAGCATGATTTTGCACAGTCCAGCTTATCAGTCTGTGCTCCTCTTAAAAAGTTGTAGAGAGGCGCTGATTCATATAGGGGCAAATCTTGATTTTTAGAGTGGTTTAAGGTTGACTAAGCATCATGAGACATTACTGGTTGTGGAGAGAAGCTGGTTCAAATAGGGCTAAATCTTGGTGGACGACATATCCCATGATTTTTAGGGTGGCTTAAGGTTGACTATGCATCATGGGACATTACTATGCCAATCGTACCCCCACACAACTGTCCATAAATGTGTGTGTGTGAGAAAAGATGAACTCTCCTGGTAAAAATAAAGACTAAGGAACATCATACAAATAAGTAGAGATTTTGAAAATTTCGGCATTGATCTAGTATTTTTCTTTAGTGCTAGAATATATTTTATATATAGTCATAGATGTGGACTTATTGGGGCATCTAACAATCTATGAGGAGTGTAACCAAAACAAATGACATTTTTTCATACAGGCAGTTTTATGACATGAAACTATTTATATGCTTCAAACCACACTGCAACTTAAGAACCCGAACAGACCATAAACAGGTTTATTTATTAAGCTGGGCAAGGAGGAACAGACCATAGCAGGCACAGTAAACATTTCACAAAGTACCAGATAGGTGATGATGGAGAATGAAGTGCTTATGCAATGCAGAATTATTTTTAGAGCACACTACTCCATGAGGACTAATCATAACTGTTTTTTTTGGTAATTATTAGTGGTAAGAACTATTACTCATGTGTTTAGATTGCCAGGTTTTCCTCTTGACTAAAGGACAAACTATAGTCCCTCTAGAATTGGATGGTCTTGTATAATCTGGAAGTAAACCAGATTGATGCTCAAGGAATAAACATGTGTTAATATTGTTTTTAACTATTGGCCTTTCTTGAGGATGACTATCCACTTCTAGCCTCTAGTATATGTATTTATCACTGCAGGTGTGCATCTTTATCAATAACATTATGACATGTCTTTTTTTGGCTACTTTATATTTAGTTTAGGTTTTGGCATGGGAATCAAGCTCACAATTCCAACTTCATGTTCTTGTCAGGTGTGGAAACACCTAACCCTTTTAAAGGAGATATATCACTGACTATTAATTAAGATATATGTGTAAGATCACACTTACTTTTCCTTCCAGGGGAAACGATGTGTCTGAAATAAGTGCCGTTTTCCCCCTGCAACCCTTCGCTACCACCACTACTAAGTTATACTTCCTATGTGCATTGGAAGCTTATGACTTTCATCTGAAAGGAAAGGTAAGATCTTTACTCTCCCCATCTCTCTGTCTGTGTCTGTCTCTTTCTCTCTCGCTGTCTCTCTCTCTCTCTCTCTCTCTATATGATAGAGTTGTAATAAACTCAAAGAATTCTATGTGGTCCATTGGCCACTAGTTGGATTACAATGAACAGCCTTAGCCAGGAAGCATTGGGAAGCCACTGTGGACCACAGAAAGACCTAATAATATTTGAAGGGGGTGCCTTGTTTTAGCACATACTGTATGCTTTTATTTATTATACATTTTCTTAAAATGCTATGTCTGATAAGAATATGTGATGGAAAAAAGTAAAATGTGAAAAATCCATGTTGCCCTATCTTTTTGTAGGAGTCTCTTCATTCAGAATCCTTATAATGCTTTCTTGTCTGAATTGGAGCTGGACTGGAGTTGTTTCCAAACCAATCCTCTGGAACAAATATTCAATCAACACAAACAAATCATTTTATTGACTACAATGGACTTGTTCACATACTCAAAGTCTAATTACAGCTGCTAAGGCAGTTTTAATACATTATACAGCACAATAAATCCTCTCTAACATGCACAGTTATGGTTCTAACGTTGTTTCACTTCATCACCGTTACTTATGCTATTATCGATACATAGACTGTTCACACATTCTTAGATTCATGGAAACGCTATTAATTTAACTGATCATTAGTGTCCCATGTAGCTATTGAAAGAGGCACTTATATCCTTATGAGACTGTTATGTATGTTCACAACAGCAAATGCGAAAATGTATACCCTAAATTAGCATGTATATTAAATCATTACACCACAAAAATAAACATTATTTAAACATTTTCCTATTGTACAAAAAGTGCCATATTTATACCAACTTCCCAGCATCCCTCTCTGTGATGCCTAGTCCAACCCACATGTACAACAGTGTGTGCTCCAACCACTGATGACCCCATCTCCTCACCTCTTCAGGCATTCACAGTGCCCATATGTTAAACCGAGAGCAGTCCCAACAATTAAAAATGGTTTAGGGGGTAAAAAATTGATAATTTGTGATGTAAAACTCGAAATGTGTAACAGTTGCCATAGGAATCAATAGAACCTTGATTGCTCTACGTCTAGCAATTTGCCCACAGAATTGCTTCTTATAATTATGACAAAATGGAGAAAAAAAAAATCAGTTTCCTATAAAACAACTTTCACCTTTAGTAAAGAAGATTCACAAGAGACCTGGTTTATTTATAAAATAGGAACGCTTTGCAAAATTCTTTCAAGAACTTTATTATGGAGCTCCAGTAGAAATGTGTGTCACCATAGTCTTCATAGGCATTCAATATAAAAAGGTCACTATTTGAGACTGCACTGAACCATTCTAATGGCTTTGGATGTTCTAAAACCTCCAGGGAATGCAGAAATACATTTCAAAGTGGACTTGTCATCCTCAAATGTGTGAAAGACAAGGTCAGATTGGTCAGGTAGGGAATAGAATTTGGCAAATGAAACGTGCTAGCGGAATTGCTTGCAACTGTACAGGTAAGATTCTATCTTTGGCTGATTTTCGCTTCTCCAGTGATATTGTGCACACCCAACATGGCTCCCAAGCGTTATCTATGCAACACAAAGGACCAAACCTAAATGTATTCATTTACTACCTGTAATGACTATTGTTGTTTTATTTCACTGATTTATTATTCCTCAACTATTTAATATATTGTTTATTCTGTATGAGGTCAGTTTAATTTTCATATCAGTTATTTTTTTATTTTTTTTATTGAGCTTCTCACACGTATAACACCCACATACTACCTATAACTTAATAACATCCATGGCTCTAGCAAGTATGTGACTGCGTATTTGTAGGCTTGATGACGAGTGTTCTTCAAAGTACAGGAAAATTCCACCAACTCACAATTTAAAAGTCTCTCTTAATCATGCATTATTTTACCAGGTATGATTATTGTGTTATTAAATGGGCTATACTACTCTATTGCAGATTGTTTTTTCATAAATGATACTTCCGTCAGCATGATGTTAGTTACAGTGTTGAGGACAGATAATTACCCTGAATTGCATGCTCTTATTATCACAACACTATTTGTATATCAAAGGCTTGCATCAGGAACAAAATAGCATTGGCAGAAGGTCCTTATAGCACATTCCTCATTATGCATATTAAGGCTTTAGCAAGGTTACTTTCAAGAAAAGTAGAAGCAATTATACACAAATGAAGTTAACGTTAAAATTAATGTAATACAGCATGAAGGTGAAAAACATTGTGAGGTTGAACGAATGTGTCCAGGAACCAGACTTTATTACGTTAATGATATTCTAGAAGCTCAGCAAGAGAAACATTAGCCTTTTTAAACGTAAGAATTAAGAACGATCGCAAGGAAACAACAGCTATTCATAATCGCATCATGTTCCTGGCAACATGGTTATTAATATTATATGTGAAATATCAACATATGCTACAAGCCCAGACCATGAATCCCATTCTATGTAAATAATAATAATAGTAATAATAATAATTATTATTATTATCCTATAGAACCCCAGGGCTGGTCCTAGCACAAGGAGCTACGGCGGCAGAGTGAATGATGGGATGCCAGGCAATGGCATAGTCTTCCTAGGGAGACGGGTCTGAAGTAGTGGCAACAACTACTGGGCTGCTAAGCTTAATGGCAGAAAATATACCAAGCATATAAGGATATTGAGAATAGGAAGGCTCTGTCCGTAGCAATGAAAGTGGATTAATTACTTTTGCCAAACGAAGCGTGCGTACATAACAACACATTGCATTTTGCTAACCTCAAAAAAAAAAATAACCATACATTTTTAGGAAGCAGGAATAATCATGATACCATTGTGGTAACATTTAAATGGCTCATGTTTAGAATATTAATATTCCATTCAGTCATCCTCTACCTAATTGATAACACAGTCTTTTTTTATTATTTGCATATTAGCTACTTGTTTCTTAATCTGGGATCGCATGTGCCCCCTAAAAT
This sequence comes from Spea bombifrons, assembly GCF_027358695.1. NCBI lineage: Eukaryota > Metazoa > Chordata > Amphibia > Anura > Pelobatidae > Spea > Spea bombifrons. The sequence goes on from NC_071087.1 coordinate 94,806,246, forward strand.
GTCCCTTGCAAGTTACATAGCTGATAAATTAAAATATACCACGACTAATACCTTAGAAAACCACTGATCAGTTTTGCGAACAGCTTTTTATTTAATAAGCATGTTTTTTCCCCAATATGTATGTTGTCCTGTAAATGGGCCCCTTACACAGGAGATCATTATGGTTGGAGGAATTAGTGGATTAGTAGCATTATCAGTACAATAACAACATCCTAATTAAGAGTAATTAATGGAAAAAAACAGTATATACAGCAGCTGAATAACTTATATTAACATATTTTTCCAACACAAAATCAGTTTAAGTCCTTTTCACACAGTTACTAGATTTTTTAAAATATGTTATATGAAAGTCAATCTTTTGATTAAGTATTGTTTAAATAATATAAGGCAAAAAATAGTTTGCATGGATCAACATGCTAACGATATTTAGCTGCTGCCTCACAAGGCAACAAACATTTCCTAGGGTATTACTTTTTTTTAAAATACCCTCTTTGCATTCCATATTTTGCAGAGGACCAGAAGCTCACTTTCAGTTGACCCTCATGGTTCTCCTCATTAGCACACCATAACGATTGGGGTATCAGTAACATATGAGACCGGCGTGCTGGCCCTAGGTGCGTTTGGCACCCTAGACAAACTAGGTCAGTGGTACCCTCTCTCCACAAACATTAACAATAACAACAACAACAGAGAACATCATACAATCTATGTGCCCTAGGCAGTTGCCTGCTGTATTTGCCTATATACTTAGGCCTTCCCTGCTAGAAGTAAGGTTGCCACCTTTTGCCAAGTTGTTTCCTGGACACCCTTTTAGAAGTTGTGTCTGGTTTGGGGCCATGGGTGTCGGTTGCCAGGGAAAATGTTTTGTTTAGGAGAGTGAAGAGAGGATAGACAAGAAAGAAAAGAGAAAAGGGAACATGAAGACAAGAAGAAAGAGAAATGGAGAAAGAAAAGAAAGCATGGAACAAGAGAAAGAAGACTGAGAAGGAGGACAAAAAAAGAAAGGAGAGGGGAAAGGAGAGATAGAAGGGGGCAGAGGAGCAGAGAAAGAGGAGAGGAAACATGAGCATTGGGAGAGAAGATGAGAGAAAGCAAGAAAGAAAGCAAGAAAGAAAGAAAGAAAGCAAGAAAGAAAGCAAGAAAGGAAAAAAGAAAGAAAGCAAGAAAGTAAGAAAAAAAGGGGAAACACCTTACATATTACATCTTGAAAACACACCAGACCAGCACACCAGACTTTCTCAGCTGTAATCTATTTACAACAGAAAATATCCGTTAGTAAGTCCACTTTCCGTGTGATGCAAATGGTTACATAGATAACATGCTTCTTATTTGCAGAAATGTCAATGGTTGACAGACATGCTCATCATCTTAAAAATGTTTACGTTTTAAGCACTACACATTCGAAAACCAACAGTTACTTTAGAACCAGTAAAGAATTTATAAGATTAAAGAACAAGATAATAAATAATATATTTTATAGAATGCATACACATTTTCATTTAGCAGTGGTTTATCTGATAGATCCACAAACCTATATTCTTCTTTTTCCCTCTTATTTCCTTTAATTTTTTGTGTGAATGGCTTCAAGAAATCAAAGTGAGGATTAAGAACTCTTAGATTAAGTTAAATCCACTTATAGGTCATAGCATTGTTATCTGTTTTTATATCATTGAATAGCTATAAGGCAAGCCCTAAGGATGATTAATCCCATAAGAAAAGCACCTATCTGCTTTTTAATGCCTCACTTCAGGTAATGATGCTTCGTTCTCTCTCTAGGTCACAAGTTTGTGGAATGGCTACTGGCTACAAAGACTTTTGCTGGTTAATTAGATTATATGTGTAAATTGACACACAGAGACAAATCAGAGTCCATCCTGCAAACAACATAAAATAATTATTAGACTTGTGCATTCGAAAACAAACATGAAGGGTGCGTTTTTGTTGTTCAGCCCGAATACCGAACATACGAGCATGGTGACGACAAAACGTATAAGAAGACGAAGACACACAACACGAAGAATCTTCCTGATTAATCTCCCTTCCCAATCTAGCCTACCTTATTTACTTAGTTCCCCATCCTGAGTTAAAGGGCCATGCAAGTTACTCTATTGGTCGCCAGCAGGGGGCTCCTCTGTCATCAACCAATTAAGTAAGGGACCAATAAAGTTGCTTGAATAGACATTTAAAAACCTGTCGCCAAAGCTGCTGCATAGTGTGTACCGCATTAACCCCATATTAATCCCTTCTAAAAAAAAAAACGGGGAAAAAAAGAAGAAAAAAACCCACAAAGAATGTACACGAATATTCTGCAGTGACCGAACACAGGAACGGGCGAACATTACCCCCCCATGAAGACGAACACGAAGAGTTGGCCGGCGCCCAAGTTGCCATCTTGAAAGATAGAAAAAACCTTTACAATGTCAATAACACACACACATACTGTGTATGTGTGTATATATATATATATATATATATATAAACTATATTAATACATTTCCAATCACAATCTGAAACACTTTGGAACTGGGAAACGATTGTTAACTAAAAGATTTTTTTTTTTTTCTGTTTTGGCACCTCTGGCACGGTGCTGCTTTATTAAGGCGTTAATATTTCCCCCCATGGTTGCCATAAATGCATTCCAAGGAATCGTATACTTAACCCTAAAGCTAACATCAGTGGTTTGAGAAATGTATTTCCCTTTTATAAGTTGCCTGTTTTGCTTATATGACCCAACATTGACCTTCTAGTCTCTTGTTTACTGATTTGAAAAAAATATAGATATGCTACAGAGATCAACTAACTCCAATTAAATGCATACTACAACTTTTACAAATAGTAACCAAAAACACATAACTCAAATGAGAATAGTGGGGTTAAATTACATTTTATAGTCACTATGTCAAGTTGGTTAGTCTTATGGAATCCTAACATGGCTGTATTGGCTACTGTGGAGCTAGTCGTACTGTTCCACCCATCAATATAGGACACCATTAATGAGTATGTGTGTGGTGGGAGAGGTGTTGGTCCATAAGGTCAGGACTTCAAATTTCCATATAGGAGAGCACTCATCTATCACACACACAAGTACCGTTTGTGTATTGTTTATTATCCTTCCTTTGCACGGCATTTTAACAGCTTGTTGAAAATATCCCAGGTAATAATCTGATGTCTAGAATCATATTCAGTGACAGTTTTCTGAACCTTAATGGGTTTTCTGATTAAACCAAGGGAAGGTAGGCTCCTCATACATAAGCTGCAGAGTAGAACAAAGAGACCAATTATCAGCATTGTGCATTTCCTTTGCTTCAAAGGCTGTATAAGACAGATAAAGGCAAGGAGGTGACATTCTGTAAGAGCCCATTTTATGTGCTATACACATACAGTGGAAGGTTTTTAAACTGATAGTTGCAAGGAAGTCTGGGTAGTGACATGTAAATTAGTACACCTGATCCTTCGGCTTTGTTACATCAGGATATAGAAGAGCTCCATTGAATGAACTTTGATCTTGAATACATCTTCTTATTGTATTTTCATGTTAGCGGCAGAGAACATATGGTATATTTTAGCTACTTATTTCTCACCCTTTGTATTCACTGTAGCTGATAATTTAACCCGCAGTGTGGTGAGAATATGTTAAAAAAGGCAGATTTAGTACCGTGTTTCCCCGAAAGTAAGACAGTGTCTTACTTTCTTTTTATCCCTAAAAGCCCCACTATGTCTTACTTTCGGGGTATGTCTTATATTGGGAAAAAATTGAGAGTGATGGGAGTTATGATGTACTTTTAGAGCATAATTAGATCATGAAAAAGACATTGGAAATGGTACAGCATAACACCCATCACTCTCACACACTTACCAATCAACACACCTACCAATCCACACGTATACCAATCCACACACATATACACCAATCCACACGTATACACAAATCCACACACATATACACTAATCCACACACATATACCAATCCACACACATATACACCAATCCACACACATATACACCAATCCACACATATATACACCAATCCACACACACATATACACCAATCCACACACACATATACACCAATCCACACACACATATACACCAATCCACACACACATACACCAATCCACACACATATACACCAATCCACTCTCACTTAATGCTTTCCTACCTTTCCTTTCTTCTTTCAGCTTCTTTTCCTCCTCTTCGCTCCTCTTCTTCAGTTCTTGTCTCCTTCCGGGTCAGAGGGCACGGACAGCGGTGGGCGCGGCTTCAGTGTTGTGCGCCGGGATCTGACAAGAAACCCCGGCGCACAACAGCTGTTGCCGCGCAGATCACAAGGGAGCGGTATCGGAGGTCATTAACAGACCTCCGGCTCCCTTGAGTGATTTTAAGCCGGGTTGAACCCGGCTTAAAATCACTCAAGGGAGCCGGAGGTCTGTTAAAGACCTCCGATACCGCTCCCTTGCGAGCCTGCTCCTCCAGCGGCGGACATTACTGTCCGTCTCTGGAGGGGTGCCGGGTGCCGCAGGTTGGCACCCCCTGGAGTGTGGCGCCCTGTGCGGTCGCACACCCCAAAGGTCGGCCCTGCTCTAAGGGGCCGGCCTTAGGGGTCTGCGGCCGCACAGGGTTTAAATAAAAACATCGGGGGTTTTTTTCAACTTTATTTAACATCCTCCATGTTAAATAAAGTTAAAAAAACTTTATTTAACATCCTCCATGTTAAATAAAGTTTTTTTTAACTTTATTTAACATGGAGGATGTTAAATAAAGTTAAAAAAAAGCCCCGATGTTTTAATTTAAATCCTGTGCGGCCGCAGACACGTAAGGCCGGCCTTGGTGGGGACTTCCCGGCCCCTTAGAGTGGCGGACCCGGCAAATCCCCCGTGTTTCCCCGAAAGTAAGACATATGTCTTACTTTCGGGGTACGGCTTATATTAGCTGACCCCTCTGAAACTCCCGATACGTCTTACAATCGGGGGTGTCTTACTATCGGGGAAACACGGTAGTTTATCTGACACATTGATAGACAATGTAATTATTTCCAAGATGTACAGCATTTGAATGCTGGAGGTGTAGCCATGAGAATGACTTGAGATGTGGATGCTCCAACCCCTAGACCAGCGATTGTTTATATATATATATATATATATATATATATATATATATATAAACAAATCACATAAGCTGATTTTTTCCACTTTGCATTCCATATATACATTGTAGGTTTTGCTCCGTACCAAATGTATTTTGCCATATTTCTCTCCTGACATCATAGGCTTTACTCCACCAGGGAGGATAAAAATCAAATTCAGCAGGGGCCCTAAAGTGTTCAAAAAAATGACTTTTTTTCCCACTCAACTCCTCTTACGTGAAAAGCCTTAAAATAAGGATAAGTAAGAAAAGAGTGAAATGTCTTGGGAACATTAAAATGACAGTTTAATGTCCCCGACAGCCTCATCAAAGAAGAATGCGTACTCTGTGAGTACTTTAATATGCATTCCTTAAACGACATAAATAAATAACAAAAATAAAAGACTTACTTTAAGGAGAGGCTTAAGGATTCTGGTCCAAGGACTCTGATGACTAATTAACTGCTTAAAGAGATTCTGCACAATCGCCCAATGCATTCACAAAGGGGGACATCACATTCATTTAAGGGAACCTCCCAGCTATCGTATGGATTAAAAAAACCATTGGAAGAGTTTGCCTCAATGCACCGGCTTGATAACACACCGATATATACATACACACACACACACACAAAAATGATGCACAGAAATGTTAATTAAAATGCATGTCATGTTTAAAATGAAAGATATTTCACATGAAAATGCAATTTAGCTCTTCCCAGCTGACATTGTTAAATCATGCCAGTTAACGTCGCTTTTCATTTAATCTGCAGTCACTACTTATGAAGAGATGATTTCTTTAGAGGAATGATTCAATGGTAATTGTATTAAAAAAAGATTTTATCATACGAAATCTTATAACTACTTTTCTAATACCTCTCTTTTTTTTTTGTTATTCCCCGGTGAGTTTCTTTTGTATTTTAAACAGTAAGAACCTGTGAACGCAGCCGCGTTTTGTGCTTTGAGACATGTGGAAGCAGCACCTCTATTTAAAGGAATAGAATTTGTCAAAAAAAGGTCCACTAATTACAGTATTGATTCCTCTGGGAAACCGAGTTAGATATAATAACTTTATCACTGGTTTCTAAATTAGGATGTTATGTTCTCGTTAGCAGAATTAACATATATTGTGCTTTTTGTGTGTGTGTGTGCATGCACGTGAAAGGTTTAGAGCAGGAGAGTTATCACATTTCTAGTGTCAGATGTAAGTGTGGTAGGAATTATTCAGGTGAGATTGATTCTACCCAGGCAGGCATAACCTTTGTGCAGTCAGTTGTACCATTAGAATGCTAGGATATTGATATAGTATATTCATCAATTATGTAGATGGCTAGTCTAAGAAAGGATACAGCCATTCTCAGTTCCGGTGTAGAAGGAACTGTGCTGAATTGGGTGTAAAAGGCTGTACTGGCCTGCACTAGGACCAAGGCAGGTCCTCAAACCCAGAGGTTCACAGGAAAACCTTAAAAGCATTCCTGGACAATCATATATTCTTTTGGCATGCGTACCTCTCCTAATTTCTGAGCAAGATACGTAGGGGTTTTATTTTCAGATGGATCCACTTTTTATCCACTCCACTAGACCAAAACCTGTACCATGTTGAAGGCCTTACTATGAGACCACCACATCCCCTTACATTTTGCGTCCAGAAGCCCTAGTAACTCCTAGACCCATAGATCTCAACCCTAAACTGATTTAGTTGATGACCCAGTTCCTTTTTTCGGTACAAGCTACCAAGGTAAATATAAAGGCTAAATATTCATGTGTGATTCTAAGCAGTGCTTAGTATCCACAGGACATCAGTAGTAACTGGTAAGCCCAAGCATACACAACTCTGGTTAATAAACCAGAATGAGGTTGCCCTGTACCTTTTGCTTTAAAATAAAAACATTGCTCAGCAGTTGAATATATTGTTTGTGGTTTCTCATATTTATTTCGCTCCTGTTGCCTTATAGATAAGGGATAGTGTATGACTGTTACTTTGTTCTCCTTTATAGAACCAGAGTCTCCTGTGGATTTCCATCAAATTTCAGACAAAATAATTATGTTCTTGCATTTAATGGGAAAAAATCTAGTTTAAGAAACATCAATTAATCAAAAGAGTGCTTCCTTAAGGATAACACACAGTAGAATTATTAGAGATTTAAACAGAGGATCATTTTGGCTTTTTAATGCAGTTCTGTGTTTATTATTATGTTATTATTAGTGGTATTGTTTTACATTCTTTTGTCCCGCATTCATTTTAACTATGCTTTTTTTTGTTCAATACAAAAAAGTACCAGGCCACCCTATTTTGGAAAATATCTCACAGTTCCAAGTTAGGTCCCTCTCTTCCCCAGTTATATCCCATGCATACTGAGTTCTGATGCATAATGGCATTTTTAGCTGAGAAGAAACAAGGTTATGAACCTAAGGTGACCCTAGTGAAAATAAGTGCAACTTTTTTATGATTTCAGTTCATTTTCCTACCCTGCTTTCCTACATACAGCACACAATGGGGTACCACTGGAGTCAAGGAAACCATGGTCAGGAGCATACCTGGAGACCGACGTCAGCGAGACTGCCCACCGATGTCAGCAGGACGTCAGTGGGCCGTCCTGGCTCCGTACCGCAAGGGAAGGCTCCAGGTAGCCGGAGCTCAGAAGTTCCCAGGTATGGTCAGGAGGACCAGTGATCGCTGATAAGATTACTTTTCAAACTTTGCAGCAATCTTTGGTCTAGAATATTTTTTTCTAACCTAAAACTGCATGCGATTTTCCAATTCTGTTCCACCCAAATCACAAGATATCCGAATATATGTGTAAGATGGTACACCTTACTCCACTACTACTTTTCCTTACATTGCAATAATGCACACGTGTTGCAGAAAGTATGGCTACATCTACAGGTTTTATTCTGCTATATTCTATGAACATTGTTAAGGTTACAGAAGAAACAAAAACACAACATCTATACTGGTATTTATAATGGATGACCCTGTAACTGAATAATGAAACAAATAATTTACTCAGAATGATGAGATTGAAGCCTTGAATTACAAAATTGGATTTATGGGTAGTCCCAAAACACAGCAGTGTATGTTTAGATCTGGATTTAATAAATAACACAATAAATGTCTACCTTTGCTGTATATGAAGGATCATACATTGTTTTCCACATATCAAAATACACTGCAAGACACTTCCTCAATTAAAGAATGTTACCAAAGTATGAAATTATCCCCCCCCCCAAAAAAAAACCCCAACAACTAAACAGTCCCTTAATAAGTGTCCAGTTTGGCATTCGATCCATGAATCGTAGCTCTCCATTCCCATGACGTGAAGAATTTGATTTACCCTCTTGTAAATTTGTTGGAGTTTGCTTCCGTCTCATTAACACAAGCATCATGAACCAAAATTGAAAGACAGTGATGTATGGATTTCATGTCTTTTCATCAAGCCGTTCAATTTTATGACCACAGCTCAGAATCAATACGCTCAAGTCAATGCATCCTCTAAATGGGCTAATCGCTCAAGCAGTCAGTAAGTTAAAGAGAGCCTGGTGTCATCGCATTGCTGCCCCCATTGTCCTTTGGATAACTGAGTCAACCCACTATGCAGCACCCTAATGTCTTGCAGGGTGCTTTTACGTTTGCTTTGGTGCTGTAGCTTCTCCTAAAGGTCATTTTTAATTTTAGAATTCACACTTAAGTTCTTAATTATGCAGTGATATGCATTATTTGTTAATGAGGTTGCATGAGACATTGTTCATTCTTTTCCCTTGACTGTGTGTTATTTAAAAATGAAGACTGACCCCTAGGCCTCTCTGTGGTGTATATATAAGGCATTTATTTCAGGGTTAATAATCCCTTATGCATTGCTTAGCCTGGCCTGTCATATAGGCAAACATGTCTGTGGCATGACAGGGTGGTGCTTGATTCTTCCCTGAATAGTCGCAAGGGAGACATACATTGGAAGCATGTGAACATGGAATATACAAATACCTGGGAATGCTGGCTGACAAATGGCAGAACGCAGCTACCAGGTACGTGAACTTCATTTTTTTCACCGATCCACCGAAAGCAACAATATTTTAAAAATGGAGTGACCATCCCTTTAAAATTGACAGCAAATGAGTGGGCAGTTTTCCCACCCTTGGTGATGAATGCCACATGTGCAGGTTTAATTAAGCACTCTTATGGTTACGAGTACACTTCAATCAGTTCTTCTAATGGAACCGAGCGATATAGCCTTTCTACATGTGCTCACAGTCGGTACTCCCATCGCTATTACGCTTCATGCATTCGCAACGCAATCTACATTCCCATTAAACATACCAAAAAAGACAATGGACAGGAAGCTCTTAAGAAACCCAGGATGTGTTTACACCATGAGATGATGGTTTCCGGAAAAAAAAACCCTCTACGGTATAATTAGAGGAATGTTGGAAAGTTCCCCATCCGCTAAGCTGCGATAAACCGGCACTTATGTATAAACATTGTGTATTAGTAATAAATCAATAATGATACAAAGCAAAGACAAAAAGTTACATAGCCAACAATTGTTGGAGCATATGCCTTTACTGTAATAAGACTTTTGAAACAGTATTTTTTTTTTTTTTTTGCTGCTTAAAGCGGTAGGTTCTTGCTGAGAAAATCTCTTGTAATATTTGTACAAGATAACCTCTGATAGCCTCCCAATTCAATATCACTTCAAATAGATTTTTATGTCGCTGCTTTGCCAGTGCGCTTACGGAACGCTGAACATTTGACTGCTTCTTGTTGATACAAGGTATGCAGAAATGTGTAGTTTGTACGGGTTTAAGTGATTTCAGAATTTTCAAGAGGGTTGGGGCTGGGAATGTATACACTAGGGGGGAAAAAAAGCTACTTTTAGAAATTCCAATACTAAGTAAATCAGTCTCCTGAAACCAGGCTATTATGTTTGGGGCAGCGTATATATTCTGCTCTGAAATCCCCCTGGCCATTTGATCGAGTTATGACATTGATAAATTGCTGCCACTGCTAAAGTATACAGATAGCAGGGTAGTCCATATGCCGTAATGGTGTGATAATCTTTATTCAGCCTTTATTGTGAGCTTGTAGAATGGATTTTTCTTGGACTTGCATAAATAAGGAACATAATTGAAAGTAGAAATTGTTTCTGCACCGCAGTTATTCTTCATGCAATCAGTTTAATATTATGAGCCAAGCAGCGATTGCATTTTGGCATGTGACATTTCACGTTATGAGCCCTGTATGTTGGTAATATATTAAAACACATATATGTGTATATATACACCACCCTGCACAGAGTTTGTGAGAATTCAACATGACCTACATGCATACATCATCCCAAAAATATGCTTTTTTTTTGTCATGGGAAAATAATTGTAGCTTAAATATCCATCACATGAAAATTAAACTCAATTTTTCAGCGCATATCCTGGATGTGTCAAGAGAATGATAACATGAATATGTAAATATATATGGATATATATATATATATATATATATATATATATATATATATATACTGTATATTATGCACATAACACTAAAGAAACAAAGGTACAGTCAGATAAATAGCTCATGGTTAAAAATGTATCTTCTTGTCTCTGTATTTATCTTTATTGGCACACCCCCATCCTACTTCTAAGCTGTGATGACCATGTCTCCTGGATTTCATGGGACAGCCAAGGTATGTCACTGTCTATCTCTTATTCAGAGACCAAGCCGTGGAAGACAGCAGTGAGACCACCAGGACCCCATGATACTGCTCAAAAGGTCTGGGGGTCTCCTATTTTGCCCGTTTGGGCCTGTTTCTGACTGAGCCTAAGATATGCTCAAAACACTGATCGTCCAGACTCTGGCTTTGATTCCCATCGCCCATCTGACAATACAACGATATTGTGTGGCTTCAGTTTGTATTTATGATCGTAGAAGTAGATCATGCATGCTCTGGAGTCACAAACCAGCCCATTTTCAGAACAGTGCTTCAGGCAATCAAACAGACTTGGAGATTCACTGTTAAGAGCATGTAAATGAGGTGCTAGAGGGTTGCTGTCACATTTAACCATATACACGCATTTTGATTAGTGAATAAATGTAAATGGCATAAAAATAACACATTTCTCAAAGGTAACATGTGCTATGTTTTGTCAATCAAGGGCAGCTGCACATTCAGCATTTTGCATTTGGTGTTTCTATACAAACCTTTTTCTGTAGAAGCACATACTTGGAGAACGCTGCCAAGGCCAATGTCCGACAACTCGTAGTTCAGACTGTTTAGGGAACTGCGCGCATCCAAACAAGTTACTCAGTTATGGTATGGTTTCAGGGTCATCCATTCTGCGAGCAGCCTGCCGGCACTTATCTTATGATAATGAACAGCGCTCAAGCATAGCCTGAACACATGCTAGAATGATCCAATGACCTTTGAAAGCACAACAAAAAACACTTTCTTACAATATTTAAAATGTATGAAATTCTCTGGTACATTAAGTAGCAAAAGGAAATTGTAAGTCTACAAACTGCAATTATACCAGAAAAAGACATGACAGGATAAACAAAGAGTCACACAACTTTGTATCGATTCTTCTTGTCATTACATGATGGCCCCACCAGATCTCCTGGGCACATGCAGAGATATCTTTTGAGAAGAGGACAACTGCCCCAAAGGCTACCATCAGCCAGAGTTAGGCAGGACAGGACAAAGTCAAGATGCCTAACTTTTGTTGTATGTTCTGTTGATTTCTCTGAAAGCATTTCCCGCTCTTAAACATTCAAGCTAGCTACTGAAATTTTCTACTGGGCTCCTAAATCTCAATATGTTTGTCCTGAATTTTTTTATTAAGGGAATTTCAACAAAAAAAATTAACCATGTAGACACCAGGTAAGTAGAATTTAACTGTGCATGTTTGTCTGAATATCGAGCACATTTCAAGTAAATGTCAAAATATTTTACGGGATCTGAGATGACCACAACTAAGTACAATGATGGGCATCTATCCGTGGTCCTGAAATAGCAACTCAGACTTCGCAGACTTCACAACACTAAAGTCAGTGTGCTATTTCTACTATAAATCTTGGGATGGCTTAAGAATCACACAGCTGATTACATCACCATGGCGTTGTATGGAGTAAACATCTAAACATCTGCACTCACTGTTACAAAACTTGTATCATTAAAGACTGGTAACGATTATGTTAAATATTCAAAAACAAATATTGCAAGAAGCCTCTAAAAGTCTAAAATCTCACAGAATTGCCCATCAAAATACCAAAAATAACAACATTCAGCAAAAATCATCATCGTTTACCAATACTAAAAATAACAGAATAAAAATGCTCTTGTAGTTTAAAATATACTGTTATTTCCCGCTACGCTAAATCAGAAAATCTGTTCATTCATTCACAATTAGATCCAATGATGGCATCTACAGAATTTATTTCCTTCTTCCAAGTATCTAGACCACCTGCAGAACTCTCCATCCTTAATTGGAATAATTGGCTTCATGCACACACTGAATGGTAGCATGCAGATTTTGCCAGGGAACAGGAAAACCTTGTGAATACGGAGAACTTCGATGTTATATAAGGTATGAATCAGCTGTGAAAGTCTCAGCTCACGAGGAAAAAAAAATGAATACGTGTTCTCGTGATTGCCGGCGTTCCAGCCCTTTTTCTTTTCCATGACGTGCCTGCACCCCCACTTATTAAATAATTGTAATATTACCCATGAAAGTTAGGACAGCCATGTTCGCAATGGCCAAGGCTATGCAGAATCAGCAGGCTTCTTTCATTTGTTTTACTGTTTAACATCACAACAGCAAGAACATCAGTTTATTATGGCTCAAAGGCAGTAATCATTTTACGTAATGTGCAGCTTCTTTTTTTTTTTCACTCAATTAATTCCATGCTTTAGGCTGATGAGAATAATAATTTTGCATCAATTACTTGCACCTCTACAGTAGCAACGTGATGACTCTTACATTTTCACCTTTGTTTTCAATAACTGATGTACAAACATATTGTTCCGCTCTTCAGAATTGTCAATGAAAGGATTTGGCATGAATCATATTCTCTTTCCCATTTTTTTTCACAAAAAAAAAAATAATGGTGCCAGGGATAAGTTTAAATTGGTACTAGTGGTGTGCGCAGAGCATTGCTATAGAAACCCCATGGAATATGATAATGACATCAGAAAGTTTAAGTGCGTTGTGCATTCAGAGACCACAAAATAATAGCTTTTTTTAAAAAGACCGGTGTTAGATATGACACATATGTGGTACATTGCTTAGTCGTTAAAGAAGATTTGACAATAAAAATGTGCCGTTAATCAATGAAAGCAAATCTATTTTTTTATGTGGGGTTTGTACTGCAATTACATCAGTTCTGCCAAACACTATGAGAGTGACCAGTCTCCTTTTAAATTTAAGTCCCAAATGAAAAAGCTTTTAGGTATGTTTTAACATATACTGTAAATAAAATAAAGAATGTTTATGTACCACGCCAACCTCCTCATATACTGTAAGCTTGCAAGAGCTGGGCCGCCTTCTCTATTTGCTGCTATTGTATTGTTAATACTGTGTTGCATTGAAGTGTTGGACTGTACATTAAGGAACTCATATGCATCAATAGGTAATCTATGTTAATACACAAAACAAGGCAATAATCCAGCTTCATACCCAGCAAAAACACACGTATATGAGGCAGAAATATTGGAGATTCCGTCATTGGTCATACATTGCTTGGCGTGCCACTACGTAAAAAAACTCCAGGCTCTTATGCTTTTTAGGTTCCGCGCTCCCCTAGAATGCGTATTTCTTCATATTTGCAGGTTCTGACCAAATCTTAGGGTTGAGCAGCCCCTCCTGCCACACAGATACCTCATTAAAGGCGTCCAGAGAAGGCTTTAAATGGCTTGAGAGTCTAATTTGGGTTAAAATGCAGTCCCACTGATTCAGCTCCCTGGTAACCAATATAGGCTATATTTCATGGCTATATAATATAGATAGGACTCGCCAAACTTGGGATACTTTGACTAAGTGGCGGTCTAAGCAATATATCGCCATATAGTGTGACGAAATCCCAATTTATGCCTCGGATGGGTGTTTTTTGAATGGTATTCACTGGATATGGACTAAATTCTTGCTTTGCTTTGTCTATTTATTGGTCATTATTATTCTAGCAGCACTTTAGGAATCTGACCGTGTATGCCTTTTATGTTTTTTAGGTATTCCCCTAGTTTGTGGGATTTTTTTGTACAGTCTTAGTTAATACCTGGCTAAACACTGAAAACAATTTCAAATTACACACAAAAAAAATGCTTAATGCTTCCATTTTTATATCAACTACCAGAAAAGATCTGTGTTACAATAACCTCAACTTTATGTGTATAGCAAAATCATTTCTCAACATAAAACACAGCCAGGCATTCCGGTGGTAATAAATGATGACAACCAGTAATAACAATAACCAAAAGTAAATCTACTGTTCGAAAAGGGAACACAAGCAATTAAGTGTATAAAAGGCTATTCTACTCATGCTCTGCTTATTGTGGAAAGCGGGACACAGAGAAGCGTTTACAAAAGATACACCATTCAATAAAGCTTAACACAATTCTGTATCACAAAGGGTTACTTTGGTACCCAGCAGGAAGAAGGGCAAGAGTTCCTATATAAAGTTGATTGGGTAGCATGGCACAGAGAGCAGCTGACTGTGGAACTTTTGTCACAGCGCGGCTGTTGAGTACAAATGAGATAACTCCTGGGGTACAGAGGCAGAATAAGAAACTACAGGGAAGTGGAATCTGTTACACAATTTAAGAAGCCAATTCGTTTCGCAAGCTGGAACAGATAAATTGCAGTGTTTTCCTTTGTGCAAACATAGAGCTGGGGTTTTGTTAATTGGCATGTGATTTAGACATGAATTTGATGAGGGAGAAAGTGATAATTCCTCCGATAATCATTCATTTACTATGTGAGTCCAGTTGTGAGGCTTTGAGAATCGCAGGGCGTGTATGCACGCTAACGCTGCCCGGTTGCTGGGTCTATACTGCATTTACGCGGTTTAGCTTTTGCGGTAAAAAGCAGGGAGAAACAAGCTCCAAAAAACATAAAAATAATAAAAGCCTAATGAAAAACAAACAAATATAAAATCACCCATTACAATATAGCATTTGCAACTGCAGAAAAACTCTTTCTCTCTCTAAAATGTGTTTAAAACAAAAATGCGGTTCTTGTAACATACTGTAGTTGAGCAGTGAAAATTAAAGACTAGAAGAACAGAAAGAAACGCAAACAAAGAGTGCTACTGAATTTAACCTTGAGTTTTAAGGCATTTGAACATATGGTTAATGGTCTCCGGTAGTGCTTTACTATGAACTTTGTTACTAGTGCTGTCTTCACATTATCCAAACCCAAGAGATAAAGTCACGGGGTGAAGATGTACAAAAGATTTAAAACGAAAGTGGTGCTGGCCTTCTACCGCAATCATCAGTTGGGTTTTGTATAATATTGCATATTAGTAAAACTAAATGTACGAACTGTGATTAAAATATGCAAAACCAGACTGGAATTTCCAGTTCACAATATGACATCAAAATGTTAAGGAAAACACATGCACATATGTAGATAAATTAGACAAAAGATAGATAGATAGATAGATAGATAGATAGATAGATAGATAGATAGATAGATAGATAGATAGATAGATAAAAGGAGAGCTGGGTATACATGGATGGATGGATAGATAGATCTGAATATGATTGCCAATCACACATTAGGGATAACAAAATCAAAAAATAACATCATCAGTTCAGTTACATGCACGATTTGATGTTTCAAATGATGTTTTGCTTAAATAGAAATTCTGATTAACATTCAGAAAATAAGTAACTGCTCCAAATTACAACAAGAAAAAATAACGACTTCCTGTTTTCCTTTCCAATTAGGAAATACTGGAACTGTTTTTCTTAGAACTGGGTTATTTCGAATCCTGTCCGTCACCAGCCACCAACAGTCACTCTACGATTGCTTATTAAGTGCAGAAGGGGCCTTAACAGACCAGACATCAGGGATATCCAGCTTGAGCGCAGTGGATCAATAAAAAAAATGACTATAACTGATTAAGCCATCTGTGCTCTTGCTGGGAAATAGTAAAATGCTCCCTTATAGCGAAAGAAGTTGAGACGCTAGTAAACGGTGCTCAAGTAAAAAAGAAACGAAAGACAATCCATTGACTGCTTTTAGAGCTACCATCATGGGTAATAGAAATCAGAGTACAAACTATAATTAGTTATATGCATATCTACCACCTCCATTAAATCATAATGTAATAATACAATAAGCCATTGCTGACACCTAAGATTTTACTTTATTTACCAACATCTGCCTATTCTTGTCTCAAAGCTCAATCTAATGATGCAAAATACATTCAGGTGGTCTCACAAAAATGCCCCTTTCATATGACAGATATGACTGATATTTTCCATTGTCCAATCCTAAAACTGATCCTCAAGCTTATGTACACACTAGAGGACTGCATTGGGGCGGGCGCAGGCGGTCTTGCTGGGGTTGCGGGCGGGAGCAGGCGGTCAGGCACTGTACCTGCGGGTCCCGGTAATCCCGGAGCAACTCGAGGGCAGCCTTGCGGGACTGCGCGGGAAATCTGCAGTTCAGGTAAGTAGGTGGGCTTAATTGGCCACAAATGTGGCGGGAGCGGGCGGGAGTGGAACTCCCACATTGCGGGAGTGGGCGGGATTGGGCAAGAAATCAGCGGGAGCGGGCAGGATTAAATAAGCAGTCCTGCGCAGGGCTCTAGTACACACCACTGGTTCTGTTGATAATCAGTTATTTTTAAATTGATTATAGAAAAACTATGATATCCTTTAGTTAATATGCAAGTGGAGACCTCAACTTAAACACAAAGCGGTAAGCTTTAACTAAATGTGTGTTTGTGACTACACATGGGAGGTTAGCTTACATAATTGCGTCTCGATACATTGCTAGGCCAGATGTCTTTTAGCTTTAGTACCGATGCCTAGTATAGCATTCAACATTGGAATTGAGATAACACAAGCAACTTTATTTGGTCTGGAGTACTTCATATATTGTTAATTAAGCAGTATTTGGCCTAAGAGGTACCCCCTTCAGATGCCAGGTTTTTGGGTAGCCTAGTAAACAACATACTCATGTTTGAGACATGTTTTATTCTAGTAGAGTAGAAGCTTTTAACTTTAATTTGACCCTTGCATTTGACATTAGCTTACTTTGCCAGTACATTTGTAGAGTGTTATTGTTACAATGGTAGAGAGTAGTACATTGGGATGTCAGCAATAAAGTGGGAATGTGTTACCTAATGTATCTTCTATGAAGAAGAAGCCTCTAGTCAACATGCTAAAACATGTCGGGCAAGTATTTTTTTATTATGTAGTATAGTGGAATACTTCAAATCTTTCTGTTAAGAGACCATGTTAGTTACAGGCCTGCAAAAGAAGCATAGCCTGGTCACATTAGTATATGTAATAATCCCCTAAAAAGGTAGGTAGGGACCCTGACACATTTAGTACTGTAGTTTGAGTCTTTACACTAGAATGACTATTTCTTCTGTGGGGTTTTAATTTCTTTTATCAGTTTGTTAATTTCACTTTCACAGCCAATATATTATATCTGTTGATGTTGCGTTGGTGGTTCCAACCCTAAAACGTCTCCATTCTCGCTAACAGTCTGGTAGTAGGAAAGTGTTACTTTGCACGTTGTATTATCAGATTCATGTTAAAGGAAATTTCACTTAGCATCCCACCTGGTCCCCCTCGATACATAACTCTGGTGTACTCCTATTTAAATATCTTCACACGTAAACATCCCCTATTCTGAATTTAAGAGCCATCCCCTCAGTTGCCACCATTAGATCTTAGCCGTGAGCTCTCCATCTGTTTCTAGGTATCACCTCCACTTGCACCTTACCCTAGCAACATTATCCATCTGTCTACAACAAATTGTATTTTTATCTATATTTAGAAGACATTACAGAACCTGCAGATGATGCCATGTCGAATTCAAGGTGGATAAATTGGCTGCGTGCGGCTGGGCATAACCTGGTTCTCTGTGTCATACACAAGCCAAGCTCAACCTAAAATATATATTATATAAGTATATGAAGACACATTTTAGATGGGTCAACTTCAGCAGGCACTGCATTTCATATCAGGCCGATCCAGGTATTCCTCAGCTCAAACAGAAGCTTGGGTCCATTCACTAAACAGATTCAATGCAGCAAGAGAAAAAATTTAATCTGTACAGTATAAAGTGTCTTTATAAAGTGTTTTGGTCTACTAGGTGAGACAGGCAGAACTGGTCAAGCATAACCATAATGATAATGAATAGTAATGTTCGTGAGATGAAATATATCTCACCGACACTCACTGTTTGACAACATGGGACAAAAGAAAAGAGAAATTAAGAGAAAAATACGTGACACACGCTTATAAAACAGAGACAAAAACTCCTCCGTTTCCTGTCTCATGGTTCGACAATAAAGTGAATTCCATAAAAATTTTAAATGTGATTCAACAGTCTTGTGGCACAAGGAAGAAATAATAAAATCAACTTTTAGTGGATACTAGTGAAATTAATGGGAGTCATTTCAGTGAGCAAACCGCGCATTCGCACTAGCACATGCATATCATGTCTCTATATTTAAAGTAAAATACCGTCTACCGGCTAGCCGTCACACCATCTGACAAAGACACCTATGCTACAGTCAAGAGGGCTGCAAAAATGATTCGATTTGGTTTTCTTGCAAAATGACGGAATATTAAGTAATTGATGGGCTTCATTGCATTACAACAGCCGATTTGATACATAGTCCCCGAAGAATCCAATACACACAGACAAAACCCCAAGTCACTCTTGCATAAATAAAACCGCTAATGGCCTGACAACATACATTATTTACTTTCGACTATTATTGATGACCCATCATAGGGCATTTTTTTCTCATTTCTCCAACTCGTTAGGATGTGGAGATTAATATACCAATAGCTGCCTGCCCTATGATATATCATTTGTTTATCAGCCATTAGTAGCCTCTAGCAAAAATGAAATAAAGTCAAGAGAGATGTCAATATCTTTTTTTTTTCTTTAAGAAATGCATAATTTGTCTTCATCGGCTATTGTCTCCTCATTGTATGTATGCAAAGAAGGCAGGCTCTGAGCACCTTGAATTAAAAAAAAACATTAACAAGATTGTAGTGTTTAAAGTATTAAATTAAGAGCTTTTCTGGCCAAAACCCCCAAATAAAATATGTATAACTGGTTGCCTGAAAGCCGTCTACGTCCATTATCAAAGTCAGATTAAAAGGGGTCAAGGGCTGAAGCCAACATAATGCCGATCAGTATTAAGATTCTTATTTCGAGATTTGCAGAAAAGCCTTGTATATTTTACCGGAGAACAAAAAAGAACATCTTCTTTTACCTTTATCCGCGTGTGAGTTCGACATGTTAAGCGGATCATTACGATGAGCAAACAAAATTGCTGTGTTTCAAAGAGATCTTAATTCTTTCCTTTAAGATGAAACCGATGGTTATCTATTAACAGACTGTAGCAGAGATTACCATACATAAGAAATGGGATACCTTTTAAACCGTGCTGCATGCAACTCAGCTATATAAAAAAAAACAAAGCAGTAAAAGTAAAGTGGGCATGTCGTCAATACAGCTGTACCCCGAGTCCTTAAAGGAACCCCCATCTTAACAAAGTCAACCTGACCTAATCGACATAGAGCAAATTAAGAGATGGTAATTAGGCTTTAACTTATTCTTGTTAAAGATCACAGCTAGAGGAGTAACATATAAATATAGATATGTAAATACATATACGGTATGTTATTTGGGTCGTTTTATTGAGCCATGTTATTTACAGACAGGTAGATACCTTTATCATAGCCTCGCTGTTGATGATCATTATTTGAAAACCTATGCAATCTAGCTGTCTTCTGATTGGCTGAAAACGCAACAAAATCAATAAAAATACACCTTTTATTTCATATATACAGTAGTTTGCTTTTGTCTATATTATTCATTCGTCTATGGTTTTCTGCTACCCTCTCTAAAATACAGGGTGTTTTGCAGCAATAATATTGTATAACATTGATGTCATAATTTCATTATATGTCTTAATCGTAATGCCATATCACTAAGAGAATTATTGTTAATTTAAATTATGGAAAAAATACGGTATTTCTTTTTAATGGTGCTGATGTTGTATGTCCACAAGAACGGTCACAAGCTCATCCTTTTGTTACGTGCATTTTTGTATTTCTTCTGCTATGGTACACGGCAGGGGGTAGTTGGCTGCGGACCACCCAAGTCCATCCTCATTTCTAATTCTATGCAAAGCCTGGCATCACTGGAGTTAAGTGGCCACATCTGCAAGAATATAGTCACCAAAAATATGTATTCATAGCAGCCCCCATTTTTATTATTGGTGTTTCTTAAGATATAATTTTGTAAATTTAGAATGTATTTCATTTATTTACGATGTACATGTCAGATACTTTCCACTAATCAAAATAAACCTAATGAATCCTGTGTAAACTAATAATAAATATAAAAATCCCATTTAATGTGAGTGTCTCGCATCTGAACTGTCTCGTATCTTAACTTCCATTTCTTGGCATTTGATTAAAAAAACACCACCCCAGACGTTTACCTTTAAACTAAATATCTCCAAAATAATTACAGTAACTGTCAAAGAAAAAGCACATGCTCTAGGTAGTGTTAATTAAAGAAATGAGTTAAGTCAAAAGCTATGATGTTGACAATTCCCTTTTAAGAAAACGAGTAGTTCTCCTACAGTCCTCCTTCCGTGTTTATTAAAGTGAAATATTTTAGCGTTGTAATGTTTGAATGCCATCCAAAGCCTCTCAGCGCCAGCGCATGTTTGCACCTTTATGTGCTTCTGCAGGTCTGCCTGGTCAGTTTCTCGCATTTTAGAATGTTTCCTATGATTTACAAATAAAATGAACAGTGGTTTAAAATGTGATGATGTCATAAATCAAATGCATAACACGTTAACCATATCCATACTTAATAAACTAATACATTGACTACTTAACTTATATTGTGTGTTCTTATGATGCCCATGCCCAAAATTAAATGGGCATGTTGGGCTAACATGGCTATTTATATTTTTTTTCTTTATCGAAACATACTGGAATTTTTTTTGTAGCTCAATTAATTTTTTAATAAGCGTTTTTGTTAAAAAGCAAAGTGTCAGCAGTTGTCCAACAAGTTGTGTTGCCATAGCTAAACGATATACACTGCAGGCCACGGGCAGCGTATCTCAGCCTATTATTATGCTAAACATGTGTGATCCCATAAGGCTAGTAGTGATATCCACTGAAGTAAAATGGAGAAATAGAATATGTACAAAGCCACAAGGAAATGTAATTAGAGGCAAACAAGTTTAGAAAACACATAAACAAATATATTCATGTGAGAGCAGTCTGGCAAGGTACTCTAAATTGAATTTCACTCCTTGTGTGTATCCATCACGACGAGGAGGATGCGAAATACCTTTTCCACTAGTGACATAGCTGTTGACAAGGAAACAAGCGTTATTACTGTAGTCTGAAGCTAATATGCGGTCTGAGCCACTCTTAGGGATGTGCTTCGTACATACACAAATTAAAATAAAAATCAATTCAAGGGCCCTAGTCCATTAACCCCTGTTTTTTTCTCTCCATATAATATATATACATTTTTTTTTTTTTGCAGCCAACTATTGGTTTGGAAAATTCCAGTTTGCCGAGTGACTAATGTCGTCAATTACTTTTAATTATATCGCTCGCCTGTTGTTACGACATAACCTCGATCCTTAGCACACCTAGGTTTTTTCTTTTCCCATTATGGTAAAGGAAACGCTATTAGAAGAATTCACAAAAGGCACAGAGCAGCTCTGCTCCACACTGGCTGATTTCCATATTGTAATTAGAATGTGGCGTGTGCACGGCCGAGTGCTGTTTCTCGCACTAATGCTCGAGTGATCAGTAAAGAGGCCTACGGAGAATTAGCGTCTACCCAACAGGGACTATGAGCTGCTTCTCTTCTGGCTGCACCTGAATAGTGTATCAGCACACGGGAAGTATTTTACTAGATGTCATCGCCAACGTGTTTTACGCGCTCACTTCCACATATCGGAGAACAGCATGTCTCAGTATATACTTGCTTGAGTATAAATACCTATATACAGATCTATATATATATTTATATATAAACATAGAGAGGGAGATATAATTGCAACTCACTTTCTACTAGATTATAGAAAAGCGGGATGGTACTGAAGTATTGGTTCCTGGAGGGTTTACTGTAATTATGATATATATTTTTGTTTACATGCAAAATAAATACCCTATGAATATATCAAAACGCTGAAATGTAATCTAGCAGTCAAAATAATAGCACAGTGTAGCAATATATTCATATTTCCATAGCCTCACTACCTGCTATGCCTTGTTAAAATGATTCTATAAGCAGTGAGTGCATGGGAAAAATACAAAAATAAAGGCTATTTTTTATAAAATTGTGCCCCTAAGTTACCATTATCTATTATTGTCAGTATGTAGCCATGGCAAAGGGGAGCCCCAGTTCTCTAGGACCAGTGTTAAAAACAATACGCTTAATACAAGAAAGACCCACAGGATGTCTTATTCCTCACATTATCTCTTCAGAAGAATGCTGATGCCGGTGGGAAAAGGGAAGATACTGAAAGCTTTTCTGATCTCATAGGAGTCATTGGTCTTTAAAAATGCACCTTTACTAGAGAACTACTATAATCTAATAGTAATTCCTCTCTTCATATGAAGCAACCAAGCACCTAAACTTAAAGGTTAGCAGATTCTAGCCTGCCTCTTGTGCCTGCTACAACATGTCTCCCAACATCTTAGATGGCTGAAGAAGGACACTTTTAAAAACAGAGAAACATAGAATTTGACTACATATAAGACCCATTCGGTCCATCCAGTCTGTCAATTTTAACTGGGAAAAACGGGCGGACTAGATGGGACGGATGGTTCTTTTGTGCCATGAAATTCTGTTCTATGTTTCTTTGGCCATCTAAAATGTTGAGAGGTATGCTGTGTGTTCAATTTGTTTCTGATGCTAAGATCTCGACCATCTCATGTTATCCAACTACAAGTTCCAGCACCTTCAACCAAGCAGTAGTGTTGAAGAGAGTTGGGGGTCTATCAATAATTACATCACAGGTCACAGAGTTTGGGGTCTATCAATAATTACATCACAGGTCACAGATCAATATGCTGAAACACCCTATGAATTAATATTTATAAAGTTTCTATGGATAGCTGCCTTCAAAGTCATCCGATTAAGACCATGTGTTTGTGTATTTGATTTATTTTTCTTTGTGGCTGTTTGGTGCTGATGACAATATACTGAGCAATCACTACAACAGAGCATTGCTGTCGTCTTCGAAGTGTTTATTTGTATGAGGCTTGACATATTGAAAATATTACCCCCATATTAATCAAAATGAATAGTTGAAACACGTTTTGTGTGGGATTACTTGGAGTACATGAGATGGCAATTTGAAGACACAGCATCTGTTTAGGTCATTATAAAGGGAAAGTAGAAAAAAATCTCACTGTATATTTGTGAACCAGATAAAGGGGCTGTGACTGCATCAGATGTAAATCTAACAACATTTATTTCTGGGATCAGAAAACATAATCTAGAAAACAAGGTTCTTTCAAACAGATCTGATAATCTGGAGCTATAGAGTCAGCAGTGATGGTTATTTTATTTGAAATGCTGACATCTCACCATTTTTATATGCATTGCCAGAGTTGTAAGTACATTTATGTGATAATGCTGGTGATAAGGACAGTTACTGTGATGGATATTCCTGACAGAATAAAAATAAGGCACAGGAGGCTTGTATTATGTGGTTTCTGAAGGCAATTCTTCATCCTGCTGTCTAACAGGGGAATGGAAAATCACAAATTTCATGTAATTTGCCCACAAGCACACTGTAGCATGTAAATATACAACACTCACACTCAATTTATGACCTTGAATACAGCAGAGTATACTGGCCAAGGCCTAGGGAGATAGTTCTGGTAGAAGATCACCCAAATAGGTGATCAGGCTCTCTGTAAGCAACTCTTCAATGGACCAGTTGAGAAGATCAGAGGTCGTCCTTGTCACTGGGCCCATTTACATTATGTTGGTCTGGACTTCCTTACTATCTTATACTGGAAGCCACAGATCTACATGCGCCAGAGCCAGAGGGATTATGGCATTATATCTCTGTACTCAGCAGAGAGGATGGTGGCTGTGGACATGGGCCCCTGGTGGGCAGGTGGGGGTTATAGCTTAACCTAAATATACCACTTCTTAAGTACCAGGGTTTTTAGTCCAGTCTGAGGTTACTTACATTTTTAAGGTCCTGCAATCTAGATCTAAATTGCCACAGGATTTGGAATGATCGGGAGCCTTCCCAGTTAAGAGCCATGAACAAGAAGGCAGGCGTCAGCTAATTCATTTCCATGTCTTCATTGGTCGTTTAAATATTAGTTCTTGAACGTTATCCTTTGTTCCGGTTTGGCATATTATCATTCATGAGCACTTTGCAACCTCCCAGCAGGACTAAGGGTGTATCCTTATCACCCTTATTATGGAGTGACAGTATTAATATAAAACTGATTAAACAGAATAAACTTTTTGTCATTCTCAATCAGCTACGTTAGAGTTCTTGTTTTGTTGGTTATTCGGTGTACTGTATTGTGAAGATAATTAATTGCAAAGGAAGCGCTAGGGCTGCCACGTTGACAAAATTCATAGGCTCATCAAACTGGGATTAATGAAAGCAAACAATCAATAGCCTGAAGTTAATGTGAAGAGTTAACAGAGAAAAATGAGATCGTGCTCCATCAAAGACAATAAAACAAACAAACCCATCAATCTTATGAACAAGACAACACATACTAATTCTACTACAAGGCTCGGGGCTCTTGGGAATAAAGCATCACAACAATATGAATAAGATTCCAAATTATCTTAGTGATGTGTGCTTTGAACTTTGTGGGGCCAATAATAAGTCACCTTTAATGGAGCCATATTATGTTTTACACATCATAACCAATCCAGATATGTTATCTGTCCAGAAAAACATAACTTTAGATAAGTTAATAGTATATTAACTTATAGTAGTGAATAACAAAATTCCTGTTGAAATCAATACCCTGCAGTTGGCACTTTGCCAAGTTCCTTTACACCTTGGTGGGTCAATATCAGTGACTCTTCCTCTTGCTGATTACAACATTTGCATTCACCAATGAAAACTTGTGGAAATTAGAGGCAACTCAAAGTAGCATGGGGAGTGGGCACGGGTACCGACTCCACTCCACGTACACAAGAACATTTTTTACCTTTGATGTCAGCATATTTCTACCCCAAGTCCTTAGAGCAACATCACAAAGTTCTCAAATGAGGACCAGTTTTGTGATGCTCAAAATGTCTTCGTTTTATGTGTAGGTGGCTATGATCAATGATCTGTGAGCGATAAAGGAGCAGCACTGTTTTATCCTGCATGAAATAGTATTTTGGAACATTCTCAAACAAAAATATAACTTTTATTGACCTATATTGCCGCAATTACAATAATTTCGGGGTAGACAACTCCAGAACCCGTGACACAAAATGCTAAATGTACTGTGAGCTCCAGCAGAGAATAAATCTGTGGAGCGTAACATGTTTTAACATGCCATATGGCAATTCAAAGATATTGGCAATAAAAAATTCTATTAGGCTCTTGACTCTCACCTCTTCTCATTGGCTGGTTATTAAACAGCTTTTTAAATCTTCGCAATGAAACAAAAGAAGATTAAGATAAATGTCCAAAAAGCGTAATGAGTTTCACAACAGGTAGATCGAAACCCTTTATTACAAATAAGTAATACTACATATGCTATTACATTATATATGGGCAGTTAACGGTCTACTGATTTTAATGGCAAGTTTATATTTGATGACACCACTGGTGAAACCCATGCTTAACCTACATATATTTAGATCAAATATAAATCTATTTTTAAGCTTAGGCGATGATAATGATATATTACAATGTAATATAAAAAGTATACAATGAGTTAATCTCAGCAAGCTTGGTCTGGAACCTTTCAAAAGGTCCATGTGCATTTGAAATATTTTATTAGTATTGTCAGCCATCCCTTTGGGTTCTCTTATAATGCGTGGGGTGATTATATCAATGACAAGGAGTTCCACTGGTAAGTGTTACTGAATAATGTATGTTTAGTACAAGTACAAAGGGCAGAAAGGTCGCATTGAGGGGAGGAAAGTAACAGTTATTACCGTGTAGAAAAAGGTGAGTAGGAACCAAATAATAGATCACGGCTGACTAAGTGTGCATTAGGGCATAGGGACAACTGTATAGTACATGTAGTAAAATGTCAGCACAAATACACATATTTACATTGTTTAATATACATGCCATACTATATCTATTCATGTTAATTACTTACAATATTATACCTATCTATAACATATAGCATATAAAATGTCAAAGCATATTAACCATAAAAACATAGAATTTGACAGCAGATAAGAACAATTGGGTCTAATCTGCTCATTTTTCCTGATGCAGAGGCTCAGACGTTAATCAGTCCTTGGTCTTGTCTTAGATTCAGGATAGCCATATGGCTATTTTTTGTATGTTTAGATTCCCTCACTCTACTAGCCTCTACCATTTCTACTGGGAGGCTGTTCCACATACCTATCATCCTCTCAGTAAAGAAAAACTTCCTAAATGACATCACATCGCTAATAATACTACATTTGAGTATAGTCATATATATTATCTGACAATACATGACAAACTATAAATACATATTGTTATAATAATCAAACACCTGCTTCAATTACAATTTTTGTTAATAATATGTAATATAAAAATAATCACCATAAACATATTACTAAAGTATTATAATGTATATACCGTATTGGCTCGGATATAGGCCGCCCCCGTATATAGGCCGCACCCTAAAAGTTTGGTGCTTTTTTAAAGAAAAAGTTTTTTTTCTTTAAAAAAGCACCAAAAAAAAACATGCTGCCACTCTGTCCCCCCCCGATATGCTGCCACTCTGTCCTCCCCCCCCGAGATACGCTACCACTGTCCTCCCTCCCCGAGATACGCTGCCGCTGTCCTCCCTCCCCGAGATACGCTGCCGCTGTCCTCCCTCCCCGCGATACGCTGCTGCTGTCCTCCCTCCCCGCGATACGCTGCCGCTGTCCTCCCTCCCCGAGATCCGCTGCCGCTGTCCTCCCTCCCCGAGATCCGCTGCCGCTGTCCTCCCTCCCCGAGATCCGCTGCCGCTGTCCTCCCTCCCCGCGATCCGCTGCCGCTGTCCTCCCTCCCCGCGATACGCTGCCGCTGTCCTCCCTCCCCGCGATACGCTGCCGCTGTCCTCCCTCCCCGCGATACGCTGCCGCTGTCCTCCTCTGCCCCCCCCTCCTCGACTTACCGGAGCAGACTCCCGGGTGTCTTGCGGGGCCGGCGAGGGACATCTACGCAAAATGCGCGTATTGCGTAAATGTCTCCCGCCGGCCCCGCAAGACACCCGGGAGTCTGCTCCGGTAAGTCGGGGGTGGGCAGAGGTAAAACGCTTAGATAACCTCCCGTGCCGGCACCCCCCTCCGTGGGAAGTGCTGGCAGGGGAGGCTGTCTGAGCGTATCGGGGAGAAGGATGCAGGTCCCCTGCACCGCTGCGGGGGATCTGTATCTTAACCCCGCTGCCTGCCCGGCGCCCGGGACTGCATGTCCCGGGCGTCGGGCGCTAGAGCCCGAATATAGGCCGCACCCCCACTTTAAAAACTTAAAGTGGGGGAAAAAAGTGCGGCCTATATTCGAGCCAATACGGTAAAATGTAGCACTTTATCCAATAGAAGCAATTTAATATAAATAAATACAAATATAATTTAATATACTACACTTTTTCCATAATGATTATACTGGTACCATAAAAACACATAGATTCATCATGCTTTAATCATTAAGCAATACATCTTCATTCAAAGTAATACACATTTTTCATGGAAATCCCAATCCTGATGATTTCCAAAAGCTGAGTGGCTTGAAGGAGCAATGGCATTGAGAGAATAATTGGGGCGGAAATGTCCTCGATTTTCATAGTTATTCCTCCGAATTTATTTCCAAATTCGTCACAGAATTGCTTTTTGTATGTATAGTAATGTATTAATAGACTACTTTGGGTCTTTATTTAAACCCGCATCCTTCATATGAGCAATGGTATCTTTCTATCGAGCATTGAAAAGCAACCGTCTACTTCTAACAAGCTGTTCAATTCCAATTTGATTTAATAATACAAAAGGATTTCCTAATGTCATTGTTTACAACTGCAGTAAAATGCTGAATGTAATTTGGCAAACGGAATCTATTTATTGCTATTAAATAGCACACACTGTTCAATGTCAAGGAAAATTTCGCTCTAAACTTCAAAGGCTGCTACTTTTGTGACACACATAAATGTAGCGATCAGAGGAACGTGGGGCCGAGAGCCCACAGATAGCTGGTGAGCGTAAATCCCAGGATTTATTAAAAAAATATTTAGAAAAAAATCTGTTACTCTAAATTATTAAGAGGAAGTCTTTTGATCTTTGTTTCGGAATATTTTACCATGTTTTATGAGGCATTTACACAGTTATGAGCCATAATATTTAAAAATGAAACATTTATTAGTTCATGTAGCATCTATCACTTCATATATCCTATAGTCTGTGAATATTTCTATCATGATTAACCCCTTAAGGACAATGGGCGGTCCCTAAACCCATTGAAAACAATGCATTTTGAGCCCGTACATGTACGGGCTTTGTCATTACGGGGTTAAAAACAAGTTATGTCATGTTTATGGCTGCCCTGGGCCATAATAACAGATTTTTACAGTTTTTTTTAGGTTTTCCAACCTATTTTTTTGTTAATAATAGAACATCTTTGGTTATGACATTGGACATACAAATGTGGCCAATTCTAATACTGTTAAACTATCTTTTTGTTATTCTCAGAAACTGTGAAGTGAGGTCCTGGCAATTGATGGATCAAAAGCCTTTAACTAAACCTAAAGAAGGGGCCACCACCTTAAAGTTAAGTCTACTTGGTGACCTGCCACTACGCAGAGATAATTTCCCCCAAAGCTCAATTACATGCACACCATAAGGTGGTGCCTCTGCTGGCCTTTGTGATATGGATCATCAGAGCATCTGTGTCCTTAAATGTTGGACTAAGACGCTTTGAGACACTTTTTTTTTTATTTTATTATATATATATATATATATATATATATATATACATATATATATATATATATATATATACATATATATATATATATATATACATACATTATTATTGATTAAATAAAAATGCATATGTATTCAGTAAGATTTACCACCTACCCATTTTTTTCCCAAAAGACCTAAAATGCAGTAAACTCCATCATTCTCCCCTTTTCTCTTCTCTATTATACCGTATTTCACATTTTGTTTTATAATGAATGGTTTGAAAAACTGCAATAATAACACGTATTAAGTTTGAGAAACATTACAGCAAGTTTGCATGAAAGTACACGCATAAGGAAAGACTTTAGGTCTAAGATGAATGTTCTCCTTGTAGAAATAAATACATTCTAACCTATTATTTTGGATATGTGAACATCACCTGTGGTGTCTGCAAACTATACATGTTCAGGGTTTTTTTTGTTTTTTTTTTTAAAGTGTAGAACATCAAACCCAGTAATGTTCACAGTCAATCATTCCTAAGATGTTTCGCTACTAGATACAATTTACATCTGTCAGAATCCGGAAACCTTTCAGAAGAACACATGTGCCTTCAGGCTTTCATAATAACACTTTACAGTCTTCACCTGCTTTGTGAGGCAGGCACTTCTATTAATAAGCATGTATCTGAAACATATATCCATCATATTAAAAGGAGAACTATTTTTAATTCTCGACAAGGGACTTCTAAATATGTAAATACATTGTAGTGTGAATGGTTGAGAGGTAATCCAAAGATATAAACTACCAGGTATTTTTGGGTGATCTGTAGAGGACCACTTTGACTAAGAGACAAAACTAAGTCAGATACTGCCTTCCTGCTAGGGTGGTCCAACGTGTGGACACAGACCGACATATTGGTTCTATCATAAAACATTTATTAGACAAAATATGAATGGAAATACTTTTTACCAGTATATACAACAATGTGTCATAAATCAGAAACATCAAGGTGTCCACAGTATGCTGTCAAGAGACATTAGTCTTACTTAGCATTTTGAGAGGGAGCAGCATATTCATGTAACCACGCTTGTAAATGAAGATCGGGCCACACTTAACTTGTAATGGGTCAATGTAAACCCCTAAATACAAATAGGTTTCATTAATACGAAATTGTAGGTAGTCTCACCTAACGTTTACAAGTTTACAGGAACTGTTCTCAAAAGCTTTTAAAAAGGTAAAGGGAATTATATATACTTATTTTGACATGTATTTTTTAAAGTTTTCGAAAAAGAATGTATGTATCACAAAATTGGTGGTGGAAAAGCCTACCTGTAATTTCAAGATAATTAGAGTCCACTTATTTAGGGCCATCTACTTTTCCTTTTAAGTATGCAGAAGTAGTTCTTTTTACAGTTAATTCAGATGCAACGCAGAATGGGAAAAAAACAGCATTGATCTTCAAAGACACACCATGCATTTCCTTGTTGATTCATTATCTGTATATGCACTGGGTTAAAAAAGCATCGTCTCTTATAATGTCAGCTCTAGAGCAGTGATTACAGGCTGAGAGGCTGATGTGCCAGCTACTATACAAATTAGCTTTCAGGAAGAAAAATACACTCAAGAAGACTTGTGAAAGCCATGTCCAGCAGCTCGGTGACATCAGATCCATTTTACAGCAGAAATGCTGGAATTTGTCTGCAGATAAATATTAACCCTATCGTTACTACCTGAGGAAAATGGAATCAGTGGATTCCTGATCAGCCCTATGACCCTTAAATATTATTCAGATCATGGCAGATATTGTAATTAAGCTGTATCTATTCTTATTAATACTATATTATTATAATTACTATTATTATTATTATTTCTATGAAATAATATTTACCACATCAATGTACAAATACAAAGCTCTCTCTAACTGCAATAGGTAGAAACTATGTGGAAATAATATATATGTTAGACATAAGGATTTAAGAAATAATGTGGCTGTTTCAAGGAGCAGAGGAAAGTGATCTATTTACCCTCTTAAACAATATCAATGAGGACTTGAGCTTTAAGAAGAGTTCTGTAAGTGAAGTGCAGCATGGGAAGAGGTGTGGGTGGGAAATGGGTCTGGGGAAGAAGGTGAGTTGCACATTGTGGAGGACATGTGGGGATATATTTGGAGACATGAGGTATATATCACTCTTAAGGTCGTTGGAAAACGTAATTTTCACTCTGTCGACCAGTAAGAAATCTGCCATGTGGAGTCAGATGGAAGTGGCAAATACATTAAATAAAAGAAAGAAGGATTTATGATAGGGAAGGGAAGGGACCTCAGAAAAAAATAATTAACAACAAGCAAAACTGTGCGAATGTGCTGATAAAACCATTATACTGGTCACTATACTATTAACAGGAATGGTTGCTACAAGATTGGAAGATTGAAACTACAATTGTAGTACCCCTTCACAAAATGGATAAAATAAAAGACTCTGCCAATTATAGACCAGCAACGCACCATTAAAAGGAAAGTATTGTTAAATATTTAAAAGTAAATTGCTTGCAAGATCGGAAACAGTGTGGGTTTACTGGGAGGAGATCATGTCAAAACATTGTAATAGATGATTAAAAAAAAAATAAACAAGGAGGAGCAGTCGGTATAGCCTATCCAGGTTTCAGTAAGTCTTTTGACATTGATCTTTCATAGAAGATTTGTAAAATATTGCAGTGTTTAAGTTGAATGGTTGAGAGACTTGAGGTAGAAGGGTCTAGCTCAGTGTGACTTTTCAGACACAGGTCTTGTTAGTAGTAAAATAGCTTGGGGATCTGTACTATAATCCATTATTTTGTAATATTTTTTATTACCAATATTACAAAAGGTATTAAAAGTATGTTGTTTTGTCGATTATACAAAGGGCAGGCTTTCCTGGTGGAATCCACAATGAGAACACATAATTAAAGACACAACAGAAGGCAGGAATTAGAGAGTAATTATTTCTGAGAACCTAAGGGTAGGAAGGCATATATAACAAAGCAATGGAAACCATGATCAGTGCGCTGAGTTGTAGAGCTAGAGGCATTAGCATCATAAAGTGGGAATGGTCATGCTACTTTACTGTTCTCTTGTCAGACCTCACCTAATATTGCGTTCAGTTCTAGAGACCCCATTATGGACATTTTATCCTTCTTTTAAAGGATCTCAATATGTATATATATAGAGAGAGAAAGGATAGAAGACATAGTCACATTAAAAGTCCTATTTCATCACCCACTGACCTATTTTAAGCTATTAACCCCTTAATGACAAAGCCCGTACATGTACGGGCTCCACATGGTTTGGTTTCAATGGGTTTAGGGACCGCCCATTGTCCTTAAGGGGTTAAAAATGTTGGCATGTATGCTGTTTGCACTGCACGAATGATGTACAGAGATGCTAGTCTCTCCCAGGGTGGTAATGTAAGATAGAGCAAACTATGAGGGCCTGTGCATTATATGCTTGAGTGGCAAGATGTACTGTGGTATAGCTTATTAAATAAAAGGCAAGGAAGGAAAAGCAAAAAAGCAAATAAATCTAAGAAAAATGGTTTTGTTCTGTCGAGATATCAGTCCTGCCAATACACGTCTAATACATCTCTTAGAAATAAAATGCACTTGACTTTGAAATAAACATTGGTCAGACTGATATGTGCGGAGAACACGTTCACTTTCCTCCACGTCTACTGACAACTGTTTTGTCAGCTCAGACAGCACAGCAGAAAGGGAATTTGTGGGTTTTGTAAATATTTTGTATTTCCACATTTGCACCAAAAATAATTACCAGACAGCTGACAATATTAATCCATGCATGGTTTTCACATAAAGGATACGTACCACAAATAGGAAGGATGGTAATAAGTATTTATTAACTCAATCAGAAACACTACCTAGATCTATATCTTCCCATTGAGAGAGAGAGTGAGAGAGAGAGAGAGAGAGAGAGAGAGAGAGAGAGAGAGAGAGAGAGAGAGAGAGGAGAGGGAGAGAGAGAGCCATACAAATAACCATACAAAACACAGCCTGGCATATAGTTTCTATGATACAGGCATCCATATCATTATACCTGGAAACATAACAAGCTTTACTGACCTCCAAAAAACCTTTTCAATTTCTATGCCTTTCTTTTTCGTTCACCAGTGTAACTGAATAAAATAACTCTGACTCCTCTTAAGATTGCCAGCTACCTAATAATTTTGAGATACGCCGGTAAGCTGAGCGATGTCTTGAAGCTACTCATGTAACATTGGTGGACCAGAACGAGAGACCTCATCTACCTATCTAAAAGTAACCATTTTAGAAGAATGTTTTATTTACACGGTTAAGTTATAAACACATTTTCTGCAGTATTTGGAGCTTGTGAAACCATACCTCCCAACAGCCTCCATTTTGGAAACTGTCCCAGGGCCTCCCCTAAAGCACAGGGTGCTTTCAAATCAATGGAGGTCTGTCTTGTTGCCGCCATTCCAGCTCCCACTTTGCCTCCACATGATGATCCCTCATATAGTGCGGATTTCTGCATTTAATCCATTGGTCTGTGCTGTTTTTGTAGCAGAGAACAACAACATATTTGTAAATCAGGCCTTGGAGAAAAATCCATCTGCTTCATATCTAATGTATACAACGACACTAATTCTCTCCAAAACACCAGCACAGATATGTAAACTACCCTGACATTATAAGACGGAAGCTAACTAGTACGAGCAGTTGATATAAATCCACATTAACATATGTTACCAAACAATACTTTGATAGCTTCGACATTTAAACAAGGATCAATGTTGTATAAGGGATTACGCAAAAACCCAGATTATATTTTTATGTTATTTAAATCTTATTAACATTCTTTGTCCAAAAATGTAATTACAAAACACCATTTTCTTTCTACTAAGCTGGGATTTCTAACAAAACATAACAAGCCATTAAATAAATTACGTCTTTCTATCTATAATACAATAGGTATGTGACTACTCTATGTACATCTGGGTTATCATAAAGGTGCAATGGATCAATATTCAGACAATAATTAATATAATCATTTTATTTATTATTTAATATTATTATGGGGTTTTTTAGAGAAATCTAGACTTTATTCAACTTTTAAATACAAACAAAATAAGCAGGAATTGTTCAATGTCAATATACACTTATTGACACACTATCATTTATTTAACTAGTGTATAAGGGTCCTGTGATGGGTAGAAGGCTTACCTGAC
Source organism: Spea bombifrons (assembly GCF_027358695.1). Taxonomy (NCBI): domain Eukaryota; kingdom Metazoa; phylum Chordata; class Amphibia; order Anura; family Pelobatidae; genus Spea; species Spea bombifrons. Next base: position 94,840,915 of record NC_071087.1, read on the forward strand.
CCGGCTTCTCTACCTTTAGATATGGTGGCCCACTGAATGTATCACAAATAGCTCCTCAGATAACAATGATAGGATGCGAGGATTCAGGATGTACGGTAATATAAATAATATTTCAAGGTCTGTTTTCATATATCCCAACATGTATTTATCACTCTGTATCTTTAGTAAAAGAGTTGACTTTTGTCAGTCCCTCAAAATGAAAGAATCATCATGGTAATTATGTTTATAGTTTCTTAGTTCTTTCTTTTTTTTACCAATTACATTAAATGTATTAATAACCTAAACAGCTCTCTTTTGAAGACTCTTAACCTCTAAAGCCCATCTGTTAGGGAAAATGTACTGGAACTGCACCTATACATATGCATGTCAAGGAGTACCAACCCTACACTCCTTCCAGCTCGGGTTGATGATTCATTGCGGTTATGTATAGAAAGTGATCGTTCAAACCACGACCAGACCATTCTTCTGCTTGTCACATTGATATTACCACTTTTTAAACCCTGCAACCCATAGTGAATCCAGAATGTAAATTAACAATCAGAAAATGTAAAGGTCTACAGTAACTGATCCAGTAAATGGATAGATGCATAGCTACGCCTAGATCTTTATGGTCACTTCTTGACCTACTGATACCTATTTATGTAACTGAGTAAGGTATTTAGAGGAAGACGAATGTATAAATGCAATCCCTGCTGTTTATATATATACATAATGTTGTGACATGTAGTGGCTGTAGGAGGCTACTTATACTCATCAAACATTCTGAGCTACTAGAAAAAGAGGGGCACAGAAAATTCAGGTCCAAAAAAGCACACTCACTCTTAAAGAAGGACACGTGGGAGGTATGCATCTTGTGCTGGCATGAACTGCTCATTGTATATCTAGAGTTCCATCTGATCCAGCATTTCACCTTGGACTAATAATTATCCTAAGCATTACTTTATTACATTAAATATGGTGTCCCTTTCTAGAACTAGAACTGGAACACATGAGGTTATTCTGCATGACAAGAGGCAGAAGAGGACACAGGGATTTGTTCCCTTATCACTCCTAACACATTGAGTTAAGGCACATGAAATATTACAGATGAATCAAATAAACCTATACATAAACATAGATAGCAAACAGTGTTTTTTGTATTATCTAAGTGTCTTAAACAAGAATGCAGCTTGCTGGAGGTGCCTGCAAAGTACAAGATTAGGTCCCTCTATAGGACTATCTCATCCCTAGCTTTGTAAATTTTGCAACCCATTATTGTACCAATATTTTTTTCAATTCTTTTCAAATAGCAGGGTTTCATGCCTTCCATAACCTCTTCTTTTTCTTTCCCTCAAATGTATAAAAAAAAAAACCTAGCAGAACAAAATCTGGTTACACTGAGGCCTTTCAATTTTATTACCACAATGGCATCAAATAACCTTCCAAATAATTCAGAACATTAATGCTGAAGCACAATAAGCCAGGAGTCAGGCAGAGAAAGCCTGCAATTCACAGCTATACGTTCATAAATGTAGGTCAGGGATGGCCAACGGTTTTGTTCTTCAGGTGTTGAGAAACTTCAACTCCCACAAAGCCATTTAAAATCCTGAACCAAACAAAAGTTAAACGGGAGGTTTGATGTCCATGACACCCCAAAAAAGAAAAATACATATGAAAAAACTTCAATATGAATGCTTCAAAATGAGAAAATTGAAAAAAAAACAAAACAAAAAAACACTAGCAAAAGCTAGAAGTTGCATCCCTGCAGCAGCAGCAGCCTCCCTCCTCTGTGGTCTGACGCTCCCTGATTGGCTGGAACTGACTGGCGGTAAGTATACTTACATGGAAAATAGCCGGGGGAGGGAGGGTCAAATGAATATGCAAAAGCAACCCCATGAAAATGTAGGGTCCAAAAAGCTACAATATGCTTTAAAGTGTATATGATGGGGGGAGTGTCACTTAAAAAGGAGAGATCAGCACACCCGATATGCTACTACTCAGCACAGGAGAGTGTATGTTTCCTTGTTACAATGCTTGGTAAGTAAAAGTCATAAAATGTGGCTAAATCCACAAATTTGTTGCTGAGGTAGACCAGAACAGACTTTGATTAATATGTTTATTTGCAAACACTGCTGATCAGTTTGTACTCTGGGGTTTAAACACCATTTGTGTAATTGCAGTATTTCCCGTCGTGGGTCACAAAGGGTGAGATGCGAGTCAGTATCCCCTTTTACAGCCTGGCTTTCGTGCCAGGCGCTGGGGAAATTATCAGAGGTCCAGGCTGTGTTGCCGTAACTAGTGAGAAAAGGCACAGCCGTGGATTGCAAACTTACTTACTGAAAACATGACGGGTTACTATAGTAACAGTCTGTGGATTCTGGCATTCTAGATATATGGATACATATTTCAGCGCATAAAGCAATGAATGTGTCTTCTTCGTATAAATTTGATGCATTTATTTCTATACAAGTCTGGGGAAAGTGCCAAGTGGCAGATTGTTAGTACTAAAAAAGGTGAAGATTGTGTCTACATGTTTCTCCTTAAAGGGACATTCCAGCCATCAAACGCACTTTAATCCGTACGACAGCTTAATGCCCCCCCACCTCTGTAAATGTATGGAGGGATTCTTCAGAATACATTTGTCTCTTTCCTCACCCCCCAGCCCCTCAGCTTGTAGGAGATGTGCTTCGCCGAACACATCTGCTTGTCGAAGCACATGTCTGCTAAACTCAAAGCCGGCCAACGGAGTCTAACATGTTCTTTAATATGCATGAATCATTAGTGGGGCTTTAACATTGCAGAAATCTAGGGAGATATAATCAAGATAAAAAAAAATCTAATATGTTGCTTCTCTGGGAAAACTATTAGCCCCAGTTAACAAAAAAATAATATAAAAAAAAATAGCGAAATCAATCTATAGGTGTGTTTTAATTATTGGAGAAGAGAAAGGAATGTGGATATTGTCAGCACAGAAAAAATGAATTATAGATTAATAATAATGAATATTGGCTTGTGTATATAAAAACATAATCCATATATTCAAATAGTAAAGCTACCCCATCTGCATAGAAGAAATTGCCGCCCACAGAAATCAAACACTTGTTTTAACAAACAGACCTATTCTATACGTAACTAGCTATCACAACAATACATTGCAAAGGGTATGGCAAAAAAATGGCTCTGGCACGTTAAAGACTATGGTCGATTAATCAGGTTGATGAATGTGTAAGCGTGTGAGAGCATGAATGTGTGAGTGTGAATGTGTATCTTTGTGTGTGAGCATGAATGTGTATGTGTAAGTGTGTGTGTGGGGTGTTAGCTTGAGCATGTGTGTTGAGTATGAGTGCATGCGTTTTAGTGTAAGCTTGTGTTAGTGTATAAGTTTGTGTAAGTGTGTATACATATGTGTGTACTTGCCCCTTGGGCTAGAAGGTACCAGCCCTCCCCACATCACAAATGGCCAAACCCAGACAGCTTTCCCTATAAAAAAAGGGCTGAGTTGGCCCTGTATAATGTATAGTAAATGTAATGTACTACATTACATTTACTTATATAATGCCAGCAGATTCATTAGTGCATTACAACCAGAGTCGGTAGGATAAAATAACAAACTGGTACAAAAGGAGAAGAGGGCCCTAGTATTATACTATGTATCAATTACTGATGTATAGAAATTGACCTAAATTTAGGTGAAGTTGTAGTTTAAGAGCTCCAGTGGAACCTTTCCACTATAGTCAGAGATCTATCAGTGGCAAGAAAGCACTCCCATTGAATTCATGCTCTCAAAGCTCCCGCAGGGTATTGGCTGGTGGTTAGTATATTCCAGTGTTTGGCTGAATACATCTGTACAGCAAATATCAGATAAGGGGGAGAGGGACAAATGCATATTGGGGAATTCTGCAGCATCCCCCCACGCATTTGTAAGGGCAACACAATGAAAACTGAAAGGGTACAATCATATGCATTAAGGTTCATACGGTGACTGGAGTGTCTCTTTAACATCACAGCTTCTCTATTCTACAATTTTTTTTTTAAATGATAAAAAAAATGTTGGTCTGTCCATAAAATATAAGCACACCATGACATTTTTTCCTCAGCTTGTCTTACTTTTTATATATTTCTTCATTAACATTTCCCTTTTCATTTTTAGATGAATCATCATATTACCGGGAATGTCAACAGATTCTTTATAGTATGTCACAGTCGGTATGAATTACACCAACGTGCAATCATTTTCTATGTGCCGCATCTTTTTGGGGAAAAAAAAAATCTGTAAAACTAGTGAGTTATTGGTTTAATTTTAATTGTCTTACGTTTAACCGATGACAGGACGAACCAGCTTATGAAAAAAAAAAATCCTGCTTATGCAGTAATAGCAAGACAGTATATGCAGAAGGCAACAAAAATATATTAATAAGGTTTTTTTTTGTATAATCACTTAATTTTCAGGAGAATAAAACTACACCCCACACATTGACAGAGAAAAGTATTTAGTTACTGCAACCTAGCCTTTCTTACATCCTTTATATTTCGGTTGTCGTGTTGCAAAATAATTGATTTTCACTCTCGACTGCTTTGCAGAAAACTCACTTTTTTATCGGTATGTCTGAGCCCTCATTTGAAGCCGCCTCTAGCATCCTGAAACAGATAATACACTCTCTGCATTTAAATCCACGGAATGTAATTCTGCTGTTTCTTTTATGCCTAACCCCCCCCCCTCAAGCTCATTCATCATTCATCATTCATCCTCTTACTTGCCATCATGGGTAATTACATGGGGGTATGGCTTAAATGAACAGAAGGGGGCACTAATTAAACATATATTGGTGTCTATCATTTTAGAGAAATAAATTAAGCTAATTATGAGACAAGACAAAGGGATTGTGAAGCTTGACTTTGGATTTGCAGTGGCAGCATGTACTTTAACACAATTGAGGAAGATATACAATTAAAGGTGGCGTTTCTAATGCCAAACAAGGTTTTTCTTAGTGCTAGGTTTAATTCTGCTCATTCTATCACATGCTCGGCGTGGACAAATACAGGCAGAGATGGTACAGCTGCCTGGGCACCAGTGTAATTTACCCTGCCTGCTCATATTGAAAGCAGGCAGTCTATATAAAGGGACAGTATAACGACAGCGTTGTCAACAAGGAATGCATATTGAAATATTTTGAAGTACATTAATACGCATTCTTTGAAGTTCCTTAGGGAGAATCTATAGCTTCTCGTTCTTTTTTTGTAGTCTGCCAATTCTTGCCACTGATTGGCTTCTTGAAGTAGCCAATCAGTGGCAGGAAAGCATTTCCACTGCAATCAGGCCCCTGACATTTACTGAGCCATTTACTGAGCCTTGCGGTAAACAAGGACCCTCAGATATCACACGCATTAAAAATGTACATGATGGCTGGAGTGCCACTTTAAGTATGCATCCTGCGCATGTCAGCTCAGCTGGTATTCACGCACACTAATGGGATTCCAAGATGGGTTTTTCAGTAGGTAATCATTTCAAGAATGTGCAAATTGTGTCACATTTTGACAGAACAAGACACTTATGACATTGCCTGCAATATAATGAATCAGCAGTTATAACATAATTGTTGATCCGGCTTTGATTAGGTTTGAATATAACTGGTATCCTATTCCGTTGGTCGTGGGGGAGAGTTGAAATGCCCCAAGCATAGGACACCTGTGCTGGGTTATATGGTGTTATCATATGGAACCGACATGAGAGTTTGGAAACAGCCTATACATCGTACAATCAAATGTAACGGCTGTGCAGAAACAGAACATACGTAAGTCCTGTCGGCTCCTGATTTCTGAACCAGTTATAAATAACTTACGACTATTTAAAACCACAAGGGAAGAAGGAGTCCTTATATCAGCACACAAGTCAGGTCATGTCATTCCCCCTAGCAAATCTTTTGAAGAATACTAATTCACATAGCATCGTATTCTCTGATCCATTTGCCTCTCAGCAAACCTAGGCTCATCTTCACTACCGAATAAGACATTTCGAGCAAGGTGTAGAATTTATAGTTGATGGAAATGACATACGTTGCAGCGTATATTTTAAGACAATGGAGGTAGATCTAAAAGTGTTATTTCTAGTACTATATACATCACATTTACTCTCTTTTTAACAGAGCCAACGGAAATGGTTTAAGAAAAAAAAAAAAATGACGTGCGCTTCCGATATACCTAAGTAACTCCGTGTTCCTAGCACATGGCTTTATCCACGCACACAGAAATCCATGGGTACTCCAATCTGTTTATTACGAAGAAAAATGCGACTGATAGGATTATCTAACAGGGTCTGCAAAATGCATCAGGGAACATGAAAGAGAATTTTCTAAATAAGTGTTGCCCTTTCCTTTCTCGATAGCGTCTGCAGGAAAAAACAACGCTATACTCATCGAATGCACTGGGGAGTTTTATGATGCCCTACTTCAGTTTCTTTTGAAGTTTCTTCTTAAAGGGAATCTTATAAAATAGTTTTTTTTTTTCTTTTTTACTTTTCCAAAAAATATGTCAGTTTATAAAAGTAAACCGCTGTTAAAAAAAAAAAAAAAAAAAAAAACTATTCTCCAAATATATTGGATGCTCTGTATTTATGCATTTAAAAGGTGAACTCTGAAAATTCACTAAAAATAGTGATATGGTAAATATTCGGTATGTTAGAAATGAAAACAGAATTTAAGTACTGAATTTAGATTACAGGCAATCACAATTAAAACGAGCACTTTTTCAACACAGCAAACAACTGGATTGCATAATGATTGCTAATTATAATAAATAATTGTATGTACCAATGCTAATTACCATTTACAAGCTGGGCTAACATTCATCTAAAGCTGAAGCATATTAATACACCATCTTTCTTCATGTTGTTATTATTGATTTAATATCTTTTCCGTTCATAGGTTAATTACTGTACATTTTAGGAGAGATGGGCACTCTGCAGCTTTTAAACATGCGCAGGTTACCCCATAAATCTGATATGGTAATTATGGGGATAGATTCAAATTGACAAGGGCAAAGTAATCAAACTTACATAAATTATATGCTCTGCGACAACAAAAAAAATAAACATTAAAAAAGGGTTGAATCTAAAAATCCGTACGAGGACAGCACAGATAGGAACTTGTGGATTCCATAACTTCCAAGACAGTGACGTCTCCTGCAACAAGGTCAAAGCAAACTCTGCATATAGTATTATTAATGCATAGGGATTTCTCCCTTAAAGGGGCATACCAGCCATCATATGCACTTGTATGCACATGAGAGATGTATGTTCCCTTTAAATTTTCATGGTGTCCATTTCGCAAATGCATGGACGCATTCTGCAGAATTCCCCATATGCATTTGCCCTTTGCCTTGCCCCCAGCTAAATGCCACGCAGGAGATGTGTTTTGTTGAACACGTGTCCCTGCACATGCTATACTCATCTCCAGTTGGCTCCAGCACTTACTCTGTGAATGCTGCAGGCGGGGGTTTATTCAGATCACATTAGACTGTCCCCTTAACTCTCTATGCATTTTGAAGGGACAGCAAAGGAATCATTGAGAAGGTCATTGGTGTTAGCCTTTCATAATTCATAGTTGCCAACTGCCCTTTCTTCATGGTTTTTGGGATCTTGTCTCTGTACTTTCAGTGTCTTGGTAAATCGGCAGATGCGGTTGTCGTGTACAGGGCCAGTTGGTGAGATGAGAATCTCCCTCTAACCGGCACAAAAGTAAGGAGGCGCAAGGTCTGTCCCTTCAGACCTCAATGCTCCCTAACACTATGTGCCAGCATTTGATGCTGAGGACCAGGATATGGCATCGTATCCCGGCGCTCAGCACTGACGCCGTGCGCACCGTAAGGGAGCATGGAAGAGGTCTTAAGAAACAGACTTTGTGCTCCCACCACAGGACCAGAAAAATAAAGAAAAGGGAGAAAGGTAAGGTATGGGGAGAAAGGGGATAGATGATAGTGAGAAAGGGAAGAGAAAAAGAGAAATAAGAGAGAGAATGAGGAGGAGGGATAAAGGGAAAAAAAAGGAGAGGCAGTGAGAAATCAAAGAGATAATGAATACAGATACATTAAGAATAGCAAACATAAAGAGAAAAAAGAAACGAGAGGGGTTATAAGAAAGTGTGTTTATATATTGAAAGTGTATAAGGGCAAGTAAGTGTGTGACTACAAGGGCAAGTATGAGCCAGTAGATTCTTGTGTAAGAAGTAGCATGAATGCACATACCGTATATATGTATGTGTGTATGGGCAGGGATTTGTAAGGGCTGTGTGTGTGTATATGTGTGTATTTTGATACTCTGATGTTTTGACCCTAAATAGAAGGATTCACATGTTTAACCCGGGGGGCACTATTTAGTATTGTTTTAAAAAATTAATATTGTCCATACTTGGTAAAAATGAGTTTGTGTGTACGTGTCAGTGTACAGGGTTAAAATGTGTGTCAGTACACAGGATTAGAATAAAGTGTGTGTGGGGGGGTGAGAGTGTACAGTATGTGTCAATGTGTGTGTCAGCATAAAAAGTGTGTGAGGGGAGTGCTACAATAAGTGTATGTGTATTAGTGCACAATGCAAGACTGTGTGAGGTGTTACAAAGAGTGTGTGTGTGTGTGTGGGGTGAAAGTGTCCATATCTTTTGCTTCCATCCTCCTTCACCTCATGTAGCGTTTCAAAGGAATATAATGTTAATTGCAATTTGTGGGCCATAAAGATTGCAGATTTCAGTCCCCAATTTATTCCAGATATGATTAGGTATGTGAACTAATGTAGCTCTCATGACTGAAGCACATCTCCAAAGGTCTTACTATATTTGATAACCAACCCACTTAAAGGTGATAAACGCACTTGCCTAATATAGACGCTGTGCTGCAAATGTATCTGACCACATACCAAGGCTGTAGGGGAAGGCCGCGGGAACTCGGTGATATAATCCACACTATAAAAACTAGGCGGAGCTAAATAACGCTAATTAATCGTGTTGGACAAAGGTGAGCACAGTGAGTGTGTGTGTGTCCCTGGAAATGTTTTTTTTAAATGTTGGCAGCTATGACAATGAAGCTGAAACACTCCTTACTCCTGGTTCAGTGTTGCAGATCTGCGTCCATGGATAAACACCTTTTGTGTCGTAGCATAACATGAAAATCTACCATGGCACAACATACACAGTTCAAGATGGCCCATTCACACTCGCCGGCTATTCAAATCAAGATCACAGACTTTAGAGCGCTGGTCAAAAGAATTTTTTTCAACAACACATCAAGAAAAAATGTATTTCTACAACAGAACTGTTGTGTTTATGACCCGCGGTTTTAATATTAGGCTCATAGTCCATTTCTTTACAGTTTATAGACCATAATTATAGTCTGCAGATAAAAGTAAATCAATAATGGTCACTTTGACCAATGGAGCACATAATCCAGTTCTGCATTCATCTTGGTTGTGTTAGATGTGCTTCCCAGTGCAAGCAGCTCCGGTTCCCTGCTGGGACATACAGATGTAGTCCTGACTTTAGGTATCTTTATTGTGATAAATATGGTTAGCGTATTGCATTCACTTGTGAGTTGTATTATTGAACACCGATAGGCACAAACACACCGCCAATCAGAAGGCAGGCAGCATTGGGTACCATTAATATACATACGGACATAATATTTTATATTGTATATCAACTTGTTCCTCTGGGTATTAAACATAAAATGTTTGTTTTTACAGGAGAGCCTGGTAGAGAATACTACAGGAATAGCTAATCAAGAAAATAATCAATATAAAAACCCGGCAGATAATCCAAATAATTGTGGGGCTTTAGTATCGTTTGAATCGCTTAAATCTCCCTATTACATTACTTGTCTTGGACCATGCTATATATATTCAAAGTGTTTTATTTTTTCTCATCTCATTTTGGGTTTCACAATGCAACCTAATTATTATTTTTATTATTATTATTATTATTAATTTGTGATTTCCATTTATTAATTTACCATAATTACGTTTATATTCAGAAGCCAGTAAATGATGGTGTATAAAATAACACATTTTTCATACTTAAGTATTTACTTGGGTGAACATATTTCATTTTTATTTTTACTAAGGATTTATAATATCCCTGTTCTTTATCAGTACACCACTGCCCCCTATGTTAATACTTATAGTGAGTTGTTTAAGAGGAACACATAATGGGGAAAATAAGAGGAAATAATGTCTTATTTATGCATTACGGTATCATATTCAACAGTGTAGGTAATACACATTAACCAGGTGTCTAGATCTCGCCGGCATCTACTTTGAGAGATGGTAAGCCTTGGGCAGGTGCCTTGTGGAGAAGGCAGCCCTTTACCCAGCTGGCACAAAATGCATTATTTCACTACTGATTCATTAAAAAATGTTTAAAAAGATTAGTTAAGCTTATTTTCATTTTTAAAGTATTGCTAAAGACCCCTGGCAAGACTTTAATGACAAACACCTTTTCCTATCATATTGCTTCTTGCTATTGTTTGCCCACTATGCCCCCCTTTGCCCTGCTGCAAAATACCCAAAGACCGCTCCTTTTTTGTAGATCCTTAGGCTGAAATTGAATGTTATTAAGTATATACCATCACAAATGGCAACCAGCATATGTTCATGTGCAGCATGCGCAACAATCAAAAGCAATTCAACTTATGGCTGCACCTGCCTGGATATAATATGCCCCAGATTTACAGGCAGACTTAATTTAAATACATTATAAACTTGGTAAAGTTCTTGTTATCAATATGTTAATATTTGTTCCACTATATAAATATCATTAATAAGCCCACAAAGAATCACGTGTAAAAAAAAAGATTAGAAGCTCCGCAAAGAGGTTAAACAAATGTCTTACATGTTTTTGTCCAGAACATGACACATAGGCATCACTTGTTTTTTTATGTGTTACGTAATGATGTTTTACAGGCCTTTACAGGTGCTGACTGACACTGACCATCCTTATGAAGTATCCTGATTAGAAGTACTTCTAATTAATCTGATAATGCATTAACCTAATCAGCAGTTTATTCATCGGAACCAACCTTTGCACTAGTATTGCTTATTCTTCCAACTAAGCCGATCGTGGTTGTTCAGCTAGCAATCACAATATAAAGCATCTTAAGACTCCATCAATGACAAACTAGGTCCACACTTATCATAAAACATAAGAACTATGCCTTGATTCACAGAATGTAAAGACTCATTGAGAACTTTTAAATGCTATATACAAGGCAAAATAACGAGGCAGCCTTGATTAAAAATATGTTAGTTATAGTTAATAAAACAGCAGGCTTATTAGTAATGCCTCATTCATTAAATTAAATGTATCTACCAATGTGAGAGTGTCATCCATTTACTATGGAGCTGCTATCGAAGGAGAAATCAGAAGAAAGATACATTTTTCTTACATGGTTCCATATGATATATAGTATAAAGCACCGAAAAGGGGTGGTTTTTTTTTTTTTATTCTTCCAATAAGTTTTATTAGCGGACTCAAACGAAATGCTTTAATTCGTAATGAAGTCCAGATTACTTAATAAGTCCTCTCTGCAGTAAACTTTTATTATAAGACGTGCATTCGACAGTCTATTATTATCTATTAAGAGCGGTAAGACATGGACATTGTGTGTTTCTCTAGTAGATTGGGCTCAGATAATAGAGATAAAAGGCATGTAGCTAATATACAGCTAATATGCATTATTTGGAAAGAAAGTGAAAAGATGAGATACATTTGTTTTATTTTTTAAAGTAACAAAGGAGGTGTGTTACTTGCCAAGACTGTAATTCAAGGCCCAGCTAGAATTGTTCTCATTGCTATCTCAGTCCTGACACATCCCTTTCCCTATCTCGCTGCTCTTTGCTTTCATTTACCCCAACTCAGCACCAGGGGCAGCTTATTTGATTCCCTGTAGAACATTTTGCCCCCCTCTACAGATGCACCTTTGGAATACATGACATATTCAAAAATAAAAATAAATCAACAACACAAAAGAACTGTTCAAATAAAAATAAAAAAAATATATGTAAAACACAAGTACTTCTTTCCCTCTACTATTTCCTTATAATCATAAACTGCTTTTTCTGAAATATAAATCATATTTTGGAGAGAGGGGGAAGCTGAAATAATTGACTGCATATTATACACAAAAATGTCTTATTTATGCACCAAAAAAAGAGTAAAAATATTTCCCCTAATTGTTTTTTTGTACTCTTACATTTAATGAGTATTTAACAATCACACACGCCTTATATCCCAAAATATATAATAATATAATCAACATTCTACAAATAATTTGTACATAGATTTGTAGCATGACGTTTGAATAGAAACTGTATTGTACATTGTATGTTAATCTATTAAACTATACAGGTAACCACACCAAGATGATTATTAGGAGTTATCTTACCCTCCTTTATACAATAAACTACACCATCACTCATGTATAGTATATATATATATTAAAACAAGTACCAAGACACCATGATGGTCACTGTGCTCTAAAAGTCACTGAATGGACTCAGTCATCGGATTGGCTACATGGTAATGTGGGCGGAGCTACACTGTATTGAGAGTAAAACCAACACATTCAAGGGAGGAAACATAACGTGTTAACCCTTCGAGGGCTGAAATATAAAGTACCCATTGCAGTTTGGGTCACCAACTGGTTTAAACAAAATCGCGATCCTATTCTTCCTATTCATAGTGATCATATTCTTGGAACTCTGTAGTTTACATATAACAAAATCGGACCCGAGAAAATTCTCAACAAAACACAATGCAAGTTTTACCAAGGCGCTCGATTATATACATGTGTGCCAACAGATAACATCCGTGTGTATTCTACTGCAACAAACATACGAACCGAAAACATCGGGAGGGCTGAACTGGCTCTACACGTGAGCTTCAAGGGGTTAAATGTTACCTTTCAGATCAGATGTATCATTTTTTTCTTCTCCGCATCTATCATCAGCAATTGGGATCCCATGCACATTGGGAGGTTAAAAAAGACCTCCCTGATTATGACATATTACAGAGCATTCATGTTTTTAACCCTTTCATTGCCACGTGTTTCAACGCAGCCTCCCTGTCTGTCAAATAGTTCAGCTGTCACACGCAGAAAAGGAAGAACTATATTTGACTTCAACCTTTCCCTCTTCGGAAACCTTTTTTTTTGTGATTTTTTTTTTTTTTTAGAAATTCTGAGAAGCGTGTGTGGACAGAGTGAAAATTACAATTTCTGAAAATTAAATTGCTACAATCCACACAGGTTTGCAAAGTAAAACCACAGGTGGCACACTAGAAAAAAAGAGAGAGAGAGAGACAGCCTGAATAGAAATGAATTAAATCAGAATATAAAACTCGATTTCTGCCAAGCATGCCACCCTCCTCCCAGTCAATCCTCGTATTATTTCATAAATCCCCTTCGGCACTGCCTCTCTTTACAGTGCCGTATCCCGAAAGGATGGGGAGGAATAAATACAAAAAGCAGACCCAAAGGATCACAACCACACCAAATCCAAGAAGCAGCCTCCTAGATCGCGAGAACACTCGTTAAGATCATCAACCGCACAGCAATATATAAATGCATAGAATAAATTCCATACTCTAAATATATATATATATACATATAATATTGTATGGAAATCGCTTACCGATCATTGATCTGCTCCTGGCTGGGATTACTGCGATCATGTTGCAACGTGCATGGCAGTTAGTGACTGGCTGCGTGTCTGTAAAAGCCTCACATCTGAAGACACAAACATTTCCTTTGCTGTTCATTTAACCTCGCACAGACAAGCAGCCTTTCAAGAAAACAGCTAAGAGCAGTTTAGGCTTCCAGTTCCTTATGAGGTCCTGTGCGTGTGTGAGAGTGTATGAGTGTATGAGTGCATGAATGTGTGTGTGTGTGTGTGCAAGGCCAAGTCATTGATGAGGAACAGTGATGGATCATCCTTGTGTGTCTTAGTACAGTAACCTAATAAACTCCAGAGGTAAAGGACACTGCTGGTGCCAAGGCAACAGCGATTGTTCATAGTAACAATAGTTTCCCTACAGGGAGGGTGAATGAAAAAAAAAAAAAAAAATACAGTTCGGGTGGTCCCAGATCTGGGCGCTAGCTCGTTCATTTAATTAACCCCCTGAGATCCAGCATGGGAGACGCTCTGATTACAAAGTAATGGCTCCATCAGGCACAATTAGATTCCGACCGAAACGTTATAGTTTGCGTGAAAACTCTTGCAGTAAACAATTCCTGGTCTGCTTCATTCCGTGGGGTGCTAATTAACCCTTAGAGGGCCGCTCTGCTCGCTTTAACCTGATCATCTCGGCTGGGTTTTTTTCTCTCGCATCGTGTTTCATAACATCTCACTAAATGGGGGTATGGAGCTGCTCAGCAATGTTTTTGCTGTAGTCACAAATTCATTTAATCTCTCTCCCGAATGCTGTCCTATTTTATGTCCTGCAGCAACATGACTGCCTGAAATGCTAATTTGAAAATTATAGTATATATATGTATATATATATATATATATATATATATATATATATATATATATATATAAAATAAATATGTATATATTTATAAACACATATATATATAAATATATATATATATATATAAATATATATATATATATATATATATATATATATATACATATACATAAATATATATATACACATATCCACATTTTTAGGCACTTGTTATGCAAGCAATACTTATAATAGGTAATATATATTCAGATCTTCATAGGGAAGTTTTTATGTATGTATGATAATACAGTATATTTACAATATGGGGCTGTTTATAAATGCAGTATATTACAATATGAATATGTGAATTTTAAAATAAATATAGATGTACATAACAGTAAAACAGAATATGGAGGTTATTCATAAATGCAGAATACTAGAATAAGGAAGCAAGTTGTATATAATATAATATAATTATTATTTATTGTTTTATATAGCACCATCATATTCCATAGCACTGTAAAATGGGTAATGAGGGCATAACAAGTAGGGTATAACATAACAATTACAGACTTACAGAAACAAGAGGTAAAAAGGGCTACTAAGTAGTGTCATCACCACAGCAGCCAATGGAAGGTTCATGTTGTTCTCCTCATTTTAAATAAGTCTGCATGTTCACTCTACGATGACATTTACACATTATTTATGGGGACCTTTCAGTGTATTTAAATATAATTTGCAAATTGTTTCTAGTAATATTTAGCTCATTAGCAAATGTGAGACAGAACATATCAATGATTTAGAGAAAAAAAAGATGAATAAACATTATAAGGTATTTTGTAAATGTGAATGTGTATGTACACAGCACTCACATCAATGGTTGACATAACTGTATTTTGGGTTGTTAGGTAAATGCAGAATAAAACAAGAAATACTTGTCATATACTACTGTTAACCAAAATCAAAGTCGATCAAAGAATGATCCTAATACCATTACTGTGATTATCCTAATAATTAAAGTTCCTAGGGGTATTTATGTTCAGTGTATAGAAATTCTGTTATAACATCTCAATTACATGTGGTTGCCTCGTCCCACACACTCCAACACTGAAAGGATTAAGTGATAATGGATGCGCATGTTTTAAGACACATAAGTGAGGCCGTGTTATAGGAGTCCTTGTCTTTGCATTAAGAAGATACCCAGTAGCCACACTTCTCCCATATTCTTTTTGTATGGCTGTGTGTGTGAACAGCAAATAATAAAAGGTATTTAGTCTGCGCAATAAGCCTGGAGGATATATGACCAGAGAAAGACGAGTCTAGGGAAGGGATAGCACAATACATTTTGCAGTGAAGAAGCTATGAGCTATTAGGTTAATAATGGTATAAACACGAAGACACAGAGGAATATGAAACGCAAGAACGTGCAATCCAAAGCAGATGACGACGCGTGGAGGTGTAGAAAGCTGAGATGTAAGACTGGAACATGGAGTTGATAATATCATATCATGTGCAGTGCTCTGATCGTTCATGGCAATGCAGTAAGAGTAGGAGTGATGGTATATGTATGAGCATAAACCTCTATAAACTATAAACCAGGTTTATACAAGTTAAACCTCTACTTTAATGGTTACCAAAGTTATACAACTTAAACCTCTACTTTAACAATTGACAAAAGCAGGATACTCGGGCGGGGAGGAGTCAGATGGGTTCAGCTTGCCACTTATGCCTATTAAGTTGATATGCTGCGCGTCGGCCATAATGGACAGGCCTGCAACATGCCACGCATTCACCACACACATTTTAAAGTCAGTATTGAGACAGCGGAGACACTTTTTAGGGGTGTAGTAAGAGGCACACCTAGGGCTTTATTTCAGACCATTTACTAAACTGAACGTTTCAGCTCCCAAATATCACTATGAAGTATCAAGTGCAAACCTCACTGATTTTCCCATTAGGAAGGTCACCCTGAGTAATGCATAGGTAGTGAGGGAGATTTCTTAAAACTCTCCTCAGTGATTTAGCTCTGCATTATAATGGGCGAACTCCCTCTTTAGGAAATATGCCCAATTTAAGCTTTTATTTGAGTGTGATCCATTGATAGCTATTTGTGTAACTGAGGAGTCATTTAGAAGACACATTTATTTTATCTGCACTAGGCCTTATTGGCACATTGTGGCTATTTATTGCGACTTTTATGGCCATAGAACACTTTGAGTGTGCTTATTCTAAGCTCCTAGAAAAAGATCGAAATTAGGGGAGGAAAGACAGATTTGGGTCTTTATGCAGCACCACCATAGTTCCTCCACCTATGTTGTTCCTCCACCACAACCATTTTACGTTCTTCCTAGCTTTAAAGAGGATTTACAGGGGAAGTAGTTACTATAGATGAGTGGTATATGTACTTACCTGTAGCCGTCGCTATCCGATCTCCATGATAATACAGGTATCTGGGTGCTGGAGTAAGAACCACATGTGGTGATACTGCTCAGAAGAACAGTTACCGGAGATAGAAAATTGACTGCAAACTCTACGCGCAGAAAAAACGGTGAATACACAGAGAGGATATTCTCACAGGTTCTGAACATTAAAAGATTGTGTTTCTTTCCCAGAGAAGCTTAATAGCTTAAAGTTAGCTAAATGTTTTCTGATCAAGCAAAAGGTATTTTCAGAACATAATGGATTAATCATTAAAATCACTGGCCCTTAGTTAATATACTGTGAAGCCATATGCCCCATGCTTAAATTCCATCCACCTATTGATTATAGACTCACGGAGACAAAGCCTCAATGAACAGACACTGATAGCATTTAATGAGGTACTCATTTTGTCTTCTAGGCTTCTTACAAGAGTAGGTGATCTTCTTCTACTTCATGTAGTCTGTACATGTCACAGAGGGTGGCTAGGAGTTCCAACCTGCAATCACGGAGTCTAACCTGCTTCATCAACAAACTTGGAGTTGGAGACCTTTGTAGATCTGTGCCTACAGAGGTTGCCTTTGAAAGTTATGGTAAGGCTAGGTTTCCACTTGGGTTTTTTTAGCTAAAAACGCCTATAAAAACGCCAATAGCGCCACCTGGCGTTTTTTTGTGAAAAACGCATGCAGCCAGATGTTAGCTGTAATTCAATGGGAAATCGCAAAATGCCATTTCCACTTGGCGTTTTTCTGTTTGGCGTTTTTTCAGTCCTCTTTGGCGTTTTTCTGCTTTTTTGGGCTCTGTGGCAGTTTTTCAAAACTGCAGCATGTTGACGCTCTGGCGTTTTTTGCAAGAAATCTTGGCTTTTTTTCTCCAATAGAAGTCTATGGGAGAGAAAAAACGCCATGAAAAAGCCATGTGGGTTTATTGCCTTGGCGTTTTTTATGGCGTTTTTTCCACAGTTACAATGCAGAGGATGGACCCAGTATCTGTGTGTCCTACGAGAAATAGGCTGAAAACAAACAGTTTCACACAAAACAAAGTCCTGGACTGGTTCATATTGAATTTTACACCATTTGGAACAAACATGCCATTACAAACAAACATACGCGACCAGATCCTGCGTGCCAAAAGCAACAGCAAACAATTTGCACCATCATTTGGGGCCAATCTTCCCAGAGGAGCAGACATTCGGAATAAAGCATGCCTTACAAACCACAGAAAAGAGACAAAAGGGTCTACCAAGTAAATGACATCAGGAGAGGGCAGATACTTGCCATTTATCCTAATCCCTTTTAGCTGAGTGAAACTTCTAACTTGTAAAGGCTGGAAAAACTGCCTAAGGTCAAAAAAAGCAATTTCCACAGAAAGGCTAAAACGCCAGAAAAAACTGCAGAAAAAACGCCAAAACGCAGGTAAATGCAGCGGCAGTTTTCTTGGCAGTTTTCCTGGCGTTTTTCATCAAGAAAAAAACGCCGGACAAAAACCCAAGTGGAAACCTAGCCTAAAGGAACTCAATACTTTAGATTTACCAGTCTGCCACGTGTCTATGCTCTCTTTTTATTCAGTATTACTTTTTACCTCTTTAATCAACATCTCTGCCTATGGCCCCCTGCCGGTTTGGCCCACAACTTCTCTAGTGCATGTCCTTTGATCCATCCGCAACTTGGTATTTTGCAAAATGTCAAAATGGACATAAATGGATGACACCAGATTCACAAATTCGCTATTACGTGCCAATTTTACATGAAATGATCATACAATTTCTATCATCTTTCAATCACATGTAATCGAAAAACTACGTTCAACAACATCTGTATTGCATACTACTGCATTCTAATAAATATTTACAATTTCACAGCTCTTTTAACTTTACCTAGCAGTATCAAATAAGAAAAAACACTGGGTCGATGTTTTAATAAATATTAATAAAATATCAATGACAATCATTTTTTAATTAGCACAACATTGGCTATTAATGGCTTAATAAATATATGTTTTTCTTAGATTTGGAAGTAGCTGGGTGGTTAGGAGTGACCAAGTTTTTTTTAAATAGGTAACTCATAATTGTATATTAATGCCTTCCCAAAAACCCTATTGTATTGTCATATATTAATAGTATAGCATTAATATGTTATAATGTCAACGCTGGTTAATCAAGACAACATCGGACACTACTGTAAAGTTACAAGGAAACTTTCTATGCAGGTCATGTGATTTAGTACACGTGTAATATTCATATCAGCTCTCTAAGTATTCTAAAAAAGGGAACATGTGAGTATTATACGTTCCGGTAATTGTGGCCTGTAGCCTTATGTCAGTGAATTAACACAAATATATGCAGAAATATTCAGGTATATCCAGGCATACCTTTATAAATCCACACGCAGATGCGTAAAGATTTTTCAGGATCCTTGTTTAAGCCGTTCATGCGAGTCGGGTGGTATAAGGAAACGTGGGGCCCGAATAATCTATGCAAATTTTCATAAAACACAGGGATAAAGAAGCTTTTTTTTTTATGTATTCAGGATGTATTGATCAATATTTAATGAGCTCATTGCTAATTCATATTTTCCAGAAATATAGGTCATAGGTTTGTAGATCTCTAACTTGCTATATAAGCCATGATTGTGCCTTCACTTTTATTGAATCCATAACTCCTGAGTTGTAGCGCAGCCCATGTTGTTCTTAGTGTGGATGAGTCAAGGATATTTACAGCCGCTGTAGTGCATGGCAAACGGAAGGACATTGTTGATACATTTGATGCCACATGAAATATTGATTACATGTATGTAAACAGGAAATGAAATGTCTATAAAATGTGTCCTTGTGAATTTATAGTGTAATTGAATTTAGGATGATAGGTTGCCAAAATATATTAAACTGCCTTTTTTTTCCCATCCTGACCTCTAAGATGTCCCCACTTCAATTCTCTAAAAATAGAAATACGCACAAAAAGGGTTTATTGTGTCATTCCAAATAAATTGTCTCTCGAGAGCTTTACTAATCACACTTCATATCTTTTAATTACCTTTGTATATAAAGTGCGAACTTTATCTCATATTTCTTACAACTGTGCGGTATTTGGTGTGATTGTCTGCGTTATGACATTGATAATGATGGATTGGGCCATTTTGTGATTATAAAGTACTAATTAAGTAAATAAAATCTCTGCTAGGCACAAGTGCAACTATGAGTCCCACCTGTGAAAATTAAATGGGGTTATGTATTAAGAAGTGATTCACCATAGCAACCAATTACATAATCCAATTACCAGGAACATTCTACCGGTTGCTGAGGTGAGCAGAGACTAAGCCAAGGCCTAGTCTAGCTCATAGAGCTAGCACAACTTTAGTAGATGCTGGTCCTGAAGGAGGCTACAAGGGCCAAATTCTAGAGCACGTTGCTACTTCAAGCTCAGTACTGTCCCCAGTGTCCCCTCAATGGGACTAAGCCTTAATATCTTTAAAAATAATACTTTTATTTGACTCCTTGATCTATGTTACATAGCTAGATATCTATGAATGTTTACATATTTAAGGTTGTGTTTTCTGCAAACAGAACACAACAACAATGTAGGACAACAAGGTAGACCATTCAATTTCTCACATGATATTTTAATGACTTTACTGTTTCAAGGAAGATGCATTGATATGATTTCAAAGATCAACTTTTGAAGCAACCCATAACCAGTTGCAGGAACCATGCAAGTTTCATTTGTGGTTGTTGAAAACCGTTGGATCATTAAGACTACTGGATCTTTCTAGCACTCAATCTCTTCTTTAAACCTAGAACTACCAATAAATAACACCCGGAATTAAACGTATTTCATTGTATTCACATATCTCACATATATTTAGATCAATGAGATTTTAGTAGATAACGCACAATTCATTTTGGGCGATAGACCAATCCCACGAGCTCTACTATACAGCTCTACTATACAGCGACACAAGGAAGTGATATGAAAGGTTTCTCTCCTCCATCACACTAGATCATTAGAGGGTGCAGCTCCTTTAACCCTACACACATAATGAAACCATTGCAATGGGTGTTCAAAACTGTCATAGAACAAGGTGCACCTATGGCGAGTCCCAACAATGTCCCAGGTATGCTTACTGCCCAGTGTTATTTGTACAAGGTCACATTTTTATTATTATATAACTATAATGTGCTCTTGAAACACGAAACACTCCAATATTCATTGCACTGAATTTATGTTACTGTTTTCTTGTACATACGGCTGCTTTTCCTGTTCAAGAGCTCAGCATAAATCAGATAATCAATAGCACTCAATAGTTTTACATTAATGACAGGCCTGAATTGACCACTTTTCTGAACAATGAGGAAGTTGGTGTTTGCAGTCTTCCTGACTAATTAAAGCTACTATTGATGCAGTTTGCTGCCATAGTTCTCCTCATGTATTAATCATTATTCCGTAATCCAGTGTAACATGTATATATGATTAAGATTTATGACATTATCACCCAGCTGGCCTTTCTTAAGAGCGTAGTATTGACACATCCTTGCCTTGACTGAAATCTACTTTTTCCTTTTCTAGCTGAAATTACATAGTTGTACGTAACTTTGTTGTGCAGGTCATTTTGACCTCTCTTTATTCTTCCTATTTTTCACTCATCTCTTTGTGGAATTGTGTGTGATCGTTGTGACAGAGGGTGTACACCCTGATTCCTGGGGATCTGCATTTATGTGTAACTTCAGTGTTTCTGAAGGCTATCATTTGCTATATATAACACAGTCTTTACAAGAAATTGCTCACTAAAAAGGGTCCCTATAGTGTTGCCATAATGCCTTTGTTTCTGGAAAGTGAGCTTGTAATATTTCTGATGTTCTGGTTCAGCGTAGGGCTCTTATATTCAGGATAGCATAGCCCATGCATGAGCAAAGGGATAATGTAATATCCCATACAACTTTGTATTTTTTTCTGCAGTAAACAAACAAGTAAATAAAATACTTACCTTGTTAAAATGTGGCAGCTCCAGAGCTGCAGCGTACTGTCCCCTCTGCTGCCTGTATTTGGTGCCAGTTTTAGCTACTTTACACAGTAAAGTTCCCACTAAAATCACCAGGAATGTGTTTTGCAGATATATACATACTGGGATCTTATAAGACCCCCCTTGAAAAATCTTATGTAAGACAGAACTGGAGCTGACTGACAAGGAGCATATCGGGTGCCACTTTTTAGGGGGTGCCACAACTGCCTCTTGAGCCAGTCCAGGTCGGACCACCCATTTGTGAGCAATTTTGGACCAGCCAAGGGATGCAGAAATGCAGCAGGGTCACGTAACGTGAGGTTTTAACCCTGCAGTTAAATGGAAGATTGCTTACACCGTGTGCGAGGGCCAGGGAGTAAAGCTGCTGGCATCAGGTAAGGGGTGTGAGAGGGAGAAGGTAAGGGAAAGAGTAGTCAGAGTCTATAAGTATTTGTGTGTGAGCATGTATGTATTTATGTGTTTGTGTGTCAGGATGAATGTTTATGAGTAAAATTGTGAGCATGGATGTGTATGTGTAAGTGTGTGTGAGTGTGTATGTGCAAATGTTTTTTTGTGGGCATGGATGTGTTTGAGCATGGAAGTGTATGTGTAAGTGTGTGTGTTGAAATGGATATGTACGTGTAAATATGTGCGTGCATGAATGTGTATGTATATGTGAGCATGTATCTGTAAATGGTTGTGTGTAAGTGTGTGCAAGCATGAATATATGTACATGTGTGTATAAGTACATGAGGGTGGATGAGGGAAGTATGTGTTAGTGAGTATGTGTGCATGTCTGTGGGCATGGGTATGTAAGTGCGTGTAAAAATGTGTGCCAGTGCAGATATGAGTTACCCAGGGGAGGGGTCAGTGGAGTGGTCCCAGAAATAGGGTTTGCCCCACATGCCAAATACTATAGGTATTCCCCTGGCAGAGAGAATTCTGATGAATCCCTCCATGTATTAACACTAAAAAATGATTTAGGGGGTGTTCAGTTATTACATGCATTAAAAGGCTGGATTGCCTCTTTAAACCCCCCCCCCACTGTATTAGCCTCTATCATATCCTGTATACTACATTCTACATTTCATCTAAAAATATAGATATATCTTGGGAGAAAGAGAGACACTCCCATTTCAATATAGATGCCATAGTGCACACAATCAACCGTAAATGGCACAATTACAGGAAACGTGTGGAGCAATGCCATGCCCTGGTCACCTTTTCCACTTCTAACATGAAACCATTGTGTATCACTGAAAAAAGGTAAAAAACAAAATTGTAACAACCAGTGGCGAATTTATCTTCAGCTCTGCCCTACGCCAAATCCACGGCCAGTAGCATACTTAAAGGGAGTCAGGTGTCACTCATGAGGGGGTGCCCAGTGGCCGCCTAACGCGGACCCGCAGCTTACCACTGTGGAGCTTGCACGCTGTGCAAGGAAGCTCTTTTCCAGCCCAGGTTCCTGCTTCCCCTGTGAGGAAAAAGAGTCTCTTCACACAGTCGGCGGGTGCCACAGCAGTGAGCTGCGGGCCCGTGTTCGGCAGCCATCAGGCCGCATAGAGGCCTGCACGACCCCAGATGCTTATACGATTAAGTAAATTTTCTTAAGGTGTGAACAGGGGGTCCTCCTTTACTCCTCTACACAGCGCCTCAGATTTCAAAACAAAATATATTATATAAGAAAGAAAAGTCTGGTGCTATTTTTTGGCCCAGTTGTAAAATGTTACATATAATAATTAGATTTTTTATTTTATTCTGTAACATAAATATTGGTAGAACATATATCTCAGCAGTATTTTGGTTGGGAACATAATTATGGCACATCCTAGAATGCTTTGGTAATGTGGGTTTCCCACATGTTTCTTCAAGCCCCTATTGTTACATCTACCATTTATCTCAAGAAGAAACATCTGAGGCCCTCTAAAATATTATGCGACTCTACTGTTTCTATTTTGGCCCCAAAAAAGTATCACTTTTGACTAAAGACTCCATGGAGCTTTACAGTTTTGTGATACCATCTGAATGGATAAACGCAAAAGCTATGTTTTATTTACACTGTTACGCTAATGGTTAACATAAAAATAAAAACAGCCAACCTAAATACTATAATTGTAATAATAACTTGCAAACCCATTAGTTTTCAGTTTTCACATCAGGAAAAATGGGAAGATTAGATGGTCCAAATGGCTCTTATCTGCCGTCAAATTCCATTTCTGTGTTTCATTAAAACTCTCAGCCTGCTCAATGCCTAAAATTTGATTTTACATAAGCACCTAATGTATTTGTCTAATCGCATCTTATACATTTGCAGAGAAAATCATTTTCACTGTACTATTAAAAACAAAAGAACTTGGAATGATACCAATTTAATTATGTTCAAGGCATGCTGCTCAATCTTCTGTTTACATCTAAACAATAGAATGAGTTCTAACCAAAGCCAGGTAAACGACTGACTTTGAGTCTGCAACCATTTTTTTTAAATCTTTTTTTGTCCAAGCAAAACACATAATGGAAAAGATTACAAAAACAAATATGTGTTAGAGAACACGAAGTGACTTGAAATGTGTCATACCAGAAGCACAGAAAACCTTATGTGACCTGTCTCTTCCATTTGTAAGATATTCAATTATTTCTGTGTGGCAGCTGAACGGTAAAAGGACAGGTTAGTTGGTCATATTTAAAACAAGGCAGATGCCAAAATGTAGAAATCATACATTTCTTGAAAGGCTCGGGTCACATTAAGATACTAAATGATCTGCTGTAATACAGATAATAATGATGTAATACCGAAATCACAAACTCCATATTAATCAACCAAACAACAGTATACATATTAAATATTCATTTGAAAATGTTTAGTAGTTTTTAATGAAGCAGTGTACAATGCTGGGAAAAAGTACCATATTTGCTTGATTATAAGATGACCCCCCCCCCAAATTTTAATATTAATTTAGGAAAACAAGAAAAAGCCTGAATATAAGACTACCCTATAAGAAAAAAGTTTTACTAGTAAATATTCATATATAAGATTGTTTTGTTTTTATTTTCTTTTATCCCCCCCCCAGTTATGTACATTTGCCCCCAGTTAGTGTGTCTAAACATCAGTGTATTTGCTATGACCTGTTATGAAAAAAAGTCAATATTTTGCCTGCAACAAGCCCCACGGGTGTGCTTCTCTTTTGGACTTTTAGATTTGGGCTGAAGTTATTTGCACGTGGGCATTGGATTACACGCCATAATAATACTAAACTAGGTTTCAAAATACAGATTTACAGAAATATGACAAAGAATCATGGGTTATGGCTCAATGACCTGATTGCCATGGATGTTCTTTTCTACCATACACTGATATACCCATTTTTTAATTGAATAAAAATGAAACAATAAATATATTTAAAAAAAATAATGTGCTTTTTTATTTTCCTAATTATGTTTAGTTATTAAAGGGGTTTTTCACAAATGGGGAAGGGGCACCTGTCGCATCACAACGCCCAATCCTTGTGTGCAAACTGACAAGCTGATCTAAGGTGCAGGACAATGTGTAATTGTTACCATGGAAACCGACAACTTCACTTCACTGCTAGCTCCACACACTCATTACTCAGCCGCAGTCTCTATTACGGTATACATTTTCTATGCTCATCCCACTCTATGGCTCCCAACCTTTTTCCAATACCAAGAACAGCCTTAAAATGCATTAAATGAGGAAAGTATGGCTAATAGACACCCAGCCAGCGACATTATTACAGGAAGGTTATGTTCATGCTCACAGAAACGAAGACAGCATTATTACTTGTTTATTATAATATCTCACCGTTATGTACAGTGGGCAGATAAAGACACAAAGAATTATTGATATTCCAAAGTTAATCACAATGGTCCAACAGAGAAGCGAGGCTGTATTTCTGTAAACTTTCATTATAAACTTTATACAGTACAAATGTTGCTCTCATATTCATTTTAATGTTGCAGATTGTTGCTTTACAGAAATAAGATTTTGCTTTCAAATTACCCATGATTGGCAGTTTGCAGAAATAGGAAAAATAAAGCATTTTTTTTTATTATTATCACAGCAATTTAGCAGGCCGGGAGAAGCTGTGACCACTGCTAATTTATTTAAATTAGCTCATCATGGGGCCTTGTATCCTATCTAGCTTTCTTTTCATTCGCAGGAAAAAAAAAAAAGACTTATGCCACATCACGTAGTTATATAAGACATGAAGATAAATATGCTGGCGTTTCATGGCGTATAATAATAATGTAAAAAAATGGTTCAAATAATTTATGTTTATGCAGCAGTAGTTTCTAATGACACGTCATCAACAGAGGAATCACTTTATAGGGTAGATCATTTCATGTATACATCAACCTAGGGACTTTAATCATGGCACAAACATAAAAACTACAAATATCACTGGCAGATGGTCTCTCTCTCTCTCTCTAAGCATGCGCATGTCCAACAATTCCCTGTGCATTTGCTAGCAATTTCATTAGTTTAGTGCAAATATATTGTGCTATGCTCTAAATAATTGCATTACACATTACTTATCTACTGTTCCCGGAAAGGGAAGATGCCTCATTATTGGAAGTTCAATGTTACTTGGAAGATGCAAATGCAATGCTCATGAGTGGTTTTGTTCACGCCAAGGAACACTGAGATATTATGTCTAAATCATTAAGAAGCAAGCAGAGAGGCTAACCAAGTTCTGGAGTCCCTCTGCTAACCAAGTTCTGAAGTCCCTCTGCTAACCAAGGCTAACAATGTTCTGGAGTCCCTCTGTTATGGTACAGGCCAATGTGCCATAAAAAATAAGCTGATATGACACCTTGTACATGTCTGCTAATACGTAATGACAGAAAATGCCATTTGAGGACTTTAAAGGACAGATATGGTCAGATAAGAACCATAGATCTCCCCCAAATGGCCCATATGTCCCCTGGAGGAAATAAATACATATATCTAGTTCCTAGTGGAATTAAAGTTTCAAATACTCGATGCCCCTGTGGCACAAGCATCAGTCTTCACAAAAGAATAATAGTGATTGGCAGGTCTGCTTCTCAGGAGGCTCTTCTGGAAGCTGTATGACTTGTTGCAGCAGCTCTCAAAGTGAGCAAGCAGTGGTAGACAAGTTCACCGAAGCAGCCACTGGCCTGACATGTTTTATAATTCAAGACATTATGAAACAATGTTAATTAATAATCCCTAGATCATAAAATTTCAGAGCGATACGGTTCAAGTACTCATACTAAAAAATCTCTACTATAAAAGTGATAGTACCACCACTATAAAAGTGATAGTACCTTCCAGAACTGCAAAGCAGTGGGTTTATTTCACAGTGACACTGCCCTATCCCTGATCCAGAGCATTGCTAAGCTCTAAGCACAGACTTCTGCTGTATAAGGGGGGCTAGTTACAAGGCAGGTCTCCTGGACTCGCCAAATGAGCTGCAGCTCATCAGTGAGCCTGACTGTCTAAGAAAAAATCTCAAATGATATCCAAATGTGAGCTATTATTAAACTTGGATAAAGAGTTCAGGCTAGTTTAGTAAAAATCATTTTACCCTTAGAACTTTCAGGCTGGAGTAGAGGAAGCATCAATATCAATGCTGTGGGCCATTAATTGCCCTGAAGTTGACACCAACAGAGAAAAAACCTGTTCATATAATATAATCTGTTTAGAGATTATTATTTTTTTCTGAAGCATTATACTAAGTTTCTGTGTATGACTATGAAGATATAATTCTACAAATAAAAATATATATGAAGACATAATTCTACAAATAACAGTATAACACAAAAACACTTTTACAGTATGGGGCATCTCACCAGCCAATCTCAGGCGATTCTAAAATAACCGCTGGTCACACAAGAGTGTGTATATACTCCTGTGCACCACCGGTCCCATGTGGTTGGAAGATGAATTGCACCCTCTGTTGACTTGAATGAGCCCCATTATGTGTGTCATAACATTAAAGTTGCTTAAAGATATACGTAACATTGGAAATGTGAAGTTGATACCTGGACCCTTATGATATTAAATATGTTGGAGGTATTTTCAATGGGAATTTTTCACTTTAGATTAATAGAAAATGTTCATTACATTGAGCAGTATCTGTGACATGGTTTATCACTCCTGCCCATGATCATGATAATTCCATTTCATACATAGTGACAAAATGAAAATGGCCTCTTCAGAATCCAGAACCATTCATTTGCAGTGCTTTACCCAGACCCAGACAGTGAAAAGATTAATTATTGAATGTCACAGTTCCCTCTTTCCTGCTATTTGAAACATTTGCTTTTATATATGTCCTTTTTCTATTGTCATTCCAGCTTCAGTGAATGAGGCTCGCAAATTCTATTTAGATGGCTGCACTGTCCATGCAGAATGAAGTCCATTAAAATTAAACACTCTAAAATTAAAGTATTTTACCCATGGGATGTAAAATATGAAAGAAAAATTCCCTTTGAAAGAATGTAATTTGTTTCCTCAAGAATTATACCACAGTATGAACCTAGCAACAATGTATATATTATTAGCTTAGTGGTTGCTTTAGGTATTTAGTTGCCTTAGGGGCAAACATACCGTATTTGCTCGATTATAAGACAACGTTTTTTTCAGAGCAAATGCTCTGAAAAATACCCCTCGTCTTATAATCGAGGTCGTCTTCTAATCACTATGAGACTAAGATCCAGATCCCTTGCAGCGCTGCAGTGGACATGGATCCTCCTGTCTGGTAACCTCAGCTGCTGCCGGTACTTACACCGGGTGTCTATCACCGAGCGCCAGCGAAAGTGCCAGCAGCAGCGGAGGTTGTCTACACGCATTACGCATACCTTCCCTGGATGCCAGCGCTGCAGGGAATTCTCTTCTCTGGCAGTCGGGGAAGGTATGCGCGATGCGTTTAGACAACCTCCACTACTGCTTGTACTTCCGCCGTAGCTTCTATGATGCAGCACCGGCGTGCTCATAGAAGTTCCGGCGGAACACCCGCTGCCCCCACCAGACACCAGGGAGTCAGAAGCACTGGTAAGTCGGGGGGGTTGGATGGGTGGCATAAGGCTTTTCTGGAGGCAGAGTGCCCCATGATATGCCTTTTAACCCCCTATATGCCACTCTGCCTCCAGAAATGCCTTATACACCACCCTATATGCCACTCTGTCCCATGATATGTCTTTTAACCCCCTATATGCCAGAGTGGCATATAGGGATATAAGGCATTTCTGGAGGCAGAGTGGCAAGCCTGGGGGCAGATGTGCATACCTGGGGGTGGGGGCAGGTTGGCAAATAAAAATATTTTTCTCAATCATAGCTTTTATTGAATATGAAAAAATACTTAACATGAATTAATATTGACTAGTATAACTTTTTTCCTATAGGGTCGTCTGATATTCAGGCTTTTTATTTTTTTCCTAAATTAATATTCAGATTTGGGGGGGTCATCTTATAATCAGGGTCTTCTTATAATCGAGCAAATACGGTATTTGGAAGTCCCAAGTCTTAAACATAGGATTGATTTATAATACGGTCTTGTAAAACACTTATTGTAGAATTTGGATAAACTCATGCTCAAATTACTTATTTTAAATTTTGTGACCTTTCAAAGACAACTGTCAGAAAGATTCTTGCTGGCCTGTGTGCCACGTTTAAACTCATTTTCAATCTTCCATTTTTATATTTCGGCTATTTACAATGACAAGCTTAGCAGTTATATCTTTAACAGACGGAAAATAGAATTTATTTATTTTATCAAATTAAATTTTAATTTTTTCTTATCGTCGCCATAACGCAAGCTCTAGTATTTATCATAATCTAGATTTCATTAAAAAAAAATGGAAACATATTTAATATACCATCACTTCCCGTTGAATCCATCTGGAGGTGATTGCAGCACAGAACATAACAGATGGGTACAGAATGAATTCAAATGTGGGAAAGTTGTGAGAAAGGTTCTCAGGAAGACAACAGTATAAGATAGCATGTTGTCTAATAAGTATCTGAATAGCTTTAATGGATTTTTATTTTTGTGACGACAGTTTGCGGCCATGTAAATTACATGATAGATCGTTTTATTACTCACCTTCTCTGAACTGCACGCTAGCGATTGCTATATCCATCCAAGCTGAAACTCTAACAGACAGCTATCTTATTGAAATCAGGAAAGCTTTTCTTGGTATAAATAATAGAAATAAGCACAGGCTTTGCATTATGATTGTAAGTATAAGGTGCTTTGTTAAGCTTTGTGCTTTTGCCTCTCATTTATCATGTGTTTTTATCGGCACTTTATTGCGCATTAAAGCACCTTATACTTACTATCGGAGAGCGAAGCCTGTGTTTAGTTGTGTTCGAGTTGGAGGTGCTTTGTGAAACTACTGTGGATTTTTTGACACCCATTTCCCGGGCGGATCTGTGGGTGTGCGGCTGCCGGCGGGGAGCACTTGAGGTTTACTGGCGTCTAGCCCGTTGAAAGATTTTTGCAAATGGTATAAATAATAACCTTAAACATATTGGCACTTAACCCCTTAAGGACAATGCATTATGAGCCCGTACACACACGTGCTTTGTCGTGAAGGGGTTAAATAAGGCTTATTGTGCTATTCATATGTTAAAAACATTCTATGCTGCTTCTACGACTCTATTCACTTTCCTGTTTTATGATTAAATGAAGTGATAACTGAAAACCAAACAACGTCTAATATATTCACACAACGATTGATTAATCTATCTATCTACGGCCAGGCTGGAGCAGAGCCGGCCTTAGGTGTTCTGGCGCCCTGTGTGGACTACTTACTTCTTATGAACTTTAGGGTGCTGCAGTGGACAGCGTTTACCATAATATGTTTTGACAAAACAAAAAGAATGGAGGCGTAGTGCTCTACGCTCAGTAAAGTGGAATTTATATTTAAAACAACCTCAGGGAAACATGATATCTAAAGGAAGGTTAAAACTCTGATGATGACCTGGCCTGACGAGGCTTCCTTTCTGGTGCCCCCCTCTCATCACAAAAAAAGAAAGGAAAAAATCTTGTAACAAAACTCCCCTTTCTCACTATCTATCCCCTCTCCCTTTATCACTATCTACCACCTCTGCCCCTTCTCACTGCCTTCCCCCCTCTGCCCCTTCTCACTGCCTTCCACCCTTTGCCCCTTCTCACTGCCTTTCCCTCCTCTGCCCCTTCTCACTGCCTTTCCCCCCTCTGCCCCTTCTCACTATCTACCACCTCTGCCCCTTCTCACTGCCTCCCCCCCCTCTGCCCCTTCTCACTGCCCCCCCCTCTACCCCCTCTCCCTACTTTTCATTATCCTTACTTACCTTGTTGAGTCCTGCAGTGGGAGCGGGAGGCGCCCGTCTTCCCGCTTTGCCGCGGCGAGCGCTTCACAGCTGAGCGCCGGAATATGACATTGTATTTCGGTGCTCAGCATGAAACGACGGCACCGCAAGTGACGGAGAGTGAGGGGCGCCGAGCGGTTGCTGAAAACTTCACGAGCGACCGCTTGGTGCCCCTGCTCGGGACTTAAATTACAACATTGTTGTTTTGTTTGCTGTTTTAACTTTGTTTAACATCCTCCATGTTAAATAAAGTAAAAAAAAAACAAAACAATGTTTTAATTTAAGTCCCGGGCAGGCGCCCCTGTTGCCATGGCGCCCTGTGCGGCCGCACAGGTCGCACACCCCTAAGGCCGGCCCTGGGCTGGAGATGACTAAGCGGCCCTATAAGGCCAGTGGCTGCCAAATGATGTACCTGGGGCTACTGGCTGTATACTCATGGCTGCAGAACCACTGAAGTGGCATTATTTATCTATTTATCTACCTTTCTATCTATATATCTATTTATCTATCTAAAATGCATTCACCCCTCAAAAAGGCAGTTTGGGTTGGATTTTGGTTAATCTAGAACAGAAGCAGAAACCCATCACTATCTATGTCCAGAGTGTTCTGGCATGTCGGCAAGTACTCAGAACGATAAGAAGGGAATGAGAAACAATGAGTTATGATAAGATAATCCATCATACTCTCTGTCTGAGATGGACATTGCAGTTTAGTCTTAACATGTTAAATGCATACAAACACACTAGTATTATTATAATTACATGTACCAGTAGACAGAATACCTTATGCCTTATGTTATTGCCTTTTTCATAGAAAGACAGCCTATGCAAAAGTGGGTGACTACTTTGCACTAGAATTTTTGGTGACTATCGCCAGCATCATCTATATTGTGTGACATGATATAAGACAGGCCCAGAGCACATCCTGTACACCAATATCCCCTATCACATGCCTTGAAGGATGATGTTTAGTAGATAAAAAAATACTAATCCACATGCGATTACTGCATTCTAAAATGGTAGCTAGTTGTGGAGGACAGTGTTTAACCGTTTATACACTTCAGTGCACAAGGGACCTCAAATGGATAGAAGATGTATTGGAGCCACCATTTACTATAACCGAAGTCTGTGACTAAAAAGGAAGACCTTGTATTGCCAATGTATTTTTTATGAATTCAGCCTTTCCATTGATTGCTTATTACGCCACCTGGGAGACTTCATTGAGAAGACCAGAAGTGTGTTTATATATAAAAAATGTGGATGCAGACAGAAAAAACACACATTTTATCTCATATATTAGGAATTTTAACGAATTTCAGTTAAAATTCAGTGGTATTTCTTTTTTAGTACATATTTCTGTTAGTGCCTTAGAATAGAATAGAAGAAACCCATCAATTAAACCATTGTTGTTATCAATTTCAAATTCTAACTGCCCCACTGACCTTCCCTCTCGATAATTTTATTCAGACATACTAAAATCAGATTATTTTTCTTAGATCTAAAAATAATTTAGACTCCAAGATAGGATGCAGTGCTGCTTTCCTAAGCCTGATACTTAGTAATATTGCGGTTCTTAATCATCACTGAAAAGGCCATTAAAGGCTAGTTAGTTGGTGATCTGAAGTAGTTTTCTGATCAGTAAATCCTCAAGGGAAGAAGTTTACCAACTGATAATGATCATGTCCGGAAGGCTGCAGTGAATCCAAGCATATAATCTGTCTAACTAATACAACACAAGTTTAATTAAGAAATGTTGAAACACTAAATATTCACAGCTTTACTGAATGAAGAACACGATTTCTATATAAAAGAATGAACAATGCAGTAATAGAAGGATTAGTGTGTGTTATTCCTCTTCTTTTTCATCAAAATAAGAATACAGTAAACTGTATTGATCGTGAAGTCAAAGGCCTCTTTATCAAATTTAAAAAATCACTAAGTGACTGTCAAGGTCCTATCAGTGTTGACTGCAGGCAAACATGAATAGATTATTATGAGTTTGCCTTTTAAAAAAAAAAGTGATTTGGAGTTTATGACCACAAGCCACAAGGGTTAAATATCGCTTTGGAGATATATACTTCTAAGAAAAATTGACATATTTAAGAAGTTACTAAACTTGTGTGAATAGAAGTGATATAATGGTATTTTTTTCATAACAGCCCCTAGTATTCTATTAAAACATGCTACAAGTGGGTGAGGCAATATGGTACAAGCAAAAGTGAAAACAATGACGCAAACAAAAAATCATTTCACAATACAGTATAGCCAAGTGTCATAAGTAGATATAGAAGTACACTTATTTGTAGATCACATATAGAGGAAGATAATAATGAGTGTTGTTGTTAAAAAGCTTTCTTATGATGTCACCTATAAGACCACATAGATAATGGTGAGAACCAGGTAATAGAGCATAGTTTAAAAAAAATAAACCTCTAAAACACAATGTCAAGACCTCTATATTTACGGCGTAGTTTATCCTCAACTAATTTAGAATTCCAGATTATTCAAATTAAACATTTGTGTTATGCCAAGCTGGGTCACCATTTGATTCCAGCAAATGTGATGCTCAAGGTGTTAAACTCACTCAAAATGTCATGCGTTTCATTCCTACAGGGATTACACAATAGATTTACCACCAGAACATATGTTTGCAAATAGTAATGTGTGTGCATTCTATTTAAAGGAATGTAATACAATTCTGTAATTATATAACTTATGGGTCTTTCTTTATACATAGAGTAATGCAGCATACAAAGAAGAAAAAAATAACAACATCCGTCATATAAAAGCTAAAGGTCAATCTGATTTTATAGGTTGAAAGATTAGGAACCTCTTCTCCATCTGTACCAGTATCCTCATGTTATTGACGATTTCGTATATCGCCACTTCTGTTATTGTTAACATTCTATTGTAATAGTGATACAAAATCACTTGTTAGTGTTAGTTGGGTCTATCTGGATAGGGATGGGGTGGGAAGGAAAACTATAGAATATGTTGAGAGGGAACGCTATACGATAAGAAGAGGACGAGTTCTATGGCATACCTCTAGTTTGGGTGGTCAGTATGACGTAGGGGCTAATGAAGACAACATGGTAATTGATGCATATTAGAAATCGTGGTTCTCTAACTGTAGTTCCCAGAGTTACAGCCACGGTAAATCCAGTCCCAACTGGCAAACATGGGGTTCTCAGCCCAGAAACCTCTAATCTGTATCATTTTGCCAGCATCTTGTCTACATGGCCCCTTAAATTAACACTTGTACACCTACCAAACAAAATATTGCAAATATTACAAAAATCAGCCGCATGGGAAAAGCCAACTGCCCTGAGCTCATAATAATGCAAAGGTAGGAATCCTTCTTGATTTTGCTTCTGAGATTGGTTCCTGTTTGCAAAGCCCTGAGATTTAGCAGCCTTATCAGCGCTATATGTTAAATGGAGCACAGAACTTGTTTATTGTTTGCTTTGCTTAGCCTTGAAATCCAATAGAGACGATTGATGCCCTGCCCCCAGAGCACGTACAACTCCTTGGACTGTAGGCTGTGAAATGCTTGCCAAAAGCATAGCCAGGAGGATTTAACCGGGATGATGATTGTTAAACAGATGAAACACTTATGTGTGGTTGTACACTTGCATTGGATAATATCCTGGACTCATTTCTCGTTCCAAATACAGTGATTCTACATCCAAATTTCTGAGATACAAAGTGACACTAATTGCAGTATGTGCATTTACATGCCAGTAATTCCAATGTAATTAGATTCACCGGGAGGACTGTGGCTACACCATGCAACCATTTGGAACGCCGTAAAAAGACTAAAACAACTGTAAAGTAAAATTTGTTTGTGTTCATCACAAAGATTCCTGTGATCTTTACAGAACTGCGATAACATTAGATGTACGTAAGCCTTTCAAACATAATCAACTCTAAATCCTGAAAAATTCAGATACGGAGCAAAAAAATAAACTTTTGACAATATAATGCAGATTTTACAAGGTTTTCGTATTTATCAGATGAGGTGTAATATATACTTATTATATTATCCATTAACATACATAAAAATATTCAAGCAATGACTGTAACATTATTGAACACCATTGTGCATTTCTAATGAATAAGACCTATACCACTAGGCATGAAAAATGCGTATAATCATAAGCTGATTTCCTATTTAACCTAATAATTCGTCAAAAAAAACCATTTTTTATGATCATTAATATTAGTAACAGATTAAAACTGGCTACTTACCTAGTTAGTGGTAATCTGCGGACTCTTAATGGATGCCACCCAATCTAGTCTGTAGAAGGAACCTAGAACACCAGTGATAGAGACTGTTATATAGACTGATGGGATCACATCAACAATATTTACTTAAGTAACAAGGCTAGACTGGGGATAGCTAGGCACTTTAAGGGTTGGATAGGAAGAGTCATGTGTCATGTTTTCACATTCAGGCGCCGTGTGACTTGGAGTATGGAGTGATCTCGGCCACCAGCCTACCAGACATTTGCCCGATGTGCCAGATGGCCAGTCTGGGCCTGGGAAGCAATAGTGGAGAAATCAAATTTGACCAGGTCCTTGTGTAATGACTTACTATAACGATAACAGAGTTGTAATTCTTATTAGGAAACATAAAACAATAGAGCTAGTAGTTTCTTAAATCCACGTGTGAAAAAGCTATAATCCAACACATTTCTATGTTTTGAGGCATATATGTTTTGATACATTAGCAAGCAACCATTATGTACTGCTTTCTGGTAGTGATTTCCCAATATAATTTGCTGAGACAACATGACACAATTGGGGAGCTTATTCAGAAAACTCAATACTCAAAAATCAATAGTTATTAATTCAAACATAATAATATACATTCATACACTTAAACGAGGGACCTGACCCTGAAAATATTCCCAGTAAGACAGTATTTTCATATCCCTAATTTAAAAATAATTTGTGGCTAGAAGTCCTTTGTAAGTAAGGTATACAGAATGATCAAAGCAGTGCATATGGATATGATTTTATGGATTTAGTATGCTCATCACATGTACAGTATGTGAAAAGGCAGTACTGCTGCTGCTGAATGCAAACGCAAGCTCGGAGATCTGTATTTTTTTCTTTATTTCCAGCTTGTCATATGAAACACCTTGCTGGCCTTAATGCTGTGTAAATCTTCGAGATGTTAACTTCAGCCTCAACTTGCTAATATATTTTTTAACACTGTCAATAACAGGACTCCCTGTGGGATTCCCATGAATCCTGTACAAGAGAACCCCATAGGGGAACCATACTGGGGAATGACTATCGGTGATGAACATGGTTCCCCTAGACAATGTACACTGCTTTCTGCTGTACAGGGATACCTTATTGGTGATGCCATCAGCAAAATCACAGGGGTTCCCCTGTGTCAAATGAAATCCCTGGGGTCATAAGAGGGGATCTCTAGGCAGTATAAAAACAAACCTACAGGGGATTAGTGTACAGGACAATATAGAGGGATAGAGAGAGAATCCAAAGAGAAGCAACAGGGAGAGAAAGAGAGATATAAGAAAAAAAAACGATAAGAAAGAACGAGGGAGTGAATGAACAAAGGGAGAAAGAAAAAGGTTAAGAGACAGTAAAGAGAGGGGAAAAAAATTTGTGAAAAAGGGGGAAAGCAGAGAGAAAGAAAAAAGGAAAGAGAGAGGGATGAGGGGAGAAAGAAATAAGTGAGAGAAGGCCCATCCACTAGTATATATAGATATATACAGTATATACTATATGGTACTGTGCAAAAGTTTTAGGTAGGTGTGAAAAATTCGGTAAAGTTACTAGTTTATTTTTATCATTTAACAAAATGCAAAGAGTGTGAACTGAAGAAAATTCTAAATAAAATTAATATTTGGAAATACATTAATTTGCACACATTTTTAAGGAACCCGGCAGGTAGGCTGTTCAAAACATCTAGAAGAACTAACCACAGTTCTGTGCATTTAGGAAGCCTCAGTTGCTTCTCTCCTTTCATGTAATTCCAGACAGACACAATCATGTTGAGATCAGGGCTTTGTGGGGGCCACACCATCTCTTCCAGGACTCCTTGTTCTTCATTACCTTGAAGATATTTCTTAATGATTGTGGCTATAGGTTTGGGGTTGTTGTACCTCTAAGCATTGAGGAGACCAAATCCCCAACTCCATTTGTAGAAATGCAGCTCGAAAACTTGCAAGAAACCTCCACTGTGCCTGCAAACACTTATTCTTGTACCACTCTGCGGCCATTCAGCGAACAAACTGCCTTGTGCCACAGCCAAATATTGTTTGATTCATTTTGACTCATCAGTCCAGAGCACCCACTGCCATCTATGTTTTTGTGAATAGTTGAGCCACTTGGCCTTGTTTCCACTTTGGAGCTATGGTTTTTTG
Source organism: Spea bombifrons (assembly GCF_027358695.1). Classification (NCBI taxonomy): domain Eukaryota; kingdom Metazoa; phylum Chordata; class Amphibia; order Anura; family Pelobatidae; genus Spea; species Spea bombifrons. Next base: position 94,878,523 of record NC_071087.1, read on the forward strand.
GCCACAAATCTTCCATGAAGATCACTTCTCACCAGACTTCTCCAGAGAGCAGATGGGTGTACCAGGGTCCCACTGTTTTCTCTCAATGCTGAGCTGAAATCACTTCTGGACATCTTCCAATTGCGAAGGGAAGCAAGCATTACGTGTCTTTCATCTGTCTGGCATCTAGTTTCCTTGGCTGACCACTGGTTCTACAGTCCTTAACATTGCCTGTTCCTTTGTGCTCCTTCAAAAAAGCTTGGACAGAACATCGGGAAACCCCTGACACTTTGCTGATGTAGTATAACTATCTTGTGCCTTACTGTGGTACTTAGTCTTGCCATGGTGTATGACTTTTGATGTTAAACTGTCCTCAGCAACCTCACCTTGTTAGAGACTTATTCCTCCTACACAGCTATTTCCTTTTCAGTTAATTATTGTGTTTCAATCTACATATTAAGATGATGATCATTAGAACCTGTATGGTATAATTGTTCAATCATAACCCAACTATATGCCTACAAAATCCTTGACATTGTGCAGTCTTGAAGACAAAGGATGATCACACCAAACATTGATTTCATTTAGATTTGTTCACAAATTTGGCCTTTTGTTAAACATGTCTATTTTTGAAAGCATTCTTACTTTACAGCATTTTTTTCACACCTGCATTAAAAGTTTTGCACAGTATATACTGTATATATATATATATAGACACGTGAGTGCTTTGAATTATTGGTTATTATTGGTGGAATTATTACTATTTTGTTGCAGTTTAAATGCACCAGGACACTGATATATATATTTGTATGTAATTTTTCACAGCAGATTATAACCAGCATTGGTTTCTAAAACTTAAATTCACTCCAAAAAAGCCTTCCTTGTGTTTCAATGACATACCCAAAAGCAAAATCTATTATTCTGAGCTACTCCTATGTCCCTGAAGAGGTTCATTATTTTTGTCTAAGCTGTGTTATTGCTGAGTGCATACTTTATTTGAATAGTGCATGAAAATCTACTTGACAATTCATTAGTTTTAGTATTCTTGTACTCTCTTCTTGAAATAAAATGATTCTGTTTGGTTATAGTCAAAACTGATGAAAGCCCTCCACTAAACAGAGCACAGCAAAGAAAATAAACGTATAACTGGGAACTTTGGAGAACAGGCTAAACAATGCACTCCCTCCGCTTAAGGAGTGACTTCACAAGAGGGCAGACCTAACTACTCAAGGAACATGGCTAGCCATGGAGTGAGCGGGGCTAGCGCCAAGCATCATTAAATATAGTCAGAGAATTGGGTGGGGGAGTGGTCATAACTAAACACCGATCCTCTGCCTTGGAGAATGAGGACCATGACCTGGAGACCTGGCAAAGCAAGGTTTCACCTGGGTGAAAACTGGAGAGTTTCCAGGTATACTTATGTCACTTTGGACATGCTTAAGACACGCCCACAAGGACACAAGGTATGTCTAAAGGTTTCATCATTTACACTGTATGCAAATGAGTGTGAACGTGTAACCATGGGTAAGGATTCAAAATATGACATATCTTGTGTCTCAGCGTGTGATATGTTTGCGTATGTGTGTATGTATATATATATATATATATATATATATATATATATATATATACCTGTGAACTTGTGGGCTGATGTCAGTGGGCGTTCCCACCAACATCAGTAGGCATTCCTATTTAAAGGGTAAATGGGCGGGGAGTGGGCCATGTCAGGACCCTGCTCCTGTGACCCAAAGGATTTGGCTGCCGACCCAGAGCTTCTCCTGTAGTCTCCGGCCATATCCAGCTGCTGGCCACGCTCTGCACCACCAGATATGCCATTCCAGTATGTAGCTGTTTTGGCCATATACATGCACATATACTGTATATATGCACACACTAGCAATTTGTATATACATCTAGAGTAAACACACACATTTCATATACATTTAAATGAAGCAAATAGGTAAACGGAAAGATTTTTGTTGAGTATATTTTTTGTCTATTTTTTTACTTCCTATTTTGTATTACACAAAAGGCTCATAGAGTGATATAACAGCATTGTAGACAGAACAGGCAATATTGAATCATTTTGTGCCTTGACGTTACTTGAAAGCCTTGGTTGTTTGAAGTCCAGCCATCAATACTTTCCATGTCTATTAAGAGACTGTATAGAGGGACACACATATTTCCAGGAATCTCTGAAAGTCAATGGGTGCACTGCTAATATGGTGTATATCTCCAACATGCCAAGCCAGTATAGAAATACAGAAACATTGTCCTGAGAAGAGTGATGAGCCTCTTGGTTACTGCAACTGCTGAGAAGCAACAAAGAGCTCTTTTATTATTGTTCCTCACCTCTGAATTTAATCTAAATAAAACAGGTTCTGAGGGCCAGTTTTTAAAAAAAAACAGAATAGACAAAATATTTTTTTACAGAACCTTGAAATATGTATGCATATGGAATATTTTTTTTAATGCTGGGACAGACCCCAATTTGACGGGACAGGGCCGCAAAAAAAAAAAACTGTTCCAGGAAATTCGGGACTGTTGACAGGTATGTAACACCATAACATGCACACACACTCCCAACATCTCACACTCTTACCTTGCATACAGCTTACCACTCTACGTGCACTACTAATGCGAGGTCACATAGTGTTGTGTTATAGGGGTTTTTTTATATTACGTCGCTTAACATTAGTTAAAATCTCTGGATCTTACCATCCTGTCTCCCATACAGAGTTAAAACCTCTGAAAATGAAGCTACCTGCTGCAGGGCCTTACCTATCTGTTACCATACTGACCTCCTTATGTGAGAAATCATTTGTCCTTAAGTGCACTATTACATTCAACTCCCCATCCTGTCATGCTTCCTTAACGATTTTTGAAATACGTCTCCTGTCTCTACGACCTGTGGCTTTCAAAATCGCAACTCTCAGTATGCAGTCACCCAACAACAAATGCCTCCTTACACTTGAGTTTTCTCTTCTGCCGTCCTATCTCTTATTTCTCTGATTCCCATTTCTCTAACGTCATATTAGCTTCTTATTGAGAAGATGCCAATATTTAGGCCATATATCATTAAGCCTGAATAACTCGGATTTTACTAGTGGACCAAATATTAAGGGTTAATGCCTATAAAGAAATTCAAGGAAGCCTGTATTGTTATTAAACAACCAGCCAAAATAAATTTACCCTGACTTGTGTTTGCCATATTACTTGTCATTCAAAGTCCTACAAAACATCTGTCTGATGTGTGTATTTGGAGTTTACAACATAAAGTTTTATAGCTGCCATTCAGTATTCCGGCTGTCAGAAATATTTCAGTTAATGTAGCAGAGTGCATAACGATTACTCAGTCTTGTACACAAAACACCAATAGAACACAGAAAATCGAGATTTATTGTAGATGCATAACGTGTTTTGATTTAAATATTTAAAGTAGACCTACCATCTGTGATGCTTTTAGCATCATTAAACTAACTTTTTATTTTTTTAAGAAATAAGTCCCTGAAACGATTTTAGAGATTTTTTATATTTCAGTTCAGTGACGTATGAGATTAAAACAAACTCTGCCAATCAGACCATACTGATACCCACTATAGCTAGAAAAAGTTATAAGTTCAAAATAGGATCCCTAAACCCTAAAAAAAGACCACTTTTGACCTGTCTGCTGACAAAGAATGTGCCACTGCTTGGCATCCCCATGATGCTAGTGGGCAGACCTGCTGATGTTGGTGGGCGTTCCCATCGTTGTTGTGGGAAACACCCCCATTCAAAGAGGAAATGGAGGAAGTGGGGCGTGACAGGACCCTGCTCCTATGATCTTCAGGATTCAAGTATAGACCCGGAGAAGCGGAGAAGCAATGCTTCTCCTGGACTCCAGGTGAAACCCGGAAAGTTCCTAGGTATCCCCATGATTCAGGCACCCCAAACAACTGCATAGGATGCCGTCTAGTCATAGGATGCTTGCATGAAAAAATTAACTTCCATATTAAGAATGAAGGGTAATAAAATGTGACTCCACCATTCCTTTTTATGTATGATTTTTCCTTTGAAAATGCTAGAAGGCAGCTTAAATCTTAAAATTACACATTTTAAGCCTAAAAAAGGAAAAACAAGATAAGATGGCAAATTTCACATTAACACTCCCACGTCTCAGAGATGAACCTTGTTAGGGTCCAATCCTAATTTACTTGGGAACACAGGCAGTGCCTGGTAAAACCATACCTTTGGCTTTGACGTGAGGAAATTCAGCACGCTAAATGTCTCCGTAGGCATAATTTACATGGAAAAAAAATGTTTGTCTGAAAACAAAATCTCTAAACAGATTACAGCACCACTGCCAGCAGTATTTTCCGTACTTATCTATGATTATGTTGTTAAGGCTTGGGAGAAAACTGAAATGCCTTTAAAATATATAGGAAATGTGTATTTCATTTAAAAAAATACCCAGTCCTTTAACACATTGCACAACTTCAATTCTATATAATGTCACTTAAAGGTGTGGTAATCAAATGTAAGCGTTTTATTTTAATTTAGCTGTATTTCAACATATATTTAGAAAAATACAAATGCCCTGGCAAGGTATATGCACCGCTGACAACTCTTATTTTTGGTGCTGCATGTGCTTTAGGCCACTTTTAAGACTTAATATTTTAAATGTAGCAGAGATCAATAATAACTTGGACCCCAAACTCCCAGATTTTGCCAGTTAAAGACATGCGGCATTACTGAGACATGACCTTTGACTAAAATATTAAAATATCTCCTCCATGTACCAAGAGATAATTATTAAGATTACCCATATTTTGCATGAGGGATAAGAGAAGAAATAAATGGTTCATAAATATATTTCATAAAAGCCTTTTTTTGTGCTATGTATGCAAGCAGGGCTCAAACACTCTTTTTTAAGCTATCACTTTTGCTGATTGCTAAAGGGGGTTGGTCGCCTAGACACATTTTGGTACTCTTTTATGCAGTGGCGACTCTAGAAACAATATATAGGGGGGGCACACAAGATACCACAGTCAAACTGGGGGGGCATTAATAATTCCCACCATTAAATCATACCACTGAAAAAACACACACACATACATATATATATATATATATATATATATATATATATATATATATATATATAGCCAAAAGTAATGTGCTATGGAATGATACTTTTGTTATTGGACAATACAATACTTGATCATTCAACATGGGAAGCCTGAAGCCACAATTTAGTACGACTAATCATTGAAATCCTTTAAACAACACAATACCTTAACTTTTGCACTAAATGATTTCAGGGTCTAATATTAGATCCTGCTGCTGATATATATATATTAGCCCCTGCTGCCCATATATATTAATATTAGCCCCAGTTGCCGATATATATATAAATATTAGACCCTGCTGCCGATAGCAGGTATAGATCAACACATTAACACACAAACCCAGCTTTGCATGTATAGATCAATTGAAATTCACTTGTAATCTCAGCACTGAAGGTATATATCAAATAAACAGAATCAGACATACAAATCCTGTATTTGCAGGTATACAATAATAATATATGAAACGTAGCATCGCAGGTATAGATCAAATAAATACATGGAAACAGCATTGCAGGTATTAATCAACTGAACAAGACATACAAACCCTGTATTTGCAGGTATACATAAATAATGTATGGAAACATAGCATAGCAGATATGGATCTACAGAATAACACAGAAACCCAGCTTTGCAGGTACAGATCAATTGGAATTCACATAAAAACACGGCATTAAAGGTATATTTAAAACCCCCTAAATTACAGGCATAGATCACAGGTTGCACACCCCAAAGCAAGCCCTGGCGTCCACACTGCCCACATAGAACCTGGCCAGCACCCAGATAACACATACGATTTGCCATCTTTGTCCATATACACCCGGCCTGTGCCATCTCGGTCCCCAAGGCTCAAACATCCTGCTAGTGCCATATGTGCCCTTCCACAATTATACATCTATGATACACACAATCACATTAACTCATGCTCTCCCTCATTCAGACAAATCATCCACATATTAACTCATGCTCTCCCTCATTCAGACAATTCATCAATTTTAAGAAACTGCGCCCCTTGGAGCTTCAAATGAGAGGCTACATGTATTTCTAGGACAAAAGTTGAGTGCACAAATAATGATGGAATCTGTCGCTTTGGCTAGAAAATATGTTTTTTCTATCCATAGCGACATGTTCATTTGTGTCTTGCGCACACCAGGTTTGTACTAGAAACACATACAGCCCCTCATTTGATGCGCCAAGGGGTGTAGTTCTTGCAAATGTGTACTTTTTGTGCCATAATTTAACTTCCTACATGAGCAGTAATGCCACGTCAAGGCTTCAACCCTAATTACTGATCATTCACACGCCTTTCATATCTCCATTCACTCGCAGAAGCACACACCATACTTTCCATACATTCACTTGCAGAAGCACACACCATTCTTTCCCCTTACAATCCCAAAGAAATGATGGTAAAGGGAGAAAAAAAAAATCACTTTTACAGCAAAAATAAGTTTTGCAGTAAAAATGCAAGGCATGAGATGGTTACTCACGTACCGCACAGGCTAAATGGCTGATTTTAATAATATTTGCAGTTCATCAGGATTTCAAAAATTGCCTCCCTCTACCGTTGGCTAAATTTAACCCCATGATCAAAGAGATCGTGGGATTAAAAATTAGTATCGGCCATTTTTAAAAATAGAATGTGACTTTTTATAGCTATATGATCGCTGTGGTAACATTGCCTATCACAGTGATCATTTAGCTAGAATACTTATACTTTTTTTTTTTTTAAAGTTTAACTACTTTATGTTTAAATCATTTTTTTAATTTTTTTAAACTTAATATTGTTTATTATTATTATTGTTTTACAATCTATATACCATTGGAAAGGTGAGGCGATTACCTTTCCAACGGTATATGTTGGGGGTCTGTAGCTGCTTAGATGCCTGAGATACAGGCATCTAAGCAGCATGCCCCCATACCGCTTTAACTGACAATTGTCAGTTATTAATAAAGTTGCGCGGTGACGTCATCGCGTCATTGCGCGTGCCGTCACCGGCCGGATCGGGTGGGCCCAGTGATGCCCTTCAGCGTGAGGGGCAGATCGCCGGGGTAGATGGTGATGGAGGTCCACCGACCTCCATCAAGGTAAGATAGTGCTAGCGACGGCATGGTGCCGTCATTAGCACCCGACTGGGACTGCTAGCGACGGCACCATGCCGTCGTTAGCAGTCAAGGGGACTGTCCTGGGTGGCTCTAAATTCGGCGGGGGGGCAACAGGGGGGGCAAGGAATATCCTAGGGGGGGCAATTGCCCCCCCTTGCCCCCCTGTAGCGACGCCACTGCTTTTATGGTTCATGGTTTCTTTCTGGCCATAATCATTGTTGCTTCTTCCTCAATTTAATGTTAATGAAGTTCATATGAAGCGCCTCAAGGACAAATTACCATATTCCACTTGCTAAACGTTGGGGCCTGCATCTGCACACCCTGACATCCTACATAGTATAGAAGTAGCAGTGAAGATCCCAAGGGACAAAAGGGAGCCTATTTGCACTCACACAAGAAAATAGGAAATGTAAAGATGTCATGATAAATTTCCCTTGGTATATAAAAATTGTCTTCATGCTTGAAATACCTGTCTTAGGTCCAGATGGATATAACACTTAAATATGCATAGACAGATTTTTTTCAAGCCAGAAAATCTGCCATGGTCATATTTTATGTGAATGACATTGTATTCGTGGGTGCTCAACCATTGACAGTGAGCAGAATTCTTAAGCTGTATCCCAGTACTGATTTTCAAGAACTGGTGGCAGTCCATTTGTTGATCCTTTGCAGTTACAGTTGTGTGAAAATGAAACTGCATCCTCTTTGAATTGTATGGTTTTACATATCAGGACACAATAACAATCATCTGTTCCTTAGCAGATCTAAAAATTAAGTAAATACAACCTCAGATGAAACAACACGTGACATATTGTAATGTATCATGATTTATTCAACAAAAAAATAGAAATGATCTTATAGAAGCTATTCTTGCTGCCCATAACTCTGGGAAGGGTTATAAGTCCATTTCTAAACAATTTAAAGTCCGTAATTCTACAGTGAGAAAGATCTTTCAAAAGTGGAAAACGTTCAAGACAGTGGTCAATCTTCCCAGGAATGGACCTCCCCGCAATTATACCCCAAGGTCAGACCATGCAATGCTCAGAAAAATTGCAAAAAACCCAAGAGTTACATCTCAGACTCTACAGGCCTCGTTTAGCATATTGAATGTTAAAGTTCATGCGAGTACAAAAGACTGACCAATATGGTTTGTTTGGAAGAGTTGCCAGAAGAAAGCCTCTTCTTTCTAAAAAGAACATGGCAGTACGGCTTAGGTTTGGAAAGTTGCATCTGATCAAACCATAAGACTTTTGGAACAATGTCTTTTGGACCGACAAGACCAGACGAGATGTTTCACCGTAATGCACAGTGATGAAAACCAAACACGCCATATCAGCACACCTCATACCAACTGTCAAGGATGGTGGTGGAGGGGTGATGGTTTGGGCTTGTTTTAGAGCTATAGGACCTGGAGACCTTGCAGTTATTGAGTCAACCATGAACCCCTCTGTATACCAAAGTGTTCTAGAGTCAAACACAAGGCCATTTGTCTGACATCTAAAGCTTAGCCAAAATTGGGTCATGCAACAGTATGATATTCACAAGAACACAAGCAAATCTATTTCAGAATGGCTGTTTAGGACAAGAATCAAGGTGTTGCAATGGCCCAGTCAAAGTCCAGACCTCAACCCCATTGAAATGCTGTGACGGGACCTTAAGTGAGCTATGCATAATCAAATGCCTGCAAACCTCAATTAACTAAAGCAGCATTGTAAAGATGAGAGAGTGATAAAGTCGTACAGAAAACGATCACTTCAAATTATTGCTGCTAAATGAGGTTCTACAAGCTATTGAATCATAAGGTGTCCTTATGACACAATGTAATATATCATGTTTTGTTGTCCACCTGAGGTTGTATTTGTCTAATTTTTAGACCTGCTAAGGAACATATAATTGTTATTATGTCCTAACCTGTAAAACCATAGAATTCAAAGGGGGTGTGCTTTCTTTTTCACACGACTCAACTGTAACGTTGAGTCTACTGAAATATGCTATAGTTGCTTTTATAGTATAGTGTGCTAGCCTTTGGAATGCTTAGGCAATGGAATCACTAGGCTTTTGCAATAAACGTGACAGGTAGTTTGTGATATTAATGTCTTTCACCTAAGCAACAGCTTGGGTTTTTGGATCCATAAGGGATTTTCTGTGCTGTTTCTGGAGTTGGGTGTATAAATTGGGTGACAGTTGCATGGATTGCCATTATCCAACCTTGTGCAATGGAGTGTACATGGAATGAATAGGTAAAACGAGTAATGTTATTCAAGGGTTTCTCACCCCACAATAACAAGGATGCTGTGGAGCATTAGTACTTTCAAAGAAATTCTAGATTATTAGAAATTGTTAATTGACATTTTCCAATAAAATGCAGAGACAATGACTTGATGATAAACATAATGCCTACTATACATACTATAAAGTATTCTTTATCCATATACATTCGAGTACCAAAGAATGACTGCGCCCTTGAACTGCTACGTAGTTTATTTATAGCCTGCAAGGATAACACGAGGTCATAGTGTCAGGTTAGAGGAAAATAGGTTTTACCAGCAACAAAAGGACCAGTTGTTTATGACAATTACAAAATAAATTCACCACTCACATTGTAAGGTTACCAAGCACGGTGCCTTGAAAAAAAATAGATGTATCTACAACTACCGTTCACAAATTTGGGGATATTTCCTTGTTTTTAAAGGAAAAGCAAATTTTGTTCATTAAAGTAACTTCAAATGGATCAGAAATATAGTGCAGACATTGTTAATGTCATAAATGACTATTGTAGCTAGAA